>NC_044031.1:132292656-133728793 GCF_901765095.1 Microcaecilia unicolor | reverse complement strand
ATAACAACAACTAGGAGCTATATAACCCTCCTACCACCACCACCCTCTACCCTTCCAACTCCAACAATACCTGACTTCTACCTACCCCAAGGAATCCTAAAATCCTAATCCACCCTGTTAATTGTCCAGTGGTACAAAATACAGCCCGTTCTGTATGCCTTAGAGGGGAGATTTTTAAATCTATGGATGAATAAGAAGTCATCAACAATTTTAGCATTCTAGCTCTCCTGTCTTCCCAGTCTCTCCTGCATCGAAGGTGTCTTCTTAGGAGATGTGCTGGTAGCAGGGATGGCAGGATCCCCATGCAGATTGCTAGCTGTGGCTACCATGTTTGCTTTGTTTTTTCCAAAAATAAAAATATTGTCGTCTGCATCAATCAAACATAAATAACAGTCCAGTTCATTAACAGGCTTCAAAGTAGAAAGTGACACGGGGACACAGTTTGTCCTCGTCCTCACAGGCTCTGTCCCTATCCTCGCCCTATCCCCATGAGCTCTGCCCCATCCCCATCCCTGCGGTTACTGCAGATCCCCATCCCCTTTCATTCTCTAGCTTGTAGCCATGCCTGGAGGGAGGGGAAGGAAAGCTCGTCCAAGTAAGGGGTGGAAACCAGGGTTGATAATTTTCTGCTGCAAAGCGGCCCAGCAAGAAGGGGGCAGTGCTCCAGTAGGTTACTGAAGAGCAGCCAGGATTCCCTAAGGCTAGGAATCTGTACAGTGGTTGGGTTCAATCCATACAGAGAAGAAATGGTATTAAACCCTGGTTTGTAAGATAGCATAGTGGGTGGGGAGTCAATAAGAACTACTCTACAGATACTTGGATGGTTGAAAAGGAATATGATTTAACTCTGGTTAAAATGATCTGAAGAAAAGGTCCCATTATTGCTTGTTTATAATAAGTTGTGCTTAGAGTTTTTGTTCTTTGGACCCTGGGAAAACCTGGCCTGGATTGTGAGTTTGTGCAATGTCAGGCAGAATCCTTAAGTAAGAGGTGCAGGAATATGTGGAGTGTATCTTTTTGACAAGTTTATGTTGTATGCTGGTTAGTTTAGACTTAATAAAAGAACCTGCATCTTACTGACTGGTCTTAGTTTGTGTCTCACGTGGTCATTCCAAAGGTGTGGGAGGCTTCCCCAGAGCAGAGGGTAAAGCCAGAAAGGGGTGTCCCAGTGGGAGATATCACAAGGTTCAGAACATCATATCACTAATATTTTCTGCCTTGATAGATATTTTAGCCTTTGATCTTATGCACAGCCAAGCTGTTCCGCTGCATGTACTTTTCAATGTTATAATGGCCAGTATCAAATTATGATCTGCTGTGGGAATTTCTCTTGCAGGCAGTGGCAAGGTCAGAATATTTGTTTCATGATACATGGCTCAATGTTAACATTTTCTACAGTGCACAATAAAAATGATGTAGCTTAAAAAGTGCTTATTTTTATTCATATCCTCATGATCTATTAAGCTGGGGAGATTTACCCATGAGACCTCTGCCATTTCCATTCTGACAGTGACAGCAGAATCTTAAATGAGAATTTTATAACATTTTGTTCTTGCATATATGCAAGTATACACACACAAAATGTCACGATGACAAGAACAAGTGCACTTTCCTACACTCAGGTGTAGGCATGTTTAGGGGCAGATTTTGAGTGGAGTATGGCTGGAGTATTTTTTTGTGATTGTTTTTATGTTGTCTGTGTTGGAATCTGAACATCTAAGAATATTAGAAGGATTTTATTTTATTTTTTTATTGTTATATTTGTATCCCACATTTCCCAACCTATTTGCAGGCTCAATGTGGCTTACATAGTACCGGAAAGGCGTTTTACAGATTCCAGTGCGAACAAATACAATTGATGTTGTGGTAATGAAGTTCATAAGGCAGAGCACTTATGCTATACATATTGAAGCTGTATAACTTTTTTAATTAACAAAAAAGTTATACAGCTTCAATATGTATAGCATACTTGGTTTCAGTTAGGATGGATGACTTCCCTATGAGGAAAGGCTGAAGCGGCTAGGGCTCTTCAGCTTGGAAAAAAGATGGCCGAGGGGATATATGATAGAGGTCTATAAATAATGAGTGGAGTGGAGTGGAATGGGTAGATGTGAATCGCTTGTTTACTCTTTCCAAAAACTACTAGACTAGGGGAACGCAACAAAGCTACAAAAAATTTCTTTACTCAACGTGTAATTAAACTCTGGAATTCATTGCCGAGAAGGTAGTAAAAGCGGTTAGCTTAGCAGGCTTTAAAAAAAGTTTGGATAGCATCCTAAAAGAAAGTCCTTAGACCATTATTAAATGGATTTGGGAAAATCCATTGCTTATTTCTAGGATAAGCAGCATAAAATGTATTGTACTTTTTTGGGATCTTGCCAGGTACTTGTGACCTGGATTGGCCAAGATGCTGGGCTTGATGGACCTTCGGTCTGTCCCAGTATGGCAGTACTTATGTACTTATGAAACATTTTGTTCTGTCCTAAGTTAAACTGCTTACCTAGCGTGAGCGCTGAATATCGCTGCCATCCCTATAGCTAGATAAATATATTTATTCAACCCTCACTCTGCCCCGACTTTATAATTAGGAACTAGATTTGTTTTGAAAGTATTTTGATTTTCAGCCAGGGTGAGTAGTTTTATTATTTAAATTTGTTTTAATTATTGTTTTATGATGTATTAATGAGGTTTACAGTTGAAGATTAGTGCCTCATACATTGAGATGACTAAGTTTTTAGGGGCTCCATACGCTTTAGGTTTATGCATTGTATTTTATTAAATATGTGATTTAAATGTGATTTTTTTTACCTTATTAGTACTGTTTGATGCCTTTTTTTTTTTACTGTTTTCTGTGTAGATGAGACAATTTTAAAATGCAAGGAAATGAGACACCCCTTTGCTAAAGAAAAGCCTGTGTGGTAATCACAGGGGCTGTGCCCAGTACCTGCTGTGCATTTAGCACACAGGAAGATACTTACCGCATAGGTAGCATGTTATATGCCTTGGCAGATAGCATGGGTGCTCCTGGCTATTCGTCAAAGCTTATAATGTAAGACAGCCCAGCACTGCTCTTTTGTAGTAGCACATCCAACTCCCCACCCCCACCCACACCACCACCACCAAAGCAGACCCCCTGAGCATTTGTGCCTATTGGAGCTGGTTCTGGAGCCTATTTTACAAAGCCATATAGACATCTAGTTGTATTTATAAAAGAGGCTGACCAAATTTGGTTTTTTTCAACTTTGCATTGAAACCAGCTGCAATCAAGTGCATTTTTTGGCTGAAACTGAAACTCTCCTCCCCCTCTGCAAAAGCATGACCACTTTCTACACTCTGCTCCCCTACCTGACAAAGCATGACCACTCTCTGCCCCCTCCATTCACCGATGCTGCCATCCTCCTCTCTGGGCATACCTTAGGAGCCTTGGTAGTCTAGTGGCCTCATCAGAGCAGGAGTGATCCCCATCACTCTTGCTCATGCCAGCTCCACTGTCAAAATGGCTGCCAAGACTGTTGAGGTTCCAATCTCAAAATGGCTACTGTGGGAGTTGTGGCAGCCATTTTAAGCGTGGAGTCTGTATAGGCAGGAGAGAGTCCTACTCCAACAAGTATTAGACTACTATGGCTTCTAAGGTAGGCCAGGGAGGACTTATGGTGTGTGGGAGGGTGATGGCTTTCATTTTGGGGGGACCACCAGTGGCAACTTTTGGTGGGGGGGGGGTGCTGGGGGCCACCTTTCAGTAGCAGGCTAGGGGCTCATGTAGTCCCCTTTTGGTGAAGGGGAGGATATGTTGCCTGGTTTCCGTTTGGCTTCAGTTTGGCTTATACTATGTCGTGAATTTCAGCTGGCCAAATTCAGCTGGCCAATTCAGTTTGGCCAAAAATGAAAACCCTGGTTTTGGTCGCCCTCTACTTACAATAGATGCCTTTCCCTGACTTTGATATACTGTATGTGCTTTCTATTCTATCAGCATACTTTTACAGTCTAGGCATTATAATTTACTCTTGCTCTATGGCTGGTATAATGCTAGTATCTAAAATATAGGAGCATATTGATCTGACACACTAATATTCCATAAGAAAGTAGTGCCTAATTTTCTTTTTAGAGTAGGCTTGAAATACTCATGTTCTTGGCATCTAAAAGTAGTCACCCCTTCATAGAATTACCTTTTTAGAAAGTATATTTAGTTTTGTTTGAAAATTAGAAAGCGCAAAGTATACACACCACAAGTACCCATGCAAGTTCTGCTTGCCATTTGTGTGGGTACTGTAGGAAGTTAAAACAACATTTGCTTTTGAAAGTGTCATGTATCCAGTGTTTCCCAAGTCAGTCCTGGAGTACCCCTTGCCAGTCAGGTTTCAGGATATCCACAATGAATATGCATGAAAGAAATGTGCATATAATAGAGGCAGAGTATGCAAATCAAGTTCATGCATATTCATTGTGGATATTCTGAAAACTTGACTGGCAAGGGTACTCCAGGACTGGGCTTGGAAACACTGATGTACACACTGCCCTAAACAGTCTCCTCCTTCTCAAGAATATTTCCCCTTAAGTTCACACATACCTTTTGTCAGAGGAGGTATGCATTTTTAGAGAGGCCATTCACCCAGTTAAATGGTTAGAAAATTGCCCTCACTAGGTGCATCAAACTGGATGAACATTTTGCTGTCCCTCTTTTTTATCAGTACAATCTGCTTTAAATAATGTGTAGCCTGCAATATTTATTACCCAGTCAGAAGTCTGCTCCCAACAACTTTAGTGATTCCAACAATATGATATCCATCCAGGCAACCATTAGTGCTAACTCACCGGTTTTATCTTTGAAGCGTTCAGTATTTGCTGCAATGCTTATCGAACAGGAAGAGTTATGGTTACTGAAGATGGCAGACTGGATGGGCCATTTGGCCCTTATCTGCCATCATGTTTCAATGAATATTCCCCCAATTCTATATAATGCAACTTAAGTTGCGTGTATAAGTCCGGTGTACTCTGGATTTCCACATGCACTAATTGGCTTTACAAGCCAATCAGCACTGATAATTGAGACCTAAGCAATTATTGATACAACTATCTTTTTTAGAATTGTGTACACAACTGTCTAAGCATATTCTATAAAGTGATGCACGTAAATTCTAAGATGCGAATCTGAAAAGGGGCATGGCCATGGCTGGTCATGAGTGTCCCTTAAATTTAATGCAGTGTTATATAATATGCCCGCTCTGTGCATAAATTAGGCATTGGCATTTATTTAATTTATTTATTATTATTTGTTGCATTTGTATCCCACATTTTCCCACCTCTTTGCAGGCTCAATGTGGCTTACAATACATCATGATAGTGGAAATGAGAAGAGCCTATTGGTATTACTGAAGGATTTTGGGTTACATGATAATGATAAGCATAATAGTGAAATAACAAAAAACAATATAAATAGTTCTGGGTACATGTGGGGATTTCATATGCGTTGATCTTTGTGATGTTTTGATGAAGAAATGAGTCTTCAGTAGTTTGCGGAAGCTGGTTAGTTCGTAGATTGTTTTAGGTTGCGCGGCAGCGCATTCCAGAATGAGTGCTCATATAGTAAAGGTTGGCATGCGTTAGTTATATTTTAGACCTTTACAGTTGGTGAAATGAAGATTAAGGAATGTGCAAGATGATTTTTTGCATTCTGGGTGTAGGGCTATCAGGTCTGACATGTAGGCTGGGGCATCGCCATGGATGATTTTGTGAACTAGGGTGCATACCTTGAATGCGATGCGTTCTTTGAGTGGGAGCCGTGTAGCTCTCTTGTAGGGTTTAGCACTTTCATATTTTGATTTCCCGAATATGAATCTAGCTGCAGTGTTTGGGCTATCTGGAGTTTTTTGAGTACTTGCTCTTTGCACCAGCGTAAAAGTGCATTACAATAACTAGATGACTGAGTACCAGTGATTGAACCAAATTACGGAAGACGGTCCTGGAGATGGTCTATCTTTTTAATTTCCATTGAGTAGAACATCTTTTTGGTAGTGTTTTTTGTGTGATTTTCTAGTGTTGGGTGCGATCAATAGTAACTCCAAGAATTTTAGGGTGACCGAGATGGTAGGTTCAGTTTTGGTGTGTTGATGGTGGTAAATTTTGTTCGAGTTGTGTTGAGAGGTGAGTATTAGGCATGGTTTTTCCTGCATTAAATTTCAGCTGGAATGCACTGCCCATGATGCATGGTCTGTAGACTTTGGTTGATTCAATTGAAGTTTCCTTTAAGTCTTGTTTAAATGGGATGTAGATCGTTACGTCATCAGCGTATATGTATGGGTTGAGGTTTTTGTTTGATAGTAGTTTGGCCAAGGGTATCATCATTAGTTGAATAAGGTTGGTGAAAGGGGAGATCCCTGTGGAACCCACATTTAGGTGTCCATGTGGCTGATGTAATTGAATTTGATGTCATTTGATATGAGCGTGTGGTTAGGAATCCCTTGAACCAATTGAGAACGTTACCTCCAATTCCGAAGTACTCCAGGATATGTAATAGTATTCCATGATCAACCATGTCGAAGGCACTGACATGTTGAATTGTAGAAGTAATACGTTCTTGCCAGTTGCAATCAATTGTTTGAATTTTGTCATAAGAGTTACTAGTACTGTTTCGGTGCTGGGTTAGACCGAAATCCTGACTGGGAGTCGTGTAGTATTGAGAATTTGTTTAAGTAGTTTGTGAGTTGTTTGGTCACTCTTCTGTTAGTTTGGTTATTAAGGGAATTGATGCTACTGTCTATAGTTGGTTAGGTCGCTCACACTTTTCTTTGCGTCTTTGGGTAAGGGGGTTAGTAAAATGTTTCCTTTCTCCTTCGGGAAGAGTCTATTTTGTAACATGTAGTTCAGATGGTTCGTTAAGTCCATTGTAAATTGTTGAGGTGTAGATGTCAAGGTTGTTTGGGCATATGTCTAATTTGCATTAGATTTGGCGAATCTTTTGAGCGTGTGTGAGATGAGTTCTTCCGATAGTCACAGCTTTATGATTTTCTCATTGAAGTATTTCGCTAGATTGTCTGCATCTGGTTTGCTGGTGTGGTATCTAGTGTTGATTCACAAGTTGGAAGAGTTTATTTGTGTCCTTGTAGTTTGGTCCTATTTTGGTTTTGTAGTATAACCAGGCTTTCATTGGTGCTGATGGCTGCAACTAAATATAGTTGCAGAAAATGGCATTGGGTGTATTCTATAAACTACTCCTAGATTTAGGCATATTCTATAAACTGCACTTACTTTAGGCATTGTTTACTGAACATGCCTAGGCACATATATATATATATATATAATATATATATATATATATATATATATAGTGCCTAGGCATGTTCAGTAACATGCCTAAAGCTAAGTGCAGTTTATAGAATATGCCTAAATCTAGGAGTAGTTTATAGAATACACCCAATGCCATTTTCTGCAACTATATTTAGTTGCAGCCATCAGCACCAATGAAAGCCTGGTATACTACAAAACCAAAGGACCAAACTACAAGGACACAAATAAACTCTTCCAACTTGTGAATCAACTACTAGATACCACACCAGTCACAACCAGATGCAGACATCTAGCGAAATACTTCATGAAAATCATAAAGCTGTGACTATATCGGAAGAACTCATCTCACACACGCTCAAAAGATTCGCCAAATCTCAATGCAAATTAGACATATGCCCAACAACCTTGACATCTACACCTCAACATTTACAATGGACTTAACGAACCATCTGAACTACATGTTACAAAATAGACTCTTCCCGAGGAGAAAGGAAACATTTTACTAACCCCCTTACCCCAAAGACGCAAAGAAAAGTGTGAGCGACCTAACCACTATAGACCAGTAGCATCAATTCCCTTAATAACCAAACTAACAGAAGGAATGGTGACCAAACACACTCACAAACTACTTAAACAAATTCTCAATACTACACGACTCCCAGTCAGGATTTCGGTCTAACCACAGCACCGAAACAGTACTAGTAACTCTTATGACAAAATTCAAACAATTGATTGCAACTGGCAAGAACGTATTACTTCTACAATTCAACAAGTCCAGCCTTCGACATGGTTGATCATGGAATACTATTACATATCCTGGAGTACTTCGGAATTGGAGGTAACGTTCTCAATTGGTTCAAGGGATTCCTAACCACACGCTCATATCAAATGACATCAAATTCAATTACATCAGCCACATGGACACCTAAATGTGGAGTTCCACAGGGATCTCCCCTTTCACCAACCTTATTCAACCTAATGATGATACCCTTGGCCAAACTACTATCAAACAAAAACCTCAACCCATACATATACGCTTGACGTAATCTACATCCCATTTAAACAAGACTTAAAGGAAACTTCAATTGACATCAACCAAAGTCTACAGACCATGCATTCATGGCAGATGCATTCCAGCTGAAATTTAATGCAGGAAAAACCCAATGCCTAATACTCACCTCTCACACAACTCGAACAAATTTACCACCATCAACACACCAAAACTGAACCTACCAATCTCGGTCACCCTAAAAATTCTTGGAGTTACTATTGATCGGCACCCAACACTAGAAAATCACACAAAAAACACTACCAAAAAGATGTTCTACTCAATGTGGAAATTAAAAAGAATAAGACCATTCTTCCCAAGGACCGTCTTCCGTAATTTGGTTCAATCACTGGTACTCAGTCATCTAGATTATTGTAATGCACTTTACGCTGGCTGCAAAGAGCAAGTACTCAAAAAACTCCAGATAGCCCAGAACACTGCAGCTAGATTCATATTCGGGAAATCAAAATATGAAAGTGCTAAACCCCTACAGAGAAGCTACACTGGCTCCCATCAAAGAACGCATCGCATTCAAGGTATGCACCCTAGTTCACAAAATCATCCATGGCGATGCCCCAGCCTACATGTCAGACCTGATAGCCCTACCACCCAGGAATGCTAAAAAATCATCTGCACATTCCTTAATCTTCATTTCACCAACTGTAAAGGTCTAAATATCAACTAAGCACATCAACCTTTTCCTATATGAGCACTCAATTCTGGAATGCGCTGCCGCGCAACCTAAAAACATCTACGAAATAACCAGCTTCCGCAAACTACTGAAGACTCATTTCTTCATCAAAACATATCACAAAGATCAACGCATATGAAATCCCCACATGTACCCAGAACTATCTTATATTGTTTTCTTGTTATTTCACTATTATGCTTATCATTATCATGTAACCCAAAATCCTTCAGTAATACCAATAGTCTCTTCTCATTTCCACTATTCATGATGTATTGTAAGCCACATTGAGCCTGCAAAGAGGTGGGAAAATGTGGGATACAATGCAACAAATAAATAAATAAATAATAATAAATGCCAACGCCTAATTTATGCACAGAGCGGGCATATTATATAACACTGCATGTAAATTTAAGGGCACTCATGACCAGCCCATGGCCATGCCCCTTTTCAGATTCGCATCTTAGAATTTACGTGCATCACTTTATAGAATATGCTTAGACAGTTGTGTACACAAATTCTAATTAAAGATAGTTAGTATCATAATTGCTTAGGTCTCAATTATCAGTGCTGATTGGCTTGTAAAGCCAATTAAGTTGCATGTGGAAATCCAGAGTACAACCGGACTTATACACGCAACTTAAGTTGCATTATATAGAATTTGGGGGAATATTCATTGAAACATGATGGCAGATAAGGGCCAAATGGCCCATCCAGTCTGCCCATCTTCAGTAACCACTAACTCTTCCTGTTCGATAAGCATTGCAGGCAAATACTGAACGCTTCAAAGATAAAACCGGTGAGTTAGCACTAATGGTTGCCTGAGATGGATATCATATTGTTGGAATCACTAAAGCTTGTTGGGAGCAGACTTCTGACTGGGTAATAAATATTGCAGGCTACACATTATTTAAAGCAGATTGTACTGATAAAAAAAGAGGGACAGCAAAATGTTCATCCAGTTTGATGCACCTAGTGAGGGCAATTTTCTAACCCATTTAACTGGGTGAATTGGCCTCTCTAAAAATGCATACCTCCTCTGACAAAAGGTATGTGTGAACTTAAGGGGAAATATTCTTGAGAAGGAGGAGACTGTTTAGGGCAGTGTGTACATCAGTGTTTCCCAAGCCCAGTCCTGGAGTACCCCTTGCCAGTCAAGTTTTCAGAATATCCACAATGAATATGCATGAACTTGATTTGCATACTCTGCCTCTATTATATGCACATTTCTTTCATGCATATTCATTGTGGATATCCTGAAAACCTGACTGGCAAGGGGTACTCCAGGACTGGACTTGGGAAACACTGGTATACATGACACTTTCAAAAGCAAATGTTGTTTTAACTTCCTACAGTACCCACACAAATGGCAAGCAGAACTTGCATGGGTACTTGTGGTGTGTATACTTTGCGCTTTCTAATTTTCAAACAAAAACTAAATATATTTCTAAAAAGGTAATTCTATGAAGGGGTGACTACTTTTAGATGCCAAGAACATGAGTATTTCAAGCCTACTCTAAAAAGAAAATTAGGCACCTACTTTTCTTTATGGAATATTAGTGTGTCAGATCAATATGCTCCTATATTTTAGATACTAGCACTTATACCAGCCATAGAGCAAGAGTAAATTATAATGCCTAGACTGTAAAAGTATGCTGATAGAAAGCACATACATGTATATCAAAGTCAGGGAAAGGCATCTATTGTAAGTAGAGGGCGACCAAAACCAGGGTTTTCATTTTGGCCAAAACTGAATTGGCCAGCTGGCCAGCTGAAATTCACGACATAGTATAAGCCAAACTGAAGCCAAACCGGAAACCAGGCAACATATCCTCCCCTTGACCAAAAGGGGACTACATGAGCCCCTAGCCTGCTACTGAAAGGTGGCCCCCAGCACCCCCCCCCCCACACAAAGTTGCCACTGGTGGTCCCCCCAAAATGAAAGCCATCACCCTCCCCACCACCCATAAGTCCTCCCTGGGCCTACCTTAGAAGCCATAGTAGTCTAATACTTGTTGGAGTAGGACTCTCTCCTGCCTATACAGACTCCACGCTTAAAATGGCTGCCACAACTTCCCACAGTAGCCATTTTGAGATTGGAACCTCAACAGTCTTGGCATCCATTTTGACAGTGGAGCTGGCATGAGCAAGAGTGACTGGGGATCACTCCTGCTCTGATGAGGCCACTAGACTACCAGGCTCCTAAGGTATGCCCAGAGAGGAGGATGGCAGCATCGGTGAATGGAGGGGGCAGAGAGTGGTCATGCTTTTTGTCAGGTAGGGGAGCAGAGTGTAGAAAGTGGTCATGCTTTTTGCAGAGGGGGAGGAGAGTTTCAGTTTCAGCCAAAAATGCACTTGATTTGCAGCTGGTTTCAATGCCAAAGTTGAAACCAAACCAAAATTTGGTCAGCCTCTTTTATAAATACAACATAGATGTCTATATGGCTTTGTAAAATAGGCTCCCAGAACCAGCTCCAATAGTGCACAAATGCTCAGGGGGTCTGCTTTGGTGGTGGTGGTGTGGGGTGGGGGTGGGGAGTTGGATTGTGCTACTACAAAAGAGCAGTGCTGGGCATGTCTTACATTATAAGCTTTGACGAATAGCCAGGAGCACCCATGCTATCTGCCAAGGCATATAACATGCTACCTATGCGGTAAGTATCTTCCCTGTGTGCTAAATGCACAGCAGGTACTGGGCACAGCCCCTGTGATTACCACACAGGCTTTTCACTTTAGCAAAGGGGTGTCTCATTTCCTTGCATTTTAAAATTGTCTCATCTACACAGAAAACAGTAAAAAAAAAAAAAGGCATCAAACAGTACATAAATAAGGTAAAAAAAATCACATTTAAATCACATATTTTAATAAAATACAATGCATAAACCTAAAAGTCGTATGGAGCCCCTAAAAACTTAGTTCATCTCATGTATGAGGCACTAATCTCTTCAACTGTAAACCTCATTAATACATCATAAAACAATAATTAAAACAAATTTAAATAATAAAACTACTCACCCTGGCTGAAAATCAAAATACTTTCAAAACAAATCTAGTTCCTAATTATAAAGTCGGGCAGAGTGAGGGTTGAATAAATATATTTTATCTAGCTATAGGGATGGCAGCGATATTCAGCCGCTCACGCTAGGTAAGCAGTTTAACTTAGGACAGAACAAAATGTTTTCATAAGTACATAAGTACTGCCATACTGGGACAGACCGAAGGTCCATCAAGCCCAGCATCTTGGCCAATCCAGGTCACAAGTACCTGGCAAGATCCCAAAAAGTACAATACATTTATGCTGCTTATCCTAGAAATAAGCAATGGATTTTTCCCAAATCCATTTTAATAATGGTCTAAGGACTTTTCTTTAGGATGCTATCCAAACTTTTTTTAAAGCCTGCTAGCTAACCGCTTTTACTACCTTCTCTGGCAATGAATTCCAGAGTTTAATTACACGTTGAGTAAAGAAATTTTTTGTAGCTTTGTTGCGTTCCCCCTAGTCCTAGTAGTTTTTTGGAAAGAGTAAACAAGCGATTCACATCTACCCATTCCACTCCACTCCACTCATTATTTTATAGACCTCTATCATATCTCCCCTCGGCCATCTTTTTTCCAAGCTGAAGAGCCCTAGCCGCTTCAGCCTTTCCTCATAGGGAAGTCATCCCATCCTAACTGAAACCAAGTATGCTATACATATTGAAGCTGTATAACTTTTTTGTTAATTAAAAAAGTTATACAGCTTCAATATGTATAGCATAAGTGGCTCTGCCTTATGAACTTCATCTTACCACCACATCACATTGTATTTGTTCGCACTGGAATCTGTAAACGCCTTTCCGGTACTATGTAAGCCACATTGAGCCTGCAAATAGGTTGGAAATGTGGGATACAAATATAACAAATAAAAAAATAAAATAAAATCCTTCTAATATTCTTAGATGTTCAGATTCCAACACAGACAACATAAAAACAATCACAAAATAAATACTCCAGCCATACTCCACTCAAAATCTGCCCCTAAACATGCCTACACCTGAGTGTAGGAAAGTGCACTTGTTCTTGTCATCGTGACATTTTGTGTGTGTATACTTGCTATATGCAAGAACAAAATGTTATAAAATTACTCATTTAAGATTCTGCTGTCACTGTCAGAATGGAAATGGCAGAGGTCTCATGGGTAATCTCCCCAGCTTAATAGATCATGAGGATATGAATAAAATAAGCACTTTTTAAGCTCACATCATTTTTATTGTGCACTGTAGAAATGTTAACATTGAGCCATGTATCATTGAAAACAAATATTCTGACCTTGCCCTGCCTGCAAGAGATAAATTCCCACAGCAGTCATAATTTGATACTGGCCATTATAACATTGAATAAGTACATGCAGCGGAACAGCTTGGCTGTGCATAAGATCAAAGGCTAAAAATATATCAAGGCAGAAAATATTAGTGATATGATGTTCTGAACCTTGTGATATCTCCCACTGGGACACCCCTTTCTGGCCTTTTACCCTCTGCTCTGGGAAGCCTCCCACACCTTTTGGAATGACCACGATGAGACACAAACTAAGACCAGTCAGTAAGATGCAGGTTCTTTTATTAAGTCTAAACTAAACCAGCATACAACATAACTTTGTCAAAAGATACACTCCACATATTCCTGCAACCTCTTACTTAAGGCTTCTGCCTGACATTGCACCAAACTCACAATCCAGGCCAGGTTTTCCCACTGGTCCAACAGAACAAAACTCTAGCACAACTTACTTTATAAACAAGCAATAATGGGACCTTTTCTTCAGACATTTTAACCAGAGTTAAATCATATTCCTTTTCAACCATCCAAGTAATCTGTAGAGTAGTTCTTATTGACTCCCCCACCCACTATGCTATCTTACAAACCAGGGTTTTAATACCATTTCTTCTCTGTTATGGATTGAACCCAACCACTGTACAGATTCCTAGCCTTAGGGAATCCTGGCTGCTCCTTCAGTAACCTACTGGAGCACTGCCCCCTTCTTGCTGGGGCCGCTTTGCAGCAGAAAATTATCAACCCTGGTTTCCACCCCTTACTTGGACGAGCTTTCCTTCCCCTCCCCTCCAGGCATGGCTACAAGCTAGAGAATGACAAGGGGATGGGGATCTGCAGTAACCGCAGGGATGGGGATGGGGCAGAGCTCATGGGGATAGGGCGAGGATAGGGACAGAGCCTGTGAGGACGAGGACAAACTGTGTCCCCGTGTCACTTTCTACTTTGAAGCCTGTTAATGAACTGGACTGTTATTTTATGTTTGATTGATGCAGACGACAATATTTTTATTTTTGGAAAAACAAGCAAACATGGTAGCCACAGCTAGCAAAATCTGCATGGGGGATCCTGCACATCCTGCTACCAGCACATCTCCTAAGAGACACCTTCTATTGCAGGAGAGACTGTGGAAGACAGGAGAGCTAGAATGCTAAAATTGTTGATGACTTCTTATTCATCCATAGATTTAAAAATCTCCCCTCTAAGGCATACAGAACGGGCTGTATTTTGTACCACTGGACAATTTAACAGGGTGGATTAGGATTTTAGGATTCCTTGGGGTAGTAGAAGTCAGGTATTGTGGAGTTGGAAGGGTAGAGGGTGGTGGTGGTAGGAGGGTTATTATAGCTCCTAGTTGTTGTTATTGTTTTCTATTTGTAATTTATACACACCAGTTGCACAGCAACTTTTTATTTTAATAAAAAGATTTAAAATATAAAATCATGTGTTTGAGGCTTCTGCAGATAAGGACAGAACCCACAGGGATGGGGTGGGGACGGGGACACAACCTATGGGGATGGGGCAGGGATGGAGACAGGGCCCCAAACCCACCTCCCCACTCCCCCGTTTTCTATTTCTGTTGATGGCTCTCTCATCTCCCTGTCTCCTCGGCTCGAAACCTTGGGGTCATCTTTGACTCTTCTCTCTCCTTCTCTGCTCACATCCAGCAGACCGCCAAGACCTGTCGTTTCTTTCTTTACAACATCCCTAAAATCCGCCCCTTTCTTTCCGAGCACTCTACCAAACCCCTCATCCACACCCTTGTCACCTCTCGTTTAGACTACTGCAATCTGCTTCTTGCTGGCCTCCCACTTAGTCACCTCTCCCCTCTCCAATCGGTTCAAAACTCTGCTGCCCGTCTCGTCTTCCGCCAGGGTCGCTTTACTTAGGGTTACCATATGGCTCCAGAAAAAGGAGGACGGATTGAGCCAGCCGGGTTTTACTTCCATTGTTTTTCAATGGAAAGCATGGAAGTAAAAACCCGGCTGGCTCAATCCATCCTCCTTTTTCTGGAGCCATATGGTAACCCTAGATACTCATACTACCCCTCTCCTCAAGTCGCTTCACTGACTCCCTATCCGTTTTCGCATCCTGTTCAAACTTCTTCTACTAACTATAAATGTACTCACTCTGCTGCTCCCCAGTATCTCTCCACACTCGTCCTTCCCTACCCCCTTCCCGTGCACTCCGCTCCATGGATAAATCCTTCTTATCTGTTCCCTTCTCCACTATTGCCAAATCCAGACTTCGCGCTTCTGTCTCGCTGCACCCTACGCCTATAAACTTCCTGAGCCCCTACGTCTTGCCCCTTCCTTGGCCACCTTTAAATCTAGACTGAAAGCCCACCTCTTTAACATTGCTTTTGACTCATAACCACTTGTAACCACCTGCCTCCACCTACCCTCCTCCTTCCTGTACACAATAATTGATTTGATTTGCTTACTTTATTTTTTGTCTATTAGATTGTAAGCTCTTTGAGCAGGGGACTGCTTTCTTCTATGTTTGTGCAGTGCTGCGTATGCCTTGTAGTGCTATAGAAATGCTAAATAGTAGTAGTAGTAGTAGACAGGACGGGGATGGAGACAGGGCCTGCGGGGACAGGACAGGGATGGAGACAGGGCCTGTGGGGATGGGGTGGGGACGGAGACAGAACCCATGGAGATGGGGTGGGGACAGGGACAAATTTTGTCCCCGTGTCATTCTCTACTACAAGCTGACAGGGTTAAACCTTGCCCTTCCTTCTAACCTTAGAGAGCCCTCTCCCAGAGCCTCTCTTGAACCCTGGAGTGCCATGCTTCTACTTGACTGTCTTTCTACTCTCCTGGCTTCAGAATGCATGGCTTTCTGGGAATTGTAGTCAAAACCTCTTTTAAAAGGGACCAAGCCTAAAAATACCTGAACTTGAGCAGAAGATTTTCCCTGTTTTTCCTACTTTCCTGGCCACATGCACGGTGGCCCCCAGGCTATATATCACACCTATAGATATTATTTGTTTACTATAGCCAAACATACATTCTAAATATTCATGGATGGCACAGCCCAACCAGAAAAGTTATTGAGATGACTTAGAAACATCCCAGAACATTAACTGAGAGACAAAAGATACTACTTCTTTAACATTCAATAGTTTTATTGCAGTATCCAGAGGTAGAATCATCTTTGGAGAAGTTAACAAGGTTGAGCAGTACTGGATAGGGATATGAACAGGTCAAATGTTTCTGGCTTGTTTTCATTTGCTTTTTTCCTCTATTTTCAGGTGTTTTTTGTTTGTTTGTTTGATCTCGCACATTCATTTAATTCCATTCCAATCAATTTCTTCTACTCCATAATTACCCAAATAGAGGTGTATGCGATTTGCAAAAGATAAGATTGGGCAATTCTCAGAAACAAAACAGAAGACAACCCACTGCAGAATCCAAGCAGACAGTACAAACAGCAGCAGTGATCAAAGGAAGGACGAGACAACAAAAGGTCACTCAAATGTAACTGTAATGGAAACTAGACTTAACCTGGCCAAGTTTCGGATAACCTTCGTCAGGGGTCACACTGGTTTCCAAATATATCCTCTGGTAATTGCATAAGTATCCAAATATACTGCAATTCCTGCACTGAAGAAAAATCAGTTCAATTGCAGAGAGGCAGAAACAGTATAGATTAATTTGTAGGTTCATTCACATTAAATCAATTTTGCATAAACTAAAATGATTAAGTCAGGTTAATGAACTGGGTGCATGCTAAGAAATGTGCATTCCTAGTATTGGATGGGCATGGATAGTAGAGGGCCTGAACATCATATACAACTAAAGATTAATTGGAAGTAAGGAAGAGGGTTGGGAACCAGTAAGTCTGACTTCTGTAGTAAGTAAATTAATGGAATCTTTTTTTAAATCAGAAAATAGGTAAAGTTTTTTGGAATCAAATGGATTACAGAACCCAAGGCAACATGGTTTCACTAGAGGCAGGTCTTGTCAGAAAAATCTGATTGATTTGTTTCACTGGGTGACCAAAGAGTTGGGTGCCAGCATTTAGGCTGATTTTTTCTGGTGCCGAACCTTAGCACCACGTAGAGAATTCCCTCCTTTCTTTACATGTACTTTAGTTTTATACGAGTATACAGTCACAAAATTTTATAAAAATCCTTAGCTGGATGTAAAATAGACTTTACACGTGGAAAAAGCTTCATAAAATGAATCATTGGAATATAAGGTTTTTTTTTGCATATAATGGTTCTATGTATAAGTGTATAGAGTGAGAAGTCAGTGTGCATTTATAAGCACACCGCATGCAGGTGTTCTCGGGACTGTGCTTTGTGCTTTGAGTGGAGCACAGTTCTGGAGCAGTTGTAAACGTGTATGTTGGTATGTACCCACTACTAGGATCCTAGGCACTTTCCCCCAAATTCTAAATATGGTGCCTTAAATTCTGTTTGCTAATTTGGCCGCATGGCGAAATTGTGTCCACAACTTAATTGTGTATCAAACCAATCAGCGCTGATAATTGGTAATTAACCATCAATTAGCAGCACTAATTGATTTTAATTAGAGTTTGCATGCACAACTTTCTATGCGTATTCTATAACACAGTGCGCGTAAATTCTAATGTGTGTGGTGGAAAAGGGGGCAAGACCATGGGCATGGAATGGACGGGTTGTGGGTGTTTCAAAATACTATGCGCACTATTAGGGAATACACCCGATCTGTGCCTAGGTTTAGGCTCAGGTATTTAGGCCTGGTTTTAGGTGGCCTAAATGGGTGTGCCTAAATTTTAGTCGCAAGAACAGTGTGTTACTATATTCTATAAACCATGTGGAACTTTAGGTATAGTTTATAGAATCACGCTAACCGTGTGGTTTTTCAGCAACAATTTTTAAGGCACCATTTATAGAATTTGGCTCATAGCCTTCCATCTATGGGGCATAGTTGTCAACATGAACTACCATTAAGATGTGTTATTTTACCACTAACTTGTGCTATTTTAACACAGGTCCTGTTTTATGTACTGAGACCTACTTACTAGGACAACAGTAAAATAACCTTAATGGTAGCCCATGTTGATTACTACGCCAGTATGCCTCTATGTTGCCTAGTGGTTAGTGCAGCAGACTTTGATCCTGGGGAACTGGGTTCAATTCCCACTCCAGCTTCTTGTGACTGTGGGCAAGTCACTCAGCCCTCCATTTCCCCAGG
The DNA here is from genome assembly GCF_901765095.1 of Microcaecilia unicolor. Classification (NCBI taxonomy): domain Eukaryota; kingdom Metazoa; phylum Chordata; class Amphibia; order Gymnophiona; family Siphonopidae; genus Microcaecilia; species Microcaecilia unicolor. The sequence goes on along the minus strand of NC_044031.1, from coordinate 133,710,279 downwards.
TACAAAATAAGTACCTGTATATATGTAAACCGCTTTGAATGTAGTTGCAAAATACCACAGAAAGGCAGTATATCATTTCCCTTTCCCTATAAAATAGGTGCCCTTTTAGACTTCTCTCATAGGCATCATTTTATAAAATCAGGCCACACTTGTGCAGACTCATTGAGTAAAATGTACCCATGGTATTTGTACCAATGCAGACAGTTTGATTATTGCCCAATGCTTCTATGATGGATAAATATTAAACTTTAAGGGCCCTGTTTCTAAGCCACACTAGAGGCGAGCTAGCATTTTAGCACACGCTAAGCATTAGCACATGCTAACCATGTAGATGCCCATAATATTCCAAAAAACACAAGCACACCTTAGTAAACAGGGCCCTAAGTTTTCACAAACTTTTTTGTAAAGGTTAATGTATACTATATTCATATTAATATCTATCTTATTTCAGGCACTTCTGCTGGAGCTAAACCCTGCCGCTTATCCAAAATGGAAAGAACGTTTGATCTGTTAAGCTCTTTTGCACAAATTTTTCCCCTGCTGTTATAAGGAAGAGATAGAAATCCACCATGAGAAATAGCTTTTGCTGAGTGGCATAATAGCTCTGAACTAAGACCAATATATGTGCTCTCTAATGGTCCTAAAAAAAACTTTACAAATCAAAGTGCTTCCACGGTTTCAGAGCAAAGTAATCCCAAGTGAAATCTTACAGTAATCTTAACGTACTGCCGGGGAGGGGGGGGGGGGGACAGCAAAGCTTCACTCGAAGCTTTGTGATGATCTTTCATGCGAGACACATTTAAGAACAGCTTAAAAGTTGCATTCCTATTCCTTGGTGTCTTGAAAAAGGATTCATACTATAAAAAAGATCTATAGTGTACAAAAATTCCACATGCCTTTTATTTATTTTACCTATTTATGCTTTGTCTGAAAGTTTTGTCAAATTGTACTCATATATTCAGTTAATAAAAACGCTTCTTTGGTGCTTTTTAACCTTTTTTAAGTTATAGCAAGGCACTGAAAAACACTTTGGGCCAAATTCTATAAATGACATCTAATAAAAATCAGTGCCGAAAAACTACGTGGTCAACGTGATTCTATAAACTACGCCTAAAGTTAGGCATAATTTATAGAATATGCCTATGCGCCGTTCTTGTGACTAAAATTTAGGCGCACCCTTTTAGGCCACCTAAAATCAGGCCTAAGTACTTGCACGTAAGTTAGATGCAGATCAGGTGTGTTCCCTAATAGTGCACATAGTTTTTTGAAGTGCCCACAACCCACCCATGGTCATGCCCCCTTTTCAGCTGTACACATTAGAATTTATGCACATTACGTTATAGAATACACCTAGAAAGTCGTGTGTGTAAATTCTAATTGAAGCCAATTAGTGCCACTAATAGGTTGTCAAGTACCAATTATCAGCGCTGAATAGCTTGTTAATCAATTAAGTTGAGCACCACTTAAGGCGCCATATATAACATTTGGGGGTTGTACATAGACATATTTTTGCTTGTTTTACTGTCCTTTATGATCTGTTCAACACAGAATAATACATATCCCAACTGTTACTGAGTGGCTGGTGCTAAGTGCAGAAAAAACTCAATGCCTGATACTCACCTCCCAATACAACACAAATGAATTCAATGCGATAAACACACCAAGCCTAAACCTTCCAATCTCAGAAACGCTAAAAATCCTTGGAGTCACTATCGACCGCCACCTAACACTTGAAACCCACGCAAACAACAAAATTAAGAAGATGTTCTACTGCATGTGGAAATTGAAAAGGATAAGACCATTCTTCCCAAGATTCGTCTTTCGCAACCTAGTGCAATCCCTCGTCCTCAGCCATCTGGATTACTGCAACTCACTATATGCAGGCTGCAAAGAGCAAATACTGAGGAAACTTCAAACAGCCCAGAACACAGCAGCCAGACTCATCTTCGGAAAACCAAAATATGAAAGGGCAACACCACTACGAGAGAAACTACACTGGCTTCCACTTAAGGAACGCGTCACTTTTAAAGTATGCACATTAGTCCACAAGATCATTCATGGCGAAGCCCCAGCCTATATGTCCGAGTTGATAGACCTACTACCCAGAAATGCTAAAAGATTATCCCGAACATACCTCAACCTCCACTTCCCTAATTGCAAGGGCGTGAAATACAAGACGCTACACGTGTCAACCTTTTCTCACGTGATCATGCAGCTTTGGAATATACTGCCGCGCAACTTAAGAACGATTAACGAACAAGCTTCCTTCCGCAAATTATTGAAGACCCATCTGTTTGAAACAATTTACAGAAAGAGCCAAAACACATAGAGTCCACACTCACTGTTCATCAATGCATCATACATCCACTTCTGATCTCTCAACCCCCGTAATTCCACATCACTTATACATTTACTCACAGAAATATATACACCATATGTCTTTGTGTCTTAATACTGCCCTTTATGCTTTCCATTGTCTCCTTCCAATGTATCAATGCTGATGTCCCATTGTTATATTCCTAACGATATTTCGATGATCTCGCATAACTTGTACAATGTAACCCATAACCAAATTGTAACAAATGTATTTCCATTATTCATATCTTATTGTAAGCCACACTGAGCCTGCAAAGAGGTGGGAAAATGTGGGATACAAATGCAATAAATAAATAAATAAAGTAAGTCTTTTGCTAAAATAGAGTTAGCATGTATGATATTAAAAACTGAGAAGGCAATTTTCAAAAACATGTAAGTAAACAGCTGCCATGAAAAAAAACCTTTGAAAATTGCTTCCTGTTTGTGGAGAATGTGTCTAGATGGTACTTGGTAGGAGCCTGTTCTATTAAGGAACATAGGCACTGTCTTTCCTTTGTAGAATGCCAGCCTGTATTTTAGGCATGAGCATGAATGTCACCCATAGAGCTGCTGTAACTGCTTGCACCTAAATATGGAAGATATGTGCATAAGTTATAGTATTCTATATGTTACACACATAAATGTGTGCTCTGTCTCGTGTAAATGTCCACCTTCTATTTATGTGCTATAGGAGATACACACGTAATATTGAATAGCATGTAAGCCACTTGGGATTTACATGAATACGTGCACGCAGATACAGGTAAAGGCTTGTATTCTATAACATATGTGCATATATGGTGCCCTACATACAGAGGTGTGCTGGTAAATTTTTTAACAATGGGCTCTCTCTCCAGGTGTAGCCAGCCCTGCAATTTGGCGGGGCCAGGGGGCAACACATGCCTCTCTCCCCCTCCCTATTGTGCAGACATGCTAGACATACATTTGCTGGCAGGGATGCCAAGCCCCACCAGCCAATAAATGGACTGCTACCACTCCCCGCTGTTTGTTTCTGGTTCTGAGCAGCATGCTGAGACTTCTCGCACATGGTCATCTGGTCAGTTCGGGCACCTTTTGAGGCTTGGTCGCAAGAAAAAATGGACCAAGTAAAGTCGGCCAAGTGTTCGTCAGGGACACCCTTCTTTTTTCCATTATCGGCCGAGGACGCCCATGTGTTACGCACACCCCAGTCCCGCATTCACTATGCTTCCAACATGCCCTTGGGAACTTTGGTCATCCCCGTGATGGAAAGCAGTTGGGGATGCCCAAAATCGGCTTTTGATTATTCCGACTTGGGCGACCATGGGAGAGGGATGCCCATCTTCCGATTTGTGTCAAAAGATGGGCATCATCTTTCAAAAATAAGCCTGATAGTCACCCTCTTTATAGAATTGCCCCCATTATGCACAGTGCATATTCAAGGTGACAGGGTTAAGATGGGCCCTAGAAGGATAAACTTAAGGAAGAAAGTTAAGGCATGGCTATTCCCATAACCTATTAATAACAGTGCTATGTGACTTGATATGACTTTAATGTGCTGAGTACATGATTTTTAAAAATATATTTTTAATATATTTGTATTTTAGTGTAACCCTAGGGGTTAAAATAATCTTGACTGGGCTCCTCCAGAGAACAGCAGATGAGCAAGCTGAGACCTGGTTGCCTTGGCAACGGCTTGCTGGTCAGTTGGGAGGTGAGTGAGACACTGAGCAGACCGGTATTAATGATCTGGGCTCAGCTGTCATAGAAAATCTGTGTTAAAACAGATCTGAGAGTATTTTGAGGGACATGAATGAGTGTGGAGTGAATGAATAAGTTTTATTACTTAAATAAAAAAAGCCTGCCGCGTTTTAGAAGCTTTAGAGAGGACTGAGCTGTTTGAGAAGTGGTGAGAGCAGAAAGATAATGACTCAATAAATCTTACCAGACCATTACTACTTTGATGAGCTGGTGAAACGGGTTAATCTAATAAAGTGTACTATTTGCTGTTTCCAGCATAGGTGCTGAAGGTAGCGCTCTCAAATGTTCCAGGGGCGTATCTGGACTCTGGCGGTAGGGGGGGCCAGAGCCAGAGGGAGGGGGCACATTTTACCCCCCCCCCCCCCCCGGTGCCACAGATCCCCCCCCGCCATTTCTGGACCCCCCCCCTCGCCACCAATGACACTCTTCCACCCCCTCCTGCCGCTGCCAACCCTCCCCCGCTGCTGTCACTTACCATTGCTGGCGGGGGACCCCAACCCCCGCCAGCCGAGGTCCTCTCTTCCATGCAGGCTGCGCCGCTGCAAGTTGCAATGCTTCCTGTTCTTCTGAGTCTGACGTCCTGCACGTACAACGCGCAGGACGTCAGACTGAATTCCAAATTCTGAGTCTGACGTTCTGCACGTTGTACGTGCAGGACGTCAGACTCAGAAGAACAGGAACCGTTGCAACTTGCATCCTGCACGGAAGAGAGGACTTCGGCTGGCGGGGGCTTGGGGTCCCCCGCCAGCAAAGATCGGCGACGGGTTGGTGGCGGGCGGGACGGAGGGGGAGGTGGAGAGGGTCTGTGGTAGGGGGGTCCAGGGCGAAATCTGCGGGGGTCCAGGCCCCTGTGGCCCCACGCAGATACGCCCCTGGTTCCATCAAATCTAAAAGATTTGGGAATGAGAATTAAAAGTGGAAAGATGTACAGGCACTTTGAATGAGCAATTATTTGTAGGAGAACACATATTACCCTGTCATATTACCCATACTACTGCTGTTTTATGTTCTCATCGGGTTTAAGGAAAATTACTCTCAATACTACTTGTATTTATTAACTGTGGGAGGGAAAGAGTAGGGACATAGGATTATCATTTTTTTTTTTACTGGGTAGCTAGCCAGAGAAAAAAACCCAATTACCCCTGCAAGCTGAAAATGGTGTTATCCTCTACAGCCAATAGGTAGGGTGTAAGGTTTTGCCTTAAGTTAATTAAAGCTTAGGATAGTAGGTACCCGGACAGTTCCATTTGTACAAGCAACACGTGACGTCATAGTACCCACCGAATCAAGAAAGGAGAAGAAAAGAGAAAACAAGAAAGAGAAAAAAGTATCCTTTACATCACAAATTGTGCATTGACTAAGGATGTGCAGAGACTGAATTAAGAGAGAAAAATAAACATATGAACTCATACTTACCATAACCTGAAGGGGTACCTAGGGAAAGAAAATAAACCACAAAGAATCAATTCTTGAAAACTAGCAAATTCTAAACAGTTTTTGTGACATGCATGTTAATATTGGAAGTTGAAGATATACTTATCTGAACTATTGCTGTACCGGAGGAGGAGGAGGTTGGTTATTCGCAAAAGGTTCCTGTACAGAAGAAAGGGAACAAGTGTTAATAGCACTTCTGTTTAATCGGGGTAGAAATTAATAGTTATTGATGTAAGTAAAGGAGAGATTTAGCATTCCAAGGGATTAAAGGTAACACCATTTAGTGTGTCTGCTAGAAATTCTTACATTGTTAAGTTAAACAAATGTTTAAATAAAGAAACTTTTTAAAATCAATTCCATCTCTCTAATATTTTTTTTGTATCCCCTCTCCGCTCCTGATGTGTTTGTGCCACCCTGTCCAGACTACATTGGAAATCTGAAACTGAATACATTTGGTAAACCAGGAGTGGGGGAGGGGCTTACATTAGTATTATTTTATTGTATTGTGTTGTACTTTATGCCCAGCATTGGACAGTTTGCTGCTGGAATTGTGATCTGTAAATTTTAAAACGAGTAAATAAATAAATAAATAAATAAATGACAGTTTATGGACTTTTCCTCCAGAAGCTTATCTAAAATATTATTTAAGCCAGCTGTTAACTGCCTTGACCACAGTTTAATTATATGCTGCTTTCCACTTCTTTAAAATTTGCAGCTTATTAGACTTGAAGAGTAGTTTTAGTGTTATTTGAAATGGTAAACCATTGTTATTTATGTATCTGCGCCACCTCACATGATATTATATCCCTTCTCAATTGTCTTGCTCTCCAGGCTGAAAAGCTCCAACCCATTTAACCGTTCATCATAAGGGAGCTATTCCAGACCCTTTATCCTTTTGATTGCTCATCTTGGTACTGTTCTGGTGCACCCATTATGTTACACAGACCAGTGATGTAACAAACATCCTGCATTTTTACCTCCAATTGGAATATTAAATATATATGACTATGCATCGGTGTGGAGCAGTGGAAACATCTGCAGATGTGCTTTGCTGAGTTTCACTCAATGTAGCCACTGTGGTTTGAAATGACCAAGGGGCCAGTGTAATAAAGTACACTTAGCTTGGCTTTTGCATGCAATTTTGTGCTGTACCGTGGGTGCGTTTTGCATATGAGCCAACTGTGTGCATAGGCTTAGGTAGACATCAGTGCACAGCTCAATATCTCAAGGGAATGAAGGTATTAGCTATTTAACACAGATGCAAAGACATGTTGGGGCTTTAACACAAGGTCTGAGGACGAATAAAAGTTTAGTTCGTTTCTCTGCAGTCAATGTTAGTGAGGATCTTACGCCTAGTTCTTCTCTTTAAAGTGAGTATAGAGGATTCACAGTATTTTTCAAACCTCATAGAAGAAGTTGTGGGCCAAAAACAAAAAGACCAGGATGCGGAGCTTAGGGGGAGGTTTGCTAGAACAAAGAGTAAAGTGCTGGACTGTTAACAAATGCAGCACACTATTATTAGTAGTTCAAACATTTTATTGGCATTTGGAGTTGCATATGACTGCATCTGCACGTGCTGGATTGCTGTTCTTTTAAGTCAAAGTATGGAGACTTGCAGATACCTGATGGCTTTTTAGGGGATTGCCTTGATACAGCCTTAAGAGGTGAATAATACTCCATGTTGGATGAATTTCCCCTGGGTTAAATCCTTAAACCGTACTCAGAAAAGATGAGTATAATCATATTTATTATCGTGGAGAATTGTTAAGAGTTAATAAGATTTAAGAAATGTATAATATTTTCAAAGTTATAAAAGTATATACACACACTTAATGCCCAATGACAAGGTGGGGTCATAAGACTTGCCAATGAAAAGCGTTCTATGATATTGATAAGCGGCAACGCTGAAGGTTCAGGTGAAATAATTATAATAAGAAACATAAAATTGTTGGAGTGTGATCGTTGATGTTTCTTAAAGTATATTGCCTATAACGACTTGAGGATTGCTAGTCTGTGCATAAATATTTATTTATTTAAAAAGTTGTATTCCACACAATCCAATCATTCTAGGCGGATAACAATATACACATTCATAATATATATAAAGCAAAGCACATATAATTAAACATACAAATACCTCCTTCATATACTTCACGGGACCCACACATTAACTTATCTGAACAATTCTACACATTAACCCACAGATTCTATATAGAATGACCGAAATTGCATGTGCAAATCCGGTCGTATTCTGTGCAATTTGATTAACAAGAAAATCAGCGCTGATAATTGCACTTAACAAGCAATTATTGACACTAATTGGCATAAATTAGAATTTACTTGCACAACTTGCTAAGCGTATTCTATAAAATGGTGTGCATAAATTCAAATGCATGCTGCCAAAAAGGGGGCGTGGCCATGGGCAGGTCTGGGCATTCAGAAAATTTACGCAGGGTTATAGAATACATCTGCTTCACGCCTAACATAAGCGCCAGTATTTACACTAAATTTTACTTGGTGTAAATGAATGTGCCTAGATTTAGCCGTAGGCATGGCCGCAAGGCATATTCTATAAACCCACTAGGCATATTCTATAAACCAAGCTTAAATCTAGGCACAGTTTATAGAATACACCTAGGCAAGAATTTTTTTCAGCATCACTATTACAGGTGCCATATATAGATTCTAGTCCTAAATGCTATAATAACACTATTCTTGTCATCTTGCTTCAATTTTTACACCTCCCCATAAGCTTGTATGAAGAGATAGGTCTTTAAATCCCTCTTAAACTGCTTTACATCTTGACTGTTTCTTAACCTCACTGGTAAACTGTTGCTACTACTGCTACTTATCATTTCTATAGCACTACTAGACGTCCGCAGCCTGTTATGCTATACTGTCCTGTCTTGTATATCCTGTCTTGTATACTGCATATATTAACCAGAACAGACTTCAAGGCAGTTCACAATAAGAAGAGCTCTTCTCCTGAAGAGAAATAAATACAAAATATATATCAATTAGGTCAATTAAATAAAATTGTATAAAACCCCATTCAATACCCTAAAATGCCTTAATTAAGAAGACTCAAATAGGTAAGCTTTCAAGTTTCTGAAACTTTAAGGGAGACAATACTTCTTTTAAATCTATTAGTAATGAATTCCAAAGTCTAGTCCCTTGTACTGAGAATAAACTATCGTGAATGGATTTATAACATATATTCCTAATAGATGGAAATCCTAAATATTAGGTCCTGGAAAAACATAACCAACGACTTTGTAATGAAATAGTAAATCTCCTACCCTCTCAGAATTTAAACCATACACAGTTTTATAAATTAAACTAATGATTTTAAACTGTATACATTGTTAACCATTAGCCCATGCAAATCATTCAGATCCATAGAATCCATAGATCAATTTAGCTGCTGAATGTTGTAAAAAGTGCAAACGTCTTTGTAATTCGGCTGTTCTATAGTATAGGACCTTTTACATAAAAAATAGATGACCTGAACTCATTTAACCTAATTATACAATGTAATGGTACATCTAGTACTAACTGATCTGCAGATCTTAAGGATCTTATTGGTTGATACACATGCAGCTTCACAGCCAAAACTTTTGAAACCTGACCCATTGCAATCTTGGTATTTCAAAAGCTGTATGCGTGCAATAGCACTTTAGCACATGTGCAGATATATGCACATGCAATATCAGTACCAATACAGTATTTTGTGTGCACAATATAACTACTGCTAGCGCAGACCCATGTGCACATATGTCCGGTGTGCTCTTCCAGGATAGCACATATTTTTTGCTCCCAGCTTATTTGCATATTTGGTTACTGCATTGAGCACAATTTTTTTGTTTGTGCGTGCATTAGGAAACCCTGTGTAGTGCACAATTCTAATACAAGACTTTCTGCATTGGCCCCCAAGAGATAAAAATAATGTATCAAGCACAAGAACTGGCTATCCAAGGTTATAATATGAGACCTAGCTATATAAGAACCAATGTTAGGCATTAAATCCATGTATAGGACCTTAATGATGTCTCAGTTTAAGTGATTGCCAATTCTTCTGGTAGTACCAATGAGGTAGATCTGGATATGAAGATTAATGTTTCCTTCTTTTTGTCTTCTACTGTTCTTGGCCCCCTTCTTTGCCTGTGGGCCAGTCAGCTCCCTCTATCTCTCTTTCTCTCTTTATATTCCTTTTACCTCTCCCTTTTCTCTCTCTCTCTCTCTTTTCATATTCCTTTTATCTCTCTCTCTCTCTCCCCCCTTCCTTCTCTATTAGACTCAATTTTGTTGCTTTGAGAGAAAAGCTTTCCTTATGTGTACATACAGTATCTATGTCTGTAGTCAATACCTGTGTATCTGCAATAACAGTCCCTGTTATCAGTGAATCACTGATGATGAATAAAACAAACCCCATGCAGTAACATAATTACATATTGAGCTGCAGTAGAAACTTGATAATATCACAGTGGTAGAGCAGAAGAACGTTTAATATTACTGTGGGCAATCAATGTAACAGTAGAAAAATGACCTCTCAAAAACAATAGATATGTTATAATTATTTATTACAATCAATAAGTCTAGATTAAGGATGGTATGCTATATTTGGTTTCATTGTTTACATGAATATCTGAAGAGCAAATATATGAAGAAAAACGTGAAGAAAAGGCTGGAGATAGGTTGTGTCTAGACACTGCTACTGGAACTGAATTGGGCAGACTAGATGGACTTGAGCTTGTTCCTCTGCCTTCATATTCTATCAGCCCAATATTCCAAGGCATTAATCTAGATAACAGCAATTTTCCAGATAAATGCCACAGTTATGTGGGGATACACTGCTGAATATCCTTACAGAATCCTTTGGCATTATATAGATAGTGCTGGGTGCTGGGGTGGCAGGTTGGTGGAGCAAGGGTTCAGAGACGAGTAATCCAGACAGCAGTGATAGTCAAACCAAGATTACTTTAGGATTTAAAAAAAAAGTGTGCTAAATTATCCTGATAGTATGTGGATGGTAGACCAAACATCATCACTATTTAGAATGGTGGTCACTACAGTACATGGATATTTAGGTCCAGCTGCAATTTTCAACATTTATTTGATAAGCACATGTAAACTGTGAATACAGCTACTAAAATACCTTCCTCTGCTTGCATCTGACCAATTCCCTGGTGCTTTCCAAAATAGAAACAGAGAAAAATGTAGGTAGATAAAGAGCTTATGGCCTATTCAGTCTGCCCATCCATTCTCCTTATCACTCCCTTAGAGATCCTATGTACTTGTTGTATGCTGTCTTGAATTCAGATACTGTTTTCATCTTCACCACTTCCACTAGGAGGCCATTCTACAAATTCCCCACCCATTCCATAAAGAAGTATTTCCTCAGGTTACTTCTGAGTCCATTCCTTTTCACCTTCATCCTATGACCCCTCATTCCAGAGCTTCTTTTCAACTGATAAGAGACTCATCTCCTGTGCATTTATTTATGTAACTCTTTTTACAACTGATCCCTCAATATTGAAGGATTAGCTGTCACTGAAGAAGCATTATAATACCTGTGAGACAAAATTCAACTTTCGAATGGATTACGGAACCCAGTAGAAAACCCATCCCACAATAACTGAGCCACAGCCTGCTCTGGATATATTGGCAGCCAGTCCACCAATGCAGATAACTTAGTGGGAAACAACACCTTGACCTGGCATGTCAACGGGATGGGGCAATGTTGGTCTTCCAATTGTTCCTCTATCCCAGCCCCTGATACCAACACCGTAGAATTACAGGGGGGGGGGGGGCATTGTTACACTGGCTACATCAGTGCCAAGATCGTCAGGTTGAGCAATTGCAGTGCCCAATAATGAATAGCACAAATTGACCCTAGGGTCACTCTGCTGTCCAGAGGGCCTGTCTGACTCCTTACCCCACTAGGAAAGAACAGAAGACTTGGTTTTCATGCCCCTAAAGCGTGAAGCCAAGCTGACAATCCTCCAAATGAGGGCACCAAACCTGGCAAGGGCCCTAAAGAAGGCAGTGCTTCCCATGGGACACAGCATGGATTCAGCCAAGGAAAGTCTCTCTCACCAACTGGCTTCATTTCTTTGAAGGCATGAATAAACATGTCAATAAAGGTGAGCCAGTTGATGTAGTTTATCTAGATTTTCAGAAAGACCTTAGGAATGTGGAAGAATGGGCATCCAAATGGCAGATGAAATTTAATGTGGACAAATGCAAAGTGATGCACATTGGGAAGAATAACAAAAATCGTAGGGCCCTGTTTACTACACCGCGCTATAAGTGCACTAACATTTTTAGTGTGTTCTAAAAATTAGCGCGTGCTAACACTAAACACAACCGTAGGAATATATGGATGTGTCTAGCATTAGCATACGCTAATTTTTAGCACGTGCTAAAAATGCTAGCATGTCTTAGTAAACAGAGCCCATAGTTACCTGATGCTAGAGTTCATCTTGGGAATCAGCACCCAAGAAAAAGATCTAGGTGTCATTGTAGACAATATACTAAAATCTTCTGCCCAGTGTGCGCTGGTGGCCAAAAAAGTAAACAGGATGCTAGAAATTATTAGAAAAGGAATGGTAAATAAGGCAAAGAATACAAGAATGCCTCTGTATTGCTCCATGGTGTGCCCTTACATTGAGTATTACATTGTTTCGGTTGCTATATCTCAAAAAAGATATAGCAGAATTAGAAAAGGTTCAAAGAAAAGCAACCAAAATGATAAAGGAGATGAACTCCTCTCATGAGGAAAGGCTAACGAGGTTAGGGCTGTTCAGCAGGGAAAGGAGACAGCAGAGGAAAGATATGATTGAGGTCTACAAAATTCTGAGTGGTGTAGAATGGGTAAAAGTGAATTCATTTTTTACTTTTTCAAAAAGTACAAAGACTCAGTGAAGTTACATGGGAATACTTTTAAACAAATAGGAGGAAATATTTTTTTCACTCAATGAATCAGATGTGGTGGTAACAGTGGTTAGCATATCTGGGATTAAAAAAGGTTTCAACAAGTTCCTGGAGAAAAAGTCCATAGTCTTCTATTGAGATATACATGGGAATGTTTCAAGTTTATTAAACATTTCCTATGCTGCCCTATGCTGCCCTACAGTAAATACCATCAAGGTGTCTAAAATCTAAAATAAGGAAAAGAGACTAATAGACCAGAGAGAATACATCAGGTTAGGAGTGAAAACTACAATCTTCTAAAGAAAATGGGGAGGGAGCGTAAAAACAGGTGGTATCACAGCACTCATTATAGGATCCCACCTGAGATCCACCAAGTTCCAGCAGAAAAACACCTCAATTTTGGGAATATGTGTCCTGAAATAAGAAAGTTTTGAGACTAGTTTTAACTTGTTCTAAGGATGTAAGTTGATGAAGATGTAAGGGAAGGGCATTCCATAACTCAGGGCCCTGTATTAAGAACATTGCATGATGAGAGTGTTCATGATGAATTTCTCTGTAGGTTGGTACAATGAGACAATTGTGATGTGCTGATTGGAGATCTCGTAGAGGGTCATAGGGGGTTAAATAACGAGCAAGATAGGAGGATTCCTCAGCATTACAGGTCTTGAAAACAGTCAGCAAAATTTTGTATGTGATCCAATGGGATATGGCAATCAATGAGCATTTATAAGAATGTTACATGATCACATTTTTTAAAGACCATTGATAAGTTTCATTGCCATATGTTGAATTAGTTGAAGCCTATGGCGGTTCTTAACGCAAATACCCATATATAAAGAATTACAGTAATCAAGTTGGGTATTTACTAGAGAATGTACTAGTATATTTAATGCAGGGGGAGGTGTAATAATGGATGGATGGATCTAATTAATCCAAGTTTATGGAAAGAGTGTCACACTACCTGGGCTATTTGTTATTGAACAATAAGTTTGGTATCTAGACGAAAACCTAGAATTCACATGGTTTGCAATTGAGGGACAGATATGTTATCAAGAAGTATAGGAGAAGGTATGCTATTCTATGCTATGCTATTCTACTCTGTTATATTCTGCTAAGTTCCATCAAACATATAAATGGCAAGTGACCGACTCACCTGTAAATGTGCAGTGCAGACTTCCCTCTCTGTCCCGCCCTCGCGTCAAGACGTCATGACATCAGAGGGTGGAACAGAGAGGAAAACGGAGTCAGACTGTCGGATGCCGCCGCTGTCGCCTGGAAACGAACATCATGCGAACCAACCTCCACCCTCCCCCCCGCCGCTCCGCCCCCCTCCGTATTGGGCCCCCTGCACTGACCTGACAGCGCCACTCACCTCCGTGTGGAAGCGCTGCAGGCAGCAACAGAGCGATCTGCTGCTGCCTGTAGCGCTTTCACATGGAGGTGAGAGGCGCTGTCAGGTCAGTGCAGGGAGCCCGGCACAAAGGGGGGAGGGAGCGGCGGCGAGGAGGGTAGCTGGACATGGGGGGAGGGCAGGGGGGAGAGGGCATGGTTGCTGGACATGGGGTGAGAGCAGGCCAGAGAGGAGGGTTGCTGGATATGGGGGGAGGATTGGTGGACGGGGTGTGGCCAGGGGAGAGAGGAGGGCTGCAATACTCGCCCGTTTTTACAGGCTTAACGGCTAGTTAAGATTATAAACAGATTACAGTTAAGAATAGGATCTTGTAGTCCAGAGGAGTTACAACAAGTTAATCACAAAAATTAATCAAGGCCAATATATTAATATCCTTTGTCACCTCATCTATTGTTCCACATCTGTAGATAAATAGGTTTTCAGAGATCTCTGAAACAATGTATATGATTGAATTGACCTAATATGCAATGGTAAGCTATTCCAAATTTTTACTCCCTGATATAAGAAAGAGGACTCCAAATAAAATTTTCTTTGCATTTTTCTGACAGATGGATAATTAAGCTTTAAATATTGTTCCTTCCTAGTTATACATAAAGATGTTAAATATAGCAAACTAATCATTTAGAGCTATCTCCATAAAGCAACATATATTAGATAGGCTATCTTATATTTAATCTTGGAAGTAACCCCAAGCCAATGTAAATTATACAATAATGGAATAGCCCTCTCATATTTACCCTATCCAAATATCAATCTTGCTGCCATATTTTGCAAAAATTGCAATTTCTAACAAAATTACTTGAAAGACTTCTATATAATGAATTACAGTAGTCTAAATATGGCAAAAGGATGGCCTATGCCACACTTCTGAAACTGCAAGAATTTAACATTGAACGTATGGTCCTTAAATTTTCATAAGCACTCTCAGCTGTAATTTGAAGGACAAACTCGAATCAAGCAGTACTACAAGAATTTTGGAATGATCCTCGATCCATAATTCCTCCCCTGAATCTAGCAATAGGTATTTTGTTGGTAATAAATCATAAGCTCCGAACCAGACTAGCTTTGTCTTCAACCTATTCAACAACAACAACAATTCTGTAGCCCCATTCTCTGTCATAGTAATTAACTTCTTCAAGAATCCCATTGAATCATCAAATTTATTTAAAGCAGTGAATAGCAAAAAATATCATCATCATATGAGAAGACCGTGACACTAAGCTTTGATAGCATATAACCCATCTTACTCAAATAACAATTAAATAGAGATGGTGGAAGCGGGGAGCCCTCCATTCTAAAGATAGATTTGCACCTTTCTTGATGCTATATGTTCTCTTTTGCAAGAACTTTCCAAACCAATTTAGAACCTGCCCATGCAAACCATACTATGCGTAATCAACAGCTGCTCATGATCAAATACATCAAAAGCAGCTGAAATGTCAAACTGTAACAACTGTTTGAGGGGTAATTTGGTCCTTATCAGAAAATATAATTATTTTAGACTTGTTAGGATTTATGACAAGCCTATTAGTGTGAAACCAAAATGTAATACGTTGGAATTTAACATTGATATTAGCTGTTTCCTGAAGTTCAAGAGAATACAGAGGGTAAAGGATTTGGATATCATCAGCATAGGCAAACATAAGCCGAGACCTTGAACTAAAGTAAGAAGGGGCATCAAAAAATGTTAAAGAGCATTGGAGAGAGGATGGAACTCTGTGGTACCACAGATACAAGTGAAAAAGGATTAGAAGTTGTAGTATTGCAATGGACTATATACTATTATCTAAATATGAAGAAAACCAATCAAGCACTGTATTATTCACCCCTATATCATGGAGACAGTTGAGGAGAACTGACTGATCTATAAGATCGAATGCTACAGAAAGATCTATAGAGAGGAGAAGGACAGATATAGATTTATCTAAATGTGCACAAATAACTGTAGTGATTCCTAGAAGGGCTGTTTCTGTACTATGGTTATTATGAAAGCCAGTTTGATTGAGATGGAGAACTTTTGTTTTTTAAATGAAATCTGATAACCGTAAATCCACTATGCTTTCCGTAATCTTAGCTAAGAAAGGAAGATTTGCAATTCATCTCTGATTTGAACGATCATAAAGAGATAGCACTGGATTGTATACAGGCAGTTTTCTGATCAAGTGGAACCTGTCCTGAGGTAAGGGAGGAATTTAGCATAAGCTGAAAATATGGAAGAAAAGTTGATAGGAACTTTCTGATAAATGATGAAGGAAGAGGATCTAATGGGGCAATAGTAATGTGTATATTAGCAATAAGTCTAGTAAGATCTGTCGAGGATGGTGTGTATGGTGTACAGCACTGCGTATGCATTGTAGCGCTCTAGAAATGATAAGTAGTAGTAGTAAAGTAAATGCTGAAAAGGTGCTACATGGAATAATTCCAGAAGGGGCTGATGGCTGTGAATGGGGAAATTTGGAAGAAAATGATTACTTTACAGCAGAAGAGAGATGAGAATATGTAGAACAATGAAGAGTGAGAATTTTGTCTTCAAAATGTTTTGCCAAGGATTGGGCAGAGGGAAAAAAAAGTTACTTGTA
The DNA here is from genome assembly GCF_901765095.1 of Microcaecilia unicolor. Taxonomy (NCBI): domain Eukaryota; kingdom Metazoa; phylum Chordata; class Amphibia; order Gymnophiona; family Siphonopidae; genus Microcaecilia; species Microcaecilia unicolor. The sequence goes on along the minus strand of NC_044031.1, from coordinate 133,693,827 downwards.
TAATCTGAAGCAGTACAATAGGTCTTGAGAGTTTTAAGGGTCTTCTATAGAGCTGCTGTATTTGGCACCTTTGTTATTTTAGATGTAAAAGCCCATAGTCTTCTACTGAGATAGACATAGGGAAGTTACTGCTTGCCAGGGATTGGTAGCATGGAATGTTGCTACTATTTAGGTATCTACCAAGTACTTTTTAACCTAAATTGGCCACTGTTGGAAACAGGATACTGGGTTAGATGGACCGTTTGTCTGACCCAATATGGCTATTCTTATGTTCTCGGAAAGCCAAAGATCCACATCCTGGAAACCCGAAGCCTCTGACCTATCTTTTGCTAGACCCTTCCTAAACTGCTCATCATAATTGAACTATGCCCACCCACCATACATTCTATGGGTCTGCAGAATAGGTCAGAATAATGCAATAAGCCACTTCTAAAGCACTCACATAGATATGAAAGCCAGCATCCAATTAAATATAGTTTTGGGCATCTGCTCTTTTTTTTTCTTACCTTCCTCTTTTCCATCCTCCTCCTTCTTGTCACCTCCCTCCTGCTCCCTAGCTAACAAGGAGAATAGATTAATATACTTCCCCTGCAGGATCATCTGATGCAACCTTTGAGAAATCTGGCAGTCCAATGTTGCAATTTCACACAACATGTGCCTATTACGAGACACCTGTGCAGGATATCTGCTGATCCTTACACACACTCAACCCTCACCTCTGAAGCTGGGGAGGATTCTGCAGAAGAGTCCCAAGAATCTGATGACTCCTGTACCCCCATAGGATCCTCAGGAGTAATCTTCCTCATCTTCTTTTCAACATCAAACCTTTTAGCAACATGGCGCAACTGGCACAAATGTTTATCTTTCAGGTGTCTACCTAAAAAAGACTACTTACCCTTGTCTTCCCTGGGCAAATCACACCCTCTCCCAGACAAGCTGACGATCCCACCCAATTCCCCCCACCCCTCCTCAAATAACCCAAGGCATCTGGATCCAATTCACCATGAATTAAACCAGGGACAGCATCTAAAGTAGCACCATGAGCTGAGGGCTCCACATCTGCAGTCTCAACTGATCGGCTGAGGAGTACCCTCTGCCCAACATGTCACCCATGGGCAGAGTGCCCCACTGTGGACCACAAGACCTGCTGACTAAAATTCTCTTTCTGTCCTCCCTGCCCACCTTTAGAAGCACTCCCTCCCTTTTTTTGACCGACTGGACCCAGCAATAGTCTGGGAGAGGCTAGGACCCACTTTCTCCTTTTTTCCTTTTCCCTGTCCTGTTATTCTACTCTCACCCCCTTGAACAACCTTACTAGGGGCCATGTCACACCTGCTCACAACACAAGCAAACAAAATTCTTACCCCCCCCCCCCCCAACTGATCTAACAAAATTCTCCCCAAATTCAGTTTTTTTATATAAATGCCCCAAAATTGTCTTAAAAACAAAATCCTCAAAATGCACACTTATCCACAAAACAGAAAGAAAACAGCACAAGTAAATAAGCAGGCCCCAGATGCACAGCTGCAAAGCATGCTGGGCCCACACAGCACAATTACTGATGACGCTATCAACCGACTCGTAAGATGCACAGCCCGAACTGTCATGAGAACCAATCTGAACAGTGCCTTGGCTGCTTGCAACCCAACCAAAATAGACTCCTCAGCACTTCAGGCCCCAGCAGGAAATAGTTGATCCCGCACTATTTGGCTGGACCCTACAGCTGCAAAGGCCCCAAGTATCACCCACCAGCACAACTACCACCTGAGACCCACACCAGCAAAGGTAAAGCAGTAATATCAAAATCACCGACACTCCCTGCTAACCTCAACAACTCCTCAGAATAAAGCACAATACTCTAATAATTCCTTTCAGCTCCCTCCCCTCCTTTTAGCCTCCCCACAATAACTGAAGCCTGACAGTTTTCCACAATCATAGCTCCCACGCTCAATCCCCTTCTCCCTTCCAGTTATCCAATCACCACCTTCCTGGACCTTCTGTTACCTTCCTTCTCAACCCCTCTCCCCCCCCCCCACCACCACCACACTTTTCACTAGCATTGTAATGTAGCTCAGCCAATGTTATCTGCCCTTACCATATTCCTGAGGGCACCCGTATCAGACTACACCAATATTAACTGGCATGAAAGTACATGGAAACGAAGTGTGCAGTTATTATTACTGTTGAAATATTTTTCTGTTAATGGATCATGCAAAGAATTAGCAATTGAGATCTTTTTTGCATTAAGAATGCGTTTTAAAAGCTCTTGCTGAATTCTTTGCCTACATAATGCTCTATCAATGCAAACAGGAATAGCCAAACAGCAGACGGGTAGCAAAAAATAAGTAAGAGTAGCTAAGATAAAGATGTGTATTTATTATAACAGATAAATCCAAAGAATTCAATAAATGCTATAAAAATAAATTAATAGATGTGGAGGGGCATAATTGAATGGGGCGCACAAGTTTTCCTGAGGACATCCTCACAAGACGTCCCCTCGAAGGGGTGGGGAAACCCGTATTATCGAAACAAGATGGGCGTCCATCTTTTGTTTCGATAATACGGTCGGGGACGACCAAATCTCAACATGTAGGTCGACCTTAGAGATGGTCATCCCTAGAGATGGTCGTCCCCGATTTTCAGCGATAATGGAAACCGAGGACTCCCACCTCAGAAACTACCAAATCTAAGCCATTTGGTTGTGGGAGGAGCCAGCATTTGTAGTGCACTGGTCCCCCTCATATGCCAGGACACCAACTGGGTACCCTAGGGGGCACTGCAGTGGACTTCACAAATTGCTCTCAGGTGCATAGCTCCCTTACCTTGGGTGCTGAGCCCCCCACCCCCCCCCCAAAAAAAAAAACCCACTCCCCACAACTGTACACCACTACTATAGCCATAATGGGTGAAGGGGGCACCTACATGTGGGTACAGTGGGCTTCTGGTGGGTTTTGAAGGGCTCACATTTACCATCACAAGTGTAACAGGTAGGGGGGGTGGACCTGGGTCCGCCTGCCTGAAGTGCACTGCACCCACTAAAACTACTCCAGGGACCTGCATACTACTGTCATTGAGCTGGGTATAACATTTGAGGCTGGCAAAAAAAAGTTTTAAGTTTTTTTTTAGGGTGGGAGGGGGTTGGTGACCACTGGGGGAGTAAGGGGAGGTAATCCCCGATTCCCTCCGGTGGTCATCTGGTCAGTTCAGGCACCTTTTTGAGGCTTGGTCACAAGAAAAAATGGACCAAGTAAAGTCGGCCAAGTGCTCGTCAGGGACGCCCTTCTTTTTTCCATTATTGGCCGAGGACACCCATGTGTTAGGTATGCCCCAGTCTCACCTTTGCTACGCTGCCGACATGCCCCCGTGAACTTTGGTCATCCCTGCGACGGAAAGCAGTTGAGAATGCCCAAAATCGGCTTTTGATTATGCCGATTTGGGCGACCCTGAGAGAAGGACGCCCATCTCCCGATTTGTGTTGGAAGATGAGCGCCCTTCTCTTTCGAAAATAAGCCTGAAAGTGTATCAACATACAGTATCTGTCTTTGGAGTTATGTATATCAATATTTTATTAATTGCTTTGCATGTTTAAGTCATTTTCCTGCATTGGAGGACTTAGAGGTCCTTTTACTTTGCTTTCAAATTCACTTCATACAACAGAAACTGTTTGATTCTTCATCCAGTAATATTCAAATCATCTCAGCTACTGTGACTGGACAGAAGTGGGCTCTCTTTAGCTTATGTTGGAAATTGTTTTGTCATATCTTGATATGATTCAAATTAGCTCCATGTTGGAAATGGAGCTAATTTGAATTTGCTATGACAAAACTTGTGAAGATTTGTACAATCAACATTGTTCTGTTTCTCACTCTTAAATGTGGTTTTAATACTTTTAATATTGCTCTTTGTATTGAAACTGTAGTGAAACAAACTCCCACCGTCATTGTATTTTTTAGACAGCAGAATGTAAAAAATGTACAAGGAAATGAAGAATTTTGAAAGGCATTCCAGATAATCTTATGTAAAGATGAACTATTTTATTATTTATTGTGGACATAGGGGACATAGGGATCAATATTCAACCAGCACAGTAACTGGATTAACTTAAATGCAGGAGTTTTATTTAACTTAATCCATACATTTAGCACTGCTATATGTATAGATATATACATATATATTCACAGTGCATGTATGTATATATACATATATATACATACACACAATGTGACAGAACAGTTGGGGGGGGGGGGGGTTAAGCCTGTGATAATTGTTTTGATATTTTACTGAGTTGCATGTTACTCCCTCTTGAAAACACAGAGATACAGGTTAATAAATATAAAGCAAATATATATGCTGATACCTTTTTTACTGAAGCTACTTAAGAAACTTTAACCAACTTACAAGTTTTGTATTATGCCTCTTATAACAGAGAGAAAAAATGAAGTTACATAAACAAAGCTGAGCTCTGAGAACTAAATGCAGAAAACCTAGTATAAAGTATCAGTTATGAGCTCAATATTCAAATGATTTATGCTCCTTTCTGGGTATTCTGATTGCCTCGCCCTCCCCTCCCATTTTTCCTTTTGACTAGTTTTCTCACCCTTTAAACTTTCTTTTCCTCAGTCTTTCCCCAGTACAATTGTGATAGAATCAGGGCCGACGTTGGGGGGGGGGGGGGGGGGGGGGAGGGGGGGAGGGGGCAAACAGGGCAGCTTCCCTGGGCCCCAAACTCCAGGGGTCCCCATGGCCCCACATTGATGTTCCACTCAATGTGGAAATTAAAAAGAGTAAGACCCTTCTTCCCAAGGACAGTTTTCCGTAACCTGGTACAATCAATGGTGCTCAGTCACCTAGACTACTGCAACACACTTTACGGCGGTTGCAAAGAGCAAATAATCAAGAAACTTCAGACAGCCCAGAACACTACAGCTAGACTCATATTCGGCAAAACAAAATACGAAAGTGCAAAACCCCTATGAGAAAGGTTACACTGGCTCCCACTTAAAGAACGCATCACGTTCAAAATATGCTCCTTAGTTCACAAAATCATTCACGGAGACACACCAACCTACATGTCAGACCTGATAGACCTACCACCCAGGAATGCTAAAAAATCATTCTGCACATTCCTAAATCTGCACTTCCCCAACTGCAAAGGTCTAAAATACAAACTAATGCATGCGTTAAACTTTACCTACTTGAGCACACAGTTATGGAATGAACTGCCTCGCAACTTAAAAATGATTTACGATCTAACTAACTTCCGCAAACTACTGAAGACCCATCACTTTAATAAGGTATACCACAAAGATCAACAAGTGTGAACATACACCACTCCTCCACATACAGTCAGAACTGTCTTATAATATCTGCTTGTTATATTATATTACTATCATGTTTTCTCATTATCATGTTACCCAAGATTCTTCTGCAATACTAAATGCCTATTTTCGTATATATTTCCACCATTCATGATGTATTGTAAGCCACATTGAGCCTGCAAAAAGGTGGGAAAATGTTGGATACAAATGCAATAAATAAATAAATAGGCATCTCTTCCCTTCTCTCCACCACTGTCTTCTCCTCCTCCGTTTCCGATCTTCAAAAATGTATTTTCCTTCTCAAAGGGGCCCTTGGAGCCATTCTCACAAGCTGCCGCATTTTCAGAAATACTTCATGTTCGATTTGCTGGACCCAAAAGGCAGGCAGAGCTCCGAAGTCTCAATGCTTGGTTGAGACAATGGTTCAGGGATGGGGTATTTAGGTTTGTTTGGAGCTAGGCAACATTCTGGGAAAGGAGGAGACTGTTCAGAAAGGATGAGTTCCACCTTAACTGGGATGAACCAGGCTGTAGGCACTAACTTTCAAAAAGGTACAGCAGCTTTTAAACTAGAATGGTGGGAAGCCGACAGCCTCCCAGGAGTGCATAGTTCAGTATGGAGTATCCTTGATGGATACTATTGAAACAGGGAATCCCAGTAGAGAGGTTTCAACAATGCTGAAACTAAGCCAGGTGTGCTTAATGAAAGAGCAGGATAAAGAATGCACATTATCTCCATCAATTTCTAAGCAACTTGTAGATCCAAGGAAAAAAACACAATTTGAAGTGCCTGTATATAAATGCTAGAAGCCTAAAAAATAAGATGGGAGAGTTAGAGTATATAGCACTAAATGATAAGGTAGATATAATAGGCATGACAGAGAATTGGTGGAAAGAGGACAACCAATGGGATACTGTGTTATCAGGGTACAAATTGTATTGCAATGATAAAAAAGATCAAATTGGAAGGGGGTTGCACTATATGTTAAAGAGAGAATTGAGTCAAATAAAATAAACATTCCACATAAAACAAATAGCAATGTGGAATCATTATGGATAGAAATTCTATGTGTGAAGGGAAAGAGTATTCTTGTAGGGATGTACTACATCTGCCAGGTGGAACGAACAGACAGATGAAGAAATGTTTACAGAAATTAGGAAAGCTGGCAAATTGGTCAACACTATAATAATGGGTGATTTCAATTACCACTGTAATAAATGGAATCTGTAGAATTCAATATCACCAATGAGTTGCTGATAATTATAACGTAGTACTTATCTTCGATGTGGGCTCCTTTCTCGTTGTTCCACTTTCTTAATGCTATTCAAGAATGATATGCTGTGTTTAGCTGAGACATGGCAATGTGATGTTGTAACAATGAAAGGACAGGGTCATCATGTTCGACATGTTCAGTGATGTGGGATTCTAATCAATTCATGGATATTCACTCTGGCAAAACATACCTTTTTACAGTACAAACGACCTGTGTGTCTGAGTATGTTATATATTTTCTGATGTGCTCGTGCAAACTATACTATGTTGGACAAACTTCTCGTGCCTTGAAGACACATCTTATAGAGCATAGACATTGTATACAGGTGCAGAAAACACATGAACCTTTAGTGTTGCATTTTTTAGAGAACACGTTTTTTCAGAATTGAGGTGCATTGTATTGGAACAAATAAGAGTCACGGAGAGAAGGGGTGATGTGCGAAGAATACTTTGTCAGCGTGAACAAAGATGGATATTTATACTACAGACTGTTATACCAAAAGGACTAAATGTCTCCATTGAATAGAAAGCGTTTTTGTGAGGGTGTATAATGAGCACGTGATGACGTCCTTATATCAGGTCTTGAGCGTAGAGGGTTTAAACCTTGGTGTTTTCTGAAAACCAGCTGCCATCTTATTAGAGCCAGTGGAGACTATGGTCACAAGTTGCAAGTTTGTGATTCTTGGATGGATTGTATGTAAAAAAATGTTTTCATCTGAAGCAGCCTAATGAAGGTGAAACAGCGAACCCCTATTGGGATTCTGGAGGTCCTACTTGAATAGCATTAAGAAAGTGGAGCAAGGAGCCCACATTGAAGATAAGTACTACTTTATAATTATCAGCAACTCATTGTCCCACATTATTCTGTATTTTTCAGAGGTGAGCTTGTGGTTTTGTGAAAAGTGATGAAAGAAGTGGAGTTTTTTTCTGACTGATGATTAAAGAACCCTCTGTGTTTATGAATATTTATATTTCAAACAGAGGTGTTTCTGATATATACTGAGGTCTTTTTTCTCCACTACATTTTCATTGAATAACACGTGTATACTCGTGGATATGGATATTAAATCTGTAGAAGAATTATTTTGTATTGGTGATTTCAATTACCCCAAAATTGACTGGATAAATGTTAGATCAGGGGTGGTCAGGGGGATAAAATTTCTAGATGTAATAAACAACTGTTTCCTGGAGCAACTGATCCAGAAACCGAAAAAGGGGTTGCCATTTTGGATCTAGTCCTTGGTGGCATGAAGGGCATAGTGCAAGAAGTAGCGGTGTTGGGTTCCCTGGGAAACAGTGATCATAACATGATCAAGTTTGAGCTACTATCTGATATGAACCCATAAAGGAAATCTGATGTAGCTGCTTTTAATTTTTGAAAGGGCTACTATAATAAGATGAGGATAATGGTGAAAAAAAAAGAAGCTAAAAGGATCATCTGCAAAGGCTACTACATCAGGCATGGACGTTATTCAAAAATACCATCTTGCATTCCAAGTATTTCCAAAGGTGAAAAGAAGAGGAAACGACAGCCAGCTTGGTTAAAAGGTGAAGTGAAAGAGGCTATTATAGCCAAAATAATTTCTGTTCTTTGAAGGACAAAGGACTCAAATGAAGAAAATAAGAAGCAACATAAGCACTAGCTAGTCAGATGCAAAGCATTAATAAAGAAGGCTAAAAGAGAATAAGAAGAGAAATTTGCTTCAGAAGCTAAAACTCACAGTAATAATTTTTTCAGGTACATCAGAAGCAGAAAGCCTGTGAGGGAATCTGTGGGACTGTTAGATCATGAAGGAGAAAAAAGGGCATTCAGAGAGGACACGGCCATAGCGGAGAAACTGAATGAATTCTTTCCCTCGGTCTTTACGGAAGAAGATGTAAGAGATCTGTCTGTACCAGAAATGGTTTTCAAGGGTGATGATGCAAGGAACTGAAAGAAATCTCGGTGATCTTGGAAGATGATCTGAGCCAAATTAACAAATTAAAGAGTAGTAAATCACCTGGACTGGATGGCATACCTCCAAGGGTATTCAAAGAAATCAAGCATGAAATTGCTGATCTGCTGTTAGTAATATGTGACCTGTCATTAAAATCATTCATAGTACCTGAAGATTGGAGGATGGCCAATGTGACACCGATTTTTTTAAAGGGTACAAAGAAATTACAGACCAGTAAGCCTGACGTTAGTGACGAGCAAAATAATGGTTTAATGGGACAGAGACATCATGGGTTCAGGCACGGGAAGTCTTGCCTCACCAATTTGCTTAATTTCTTTGAAGGTGAGAATAAACATGTGTATAAAGGTCTGCCAGTTGATGTAGTGTATCTAGATTTTCAGAAACCTTTTGATAAAGTTCCTCAAGAGATAATCCTGAGAAAATTGAAGAGTCATGGGATAGGAGGCAAGGTTCTGGTGTGGATTAGGTATTGGTTATTGGACAGAAAACAGAGGGTAGGGTTAAATGGTTATTTCTTTCAATGGAGGAGGGTGAACAGTGGAGTGTCACAGAGATCAGCACTGGGACCGGTGCTATTTAACATGTTTATAAATGATATGGAAATCGGAATGACGAGCGAAATGATTAAATTTGCAGATGACACAAAACTATTTGAAGGTTGCTGAAACACATGAAACAGAATGTGAAATATTGCAGGAAGACCTTAGGAAATTGGAAGACTGAGTATCACCTGTCCCCCACCACCCATGATATAACTTCCTGTATCAGAGTGTGGGGAGGAGGAGGAGGAAAGGGAATTGGAGAGCCAGCAGTGTGCTGAGGGCTATGGCTCCATGTGGGGCTTCATTTTGTTTCCAGCCAAATCGGAGAGGCAGCGGCACGAATCAGGGAGTGAATAGAAGGGAAGGGAAGCTCACAGACTCCAGAAGACAGTGGCTTGGGAGGTGCCAGTGAGCAAGACAGTAAGTGAGTGACACAGTGGTGTAGCTACAAGGGTCCCCATTCCAGCCTCAAGCCCCCCAACCCTGTTGGCATGAATCATGGAGTGAAGGGAAGGCTTGCGGTTCTAGTTTTGATTGCAGTCATGGATGTCAGAAGGCAGTGGCAGAGAGGGGAAGGTAGCGGTTGGGACTGGGGAGGCTTAGCAGCAAGCATGCCACCATGTGCAAGGGTTAAGGTGCATTCACATAGGCACTGTCTTTTTGAAAACTCCATTTGAGAGAGCAACCACTCCCCTTGCCCCCCCCCCCCCCCCCCAGGTACAACTCTGGAGGGAATGAGACATTCTAGAAAGGTTGCTTTAGTACAGTCTTTTCATATTTAAATAGTGAAGAAGCAGCCCATATAGGATGGTTCAAAACTTTTGCTGCCTTAATGTCTTTCTTGCTGATAGGAAATAAATCAGACTGTTAAAATCCACTTGTATTCAAGCTTTGTTTGGCATCAGTCTGTGCCTTGCTGCAGGCAGCTAATGGGGGTGATTGGGGGGGGGGGGAGGGAATCAACAAGTTATTGCCACTAGAAGAGGTGAACTGGTGAGGCAGGTTTTTGGTGGAAGCTTTGAGTGCCCCTATAAGCCAGCCCTAATTGGATTATTGTACAATAACATGTTTGCATTTCTAAATCCTCTATTAAATGTTGGCCTTGTTTGATCTCTATTTTTATGTCCATAATTTTCTTATCTCAAACCTCTGAGAATATTGTCATGTAATTTCTGAAATGAGTCAATCACGGATCACATTATACTACATTATATTGCAAAGCAAATAAGTATTCAATTTATATTCTACAGAGATTTATCTTTTCTCAGTTTGAACCAAATCCATAGGCATAGTTCCATTTGGGTGGGGGTGGGGGCATAGTGTGTGTATACATCTCATAGTGTGTATACATCTCATACATATTCATTATGGTTATCTAAAAAAATAGACTGGATACGAACCCAGTTTATTGGACAGTGAAGATTTTTTTTCACTGAAATGAGCCAGCACCATGGGAAGTTTGTCTCATGGTGCCCCCACTCACATTCCCATGAATTATCACGGCCAGTGAACACTGTATCACTCTCCCCTTTTCCACACTACTGTGGCCTGATCTCTCTTTCTCCCTCTCCAAAGCCCTGCTCTTTCTCTGTTCCTCCCTCTCTCCCTCCCTCTTTAGCCTGTGCTCCCTCTTCCCCAGTACTCCAATATTTTCTCCATATCATGCCAATATGAGATTGTCCTGACTGGGGTAACCGGGTGCCTCTGTCTCCTATGCTTGCTTGGGCTTAGAAGGCTAGGACCTTTGACTAAATGGCGCTCCCCTCACATGCAAGTCATTTGACCAAGGAGGCAAGCGGTCAAAGACAAGGATTTGAATTGAGCAGAGGATTTTATACCCCTTTTAAGTTCCCTCCAAAACTAGTCTCCTCCCCCCATTACAATGCTGGTCGCCATGAAAGATACTTTTCTCTGGCAACTAGTGATGTCAGAGTTATATAAAGTATATTATTTCAGTACAGCATCTAGGTGTCAGTGCCTGCAAATGCCCATGGGAGTATATACCTACTGGGAATTTGTGTCCTAAAACATGGAGAAAAGGAGAACTATGTCTTAAACTGTGAAATTCTGGGGTTCTTTAGCCACTAACAGTCGAAGACTAAATGAAGTATGGATATTCAATGCCATCCTTGGGTTCCAACATTGAATAACGGGTAACAGCAATTCAAAAAAGAAATCTAAGTTAATCATGAAAAGCCTCTGCGATTGCCAATGCACTCTCCCTTCTCCAAGCACTATCATCAGAGCCGTAGCGAGGGAAGCTGACACCCGGGGCGGGTCGCCGCTGCGCACCCCCCCTGGGTGCAGCATGGCGCACCCTCCTCATGCTGGAGCGCATACCCCCCCCCCCCCCGGAGCGCATGCCTGCAGCGAGGGACGGGCGGGAGGGCCGATCCGCCCTGACTGCACATTGCTGGGGTGTGTCGGCTCCGCGCTGGTTCACTGCTCTCTCTGTCCCAGAACAGGAAGTAACCTGTTCCGAGGCAGAGAGGGCAGTGCACCAGCACGGAGCCGACACCCCCCAGCGGCGTGCACCCGGGGTGGACCGCCCCCCCTTCCTACGCTACTGACTATCATCCATGATAGTTTGAAAGGAAAAAGCTAAAGGAGGGAAGAGATGGATGGTTGATGAGATGGTCTTGCAGTTTGTCAGAAAGGGGTCCTTTTACTAAGCTGTAGAATAATGTGGCTTTAGTGTGCCATTATACGGGCTTTTCACATGTGCTAAGGCCATTTTTACCACAGTGGTATAAGGGCCAATTTTCCATTTCTTTGTATTAATTTGCATGTGCTAATATTGCCATTAATATGCAACTATTTAAAAAGATGACTGTATTAGCACTTACCAGCACCTATTTTGTAGGCAGTAATGGCTCATGTGATAATCCTGCTCTAATCAGTTAGGGACTCATTTTCAAAAGAGAAAAATGTCTAAAAAGTGGCATAAAATAGAATTTGAATGTTTTTCTCACCAAAACGTCCAAATCAGTATTTTTAAAACCCATTTTGCAGATGTTTATTTATGCAGTTCATCAGGAATGTGCCCAAATCTCAGTGGGGGGGGGGGGGGGGGGGGGGGAAATTCCTAAATCCCACCCTTAATATGCCTTCAACACCCCCCTCCCCCTTGAGATTGGACATTTTTCAGCCATTATGGAAAAACAAAACCATCCAGGGCTAAAACTAAGATATTTTGGTTTAAACCTGTTTTAATAATGAGCCCAGTAACTCCAGCTACATGACCAAATGACTACTAGAGGAATAAAGGAATAACCCCTCCTTACTCTCCCAATGGTCACTGATCCCCCTCCCACCCCCCCACCCCCAAAGATGTGAAAGAAAAGTATACCAGCCTCAGATGTTATGGCCAGTCCTATCAGAGCAGCAAGCAGGTCCCTGAAGTAGCCTTGTGGTTGGTGCAGTGTACTGTGGACAAGGGGACCGAGGTCCATAATCTACGCTGTTACAATTGTGGTGGTAAGTGTCAGCTCCCCAAAACCCAAGAAAAACCTACTGTACCCACATATAGGTGATACTTGCAGACGTGAGGCCTATTTTAGTGGTGTATAGTTGGGAACAGTAAGTTTTTGGTGGGTTTTATTACAGAACGCTCCAAAGTCAGACTGAGATGCCATGTTGAAAATGTCCCTCTTAGTGTGGAGTAATGCCCTGTAGCTGCACTAACCGATAGCATAGAAATGCTCACTCTCCGCCCTGAGACACGCCCCCTCCTCACAAAAATTGGCAATTTGGCATTTACCGTAGGATGCCTGAGCATGTCACTTAGTATACCATTTTAAGCCGAAGTAAATACAAGCTAGCGCTTACCACAACTGGTAAAAGGACTTCAGCGGAATGGCAAGAGAGGGGTGTATGGCAGCTGTCGCAACTGATTATTGCTGGTACTCTGTTATCGCCTGCTGCTCTGTCTGCATTGTATAATGTTTCTTTGCTAGATTCTGGCACATGGAAGGACATCTCCACATATATTTCAACCTTTCAGGTCTCCAATTCACTTATCTTGAATCCTTCAGAGTTTATCTCCTTTTGTCACACCATTACATCAGGTCGTAAGAAGGCTTCTCTGCTACATAAAAAACTTCAGGATCTATATGCTGATGCAGTTGCTCCATTGAGGATGACTTGGGAAGCGGAATTTGGTTTGGATGCATCTGAATTTGATTGGTCTACTTTCTGGGTTAACTCCATACGTCCCACGAAGTCAGCAGCGATATCTCAATTCTCATATTTCATCTTCCACAAAGCCTATTAGACTCCTGCTCGAGTGGCCAGAATCACTAAGAGTGTCAACTTCAACTGCTGGTCTTGTCAGGAAAGAGATGGTTCACTGGCACATATGGTTTTCTACTGTAAAAACGTCAGAGCTTACTGGCAACTAATTTGGTCAAAAATGTGTCTTATCTTTCACTTGCCTGAGTCCACTGCGCTCTCTTATGAGGTTGTGATCTTACGAGCTTCTTGTCCTACTATCCCTCTTTTGGAGTCTGATAAGAAATTGTATAACATACTGCTAGCTGTTGCCTTGCATTTAATTGTCTCCAATTGGAAAAATAATGTGTACCTGAATTATAATGAATGGTGGAGTTATGTATGCGTGATCAGAAAATATGAAACAATTTTGGCCCATAGGCGTCGAAACATTAGGTCTGTTTTGAGGACCTGGGCTCGTTTAGACATTTTTTGTCAGGAGCCACGTAGCACTCCTTGACCTTGGGTAACCCTGCAATTTGTCTCCAGGTATTGCCATGGAACTTTGACTTTGATTATGCTTATGATTTTTTTTGGGGGGGAGGGGGGTTAATTTCCGGGGGGGGGGGGGGTTGTTTGATTTTGTGTTTACTTTTGTATTCTCTGTATGACAAAACCTTTAATAAAAAAAAAAAAAAAGGACTTCAGAGTAATGGTGACTCAGTTTGTTTCCTGTAAGTTAGCTTGCTCATTTGCTTTCTTATATGGCAATATGTAGCATTTTCCTTCTTGGATAAAAGAATGTGATTGCCTTCTTAGCCCACTTAAATGTACAGAAATAAATTATAATAACAAAAACATAAAATATAAAGTCATTTCTTTTTTATTGGATGAACATAATAAAGTTCTTCACTAGCTTTTGGGAGTTAAAACCTCTTTGATAGGAAGGAATGCAAGAAGACCTTGTAATTCTCTTTCTTTCTCCTCTCCCCTTTCACTTTTCTCCCTCAGGCTAGCATTGGAATTCTTTTCATGATTCAATACATATTCTAATCTTTTGAGCATGCTGTCCTGATGCCAGGAAGGGTTTTTAGTTCCAGAAAGGTAATCAAAAAATGTATTAATTTACTAGAGGTATCATCTTATATTCTATGGTGGTCATTTTACAAGCATTGTTCACGTTTTAAACTTCCCAGTCCTGGCACTAACACTTTTTATGGCCAAAATGTATAAACCAGTATTTTACAAAAGGGTAGGACAATATGTGTAATCCACAAAATCATATAAGGCCGACAGAGTTGTCTTGGGGGCAGTACAGGGAAATGTGAAAGGAAGTCCTGTGTCAGTGATGTCTATCCCTGATTCCGGATAGCAAGTGGGTGTGCATCCAATTCTGATGAAGATCCGGACTTATACCACCTTTAAATCATGAATAAGTGCTGCTACAGCATGTCCCTGCGATTGTTTGCATTGGTGCTGACTTTGAGAGCTGAGAGAGAGTCTGAGCCTGATTATTGTTTCTGTCCACCCATGTCTGAAATCTGAAACTCCTCTATTTCCATACCTGCTATTTTCCCCACTTTCCAATGCTATGTCAAATACCCCTTGCCCCTCACCTGTCACTTTGCTTTCCTCCTTTCTCTCCCCCTCTGGGGTGCAGCAGGTCCTTTCTGTGATCACATTCATCATTTTGCCACTTGTACTGTCTGAGGTAAAATTTCTCTTATGGGACAAGAATTGCTACTTTGGAGCCAGTACAAACCTTTCCATGCAGCCTCTGCCAGAGATTGTAAAATGTCAAGCATGATGTTTACATATGCCTTAAAAAACATCTAGGTGGAAGGGCTATAAATGTTGCTATTTGTATTGGAACGTCCAAGTTTCTGAAATTGCCGGTAGCTCTAAACATTTAGGGCTGCAAAATGTTTATGCCTGCCATTTTACAAAGTCGGCAGCTTCTCTGGCTTACTGTATTGAACTGTGAGCCAGAAATGTTTATAGATTGAGTTTTTTACCATTCTCCCTAAACCTACCTCTCCTCTTCCCCCATTCCTTTTCTCTGTGGATAACATCTTTGACTCCTCTCTCTTTCTCTGCACATATCCAATGGACTGCTAAAACCTGTCGTTTCTTTCTTTATAATATCACCAAAATTCATCCCTCCCTTTCTAAGCACACTACCAAAACCCTTATCCACACGCTTATCACCTCTCGCTTAGACTACTGCAACTTGCTTCTCACAGGTCTCTCACTAAGTCACCTCTCTCCCCTTCAATATGTTCAAAATTCTGCAGCATGGCTTATATTCCACCAGTGTCGTTATGCTCATATTAGCTCTCTCCTCAAGTCACTTCATTGACTCCCTATCCGTTTCTGCATACAGTTCAAACTCCTCTTATTGACTTACAAGTACGTTCACTCTGCAGCTCCTCAGTACATTTCCACTCTTATCTATCCCTACACTCCTCCTTGGGAACTCCATTCATTTGGTAAATCTCTCTTATCTGTACCCTTCTCCTACACTGCTAACTCCAGACTCCGTTCCTTTTATCTTGCTGCACCATATGCCTGGAATTGACTTCCTGAGTCAGTATGTCAAGCTCCATGTCTGGCTGTCTTCAAATCTAGGCTAAAAACCCACCTTTTTGAGGCTGCTTTTAACTCCTAACTCCTATTCACTTGTTCAGTACCCATGTCTGTTTTATTGTTCCCACATTAAGTATTTCCTTTATTTGTCCTGTTTGTTCCGATTAGTTTGTAAGCTCGGTTCAAAACTCTGCTGCCCGTCTCATCTTCCGCCAGGGTCGCTTTACTCATACTACCCCTCTCCTCAAGGCCCTTCACTGGCTCCCTATCCGTTTTCGCATCCTGTTCAAACTTCTTCTACTAACCTATAAATGTACTCACTCTGCTGCTCCCCAGTATCTCTCCACACTCATCCATCCCTACACCCCTTCCCGTGCACTCCGCTCCATGGATAAATCCTTCTTATCTGTTCCCTTCTCCACTACTGCCAACTCCAGACTTCGCGCCTTTTGTCTCGCTGCACCCTACGCCTGGAATAAACTTCCTGAGCCCCTACGTCTTGCCCCATCCTTGGCCACCTTTAAATCTAGACTGAAAGCCCACCTCTTTAACATTGCTTTTGACTCGTAACCACTCGCCTCCACCTACCCTCCTCTCTTCCTTCCCGTTCACATTAATTGATTTGATTTGCTTACTTTATTTATTTTTTGTCCATTAGATTGTAAGCTCTTTGAGCAGGGACTGTCTTTCTTCTATGTTTGTGCAGCGCTGCGTATGCCTTGTAGCGCTATAGAAATGCTAAATAGTAGTAGTAGTAGTAGTAGCTCTGCCGAGCAAGAATGTCTCTTCCTGTTCAAGTTGCTGTGCTGCATATACCTAGTGGTGCTATAGAAATGATTAGTAGTAGTAGTTAGTAGTAGTACTTATCCACATTTGAATAACCAGATACTTTTTTTCTGATTACACTGAAGACAAAATTATGCTGTGCCACTTGTTCATTGTGAACAGTGTCTCCATGTTAATAGGGAAAAAAATTGGAGACCCCCAACTGTAGAATATAGTAAGCAATTTTAAATAGCCACCCCATTGCAAAAGACAGCTACCTGTGCTGTTTTCTTGGGAAAATTAACAGTAGGTGCATTTACTTTTCACTTGCTAAGTATGTGGGCAGCTGATTAGGGATAGAACAGCATACGGACACATTTGAAAATGCAAATATCTGCATGTTCTTTACTCCAATAACTAACTCCCCGGTGCCACCAAACATATACAATGGGAAATGCTTCTTTTAACCAGGCTAAAAGAACAAGACCTGAGAAAGTCCATACATATTTCTAAGTACTGTGACAAGGACAGCTTTATTCAGGGACAACGTACCCAAATCACTCTGGAAACTGTCCTCCCAAATCTTTAAGAGCTAACACTGAAACATTGAAATAATTCATCACAGTATGCGTTATGCCCTGTGAAGGAATCCAAATCCTTTGGGGCATTTGACTTGATTCATAGAATGGCCATTTAGTATGCATCAGTGGCTTTAGGACACATTCATTTTCTCATGAGGATGGCTGTCAGACAGTGCAGGTTTTATGGCCATCCCTTCAGCACAGAATTTAAAGATAAATTGAATCTGTTGAAAGATCAATGTGGGATAAAGTAGTAATTCTGCTAGAGAATTTGACAGATCATCATTGCGATATATAAACTCCCTTCTGTTTATATCATTGTTATGGATTTTATTGAAATTTTGCTTAATTATATGATTTAAATAGTTGACTGTAATGATGTGTGGTACCACAAGGTATATTGTTATGTCATATCTAAATTGCTATATGGATTAAGGGATTAGTCATATTATTGATTAAGATAATAGCAATAGGTTAGTGGAGTGTGCTTGGCAGGTACAATCTGCAGTAAATATTTTCTTATCAATTATTTCTTGTGTCCTCCCCAGCTTGCCAGTTTACCTCACACATGATCCTGTCATCACTCTGTCTTACTTCTTTCTACTGATTCATCTGCAATTTTTCCTTCATTCATCTATTTTTCTTTCACCACACAGATAAATAGTTTATGGTTTATGAAAAAGTTGAAGACTCATGGGACTGCCACAAATGCATTTACTTTCTGCAGGGTTTCTAACCACTTCTAGGTGTACATGTGGAAAAACATTGATCTGTTTTGTGGAATTCTTGATAAATTTTCTGATACTCTTATCGGTTTATTTCACAATTTTCCTGTTTGAAAACATTTTAATGTGTGTAAAATCTTTTTACTACCCTTGGAAATCAACTGTGCATTTGTTAATGCAACAAAACTACACCGAGGAAAGCAGTTTTGGCCTCTGAAAGCTAGTCAAAAATGTATTTAGTCCAATATAAAGGTATATCTTATTTTAATTGTTTTTTTAAAATTCACTAACAGAGTATAAAGACACAGACAAACAGATCAAAATAATATGACATCTTGGACAACCAGAATTCATAAATCACTTATCAATCCCTGTTGATGACATATTTAGATACTATGTTATATCATATCATACCATATTCTATGGGTTTATCCTGTTGGGCAGACTGAATGGACCATGCAGGTCTTTATCTGCCAGCATCAACTATGTTACTCTCAGGCTCATTTTCAAAAGAGGACGTCCATCTTTTGACATAAATCGGAACATGGACGTCCATCTCCCAGGGACATCCAAATCAGTATAATCGAAACCTGATTTTGGATGTCTCCAACTGCAGTCCGTTGCAAGGATGTCCAAATGTCAAGGGGGCGTGTTGGAGGTGTGGTAAAGGCGGGACTTGGGCATGCCTAACATGTGGACGACTTTGAGCCATAATTGAAAAAAGCAAGGACGTCCTAAAGTAAAATTTTGACATTTTCACCCGGACGTGTTTTTTATTACGAATAAGGCACAAAAAGGTGCCTGAAATGACCAGATGACCACCAGAGGGAATTGGGGATGATCTCCTGTTACTCCCCCAGTGGTCACTAACCCCCTCCCACCCTCAAAAAACATCTTTCAAAATATTTCGTGCCAGCCTCAGATGTCATACTCAGGTCTATGACAGCGCATGCAGGTTCCTGGAGCAGTTTTACTGGGTACTGCAGTGCACTTCAGACAGGCGGACCCAGGCCCATACCCCCCTACCTGTTACATTTGTGGAGGAAAAAGCGAGCCCTCCAAAACCCACCAGAAACCCTCTACCCACATATAAGTGCCCCCTTTACCGTAAGGGCTATGGTAGTGGTGTATAGTTGTGGGTAGTGGGTTTTGAGGGGGTTGGGGAGCTATGTACCTGGGAGCATTTTATAAAGTCCACTGCAGTGCCCCCTAGGGTGCCCGGTTGATGTCCTGGAATGTCAGGGGGACCAGTGCACTAGAAATGCTGGCTCTTTCCACGTCCACCTTGGGTGCTGACCCCCCCCCCCCCAAATCCCCCCAAACCCACTCCCCACAACTCTACACCATTACCATAACCCTTATGGGTGAAGGGGGGCACCTACATGTGGGTACAGTGGGTTTTTTTTGGGGGGGGGGGTTGTAGGGCTCAACACTTAGCGCCACAAGTGTAACAGGTAGGGGGGGGGATGGACCCGGGTCTGCCTGCCTGAAGTGCACTGCACCCATTAAAAACTGCTCCAGGGACTTGCATACTGCTGTCAGGGAGCTGGGTATGACATTTGAGGCTGGCATACAGGCTGGCAAAAAAGGTTTCTTTTTATTTTTTTAGTGTGGGAGGGGGTTGGTGACCACTGGGAAAGTATGGGGAGGTCATCCCCCATTCCTCCGGTGGTCATCTGGTGAGTTGGGGCACCTTTTTGAGGCTTAGTTGAGAAAATAAAAGGACCAAGTAAACCCGGCGAAATACTGATTAACGCCGCTTTTTTTTCCATTATCCGTGAAAGCCGGCCATCTGGTAGCCACACCCATGCCCGCCCATGTCCCGCCTTCGCTACGCCGCCGACATGCCCCCTTGAACTTTCGCCGTCTCAGCGACGGGAAAGCTGCGATGGTGTCAAAAAAGCAGCTTTCGATTATACTGATTTCGCCGCTTTTGAGAGATCGCCGGCCATCTCCCGATTTATGTCGGAAGATGCCCGGCGATCACTTTCGAAAATAAGCCTGAAAGACATCCATGTCTAAGGACATCCATGTCTAAGGATGTCCAAATTCAAGGACGTCCTTGGTATTTTCGAAACGAAAGATGGAGGTCCATCTTTTTTAGAAAATACAGTTTTCCCCGCCCCCGGATTTGGAAGTTTTACAAAGACCTTTCGAAAATGCCCCTCATAATAAGACCATAAAAACTTACCATAAACATAATAAAATTCAGACAGTCCAGATGGCAGTGACTAACGGCCAACACCATCATTCCAAAAATGCTTTCACAAAATAGTGATTCTTCAAGTACTTCTTAAACTGAGAAACATTTGCACATAATCACAGAGTATCTGGAAGTTTGTTCCACAGTAAAGGCCCATCTATTGAAAAGGCATGAGCACAAGTCTCTCCATAATGATATGCTGTAGCCGAAGGTTTAACTAATTGCTTCATCACGTCCGAGTGCAATGATTGAGTTGGCTGGTAAGTATTCAACACTTTCAAAGAGTATGCTGGCACATTTGCATATACTCTCTGATGAATTAATACCAGAATCTTAAAACATACCCTGTACACCACTGGTAACAATGAAACGACTTTAAGATAGGCATAACAAGAGATGATTTTGGCAACCCTACAGTCAAATGTGCCACCACATTCTGGATGATCTATAGAACCTGGAACCAAGTAGATGTCATAAAATAAAGACAATTACAATAATCAATTTTAGTTAATACCAGTCTCTGCACCACCATCCTGAAATCATCATTCTCAGCTTGCTCAACAAACAAAACTGTCAGAAAGACATAGATATCACTTAATAAGATTTGTAGTTGCCAAAGTGGAATCTAAAAAATACTCTTATATTTCTAAGATAACATTTCACTGTAAGATTCACATTCTGGTAGATAAGAAGTGCAGATAATGTGGAGTCAACCTTCCTTCCTACATACATTATTTCAGTTTTTGCTAGGTTCAGCAATAATTTATGATTCCCCATCCACACATTGATTTTATAAAAGCATTCCTTAAATCTCAGATTCACAAGCACCTAACCTTCCTGAACTGGAAAAAATCCCCCTACAAATTGTCAGCATACATTCTGTATGAAACTTTAAATTCCTGAAATGCCAAATTCAATGACACCAAAAACAGATTAAAAAGTAGAGATGACAATGCCGAACCCTGTGGCAAACCATGACTTATCAAAAACCGATAAGAAACAGGAACCATTTCTGGCCAGTTAAATCACTTTATCGACTCCATCATTGCTTTCTTAAATTTTCTTGGAAAGATATGCAGTCATAATGAGGAATTTATTAAGGATAGCACTTGTCACATTTCCTTACAGATGTTAGTTACCTGGTCCTTCTCACCTGAAGCCCCATTTACAGGTTTAAATTAGTCATCTTTCTAACTCCTCCCCTTTTAGAAGGGGAAGGGAAATGGGACTTGATATACAGCCTTTCTGAGGTTTTTGCAACTACATTCAAAGTGGTTTACATATATTCAGTTTCTTATTTTGTACCAGCGGCAATGGAGGGTTAAGTGACTTGCCCAAAGTCACAAGAAGCTACAGTGGGAATTGAACTCAGTTCCCCAGGATCAAAGTCAACTGCACTAACCACTAGGCTACTCCTCCACTAGCAACATTCCATGTAGAAGCCTGCCCTTGCAGATCAGCAATGCGGCCGTGCAGGCTTCTGTTTCTGTGAGTTTGATGTCCTGCACGTTGCAGACTTACATGGAATGTTGCTAGTAGAATAGCAACATTCCATCTAGAATCTCCAATAATAGCAACATTCCATGTAGAATCTCAAATAGGGAAAGGGAAATGGAACGTGATATACTGCCTTTCTGAGGTTTTTGCAACTACATTCAAAGTGGTATATTCAGGTACTTATTTTTTGTACCAGGGGCAATGGAGGGTTAAGTGACTTGCCCAGAGTCACAAGGAGCTGCAGTGGGAATCGAACAGCAGCGGTAAGCCCAATGCGGGCTTCCTACTCGCTAAAAAGGAAGTACTGCAAGGCTAAAGCAGCAGTCCGGCTGTAGTTCCTACCCCCAGTGTGCTGTCATATTTATTTTTCTACCACTGGTGTGCACCTGACGGTAATTGAGGAGTGCCGTGCACTGCCTGGTTACCACCAGGTTAGCACGTGAGCCCTTACCACCACCTCAATAGGTGGCGGTAAGGGCCTCGCCCCCAAAATGGCCATGCGGCAAGTGCTTCACTTGCCGCATGGCCATTTCTATTATATTAAAAAAAAAAAGACCCACCTTTTACTGGCTGCACAGAAGGGAGCCTCGGCACGCACCAAAACATGCGCCTACACCAGTGCAGGCCCCCTTTTGCCACAGCTTGGTAAAAGGGGCCCTATCTTTCCTATCTATATGTTATAAGTCCACTGATAGCAAGTAACTCTCTTGTCTGCTAGTATAATAATCTATATATGTAGAGGAAAAGACTTCAGATACCCGGTTCAAATAACCGTTGATTGGGACCCGTGAACCGAGACGCTCAGCGTTAACTCTAGAATAATAAAATACCTTTTGGTCAATCCTCTGGCGAGTATCCTCATTAGTCAGAAAAACCTCATATTTATTAAATAGTCTTGGAACAAACTCCCCGAGCCCATACGCCAGGCCCCCTCCCTGCCCATCTTCAAATCTCTGCTTAAAACCCACCTCTTCAACGTCGTCTTCGGCACCTAACCTCTACACCTCTACCCAGGAAATCTAGTCTGCTCAACTTGACATTTCGTTACTTAGATTGTAAGCTCCTTTGAGCAGGGACCGTCCTTCTTTGTTTATTTTGTACAGCGCTGCGTAACCCTAGTAGCGCTCTAGAAATGTTAAGTAGTAGTAGTATAGCAATGTAGGTAAAATTGATACTTAGCTTCTATTAGCTCCACACTTGCTGGGAACGCCCGGCAGTGAGCTCCTGGTTCACAGATGCTTCTAAGGAGCTGAACCCAGCAATCTTCTTCTACATCACACTGATGTCTTCTACATCACCCTAAGTTCAAGACAAAATCAAAAACTAAGCAGAAAGAGTGGAGAGCTCGAGGACATCCAAAGGATAATGCAACTACCTGCTTTTAATAGTCTGCATGGGGTATATCCAATTTCTAAGATGACAGCCACATTTTTAAATAGGACGCCTTGGGAACCCACCAATCAAACTGAAGAAAATACTTAAAGGAGACTAGCCCTCTGGAAAAGAACGGTGAAGAACAATGTGTAACAATTGATAGATACTGAATTTTCAGGCATTGTCCATAGGTGTTACAAAAAGGCTTTCCACTCCACCCGATTGTGTATGTTAACCATCTCTCTGACCTCATGTGCAACTTTCTTTAAACTAGTCGCCTTATTTTCTAACTCTCTTACCTATCTATGGGGCCCTTTTACTAAGGCGCATAGGTGCCTACATACATCCAACGCACATCAATTTGGAACTACCACCCGGCTACCGCGAGTCCTGGGCGTTAATTCAATTTGTATGCGTATCCAATATGCGAGGCAGAAAACATTTTGTATTTTCTACCACATAGCACTAACCAGGTGGTAATCGGCAGTATACGCACACTGTCAATTACCACCCGGTTAACGAGTGAGACCTTACTGCTAAGTCAATGGGTGGCGGTAAAGTCTCAGGCCTACAATGGATGTGCGCCAATTTTTATTTTGCCGCATATCCATTTTCAGCCCCCCCCCCCCCCCCCCAAGGCCTTTTTTGCAGGAGCACTGAAAAAAGAACCTGCAAGCATCCAATACATGCGCCTACAACAACGCAGGACATTTTTCACTGCACCTTAGTAAAAGGACCCCTATATGTTTCATCTTTGCTTGTACCCTACACTGTCAATTAAAATGTTCTATTACATATTGTATTGACATTGTAAGTAGTGTATACTATGCCATACTTTGTATTGTTATTTGAATATTTTTACTGCTGTAATTGTCTATTGCTCATGTTTGGTTTATTCTTACTGGTCACCGCTTTGAGTGAATTCCTTCAAAATGGCAGTAAATAAATCCTAATAAATAAATAAAACAGTGTGCTGCCTTTCAGCAGCATGTTATGATCCAGTTTCCTTTCATGTTAGGTTTAGTAATGCTTAAAATAGAACTCAAAAATGATAGCATTAGACAAGATCCTAATTATGTGCTAAGAACAAGTTTGTGAGCCCCTCTGAGTCACATGAGCGAATGTGCCAGTGGCTCTAGCTGAACCCTGGAGACCCCTGGGCGAGGAAGTGCCCTAATTATTAGAGCAAAGGGCTGAGAACCAGAGAGACCAGGGTTCAATTTTTGCTGCTTCCCTGATATTCATTGTGGCCTTGGGTAAGCTGCATTTATTTCTCTTTTTCTCAGGTACCCACTTTTTATTGTGGATTTTGAATTAGATTTAATTAAGGCTGCATGTTGATTACATTTTTTAGTGGTGATTAATCATACAGTTCATTGTGTGATTAAAGGTGTTTTATTTATTTATTTCCCACTGCCGCTCCTTATACTATAGGCAAGTCACTTAACCTTCGATTGCCCTGAGTACAAAATAAGTACCTGTATATAATATGTAAACTATTTTGATTGTAACCACAGAAAGGCAGTATATCTAATCCCATCCCCCTTCCCTTTCATAGATGCCTAATGATCCTCCCTCCCCCCCCCCCCCCCCCAATCCAACATGTCTCCCTTTCCTCCCTCTCCCGTTCCCCCAGGTCTATTCTTGGGGTCCATTTTTTTCTATCTCTCTCTTTCTTTCTCCGTTTCTTCCTCTCTCCGTCCCTTTGTCTAGCATCTCTCCCTCCCTCCCTCCCCTCCATCCCAATGTGCAGTGACACGAACTTGGTGATGAGCAGCACCAAGCTTTTCTTTTGGCTGCTGGAGCTCAACACCTTGGCCATAGCTTCCACCAGTGGCCCCTCCAGTTCTGCTCGCAAGTCTCCAGTTTACTCTCATGCCCCCATCTAGAAAGATCAGAAACATGAGTGAAATTAAAAAAGAACTGAAAACCTTTTTGTTCATCCAGGCATATCAGAGACCTGAGGAAGCAGTAAAACTGGCATGATATTTACAATAATTATGAAACAGAGAAACTTGTGATTGTCTGTTATTGAATGTTGCTTATTAGTTTATTATATATGTATAATTGTAATCCACCATGGAGGCTGGGGCTGAGCGGTAAAGAAGTTTTTTTTTAATAAATACTGTACTGAACTGTACACCACACCACTATAATAGTCCTTATACCCACAAGTGTCACCTATATCTGGGTACAGTAACTTTTTGTGGACTTTGGAGGGCTTACACTTTTCACCACAAGTTAGAGTGGGGTATGGATCTAGATTCCCATCTCTACAATGCACTGCACTGACCACTATGCCATTCTAGGGACCTTCTTGCTGCTTTAATAGGACTGGCCATAACATCTGAAACTGTCATAGAGTCTGGTATGTTCTGTTTCTTTTACATCTTTAGGGGGTGCCTTAATCTCTCCAGTGGTCCAATGGTCATTTGGGGCAACTTTTTGTGACTTAGTCATTATTAAAACAGGTCTAAACAAAAACATCTACGTTTTAGCCTTGGACATTTTACTTTGTTTCACTATGGTAGAAAAACATCCAAATGTTAGGAACACCCAAATCCCACCCCAACATATGCCCCCTTGTGATTTGTATGCATTGAAAAATGTCTAAAAAATGTGTTTTGAAAATAGCAATGTGATTGGGAGCCCTTCAGAAAGCCCTTCAGAAACGTACTGTATATATTTCAGAAAAATATATACAGTACGTAAATATACACCACTTCAATAGCCTTCAGGATTGTAGGTGGCTTATATATTTAGCTACAGTATGTATTTTCCTATTTATTTATTTATTTATTTATTAGGATTTATCTACTGCCTTTTTGAAGGAATTCACTCAAGGTGCTATACAGTAAGAATAGATCAAACATGAACATTAGGCAATTACAGCAGTAAAATATTCAAATAACAATACAAAGTATGACGTGGTATACTACTTACAATGTCAACCCAATACGTTTTAATTGATAGTGAAGGGTAAAGTAAAGATGCAACATATAGATAGGTAAGAGAATAAGAATAGTTAGAAAGTTAGAAAGTAAGGTGACTGATTTAAAGAAAGTTGTACATGAGGTCAGAGAGATGGTTAAATATTATCTCAGGGTAGGAGTAGATAAACATGTGGATAAACATGGTTTAATCTTGAATGAGTGTGACTGTTGGGCAGACCAATTAAAAAAAAAAAAAAAAAAAAAAAAAAAAATATATATATATATATATATATATATATATATATATATATATATATATATATATATATATATATATATATATCAAAGGCCTGTGGGAGAGATTATGGGTCCCACTTAATGACAGTGAGCTCATCTAGAACTGTCTCAAAATCCCTCAGGTCCTCTGCTCTTTTATTAAGAATGTATTGCCATAAATTAACTGGTTACATCACAAATCGTGGGACACAAACTTTGAAAAATCATTGGCTTGATTATATTCTGCTTACATCTGCAAGTTCAGGGGATTCAAAGTACTTTCCCAAACTGCTAGTGGTTCCAGTAAAAATCTAACATTTATAGGAATGTGGAACTATCATACATTATTCTATACATCATCTGTATGCTCAGACATTTGCATGCATCACATTCACGTCCCTGTTCTCTTTCAAACATGTCTTCATGTCTCTCTCTCTCTCTCTTTATATATATATATATATATATATATATATATATATATATACTTTCTTCCTGTCCAGAACTTACTGACTGCACCTATAAGAAAGAGTTAACAAACTCTTCACTTCTAGAAAAAACTGCTGACCACATGTTCTCCTAAAAAGGCTTCAACCAGTGCAGACTGGGTTTATTTTGGACTTCTTCAGGCTGTGCTCACAAATGGAGATGTCAGAGTCTGAGTTAACCATGCTGGAATCTCTTATGTTCTTGCGTTCAGCATTCAATTCCCTAATCCAGAGGCTTCCACTTCTGGATGAGGAATATGGTTGAGCTTCAGTTATAAGGCAGCATCTATTGAAGTAGCCATGACTCCCATCTCTTATCAGCAGATGGTTTTCTCATTTTCTTCCCTGCACCTTGTGTCAGGTGTCATTTCATCTAGGCAGTAAGGAGAACAGGGAGAGAGTCTCTTGAAATGAGCATAAAATATGGAACAGACATAAGATTCAGGATAGAGCGAAAACAATTTTTCTTAGAACTACATTCAATAAAACACGCATGTCTTTTATCTGACCTGTCACTTTTTCTTAATCCTCACAAACTTAGGAGCCCTTTTACTAAGCCATATAGGTGCCTACGTGCACCCAACGCATGTCAATTTGGAGTTACCACATGGCTACCGCAAGGCTTGGGTGGTAATTTCATTTATTTTACGCATGTCTGCTACGCACACTGGAAAATAATTGTTATTTTCCTGCATGTGGCAGAAACTGGGCGTTAATCATCATTCTACACATGCAGATGATTACTGCACAGTTACCGCATGAGACCTTATTGCTAAGTCAATGGCTGGTGGTAATGTCTCAGACCCAAAATGGACATGCGCCAATTTTTATTTTGCCGCACATCCATTTTCATCAAACATTTTAAAAAGGTCTTTTTTACAGGCATGCTGAAAAATGGATTGCGCGTCCAAAACACGCGCCTACAATAGCGCAGCCCATTTTCGGTGCACCTTAGTAAAAGGACCCCTTAGTATTAATTCCAATGATACACACAAAACAATTAAAGAAAACAATAAACTTCTAAAACAATAATAGGAATAAGTCTTCAAATGCAAGAAAATCAAAAACAAGCTGGAAAACTTTAAGGTTCAGTCCCACAAAACTGTGCTGCAATAGTAGGCCTGTGATCCTGATGACAGATGAGTCCACCACAGTCATTTGGTTGCTCAAGGTAGTTGATGTTATAAATCATGCAGATTCATGATGGGCCTCAGTACTATGAGCCTTATGGGCCTTCTTTGCATTTTTTTTGTATAAAGTTTCAGTGAAGGCTTGTGTTGTGGCACCTTTCATGTAGTCTGGCCTCCAATGAAAAAACTGTGAATGGAAGGCCTCAACAAATATTAAAAGAAGGCTCTACAAATATACATCATAAATTCAAAATAGCAAAATCAAAGCACAAACTGAAGAGGTTACCAATTGGAGAAAAAGAAAATGGTAACAGTTTCTTTATAGTAATAAATTTGTTGCAAACAGTCACAAACAGATATTTAAGCTCTTAACCCCCCTCCCCCATTGGCAGCTTGGTGTGATCAATCTGTATGTATAGGAATGCCCCTCCCCCCCCCCCCCCCCCCCCCAAGTATGGGGATCTGTGGAGGAGTTGATCTGACTTGTCTTCTCTTTCCATGAATGCAAGACCTGGACCATTGTTTCTGTGTGCTCAGGACACTGTGGATGATACCAAATACACAGTCAAAGGATAAAACATTTTCCACAATTCTTCTTCAATGTGTCTGCATTAGCAGGGTGTTTTACAAGTTTTTTTTTTTTCAAGTGCAGCTGTTTCTGGTGGAGGCTTAGGGTATGATTATTGATGTCCTGTTTTCTATTCTATTCAACATCGATTGATGTTTTTCCAAATTAGGATTCATAGCAGTTAATCTAGATCAATTTCCATATTTAAAGGGTGTATAACAAAGTATAATACTAAAAATAATTATAAATTACTAAGACATAGCTTTACAAATTTCTCTAGAAATAATTATGATGATAGTCAAATAGGAATTTTTGTCAAAGCCTTTCTAAAAGAAAGATGCATATAATGGCAAACATTTTCCTTTATTTCCCAAAACAGCCTCTTTTGTCCCTATGGGCTTTAATAGTAGCCAGCCAAGTTCTTTTTAAATTTTCATCAAATTAGTTTATATACTGTCACCTCTCAGGGGTGTCAGCTGGAAAGTAAGGCAGAATGCATAGGCAGTAGCAGATGATAATGTAGCAACTTCAAGTACCAGAATATTGTCTTTTCCACTGAAATGAAAATGGTACACGGATCAGTGCCGCCTACAACTAAATCATTAAAATCATTATAATAATTTCTAATGATTTTGAAAGGAGGAAAAAGAGCCTCACAGAGCTCCTAGACGAGAAACTGTCTATTGGAGCTAAAACGGACGCAAAGCTGTCCTCTGTTCATCATAGGCTCAAAAAAACCTCCAAAAAGAATCTCTGTTAAATGGCTGCTCGTGCTCAAAAGCAGATCCTATCCTGTGTTGCACTTTACACATCAAACCAGCAGAAATTACCGAAAGAACACTTATCTTTCACGCTGGAGGACTTGGACCCCGTTTCTTTCTGTTGCACCAAGCCAACGATGGCCAGCATTTCGAAAAACTGCTTCAGGGTCTTGGTAGCGCAAAATCATTTAAGACGGTCTGTCTCAAGTTTTCAATGTTCTGCAACTTCAAGTACAACACAGGAAGGTACTCAGTGAACAGGTTAACAGTGCAGCATCAGCAGACTGCAGCAGAACAGCTTCAAGTTCTCAAACTGCAAATCCCGCTCAAGGGAAAATCTAGGGCTTTCATGATTTTCTTTCTAACCTTTATACAAAGCCACTTGTGCTTTAAAAAAAACCAAACAAAAACAAAATTATTCTCCCAGGAAAAAAACAGCTTATGCCTATAAGAGGCCTGAACTTGGGATCATCCCCACAGCAAGATTCAAAACACAGTTCTGTTCAAACAAAAATAAAAAAAAATAAAAATACACAGTTCATACTTCCGTTCAATAGGTTCCAACACATAGAGACAGAAGAAAATTGATCAAAATTTGATCAGTCTGTATGTCAGTCCCACTTGCTATGAAAATGTTGCAACCCTACCTAAAGGAGCCCAGCAGGGTGCACTTAATCTGAAAGGTCCTGATAAATTTAAGAAGTTACTTTCAGAAAGAAAAATACTTTTCAGTAATGTTCATCTCTTCATCTCTTCCTGTACTATATATAACCATCATTTTAAATGTGCATACTATAATTATTTGAACAAGTGCATAATTTACAGTGACAATCATGTATACACCATCATTCACATCTTCATTTTGACATCCATCCTATCTCTGCTATGTTGTTATCATAACTTTTAAAATGGCAACTAACAATACAATTTTCTCTCCCTCAGAAATTGTTACTTATATATTTTCTTCAACACAGATTTTCCCTAAGAATTTCCCTCCAGCTTCTTTATAGCTTCAATCCATACACTTCAAAGCGTTGTGAACCCCCTATCCACTGTCTATAAATATTCAGAGCTTTAAATTGTTCTAACTCACAGGCTCTTATTAAAACAAACAAACACAGCGTAATCAGACAGGGTATTCTGGTTAAAGATGCCTTAACTGTTTTTCCAGATTCCTTTACCACGAAATAAAAAAATTCAGTACTCTGCATGAAATCTATTCACAAAAACACAGGCAATTTGCAGATATATTGCAAGGGGAAGACACTTTTAAGATAACTTTTCTAAGAATCATGGCTATTTCCTTCCCTTCATAAATTAAATACATTTCAAAAAAATGTCATTCTAGATTAACAGTATTGCAACTTAAATCCTATATGATGCATAGCTTGTTAACATGTTTCTGAAATATTAGCACACACAAATAAATCGTCTACATACTGTACCAGAAGGGAGGGCACCGGGTCCTTATAAATCCCTCAAAGCCTGGGAAAACATTCAGGACCCTTGATGTATCCTTGGTGTTTGTACACCATCCTCCTGCATAATGCAGAAGCAGAAGTAGTCAGTTATTTTTGGTCTGGTCAATTAATTTTTTAGTGTCTCAATTTTGTCATTGTTTCCTGTCACTAAGGAAATGGGATATGGCCACTAATCTCACAGAAACAAGCAAACATTTCATGTCTAATATAGGGAGCTTCATTTATTATCAGAGCAAGTTAAGATTGACATTCACTGTTGCATATTTTAAACAATACATATTAGCTCTATAACATTCAACCATAGCCACAATTCTCTATTTATTCTATGCTATGATAAAGATGAAAATATTCCCTCAAATCCACTCTAGGCAGTATGGCAACATAAAACTTCATTCAAACATAACAGATTTAAACTTGGAGGAAAAAAAGTTACGAAAGATCTTCTTCTTCTTCCCTCACTGTAATGTAGTATCTATAAACCTCAAAACCCAGACAAATAAACATTGCTTGCAAAGGCAACTACGTTTCACAGAAATCTCAGAAACTAACATTGTGCAGGAGAGAAAAAAAACAATCCTATGACACATTCCTCTAACAGATAGATTCGAGAAAATACACACTATTTGTAACTTATTACATAGATGGTAATACAACAAAAAATAGCGAGTAAAATCAAGCAAAAAGCATGACAATGGAAAAAATAAAGGAGGGGGAAAGAAGGACCTCAGACTGGTGACACTCAAACCAGGTTAATGGGATTACTCGTGCGAAAATGCAAATATGCACCATCCCCATATTTTAATCACTGGTCCTTAACCCACCGCCTCCCTAGATGTTAATCAATATTTGTTTTTATAGTCATATTCATACAAAACGTGCTAAATAAATCCTCTCAGGACATTAAAGCAGATATAATCACTTATCTTATAGCAGTTTCATAATCGGGCCTCCCCAACGGTCCGTTTCGCCAATCACAAGCTTCGTCAGGGGAAGGACGCCCTAATGAAGAACACTGCTCAAAAAGTAGACAGCAACGTCAAACTGGTTGTCCTGCTGGGCTCACTAGAGGGAACGCTATTGCACCCCTCTAGTGCATATTTGCACTAGATGGTGCATATTTGCATATTTGCATTTTCGCACGAGTAATCCCATTAACCTGGTTGAATGTCACCAGTCTGAGGTCCTTCTTTTCCCCTCCTTTATTTTTTCCATTGTCATGTTTTTTGCTTGATTTTACCTGCTATCTTTTGTTGTACTACCATAAGTGAAGCGGTGTTTTTCCCTTTTTGATTGTAACATGTCACATACAAATACATTACCCTAAATATGAGGTTCTGTAGCTCCGCATAACATTGCAGCATTTTCCTCTTACCCCATATTCATAGGCGGTCGGTGGCCCAACTGTTTGGGGAGGCTAAAGGGGGTGGGGTTAGGGGTGGGGCCAGGGGTGGAGCTTAAATCCATAATTGATAACAGAAAGAAAAAAAAATAAAAATAAAAGTCACAATTAATACCTTTTATTAAATTTAGATATTAGATATGTATCATATGTCAAAGAATAAAGTGGTTGCTCAAAGCATATACTAACCACAATCGCTCAACCGCAAAACACTATGCACAACTTTGTGCAAAAACACACTCAGAACCTTACTGTACCATAAATATTACACTGGGCAGAACCCAATACACCAATATACCACCCATATGGAAAATGCAGACCGTCAACAAAATGAAACAAGGGATCATATCACAATTCTCAATCAGAGCCACAAAACACCCTAATTCATGTTTAATTATTATTATTATTATTTATTGCATTTGTATCCCACATTCCCCCATCTATTTGCAGGCTCAATGTGGCTTACATAGATTTGTTAACATTGTGGTATAAAATGCCATAAATAAGTAAATAAATATAAACTTTTAACATTGAGCACCTGATTCTCAAAGTGGACATATTCCAAACACTATAATTAAAATAAAATGATCTTTTCTACCTTTGTTTTTCTGTTTACTTTGTAAGCTCTAATGAAAAGACAGCATTGCAACACTGTGCAAAATAGATTGTCAAGCTTGATTATTGACTTTCCATATACTGTCACTGTCATGGGGTTTTTATCATGCAGGACTAAGACAAATAAATAAATAAGGGAAAAAATGAAGGTGACGATCGGCCATCTGCTAGTCTGATGGGCAAATCACTGCTTTTGGATTATTGAAATGTACTGAGAGTGGCATTGCTCCATAAAGATTAAAACCTCAGGGGTCACGGTCTGATTTTTGCAAACACTTTCCACTAGATATTTTTAAATTAAAGAACATGTTTGTTAAAATGAAAGTTGAACAACTGTGAAGAAGAATATCTCACATTCTAGAATCTCCCAGGCCTCAGATGATATTCTGTTTTGTTCCCTCTAGTTTTTGCTGTCTGCTAGTAATTTCCTAGCAAGGAAACAAAATGTTTGAGCTCTAGAAAGATCAGGACTTCTCAGCTAGAGCCAGGGCTCAAATTTTGCAAAGTTCTAACCACCCCATGCAAGCAGCTGCACTTCTGCTGACCTGTTTTGCCCTCTTGAAATTGTCCTCAAACACTCCAGCCTGAGGCGTTCTCCCTCCGACACTGGTGCAGCGATTCACATAGCCAGCCCTAATCTGCTTGCGTCGGAGCCTCTCCTTCAGACGCGTCCCGCCTCCTCTAATGCAACTTCCTGTCTTACGCAGAGGCAGGACGCGTCTGAAGGAGAGGCTCCGACGCAAGCAGATTAGGGCTGGCTATGTGAATCGCTGCACCAGCGTCGGAGGGAGAACGCCTCAGGCCAGAGAGTGTCCATGACCACGTGGATGGGTGAGAGCGGGGGGGGAAGTACAAGACTCGCGCGGGAGGGGGAGGAGGCAGAGACCAGCCATCTCTTCTAAAGATGTGTTTGGGGGAGCAACCGCTCCCCTTGCGCCCCGGCCAGCAGCCAAGGGAAGTCCACGATTGGGCTGGGGAGGCTTAGCCTCCCCAAGCCTCTTATACGGGGCGCCTATGCCCATATTGTTCAACTGTGGAGGATTAAAAACACATTAGACAAAGGGATTTACAGCTCTCTTAAATCACATAGCTTAGAAACCTTTACTTTCATTTCACCTACAGATCGCTTAGCTGAATTCAATTGCAAAGCTTGGCGTGGCAAAGCATGGCAAAGTCATATTATTTTAATACTCTTGCTAGGTGAAAGGTACTTAAAGGTAATGTAAAAAATATGTTAACACTCATTCTTAAAGCTGTTTTTGATTAAAATTCTAAACATTTAAATACAGCTGCTATCTCCACTACAAAAATTTCATTACTTCCTTTCCTGTCTCACAGAAAGGGTGAGACAGACACTTAGAGGGGCATAATTGAAAGGGACCATGTTTTGCTGACGATGTCCTCGCAAAATGTCCTGGTGGAGGGGTGGGGAAACCCATATTATCGAAACAAGATGGACCTATCTTTCGTTTCGATAATACGGTCGGGGACACCCAAATCCTGAAATTTAGGTCATCCTTAAAGATGGTTGTCCCTAGACTTGGTCGTTTCTGATTTTCGGCGATAATGGAAACCAAGGACATCTATCTCAGAAACGACCAAATGCAAGCCCTTTGGTCATGGGAGGAGCCAGCATTTGTAGTGCACTGGTCCCCCTGACATGCCAGGACACCAACCGGGCACCCTAGGGGGCACTGCAGTGGACTTCAGAAATTGCTCCCAGGTACATAGCTCCCTTACCTTGTGTGTTGAGCCCCCCAAATCCCCCCAAAACCCACTCCCCACAACTGTACACCACTACCATAGCCCTTATGGGTGAAGGGGGGCACCTAGAAGTGGATACAGTGGGTTTGTGGCGGGTTTTGGAGGGCTCACATTTACCACCACAAGTGTAACAGTTAGGGGGGGATGTAACAGTTAGGGTGGGGGCTGGGTCCGCCTGCCTGAAATGCACCGCACCAACTAAAACTTTTCCAGGGACCTGCATACTGCTGTGATGGACCCGAGTATGACATTTGAGGCTGGCAAAAAATATTTTTAAAGATGTTTTTTTTAGGGTGGGAGGGTATTAGTGACCACTGGGGAAGTAAGAGGAGGTCATCCCAGATTCTCTCCGGAGGTCCTGTTCAGTTCGAGCACCTTTTTGTGGCTTGATCGTAAGAAAAACAGGACCAGGTAAAGTCGTCCAAGTGCTCATCAGGGACGTCCATGTGTTAGGCACTTCCAAGTCCCGCCTTCGCTACGCCTCCGACACGCCCCTGTGAACTTTGGTCGTCCTCGCGACAGAAAGCAGTTAGGGACGCCCAAAATCGGCTTTCAATTATACCAATTTGGGCGACCCTGTGAGAAGGATGCCCATCTTCCAATTTGTGTCAAAAGATGGGCATCCTTCTCTTTCAAAAATGAGCCTGTTAATGGACAGCAAACAGCATTAGACAAGAACAGACCAACACAAGACTGCAGTCAGCCTATAGTTCCCTAATCTGGCCACAAAACACAACAGCTAACAGACCACACTGGAGACACACATATAAACAGGACACTGGTACTGTCTAGAGACATAAAATTCTGAGCAGATTTTTCAACTTAATCAGGAATACTACTACTACTACTACTAACTAGCATTTCTAAAGCGCTACTAGGGTTACGCAGCGCTGTACAATTTAGACATAGAAGGACGGTCCCTGCTCAAAGAGCTTACAATCTAAAAGACAAGAGAACAATCTAAAGACAAGTGAACAATCTAGAGGACGAGTGAACAGTTAATCTGATAGAGTGGATAGATAGGGGCATTCTGTCTATCTAGAGCGGTTAGGTGCTGAAGGCAGCATAGAAGAGGTGAGTTTTAAGCAGAGATTTGAAGATGGGTAGGGAGGGGGCATGGCGTATGGGTAAAGGAAGATTGTTCCAGGCATAGGGTGAAGCAAGGCAGAATGAGCGGAGCCTGGAGTTGGCAGTGGTGGAGAAGGGTACTGAGAGAAGGGCTTTGTCCTGTGAGCGGAGGTTACGGGCGGGAACATAGGGGGAGATGAGGGTGGAGAGGTAGTGAGGAGCCGCAGACTGAGTGCACTTGTAGGTAAGGAGGAGGAGCTTGAATTGTATGCGATATCTGATTGGAAGCCAATGAAGTGACTTGAGGAGAGGGGTGATATGAGTATATCGGTTTTGGCGGAATATAAGACGTGCAGCAGCGTACTGAACTGATTGAAGGGGGAATAGATGGCTGAGTGGGAGGCCGGTGAGGAGTAAGTTGCAGTAATCAAGGCGAGAGGTAATGAGAGCGTGGACGAGAGTTCTGGTGGTGTGCTCAGAGAGGAAAGGGCGAATTTTGCTGATGTTGAAGAGGAAGAAGCGACAGGTCTTGGCAGTCTGTTGGATATGCGCAGAGAAGGAGAGGGAGGAGTCAAAGATGACTCCGAGGTTGCGGGCAGATGGGACGGGGAGGATGAGGGTGTTATCAACAGAGATAGAGAGTGGAGGAAGAGGAGAAGTGGGTTTGGGAGGAAAGACGAGGAGCTCGGTCTTGGACATGTTCAGCTTCAGGTGGCGGTTGGACATCCATGCCGCGATGTCGGATAAACAGGCCGATACCTTGGCCTGGGTCACCGCGGTGATGTCAGGTGTGGAGAGGTATAGCTGAGTGTCATCGGCATAAAGATGATACTGGAAACCATGAGACGAGATCAGCGAGCCCAGGGAAGAGGTGTAGATTGAGAAGAGAAGGGGTCCAAGGACAGATCCCTGGGGAACTCCAACACATAATGGGATGGGAGTGGAGGAAGATCCATGGGAGTGTACCCTGAAGGTGCGGTGGGAGAGATAAGAGGAGAACCAGGAGAGGACAGGGCCTTGGAATCCAAAAGAGGATAACGTGGCAAGAAGTAAATCATGGTTGACAGTGTCAAACGCGGCGGAAAGATCGAGGAGG
Organism: Microcaecilia unicolor; assembly: GCF_901765095.1. Classification (NCBI taxonomy): domain Eukaryota; kingdom Metazoa; phylum Chordata; class Amphibia; order Gymnophiona; family Siphonopidae; genus Microcaecilia; species Microcaecilia unicolor. Next base: position 133,657,221 of record NC_044031.1, on the reverse strand, counting down.
ATGAGGATGGAGTAATGACCTCTGGATTTGGCCAGGAGCAGGTCATTGCAAACTTTAGAGAGTGCTGTTTCTGTCGAGTGCAGGGGGCGAAAACCGGATTGAAGTGGATCGAGGATGTCATGAGAGGAGAGAAAATGAAGGCAGCGGCTGTGAACGGCGCGCTCAAGTAATTTGGAAAGGAAGGGTAAAAGAGAGATGGGGCGGTAGTTAGAGGGGCAGGTAGGGTCAAGTGAAGGTTTTTTTAGGAGAGGTGTGACAACAGCGTGTTTGAAGGTGTCAGGGACAGTTGCCGTGGAGAGAGAGAGGTTGAGGATGCGACAGATGGCGGGGGTGACAGTATGAATAACTGACAGGCTGGGCTGAGTACTCAAATTCTGCTCCCTCTGCACACAGACATCCATTAGATGGGAATCCTTCAGTATTCCCTTTAAAGAACATAATTTAGAATGATCAAAAAATCTCAATTGCAATGCATAGTTTTCTCTAGAACATTCATATTTGTTTTCTTTTTCAGTCCTATTGCAGTTCTAACAAATAGCAGCGTAAGTGAAACATGTCCCTGAACTGAATTATCTTTTTCTCTTAGCAATTATTAGCTCTCCTCCCATGTCCATGTGGTTTCCTGTCACCACAAATTTTACCAGTCATGGCCTTTCTGATTCCTTGCATGACACTTGGACTGCTGGGTTGCCAGACGCAAAAACAACATCTACCCCTAGTCATCATCAAGGAAAAAAATTGAGAGCTTTTCCTGCCTTGACCCTAATGCCTCTCTTTGTTAAATTGTACAGCGCTGCGTAACCCTAGTAGCGCTCTAGAAATGTTAAGTAGTAGTAGTAGTAGTAATTCCGACTGGTCCCAGCCACTCCTAACCCGTGACTCTCTTTACATCTTAATACTTCCTGCAGCAGTTTCCTTTAAACAACCAGAACCAATGCACCTGAGTGCAGTGGCGTTCCTAGCCTCGACGACACCCAGAGCGGATCGCCGATGCGCCCCTCCCTGGGTGCAGCGTGCCCCCAGCAAAATGACACCCCCCCCCCGGTGCACGCCACTGGGGGGGGGGGGGTGCCGCAGCACACGCCTGTCTGCTCCCAGTTCGCTATGCTCGCTAAATTCTCTCGTTTGCTGCAGCTCCCTCCCTCTGCCCCGGAACAGGAAGTAACCATCTCCATTTCTACAAGCATTAACTCAGTTTTGGTTCTACAATTAGTAAAATCATTTAGCTGTGTATAGTGATATAAATCTCTTTCCAAAAGACCATATTAATCTTTCAAAACATCAAAGGTGATAAATTCCGCATGCTTCCATATCTAACCCAGCACACGAAGGGAAGACAATGCCCATCTCCAATAAGCGGGGTCAGACTTACCCAGGATATAACCCAAAGCATTCATGATGGGGGTTGTTAAATGATAGTGGCGTTCAGAGAACATTAGAGCTGTACACCTCACCCAAGCCTCCAACACTACCCTAGTCTGTTCTTCCACCCGAGCTGAGAGCCCACGCAAGGCAGGCAGAGGAAACCAGGGAAAGAACCAGAGAGATGTATCCCCTATCAAATGTTTGTCAATATCCATGGTTTAGAATCCCCCTTCTGCCACACTACCACCATCTGGAGGAGAGCTGCAATAAAATATAGCGTGAAACTAGGTACCCCCATCTTTCCTAAAGGACATTCTGGTTTACTCTGGGGGGGGGGGGGGGGGGGGGCGGGGAGGTCTCTTATGTCATCATCGGTTAGAAAAGAAAGGAGGTTTTCTGATCAATGATCAAATTACACTGGCTCCCAATCAAAGAACGCATTGCTTTCAAAATCTGCACCCTGGTTCACAAAATTATCTATGGGGAAGCTCTGGGATACATGACAGACTTAATCTACCTACCAACTAGAAACACATCTAAATCTGCCCTACCCAAGCTGCAAAGGCCTTAAATGCCTACGCATCCAGTTTTTCCTACATCAGCACACAACTGTGGAATGCATTACCAAAAGTCTTAAAAACAATGTACGACCACCTAAACTTCTGGAAAGCTCTAAAAACTAACCTGTTTAAAAAAGCATACCCTACCGAGCCAACTTAAATGCCTGATCCTGGCAACACAATGTACTGAAGTATGTAACGCACCTAACACAACTCTACCACTGTACGATTCCCTAATGTGGCTGTGCCACATGAACTTTATCTTGCCACAACATCACTTTGTATTTGTTCACACCGGAGTCAGCAAACGCCTCTCCGGTGCTATGTAAGCCACATTGAGCCTGCAAGTAGGTGGGAAAATGTGGGATACAAATATAACAAAAATAAAATAAATAAATGATGGTGGAATCAATGTGAGGCCAGGTATATCCCTAATGGGGGTATGAGGCCACTGAAGTCTTTCCTCTCTAAAATAATTGATGTGTTTGTTTATTGAATAATACAGTAAAGTTTTTGGGTCTTGGGATGTGAATAGTTTGGTGATTTACACATTGTTCCTAAGTCCTGGTTTCCATTGGGTGATATGTAGTTATGAAATAACATGAAGCCTGATTTCCAGCATTTACATGTCTATGTGCATTCATATGAGCATATATTCTGGTACTTTGGTCATTTGCATATGTATTTATAGTACTTTCTTTATAGAATTACTCCCAAAGTGGTTATAGGCACATAAATGTATGTGCATAAATGCTATGCAATTTTATATCAAGCCATTTCCATGCATAAAGCTCTGTTGTATTTGTGCAAATAGCTTATTAATTCACTCCTTTTCTGTAAAATGTTTACAGAAGTAGATGTTTTTGAAAGTTTTTTCCCCACAAAAGTAAACTGTCTGATTTTAATCATTTTTGGTTTTGCTGCTCACATTTTCACATGCCTCAAGTTTCACTGTCTGAAGAGGCTTTAAAAAAATCCAATACAACTTAACAACTTAAAAGAGTTGAAAAAGCTTAGACAACACTATTGATTTAAGGTGTTAAAAGCATTGCTTGAGACTTTTATAATTGGACAATATCAGGAAAAATGAAATGTATTTTTATGTGGTTGCTGTTACAGGGTTGGGTTATCAGAGATGCTGGGTTTCATTTCAGTGGAGATATGAAAAAACATTAATGTCTTCCATTTTTTCTTCCTAATGAACTTTGCAGCTTGTTTCAGTGAAACTAATACAAAATACAGTGCTATCTAAATCAGCCTAGCTTTTGGGGGTCCATCATGTACTTGCTTCACTGATGGATTTTGTTTTTTGAGTTCCTTGTTTCTCCCAAAATGTTGGGTTCCAAACTAAAGAATCTGGAAGTGTGGTTATCTTTGTCCATCAATGTGCACTCAAGAGAAAGTTGTAGTACATTCGTTTATTTATTTATTTATTTATTTATTGCATTTGTATCCCACATTTTCCCACCTTTTTGCGGGTTCAGTGTGGCTTACAATATGAGTTAAATTTTGGAAATACAATTTGTTACAGATTGGTTGTGGATTACATTTTGTATCATTATGCGAAACAATTGGAGTGTCCTTGGGGGTGTAACAATGGAGCACAAACATTGAAACATTGGGAGGAAACAATGGGAGCTTAGAGGGCGATAAGAAGGCATGAAGAAATATGATATATGTCTTTCTGTGATTGAAGTTATGAATGATGTGATATTACGGGAATGAGAGTTCCGAGGTGAATGTGTGATACATTTGTGAATAGTAGGTGTGGACTTTATATGTTTTGGTTCTTTCCGTAAATCTTTTCGAAAAGATGGGTCTTCAGTGATCTGCGGAAGGAAGCTTGTTCGTTGATTGTTCTTAAGTTGCGTGGCAGTGTATTCCAATACTGCGTGCTCATGTGAGAAAAGGTTGATGCATGTAGCGTTTTGTATTTCACGCCTTTGCAATTGGGGAAGTGGAGATTTAAGAAGGTTCGGGATGATTTTTTGGCGTTTCTGGGTGGTAAGTCTACTAACTCAGACATGTAGGCTGGGGCTTCACCGTGAATGATTTTGTGGACTAATGTGCATACTTTGAAAGTGATGCGTTCCTTTAGTGGAAGCCAGTGTAGTTTCTCTCGTAATGGTTTTGCACTCTCATATTTTGGTTTTATAAGTTGTGGTTGGTCTGGCGTTTAAAATATATTTTTATCAACTGAAGATTTTCATATAGTTTTGCCATCACTGGTCAATTCCCTAAGCTGGGTTAGTGTTTAAAGCAGGACGTACCACACACTAACAGTTACTGTAGCTCCTGTTAGTAGTGAATGCACCATATGAACTATTTGCACACACTAATTGACATGTTAAGTAGCTAACATAGTAAATGTGATTTTTGAATCATGTCATGGGAAGAAATGGTTGGGGACCACATACTGTAGTTAATTTAAGGGTCCTTTTATCAACCAGCAGTAGGGCTACTGCCAGGATAGCACACGCTGAATAAGCCCCATCGCTGGGCTCACCCAGGAGCCCAGCAGTAGTTCTGTTTCTGCCACATGCCATTTCTGGTGCTAGAAAATAGTTTTTATTTTCTAGTGCCAGTGGGTGGGGAGTAGGCATGCCCAGTGGTATTCGGGCAGCATGGCTAGTGCTTCACTTACCGCACGGCCATTTCTTGAAAAAAGACAAAGACCTGCCTTTTACCTGCTGCGGTAAAAAGGGGACTCGGAACGTGTCAAAAACACACGCCAGCACCAGTGCAGGCCCCCTTTTGCTGCAGCTTTGTAAAAGGACTCCCAATGTTCCCACTAAGCAACTTTCAGCTGTGCGAGAATCTTCCACCAGTGTTTCTGCCGGTGGGGGGGGAGGGGGGACGTCTGATGATATTGTGCTTTTAGTCAGAAGAGGCAAGCGGATCACAAGGGATATATGCCTGTATTCTAAATATTTACATGCTAGTGACTAAATATTACTGCTATATACTGTCACTGCATTGTGGAGCTTGTTTCAGAGGCACCATTTGCATTTTAGACATGCATACACTAGCACTTAATCATTTATCTTGCATAATGTCCAAGTTCTGATTTTACAAAGCCAGGATGTTCATGTTTAAAATTGAAGAATGTGCAAATGGAAAGGAAATGTGGCCTGGACATGATTTGGGTAGGGTCAGATTTAATTTGAAGTGATCTCCCATTTGTGGTCAATGACTTTAATGATTTGGTCTCATGCGAATTTATGGGTTAGCAGGTCAAGTGTGGGGGTTACATTCGGATGTGGCCATTCGAAATCCCATAGTTGGAAGAATTTCTTACAATCTTGGACACCAGTTGAGTTTGGGTCTTCTAAATGAAGGTTTATGTCCTCAATGACTAGTATGTTTGAGTTAGATGTACAAGTGGCCAATATGAAGTCCATTAGGGTTATATATGCTTTGCTCCAAGTGCCTGGCGGTCTGTAGAATAGGACACAATTTAGATTGCCGGCTATACTTTTATGTTGCAACCTGATTGAGGCAATTTCTAGTTGAAGTGTGATTGATTCAGCAGTGGTTTCTAAAGTGAGATGGGATCTGTAGATTATGGCAATGCCTCCGCCTCTTTTACCTATTCTGGTCCAGTGTGTAATGTTGTATCCCGGAGGGCAAAGGTCCAGTATTATGGGATCTTTTTGGTCATGGATCCAGGTTTTGCTGATGAAGAGTACATGTAAGGTTTCTGATGTGATCCAGTCTTTTATAATTTTTGTTTTGTTTACTATTGATCTGGCATTGATGTAACCTATTTGAATTGTAAGGTATGGATCTTCCCTAATGGTGAAAGTGGGGACCTTTAATAGTTGTCGTTTGTATATTGATTTGGATTTATTAGAGCTTTTTTGTGTTGGTTGTGCAGTTTGTTTGTGGGATAATGTTTTGCTATTGTAAGTTCTGTTGACGGTTTGGTTGAGGTTGGTGTGTCTGGTAATCCTGAATCGGCTGTGTAGTATTGGTATGGTGTTATAATCATCGAGAGGTGTGGCTAACAGTATTTGGACCAATGTTAAGGAGTATAATCCTAGGAGTAATTTCATTACATTCATTCTGGATCCTTTGTGTAATAGCGAGTGCTTTCGGTTTTGCACTTTCTCAGGGGATCCTATGTGATCTGTTGCGTGTTAAATGACTTCTAAGAATGAACTTGTGGGGGAGAGTGTAGTGTTGTTTGGGGTAATGTTTTTTATGAAGTGAGGTTTATCTGGACTAAGTTCGTGAAGTAAACGAGGAGTGTGCGTGTAAAAGTATGAGAATGATGAAGAAAGAGGGTATATGAATTCGTGGGTGTTTATGATATGGTACCCAGCTATGCTCTGATTCTTTTTTCTCAAGGGTGTATCCAGTCGATTGGTAATTGTGCTGTTTAGTGTGTGAATATATGAAGGTGAGTGTATGTTGGAGTGTTGATGTGGTTTGAGGACATGTGGACTTTTGCTCATGGGTCCAAGGTCGTAGGCTCCAATTGCAACTTGGACAATCCTGCAAGTGTCAGACCTTCTATTTTCAGGTCTTCCCTTCCGTTTCCTCTATGACCTTGGTAGAGACCTGTCCCATAAGGAGTAAGGATCCTATCCTCTGATTTGGCACTTTTTTCCACCCTTTGCAGTATAGAGGTTTCTTTGTCTGGCCTGCTTTCCGATTCGGTTGGGGAGATGTGCTACATTTGATTAGCAGCTAGGGTTCTCGTATCTTTTTCTGCATCACTTCTGAGGCCTGTCCCACTATGGTTTCACTTTGCTACCTTCGTTAGGATGATGAGGTCTATATGAAATGCAGACTCAACTTTACTGGAACACTATAATATTACAGGAGTCTTCAAATACATTCAAAATATTTCAACATCTGCTGGCTTCATATATACATTGCTTTCTTAACTGGGAGCAGTCAGTTGTCCATGAACCAGAGATATGCCCCAGCACTTCCAGATATGTAGTATCTGCTTTCTCCCTGTTCTGAGTGCTGGAGACTGCTCTCCCAATGTACAAAGGAGCAGAGGACTTGAAGCAGGTGAAGAGCTCAGAAGGCAGCACACATTCAAATAACAATACAGTTAGTGATGTCACCCACCAGTATCTGCTTTACAGAGGCCGCTTTCTCCCTGTTCTGAGTGCTGCAAACTGCTCTCCAAATGTACAAAGGAGCAGGGGACTTGAAGCAGTTCTTTGACCCATAGCACCAGGCACCCCAATCAAAATTTTGGAAGAAACATAATAAATCCTGTTAATTGGTGGAATAGATTGAGGAGAAAATTTCAAGGCTTCAATTAAGTATCTCTTAAAGGCATCTATGGGTGAAATTCCTCATGACCTTGGGAAATTCAAGAGATGGAAATTAATTCTCTGGTTATAATTTTCTAATTGCTCAATCTTTCTGGTCAATAACGTTTTGTGCCCTGTTTATTAAGCCACACTGTATGCACGCTAAAAATTAGAGCATGCTAATGCTAGGGACACCTGCACACATTAGCGCGCCTTAGTAAACAGGGCCCTTTGTCCTTAATAATAGCTGATGTTAATTTCTGTAAAGATTTCACTTCTTTGACTCTTAGAATTTGAGATGTCAATTCCAAATTGGTAGTTTACAATCCTTTAGACACAGAATCATCTTTATTCACAGGGTTAGAGACTTCCAACACTGACTTGTCAACCATCAAGTCCAAACTCTGGAGATCTTCCTAAATGCTTTCCAGAGAAACCACAATCAGATCCTTCCTCATTGCCTCAGCAACTAAAGCTCCAATGCTGACATTTTCACCACTGCACCTCACAGCATCCGGATCCCTGATTGGAGCTTCCACTACTGCACTGGGAAACTTCTCCGGTGTCATGAGATCAAGCAGACATGGTGGAGGATTCAATGCTGGGGGTGATAAGGTGACATCCAACCCAAGGAAAAATGGCTTTCCTGTGCCCAAATCTCCAACAGGTTGCTGTCACCCGGTTAAGTCCACAGGGGTCCTGGCAGTACAACTGACAATCGATTGCTGGACAGGAAATGAGGCCCTGGCTGCCGATGATACAGTCTTGATCATCCTCTTCCTCTTAGTGTGGAGCATATCGATATGAGGAAAAATCTAAGAACAGGTAGCATTCCAGAAAAATGCTGACCAGCTCATGCCACCATCTTGACTCCACCTACCTCCGTTGTTCTGTTATTAACAAAATGGTAAGTTTTATATTACACTCTACCTGCTGTACACCACCTTGTGTGAATCTCTTCATAAAGGCAGTTAATAAATCCCAGTAAATAAAACTTTTCTAAAATCGATGTTCATACAACACATAACCTGCACATAAAGAACATAAGTACATAAGCGTTGCCATACTGGCACAGACCAAAGGTCCATCAAGCCCAGTATCTTGTTTCCAACAGTTGCCAATCTAGGTCACAAGGACCTGGCAAGATTTCAGAACAGTAAAATAATGTCATGTCCCCTACCTCAATGCAAGTGGCGTCCTTGGGCTGCGCAGGGTCCCATCGACATGCACACTTGACTGGCACTGCCTGAGCCATGTGTGTGTAGTCCTGGCTGGGTTTGTCCAGAGAGCAGTGGTTGCAGGCTCCTTAATTGCTTTGCTTCCATGCACCTGTTTCTGCTCTCCCTCTGCCTGGCTTCCAGGCTCCTTGATTGCTTTGCTTCCACCCACCTGGGTTTGCTCTTCCTCTGCCTGGCTTCCCTTGCTCCTCTCCTATTGATCTTCCGGTTCTTCCTTCCCCTGCTCTTGTCCTATGGCTGTGCCCCTTCTCCCTGCTGATGTCAGATGCCAGCACTTTATCAGCTGAGCTCTGCCTGGACTACATGCTTTGGCTTCTACTTTGGTAGGTGTTTCTAACTCTGTAGTCTGCTTCTTATCTACTGGTTCCTCGTTGCTGACTTTGCCTGTACCTGGATTACCCTTCTGCCTGCCGCCTGCTTACTGACTTTTGCCTGCATCTGGATTACTCTCTTGCCTGCCGCCTGCCTACTGACTTTCGCCTGTACATGCATTACTCTCTTGCCTGCCGCCTGCCTACTGACTTGCCTGTACCTGGATTACTCTCTTGCCTGCCTACTGACTGCCGCTTGTACCTGGATTACTCTCTTGACCTGCTGCCTGCCTTGCCGATACATTCATCACCCCTCTTCCAGCTCCGTCCCGTAAGTCCTGCAGGCCGCCCGCACCTAGGGGCTCAACCTCTGGGGAACGGCGGTCAGTGCAGGTGAAACCCGAGGTTGTCCAGCCACCAAACAGAACCTGATCCAAGTACCGGGCTTAGTAGCGCTCTACTTGGTACTTGGTCTGACAAATAAATATCTATTTCTCCCTGTATTTTTGAAAAGATTCATTGTCAACAGATCCTGTTCTAAAATACTAGCAAAACTTATGAAGAACTGACCTAGACATCTAATTCCCATTTGAACGTCCATTCTGCTGTACTCAGTACCACTGTCCTTTCAGTATCCAGTACCACTGTCTATTCATAAAGTAATCTGGAATATACATTTTTTTAATAGCATGGCTAGTGGTTTTTTAAAAAATGGTATCCACCCTAGCACTGGAAAATAGACCCATATTTTTTTTTTTACTTTTTTTTCTCATTGTACTTTGCTACTTCCAGCCTGTCTTCTCATGATTCCTTTTCCTCAATATCCTTCCTTCTGTTGCTCATCTTTTGCATCTCTCCCTGAAACCTGTTTTTTCCCCATGTCATTGCTCTACAGAGGGCTGGAACAAACAGAAAATCTGTATTAGGGAAGAAGCAGTCAGTCCTAATTTAGTTATAAGGAACTAACAGAAAAATGACTAAAAGAAAGGACAGTGAAATAAGTTGAATCCAACAGATACTGATTATTTTAGTGTTAGCAGCATCTGAAGCAATGGCTTTATCAGACGGAAATCATGTCAAGCTGATCTTTTCAGTTCTTTTGATTAGCAACCAGGGATCAGAGGAGTGCACTGGAAGTAGTGTGATTGGCTTTTAGTAAGGCCATTGACATTGTTTCAGGATGGGATGTTGATTAACATGCAGTCAGCCTAAGGAGGGGTCTTACTGTCCTGACTGGGTGGAAACTGATGATAGGCATCAAATGGGGATAGGAAATGAAGCTAGATCCAAGGAAAGGGGACTGTCACAAGTAGGCTATCACAGGGAGGTGAAATAGTGACTTTCCTCCTCAGCAACTGCTGACAATATCAGATCATGTGGCATATAAAATTTCAAAGAAATGAGATAAATAAAATCCTGACTTTTTGTTTATTTATTTATTTAGATTTTGCTCACACCTTTTTCAGTAGAAGCTCAAGGTGAGTTACATTCAGGTACACTGGATATTTCTCTGTCCCAGGAGGGCTCACAATCTAAGTTGTTTGTTTGTTTGTTTGTTTGCTTGTTTGGCTGAGATTAAGAACACGTAAAATAATGGAGATTTAACTGTGCTGTTCAAGTGCTTTGAGACTTTAGTGAAGTGAAAAACATATTGATGTAAAGATCAATGAAAAAGCTTAATGGTTAGTGCACGGGTTTTGAGCCTGGTGATCTTGGTTTCTTTTCCACTGCAGCTCCTTGTGACCTTGGGCAAGTCACTTAACCCTCCATTGTCCCAGGTACAGAAACTTAGATTGTGAACTCTCTGGGGACAGAGATAGTACCTGCATGTAACATGTACAGTGCTACATATGTCTAGTAGCACTATAGAAATGACTAGTATTAGTAGTGAGAGCAATTCAATATGTCCTTTATGAATGGTTATAAAGTATGAGGTAAAATATTCCATTTTACTAATCTACAATGGGGTTGGCACTGTACTTAGAGTGAAAAGAAGGGGAAATGATATAAGAATAGTGAGGAGTTTGGCAACATATAATTATTGCAGAAAAGTAAAGCCTTTCATTTGGGTTATATAGATGCCACGGAGCTCTTTTATTAAAAGCATGAGAAAGGTTTGCATTGACCACATGTGAAATGCAAAAATTAATGCATGGTAGGTGCAAAGCCTGCGCAGCAACGTTTGGGGACATTCCAAGCATGTTCTCATATGGTGCACAGGAAAACTCTTTACCTCACATTGTGCATATTCACAGGGCTGTTGCATTTACTGTGCACTAAATGCTACATGCAGTTTATTCCCATCTGTTTTCCACTCATATCAGGCTGTGCAGCTTGGTGACAATTCTAAACAGTGGGCACTAACTCATGTGGAAATTATGAGTAAATGGTTAGAATAATCAAAAGTTAAAGTCCAAAATATTCAGAAGTGGAGTATATAAAGTCAACAATTGTTATGGTAACCCAGTGCTTCTATAAAATGAAGATTTATATTACGGTACCTAAATTTCATGGACCTCTGTAGCAACTTTTTTCACATAGAGATATAACCCTCTGATTTGCTGATATCATCATTGGTCCAATAATTCTTTTTTCAGAAGTATTCTTCTAATCAATTCTTAAAGCCCTATATTTATTCACTTTTTATAAGCCGCTAATAAGGCCATGAAATTTAGGTACCAGTAATAATAATGGTTAGAATAATAGCATATAGATGTGTATGTGCACACACATGTGCATAAAAGCCAAAATTCTGCCTAACCACAATTCTGTAAATGTACATATATCTTACACAGCATGCATTTACCAATGGGAGTATGCATGGGTGCAGCATGGGCAGAGCATGGGCGGAACTCACACTTATGCACATAACCTATAAAATGGTATATATTATAAACGTATCTCTGGCATCTAGGTGTGAGCACTTACAATAGCTCCATGTTAAATTATAGGTGAGTATTTTACCTGTTAAGCTAGTATTCTATAAAGGAAAGTAGGCACCTATTTTCCTGTATAGATTAAGTGCCACATAGGTGCCAAAATATAGAAGCACAAATTAATGGGTGCTGACATGCCAGGGCAGTAGTGGTTACTGTACTCATGCTAGCAGTATGCACTAATTCATATGCTAATTGCTTAATCCACTTTAGTAAAAGGGCTGCCAGAGTTGAATCTTGTGAGCAATAGCACCTTGAGTGTAGAATGTATCCAGAGGAATGTGCTGGCATGCATAGGAACCAACTTTTCAAAAGAACTGGGGGTGCTAAACCTGGCATCAGGCGAGTTACCATCCGGACAGGTCCCACCCACCAAATCCTGCCCCCCCCCCCCCCCCCTCATGACAATTCCCACCTGAGACAATACCCCCTTAAGGGGACAATTCCCACCAAAGACTTCCCCCACCGTCCAGACATTTCCCACCCTCCATAGCCTTTTTTATTAATTGACTATAGCTTCTTTCTTGTATCGGGTCCCAAAAGTCCTGGCTGTGCTTTTTTTTTTAACAGCATCTGAAACAAGGAGGTTACAGCAGCAAAAGGATGTACACAGAGGACGTATAATAATGCACCCACTTTTCATAGGTAGAGCAGTAATTTGTTATAATCAGTGTGTCATTTTGAGGGGCTGAATTAGGTTGAAACCTAGTTTGGGGGTGTGTGGGGGCATTCCCCCTCCCCCCACATGAACTTGCATGTCTGGAAGGGGAAAGGGATGTGTAAAGATAATGTTGGGGGGAGGGGTACTCCCCAAATGATGTGGAAGAGAAAAGGGAGGGAGATTACTTGCCTAGTGTGTTTTGTATTTTTTGGGTTATGGGTGGGAATTGTCCTCCCTGGTGTGGTGAGAATTGGTTCAGTGGGAATTGTCCAGATGGGAACTGGTGGGTGGGAACTGACCTAGAACTGCTAAACTCATCTGAAATCACCAACACACATAGAGCTGGCACTTATGCCAACCTGCAATACACAGGGGAAGGATCTAATGATTTTGAGGTTGCCAAACTATCACAGTGAGAGTCAGTGAAATTACAGTTTTATCCCAGATGTTACAATTGTTCCAGACTGTGACTTTTCTGAAGATGGATAGTGAGGCTCATATATATTGTAATGAACCTAATAGTGTGGTTATGCATTAAAGATTTGGCATTAGCCAGAAAACCTGTATGAGGGAGATTATTTTTGACTTCTCTAAGGTGCCAAATCTCTCGACTACCTCTTTCCACTTGATATATGGGCTGTGATCATTTTTGTTTACCTGACACAGTGAACAATGTTTCTAAGTTCTCAATGGGAGTGAATACAACACAATTAATTCCTAAAGTTTCATAATATTGTGAAAAGGCTGCTCAAACCTTCAGAAGCTGACATGGTACACTCAAACACTTTTCATTCTCTAAGGGGCGTTTTTACTAAAAGGTTGCTGTGTGGCAACCTGGAACTACCGCTAGCCCAACGCAGGAGTCAGCAGTAGTTTCATCCCTAGCACAGGGGTTACTGCTGGGTTAGTGTGGGAGCCCTTACTGCCATTTCAATGGGTAGCGGTAAGTGCTTCCCCTGAAATGGCCACGTGGCAAGTGCAAACTTACTGCACAGCTATTTCTTTTTTTTTGGCTTTTTTATCCGCTCTGGTAAAAGGAGTCCGGGAGAGCGTAAAAAACGGTCGCCTCTGCTAACACATGGCCCCTTTTACCACAGCTTAGTAAATGGGCCCTTAACATCTGCAATTAATTTGAAGTCTAACAAAAACATTTTTCAGGCAGAATGGATCTTTCTTTCACTTTTAAGTTGTGCTGTAGATTGTATTTCTGAAAAGTGCAGGTCAAGACTACATGGAAATAAAAATTAATAAAAATTAATTAAAAATGATAACCTTCTACTGGACTAATTCAACACGACTAGCTTTTGGGTGCTAATACCTCCTCTCTCAGGACCAAGAGAGTATGAACAATGGAGGATTCTATAAGAGCAATTCAATAACTGGTTGCCTGTATTTACATGCCACTTGCACATGTTAACATACAGAATACCAGCATGTTTGCAGGTAAATGTACATTTATGCAGTGCATATTTTCTAGCGAAAAAGGTGCCGGAACTCAAATGGCAGGCCACCCTTCAGGGGTGGGAGTGATCACTGAGGGACCCAACTAGGGTTACCATATGGCTCCAGAAAAGGAGGACGGATTGAGCCAGCCGGGTTTTACTTCCATTGCTTTCAATGGAAGTAATTGAGCCAGTCGGGTTTTACTTCCATTGCTAAAGCAATGGAAGTAAAACCCGGCTGGCTCAATCTGTCCTCCTTTTTCTGGAGCCATATGGTAACCCTAGACCCAACCCACAACAGCCAGGCCCCCTGCAACCAGTAACAGAACCCATGATAAGGCAGAATTGTTGTGTAGAGCCTGAGCTCTTTCATTAAAACTTGGAGACCATGGGTCAATTTTAGCAGAAAATGGAAAAGGTGCCGGTACTCAGTACCCCCAAGTACTCCCTCAAAAAAAGCCCAGCATTTATGTATGTAAATGGCAGCAAAGCAACTGAGTGCTATTGTGTAAGAACACGCATAAGTTGCATAGCATGTGAATGTAAGGGGGGCATTCACATGGGAGGGACATGAGCAGTGTTGCCTGTTAAGTGCACACCTTACACCTCGAGGACAATTTCAGTCCTCAAGGTCTGCAACCTAGTCAGGTTTTCAGGATTTCTCCAAATAAGATCAATTTGCATGCAATGGAGGCAGTGCATACAAACAGATCTCGTGCATATTCATTGGGGAAATCCTGAAAACCTGAATGGGTTGTGGACCTAAAGGAACAACATTGAGCACTTCTGCTTTACGATATAGCAAAAGCTTTAGGAACCATTAATCTAACCACATGACCTAGTTCCCTCTAAATTATTGAAGAGTTAGGATTCATTCATAATTCCTTTTCTTCACATGATCACTCTGAGCTTGAAGCTTGATTTAATACCAGCAGCATGGAAAGCAGAAACCATATGCCCCCATATTATAGTTCACAAAATCAGTGTCCCTCCAATTATCACCCTGTAGCGAATATACCTATCATATCTAAAATGTGAACGTTTTATTGTCTCTAATTTAAATGACTATTTGGACCAGAATAATATCCTCACCAAATGGGATTTCATAAATAACACCGTACACAGCTAGCATTGATCAGAATGATTACCTATATTAAAACTTGACTCAATCAGGATAAAACAGTACAAGGACGCAGTTCTAAATTGGTTTCCTCTTATTTATTTATTTATTTATTACATTTGTATACCACATTTCCCCACCTATTTGCAGGCTCAATGTGGCTTACATAGAACCGTAAAGGTGTTCGCCAATTCCGGTATGAACAAATACAAAGTGATGTCGTGGTAGAATAAAGTTCATGTGTAACAGACACATTAGGGAATCATAGGCAGGAAGAGTTAAGTTATGTCCATTACGAGCTTTGGTTTTGTTGTGTTGCAGGGTTCAGGCATTTAAGTTGGATTGGTAGGGTATGCCTTTTTGAACAGGTTGGTTTTTAGTGATTTCCGGAAGTTTAGGTGGTCATACATTGTTTTCACGGCGTTTGGTAATGTGTTCCATAGTTGTGTACTTATATAGGGAAAGCTGGATGCATAAGTTGATTTGTATTTGAGTCCTTTGCAGTTTGGGTAGTGGAGATTTAGGTATGTTCGTGTTGATCCTGTTGTGTTTCTGGTTGGTAGGTCTATGAGGTCTGTCATGTATCCCGGGGCTTTGCCGTAGATAATTTTATGAACCAGGGTGCAGATTTTGAAGACAATACGTTCTTTGATTGGGTGCAGATTTTGAAGGCAATACGTTCTTTGATTGGGAGCCAGTGCAGTTTTTCTTGGAGGGGTTTGGCTCTTTTGAATCGTGTTTTTCCAAATATAAGCCTGGCTGCCATGTTTTGAGCAGTTTGAAGTTTATTTATGATTTGTTCTTTGCATCCCACATAGATTCCATTGCAATAGTCTACATGGCTTAATACCATTGATTGTATCAAGTTGCGAAATGTTTCCCTCGGGAAGAATGGTTTCATGCATTTGAGTTTCCACATTGAGTGAAACATTTTCATTGTTGTAGATTTCACTTGGCTCTCTAGTGTGAGGTTACGGTCGATTGTGACACCGAGAATTTTCAGGTTGTCTGAGATAGAGAGGGTGTAATCTGGGGTGTTTATGTTAGTGGGTTTGTTCGTGTTGTATTGGGATGAGAGGATGAGACAGTGTGTTTTTTCTGTGTTGAGTTTTAGTTGAAATGCATTTGCCCACGAGTTCATGATATTCAAGCTGAGTTTGATTTTGTTGGTGAGTTCTGTCAGATCATGTTTGTAAGGGATGTATATTGTGACATCGTCTGCATAGATGAAAGGGTTAAGGCCTTGGTTGGATAAGGACTTGTCTAGTGGGGTCATCATTAGGTTGAAGAGGATCAGTGATAGTGGTGATCCTTGAGGTACTCCGCAGTCTGCTTTCCATGGTGATGATATGTTTGAGTTTGATTTCACTTGATATGTTCTAGTGGTTAGGAAACCCTTGATCCAACTAAGTAATCTAGGAGTCTTAGTAGTATTTTATGGTTTACCATGTTGAACGCACTAGACATGTCCAATTGGAGGAGAAGTATGCTTTTACCTGTTGCTATTTCCTGCTTGAATTGGGCTAGGAGAGTAATTAGTACTTTTTCAGTGCTGTGGATGGGGCAAAATCCAGGAAGAACATACACTGTGCATTGGAACAATACTCAGTCTACTCCTTACTCTTTTACATGTGGTGTACCACAAGGCTCTCTGTCACCAACTCTGTATAATATCTACTGGGCCTTATTCAATCTTTTGATCTCACAACATTTCCCTGTGCAGATGACATACAAATTCTGTCCACTATTGATGCTCTTTATGCTCTGGATATAGAAAAGGACAAAAGTAAGTCGTGGTCCAGACAGATGGAAAAATGGAGTAAAGTAGTGTACTTAAAGGAATACCTTTGACTTGAGTTAAATAGTTCCAGTCAACTGAATTTTCAGAGGATCTTGTTATAGCTAACTCAGCGAGAAAAACAGTGCCAGCCTTAAATGAAATAAGAGAAAAGTAATTCAGGAACAACTTTTTGATTTGCAAGAACCTGTCAATGGATTGATCATAAGAATATTGTAGAAGAATTTATGAATGCACTGAATGGGGAAAAAAAGTTGCTCTGTGGATGGATCTAGCAGGGATCTTAATCATCTCTTATTTTATTTAGATAGAAGTTATTGGAGAGTCATGGGATAGGAGGTAGTGTCCTATTGTGGATTAAAAACTGGTTAAAGGATAGAAAACAGAGAGTAGGGTTAAATGGTCAGTATTCTCAATGGAGAAGGGTAGATAGTGGGGTTCCTCAGGGGTCTGTGCTGGGACTGCTGCTTTTTAACATATTTATAAATGATCTAGAGATAGGAGTAACTAGTGAGGTAATTAAATTTATTGTTGACACATGTAGGGGCATAATTGAAAGGGACGTCCTCATTTCGATTTGGATGTCCTCACAAAACATCCCCCATCCAGGGGTGGGGAAATCCGTATTTTTGAAGGAAGATGGACGTCCATCTTTCATTTCGATAATACGGTCAGGGACGCAAAAATCTTGAAATTTGGTTGTCCTTAGATATGGTCGTCCCTAGTCTTGGTCATTTCTGATTTCCAGTGATAATGGAAACCAAGGACGTCCATCTCAGAAATGACCAAATGTAAGCCATTTGGTTGTGGGAGGAGCCAGCATTTCTAGTGCACTGGTCCCCCTGACATGCCAGGACACCAACCGGACACCCTAGGGGGCATTACAGTGGAGTTCATAAATTGCTTCCAGGTACATAGCTCCCTTACCTTGTGTGCTGAGCCCCCCCACCCCCCCAAACCCACTAACCACAAATGTACACCACTACAAAGGCCCTTATGGGTGAAGGGGGGCACCTAGATGTGGGTACAGTGGGTTTGTGGTGGGTTTTGGAGGGCTCGCTGTTTCCTCCACAAACATAACAGGTAGGGGAGATGGGCCTGGGTCCGCCTGCCTGAAGTGCACTGCACCCACTAAAACTGCTCCAGGTACCTGAATACTGCTTTGATGGACCTGAGTATGACATCTGAGGCTGGCATAGAGGCTGGCAATCAATATTTTTAAAGATGTTTTTTGAGGGTGGGAGGGGGTTAATGACCACTGGGGGAGTAAGGGGAGGTTATCCCCGATTCTCTCCGGTGGTAATCTGGTCATTTCGGGCATCTTTTTGTGCCTTGGTCATAAGAAAAACACGACCAGGTAAAGTCATCCAAGTGTTCGTCAGGAACATTCTTGTTTCTTTCGATTATGGGTCGAGGACGTCTTAGTGTTAGGCACGTCCAAGTCCCGCCTTCGCTACACCTCCGATATGCCCCCTTGAACTTTGGCCGTCCCTGCGACGGAGTGCAGTTGGGGATGTCCAAAATCAGCTTTCAATTATACCGATTTGGACGACCCTATAAGAAGGACATCCATTTTCCAATTTATGTTGAAAGATGGGCGTCCTTCTCTTTCGAAAATGAGCCCAAAAGTTATTCAAAGCTGCTAAATCGCGCGAGGATTGTGAAAAATTACAAGAGGACCTTATGAGACTGGGAGACTGGGCGTCTAAATGGCAGATTACGTTTAATGTGAGCAAGTGCAAAGTGATGCATGTGGGAAAGAGGAACCCAAACTATAGCTACGTAATGCAAGGTTCCACTTTATGAGTCACCGACCAAGAAAGGGATCTCAGCGTCATTGTTGATGATACGTTGAAATCCTCTGCTCAGTGTGCTGTGGCGGCTAAGAAAGCAAATAGAATGTTAGGTACTATTAGGAAAGGAATGGAAAACAAAAGTGAGGACGTTATAATGCCTGTATATTGGTCCATGGTTAGACCGCACCTCGAATATTGTGTTCAATTCTGGTCACCGCAATTCAAAAAAGATATAGTGGAATTAGAAAAGATACAGAGAAGGGCGACGAATATGATAAAGGGGATGGGACGACTTCCCTATGAGGAAAGGCTGAAGGATCTAGGGCTCTTCAGCTTGGAGAAGAGATGGCTGAGGGGAGATATGATAGTGGTCTATAAAATAATGAGTGGAGTGGAACGGGTAGACGTGAATCGTTTGTTTACTCTTTCCAAAGTTACTAGGACTAGGGGGCATGTTAAGAAGTTACAAAGTAGTAAATTTAATATGAATCAGAGAAACATTTTCTTCACTCAATGTGTAATTAAACTCTGGAATTCATTGCCAGAGAATATGGTATAGGTGGTTGGCTTAGCGGGGTTTAAAAAGGGTCTGGCCGGCTTACTAAAGGAAAAGTCCATAGACCATTATTAAATTGACTTGGGGAAAATCCACTGCTTATTTTTGGGATAAGCAGCATAAAATGTTTTGAGCTTTTCTGGGATCTTGCCAGGTATTTGTGACCTGGATTGGCCACTGTTGGAAACAGGATGCTGGGCTTGATGGACCTTTGGTCTGTCCCAGTGTGGCAATACTTATGTACTTATGTACTTGGGCTCACCATGATAGAGTTTTTTCTCCAATGAGTTTGTAAAGGCAGGGAGTAGGTGTCTTCAGAGGAAGGAGAACCTAGAAGAAGACACGGGTTCCAACGTAAAGAAAGACAAAGGCAGAAGATTTAAAGAAAGGAGAAGATTGGTGGGATAAGAAACAAAGATAAGACTCAACAAACTTAAAAAGAAAGCGACAGTATAGTAAAAGGACATAACTCATACTTACCTGTATCTTGGATTCTTTTTGGACTGCTATACCTTTGGAGAACAGAAATACACAAAGAATCAATTCATTGGAAGGTTAGTCAAAATAGCTTTGGTTGTTAGGGTTAAGTTACAGAAAATAGTTTGAACATTTATCTGATGTTGTTTTTGTATTCCTTAGATCTGTAAACTGGATCTAGTTAAGGCTCTGAAAGAAAAGATAAACTGTTATTTAAAATGTAATTGCTACTTGGTGTTTTGTTATTTAAAGAATTACTTATATTTAATTGCTAATATATTTTAAGTTTCCCCTTGTACACTGTATTTCTGTGCACCTTTGCATCGTCAGGGGAAGATCACACCTGAGGTATCGACCGCTCTTTGACTACAAACACTGGTTAGGTAGGGTGTGTCTGTTACTGGAAAGGTCAAAGATCACACTACATCTCAGATCTATAAAGTAAATGGGGGTTTTTAGTTAAAAACAATCCACTCATTGTCATATTTACTGTCTCCAAAAGCACTAAGAATTTTAGTGCATTCCCTTATTGTAATTCCCTGTTTAAAGAAATTCATTCAATTGATATCCGACGCTTACAATTACTTCAAAATTCTGCTGTCAAGCATCTTTCTGGTGCAAGGAAGTGGGACCGTGTAACCTCCCCACCTCCCCTTCTGCAAAGAGAGCATTAGTTACAAATCTTAGCAGGGTTTAAAAAAGTTTGGATAATGTTCTACAAGAAAAGTCCATAAGCCATTATTAAGATGGACTTGGTAAAATCCTCTGCTTATTTCTAGGATATGCAGTGGCTAAAATCTGATTTCCTGTTCTGGGATCTTGCCAGGTACTTGTGACCTGGATTGGCCACTGTTGGAAACAGGATACTGGGCTTGATGGACATTTAGTCTGTTCCCATATGGTAACAGTTACATTTTATGCTTATGTTCTTATCTCACCTAGAATAACATTTAGAATACTGACACTTACGCACAAGGTTGGGAACTGCAATTTATTTCACGATTACTGATTCCCTACTCTTCCACTAGATCTCTGCGATCTACATACCAAAATCAACATATGGTCCCCTCTTTCTGTTATATTTCCATGGATACTATCTTCAATTCAGTTTTCAGTACAGCAGGTCTTTCTCTTTGGAATTCTTTACCCATTCAGTTAAGGTTAGAAACCACTTTTCAAACATTTAAGAAGGGCTTAAAAACCTTTCTATTTCTGGTTGCATCTGGAGACTAGTGAAGTGTGTTTATGACCAATTGGTAATGACAGTTGATATTGATCGGGATCCAAAGCCACACAATCTGTTTATCCATTCTTATTTTAGAAATGAGGCCTAAAACATTTTTTTTCTTTCTCTTTGAATATTCCCTTCTCTTAACTATTTCTGTATATGTCTTTGTGTGCATTTCTGCTCCCTGATTGTTTTTAAATACTATGGACCCTGTTTACTAAGATGCGTTAGTGTTTTTAGTGCGCCTACACTTAGCGTGCGTACTAACCATGTAGTCACCTATAGGGATATTGTAGGCAAGTATATGGTTAACACACGTACATGGTTAACGCACATTAAAAATGTTAATGTGCCTATAACGCTGCTTAATAAACAGGGCCCTATATTTTGTAAACTATATTATGAGAGGTAATTTCAATATGATGTCCAAATCCAATTTTGGATGTTTTGCAAAAAAAATGTCTCAAAATCCAGTGCCAAACACTGTCATTTTTGAACCAGAAAAACATTTTTGGTTCAAAAATCACCCTGTTTTAGACGATGTTTGTGCTCAGTGTGTCCTTCTTTTAGGGTCATTTTCAAACAAAAAACGTCCAAGGGGAAAATGCACAAAAACAAGCCATCGGAATGTCTGGGGGCCAACTGGCTTATAGACTGGCCACAGATATCCCAGCAGAGCAGTAGGGCAGCCTAGGGGGCACTGCAGTGAACTTCACATAAAAGATCCCAGGTACATATCATATCATA
This sequence comes from Microcaecilia unicolor, assembly GCF_901765095.1. Taxonomy (NCBI): domain Eukaryota; kingdom Metazoa; phylum Chordata; class Amphibia; order Gymnophiona; family Siphonopidae; genus Microcaecilia; species Microcaecilia unicolor. The sequence goes on along the minus strand of NC_044031.1, from coordinate 133,635,710 downwards.
ACCACTATATATGGCATGGTGAGCCCTCCAGGAATAGCAAAGAATGTACTGTACCCAACTGTAAACCACTACAATAGTCCTTATGCCTGCAGGTGTCACCTACATGTGGGTATAGTAGGTATTTTGTGGGTTTTGGGGTGCTCACACTTTCCACCACAAGTATATCAGTTAGAGTGGGATACAGACCCGGGTCCCCTTCTCTACAGCTGGCTTTTTGTGCTGTTCCAGATTGTGGTTCCTGCTGCTTTGGCTTCCAGCTTGTTTCTGGGTCATCTTTTAGGAGCCTCCGTTTGTTCCATCAGCTGGTCGGGTCCGGGACACAGCTAGCTCCACCCCGTGAGTGATGTCACTCTGTGTGTAAGGTGAAGAGACCCAGAGTAGCACCAGAGATACAAGGCACCCGGGCAATGGGTGCCTTCTTTGTTGCACTGATGAAGAAGTGCGACTAAGGAGCTGGTTGCTCCTTAGGGAGCTCCTTTGGGATGGCTTGTGGGGGGGGGGGGGGCTTGGGAAATAGGGGAGGGAGATTGATTGGGGAAGTGGTGGAGGTTAAGTTGCGTTTTTTGTGGGTTGTCAATGATTGGAATGAATGATATTCAGGTGAATATTGGGAAGGGGGAGGTATGGTGATTTGGTTTCTTCCTCTAGCTGTGTAAGAGCAATGGGTAGGAATATGGAGAATTTACAATATGTGGAAATGATACACAAATATACTTTGAAGTCAGCTTTATTGCAGGTTGGTCTATTGAACACTAGATCTGTAAAGAATAAGCTAGTGGTGATTTGAGACTTGATGTGTTATAACTGAATCATGGCTGTTGAATACAGATAAGATTGTTGTAAATCAGTGCTGTCCATCTGCATTTAGGTCAGCACAGGAAATATAAGGGGAGGGTGATTATTTTAATGAAAGATCTTGACTTGAAGCTGTGTTGTTCAGAAGTGACTGATTATGGTGAAATTTTGATACTGACTGGAGAAAGATTGCATTTGTGTCTGGTTTATAGCCCACCGGTGTTGATGAGAGTTCACTGTTCCCCATTTATTGAATTTTTATGTAGTCTGCCCTCCCCTATTCCCCAAGTCCCGCCCCAAGCCATTCCTAAGGAGCGACCAGCTCCTTAGTCGTACTCCTTCATCGTTGCCAAACCCCCCCTTGTTTTGGCACCGGAGTGGTGAAATTCTTCGCCCTAATTCTTGCTGAGAAGATCTGCTTGAGCAGAGACTAGGCTTTTTTTTTAACGCTTTCTTACACTTTTTATGTGCTTCTTTGAGGATTGACCCCTGATGCTGGACCTGTGTCTTGTCCTTCAATAAAGCACATTTGTTTGGTCTTGTAGAGAAATAGAATTTCATCTACCAAGAAGTGCACCAGAATACAAGAAAATGTGGTAGAAAAATATAGAAATATTCCTAAATCTACTGAGTGCTCCAGAATTTCCAAACACAGCTTTATATGTTGTATGTAGGTATTACACCTTATGGACATCAAAGGGAGGTTGTCTTTGACATATTTTAAGTGTTGAACTAAGTATTAGCAGTGCATCTGGGAGATCATCTCCAATATACCCCGACTTGAAAGTAAGGTTTATTTCTGTCCCATTTGGAGACATTACCTAGAAAGGCAAGGAGCTACCTGCTGCTACTGACATCTATCTTGCAGTCCAAATATAGCATTTCTATATTAAAAAGGCTGTGTATTGTAGCATCAGTATTGGCATGATAGGGGAAGGGGGAGAATGTTGGAGTAGTGGGGGAAATGGGAGTTATAGGGTGATAGGGAAAGGAGGATGAGAGAGCTGGGCTTTGGTGATGGAGAAGGCTGGGTTGGTGGGGGAAAAAGAGAGTGAAAGCATCAAGTCTAGGGAGGGGGAGAGGGGAATGTGCCCCCCTACTAATTTATGTGAATATACAGTGGGGGAAATAAGTATTTGATCCCTTGCTGATTTTGTAAGTTTGCCCACTGACAAAGACATGAGCAGCCCATAATTGAAGGGTAGGTTATTGGTAACAGTGAGAGATAGCACATCACAAATTAAATCCGGAAAATCACATTGTGGAAAGTATATGAATTATTTGCATTCTGCAGAGGGAAATAAGTATTTGATCCCCACCAACCAGTAAGAGATCTGGCCCCTACAGACCAGGTAGATGCTCCAAATCAACTCGTTACCTGCATGACAGACAGCTGTCGGCAATGGTCACCTGTATGAAAGACACCTGTCCACAGACTCAGTGAATCAGTCAGACTCTAACCTCTACAAAATGGCCAAGAGCAAGGAGCTGTCTAAGGATGTCAGGGACAAGATCATACACCTGCACAAGGCTGGAATGGGCTACAAAACCATCAGTAAGACGCTGGGCGAGAAGGAGACAACTGTTGGTGCCATAGTAAGAAAATGGAAGAAGTACAAAATGACTGTCAATCGACAAAGATCTGGGGCTCCACGCAAAATCTCACCTCGTGGGGTATCCTTGATCATGAGGAAGGTTAGAAATCAGCCTACAACTACAAGGGGGGAACTTGTCAATGATCTCAAGGCAGCTGGGACCACTGTCACCACGAAAACCATTGGTAACACATTACGACATAACGGATTGCAATCCTGCAGTGCCCGCAAGGTCCCCCTGCTCCGGAAGGCACATGTGACGGCCCGTCTGAAGTTTGCCAGTGAACACCTGGATGATGCCGAGAGTGATTGGGAGAAGGTGCTGTGGTCAGATGAGACAAAAATTGAGCTCTTTGGCATGAACTCAACTCGCCGTGTTTGGAGGAAGAGAAATGCTGCCTATGACCCAAAGAACACCGTCCCCACTGTCAAGCATGGAGGTGGAAATGTTATGTTTTGGGGGTGTTTCTCTGCTAAGGGCACAGGACTACTTCACCGCATCAATGGGAGAATGGATGGGGCCATGTACCGTACAATTCTGAGTGACAACCTCCTTCCCTCCGCCAGGGCCTTAAAATGGGTCGTGGCTGGGTCTTCCAGCACGACAATGACCCAAAACATACAGCCAAGGCAACAAAGGAGTGGCTCAGGAAGAAGCACATTAGGGTCATGGAGTGGCCTAGCCAGTCACCAGACCTTAATCCCATTGAAAACTTATGGAGGGAGCTGAAGCTGCGAGTTGCCAAGCGACAGCCCAGAACTCTTAATGATTTAGAGATGATCTGCAAAGAGGAGTGGACCAAAATTCCTCCTGACATGTGTGCAAATCTCATCATCAACTACAGAAGACGTCTGACCGCTGTGCTTGCCAACAAGGGTTTTGCCACCAAGTATTAGGTCTTGTTTGCCAGAGGGATTAAATACTTATTTCCCTCTGCAGAATGCAAATAAATTCATATACTTTCCACAATGTGATTTTCCGGATTTAATTTGTGATGTGCTATCTCTCACTGTTACCAATAACCTACCCTTCAATTATGGGCTGCTCATGTCTTTGTCAGTGGGCAAACTTACAAAATCAGCAAGGGATCAAATACTTATTTCCCCCACTGTAAGTGAGGAGAAGGAGGGGAAGAGAAAAATCACCCCACCCCAAATCTGACTTCCTTACCCTTTGCTCCCCCTTCCCATGAATCAGTCAAACTACACTTATGCTTTTCCTGTTTGAGACTTGGTATTTTGAAATTAACTATCTACTGAAAAACGTGCTACAGTGGATTTCTTAGGTTTTTAGAAGGCTTGGTTGTTTATGTCTATGTTCACTTTTGTCTTATGGGTCGATATTCAAAGCCAATTAGCGGCTAAGAGAATCTCTTGCTTGGTTAACTGGCACTGAGTGAATATTCAGTAGCAATTATCTGGAAAGTGCTGCTGCATATCCCCTCCAACTGCTAAAGCTGAGCATAGCAATTATGTGGGTGGTTCAAGGTGGAATCTCCACTTAACCGGAGAAGTGCTGATATTCAGGGGCCGATGCTCAAAAGTTGCCATTAAAAACCGCATGTCTTTAGATCTGCGGTTGAAGTTACCGATTTTGAAATAGCGAGCAATGCTCAAAGGAAATTGCACGCAAATGAGCTGTACGCAATTTCAGCAAACAACTCGGTAGGGAAAGCGTCTAGCACATGCGTAGAACAGTCACTCCCTGAGCATCGATGCTATGTGCATGCCCAAGAAAATAAAAAGTTACAACCACATCCTAGACATGCATCCGAGGTGTGCATCATACATGTCCACCACCTTTTTTTTTTTAGTACCATGACAACTTTTTTACAGTTTGTAGGGTTTATTGTTTATATGTGCATGTATAAAAGCCGTGTGTATCTTTTTCTCTAGCTGCGGGTGCTGTGGACATGCCTTCATAACGTGCTTCAGCCTTTTTTTTTGTTCCTTGACAACTTTTTCACAGTGCTGTTACATGCGGGACACACGCATACAGCATATTTAACACTCACGTGCAAATATTATTAAAATATCACCGCAAACTGCTCCGCCGAAAAGTCGCTGGCATGCTATGACAGCTCCTAACCTCCCATAAAATTTTTCACATTAAAGATAGGCGTTCCTTTCTGTGCATTATTCAGAAATGACTGTACATCACTTGGAACCTCATTTTAATTCTAACAGCTCATTGCAATATATTTGCATACGATTATTGTTGACTGCTACCACAAACAGAAAGATTGACACAGAACCCCTTTGTGCATTACTCACTGAATAATGTGAACACTAAACTGGCTAGAATCAGTCTAAATCAGACATTGCAATCATGGTAAGCTTTGTGCATTGGGTCATAGTCTTTAACTGGTCCTGTCTTTGGGAAGTTTAACTTAATCAGTTAAGGGCTGAATATCGGTACTTACCCAGTTAAGTCCAGCCATAGCTTCCTGAATATTTAATGCTGGCACCAGACATGGCCCAGTATTGAATATCAAGGTATAATTTTGGTAGCTTTGGTCAGTGTATATTAAAAAAAAGACCACCACGGTTGAATATTACCCATTTAGGGCCAGATTCTATATATGGTGCCTAAAAAATCATTGCGGAAAACATTTCCATCTAAGTGTATTCTATAAGTAGTGCCTAGATTTAGGTGTGGTATAAAGAATGCACTTAGTTGATATCCTAGTGCCTAAAACTGTGCGCCTCCATTTACACCAATGAAAATGTGGTGTAAATCCTGGTGCATAGATTTAGGTGCAGAGGACCATATTCTATAACAATGCATGTAAATTTTTGAAACACCCACGAAATGCCCATTTTCCCATCCATAACCATGACTTTTTTGCCTGCACGCATTAAAATTTAGGTGCAGTGCATTTCAGAATATGCTTAGGGAATTGTACGCGTAAATTCTAATTATTGCCAATCAGTAGTCATTATTGCTTGTTAAGTGCTGTTAACTATACTGATTGGCTTGTTAAGTCTATTAAGTTACATGTGTTGTTATAGAATATGCTTGGATTTCAACGCGGAATGCTAGACATGCTATATAGAATTGTGGGGGGGTAGTTTTTATTTGTTGTTAATAATTTGTTTTTCTTTAGTAATTATGTTATATTTTATGTTTGTGTTTTTCACTATAAAGATAATTTTTTAAGGCTTCTTTTGGTTATTATTGCAGGTATATGTTTGTAAAATGCAACATATGTAACCCTACCTGAAAGTATGAATAGTGACAAGAGTGTGTGTACTTACATGTGACTCAGGTGGAGGAGATCTTAGGAGTATGCTTTTGGTGGACCTTGGGCAGATTATGATTTATGCACATCTTAAATAATAATTTGTAATTCTGCTTCCCTGGATTTATTTATTGAATTTGTATCCCACATTTTCCCACCTCTTTGCAGGCTTAATGTGACTTACAATACATCATGGATGGCTGGCTGGGTTTGTAACAGCATGCTGATGTCAGCTCTCCTCCAGCGTTCCCTTCCCTCTCAGTGTCCCACCCTCAAGTAAAGATGACATGATGTCAAAGGAGGCGGGACATTGAGAAGGAAGGCAAGGGAAGGCTGGAGGCGACGCGCACCCAGCCTGCCGCCGCTGCCACCTGAGGTAAGATGAATGGCTTAAAGGCAGGGCGGCAGGAAGGACAGAGTCACTGGCCATGAATGGGAGGGCATGAGAGGGCGGGGAGGATCGCTGGACATGGGCTGGGAGGGGAGGATCGCTGGACATGGGATGGGATGAGAGAGGAGGGCAGAGGAGAATTGCAGGACACGGAGGGGAGGCCAGAATCGCGGGACACAGAGGGGAGGGCAGGGGAAAGAGGAGAAATTGCGTAGAGGAGAGCCTTCCTAGGCCCCGTTTCATTTTTCACAAAACGAGCTTTGTTGCTTGTATTTTATAAAATACATGACTTTGCATGTAACATATGCACAAACATTTTCACCTGGTTCCAAGAAGACGTAAATGACTGTAGCTTCATTTTAGCAGTCATTGTGGCGATCATTCTACAAGCACTATTCACACTTTAAATGTCTCAATCCCCAGCACTTATACATTTTTGTGGCCAAAACACATGTCAGTATTTTACAAAAAGGCAGGACAAAACATTTATACCACTAAAATGTATAAGACCATTAGAGATGTGTTGGAGGCAGTACAAGGGAGTGTCAAGGGTGGTGCTGTGTCAGCGACATCTATCCCTGATTCTGGATAGCAGACCAATGTACATCCATTGCCAGATCAACATCAAGACTTAGACCACCTTTAAGTCATGAATAAGTGCCACCACAGCATGTAACTATGACTGTCTGCATTGGTGCTCACTTCAAGAAAGCAGAGAGAGAGAGAGAGAGAGTTGGTGAGCCTGATTGCCATTTCTGTTCACTCAGGTCTGTCATCTGAAACTCCTCCATCCCCACTCCTTCATGGAGTGGCCTAGTGGTTAGTGCAGTGGACTTTCATCCTGGAAAGCTGAGTTCAATTTCCACTGCAGCTCGTTGTGACTCTGGGCAAGTCACTTAACCCTCCATTGCCCCTGGTACAAAATAAGTACCTGAATATATGTAAACCGCTTTGAATGTAGTTACAAAAAAAAAAAACTCAGAAAGGCGGTATATCAAGTCCCATTTCCCTCCCCTTCCCTTCATCCCCCACCTTCCAATACCATGCCAAATACCTCTTGTCCCTCACCTGTCTCATTACTCTTCCCCTCCCTCTCTGGGTCCTTTCTGTGATCCTGTCTGGTTTTCAGCATGTTCATGATTCTGCCCCCTTCTACCATCTAAGGTGAGATTTTCCTTGCAGGACAACAACTGCTGCTTTGGAGCCAGTACAAAGCTTCCCATGCAGCCTCTGCCAGTGATTGTAAAATGGCAAGCATGATGTTTACAAATACCTTACAAGAACATCTAGGTGTGAGGGCTGTAAACCTTGCTACTTGGTGTGTCTAAGTTTCTGAAATTTTCAGCAGCTCTGAACATTTAAGGCTGCAAAACATCTATGCCTGCGGTTTTACAAAGCCAGCAGCTTCTCTGGTTCAGTATTAAAACATGAGTCAGAGTTGTTTATAGAAGATCTGGATGGTACAACATTCTTTTTATTTCAATTGCTTTTTGTGATTTGATGCCTGTTATGTTGTATTTGCTAATGGTGTATGTACCTTATTCCATTTCTGTGTACTGCTGAGTAAATGGAGGTTAAAAAAAACAATAAAAGCCTGCTGTAAAATGCTTTGCACTTTTCTGAGGGGGATTTAACCACCAAGCTACTCTTCCACGCCAAGCTACTGTGCAGTATGTTGTGTCTTATGGAGTGAATAAAGCATCTCGCAGTACAACCTGGAGTAAAGGAGCAGTTTAGTGGCTAGATCACCAGGCTTAAAAGCCTGTGGTGCCTAATTTAAATCACCTTCAGAGCAGTGCAAAGCTTTTAGCAGCCTGCTTTCTTTTTAACCTTTATTTAATCAGCACTGCACAGAAATGGAACAAGATATGTACATGTACTCATAGTAGTGCTAAACATTTTGCAATGCAAGATGGAGGGGGGGGGGGTGGATAGAGCCCTGAGCTTGATATCTAGGGGTGCGTGGTTCAAATCCCACTGCTGCTTCTTGTGATTTTGAGCATCACTAAACTTCATGTCAATGTACCTGATGATAGAACCCACCTTGAGCTACTGCTAAAAAAGCTGTCAGCAAAATTCAAACAAATTATAACTGTTGCGCCCCAGGGTAATGCAAAACACTTTGCAGTGCTAAATGTTTTGTATGCACTATACATGTAGTACTGCCACCTCAGGTGGTGCTAGATGTTTTCCCCTGCAGGCACTGAATAAACATCAGGGATGCAGTGGGGTCATCCCAGACACTGTGGACTTGTCCTGTGGGAGTAAGGCATAATGATGTGTGCTTGTGTGATGTCTTGATACAATAGACTTAAAATAGGCACCTACTTGGCCTCCTAACCTATGTGAATTTTTATAAAATTACCCTTCACATGTTTTGTTGTTTTCCCAGAGTCTTCTGTTGGAAGTATAGCCTACAAATAAAATAACTAAAAATGAATAAGTTCGATCCATTTTCAGAATTTTCTCAAGACTCAGGATAAAATAGGTAGATCTTTTAGGATGTTAATGTTAAAATGAATTGGTGCTCTCAGTTTCTGAGTCACAGTGATGTACAAGTGACTATAAAGAGAGGCCATAACCCAAAAGATTTGTCTGGATAATTTTACAGTTTACCTGTATGTGTCTGTTTAACCCCCTTTCCCATAATGCATAGCCAGTCTCTGAGGGCACAGTTTGAGTTTTGCCAGACAGTGCTGAAGGATTCAGTAAGACTAAACATAGCGGAGCATTACTGGTTATGTAAAAATATTGCTGAAAATATCTAGAGAACATTAAAGAAAAAAGATCCAGTTCTATTTTTTAAGTCATTGCATCATAAACATTGGTTTTTTGATATTCTTTTCACACAAGCCTCAGTTTTGTAACGTTCATGAGCTGCCATGTAAATGGTCAAATATTGGGAAATGCAGCACTTTTTCATGAAAAAAAAAATAAATGAAGCTGGCTCAGGAGAAAATCAGTGTTGTACAATGAAGGCAAGCTAACCTAGATAAGTTTATGCATACCCTTCAGTTTCACAGATTAGAAACCAAAATAATCATGCTTAACTGAAAAACAAAAAATGCATTTAGGGGGAGATTCTATATATGGCACCTGAAAAATCCACGGAGAAAAAAATTATGCGTAGGCGTATTCTCTAAAGTACGCCTAAATTTTATAGAGTAGGCTTAAATTTCTGCGCGATATATAGAATACATTAAGCGCTTTTTCACATAACCAAATTTAATCACAGCCATTTACGCCAAATAAAGCCTGGTGTAAATGCCGGCGCTTAAATTATGCACAGAGCAGGTGTATTCTATAACCATGCGTGTAGTTTTTTGGAACGCCCACAACATGCCCATTTCCCTGCCCATAGCCACGCCCCATTTTGGATGTGCACATTAGAATTTAGGCACAGTGAGTTACAGAATACGCTTAGCAAGTTATGCATATAAACTCTAATTATTGCCAATTAGTGCTCATAATTGCTTGTTAAGCATTGTTATCAACGCTGATTGGCTCGATAAGTCAAGTAACTTACGTGCATTGTTATAGAATACACTTGGATTTCAGTTTGGAACGCTGGGTGTGATATATAGAATCCGGAGGTTAATGTTGTACATAGATTGATGGAAGTGAATCTCATTTCAATTCTTCTCCCCTCCCCTCCCCTTCCCTTATCAGCATGGTAAAAAGTGATGAGTGTCCTTATATTCCAACAAAATCACAGGTTTTTTGTTGCCCTGCAGTTCATGTTTCCACTTTAACAATTCTTTATATTCTTTTAAATGCATTTAGAAAAATTTGCCACATTTTATATAACTGTTGGCACTATATATGCAAATCAGATCAAACCTCCCGAGGGCTTTAGTATATAAATTGTCTGGGTAAAGCAGCTTGACTGAAAAGTATTCTCCTCAAATATGTGTGGGCTCCATAGACCCATGAGTCTGAACAACACTAGATATACATTTCTTTAAAAACTGTAATAAGTTTTTAATACAGCATCTTGAGAGGAAAATCAAATGTTCAAAAAAGGAATTAATCATATTAATACCTAATGTACAATCATATCATGTTGCAATTCAATGTCTGGCATTAAATTGGAGAATCCAAGTTCCAATGCAAGGAAACTATAAGTAAAGTTACAAAAGACAGGAAGACACAGAAGCATCCAAATATCTTGCAGGATGTTCCAAGAAAGAGATTTTTTAATGAAGGAGACAGGGAAGGGGGTTGACCCTCCTCAAGTATTTTATCATCAAGAAAACTAGAGAGATGTCTAGGCTCAAAGAAAGTAAGGCAACATTTTTATACCCTTTCAAACAACTCATCAGAAAAAAAATTACTTCCTTCTGCATGACCTTAGCTATTTCAGGATAGATCCTGTCTTTGTAGATGATCAAAAGCTTTTCGTGGTGCTTTAAAAAACAGCCAGAGCATATAGTCTACCGTAGTCCATCTACTTCATTGTTCAAGGCCTTTTGATCACATTACTCTGTTGCTCCAGTCAGAACACTGGTTACCCCTATATGCTTGGATTCAATATAAACTTTGCATCCTTGTCTTTAAATCTCATCTTCCTCAGCACCTCATTATTTATCTCGCCTCTTCATCCCCTACACTCCATATAGGTTACTCCGTTCCTCTACATGTGGGCCACTCTGGTTACCTCCTCCATCCCTTATTCATCTTGATATCACCCGTTCCACTGCTATTAACTATTCTGGACCATGACTCTGGAATTCACTCCCTGAAACTCCACCATGAACCCTCCTATGCAAATTTCAAAGCAACCCTGAAAACCTACCTTTTTAAAACTGCATAGCCTACCAGCCATTAATTCTATATCCCCCCTCCTCTCTTCTTTGGAGCTTAATATATTTTTAAAACACATAGAAGCCAACTCTAGCCTTTTACGGTGTATCAAGATTTTGTAAATAAATAGTCTCCAAGCATGCATGCATTTAATTTTCAACTGTGTATGTGCTATTTTATTCTCTTTCATCATTCACAGAAACGGCAAGTGCAATGAATGGTGGACACTTTTAATATGCATATATTTCACTGGCTAATTTCCAAAGTGAAACAAAGAAGGTCAGTTCACTTTCAATATCTGGTTGCAATTTCTGCAGTTTTTGTGGAGCAATGTTATAACGTCATATGGACACCAACATGTCTTTATCAGATAGTCATGACATAGGTGCCTTGTTGACCTGCTGTAAAATTACCCTTAATCTGTATGCATTTATATTTAGCTTATTTAGTTTATGATCATAAACAAAGTAGTTCACAAATACATGAAATACATATAACACATCAGACACAAAGACCAACTTGAAGGCAATACATATGACATAAAAATGGAGGAAATAAAAAGGAGAGAAAGGGAAACTATTATAGCTGGCTCCTCTGCTATAGATCAAATTCAGCCCAAGAGATCAAGCAGTGCTAGCAGTCATATTTATATGGATAGGTTATTTGTAAATGTATATTCAGCCAGCTGACTTAAATATATAAGGGAAAGGGGATAGAACTTGATACACTGCCTTTCTGTGGCTACAATCAAAGCAGTTCACATATTATATAAGGGAGCTTATTTTGCACCTGGGGCAATGAAGGGTTAAGTGACTTGCTCAGAGTCACAAGAAGCTGCAGTAGGAATTGAACCCAGATCCCAAAGTTTTATGTCACTGCACTAACCTTCACTGCTTTTTGGGTGTATAATGAAATGCCTAGCCACCCACCTGGGGTTACCCTGCGGCCACTCAGAGGGTCTATCCCCAGCACAGCTCAGGTCCACCTGCACCTGCAGCTTATGCTCTACACTTGCACTTTCCTCCCACCGACTGGGTAACAACTGCCTCTGGGCGAGTCTCCTGCACCCAAATTATCCCCAGTGATTTGTAGGTTACTGGAGGCCATACTCCCAGTGGTCCCTCAGTTCCCATAAAACATTCAGAGACCCAACACACAACCCACCAGAAATCTTTATCAGTCCAGACAGGCAGAATGAACAAATAATTGTGTTTATTCTCATATTGAACAGTGGAACAAAAATGTGCAAATAGCAAACAGTAACAAGTAGCTGAAAATGGATCAATTAGAAAACTAACTAAGCTGTCTAAACAGTACCTGGGAAGATCAGGACATATAATTGTTCACAGAGCCTTAGCAAAGAGATCTGTCTCCCTCTTCTTCCAGGCTAAGACTGAAGCAACAGCAACCCACTGCTGGGTAATTTCAAAACTCCAGGCCAATCAGATCCCAGCACAGTCATGTTTCAAATAAAAACTGGTTACATCATTACAGGCACTTCCTATTATCTATGTGCCAAATAAAAGAAAGAGAAGTCAGTCCTCTGTAACAGCTTTAGGCATAAACATGCACCATCTACTGGCCAAACAGGAGACATACATTTCAGATATATTTAAGACAGGAAAATATCCAATACATTTTACAGGCTTAAAACACACTGTTTATTCACAGGGTGACAAAATATTCCCTGTATAAGAAAAAAATTGACAAGTAAATCCTGCAGAAATCAAACATCTAAAGGCTGAATAGTGATGAGATTTCCTTCTAAATATAGTTAAGTGTGGATTGCATAAAGGTAAATCCTAACATATTGCTGTTGAACTGGACTCAAATATGTAAAAGTGTTCAAGCTGTTTTTGTATAGATATTACTTCAGATATCAGGAATTGATCTGCCAGAGCTCAAGCTGCTGCCGAGTCAATGCTGCATCCAGGAACCCCACTGCTCTGAAATCAGGACACCACGCTTGGCAATAGATTTTCTTCAGGGTCCTTGACCTGCAGGGCTATTGGGGGGGGGGGGGGGGGGAGTGGCAGGGAAGAAGATGGATTTGCTCCTCAGCATCTGGGGTGGACAATAAACTTTCCTCTGCTGCCATCTATCCTCAATCACTCTCCCAGATGCATGACCACAGAGCTACAAGAAGAAACAAAACTGCTAGTTGATCTTGTATATACCCAGGCAAAACTGAGTAAAACTGAATTGCTTTTATGCCTACTTTCCAAAAGAGATAAGAAAGTGAGTTTCACTGGAGTATGGCTACACATGGATGTTAGGCTGCAGCCATCTTGAATCCCCCCAACAGACGTGTAAATTATTCTTCTCAAAGATAGCAAACATGCATTAAAAATCCTGCCAAATATATGTTTCCATAAAGAGACTTCTGATTATTATGACTTTTGAATAGTAAAGTTTTCCTAGTGTTTAATGGAGTACAATTATATTGCAAAGCAACATTCAGCATACGGCATATATTTTGATTCTTTTAAAAGCTTTCTTTGCAGTACTGATGAAATGCCAAATCAGTAATCAGATACTATTTTATTTTTCCTTCAAAATGTCATAGGAATTTTGATACCATTGAGCTAAGATTGTATATCTTAACTTCCTCCAATCAATATATGTCTGGGGTCGGCAAGATGGCATCTGAATAGGAAGCAGTTGCAGGCTGTTCCTCTATCCCACCGTAGCTTCATTTAATTTTTTTTCTTATTTTTCCTTCCTCTCCGTATGCCTAAAAGAAGGGGAAAGCAGAGGGCTTATCCTGCTGCTTCTGCTGTTCCCTTGGTGGGACCGATGGACCGCTTTGCAATTCCAGGTGGAATAGCTGGGTAAAGTTCTTCGCTGCGGGTCGGAGCGGCAGGAGGTGAACCGCTCCCCCCACTTGAAGCTGACATCTCTTTTAGCCCAGAACTGTGAAGCCCCCCAACAATGCTGGCAGCCTTGCTGAATGAGTGTCCTGGATCGGCGAGACCCAAGGAGGGGTCGCTTACTCTGGGATCAGGGGCAGGCCAAGGCAATGGAGTGCCAAGTATAGCAACACAAGTTAGGGTTGCTCAATCATCTGTCGAGGATTTACAAGCAGAAACAGAGGAGGCAATTGATTTGGGCAGCGAAGGAGCCCAGGTAAGGGCACTGCAACAATTTAAATCTTTACCGCTGAAGAAGCCAGAAGTGATCACCCTAGAGATGATTTGGGACCCTTTAGTGATTTTGAAAAACAGTTTTTCTAAACAGATTTCTACGATGGTGTTGTCTACTCAGTTATTTCCTGAAAAAATTGTTGAATTGGAAACTAAAGTACAACAAAGTCTTTTCAACAGCTAACTAAGTCTGATATTGATAAACTTAAAGATGGTCATGAACGAGAATTTACTGTTACAAAGGAAAATAGAAAATTTGGAAAATCAGCAAAGAATGAAATCTTTGCAGTTTATAAATTTTCCTAAATTACCAGCTGTTGCTCCTTTAATTACCTTCAAGAAAAATCTATCAGAAATTTTGAAAATACCAGAGTAAGTATATCCCCCGGTTACAAGAATTTATTATCTTTTGCCTTATGTTAAGAAACCCTCTGGTCAGTTACTAACAGTGAGTCCTGAACTACCATTTGATGAGTTAAATCTGACTCAGACAATAGAAGATGAAACTATTGGAGCTCAAACTGCTACCTTAATAGTAGACTTTGTCCTACAGCCAGATCATGATTGGATTCTAAAGACTTTCTTTTGTCATAGACAAGAACTCTTTTTGAATCATAAAATTAGAGTTTTCCCCAATATATCTAGACAAACTCAAAAAAGGCGTCAATCTTTTTTGAAATTACGCTCTTGTGTTCCTCAATTGGGGAGAACCTTCTGGCTTAACTTTCCATGTAAATGTGTGATTAAATTACAGTCAGTTAAATATGTTTTCTTTAAAATGGATCGTTTGGTGTTTTTTCTGGACTCCAAACAGACCTTTGTCTCATCTCCCCTGCTATCAGTTCCTGTGACATCTACTCCGTAATTTTTGTAAAGCCTGGGTTGTTCTTCCTCTATTTCTTCAATATGGTTCCTTGAATTGTGCCTTGCCTCCCCCCATTACGTGGACTTGAGATATAATTATCACTTATAAGAAAATTTTATATGATTATAATTGTTTTTTCCTTTATTGATTTGTGACATTGTTTTTCTATTCAAGAATTTTTCTTGTAGAATGTATTGAAATTTGTGTATATATATGTCTGGGGGTCAAAGAATAGAGTATTAATAGAATTTCATGAAAATTAAATTGACTTTCCAGCTGTCTTGGTATGGGCCTGTTTGTTTACATGAGAATGACTAATCCATATCTGTTTGCCAGATGATAGCAAAATAAGGTCACGGAGTACTTGATTCCCATTTTTGCTTTTTTTTCCCTCTTATATTTTCCAAAGGTATTTCAGTGAAGCAATGATTTGTGAAGACTTGCTGGAAAGTTATTTAAGGCATGAATAGAACAGATTTTGCCCAGCTTGTTAAAAAATGCAACACTATTTCTCAATACCTTCAAATTCTCAAAGCATTGTTACAGAACTCCGGGTATGTTCTATCATTTTGCGGTCAAAGAACACATCGGTATTATATTGCATATCTGCTAAGCTATAGCTGTAACATCTAAGATTTTTTTCCAGGAAAAAAGTATATGTCCTTCTGCATTGTTGTACAAATGTGAAATTGAATCTGATATGCGGCAGTACACTTTATATGCACAAATCCACATCTGCTTTTGGTTAGCTATTCTAGGCAGACTGTATTCATCTTTTAGTCATCCTTCTGCTGGGTCCTTCTTCTCAAATGTGTCTCTTTCTCTCACTGGATTACCATGACCTACTTAACGAACCTTTGGCATTCCAGTAACCTAAATAATGCAGGGACAAAGGAACACCTTTTTTGGTTAAAGGAACCGTATCAATCAATCTCTAGCCCTGCCCAAGATCTCTAGTTTATGATGATATGTCAGACAAAATATTGATGAGTCTATGGCCCCAGAGGCCCACCCCATTCTACTGCCTATGGAACAATTAAATTCTTGAGAAATTTTCTTTCTATCACATCAATGTTGAGCACCACAAAGGGCTTGGTAGAAATGGGCCAGTACTGTGTAAAACATTTTGGGGCCTATTAGTTGTTTAATGTGACATTTACTCCCTAATTCTATATATATGGTGCTAAAAATTGTGCACACAATTTAATTTCATAACGAGCCAATTAGCACCAATAATTGGGTGCTAGCATTCAATTCTTCTAGTGACTAAAAGCTGCATCTATAAAGATGTGTGTATATATTTTTATGCACATATTCACATAGGGTCAAGGCCATGGAAGGAGCATGGGCGGGTCAGGAGCATTCCTGGAATTTGCGTTCAGTGTTACAGAATTAGGCAGATCCATGTCTAATTTAGGTGCGAGGATTTACACCAGGTTTCAGTCGGTGTAAATCCTAGCGCACAAGATCCTAGCAACAACTGCTATTCTATAAATGGCACCCAGCTCGGAGCACTTCCCAATGTTTACATTTCCAAGGTCAGAATAGACTTCTTCTTTCTCTTGCAACATCTCACTTAGATTCCACTCATGACACTGCTTGTTTCTATATTGCCTCTGCCCCATGGAATTCACTTTCTATTGATCTTCATAGATAAACTAATTTAAAGAAATTTGAAAAAGCTTTAAATCCCACTATTTTGCCTCTGCCTTTCCCAGTGACTTATAGACATAGGTGTGCTGGGATGGGAGACTAGAAACTGCTTTTCCTCTTATTTCCACATTCTCTCTCTTTTTCTTTCTCTCTTATATTGTTTATTCTTATTTGCAAAGCTCTTTGATATGCATTTATTTAGAAGCAGCATATAAAGTGTACCAAAAGGTCAAGGGAAACCCCAACATTTATGCAGAGGAAGAATGATTTGGTGCAGCTTCTTAAATGTGAATGGATGGGGGTATCCTCAGCACCCCCATGAATATGGAAGACATTTTGATGAGTGTGGGCCCCTGCATTAGAAGTGCTATTGCCACCTGCACATAAGCCTGCTTCTTAACCATTAAGAGAAAGATGTACATGAGGATGACCATTTTCGATAAATCATCTGATTTTGGACGTTTTGCTAAAAACATCCAAAACTGGAGTGGTGAACATAGCCATTTTGAACCCCCAAAAAGTCTGTTTTTGGTTTGAAAATTGCCTTTTCTAGACGTTTTATGCTCAGTGCACTTTTCTTTTTGGACCATTTTGGAAAATAAAACTTACTACTACTACTACTTAACATTTCTAGAGCGCTACTAGGGTTACACAGCGCTGTACAATTTAACAAAGAGAGACAGTCCCTGCTCAAAGAGCTTACAATCTAATAGACAAGTGAACGGTCGGTCCGATAGGGGCAGTCAAATTGGGGCAGTCTGGATTCACTGAACGGTAAGGGTTAGGTGCCGAACGCAGCATTGAAGAGGTGGGCTTTAAGCAAAGACTTGAAGACGGGCAGGGAGGGGGCTTGGCGTAAGGGCTCAGGAAGGTTGTTCCAAGCATAGGGTGAGGTGAGGCAGAATGAGCGGAGCCTGGAGTTGGCGGTGGTGGAGAAGGGTACTGAGAGGAGGGATTTATCCTGTGAACGGAGGTTACGGGCGGGAACGTAAGGGGAGATGAGGGTAGAAAGATAGTGAGGGGCAGCAGACTGAGTGCATTTGTAGGTAAGAAGGAGAAGCTTGAATTGAATGCGGTATCTGATCGGAAGCCAGTGAAGTGACCTGAGGAGAGGGGTGATATGATTCGAAGAGAAAAATTCCCCAAAACCAGCCATTAGGATATCTGTTGGTCTTCATTCTTAGTAGACTTGCCACACAGACATTCTAGCAGAGCAGTGGGGCAGCCTAGGGGGCGCTGCAGTGGACTTCACATAAAAGGTCCCAGGTGCATATCTCATCATAACCCTCTTATATAGTATAGTGAACCCTCCAGGAGCAGAAAAATACCTCCTGTGCCTCACTGTACACCACTGCAATAGCTCTCAAGCTTGCAGGTGTCACCTATATTTAGGTACAGTAGGTATTTAGTGTATTTTGGAGAGCTCACACAAGAGGAGGATATGGGCCTGGGTCCCCGTCTCTACAGTCCACTGCACTGACCACTAGGCTACTCCTGGGGACCTGCTTACTGTTCTAATAGGAATGGCCATCCTTTCTGAAACTGTCATAGAGCTGTCACTGTCACATCTTAGGGGGCTGGAAGGGGGTCAGTGACCACTGGGAGGGGAGTAAGGAAAGTTATGCTTTAATCCCTCCTGTGGTCATTTGGTCATTGTGGGGACCATTTAGACACTTAGTTGTGATTGAAACAGGTCTAGACAAAATAATTGTGGCCCTAGATGTTTTCATTCTGTTCCATTATTGTAGAAAAATGTCTATCTTTTGGGGCTGCCTAGGTCCTGCTCAAAACATACCCCCACCATTCCCCCTTGAAATTTGGATGAACTGTGGAGTAAAATATCTAAAATTGGGGTATCAAAAATCACAACGTGGATGTTTTTGAGAGAAAAATATCCTTCTTACACCTTATGACATTTTTTGGACATATTTTTGTTTTGAAAATGAGCCCCATAGATGTGGATTACCTTGGGGTTGCTGGTAGGAGGGAGAGGGGCAAGATTGGTGGTACTGCTTGTACAGTACTGTACATGGAGAAAAGTCAATCTGAAATTGGAGATCCAGAGGTGATTATGAGGCTTATTTTTGAAAAAGTAAAACATCCCCAAAAAGTGTCATAAAGCACCGTTTGGATGGATTTCTTCTCAAAATGTCCAAATTGATATTTTCGAAACCTGTTTTGCAGATGTTTATCTATGCATTTCATCTGCAGTGTATCCAAATCATAAGGGAGCATTTTGGGGTGTTTCAAAGGTGGGATTATGGCATGTAAACTTGGATGTTTTACAGCCATAATGGGACGAAACCAAAACATCTGGGGTGAAATCATCATCATTTTGGTCTAGACCTGTTATTCTAATGAATAAGACATAAAAAGGTGCCCTAAATGACCAGATGACCACTGAAGGGATTCAGGGATGACCCCCTTACTCCCCCAGTGGTCACTGACCCCCCTCTGGCCCCCCCAAAATATGAATAAAAATGGTAATCACCAGCCTCTATGACAGCTTCAGATGTTATAGCCAGGTCCATTAGAGCAGCATGCAGGTCCCTGGAATAGTCTAGTGGTGGGTGCAGTGCACTGTAGACAGGTGGACCCAGACCCATACCTCTTCCTACCTGTTACACTTGTGGTGAAAACTATGAGCCCTCCAAAACTCACCAGAAACCCACTGTACCCACATATAGGTGCCTCCTTCACCCATAAGGACTATTGTAGTGGTGTACAGTTGGAGGTAGTGGGGTTTGTTTTTTTTTTGGAGGGCTCAGCAGACAAGATGAAGGAGCAGTGGTGAGATGTGTGCCTGTGAGCATTTACATGAAGTCCACAACAGGGCCCCCTAGGTGTCCCATTGCTCTCCTGGGATGTCTGGGGAACCAGTACGCTAAAAATGCTGGTCTCTCCTACATCCCAAGATAAATGCACAAAGCACAAAACCTTGTTCAAAACGGTATTTTCGGGAAAAAAAGATGTCTTTCTTTTTTTCAAAAATGGATTTATTTCGTATTCAGATTTGGTACATTTAGCATAAAACGTCCAAAGTCCAACTTAGACACCTTCTACGTCTATTAAGAGGGGGATGCATTTGGTATAATATAATGGTAAAGGGGACAAAAGCAGTGATTTGCTTTAATGTTTATGGTGTTTCTGCAATGAGGAGCATATGCTGTTGAATATTATGTTGCAGTTGTGAAACCCATGCTTTTATTAACCGGTGGTAGGGCTACTGCTGGGATAATGCATGGCGAATCAGCCCTACCATTGGGCTCACCCAGGAGCCTTCCATTTCCAGTACTAGACAATAGTTTTAATTTTCTAGTGTTGGTGGGTGGGGAGTAGGCATGCCTGGCAGCTATCGGGCAGTGCCACATGCTGCCCCATTACCGCTGTAGCCTTCACTGCCTTCTAGGGCTTTGGCAGTAGATGGCCATGCACCACTTCTTAAAGTAGTGCACAGTCATTTACTGCCTGTATTCCGAAAATGTCTTTTTAATCTGCAATGGTAAAAAGTGGCCCTAAAAGTGCCTAAAAATTAATTTAAAGCAAACAATAAAATCATAAATAAATAACACCAATATGATATCAGATAAAAATAAAATAACTAATAGTCACTCCAAAATTGCAATTAAAACTACTTAAATAGGTGACCTATAAATAGGTATCAAAAGTTTATTATACTTACCCAGACAGGTATCATTAATATTCTCAACAACATTGTATGTGAAGGGAAATCTTGCTAATAACCTTAGATATGAGACACTCTATAGAAACATACCTCAGAAAGAAGCAACATAAATCACTAGAGCCACTCTAACTAAAAGAGCTTTCCATTTAAGGCTGCAAACAGAATTTATTGTTGAAATAGCAATGTTAGGGGCCTTTTTACAATGCCGCGGTAGAGTTATCGTGGCATTGTCACACACCAAGTTAGGACTACCACAGGAACTTGGTGGTAGTTCCCACCCCCAGTACATGTCATTTCCGGCACAATAAAAATATGTTTTATTTTTGTAGCACCAGGGCTTACGGTCTGTGTCCTGAAAATGGCAGATACAAATCAAGGTAAGGTAAGAAGTAGCACATATGAGTTTATCTTGGGCAGACTAGATGGACCGTGCAGGTCTTTTTCTGCTGTCATCTACTATGTTACTATGTTACTAGCACATAAGCACATAAGCACTGCCACGCTGGGAAAAGACCAAAGGTCCATCAAGCCCAGCACTCCGTCTCCGACAGCGGCCAATCCAGGCCCCAAGAACCTGGCAAAACCCCCAAATTTAATAACGATCAATAGACTTTTCCTTCAGGAATCTGTCCAGACCCCCTTTAAACTCAGGAAGGCCAGCTGCCATCACTACCTTCTCCGGCAATGAGTTCCAGAGTCTAACCATGCGCTGAATAAAGAAAAACGTTCTCCAATTTGTTTTAAACCTACCACATTCTAATTTCATCTTGTGTCCCCTGGTTCTATTATTGTTAGAAAGCGTAAACAAACACTTTACAGCTGTCCGCTCTACCCCACTCATTATTTTGTACACCTCTATCATATCATCCCTCAGCCGCCTTTTCTCCAGGCTAAAGAGTCCTAGCCTTCTTAACCTCTCCTCATAAGGTAGGCGTCCCATCCCTTTTATCATTTTCGTCACCCTTCTCTGCACCTTCTCCAATTCCTTAATATCTTTTTTGAGATGAGGCGACCAGAACTGAACACAATACTCCAGGTGTGGTCGCACCATGGAGCGATATAACGGCATTATAACATCCTCATGCTTGTTTTCCATCCCTTTTCTAATAATACTCAACATTCTGTTCGCCTTCTTAGCCGCCGCAGCACATTGAGTGGAAGATTTCAACGTCCTATCCACGATGACTCCCAGATCCCTTTCTCAGTCCGTAACTCCTAAAGCGGAGGTAATCGTGGTGCTGCCCAGTTACTGCCAGGTTAGCGCAGGAGCCCTTACTGTCACCAAATAGATGGTGGTAAGGGCTCCCCCTGGAAATGACCGTGTGCCAATCCCTGTGATTATATCAGGGCTATTTATTTTTTTGGCAGAAAACAACCTTTTACCTACTATGGTAAAAAAGGGCCTCTTTTACCATAGTGGCTAAATCCACGTGCTGACTCTACCGTAGGCCCCTTTTTACCACAGCTTGGTAAAAGGGGTCCTTAACTCTGACCAAAAACTATTTTGTATTCTAGAACACATTTTATCAACAAATCAAGGGCACTGCCATGGGTGCCACTATGGCACCCAGAGTAGCCAATTTATGGGGTCCTTTTACTAAGCTGTGTAAGCGTCTACGCACGCCCAACGCGCGCCAAAATGGAGTTACCGCCTGGCTACCATGTGGCTCTTGTGGTAATTTCATTTTTGGTGCACGTCTGATACTCACGTCTGAAAAATATTTTTATTTTTGGCCGTGCGTATCGGCCGTGCGACAAGTGGCATTTGAAGCACATAGGTCGTTCCCACCTGCTTACCGCGTGAGATTTTACCACTAGGTCAATGGCTGGCGGTAAGGTCTCAGGCCCAAAATAGACACGTGTCAATTTTGATTTTGCCACACATCCATTTTTGGCAAACAAAAAAAAGACCTTTTTTACAGGCGCGCTGAAAAATAGATCAGTGAGCGCCCAAAACCCGCGTCTACACTACCGCAAGCCATTTTTCAGTGTACCTTTGTAAAGGACCCCTATATGTTGTAGACTTTGAGAACGAATTCCTTTCTAACATCCATATAAAGATAACATCATCTTATGTAAGTGCTATAAAGATGTCTTTATGGTATGGCAAGGTACATTACAAGAATTACAGTCTTTTTATCAGTGCCTAAATAATCTATATATGAATTTGAAGTTTCAGATTCAATTAGATAACAAAACCATTCGATTTCTGAATATTCTAATTTTCACTGCTGCTTTTGGCTCCTAGCCACTACTCATTTGCCTCCCCCTTGTTCCTTCTCACCCAGTACTTCCCTCACCCTTAATTGTCTTGTCTGTCTGTATTATTTTAGATTGTAAGCTCTATTTAGCAGGGACTGTCTCTCTGTGTCAGGTGTTCAGCGCTGCGTGCATCTGGTAGCGCTATACAAATGCTAATAATAATAATAATAATGTATGACAGGAATAGATTCTTTACAGACTTGTACAGAAAATCAGCTGATGAAAACAAACTTTTAAGAGTTGCTCCCCCTCCCCCCCAAAAATGGCCATTGGATAAGTGGGTCACTTACCATATGGCCATTTCTTTTCCAAAAACAAATGTCAACCTTTTATCCTCTGCAGTAAAAGGGGGTCTCAGCGCACATCAAAAACAAACGCTGATGCTAGCGCAGGCCCCCTTTTACTGTAGCTTAGTAAAAGGCTCCTGATTGAAGAAATGTTTTCTCCAATTTGTTTTAAATGTACTACTTAGTAACTTCATTGCATGTCTCCCAATCCTTGCATTTTAGAAAAGTGTAAACTAGTGATTCATGTCTATCCTTCTACTCCACTCAGTATTTTATAGAGCTGTACCATATCTCCCCTCAACCATCTCTTGAGTTTATGAACCTCGAGTCTTTTCTTGAGGTGTTAGGGATGTGCTACCATTTGAATGTACATAGGAAAGGTCAATAATATATCCTGTGTCATTTTCAAAATTGAATGTTAGGGAAAACAAACAAAATATCTTGAGGGGTGTGCCGTCAATACTGTGCTTACTTTTCACATGCCAGTGTTACTTAGCATACACTATTCTTGTCTGGCATGCACTATGCATGAATAGCATGCACCATCAAATAATGTACTCTGAGCAGAATAATGGGGTCTTTGTACTAAAGTTTAGTGAGTGCTATCGGAATTAGCACATGCAAAATACTAAGAATCCCATATATACAAAATGAATGCTTGCTAAGCTTTTGTAAAAGAACCCCAATGTGTGCTAATCAAAGGAAGAACGCACAAAGTATTTTAAAAAACTAAATAACTGGAAACTAGAAAAATTGAAATGGAATAAAAATGTTTTCAGTGCACACCCCTACTAGGTGCCACCATTGTGGTTTAAAAAGTATCTTACCTAATGCCATAATTGTCATTGGGTTCAGATGGTCTCTTCTTCGGCCTTCCCTTCCTGCAGGCTCCATTTATCCTCTTCCCTGACTCCTCAGGCTCCGTTTCTTCTATCCTGCTATTGCTGCTGTGTGGCTTATATATGTGCAACACCACCAATACAACATACGTTAAGGCTCTGTGAACTGACCAGTTGCCCAACATGTTCATTAATGTATGTTAAATGTCTGTGTTAGTGCTACCAAATATTAGTATTAGCAAATATTAGTACTACTATGGTAAAAACACTGAATACTTTAACATAAGTTAGGAAACTTTTCTGAGCTTTCAAATACTAAGAGCTAAAAATACTACCTGCACTTATCTATCCTCTCATATAGCAGAACTCAAAGTCACAAAGTGCTCTGTTGCAGTACAGTATTGTAATCTCTGGTGTGAACCAATTAGATCAGGGGTCTGCAACCTTTCAAAGCAGAAGAGCTTTTTCCATGTTTTTCTTTCTTCAAAATGGTTTGAGAGCAGCAAGTTTATCTTAAATAAGGATACTTATTTAGAATGCCTCCTGTGTCCCTCTCCATCCATAGCAGTTTCTTTCTCTCTCTCTCTCTCTCTCTCTCTCTCTCTCTCTTTCTCTCTTTCTCAATCACCTTCATCTCCAACAGTCAATTTCTCAATCTCTTTCATCCCCTGCAATCACTCAATCTCTCTCAGTCCTTCTCAACCAAGTGGCAACTCTCTTAATTCCTCCTTATCCCTAGC
This sequence comes from Microcaecilia unicolor, assembly GCF_901765095.1. Classification (NCBI taxonomy): domain Eukaryota; kingdom Metazoa; phylum Chordata; class Amphibia; order Gymnophiona; family Siphonopidae; genus Microcaecilia; species Microcaecilia unicolor. The sequence goes on along the minus strand of NC_044031.1, from coordinate 133,611,410 downwards.
ACTCTTTCACTCTCTCTCTCTCTAATACCTTCATCTCATCTCTGTCTCTCTCTCTCTTCAATTTTCCCTCATATCAATGTCATATTCTCTCTCTCTTTCTCTCTTTTTAAACCCCTCTTGTCATCCACTGTAATCATATTCTTTTTAAAATCTTCCATCATAAGGATTAAGGCATAGCTAAATTAGGCACTTAAAAAACATTCGGGGCCCTTTTACTAAGCTGCAGTAGAGCTAACTCGTGGGTAGAATACACCAAATCAACCCTACTGCCAGGGTAGCATGGGCACCCAGTGGTAGTTTCAAAGTTGGCGTGTGCTGTTTCCCGTGGTAGAAAATAAGTTTCTACTGCAGGGGCTTTCCCAGCAGTAATTGGCAGCATGGTCACATTGCCGCATGCTGCCTGATTACCGCACAAGCACTTGAGCCCTTACCACCAAGTAAGTAGGTGGCGGTAAAAGCTCAGGCAGTAAATAACCATGCACTACTTTTTATTATTATTTATTTATAAGTATTAACAATAGTTCAAGAAATCTCTTGCACTACTTTTAATATTAGCACACGGCCATTTACTGCCTCATTTTTAAAAAGGTCTTTTTACCTGCCACAGTAAAAAAAAGCCAAGCTTGTGCCAATTTCACACATCCAAAGTCACGCAGGCCACTTTTTACCACAGCTTAGTAAAAGGGCCCCTAAAAGAGGAGTGCCAAAGGCCTTATATGCAATATTTAGAAACATCAGTCAACTAACTTTTCTATAAGGGCATGAAATCTGGCATGTATACAGGATAAGTTGATGTAAACACAGAAGAACACAAGTCTTCGCACACTCGAAATCACACAGGACACAGCAAAGATGACAGAAAGATATGGTCTCTAGACGATGCTTGAAGAGTCCACATTTATTATGTAACTTAAAAGACTTGACATGGCTGTGTTTCGGCTAACCGGCCTGCCTGAAGAGTCTTTACAGTGTAATGCGAAGCCTTCTATTGGAAAATAAAAAGCCGCCAAACTGTGTAGCACAATGCTCAAAGTACAAAGAATTTGATGTACTATTAATCCTAAGAAGAAAATTACTTTAGTAGTAGATACATAAGAAACCACAAGAATGAAAATAAAAGAGGTTTAATGAAGGAGAAGACAATACAATGTTGGCACAACAGAGAGGAAAAAATTGTCAGCCTAATTTCTGTCAGCTCTCAGCGCTGTCTATGCTGCCTCACTCACAGCAATGAGTTGGCAGGCAAAAACGAGTCATGCACAGAGCAGATTTGGGGCAGGGCGGGGGGGAAAGAGGGATTAAACAGGGGAAGGAGGGGGTTACCTTGATCTCATATGGAGTCTGTTTGAAAGTCACCAGCATGTACCTGTCTCCTCTGCTGGCAGGATCTATATGTTTATTATGTAAGCTTGATATACTGCCTAATTCGACTAGCGGACCAATGCAGTTTACAAAATTAAAAATCATAAAATGAAGAAGGGACACCAGCATATTTAGATAGAATAGGAACAGCCAACCAGACTGACAAGAAGACACACAAGATAACACTTAGGGAAGGGTGGGAGACTCAGAGAAGGTAGCATGTGGACATGAGAGCAGTTAGAACATATGTTTGAAGACTGCCTCAAAAAATGAGTTTTTAGAGAGGCCTTAAATTTGGAAGAAATCTCTCAGCCCGAAGCAAGGGTGGTAGGTCATTCCAAAGTTGTGGGACTAGGAAGAAAAATGCAAAATGTCTAGTAGACTCCAAATCAGCACAGCAGGGTGGAGGTAATACTCGGTGTTGAGAATCTAGTGACCACGGTGACCATATAGGAGCATAAGGAAGTGTGCAGGAGGAAAGATAAGATGAGGTTCTGGGTCAGGAAAAAGATTTGGCATTGAAGCACAATATGAACGAGGAGCCAATGTAGGCAAAATAACAAGGAGAAAGCATGATCAAAACGTCTTGCACCACATAACTTCCATTGCAATTTTCTGTAGAGTCTGTAGGTGTTTGAGGTGGTACTGGGTCACCTCAGCATAAATAGTATTGCAGTAGTTGATATGTGACATAACAAAGGTATGGACCAAGATTGGAAGAGCAGAAGTGTTCTGTTCAAAATACCGTGAAGAGAGCGAATACGATGCAAAGCAGAAAGTCCAGTTTTTACATTTCAAATTTGCATTTGAAATGATAGGTCAGAATCTACTATAATAAAACTCACCCTCAACATTCTGAAGATAACGTTCTGAAGTCACTCAGTCACTCACTGAAGGTTTCATGGATTCATGGTGGTGAAGCCAGAACACTGACCATGTCTCTCTGCCCCGCCCTCGCATGACGGACCAATCAGAAAAAACACCCTCAACATTCTGAAACACAAAGGACCATCACAACACCGTTCCCAGGCAACACTAGGCAACGTAAGACGGACCAATCAGAGGAAACTACGTGACAATAAGGGAGGAGCATTCCCCAGCAGAATGGCTCATCATCTGTGCAGCACGGAGAGCACAGAACCACCGCTGGAACGAGAGAAGAATATTCCTGCTGTGGGTATGTGCAAAAATAGACCAGGGGAGAGGGGGGGGGGGAATTTTTAAATGCCTAATGCCAGTACCGAAGAGTGCCAGAGGGCCTATAGCACAGACTATATTTGGGATCGCTTGACATGGAGTCAGAGGAGCTGGAAAACAACGTGCCCGTCACCATCTGGGACAAGGACAAGCTGCGGCTGAGCTGGAAGGATTACCCGCGACCCAGCCAGCAGCAAACAGCGACCAAGGAAGGGCCTAGGAATTGCTGGAGACTGGCTGCCAAACTAACGAAACAACCGCACACCGACGCACCACCTCCATCATTCGAAAGGCATCCACTCTTTCTTCAACAGAAATGCAAACTAATAATACAAAACAAACAAAGAATACATGGTTTCTCAAGCGGCTGCAGGTAACTCCCCACCCCCTTCCTCTTCCCCTTTTGCCGAAGTGGCCAAGGACGTGCCCAACCATCCCCAGCCTCAGGCAAGCTGTCTCCCACCTCGGGGATTCCCCGAGCACCCGGAAAAAGACGGCGCTGATTCCTGCAGCGCATAAATGTTCCAGCATTCCCCTGCAGCCAGCCTGAAATGGACCAAACATACCGGATCACCCCCCGACGGCCCGAGACCGTGTTCTTCTCCCTTCCGCCAACTTAAAACAACCATCCCCGTCCTCAGGCAAGCCGTCACCCACATCCAGGATGCCCAGAATCCCAGCCCAATGGAAAAAGATGGCGCTGCTTCCCACAGCACATTTCTCTTCCAGCATTCCCCTACAGCAGCCCTGAAACGGCCAAAAAATACCAACAGACAAAGAACGTGCTCCTCAACCTTCCGCCCATCTAAAACAACACTGCTGCCTCAGCACAACACAAAAAAAAACACTCAACAAAGGCTGACACCCCCTACAACCACATTTACATTTCACCAACAGAAAGACCCCCCCTCCACAAACCTCCTTGACAGACAAAACCACACACAATCAATACAACAGAAACACACCCTCAAAGCCACACACCAATCCAACCCACTTTGCCAGCACAGCACAGCACATCCCCCAACCCCCAAGCAAAAAACAAAACAAAAAAAAGACACACATCAACAACCTGCACACACACCGCACCCTCACACACTCACACACACACACACACACACACACACACACACAAAATAACTCTGTGACACATACACACACACACACACACACACACACACAAAAACCACATGCTAGCGCCTGTTTCATTGGTTTCGGAAACGGGCCTTTTTTACTAGTTTAGCATAATTTTTCTTTCCAACATTCTAGAATCCTGTGACGATATTGATTCTGTGTTGTTTCACTTTTCACTGCACAGCACAGCACATCCCCCAACCCCCAAGCAAAAAACAAAACAAAACAAAAAAAAGACACACATCAACAACCTGCACACACACCGCACCCTCACACACTCACACACACACACACACACACACACACACACACACACACACACACACACACACACAAAATAACTCTTTGACACATACACACACACACACAAAAAAAACCACATGCTAGCGCCCGTTTCATTGGTTTCGGAAATAGGCCTTTTTTACTAGTCAACAATAATACCCAAGTAGCACAAACATTTCATAGGAGTGATAGGAATGTTAAAGAGACGAATGGACAGCCTATCTGAAATCCAGCACAAGACATGCTTTAAGCTGAGAAAAGGGATAGGGTTGGGGGGGGGGGGGGGGACAAAAATATGCATTAATAAAACAAAGGACTTGAAATGCTTTTGCAAAAAAAAAAAAAAAAGATTACAAGGTTGAATATACATGCTCGCTGGTAAAAGTGACACATTAGCTTGTTCTCCTCTGGGGATACAGGTACCACTACCTGCACATCTTCATTGAACCAGGCCTGTTGCATGCTAGTAGGAACCTGTATGCTGAGGAGCTATGCTGCAAGATTGTCAGGGTAATGTAACAAAACAAGCACACAGCAGTATGGAAACAACAAAATTCTTCAACCTGCACTTATGTGTTGCACTGTGGCACAAACCCTTTGGTGGGATTTTTACTGCTGCATGCTCTTGTCCTTGACTAATTAAAAATAAATGGTATACATTAGAGCTGGCTCCTTTTTTTTAACTTAGAAGTCCTGTGGGGAAAGCTGCCAGCCGAGCTCTGGATCTCAGGTGTCTCTATGACAGATGGTTCTTCGGGCAAGAGAAAGCTTCGGTTTCAATCAGCAACCACCTAAGCCTCTTCAGTTAGTCTCTGCACTCTGCAGATCTATATGATGGATCTGGAGTACTTATTTTGATTTACCTTTTTTTGTGCCCTAATTATCCTTCTGAAGTTTGATTGAGAATCAGATTCTAAGCAGACAGTTACCGCTTCCTCCCTTGATTTCAAAAACTCCCCTCTCTCTCCCATAACGTCACATTCCCATTGTAGACTACATTCTATAAATGGCACCTAAAAAAATCAGTGCAAAAAAAATTACAGTACAATTCTATAAATGGTGTTTAAAGGTAGGTATCATTTATAGAATAGCGTTTAGTACCAGGAACTGTGACTTCATTTAGGCATGACCATTTACACCAATGAAACCTTGGCGTAAATCCCCCATGCCTAAATTAGGCACGGATCCCCATTGTTCTATAGCAATATGAATACATTGTGGGAATGCGTGCTAAAAGCTAGAGATGCCCATAGGAATATATGAAAATTCCAATAGATAGACCATATTTCTATATATATATATATATATATATATATGTGGGGACTAAACTGTCATTATAATATATAGAGTGTCCCAAAAATCATTCTTCATCCATTTTTAACAAACTCAATGCAAAAGATTTTTTGGGGGGGATCATCAAATATTGTCACAACTCACACCATGAGAAACTTGCCGTTCCTTTTTCAATTATGAAAAGATGGTTGTGGTGCAAATCTTCATCGGATCACCCTTCAATATTTTTTTTTGAAATAGTGCTTTTTTCTTTTACAAAAACATTCTTAAGTGCAATAAAACAGATATCATAAATTTCATGAGTGTGCTTAGTAACTCAGCACTTACCTTAAAAAGCAGCAGCAATTTCTACTTGGCGCAGGTTAAGAATGTTTTTGTAAAAGAAAAAAGCACTATTTCAAAAAAATATATTGAAGGGTGATCCGATGAAGATTTGCACCACACAGCGGCGTAGCGAGGCCGGCTGACACCCGGGGCGGGTCGCCGCTGTGCACCCCCCCCCCCCGGGTGCAGCACGGTGCACCCCCCCTCGGCGCACGCAACCCCCCCCAGAGTGCATCTTTACCGCTGGCGCTCTGCCCCGCCGAGTGCACGTCGTCTCTGGGAGCAGCGTCGGCTCTGTTGGTTCCCTGCATTCTCTGCCCGGGAACAGGAAGTAACCTGTTCCGGAGCAAAGAGAGGAGGTAACCAGCGGCGCTGACACCCCCCCAGCGCGTGCACCCAGGGCGGACCGCCCCACCGCCCCCCCCCTTCCTACGCCACTGGCACCACAACCATCTTTTCATAATTGAAAAAGGAACGGAAAGTTTCTCATGGTGTGAGTTGTGACAATATTTGATGATCCCCCCCCCCCCCCCAAAAAAAATGTGATATATCTTTTGCATTGAGTTTGTTAAATATGGATGAAGAATGATTGTTTGGGACACTCTATATATTACATAGGAATATATGGGCATCTCTAGTGTTTAGCACAGCTTATTTTTAGCGTGTGCTTAAAACGTTAGTATGCCTTTGTAAAATGGGCCCTTAGGAATGATCATTTATATGAGTTCTATGGCTGGCATACAGTAAGTGATCATGCCTATAGTATGGAAATATTGTTGGCATGTTACACTACTACTACTACTTAACATTTCTAAAGCGCTACCAGGGTCATGCAGCGCTGTACAATTTAATAAGTAGGTACGTTGTAGGCGCCTTTCTATAGAATTACCCAGATACCCCAGATTCTATAAATGGCATGCAAATTCCCAGGTGCAAAACTGCACGCTATCCTGAGATGTGCGTGCAACTAAATTGACTAATGAGCCAATTAGCGCCAATAATTGGGTGCTATCAATTATTGGCATAAATTGGCAATAATTTGGATTTGCACATGCATCTTGCTAAGCACTATTCTAGAAAGATCTGCATGCAAATCGTATAGTGCGCAACTCAAAAGGGATCATGGCCATAGGAGGGGCATGGGCGGGTCAGGGACATTCATTAAAGATGCACACAGAATTACTGAATCCTGGGGATCTACGGCTAAAATTATGCACCAAGATTTACACCTGGTTTTAGTTGGTGTAAATCTTCGTGCCCAAAGACTGGTGCAGAAATCAGCTCTAAGTGCTGTTCTATAAACAGCATGCCAACTCAGAGCACTGTTTATAGAATAGCGCTCTGCGTGGATTTTTTTCAGCATTATTTTTTGAATGCCGTTTACTATCTAGTCCTTTTATGTATTATTGCATTTTTTTATATATTGTAAATCGCTTTCTGATCTTGTGATAGATAATACATCAAATTTGTGGAAAATAAGTACTTTGGGAGATTTTCTGTGCAAAATGTAATTTTTATATCATTAGATTTAGCCATGCACGATCACATTTGCCAGGCCATCTTGGTTAATACATCGACCTGTTTAATGGAAAAATTTGATTTTGTTAAAAGGGTTCTCTGACTTAACAGAAACAATTAAGGTTGCAGTTAGAGGGTAGAATGCTTACACCTTGTGAAATTCACGGAAACTCAAACCTTTTGTATTATTTTAACATTTGAACATGCGGATGAGAAATGAAGTTCAAGTTATGGGCATTTCTGTACTTTAAAGATTTCCACTAAGACTGCTTTCAAATTCAGGCTTCTAGCATTTCTTGAAACACATTATACAGCAGCACTGTTACACAGGTGAAAAAAATAGGATGCAGAGATAACCATCTGAGAGCAGCTAGATTTTGTATGCTGTGATTTGGGATAAAGGATCATATCTGTTTTGATAAAATGTTAATGTTACTACCGATATATTCACTCCTTAGGGTTATTAATTTTTCTCTTCACAGTACAAGCATAAATTCCTCTGGGCTTTCACTTGTTTAAGGCGCTGGATAGCTCTAATCATGGAAAGTTACCACTCCAACTGAGAATGAATGAGGTTTGAGCACACCTCTGATAATTCATTTTAAATAAGTCTGTCAGCCATGGTGATCTTTAGCACAGGACTCATCAGAATATATGCTTCTTACTGTGACACTGATGTCCTAGGGATAGGATCGAAATAAAAACAGACTTCTAAAAGCATTTCTGCAACATTTCTTTGATTGTGTAACATTAATACTTACCTGGCCAGTTCCTCAGCAAACTGTGGTTACATCTTAGATGTTTGAACCAATAGAAATATTACAAACTGCTTCATCTTAGGTTTCAAATTTTGGAGACATGCTCTGCATTTGTAGCTTGAGTCTCTTTATGGAAAGGCTAGTGGATGTGTGTAACAGCTCTCAACAAAGGTGGTGGAAACAAGGGCTGTATCTGAATTCAAGGAAGCAGGGACAAGTAGAGAGAGGATCTCTAAGGGAGGAAGGGATTCTATAGCTTAGTAGTTGGTATGGATGGCAGACTGGGTAGGCCTTTGGCCTTTATCATCTATCATTTTCTATTTCTCTGTTTCTTAGCGTAATGGTTAGAACAATAACGCACACTGTTCCTGGTTCTTATTAGACTTTAAAGAGGCTCATTTTCAAAGCACTTAGCCTCCCAAAGTTCCATAGAAACCTATGGAACTTAGCCTCCCAAAGTGCTTTGAAAATATGCCTCTTTGGGGCTCAAAAATGTTTAAAAAGTGGTATAAAGCAGGATTTGAACAAAAACAAGAGGCACTGATCTGCCTACTAAGATGCAAACAAAGTAAAAGCAGATCACATACAAAGTACAAAAACAAGTGAATAAAAAGAGGAGTGGTTTTATTAAAACAGTTACCCGACGTGGCTACGTTTCACCCTCAGGCTGCGTCAGGGGTAAAAAAAACTAAAAGGGGTTATAACCAAAGTATACCCCCAATAGTACAAATCAAACCACTTAGTCCACTACTGGCCTCAACCTGATTCATTTGTTTCAACAAACCGGCAGCGTCAAAGCTTGCCCTCTGATTGGTTCCTTATATAAGGTTTGATTTAACTTTTTTTGTAAAGCAGGATTTGGACATTTTGCTTGCCAAAACATTCAAATTGCTATTTTCAAAACCTATTTTGCAGACGTTTATCTATGCAATTCATCATTAGTGCATCCAAATCACAAGGGGGTGTGTTGGAGGGGCATATTTGGGGTGGCATTAGGGTATTCTTAACATTTGGATGCTTTTCTGCCATAATGGAACAAGATCAAAACACCCACAGGCAGATGATCAAAAGCCTCGCGCTGTTCCAAACAGCGCTCTAAAAATAGTGCTGGAACAGCGCGGGGTGTTATTAGACCTATGATCAGAGATAATGGCATGCAAATTTAAGAACGCAATTATCTCTGATCATGGGGTAGAACTGTGGGAGAATTGTGCCTGAGCATGCGCTCAGCACAATCCTCCCGCACTTGTTTGACAGGTCTAGGCTGTCAAATGCCCAGACCTGTCAAACACAGGGGCTTGAGGTCCATGGGACCAGCAGACCCCAACTACTCCTGCCCTGATGACCCCCCCAAGGTTCAGGGAGGGCTGGAGATCCGGTGGGTCTCCAGCTCCCCCTAACTCTCAGCATTTGTAAAAGGTCCCTGGTGGCCCATTGGGCGACCGACCCCTCCCCCCCCAGTGACAGGGGGTTGGAGGTCCGCCGGACCTACGGACCCCCGACACCCCCCGACACAGTTCATGGATGGCTGGAGATCTGGTGGGTCTGCAGCCCCCCTAACATTAACAAGGGGTCCCTGCTTTCCAGTGTCAATCCCCCTACCCCCACCACCCCCTACCTTGAGTTGGCAGAAGAAGGTAGCCTGCCTCCCTCCTTTTCCTTCGACACCGCCACCTGCAAAATGACGGCATCCAGCCCTGCCCAGTTTATCCTGGGATGTGCTGGGCAGGGCTTCACACCATTTTGCAGGCGTCATCTTCGAAGGAAGAGGAGGGAGGCAGGCTACCTCCCTCCTCCAATTCAAGTTGGGGGTGTGGGGGTTTGGGGATTGATACTGGACCACTAGATCACCAGATCTACAGCCCTCCTTGAACCTGGAGGGATCATCGGAGGGTGGGACTAGAGGTCCGCCAGACCTCCAGCCCCCTGTCTCTGGGGTGTCTTCAGTTGGGGGGTTTGCTTCGTTGGGGGGAATGGGGGTCTGCTAGTATGCAAATGCATGCTGGACAGGGCTCACCATTCCTCCCCAATGGTCTGCAAACCATAATGCCAGCTTGGAGCTGGCGTAGGGTTTGCCGCGGCCAGTGACCCAATCTTTGGCGCGCTGGTCGCTGATCATTGGGGATGAATAGGTTTAGCCCTGTTTTGCATGCATTTGCATGTTAGTTGCGTTCAGAGCCCTTGAGCGCATTGTTTCACACGCTCGTGGACTCTGATCATTGGGCGGTAGCAAATGCCGGTGCTAGTATGGTGCTAACAGCCTCTAGCGCCGGCGTTTGCTTCTGATCATCTGTATGCCAGTATTTATGTACTTATGTGCTTATCAAAACACCCAGGGCTACAGTTTAAATGTTTTGGTCTAGACCTGTTTTTATCATCACTAAATCAGAAAAAAAAGGTGCCCTGAATGACCAGATGACCACTGGAGAGCTTGAGCATGATCCCATTACTCCCTAAGTGGTCACTGACCCCCCCTTCCACCCTTTAAAGATGTGAAATAAACAGGGCATACCAGCCTCTATGACAGCCTCCGATGTTATAGCCAGTCATATTGGAGCAGTAGGCAGGTCCCTGGAGCAGGGCCACTGAGAGGGGGGGGGGGAAGGGGGCGAAATTCCCCGGGCCTCCAAGGGGGGCCCAGCGCCAGGGTCAGGCTGCCGGTGCTGCAGTCCCTGGTCTCACCTGCCTGCCTCCTCGGCTCCGGGCCCCCTTCATTCAAAGCGGCAGTCACAGATCATGTCTCTTCTGGCCTTCCCTCCCTGTGTCCTGCCCTCGTGAAAACCGGAAATTACATCAGATAAGGGCGGGACACATGGAGGGAAGGCCAGAAGAGACGCGATCTGCGACTGCCGCTTTGAATGAAGGGGGCCCTGAGCCGGGGAGGCAGGCAGGTGAGACAAAGGACTGCAGCGGCAGGGGGAGTGATGGGGGTGGCAGCGGTGGGGGGGGGGGGGGGGGGGGTGGAGGTGGGGCGGACTTGCCCCGGGCCCGGCCTAGTCTCTCGGCATCCCTGCCCTGGAGTAGCCTAGTGGTCAGTACAGTGTACCGTAGAGAAGGTGACCCAGGCTCATATCCCACTCTAACTGCTCTGTTACATTTGTGGTGGAAAATGTGAGCCCCCCCCCTCATAAACCCACTAAAAAACTATTGTACCCACATATAGGTGACACCTGCAGCCATAAGGACTATTATAGTGGTGTACAGTTGGGAATGGTAGATTTTTGGTGGGTTTTGGAGAGCTCCTCATACAATATAAGGGGGTAATAGTGAGATGTGTACCTGGGAGCTTTTATATGAAGGCCACTGCAGTGCCCCTTAGGGTGACCCATTGCTCTGCTAGGATGTCTGTGTGGCCAGTCTATTAAGGGCTCTATTTACTAAGGTGCGCTAGCAGTTTTAGTGCACTCTAAAAATTAGTGTGTGCTAATGTTAGAGACACTGATAAGAAAATATGGGTGTCTCTAGCATTGGCATGTGCTAAAAATGCTAGTGCGCCTACAGCACGGCTTAGTAAACCGGGCCCTAAGAATGCGGTCTCCTCCTTCATCCCAATGGCTTGATTTTGTGTGTTTTTCACTTGGACTTTTTTTTTTTTTTTTCAAAAATGGACCCCAAAAAAGATAAAAGCACACAGCACAAAAACATCTAGTAAGTGGCCATTTAAAAAAAAAAAAAGATAGATGTTTTGCTGTTTTGAAAATTGCTATATTCGCCACTTCGATTCTAGATGTTTTGAGCAAAACGTCCAAAGTCGAATATAGACGTCATATCGAAAAAATGCCCCTCTTAGTATCATTTGTGTAGGTGTCAGGCTCTAATATTTTTCTATTCTGTTTGTTGTATAGAAGAATGCCTTTCCAAAATGACACAGAGGCCTATTGTACTCCTTCAACAGGGGTTAATAAGATGACAGCTTGGTTTCATCATTTTTTATTTTTAGCACTTTCTAAAAAAATGAGAATACACATATTTTTGAGGATCAACCCATCTGTCTCTGTCCAGCCATCTGTATACATCTGGACAAAAAACTTTAGGGGAAGAACAGTGAGATACAGAGTGCCATGGAGGTCAGACCCTGGCAACACAAAAAGAAAGGTACCAGCAGCTGTGAAATTATCAGTGTGCTCCCCCTCCCCCCTCCCACCAGAGCACGTGAGGAAAGTGCAGCAAAAAAAAAAACAAAAATCAGTGTGTGGCTCCAGCTGATAGTGGAAGAGGAGGTATCCTTATGCCACTGTTTACAATTGGAATATGTCAGCTTTTGGAAATGTATATCTGTGATATTTTTCATGTAAGTTTCAATTTTTCTAGTATTGCTGCATGCTGAGTCTGACTTCTCGAGGTAACTTTCCAGTTCAGTATTTTGCCTTCATATTTTTTTTTATTTCTAGTTCCTTGTGTCATATCTGTTGTCATGTGTTTTTCATGTGTGATCAAGGTGCAGTATTCTTTTAATGTGTAGTATTTGCAGCCCTTTTTGTTTTGTTTTTCATTAGGTAGTGTACTGGTGTTTTAGAGCCTGGTGTAATTACAGTGCTGCCTTTCCACGCACAAGGTTGTAGCTCGTCCTGTCCTTGGAATTAGTGCTGTTATGGTTTGGTAAGGTTATGAGTGTGTTTTTGCACAAGTTTATGTATAGTGTTTTGCTGTGGAGAGATTGTGTGTTGGCACCAAAACATCAGAAAAGGTGTAGAGCCTAAATCATGACACACTACCTCTTGAAGGATCTACATATAGTGCAGGGGCCCGGCCCGGTGGCGGATGGAGGGGAGCGGGTGGAGGGGGAGCAGCGGTGACCTCGGGGGGGGGGGGGCAAGGGCGGCCTTGTCCCGGGCCCGGCGCAGTCTCTTGGCAGCCCTGACCCTGACTCCGCCTCCAGACTACCCTGGAACTGCCTGGATTATTCCGGGGTAATCATGACTGATATTTTCAACTCTGCACTGACCAGTTAGGTGCTGCTGAATATCAGTGGTCAGCCAACTAACTGTGATACCAGGCAGGAGACTCTCCTCCCTGCTTAAAATCATTTTGAATAACAGGTCCATAGGAGATAGCTACAGGAAAATAGAAGTAAAATTGGAGATCATTAGGGATCTGCATTGCTACAGGAACAGAAAATGGGCAGGCCAGCTGGGCCTTGTAAGCTTTATCCTTCATAATACTCTGTTTGCATAAAAATAATGAAATACAAAATAAGTAAATCATTTCATCATCATCTCAGTTTTTAATCATTCATATTCAATCACGTATTGAGCTATAATGGACAAAACATGACCAGAACGGATTTAGCTGGAAGGCCTACAAAAGGTCATGTATTAAACCAAGACATTAACCACCCAGCAGCTGACTAGTATTGGTAATTATAGTATCTTATATTCTTTCACAAAATAGATATATTTAAACACAACATTGTCTTCAGTTTTCCTTCAGTGTGTGTAATCGGTTTAAATTTTTCTTCAATGTGCACTAGCCTTGATGAAACTCTTATTTTTAATGTATATGCTAATGAGTCAATTTTTATTAAGCTGCAGAGCAGTAAGCACATTTTCAGCTTTGAGAGCAAGGATACCCAGAGAATGGAATCAGCTAACTTTGAAATTTCAGAACTAGATTAATAAGTCTCTTTTTCTCCCACCACCACATACATATTTCAACTGAATCACACTTCCCTGATTGCCAGTTTTTCACGTGACTGTAAATAACTGCCTCTTGATAGCATTTAGCTGTGGTAAAATTTAATTACTTAAGCTCTAGGCACCTAATTCCATAGAAAAGCAGCTTGAACACTTTGGAAAGCACATTGTCGGGGCCCATTTACTAAGTTGGGCTAAGAAATGAGCTTAGCGTGTGCTGAGGCGGGACATTCCTGTGTGCTAAGCCCATTTCTAGCATGTTCATAAAATAAAGCTTTTTTAAAAATTATTTTTGCAGGTTCTATGCTAATTTACCATTAGTATGCGGGACTTGCAAAAAAAATGAACACTGGAGCACTTACCGTCTCCTATTTTGAAGGCACTAAGGGGCCCTTTTACTAAGGCGTTTTTGGCAAAAAAAAGGCCTTTTTTGCAGATGCACTGAAAAAGTGGATATATGAGAGATCTGATCTCTGAGGAACAAGCTAAATATCAATATACCATGCCAGTAAAATTGCATTTACTTCCCAATTCTTCTCCTATGTAGTTACAGTTTCAGCAATTAAAGAACAAAATCTCTAAGAATAAACATTTAAAACAAGGATAATTTTATGAAGGATATTTTGGATGTATTTACCAGTATATGCATAAGTATTTTATAACAGGGCATCATGGGTAGAAGCCTACTTGTCTTTATAAAGCATTAGCTTATGTGGCGGAGAACGCAGCTTGCGTGTACTGGTAATCACTTACACCTGCTCAAGAGCTTGTGTAAATGAAGGCTTGTACTTTAAAAACATAAGTACATCCGTAGATTATGGTATTTCATAATCTGTGAGTATATGTACTTACAACACACATCCAAACTCCACCCCAGTGCTTGCCTACAAGAAAAGTACAAAACATCATGTCCTGATGCATACTCTTATGCCAGTCAGTATTTTATAAGACATTATTTATACACACTATCCCTCAGATTCCAAAATTGGGCGTCAATATTTGGGCATCGATCCAAGATGTGTGGCCAATTTTCCCAATAATTGGGTGCTAATTGGCACCAATTTGGAGTTGGGCGTACATTGTGCTACATGCTATTGTATAACAATGTGTGTCCAAACCCTAGCATGCAATTCAAAAGGGGGCATAGACATGGGAGGTACATGGGGTGTCAGGGGTGTGCCTTAGATTTGCACATAGTGTTATAGAATACCGGGGATGTTTGACCAAACTGGGCGTCGGGAACTACACCTGGTTTCAGCAGACATAAGTCCTGGCGCCCAAACTGGCACTTGGTGCTTTTCTATAATGGGAGTTCATTTTTGAACACTCATTATAGAATTAGTATTGAGCGCCGATTTATTTTTCAGCCCTGAATTTTGAGCTCCAGTTACTGAATCTAGCCTAATGTGGCCACAAATGCATGGAATGACTTTCTAAAATTACACACTATAAAAGACCTGGAGAATTTATAGAACAAGTGCCACATAGACCCCTCCCAGGCAGCTATATATACGCACAGTGTTATAGAATTACCCCCTAACTGCCTGCCTATGCCTCTGCCTTGTCTTGTATGGGTTCTTTTTCTCCCTCTCTATTCTCTTATCTGCTCCTGGCCTACCCTCGAACAGTCAGAGAGATTTGAAAAAGTCAGTTTTCTGTGGCACAGAAGCAGTGCTGCTATTGCCTCTCTTTGTCTGTACTGTTATGCTGCTAGTTCTGTTTTTTTAAGTACGTTTTTTACTTCAGCAAAGTTGTTTCTGAAGCTACTGTAGCATCATTCTTTCTGACCATCTCTTTTTGAATTCAGGAGAGAAAATGGTACTGGCTTGGCTGTTTGTTTACATTTTCCTGCTAAGCTACTGACATTTTCAACAATGGGATTTGGGAAAAGTAAAGTTTAGGATTGTTCAGTCTTTGTCAATCAGTTTCAATATCATTAAGGGGAGACGCTATCAATGTGGGTTACCATTAAGATGAGTTATTTTTCCACACGTCATGCTATTTTAGCACATGGTCTTATTGAATAAAATGGGACCCTGTGCTAAAATAACATGACTTGTGATAAAATAACCTGTCCTAGCAATAGCCCACATTGATAATTTTCCCCCCTAAATGACTTGCCCACCAAAAGCAATTCCTCTGTGGCTGTCCCCATAGTCTGTATTGTAATGGTGCTGAAATAAATGCTAATGAATGAGGATTTGGCTCATTCTGCCCCATTCAGTTCTTTTAAATGTATCTGGACCAAAAACACTCTTATTCATTTCATTTTACTATTCATTCAAAGATGAATGGATGAGCATTCCTATAATCAAGGTTTATAGTGAAATCTTGAAGACATTTTATTTATTGGACTTTATTAACCACTTTTATAAAGAGATTTCACCAAGGCAGTGTACAGCAGATCTCCATTACTTCTTTCCATTTCCATATTTTCTTTTGAAGACTTAGTTTATTGGCTTAACTTCCAGCATGAACTAATAAGATAAGGGGTTAATTTACTAACTGGTAGTGTGAGTTAATGCCATTAATTCACATTACTTACCAGTAATTTAAAGTAATCTCCCTGACACTTACCTGGGATATTAATGGTATTGTGTCAGGGCAGGGACAATCTCTCTTCACTCCCAGGTTCATTGCACCAAAGTGAAGGTAGTTTGTAACCCCTGGACAGGGATACCAGGAGCTGGAGTTTTGAAATCAGGAATGACTGAGGAAAGGGGAGGTGTATCCTGTACTAGAATACCAGGAATTAGAATCCTGGAAGCAGATGGCTTGAGGATCAATAGCAGTTCAAATGTTTTTCACATTGCACAGAAGTGTGCTGTTTTCATCCAACAGGGAAGTAATCCAGAATAAGGTTTGTCCTTTGAGGAGCAAGCAAATGAATTCATAAGGAATCGCTCTAATGCAGAGCTGCTGTTACCCAGTTCCAGTAGAGAGACTTTTTGGCCAATCCTTGTTCTGAACTTACATCCCAAAGCAGAGCGGAATTTATAGTCCCTGATTCTACCTAAGGAAATACATGCTGCAGGTGCCATAATGCAAAATGATTGAGTTGTCAGAAAGCCAGGACTGGGCAACTTGATAACTTAGCAGATCTGCTACGTAGCTGTGGACAATATAATATGATTGTTGTATTATACCACCTTGAAAGCAATACATTAAAAAAACAGGACACACACACAAATAAAATGACACCTTTTGATGTCTTTTTTCTCCTGTTTATTACTATTGGCACTCAAATTTACCTGAGTCCTTTTATCGGGGTTTTTTTTATTTTTTTTAAATTTAGGTAACCGAGTCAATATAGCAGTACCTTTACTTGGGCTAGTTCATTCAGTCACAGAATCCCTAGCCAGGATGTAGGCAGCTATTAGACTAGGATTCCTAAGGCTTGTACAGTAGACAAGAACAAGATGAGTTAGTATTGCTCAAGGTAAATCTTAATGGCACTGTACCTCCAAGAAGTGTATTCAAAGTAACAATCCTAGAGATACATCAGAAATACTGAAGCCTGCTGGGTCAATCAGGAACTAAGATTACCAGAAGCACAAGACACAGATAGGAATAGGCTAGCTAGTACCAACTTTCCAAGAGATAGAACACTTCCTCCTGGAAAACAGGTGCCCTCTAACCTAAGGATCATTGGTTCAAAGCAGGTTTATGGCTGGTAGCTGTTATCAACTTTGGAAAATACTGTCAGTTCTGCAAAAAAAAAAAAAACAGCTATGTGAAATGACTTGTCCTTCGAATACAGATGCCAAACACACGTGCCACATAAAGGTAGGAACTAAGGAGGTAATTCTCTAAGTTGGCATCTAGACATATGTGCCACATACACATCAAAGGCACCAATAATTGGTAGTTACATGTGAATGTGCACTAGGTGCTGTTCTATAAAGTAGCACCTAAGTGCTACAGTATGTAAATGTGGGGGAGGGGACCTGTATGTGAGTGGAGCAAGGGTGGGTCATGGGCATGTCTTCAAGTGATGCACATAACATAGAATACTATCAGTTATGTGCATCATTTGGTATATGTAGGGGCACCCATTTACACCTGCCATCAAATGGCATAAATGGTCACACCTAAACTGAGGCACACCCATGTTGACTTATGTTAATATTCTATAACAGCATCTTGGTGCACAGATGCACTATAGAATTGGTGGCCAACGCATGATATCAGTATGCCTAAATGGAGGTGCCAAGCTTGTGAAGGAATATGAACTGGTTGATAGGCAATGCAAAATATTACAATCTTATGTAATAGTCCTCAATCAGCTGTAGAGGTTTGAAGGTATTTGTAATGACAAACAAATGATATGAAGTATATGAGGTTAGTTGGATTGATGTAATGTAGTATGTTTTATGTCTGTTTTAATTGATAGTGTGGATGTTAGGTATGTATGCTGCCTAGAACGTTTTACGATACAGTGGCATAGAAATTTTTAAGTAAATAAAAATAAATAAATTATAGGATCTTCTCCTATGTTTTCAGCACTTATCTTTATTCGTGTGTGTATGGGAACAGTTTTAGAAATGTGCACTAGAGCATGTAAAATGCTGTTCTACATATTCAAATCACAGAGTATTAATAGAACTAAAAAATGAACTTGCGGAGCTACTGTTAGAAATATGCAATCTGTCCCTAAAATCGAGTGTAATACCGGAAGACTGGAGGGTAGCCAATGTTACTCCGATTTTTAAGAAAGGTTCCAGAGGAGATCCGGGAAATTATAGACCGGTGAGTCTGACGTCGGTGCCGGGCAAGATGGTGGAGGCTATTATTAAGAATAAAATTGCAGAGCATATACAAAAACATGGACTGATGAGACAAAGTCAGCACGGATTTAGTGAAGGGAAGTCTTGCCTCACCAATCTAATGCATTTTTTTGAGGGGGTAAGCAAACATGTGGACAATGGGGAGCCGGTTGATATTGTATATCTGGATTTTCAGAAGGCGTTTGACAAAGTGCCGCACGAAAGACTCCTGAAGAAATTGCAGAGTCATGGAATCGGAGGTAGGGTATTATTATGGATTAAGAACTGGTTGAAAGATAGGAAGCAGAGAGTAGGATTGCGTGGCCAGTATTCTCAGTGGAGGAGGGTAGTTAGTGGGGTCCCGCAGGGGTCTGTGCTGGGTCCGTTGCTTTTTAATGTATTTATAAATGACCTAGAGATGGGAATAACTAGTGAGGTAATTAAATTCGCCGATGACACAAAATTATTCAGGGTCGTCAAGTCGCAGGAGGAATGTGAACGATTACAGGAGGACCTTGCGAGACTGGGAGAATGGGCGTGCAAGTGGCAGATGAAGTTCAATGTTGACAAGTGCAAAGTGATGCATGTGGGTAAGAGGAACCCGAATTATAGCTACGTCTTGCAAGGTTCCACGTTAGGAGTTACGGATCAAGAAAGGGATCTGGGTGTCGTCGATGATACGCTGAAACCTTCTGCTCAGTGTGCTGCTGCGGCTAGGAAAGCGAATAGAATGTTGGGTGTTATTAAGAAGGGTATGGAGTCCAGGTGTGCGGATGTTATAATGCCGTTGTATCGCTCCATGGTGCGACCGCACCTGGAGTATTGTGTTCAGTACTGGTCTCCGTATCTCAAAAAAGATATAGTAGAATTGGAAAAGGTACAGCGAAGGGCGACGAAAATGATAGTGGGGATGGGACGACTTTCCTATGAAGAGAGGCTGAGAAGGCTAGGGCTTTTCAGCTTGGAGAAGAGACGGCTGAGGGGAGATATGATAGAAGTGTATAAAATAATGAGTGGAATGGATCGGGTGGATGTGAAGCGACTGTTCACGCTATCCAAAAATACTAGGACTAGAGGGCATGAGTTGAAGCTACAGTGTGGTAAATTTAAAACGAATCGGAGAAAATTTTTCTTCACCCAACGTGTAATTAGACTCTGGAATTCATTTCCGGAGAACGTGGTACGGGCGGTTAGCTTGACGGAGTTTAAAAAGGGGTTAGATAGATTCCTAAAGGACAAGTCCATAGACCGCTATTAAATGGACTGGAAAAATTCCTCATTTTTAGGTATAACTTGTCTGGAATGTTTTTACGTTTGGGGAGCGTGCCAGGTGCCCTTGACCTGGATTGGCCACTGTCGGTGACAGGATGCTGGGCTAGATGGACCTTTGGTCTTTCCCAGTATGGCACTACTTATGTACTTATGTACTCTATGTTCATCGGATGTTTGTATAAGATGTTAATGTTAAAAATTATACATTTTTATTTATTTCCTAAATACCACCTGAAAATTTGAAAGCTATTGAAGCAGTGTACATTCAGCTACAGTGGGTATTTTTCTGTCTCTGGAGGGCTAAGAATCTGTTTGTACCTAAGGTAGGAGAGTTAAGGGGGGTCTTTTACAAAGTCGCATTAGCGTTTTTGGCTTGCGGTAAAAATCAGCTGATGGTAAACGTTGCGATGCCCATAGGAATATAATGGGTGTCTCAGCATTTACTGCCAGCTGATTTTTTACCATGAGCTAAAAAAAACTAGCATGGCCTTGTAAAAGACCCCCTAAGTGTGTTGCCCAAGATCACAAGGAGCTGCAGTGCTATTTGAACCAGGTTCCCTCGGGTCTCAGCCTGCGGCACTGTTTGGACCATGTAATACCAGAATTAAAAGACTTTGAGTGATAACAGACCTATGTTTTATGGTAAACTTCCATTTCTACTAGTTATACAGTAAATGTATGGTTAAAGAACAGATTTGCATTTCTGTATACCTTTAGGGGCCTATCTGATAAATTTTAATGTACACATTAAATCTTTTTTTGTGTATGCTAAATATAGTGAGCAGTGAATAAAGACTGTATTTAGTTAGTTATTTATTTAAAAATACTTATAAACAATATTTCCTACCCTACAAAAGTGTCATCTGAAGAGATGTAAAGTCATTCACTACTCAGGAACCTTCATGCAATACCATAATGTATTCCTCTTTACCATGTATGCATGCACAGGATATATATATATCCCTCAGGGCTCTCCCCTTTCACCTACCCTATTTAATATTATGATGATGCCTTTAGCCACAGCACTTGCAAACCTGGACCTCAACCCTTTCATCTATGCGGATGATATTACAGTCTACATCCCTTTTCACTCCACAGTATCAGAAGTTGCCAACCTCATAGATGCCTGTTTCTCCACTTTAGAACATTGGGTCAGGGTGTTCTGCTTCAGGCTAAACAGGGAAAAAACTCATTGTCTCATCCTCTCATCCACGCACGCTCATGTATCTGACACAATGCTTCTAGTTCTGGGCTCTGCCCTCCCGATTGCCAACAGCCTGCGACTTTTAGGAGTGCATCTGGACTCACATCTCCAGCTGGTTGATCATGTACACTTGGTCTCCAAAAAAATGTTCCAGGCCATGTGGAGGCTTCGGCGCATCAGATACCTCCTTCCCAGAGACTTGTTTCGTACCCTTGTCCACTGGCTTGTCCTATCCCATCTGGATTATTGTAGTGGTATTTATGTGGGTTGCCAGGCCTCCTTATTGAAAACGTTCCAAACGGCTCAGAACACTGCGGCGAGGCTCATCCTTAGAGAAAGGCGTTTTGCACACGCCGAACCCCTGCGCTTTAAACTTCATTGGCTGCCTGTACAGGAGCGCATTGCTTTTAAGATCTGCTCCCTAACACATAAAATCATCTATGGGGCTGCCCCGGATTACATGCTCCCCTTGATCGACCTTCCGCCTAGAAATGCCAACCCTGCTGCTCGGTCCTATCTCCACCTCCATTTTCCGAATTGTAAGGGTGTCAAGTACAAGAAAATCTTCGCCTCGTCCTTCCGTTATTGGAGTCCCAAACACTGGAACACGTTACCTCGTCACCTTAAAGCTCAAGTGGACCATGCCCTTTTTAAGAAGTTGTTAAAGACATTCCTCTTTGCTAAGACTTACCCCTCAACTTACCATGTTGATTGATGCATCCCTTGTCCCTTACCCTGCCTAGTTCCTGCTGTTAGTTTCTCCCCTCCTACTTGCTTCTTTTATGCTTGCCTAAGCTTTTAAGTTTGTACTCTTATTTAATTCTCTGTAAGCCACATTGCGCCTGCATGAGTGGGAAAATGTGGGATATAAGTAACAAACAAATAAATATATATATATATATATATATATATATATATATATATATATATATATATATATATATATATACCATGATCTGTTTCGTATATACTATGTTCCATGTATATTCTATATATGTTACCATGTATGTATGCACCTTAATGCAATACCATTGTAATTCTGTTACCCAGAAATGGCAAACACCATTATGGCAAATGTAAGCCACATTGAGCCTGCAAATTGGTGGGAAAATGTGGGATACAAATGCTACAAATAAATAAAAAATAAATAAAAATAAAACAAAAATTATGTATTTATTTGTAACATTTATACTCCGCGCTTTCCCACTCATTAGCAGGTTCAATGCGGCTTACAAATCCTACAGGTTAAACAAAGTAGCATAGAATAGATGCAGCTGTGATACAGTAAGTAAGGAGAAGGTCGTTTAAATAGTAATGCAGATAAACAAAGTAATATAAAATGCATGTAGATGTAATATAATAAAATTGAAGTGATCGTAAGATGTGGATAGGTGAGATGGGCAAGGAAGGAGGATGATAGAGGTAGGGAATGGGAGATGGGTGTGTAATGGGGTTAGCGTATTATTTATAATGGGAGAGTGAGAGGGAGGGAAGAAGAGGGATGCACTAGAATGTATAGGGAGGTGCAGGAAGAGGAGTGTACTAGAAGAATAATATGGGGACATATTCCAGATATAGTCTTCATAGTCTAATCCAGGTAGTACAGATGGACTCGCAGATTAGATCAAGTCTTGTAGGCTTGCTTGAAGAGGTAAGTTTTTAGCAGCTTCCGAAAAGGTAGATGGTCATTGACTAAACAGACGGATCTTGGTAAGTCATTCCAGAGTTGGCTGCCCAAAACTGATAAGTTGGATGCATAATATGTTTTGTACTAAAGTCCTTTGCAATTAGGGAGATGAAGATTGAGATAAGTTCGAGAAGATTTTGAACCATTTCTTGTTGGAAGGTCAATCAAAATACAATCTAATATAATAATTCGCACCTCCAATGTTCTGAAACTGACTCCATGTCAGTGTGGCAGTGAAGCCGTGTAGTGTTCGTAGGGTTTGCAATCGCCCCGTCCTTGAGGGAACTCTGTATAGTTGCCAGGGAAAGAAACGCGACATCACAAGGAGAAGGAACCAACCACAGGCAATCGCTCTCAGTTTCCGCAAACAGGAAATGAGGGTGGGACCAGAGGAACAGCTGAAACCACAGCCTGTCTGAAGCGGCGTTTGTACTTGCTGCACTTCAGTGTTGGCGGCCGAGCAGGAGGTAAAACCTTTTAAACAGCACACATCCTCCTTGCACTCGCAGGCCACAGACACAGAGGGAGGGAGGTGCTGGGCGGCGAAAATCAGAGAAGGGGGCGTGGATAGAGGGCGGGGTCTTGAGACGAGAGAGGGGGGGAGGGGGTGGGGGTCCTGAGACGAGAGAGAGAGTGGGGGGGGGGTTCCTGAGATGAGAGAGAGGGGAGGGGGGAAGGGGGAGGGGGAAGGGAGGAGGGGGTCAGAGGAGGAAGGGGGTCAGGAGGGAGGGAGAAGAGGGGGTAGGGAGGGGAGGAAGAGGGGAGGAGGGAGGGAGGGAGGGAGAACTACTACTACTATTTAGCATTTCTATAGCGCTACAAGGCATAAGCAGCGCTGCACAAACATAGAAGAGGGGGTGGGGGAGGGAGGAGGGGGGAGAAGAGGAGGAGGATGAGGTGGGAACAGGAGGAGGAGGGGGCCCTGGAACATTGCTAGCGCCCATTTCCTTTCTTTCTAAATGGGCCTCTTTTACAAGTTTCACATAAAAGCCACACTAGAAAACATAAAACAGACACAACAGTATAAGAGCATAAAAACGTAAGAAAAACTGTGTTGAATCAGGCCAAGGTCCGTCAAGCTCTGCATCTTGTTTCTGACAGTGGCACAGCACAAAATACTCAAGGTAGACATACATTTGCTTTGAGAACTGATAAAAAAAACCTGCAGGTAAAAGATAGGCACAGATTTTGCCCCATGAAGACATAGAGTTGTATTTAAGCCACGTAGGCACCTATGTGTGCCCAACACACATCAATTTTGAGTTACCACCTGACTACCACGTGGCCTTTGCAGTAATTTCATTTTTGATGTGTGTCCACTATGTGCACTGGAAAATATTTTTATTTTCTTGCGCGCAGGCAGTAATTGGGTGGTAATCAGCATTTTACTCACGTAGACCATTACCACCCAGTTACCGTGTGAGAGCTTATCGCTAGGTCAATGGCTGGCGGTAAGGTCTCAGACCCAAAATGGACACATGGTAATTTTCATTTTGCCGCATGTCCATTTGTGGCAAACATTTTAAAAAGGCATTTTTTACAGGTGCACTGAAAAATGATTCTGTGCACGCCCAAAACAAGCATCTATACTACCACAGGCCATTTTCAGTGCGCCTTAGTAAAAGGGCCCCTTAGACTTGATGTTCCATAGCTTATTATCCATTGCCTAGTAACCAATGGAACTTTATAACTCTAAATGCTTTGAAAAATGAGCCCCATAGAAACAAAGAAAAATGTAGGCAGATAAAGATCATATGGCCTATTCAGTCTGCCCATTCATGCCATTTACTCTCTCTATCACTCCCTTAGAGATTCTATGTACTTGTTCCAAGGTCTCTTGAATTCAGATGTTTCATCTCCACCACTTCCACCAGGAGCTCATTTCACGAATTCACCACCTTTTCCGTGAAGAAGTATTTCCTCAGGTTACTTCTCAGTCTATCCCCTTTCACCTTCATCCTATGTCCCCTCATTCCAGAGCCTCCTTTCAATTGAAAGAGACTCGCCTCCTGTGCATTTATGCTACACAGGTATTTAAATGCCTCTATCAGATCTCCCCTCTCCTGCCTTTGTTCCAGAGAAATCTTCTATCTCCATTCACTTTATGATGAAGACCACTGACCATTTTAGTAGCTGCTGTCTGGATCGATTCCATCCTGTTTATATCTTTTTTTAAGGTGCGGTCTCCAGAACTGTACAGAGTATTCTAAATGAGGTCTCACCAGAGTCTTACAAAAAGAGTGGAAGGCACCAAGACAAAGTGCAAAACAAACCAGAATATTCAGTTTATTTCTTCAAATTGATGGGAATATTTACTCTATAATCTTCGAATGCAGTATATGGGGTGCACTTGATCTTCGCTGTTGCCTTTTCTACTTGTTTGGCCACCTTAAGATCATCACATACAGTCACACCCAAGTCCTGTTCCTCTTTCATGCAAAAAAGTTCTTCACCCCCTAAACTGTACCATTCCCTTATCTTTTTGCATCCCAGATCCATGACCCTGCATTTTTTACCATTAAATCTAAAAGCTGCCAAATTCCAGATCATTCCTATAGCTTCACTAAGTCCTTTCTCATGTTATCCACACCATCAGGGGTGTATACCCCATTGCAGATTTTGGTATCATCTGCAAAGAGGCAAACCTTACCAGACAGTCCTTCAGCAATATCGCTTACAAAAAGTTAAAAAGAACTGTCCCAAGAACCAAACCTTGCAGTATGAGTTTATCTTGTTGGGCAGACTGGATGGACCATGCCGGTCTTTTTCTGCCGTCATCTACTATGTTATCGTGTACACCACTGGTAACATCCTTTTCTTCAGAATGAGCTCCATTTACCACTACCCTATGTCACCTTCTGCTCAACCAGTTCCTACCCCAATCAGTCACCTTAGGGCCCATACCAAGGGCACTCAGTTTATTTATTAGTCGTCTATGGGGAACCGTGTCAAATACCGCTTTTTGAGCAGCAGTTCACATGCTTGGAGATGGGTAGAGTTGCCAGGACTTGGCTGCGTTCACTTGTGCTAGGGGGAAAGGAATCTGGCTCCAGAAATTCTTTACATAGGTGGGAGAGGACTGAACCTTGAGGGTCAGGGATTGGGATTTTTTCACTTGTGCTCGAGGTGAAGGGGAAAGGCTGTTGGAGGGGTATGAAAACATAAAGGCTCTTGAATTGCATATGGTATAGAAGTCCTTTGCCTGTTTTCAGAAGGGAGACCTGGACTTGGGTTCACTTCAGATGATCTCTGTGGATATGGGAATAGAATGAGACCTTAGGCCATAGCATTTGCTATCATGGTGGTAGTGGAAGGGGATGAGCAAGGCAAGAAATATCTTGTGCAAACCCACCTTTTCAGTTTATTCTGGTTAGCATGGAGGATTTTTGCTGGCAACTAGCATCCACAGTAGTTTTTTGAATTACCATATCCATTAGTACCATTGCCAAGCTAGTGTGGCAAAAATGAAGTATGCATATTTAAAAAAAAAACAGTTAGTATGGTAAAGCAATACGTTTTACCATGTGAAAGTTAGTGTTGCTCATGTGCATGCTGAAAGTATAATTTGCTCATTTTTTATTACATAAGCTTCTTATATATAAAGGTTAGCAAAATATACAATATATATAAATACCCATTTCTTAGACATAGAAAAATAATCAGTGTGTTTGGTTTTCCTTCTAAAAGGGTCTGGATAGAGATATCAACTCTGAATGATCTGGAGGTGGATAAACCAATGAGACATTGTTGCACCTTACTAATCGTACTTCTAATCGTAAGTATGAGTGAATTGTTGAAGAGAGGCCATGCAAGCATTAAGATTGCTTTGACATTCTTTTTCTTATTCAGGAATTATTAACATTAACCAACAATAAATGTAAGTAATAATGTAGAAAAAGTAGCCACCTATTTCTGTTTTTTGTTTTTTTGTGTGTGTTTCTAAGGAAGAAATCTCACTATTACTTGCTGAGGTTGCTACTACAAAGGATAAGCTGTACAGTGGAGAACTTTAACTGTTCTGCTTTTTCCATACACAAAACATATCCAGTTGTACAGACACTGAAAATTCACCATGGAAGCATGAGATGCTGTGTCTCAATTGCTACTTTGATATCAATTATAAAACAGTATTTATTATGACAAAAAACAAAGTTCCGGTTCTTTTAGCATGATAATCTATAGTAATAATCAGGGTTGGTGTTAGACATTCAGGGGCCCAGGACAGAACCCATGGAGGGGGCCCAAAAGCTGGCCTTCAGCTTGTGCCTCCTTTAGCTTGAGGCAGGTTTGGGGCCTCCTATGATATGGGGACCCAGGGCAATTGCCATGTTTAAGACTGCAGAAGTGGATGACTGTTGTCCCTTCGTAGAAAAATCTAAACCCAAGACTAGTGCGACCAGCAAGGCACTTCAGATGACAGCAGGCAGACAGAAGTATTCTACAATGCCCGACACGGTACCATGTTTCAGCAAAGTGCCTGCCTCAGGGACATTGATATAAATGGGTGTAGATTCGAGAGTTTTGAGTACTTGCTGTTTTTAAAAAGAAGCTCAGTGCAAAGGAGGAACACAAAAATAGTGATGATCGCTGTAAACCAGGATACTCTTTTGCACTGAGCGTCTTTTTAAAGGCAGCAAGTGCTCAAAACTCTCGAGCCTACACACATTTATATCAAGGCCTCTGCGGCAGGTACTTTGCCAAAACACAGTGCCATATCGGCCATTATAGAATAAAGTTGTTTTTTCTATATTTCTTTCTTCCTGCTGTCATAGTGCCTTGCTGGTTGCATAACTCCTGGGTTTCAATTGCCATGTTTGCCACCCCCTAACGCTGGCCCTGGTAATAATAGGTGTAATACTTTTCTAAGGGTAATTACATTTGTTAAAAACTGAAACAATATTCTTACAATATTATAGTTACTATAGACCCACCCATGTCCCTACCATGGCCACACCCCTTTTTTGGGTACACATGTAAAATTTACATGTGGATCCATCCACTTAAATTTACATGCATAAATTTTAATTAATGGCAATTAGCACCAATAATTGATTGTAGCATTCAATTATAGGCACCAAATGGCTTGCCATTCAATTTAATTGCATACGCTCATAATTTTTATCACCATTAAAGCAAGCAATACTCTCCTAGGTGCAGTTATGCTGCGTTATATTTGCAGAGGAAAAGACTTCAGATGCTCCGCATTCGCTTCTGATTTTATCAATATGAATGCTTCGCTGCCCAGAATTCACAGCTTGAAAACAGATTTCTGAAATGTGAACTTCTGGCAAACTTCTTCATAAGTCAAAAAATCTCTGACTTTTGGTATTTAATTTTTTTAATTTTATCTTATTAAATATATATTCTGTTGTATTTATCCTTGATCAAACTCAAGATTCAAAGCGCAAGGTACTTATCTTGTTTCTAGCGTGAACTGCTGGCTACACTCTACAGCAAGACCCTGTTTCGCCAGTGCTTCATTGGGAGCATTACCCCCCATCTCTCCAAGTACCCTATGAAGAAGTACAACAGGATAACCTTAACAAAAGTAAAGGAGAAATGTGAATAGCTTTAAAAACTATTAATTACTCATACCTTGTGCTATGTCCAATCTGATTTCTAAGAGGACTGCTACAGACAAAATGGCGCTCCTCCGTCAAGCGCCTCCAATCATTGCCACGTCTATGACTTAAAGGGACCGGCTCTTCTAACCTGCTGACTGTTATTAACGCGGAAGAGTTACACTTTTTCTTACAGGAAGGCTTTCCATTCAATCTTGTTGTTCAGCCCGTTGGGAGTTAAGGTGTTTAATCTATTGATCCAACGCTGTTCAGTTTGAATCAATTTACGATCCCTATCCCCTCATATAGATGCAGGGATATGATCAATTATTAAACATTTGTAATCCCAAAATGCGTGTGGAGTTTCTGTACTGTGAGCAACCAAAGGTGCTTCCAGTTTCTGATATTTTATGTTGTGCTTAGGGACGTAGCCTGGGCCCACTCACTTTGGGCTTGGGCCCACCCAACAGCGGTGCATCGTAGAAAACACCGGCATTGGGATTGGGGAGCCGCTGCAGTCTAGAATCTTCCTCTATGACACATCGATCTTCAAAGGTGCGTGTAAAAATCGCCACTGCTGCTGCCAGCAGACCCTGAAGCTTTCCATCTGCTGCAACTTCCCATTTACAGCCCAGGAGGAACAGGGCCTAGGGAAAGCTTCTGGGTCAACCAGCAGCAGCAGTAGCAATTTTTACACACTGTTGGCGACCCTTTGAAAGGTGCTGCATGTGTGAGCATGGTTGCCAGGTGGAAAATTTTTTGCCCACCCAAACCAGCCTAAATCCAGCCCAAAACCCGCCCAAACTCAAACCCCGCCCCTGACACCCCGCCCCCGCGTCATCATCCCCGCCCCCGCCGTCATCAACCCCGCCCCCGCTGTCATCGGCCCTGCCTCCCCCGTCATCGGCCCCGCCCAGAACGTCACTAACCTCGCCCAAAACGTCACTAACCCCGTCCCCCGCGGCCGAAAAAACCGCCAAAAAAACCGCCCAAAAGGCAAAAAAGAAGCCCAAAAAACCGCAACCCGCCGCGGGCAAAAATTTCCCACGGCGGGTCGCGGAAAACCGCCCACCTGGCAACACTGTGTGTGAGGAAGGGGGAGTAGTAGGAGAAAGGGAAATTTTTGAAAGATGCTACATTCAGGGGGGGAGGGTAGGAGAGAGGGAAATCTTTGAAAGATGCTGCAGGGGGGGTAGGAGAGAGCAAAATTGTTGGACATAGGTGTGACACTTAAACCACATTCCTGTGCCTGGCTTGGCCATATTTTGACAGATGATTCTTTCAGTCCAGCAGACACGCTTATACTTTTATTGTTCATCTTATCATAATGAATGCTTCCACTATCCATTCACAGGGTTAAACTAATCTTTCTCCAGTGGGCTCATCATTGCAACTGATTAAAAGCCCATTTCTAAGAAACACAGAGGCCCTTTTACAAATATTTAGTAAAGGGTTTTACACTTACCATGCGTTAGTTGCAAACACTGGTTTCAAAGCCTGTTTGGTAAATGCAGTGGATGTGCCCAGCATTTTCCCTGCAATTAACATGCAGGGCAGATACTTACCACATGGCACCATATTGCATGTAGTACCAGATAGCTTAGGTGCAAAGACTAAGGAAGCATTGACAGACTTTACAGTGGGCAGGGGTGGGGATGGGTGGAAAGAAAGCATTGCTTCAGTGATGGCCTGTGCTTACAGAGTCTATGTAGCTCTAATGCTTTAATTTTATGGTTGGCCGAGAGGTAAGGGTGGTGATGGGGACAACACCCACCCAAAAATTATTTGACATACTTACAAATGTAACAACTGCTTGTAGAAACACATTATGTAAACCACTGCTGACTTCCTAAGACTTTTCTGTATACTTTCAAACTAAGATAGAATAATCACAAAAGGATATTATGGTGCGAATCTGCAATCTTCTGGAAATTGATGGGGCATTTTTAATTAGGTAGATATGAGGAAGATCAAGGATACTGCTACTAGAATTAATTCAGCTATCTGCTGTTCCTTCTATAAAACTGGCTTATGAGTTTGTGAGCCCTTTTTTATTTGATATAGTAAATACATCTTTTGCAGAAAGCTACCTTCTAGTGACCCTTAAAAGGCCGAGTGAATAGCCAATACTAAGATAAATTTAAGTGTGCCTGATAGCTATCAGTCAATTCTGAGTCTCCCTTTTCTAAGTAAAATTACTGACTGGTCAGTGCATATATAGTTGCAGGAACATCTAGGTAATAATAATCTTTTGGATTAAAAAAATCAGCATGGATGTAGATCTCTTCGTGGTACAGAAACATTCTGGTCTGTATTCAAAATTATTTTAGATAGGTTCCAGTCTTTTTTAGCTAATTACTCCCAGTAGGTAAATGTGGGATTAGATGTTTCAGACTGAGTAGATCTGCCTTGCAGAGTTCTGCTTTTTCAGCCATCTTGTTTAACATATATCTATTGCCACTATGTCATACCTTGAGAGCTTTGGGCTGTGAATTTTGAATCTATGCTAATGATATTCTTTAATTTGTGCCTTTTTTCACTAGCTGTAGGACTACTTTCAATTAAATTGGTAGCAGAGATCTATATCATGCTGAGAATGGCATGTCTTTCAATTTAACTAATATGAAGGTGATGATTGACAATTTGCAGAATTTATTTTAGATTTTCTCACACCAATTTCGAAAGTAACTCAGTTACATTCAAGTACAGCAGGTATTTTCCCTATCACTGCTAGAATCACAATTTAATTGTGTACTTAAGGCAATGGAGAGTTAAATGACTTGCCCAAGATCACAAGGAGCATCAGTGGAACTTGAACTGGGCTCCACTAGGCTACTCCTTCACTATTTGCATATATAAGTACATAAGTAATGCCACACTGGGAAAAGACCAAGGGTCCATCGAGCCCAGCATCCTGTCCACGACAGCGACCAATCCAGGCCCAGGGCACCTGGCAAGATTCCCAAACGTACAAACATTCTATACATGTTATTCCTGGAATTGTGGATTTTTCCCAAGTCCATTTAGTAGCGGTTTATGGACTTGTCCTTTAAATTCTGCCAAGCTAACCGCCTTTACCACGTTCTCCGGCAACAAATTCCAGAGTTTAATTACGCGTTGGGTGAAGAAACATTTTCTCCGATTTGTTTTAAATTTACTACACTGTAGTTTCATCGCATGCACCCTAGTCCTAGTATTTTTGGAAAGCGTGAACAGACGCTTCATATCCACCTGTTCCACTCAACTCATTATTTTATATACCTCTATCATGTCTCCCCTCAGCCGTCTCTTCTCCAAGCTGAAAAGCCCTAGCCTCCTTAGTCTTTCTTCATAGGGAAGTGGTCCCATCCCTGCTATCATTTTAGTCGCCCTTCGCTGCACCTTTTCCAATTCCATTATATCTTTCTTGAGATGCGGCGACCAGAATTGAACACAATACTCAAGGTGCGGTTGCACCATGGAGCGATATAACGGCATTATAACATCCTCACACCTGTTTTCCATACCTTTCCTAATAATACCCAACATTCTATTCGCTTTCCGAGCTGCAGCAGCACACTGAGCAGAAGGTTTCAGTGAATTATCGACGACGACACCCAGATCCCTTTCTTGGTCCGTAACTCCTAACATGGAACCTTGTATGACGTAGCTATAATTCGGGTTCTTTTTTCCCAGATGCATCACCTTGCATGTGCTCACATTAAATGTCATCTGCCATTTAGCCGCCCAGTATCCCACTCTCGTAAGGTCCTTCTGTAATTTTTCACAATCCTGTCACGAGCTGCATACTGAAATTAGCTGCCTGGCAGTGTGCTTGACCAGAAACTGTCATTACAATCTCATATTAGAATAACAGTTTGTAAGATTTTCTTTGGTTGTGTTTAATAAGGTGGTTGAACATTTTTTTCAAATGAAGATGACTTTTGGGTGGTTTTGCAGGCTATGATCTTACCATTAGCTGATTACTTTAATTCTCTATAAATTTGTATACCACAGGATTCTGTGTGTGCTACTTTACATTTCAATGTCTTTTTCAGCCCCCTAACCACTATAATTCAGGATCTGGGCATCAGCTTTCGGCGATTTCATTTGGCATATTAGAACTGACAGAGAGGTTTGTGCAGCGGCGAATTGCATGTGATATCTCTGTTTTGAATACATTTGATTGTGAGTCATCTGTTTTATCAGTTTTTCACATCAAAGATCAATAGACCCCTGAGGCAGGCCGCTACGGCCGAAACATGATTCGTGTCGGGTCGTTTTTATTGATTTGATGTGAATAAAAACCTTGTTTAGGAAACACCATTTGTGAGAGGACTTCTATTTGGATCCACTGTTCGTTTATTTGACCATCAGCTTTTATTTTCATACTATAGATATCCTACATCTTGCACATGCAGATCCATCTCACCCTGATCTGATGCAACTGCAGAAGTGTTCTTAACAGAATTGCTACCTGGCCTTATCAACATCTACTCATCTTGAGTCCTTCCATAACAATTGCATCATGGATCATTGGTAGCCCTTATCCCTGTATAAGTCTCACTTTGGTGTTCTCCCATTGTTTATTTATTTAGTTAGGAAATATATATTCCATGCCATCAAAGATTCTATTGAAGAAGTGCTGTCTATCATCAGATCTGGTCTAGACATGATGGAGAATTGGGCCTCCACCTTTAACATTGAATAGAGAGAAAACAAAATTTGTGTTTTTATCTAACCCTCACCGTGTCATCAGCTGTCAAAACTTCACAATTGATAATGTAACTTATCCATTGGAGTCCCAACTAAAGATACTTGGGGCCCTGTTTACTAAGCAGTGGTAAGGGCGCATTAGCATTTTTAGCATGCGTTAATGATTAGCATGCGCTAAATGCTAAGTCGCCCATAGGAACATATGGGCGACTCCAGTGTTTAGTGCATGCTAATTATAGTACACCCCAAAAAACGCTAGCATGGCTTAGTAAACAGGGCCCTTGGTATAATAATTGATTCTAAAATGTTATTTGACATCCAAGTCCAAGCAGTCATCACAAAAACCTATAGAGCAATATGGAAACTAAAAAGAATCAGGCATCTCTTCCCTAATGATATGCTTAGAACCTTAGTAGAAACATTAGTATTATTGTACTTTGATTATTGCAATGCTATTTATGCTGGCAGTAAAGAATCTTCCTTGAAAAAACTGCATACAGCTCAAAACACACCAGCCAGAGTAGTCTACAAGGCTATGAGATTTGAAAGTGCAGCCCCTTTGCTTATAAAGTTACACTGGCTCCCAATCAAAGCCAGAATAACATTCAAACAGTTTTGAAAAATCTATGCGCCGTGTTTACTAAGGTGCATTAGTGTTTTTAACGCGCCTACAATTAGCATGTGTGCTAACTGTGTAGGCGCCTATAGGGATAGTGTAGGCGTGTACATAGTTAATGTGCGTACATGGTTAACGCACATTAAAATGTTAAAGCGCCTATAACGCAGCTTAGTAAACAGGACCCAATATGGTTTAACCCTATATGCGACCTTTAATTGATCTCCGCCTTTACAACGCTCTCCTTGGTTCAAAAAATTATTTAATCCTCCACTAACCCAGTTGCAAAAATGTGATCTACAAGTCAATCTACATGTAAGGATTCCCTTACCTCTGTACCAAATGGTGAAATCTCCTCCTGAAATTTCATGCGATGGCAACCTAATAATTTGATATTCTGAAATACCTTAAAGCCTCTCTGTTCAAGCAGTTTCTCACAGATGATCATAATAAATTTAAACTCCTAAATGTATAATTATTCTAATTTCTCAGTTCCATTCTAATTGTTATTATACATTGATGACTATAAATTGTTACCTTTTTGCATCTAGCATTCATTTTCTTATTACATATTATAATACGCAATCCTCATTTACTTTATTACTATTTGATGTATACTATCGAGCATCACTTTTTGTACTATTAATTACAATAAGTTGTTAGCTACATTGAACCTGATCTATTGGGGTAATGTCCGATATAAATGAAATAAATAAACCTATAATTCTGAGAAATTTATAGCCAAACCTACATAAAATAAAAATAAAATAAAATACATAAAACATATGTGACTAAAATACAACATATAGGGATTCACATCTCATTATCAACATATAATCAATCAAAGTCTTATACAGCATTACTTTTCAATCAATACAACGGTGTGTATCAGTCAATGGGCATATGCTTTTCTACATAAGTAAGCTTTAAGATACTTCCTAAAGTTCTTTGTCTGTGGAATAGATCACAAAGATGATAAGGTGTTTCTATAAAATCCAGCTACCCTAAAAATAGATGAACAATGTTTATCTAAATGGATTTGATAAAAACATGGAATATCCATTAGCCATTCCTCTGCAGATTGTGAGGCTCTAGGTGAACAATAGATTCTCAGCAAAGAAGGTATACACAACAGTGCATCATTATTCAAATTCAAAGCTCAATGAATTAATGTCATGAGATTGAATTGAACCTGTCAAAAGACCAGGAGACATTGTAAAGACTGTAAAATTGGTGAAATGTGTTCAAAATGTGAAACATTCTTAATTAGATATGCAACAACTTTCCATGCCATTTGAAGAACACAAATAAGTAATTTGGTAATCCCAAATAGCATTACAATAATCAAAATTACGTAATTATGCTTTGAACAACTGAATGAAAATGTTCATCTGTTAAAAAATTGCATAAGTAATGAATTACTTTAAGATTAAAAAATACATCTGTTATAAGATGTTTAAATAGAGATAAAGATGAATCATGAATTACTGGGATGTCTATGTGCCAGTCTACTAAGAATACTGGTTCCTCCTACATTTTTATCTTGGATGTTTTTGTTTGTTTATTTTTAAATGATCAAAAAAATAAATGCATAAAACATAAAAAAACATCTAGGAAATGGCCATTTTCAAAAAGAAAAAAAAGAGATCTAGCAACATATATGGCTCACAGTAAGATGGTGAACATGGAGCTAACCCAATTCAATGACTGCCCCCAAAAAGTATAGAGGGTGGAAATTTGACTTTAAGGATGTCATAAAATTATGAAGCCCAAAGCAGGAAATGAACCTGATAATAAAAGGGCTGGGAATAGAGTCAGCTGATCATACAAAGAGATTAAAGTATGCATATTTGCATGATCCCATCAGAGATATGGGTCATAATCGAGATTATAACAAAGCTGCCATATAATATAAGACAGAAATGGTCATCATTAGGCACAAAGTATAAAGAGGACCACCAAGAGACGTTTCCTCCCTCCACAACCTTCGTAACGTTTATCTGAGATTTAGCAAACAGGAGAAGCAATTCCAGCTTTGTGTTTGATATACCTTAAGGAGGCAAGACAGGCTACTTTCTGGATGAAAGGCTGGCCAAGAAGTAAGGCAACACCAAGAAGCCTATAGCTGTACACATGACAGATGTGTTGCTCACAGCAACCCAACTGTCTGATTGTCCTACTACAGAGAAATTAGAAGATCCAGACTAACAGTATACCACCTTGTTCAAGCCTTGTCATAACCATTTGCATGTAAAGGAGATTTTCAGCTGGTAAGAACCAGACCCTGGCTCAACCACCTGTCAGAACACCTCTCCACCAGAATTAGGAGAACATCTGGGAAATTCCTCTCACCTACCAACACCCATCCTGTTAGAATATCAATGAAATGCTTTGATGTCCCCATGCATACCCCCACCCTCCCACTCTGTCAGACATGCTTTGATGTTTCTCTTATATATACTATCTGCTACCACATTTGCTTATTTCCGATCTGACGAAGAAGGGCAACCTTTGAAAGCTAATCAAGAAATGTATTAAGTTATGTCCAATAAAAAAAGGTATCATCTTATTTTCTTTTCCATGTTTTATTTTGTTTGATTTCTATTGATAACCTTTAAGAGTGGACTAACACGGCTACCACACCTCTCTACTCAAGTCACCAAGGATAATGATAAACTGACTCTTTTTGTAGAAGACAGAGAGTTCTTGAGAATCAAGGATAAGGAATTCTACACAGATGAGTCAAACAGTTGGGCAGCTCCTTTATCATTTCAGATATCCAGATCACAACTCCCTAATAACATTGACTTACTTCATTGTAGAAGACTCTAAGAAGAAAACCAGAGACAAAACAGCACTTTAAAACTTTCATGCAAAGTATTCTAGATAATGGCCATGCATAGCCACCTCCACTATTAAAAGACAATGAAGAATGTTAGTACATATCTACCTTTGGTGTGTATCTCCCACACAAACCAGGCCACATCAGGATTGTGTTCAATTCCAATGTTCAATTTCAAGGAATCTCACTCAATAATGTGCTGTTTTCTGGGCTTGACATAATCAACAGCTTATTAGGAATCTTGATTCGCTTCAGAAAGGAACACATTTCCGTAACAGTAGATATCCAGCAAATGTTCTACTGCCTTGCCATATACCCAGACTAGAGAAACTACTTGAGATTCCTGTGGTACCATGACAATGACATCATCCAGGAGATTGTGGAACACAGAACGAGAGTTCAAGTCTTTGGTAACAGTCCATCACTTGAAGTAGAAACCTACAGGCTTAGAAGGATAGCCTAAGAAGGAGAAATAGAATGTGACATGAATGCCAGATGCTTCATTTAAAGAGACTTTTATGTTGTCAGTGGTCTGAAGTCCTTATCTACTGTAGGAGAAGCCATTGACTTCTTAAAGAGAACACAAACAATGTTGGCAGAGGGCAATCTGAAACTTCATAAAATCACTTTCAACAGTTCAGAAGTAATAAGAGCATTTCCTGCTGAAGAAACATTTTTACCTTTCAAGTCTCTGCCCAAGAGAAACCATATACTGTACATGCAGATGTGTCTTATCCACAGTCAATAGTCTGTATGATCCACTGGGGTTTGTGGCTCCAGTTACCTCCAAGGAAGATCCCGACTGAGGGAGCCTTCCCAAACTACTGATGAGTGGGATGTCCCACTGCCACCAGAAATGTGACAAGATTGGGAGAAATTGACTCTCTAAAGAGTCTTGAACAACTGCACATCCCATGCACTTACATCCCTGTAGCGCTCGGTACTGCCAGTCACAAAGAGATCTGTATCTTCTCAAATGCTTCAGAAAAAAAAATTGCTGCAGTGGTCTACATGAAAATACAGATGCAGATGGGCTATCCCATGTGGGCTTCATCTTTGGTAAAGCAAGTTAGCACCACATCCTAATCATATCATTCCATGCTTAGAATTGTGTGGAGCAGTGCTGGCAGTAGAGATAGCTGAGATGATTCTAAGTGAAATGGACATTCAAATAGACACAGTTTTTACAATGACAGTAAAGTCATTCTGAACTACATCTACAACCCAGTGGCGTAGCCACAGGTGGGGGTGGGCCGGGGCCCACCCACTTAGGGCTCAGGCCCATCCAACAGTAGCACATGGTAATGAAAATGCTGCTCTCCACAATACTGGCACCTTCGCATGCTCAGTTTTCAGCGCATGCCTGCTGCAGACTACCAAGGTGGAGACTGGAGAGAAGCATTTTCCCACCAGCTGAGATATTTTTTTGATGTGGGGGTGGGGGAGAGAACATTTGGTGTCCACCCACTTCTTGCCTAGGCCTACCCAAAATCTGATGTCTGGCTACGCCCCTGCTACAGCCAAACCAGGAGATTTTATGTGTACGTCAGCAACAGAGTTGATTGTATACAGACGTCAACACCACTGTTTCCTCTATGCTGAGCAGGAGTCCTCCAACTACATTGCTGCCAGTGGGAGATGCTGCTTCAATATAGTGTCTTCTATAACTAGGAACAGACAGGTTCCTTGGAATCCTACAGAGCTTGCCTTTCTCTCACTATTGAAAATGTGATGAGCTACGCGGGCTTGCATAGGAGAGACCCAGCCTGTGAGCCAGGGAGAGCTCGGTCCCCAAGACCAGGGTGGACGCAGAGGGAGTCACTGTTGGAAAAGGGTCAGATTAGAGGAGGGTCTGAGCCTACAGAAATTTGAGCTGTATTGAGGGAAGGAGAACCAGCCAGTGGGAGTCATGCTGCCTCAGGATAGGCATAACTGGAGAACTGTATATATGTATATACTTTGCTCAGAAACTTGCCTTTGTAAATATCCCTGAAAGAAAAAGTGGCATGGGAGTTCCTCTGAAGAACAAAAGAAGAACTGGAACCTAGCTGGAGTTTTATCTAAAATAGGGGTGCTGAAACTGGTTTGATGTAGCAGAGTTAGAGAAATAAGGTTTGAGTTTTGCATTAAACTACTGCCTAAAGTGAGCTTCTTGGGAACAGAGGGCCGAGAAGGGCCAGACCCCTGAGAGAGCGTGAGTGTCTCCCAAATCCCCAGATCATAACTTCAGAATTTCAACCCACTCCCAGCTCATCATGAGTGTGGACTAAACTAAGAGAGATAGTGGAAATGTCCCTGTGAGCCTGGGTCTGAGCAAACTGAGCCTAGCCTAGGGGAGAGACCCAGGCTGCAATTCCAAAATGGGTGAAAACTTCTTCAAAAACCAGATCATGTGTACTTCACTAGAAATGTTGAAAGGAAGCAGACTTCAGGATAATATCTTCAGAGAGAAGGAATCATTTGCTTGTCATTATGACTGGCTCTCTTGAAAAGAGTTCTTAAGGCAGACAGTAATGTGAAATCTTTTTTCATTTAATGGTTTGAGACACAAAATATAATGTGCTGGCCGCCTGATTAAAAGATTCTTATGGAGTTTCCACTTAGGACTGAATGAATAACAAGTATATTGTGTACTGCAACAGTTCTTGCATTCTTTTGATAATTAAACTAAAATGGACATTAGAAAAATTTTAAATACACATTTTCTCAACTTCAAAGAAGCTATTTTCTGAAGTTTCCTAGCACATAGGATGCAGATTTGCTTCCCAAAGACACAGAATAAGAGGGAAAAATCTTCAGCACTTCAGTTTTAGGGAAGGGTTTTTGCTGATTAAGTAATTGTCCAATTAAATCATATATGTATTTATTGACTTGGGCTTTGAGTCTTTTCCATCCAACTTATGACCTCTAGTTCTACCATTTCCCTGACTCTGAAAGCGATTAATTTGCATATTAATACCTTTTAAATATTTAAATGTCTGTATCATATTCCCCCTAAGCCCTCTAGAGCAGGGGTTCTTAATCCATTCCTTGGGACCTATATGGCCAGTCAGGTTTTCAGGATAGCCACCATGAATATGTGTGAGATAAATTTGCATACAATGAAGGCAGCACATGCAAATTTATCTCATGCATATTCATTATGGACAGTGTGTTTTTTCTAGCAAAAAAGGTGCCGGTACTCAAATGCCTGGCCACCCTTCAGGGGTAGCATATTCACTGAGGAACCCACCCCACAATAGCCAGGCCCCCTACAACCAGTCCCAGAATCTATGACAAGGCAGAATTGGTGTGTAGAGCCTGAGCTCTTTCATTAAAGCTTGGGGACCATGGGTCAATTTTAGCAGACAATGGAAAAGGTGCCGGTACTCAGTACCCCCAAGTACCCCCCTCAAAAAAAGCCCTGATTATGGATATCCTGAAAATCTGACTGACTGTGTGGGCATGGATTGAAAACCCCTGCTCTAGAGTATACATATTCAGGTCTTGAAGTCTCTTCTGATATGTCTTTTGGTACAATCCCCATATCATTTTTATTGTCTTCCTCTGAACCACCTCAAGTCTTTTGATGTCCTTAGCAAGACACAGCCTCTATAATTGAACACAAGACTCCAAATGGAGCCTCATCAATGACTTCTACAGGAGCATTAACATCTCCTTTCTGAATATGCTTCTCTCTATGCAGCCTAGCCAGTAGCGTAGCCAGAGTTTAATTTTTAGATGGGCCTGGAGATGGACTGGGTGGGCACAGGCCTCGCATTTCCTCTCCACCCACTGCCACCCCCCCTGCCCGCTCGCCCGCCGCCGCATTTCCTCTCCATCCGCCCGTCGCCGACGCATTTCCTCTCCAACCGCTACCCGCTACCCCCCGCCTCCACGACAGCCCCCTGCACATGGTCAGTTCTGGTCATTTTTACTAACCTGAAGTGCCGTTCTCCCTCCAGCACTGGTGATTCCCATAGCCAGCCTTCTGCCAGCGCGTGTCGTCAGAGTCTCTTCTCAGGCGTGTCCCGCCTACTCTGCAACTTCCTGTTTTCCGCAAAGTTGGGATGCAGGAAGTTCCAGAGTAGGTGGGACGTGCCTGAGAAGAGGCTCCGATGACGCATGCTGGCAGAAGGCTGGCTATGGGAATCGCCGGTGCTGGAGGGAGAACGGTGCTTCAGGGCAGTAAAAGTGAGCAGACCACGCAGACGGGGAGAGCAGGCAGAAGAGGCTGGGCGGGCCTGGAGCAAAAGTGACTTGGCCTGGGCCCGTCCAGGCCCACCCATGGCTACGCCCCTGAGCCTAGCATCTTTGTGGCTACGGCCACCACCTTGTCGCATTGTTTTGTGGCCTTAAGAGTCTCAGACACTGTCATTCCAAGGGCCCTCTCCTGGTCTGTACCTATCAACCTCTCATCCCCTAGCAAATACTGCTCTTTTGTGTTTCTACACCCCATGTGCATCACTCTGCACTTTTTTCACATTAAATTTTAATAATTAAATATTAGACAATTCTTCTAATTTTTTTAGATCACATCTCATGTTATCCACTACCTCAAGGACGTACAATCTATTGCAAATCTTTATGTTATCCTCAAAAAGGCAAACTTTTCCCATCTAATCCTTCTGTCACTCATAAATATATTGAATAGAATCAGCCTTAATACTAAACCTTGAGGCACTCCATTACTCACCCTTCTTTTCTCTGAGTGCATTCCATTCAGCCTCACCCTCTGCTGTTTATCAGCCAACCAGTTTTAATCCAGTTCATCACTTTGGATCTTCACTTCATCCCATTTAATTTGTTCATGAGCCTCCTATGAGGAACCATGTCAAAGGTTTTTCTGAAATCCAAATAGATCACATCTAATGCATATTCTCAATCCAGTTCTCTGGTCACCAAGTCAAAGAAATCAATCAGATTCATATGTCACAGTTTTCCTGTGGTAAAACCATGTTGCCTCAGAACTTCCAGGAAGTTTACCCTCCTTTTCTTTAGTAGCACCTCTACTATTTTTCAAACCACCAAAGTGAGGCTTACTGGCCTGTAGTTGTCAACTTCTCCTCTGTCACCATTTTTGTAGAGAGCTTCCAACCTTCTTCAATCCCATGGAACCTTCCCTGCCTTCAAAGATTTATTATACAAAATGTTAAGAGGGTTTACCAGAACCGCTTTGAACTCTTTCAATATCCTTGAGTGTATCTCATTTGGCTCCATGTCGTTGTCTATTTTCAGTTTTTCCAGTTGTTCATAAGCATTT
Source organism: Microcaecilia unicolor (assembly GCF_901765095.1). Lineage (NCBI taxonomy): Eukaryota > Metazoa > Chordata > Amphibia > Gymnophiona > Siphonopidae > Microcaecilia > Microcaecilia unicolor. The sequence goes on along the minus strand of NC_044031.1, from coordinate 133,570,027 downwards.
TCTTCTTTGAAAGGTGTGATATCTACTCCCATATATACCTTTTTCAGCCGACAGAGGTCCTTCTCCAGGATTTTCTTCTGTGAACACAGAACAGAAGTATTTGTTTAGTATATCCACCTTTAACTCGTCACTCTCCACAAATCAATTCTCAGCATATTTGAGTCTCAGAATTCCATTTCTAGCCTTCCTCCTTTCCCCAATATACCTGAAAAAGTCTTGTCACCTCTCTTTACATCTCTAGCCATTTTTTCTTCCACCTGTGCTTTTACCAGCTGCATTTCTCTCTTCACGTCTTTGAATTTTACTTGGTGTTCTTTCCTATGCTCTTCTTCTATATTTCATACATGCAACCTCGTTTGCTTTTATTCCTTCAGATTCTTATTTGGTGTTCTGCTTCTTGCTGGCCTCCCACTTAGTCACCTCTCCCCTTTCCAATCGGTTCAAAACTCTGCTGCCCGTCTCGTCTTCCACCAGGGTCGCTTTACTCATACTACCCCTCTCCTCAAGTCGCTTCACTGGCTCCCTATCCATTTTCGCATCCTGTTCAAACTTCTTCTACTAACCTATAAATGTACTCACTCTGCTGCTCCCCAGTATCTCTCCACACTCGTCCTTCCCTACACCCCTTCCCGTGCACTCCGCTCCATGGATAAATCCTTCTTATCTGTTCCCTTCTCCACTACTGCCAACTCCAGACTTCGCGCCTTCTGTCTCGCTGCACCCTACGCCTGGAATAAACTTCCTGAGCCCCTACGACTTGCCCCATCCTTGGCTACCTTTAAATCTAGACTGAAAGCCCACCTCTTTAACATTGCTTTTGACTCGTAACCACTTGTAACCACTCGCCTCCACCTACCCTCCTCTCCTCCTTCCTGTACACATTAATTGATTTGATTTGCTTACTTTATTTTTTGTCTATTAGATTGTAAGCTCTTTGAGCAGGGACTGTCTTTCTTCTATGTTTGTGCAGTGCTGCGTATGCCTTGTAGCGCTATAGAAATGCTAAATAGTAGTAGTAGTAGTAGTTGTGAACCATATTGGTTTCATTTTCCTCTTGCTTTTGTTTACTTTCCTTACATGAAGATTTGTTGCCATTTGTATAACTCCTTTCAGCTTGGACAGCTGACTTTTCACTTCTCTTATATCCTCCCATCCTGCCAGCTCTTTCTTCAACTACTCTCTCATTTTACTAGTCAGCATATTTGAAATTCAGGACTTTTGAGTTTCGTGTGTCTAGGACCTATATAGTGAACCATATGGTGTGATGATCACTACTGTCCAGTCAGGCACCCACCCAGACATTATACACATTATCTGCATTTGTGAGCATGAGATCTAGTGCTGCCTCTTCTCTTGTGTGTTCCATCACCATTTGTTTGAGCAGAGCACTTTGAAAGGCATCCATGATCGCTGTACTTTTTTCCGATTTTCCAGATGGAGCATTCCAATCTTAAACTAGTAGGTTGAAATCTCCCAGCAATACACCTCCCATTTCATTCCCAGTCTTTAGACATCTATAACCAGACCTTTGTCCAGATTCTCCATTTGTGTTGAAGATCTGTAGACGACACCTGTTTCCATCTTCTCTCTCCAAGATGATCCATATTGCTCCCTCCTTTCCTCAGTTGTTTTCAGCCATTTCTATCCTTCCTAAAAAGATTATAGCCTGGTATGGTTGAGTCCCATTCATGGGTGTCATTGAACCATGTCTCTGTGATAGCAACAAAATCTGTCTGCTTCTAACATCAGGGCTTGCAGATACTGTACTTTGTTGCTTAAGCTGTGATCATTCATGTGTTTTGCTCTCCAGCTATATTATATTGACTCTCTCACCTTTTGAAAAGTTTTTTTTTTGCCTAGTCTCTTATTCCACTTTGTTGCTGATAAATGATTTGCTAAGATGGTTTATTTTATTATTTCTATCTCTCATTGGTGTTCCACTTTTGCTTTTGCTGCCTGGTTTTGTTTCCCACCCCCACCCTCTAGTTTAAACACTTGGAAATATAAGGGGAAGTTCTATAAATGGTACCTGAAGTTAGGCAGTAGATCTGTGCCCAAATTTCAGTGTGGAAACGCATTCCAACAAATGCAAAACACTAAAACAAGGCTGAAACTGCAGATCGAAGCAGAAATACACTTACACATCCAGGTATAGGATAGTGCATAAGTGTATCTGCTTGCAGCTGCAAAGGGGGCATTCCCATGGGCGAGGCATAGATGGGTCATGGTGTTCCAGAAAATTGTACACAGTATTACAGAATGCCACAGATCTGCACCCAACTTGCATGCTAGAATTTATACCTAGTTTTAGTTGGTGCAAGTCCTTCCTGCCACAGAGAGATGTTGTTGCGATTATGAATGGTGAGCACTAGGACCATACACAGATTCCCAGCCACAGCAGGCAGGTCATTTCCAGAGTAGAAGGAGAGAAGGCAGGACAAGAGCTTGGCACAGCAGGAAGCTAGGAGACAAGGCTGAAGCTTGGCAAGGCAGGAACCAACAGCAAAGGAGGTACTTGACAAAGCAGAAACCAGGAGACAAGCTGTACTTGGCAAACAGAACCAGAAGACAACCTGGAGTTGGCAAAGCAGGAACCAGGAGGCAAGCTGGACATGGCAAAGCAGGAACCAGGAGACAAGCTGGACTTGGCACAGCAGGAACCAGGAAGCAAACTGGACTTGGCAAGCAGAACCAGGAGACAAGCTGTACTTGGCAAGCAGAACCAGAAGACAACCTGGACTTGGCAAAGCATGAACCAGGAAGCAAGCTGGACATGGCAAAGCAGGAACCAGGAGGCACACTGAACTTGGCAATCAGAACCAGAAGACAACCAGAAGACAACCTGGACTTGGCAAAGCATGAACCAGGAAGCAAGCTAGACATGGCAAAGCATGAAACAGCAGACAACCTGGACTTGGCACAGCAGGAACCAGGAGGCAAACTGGACTTGGCAAGCAGAACCAGGAGACAACCTGGACTTGGCAAGCAGAACCAGAAGACAACCTGGACTTGACAAAGCATGAACCAGGAAGCAAGCTGGACTTGGCACAGCAGGAACCAGGAGGCAAACTGGACTTGGCAAGCAGAACCAGAAGACAACCTGGACTTGGCAAAGCATGAACCAGGAGGCAAGCTGACATGGCAAAGCAGGAACCAGGAGACAAGCTAGACTAGGCAATCAGGAACCAGGAGACAAGTGGAACTTGGCAAAGCAGGAAGCAGGAGACATCAGGAGGAGGCACACGAGGCAGGACTGGGCATCCTCAAAAGCAGACAGCCCTGTGATGACACCCATACATGCCCCTGGCATCCTGCTGGTAACCCTATATCAAGCTGGCTGTGGTGTGCATGGGATGCTGGGAGGATGCCGTCTCATAGGCTGCCCTGGTAAGTCCATCAGGGTCGGGGTTGGGGTCATGTTTGGAGTCACGACGGAGCCATGACAGATGCATTCCATCATTACAGTATAACCTTTAGTTTCTCCATGTATTACTCAATCTTATGCATGTAAAACCTTCTTGTTGACACCAGGTTTTGAGTCATTTATCAAACTTTTCTGTATAATGTAATGACTGTATTATTTAATATCTTGAAAAAATGTCTTAAATTGTATGTATTAAAATAGCATTAGAAAGTGAGATAATATAAACATATCATATTCCTGGATATCCATTGATCTTTAACTCACATAGAAAGAGACATTTTAACAAGGACAATCATTATTTACTCTTTTTATTGTATAAAATGCTACAGGCATAGCTAAACACTTTTTATTAAAACATTGAAACAATACTGCCTAAATACATTTTTAATGTTCTACACAAAATACTTTCCTAATTGAATTCATTCTTCTTTAGCCTTTATGAACATTAAATCATGGGAATTTATCAATTGATTTTACAGCAAAACTGGCTTTAGCAATATTCTTCTTTTTCCCTCCTATTCAAGAAAGGCTTACGTGGAAACTGGAACAATTTATAGAAAATTTTGGCAGGTCCAAGTCTATTAAGTGATTTGTCACCAGCTCCTCTGTGTTCCATAATTCTAAAATGAACACAGTTCATGGGAAAGTTATCAAGATTTGGTGAAAGGCAAGCTTGTACCACACCATGATTTACCTCATCATCAGTCACTAACCTGTGTTATCTCCACATCACAGACTGCTGACTTCTGTGGTAAAGGACCAACTCTGCCTATGAGCTATCTCGCAGGCAGCATTAGTCCATCAGGCCTGGAAAACCAGACCACCAAGCTATGGCCTTGATGTCCCTGTGCCGCTATGTAAATTGGACAGCACCAGCTCAGTAAAGGGCCCTTTTTCTAAAGCTTAGCATGCAGTAACGGACATTAGTGTAGGCAAAATGCTGTGTGTCCTATTTTATATCTATAGGCTATGTGGTACTTAGCTTTAGCAAAAAATCTCCTAAATGTTATCAATAGGGCCTCATCTTTTAGGATGCCCCCCCCCATCAAGCCCTCCCCCCGAAAATGATTTCTGAATCATCCCCCCAATCTGACTAGTTTCCCTTAGCAACAGTCCTCACCATGAATCTCCCCAAAGCCTGAAATCCCCACATCCCCTCCTCCATTCCCTGAAGCCCCCCTCCACTCCCTTTTTTGTATGTTTGTTATAACAGGTAGTACAGATGGGTTGCATCAAACTTTCTTGTTTTGCAGAAATTCCTACTGGTCACTTTCCTTAAGAAAAATTATTTTTTTGTCAAAAGAAAGGCACCAAATTCCTAGTTTCCTATACTTTTAAAAACTGGGGACGACCATCTCTAAGGTCGACCTAAATGTTCAATACTCAAGGTGAGGTTGCACCATGGAGCGATACAGAGGCAATATAATATCCTTGATCTTATTTACCATCCCTTTCCTAATAATTCCTAGCATCTTGTTTTTCCCTTTTGGCTGCTGCCACGTACTGGGCAGAAAATTTCAGTGACCAGTAGGAATTTCTGCAAAACGAGAAACCTTGCATTAATGTCTGCCAAGTTTGATGCAACCCATCTGTACTACCTGTTATAACAAACATACAAAAAAGGGAGTGGAGGGAGGCTTTTAGGGAATGGAGGAGAAGATGTGGGGATTTCAGGCTTTGGGGAGATTCATGGTGAGGACTGTTGCTATGGGAAACTAGTCAGATTGGGGGGATGATTCAGAAATCATTTTCGGGGGGGGGGGGGGAGGGCTTGATGGGGGGGCATCCTAGAAGATGAGGCCCTATTGAAAACATTTAGGAGAATTTTTGCTAAAGCTAAGTACCACATAGCCTATAGATATAAAATAGGACACACAGCATTTTGCCTACATAGACACATAGATCTTTTTCTTGGTTGCTGACTCCTAAGGTGGACCCTAACATCAGGTAACTATGATTTGAATTCATCTGCCATTTTCATGCCCAGTCTTCTACTTTCCTAAGGTCTTCCTGCAATTTTTCACAGTCTGCATGTGTTTTGACAGCTTTGAACAGTTTTGTGTCATCTGCACATTTAATTACTTCATAGTACAGAAAGACTACAGGTAGGGGCACTGTAGAGGGAAGACGTACCACCAGGATCTCTCTTCTCGACGACTTCTTCAACCCAATCTGGCTTTCTGCCTGTGGTTGTTATAGGCAAGAGAAGAGGGAAGGTGAGGGAGTTTCACTTAACCCTCAAGGCTGGGGTTGCTGCAGGAGTTCTGCTGACTTCCTCCCCTTTTCTGGGTGCCACCACATCAGAGTCAGCCAGCAGCTTAGACGGTGCTTCCCTAAGCCCTGTCAAGTGACGCCCCCACCTCACTTAGAGGGGCACAATCGAACGTGAACGCCCATCTCCATGGGCGTCTATGTCCGAGAACGGGTACGTGAAGGGGCGGGACAGACCGTATTTTCGACAGAAATGGGCGCCCATCTTTTTTTCGATAATACGGTTTGTGCCTGGCAAATGCATCGGATGTGTGCGGATTTGAGCTGGGCGGTTTCGTTTTTCAGCAATAATGGAAACCAAAGGTGCCCAGCTCAAAAACGAACAAATCCAAGGCATTGGGTCATGGGAGGGGCCAGGATTCGTAGTGCACTGGTCCCCCTCACATGCCAGGACACCAACCGGGCACCCTAGTGGGCACTTGTAACATTTTAAAATAAAAAGTAAAATACCTCCCAAGTCCATAGCTCCCTTCCTTTGGGTGCTGAGCCCCTCAAATCCCCCCCAAAACCTACTGCCCACAAATCTACACCATTACCATAGCCCTTATGGCTGAAGGGGGCACCTAGATGTGGGTACAGTGGGTTTTGGGGGCGGTTTGGAGGGCTCCCATTTACCACCACAAGTGGAACAGGTAGAGGGGATGGGCTTGGGTCCACCTAGGTGAAGTCCACTGCACCCACTAACAACTGCTCCAGGGACCTGCATACTGCTGTGATGGTGCTGGGTATGACATTTGAGGCTGGCATACAGGCTGGCAAAAAAGGTTTTTAAAGTTCTTTTTTGGTGGGAGGGGGTTAGCGACCACAGGGGGAGTCAGGGAAGGTCATCCCCGATTCCCTCCGGTATTCATCTGGGCAGTTGGGGCACTTTTTTTGGGGGGGGGGCTTGTTCGTGAGAAAAAAGGGTCCAGAAAAATTGACCCAACTTCTTGCTAAAAACGCTTTTCTTTTTTCAATTATCATCTGAGGGCGCCCATCTCTGCTCGGCCGATAAACAAGCCCCAATCCCGCCTTCACCACACCTCCAACATGCCTCCAACATGCGCCCCGTCAACTTTGTTCATTCCCACAACAGATTGCAGTTGAAGGCGCCCAAAATCAGCTTTCTATTATACCGATTTGGGCACCCACCAGAGAAAGGCGCCATCTCCCGATTTGGGTCAAAATATGGGCACCCATCACTTTCAAAAATAAGGCTGTTAGTCTGGGAGTGAGTTTGTCGCTGTTGATCCTGCTCCCCGTACCTCAGTGGAGGTGGATGGGAGTTTGCAGAGAGGGAGTTCAACTTCAGCTATGACTGCTTCAGAGCCCAGAGGAGACATACTACTACTACTACTATTTAACATTTCTAAAGCGCTACCAGGGTTACGCAGCGCTGTACAATCTAACAAAGAAGGACAGTCCCTGCTCAAAGGAGCTAACAATCTAAAGGACAAAAAAGTGCAGTCAATCAAATTGGGGGCAGTCTAGATTTCCTGGATAGAGGTACAATGGTTAGGTGCCGAAAGCGACATTGAAGAGGTGGGCTTTGAGCAAGGATTTGAAGATGAGCAGGGAGGGGGCTTGACGTATGGGCTCAGGGAGTTTATTCCAAGCATAGGGTGAGGCGAGGCAGAAAGGGCGAAGCCTGGAGTTGGCGGTGGTGGAGAAGGGTACTGAGAGGAGGGATTTGTCCTGTGAGCGGAGGTTACGGGTAGGAGCGTAAGGGGAGATGAGGGTAGAGAGGTAATGAGGGGCTGCAGATTGAGTGCATTTGTAGGTTAGTAGGAGAAGCTTGAACTGTATGCGGTACCTGATCGGAAGCCAGTGAAGTGACTTGAGGAGAGGGGTAATATGAGCATATTGCTGTATATTTCAAAACTTTTTCCTGCCTATACTGTAAGTACTCTGGTTGAGGCTAGAAGCTGAGATTTTGAAACAAAACAGCCTTGTGACTTAGAGAAGCACTATAGGATATTACTTGTGGCGTGCATTCTTCTTTGCAACCTTTAGTTGTGGAGAATTGTAAGGAAGTAAGACTATTTCTGAACCGGTGCTGGTCCAGGCACAAGCTACTCTTTAGCAATCCTTTAAATTGAATATTTTGGAATCTAAAGTTCAGACTTTAGAGGGTATAATTTCAGCCTTAGTGAAAGATAAGAAGTTTCTTTATCATTGTTTGTAATACCTGGAGAACCAGATTAGAGAGAGAGAAATAATAGGCCAGTGACAGGTAGAGGCACTGCATATGTGGACAATATACTGAAATCTTCTGCTCAGTGTGCAGTGGTCCCCAAAAAACAAACAAGATGCTAGTAATTATTAGGGAAAGGATAGAAAAGAAGATGAACAATATTATAATGTCTCTGTATCGCTCCATGGTGTGACCTCACCTTGACTATTGTGTGCAATTCTAGTCACCATATCGCAAAAATAATATGTAGCAGAAGGTCCAAAGAACGACTACTAAAATGATAAAGGGGTTGGAATGCCTCTCATATGAGGAAAGGCTAAAGAGGTTAGGGCTCTTCAGCTTGGAAAAGAGAAGGCTGAGGGGAGCATATGATAGAGGTCTACAAAATCCGGAGTGGTGTAGAATGGATAAAAGTGAATTGATTTTTACTCTTTCAAAAAGTACAAAAACTAGGGGATACTCAATGAAGTTACATGGTAATACTTTAAAGAAAGAATAGGAAGAAATATTTCTTCACTCAATGAACAAGCTCATTGCCGGAGGATATGGTTAAAACGGTTAGCGTATATGGGTTTTCAAAAATGTTTGGACATGTTCCTAGAGGAAAAGTCTATAGTCTGCTATTGAGCTAGACATGGAGGAGGCCACTGCTTTCTCTAGAATCAGTAATATGGAATCTTGCTTCTATTATGGTTTCTGCCATGTACTTGTGCCTTGATTGGCCACTATTGGAAGCCGGAAACTGGGCTAGGTGGACCATCGATCTGACCCAGTATGGCTACTGTAACCACAGAAAGGCATATATCAAATCCCATCCCCTTTCCTATGTTCTTATGAAGTTGCAAAACCACCGCTTCCACATGTAAGTGTTGGCACTATTATATGGTAGATGTGATGTTGATGCCACACTTTTCCTGCATGTATACATTTGTAAATTGACTGTACCTGCTGTACTTGCCTGCAAATACAAGTGCACTCTTGCATTCCCTTATACATATTTTACAAAAGGATCTGCATTTGGCAGAACCTTTTTTTAAACTAAAGGGGGAATTGAGCCCGATGTAGATGTCTCAGTTCCAATTTCTATGACCTATCTAAAATAAAGGTCTACATGAATCATTTTAACCTGTATACTCAATGAGCCAGATTCTATGAATGATGTTCAAAAATGAGCACCGTAAAAGATCAGCACTAAGTGGAATTCCTTAAAGGGTGCACGCCCTTTATAGGATCATGCTTAATTCTGATTCCTGTGCCCTATCGTTGGGTGCAAAACTTATGCCTGCTGAAACCTGGTGTAAATGCTGGCACCTAAGCTGGGCACGCTGACCTATTATTTAGTAACAATGCACACAACAATGACAGGCCCATGCCCCTCCCTTGGCCACTCCTGCTTTTAAGGTAAACACCATGGGATTTATTTATTTGTTTATCTTATTTATAGTCTGCCTTTATCCAAAGTGGGAAACAAATTTACATACATAAAAACATAAAGATAATCAAAAAACACAACCATCTACTTCATTCTTCAAGAAAGGCCTTTACAAAATAGTAAGACTTCAAGAAACGTCCAGCTTTATACAATAGCATGCAAATCCTAATTGGTGCCAATTAATGTCAGTAATTGGTTGTTAGCAACCAATTATTGACAGTTAAGAGCTTGTTAACCAATTAAGTTGGGCGTGCATCTCAGGATGGGCTCCCAGATCTGGGTGCCATATATAGAATCTGAAAGTATATGCTTTCCTTTAAAACACATGTTGAGCCCAATTTTAGGACAAGGTAATAATGACATTAAAAGTATACTGCAACCAAAAACCAAAATATTTGAAGGATCAGATTGAACAGTACACGCCAAGAGAAACCTGCAACCTTCACAGGGTCATTTATTAGTTGCTCCATAGCAAAGGTCAAGAGGAACGTTACATGAAGATCAAGGACATTTTTGATAATGTTTAATGTTTAATTGGTACTTGATACGCTGCCTTTTCTAAGAAGGTCAAAGCAGTTTGCAATTACAATAACAATAATAAGAATATAGCAAGGAAAAGAACTCTATTTTACAGTAGGAAAGACATATTTAATACGTGATTCAATCATATAATAAAAGCATTAAAGTTAAAATTTTAAGTAGCAAAGCTATGCTTGAACTATATTACAGGAATTATAATAAAGTGTTCAAGCCGGAGAACAACTGAAATCCAATTGAAAGTAATAGGTCTTCAATAGGGTTTTAAAACATGGAAGGAAGAGTTCAGACTGTCTCTTCGTGTTCAAGTGTACAGTGCTGCATATGTCTAGTAGTGCTATAGAAATGATAAGTAGTAGTAGATCTAAGTTCTGAGGGCAAGTTATTCCACAAAGAAAGTGCTAAAAATAAAAAGCTGCTTTCCTAGTAGATAATGGCTCCAAAAGCTGGAATACACTCCTGGTTGAGTGAAGAGAAGTTTCTAACATGTTTTAGAAACATTGCCAAGCATTCTTATTTCTGTGGTAGTTTTAGATGGAAGGTATGAGGAGAGACTTGATGACCTGAACATGTATACTCTGGAAGAAAGGAGAAACAGGGGTGATATGATACAGACGTTCAAATATTTGAAAAGTATTAATCCGCAAATGAACCTTTTCCGGAGATGTGAAGGAGGTAGAATGAGAGGACATGAAATGAGATTGAAGGGGGGCAGACTCAAGAAAAATGTCAGGAAGTATTTTTTCACGGAGAGAGTAGTGGATGCTTGGAATGCCCTCCCGCGGGAGGTGGTGGAAATGAAAACGGTAACAGAATTCAAGCACGCGTGGGATAAACATAAAGGAATCCTGTTCAGAAGGAATGGATCCTAAGGAGCTTAGCTGAGATTGGGTGGCAGAGCCGGTGGCGGGAGGCGGGGCTAGTGCTGGGCAGACTTATACGGTCTGTGCCAGAACTGATGGTGGGAAGCAGGGCTGGGTTGGGAGGCGGGGATAGTGCTGGGCAGACTTACACGGTCTGTGCCCTGAAAAGGACAGGTACAAGTCAAGGTAAGGTATACACAAAAAGTAGAACATATGAGTTTATATTGTTGGGCAGACTGGATGGACCATGCAGGTCTTTTTCTGCCATCATCTACTATGTTACTATATGTTACTATGTATGAACTGAAGTTTTAGGCATATTTCTTTTCAGATATTCAGATGTATGGTCAGCATGTGATTTTAAACACTGGCCACCTTGGGGTTTTTTTTACGCTTGTATATTCAGTGCTGGTATCTGATATGTTTATGTTTATTTATATCATGCCTTATACCCAAGGTGGGTAACAACACAACATACATAATATAAAATAACAACAATATAGACCACTAATCAATACAATAACATCAATTCAGCACAAGAACAGCAGCAAAAGACTCGTGAAAGCATCATTGATCAACAAGATGGTCTAGCAGGTAACACTTCAACATCTGCTTAAATGATGTGGTGTTCTGTTGAATTTTCAAAGAAAAAGGCAGTTTATTCCACGCCTGAGGTCCAGCCGTAGAAAAAGTACCAGTTTTTGTAAGTTGTAATCACAGACGCCTTAGATCTGGAATAACAAGCAAACCAGCATTAGTGAAACGCAACACCCTTGATGGTACATAATGATGAAGAGCTGCACGCAAATAGAAGGGAGAGTCATGATTATTTTGAAGGCAGCCCAACTTGAATCATATATGCAATCTCACTCAATAACTCTGACGTGTCCAGCATTTCGTGGCTCTGTAGCTGCTGCATCAGAAAAGCCCACGCTCTGCTCCCTGAATGCCCCCTCAAGAAATATTTTTCAATGCGTGGTTAGCACAAGCTGATCTGGCCCTTACCACAGAAGGACTGAGCACATCCCACAGTATGCCATGTTAAGCTGCATTAGGCCTGTGTTAGCCAAAAAAAAGAGGCTCCAATGCATCATTAGTAAAGGGCCCCTTAAAGCAGTATGAAAATAAGTACATATTGTCTTGGTGCCATGCCTTCTTATACGCAGGTATAGCATCATGCAATTTAATAAAAGCCCTTTTCCATTGGCATTTCACAAAGAACAACCTTTATTAAAGGGTGGAGGAATGGCCTAGTGGTTAGAGTGGTGGACTTTGGTCCAGGGTAACTGGGTTCAATTCCCACTGCAGACACAGGCAGCTTCTTGTGACTCTGGGCAAGTCACTTAACCCTCCATTACCCCAATACAAATAAGTACCTGTATATAATATGTAAGCCACATTGAACCTGCTATGAGTGGGAAAGTGCAGGATACAAATGTAATAAAATAATAATGAAAGCCCTTTTCCATTGGCATTTCACAAAGAAAGGCCTTTATTTAAAAAAAAAAAAGTTAATGTTCAGCCTATTAAAAACAAACTCAAAGAGATGTTTCAAAAAAGAATTGCTATAACTTTCAAGTGAAAGTATTACATTTTTTGTGGAGCTTATCCTTCCTATTTTTATCGCTTTAATATTTGAAAATTATTTTCAGAGAGTGAATGTTGTCTTATTATCTTGCAAAAATCTTTTTCTATTTATTCATTTATTTTGTTCATTAAGGGGGTAAACAGCGATAGCATGTTTAGCTTGTGGTATAAATCAGCTGGCAGTAAATGCAGAGACACCCATTATATTCCTGTGGGCGTCTTGGCATTTACTGACTTCTACTGTGAGCTAAAAATTTTACTGCGGCTTAGTAATTTATATTCTGCCTTAAAACTAAGTGGAGTACAATAAAACATACATAAAATAGATACATCAAAAAACATACACTAGATTTATCTAAAGACTTTCACAATATAGCTATGAAAATGGAAGTACTACTGATATGTGATTTCAATATGCCAGATATTGATTGGGGTATCCCTGCTGTGGTGTCATATAGACGTTGGGAGATCCTGGATTACCACTAACCTGTCATATGTATAAATTATTAGAATTTTCTAAAAACAATCAGATTTTTCTGGTCATAACTAACAGGTAGATATTGATCCTAGCCGTCAAGTGCATCTTTCCTGTGATTTTATGTGAAGGCATAATCAAAGGAGACACAATCTTGAGTAGATTTCCTGCTTTGCATAACTAACTCTCCCATAGGATAGATAAATGGCTTATCAAGTCTGCATTTGTTAAGATACTTTCTTGAAATTGCTTTCCGAGCTGTGATACATTTCATGCTCACTAGGGATGGCCTGTCAGATCCATTATTTTACCTGTAGTATCTTTACTATGAAGTCCTTTACAAAGCTGTGGTAAGCTTTAGCGTGTGCTTACTGCAGCTGAAAAGGTCTCACTACGGGACACACTGAGGAGTCCCATAGTAATTTTATAATGTGTGCACACAAACTGTATGCTAAATTTATTTTTTTATTTTTTGTCAAGGAGGCGTGTCCACGCTAATCGGTCAGCGTGTCTGCATTCCTGTGGGCTAACTGATTAGTGCATGAATAGTGTGTGAGCCCTTACTGCCTAACCTTTTTTAATGGCTAAGTGCAAATGGCAAAATTAGTGCATGAAAATATATAAGCAATGAAAATAATGAAAAAGGGAGGAAAAAGCCTCAAGAAGCTCCCAGCTATCAGCTGGTAGAGCAGGACGACTACATCATCGGCAGAAAACAACTCCTGAAGAAAAAATGTTTTTATTTAATTACAGAACATTAGCTTAACAATTTCAAAAAGTACTTAGCTGCATAGTCTCTTTCTCCCAGCAAAGCAGAAACCAGACCGTGACCAACGATGGCCAGCGTTTCGATAAGGGTCAACCAGTCAAAAATCTGTGAAAACGAGAAAACAGCAGTAATATTTGCAAAGTTATCATCATATTAACATCAACAGGACATTGCTTACTTAGGGGCCCTTTTACTAAGGCACGCTGAAAAATGGCCTGCGCTGGTGTAGGTGTGTGTTTTAGATGTGTGCAGTTCCATTTTTCAGTGCACCTGGAAAAAAGACCTTTTTTGTGGCCAAAAATGGATGTGCGGCAAAATTAAAACCAGCACATGTCCATTTTCGGCCTGAGACCTTACCGTCACCCATTGACTTGGCAGTAATCTCTCATGCGCTAACCGGGCAGTAAGCGTCAGTGCCCGTAAACTGGTGCTTACCGGTAGAAAATAAAAAATATTTTCTACCGCGTGTTTTGTACGTGCACCAAAAATGGAATTACTGCCCGGGGCACATGGTGGCCAGGCAGTAGTTCCAATTTGAAGTGCGTTGGACGTGCATAGGTGCCTACGTGCCTTAGTAAAAGGGCCCCTTAGTTTAAACTCCTTTCAACTGTGACAGAACAAGGGAGGCAGACACAGCCCTAATGTCAACCCCACTATATAACTAAAAGTCAATTAGACATTTTGAAATTGTAAAGCTGATGTTCTGTAATTGAATAAAAACATTTTTTTCTTTGGGAGTTTTTTTTTCTGCCGATGATGAATAAGTCCTGTTCTACCAGCTGATAGCTAGGAGCTTCTTGAGGCTTTTTCCTCCCATTTTCATTATTTTCATTGCTTATATATTCTCATGTACAGAGCCTCTTTTATGTTCGTCTGTGTTGATAGCATTTCAGGTTCTTTTCCCAAATATTGATTTTGTAGTAAAATTAGTGCATGGCCATTAATTCAGAAAACAGAAAATTGACCATTTTCTGGCAGCGCTAAAAATAGCCTTAGTGCACGGGAAAGACCTGTGTAAGGGTAATGTTAAGGCCACTTGTTATTATGGCTTAGTAAAAGGACCCCTATATCTTCTTTTTCTCTTTTTAGAACCTGTGTATGTTTCAGTTTTTGCAAAATGTATTTATTTTTTTTCATTTCACAATTTATCAATTTGTACTGAGAAATATACAAGGAATATTAGTGCATTTGGAAAAAAAAGGTGAAGCACAAGTAGGAAAATCAAAAGGAAATAAACCATAAACAGCATTTAGTGAAATTGACCTGTGCAATTAAGATGCCAATGTACTAACCTGTGAGAAATTTTGTCAATGGTATTTTTCAAAAACATTTAGCTAGATGCAGGCCTCAGTAGAGAGAAGGGGCCGGGACCGGCAGCAGTGAAGCATATGGGAATCACTGCTGCCTCTATTCCTTCCGTCTTTTAAAAAACAAGAAAAGAAAAGGTAAGTTTGAGAAAGGGGGTTGGGGAAGGAAGGGCGGGAGGTGATGCCTTCTCAGAAGAGTGCCAACTGAGCCCCTGCCTCAGGTGGCCTAATAGCAGAGCTGCCACTGTGTACGGGATAGTTTTATCTTATTTTTCTACTAGTAAAAAAGGCCCGTTTCCGAAACCAATGAAACGGGCGCTAGCATGTGGCTTTTTTGTGTGTGTGTGTGTATGTGTCACAGAGTTATTTTGTGTGTGTGTGTGTGTGTGAGGGTGCAGTGTGTGTGTGCAGGTTGTTGATGTGTGTCTTTTTTTGTTTTGTTCTGTTTTTTGCTTGGGGGTTGGGGGATGTGCTGTGCTGTCCTTGGTCGCTGTTTGCTGCTGGCTGGGTCGCGGGTAATCCTTCCAGCTGGGCCGCAGCTTGTCCTGTTCGCCCACGTCCCAGATGGTGACGGGCACGTTGTTTTCCGGCTCCTCTGACTCCATGTCAAGCGATCCCAAATATAGTCTGTGCTATAGGCCCTCTGGCACTCTTCAGTACTGGCATTAGGCATTTAAAAATTTCCCCCCCCCCCCTCCCCCGGTCTATTTTTGCACATACCCACAGCAGGAATATTCTTCTCTCGTTCCAGCGGTGGTTCTGTGCTCTCCGTGCTGCACAGATAATGAGCCATTCTGCTGGGGAATGCTCCTCCCTTATTGTCACGTAGTTTCCTCTGATTGGTCCGTCTTACTTTGCCTAGTGTTGCCTGGGAACGGTGTTATGATGGTCCTTTGTGTTTCAGAATGTTGAGGGTGTTTTTTCTGGTTGGTCCGTCATGCGAGGGCGGGGGGAGAGACATGGTCAGTGTTGTGGCTTCACCACCATGAATCCATGAACCCTTCAGGGAGTGACTGAGTGACTTCAGAACGTTGTCTTCAGAACGTTGAGGGCGAGTTTTATTATAGTAGATTGTTGCTCACAGGGTTTGCCTGTTTTTGTTCTTTGTGATCCCCACTGAGCCTTCTGGGTAGTTGCAGAATACAAGAACTAATATAATGTAATGTAGTTATTCTGTAACAGCAGTTCTGCTTATATCTAGAAGTGCTATAGAAATGTACACCTATTTAAGAGTCGCTAAGAGCTCCCACGTTATGTACATACTAACAAGTTAGTGTGCCAGTTATGTTGACATCCATTGCCTACCCCTGACAGCCCCCCTCCCATAAAAATGTTAAAAAATAAATACCATGTTCTAAACACATGCTGATGGCAAAACTAACACAGAATACTTTAGCCCCTTCCACAATAGGCCATCTTTGTGCATTAGGTATGTGTTAGGACCTAACGCTGTTTAGTAAAAGAGTCCCTTTAATTTTTGTCCAAATATTGAAGAATACAGCACCTCGTATGATAGGTGTAAAAGTCTTGGTTGTAGGAGTTAACATATGTTAGTGAGTAAAATAGATGATTAGACTTTATTGATCAATGGTTTTATTATTTGTTTTTATGTTTTATTTACTTTGTTATAGTATTTATTATACTGTTTATTGCTTTGAGGATTTTCTTAGAAGCAATAAATAAATAAATAAGGGGTTATTATACAAAGCTGCATCATTTATCATTTTGGTTGCTCTTCCTTGAACCTTTTCTAATTCCTCTATATCTTCTTTGAGATACGGCAACCAGATCTGAACTCAGTATTCAAGGTGTGGTCGCACAATGGAGCAATACATAGGCAGTATAATATTTTCGGTCTTA
The DNA here is from genome assembly GCF_901765095.1 of Microcaecilia unicolor. Taxonomy (NCBI): domain Eukaryota; kingdom Metazoa; phylum Chordata; class Amphibia; order Gymnophiona; family Siphonopidae; genus Microcaecilia; species Microcaecilia unicolor. Next base: position 133,553,329 of record NC_044031.1, on the reverse strand, counting down.
TTCACCGTCCCTTTCCTAATAATTCCTAGCATCCTGTTTGTTTTTTTGGCCGCATCAGGTAACTATGACATGGATTATTCTTTCCAATGTGCATCACCTTGCATTTGTCCACATTAAATTTCATCTGCCATTTGGTTGCCCAGTCTTCCAATTTCCCAAGGTCTTCCTGCACTATTTCACAGTCCGTACATGTTTAACAACCTTGAATAGTTTTGTATCATCTGCAAATTTAATCACCTCACTCGTTGTTCCAATTTCCATATCATTTATAAATATGATAAATAGCACCAGTCCCAGTGGCGATCCCTGCGTTATTCCACTGTTCACCCTCTTCCATTGACAGAAATGACCATTTAACCCTACCCTCTGTTTTCTGTCCAATAACCAATTCCTAATCCATACCAGAACCTTGCCTCCTATCCCATGACTCTTTATTTTTCTTAGGAGTCTCCCATGTGGAACTTTATCAATAGCTTTCTGAAAATCTAGATACACTACATCTACCAGTTCAAATTTATCCACATGTTTATTCACGCCTTCAAAGAAATGAAGCAAATTGGTGAACCAAGACTTCCCTTTGCTGAACCCATGCTGACTGATAAGGAGGTAGGGTTACTGTTTTTAAAGTTCCTTTGTTTGTGGTTTATTTTTTATCTATAGAAATGTATTATTGCGCAGGGTGGGAGGAGGATTATCTTTAGGTTTATATTGTTTTTATGTTTTTAATTCTATTAGTGTAAATGCTTAATCCTGAGACTAATATCTGGACATGATAAATATTCAAATAAATAAATATACATAAATAATATGTTTATAAAAAATTAAACATTAGTAATTCCTTATATTTACCTTATACTATATTATGCTGTATAACTTATGTTATATTTGAACCTATGATTTGTACTGGAATGTGCAATGCTTGCTGTTATTTGAGGCAGTACATTGCAGATTTGTACATTAGTTTGTAGTAAAAAAATGGTTCTTTATCATGAAACCTGTTACCTACATTATACAAGACTACAAGTAATTTAGGAAAAAGTGCCCCCTTTTTCAAAACTGACAGTGAATATTAGCATGATTTCTTATTTTTAATGAGAAGTTTGTATATAGCACAGAAGTAGGTAAAATGATGGAGGGCCAGGAAACTGAGATTGCTTATGTTTTCTCCAGGCTGCATTCTCAAATTACATCTACTTATACAGAGACTACTGGCATCCTTAACGGTCTATTCTGGCTATTGTGATAGACCTGTCTAAGGGTCATATCAAGAGAAGGCTTCACCAGGATCATATATTGCGTGGTGGCTTGGTGGTCGTATGTATGACGTCATTTACTTGGACTTGTAGGAGTGACATCATATGTACGGCTGCTAAACTGCTACACGAGACATCATTTCTTCAGAGGTTTTCTTGGGAAGAAGCACTTAATTGAAATGTGTCTGATATCAGGTAAATATCTAAGGGGCCCTTTCACAGAGCCCTGAGCGTTCGCTATTTCCGGGGGAAATGGAAAACTCCCAGAAATGGCTTGCATGGCGGTAACCCAGTGGTAATCGGGAACACCACGCGCTGACCGGTTACTGCCGGGTTAGCGTGGGAGCCCTTATTGCCATTTCAGTGGGTGGTGGTAAGGGTTCCCTGCCGCATGGCCATGCGGTAAGAGTTCTGTGGTACCCACTGCAGTAAAAAGGGCCCTAGCACGTGGGAAAAACAGCCCCCAACACTAGTGCAAGGACCTTTTTCCCACAGCTTAGTAAAAGGACCACTAAATGAATTAGGATAAATATTTTATAATTAAACAGTTTCATAAAGTGTTTGCCCCTTCTAAGGCCAATCTTAAAAGGCGTGTCAATGGATAAAGCAGTGCATTATCCACATAAGACTGTCTACTGCTGATAAATGTAAGTATGCAGAGCCATTTTGTACAGTTTTACACTCCCTGTAGAAGGTGGGGTTGAAGTAGCATTAGGGGAGACATTTCCTTATATGGACGGATGCCGCCTAGCAGTGTTATCACAAAACTACTGCTAGGGGTCACGGTGGCCATTTTAGAACCCAGCGAAGTACTGGGCTGGAGCAGAGGGGTACCACTCGTGCCTGGGTTCCACTGCCCTCTTTGCAAATAGTGTGTACTCTTTAAAAAAAAAAACTGCATACTATTATCAGCAAATAAAACACACAAAATGTGTTTTTTTCCTACTCATTTTCATTCATTAATGACATGCAACAACATGGGATATGTCATTGTAAATGACAACCTATCCCTAGTGGAGGAGTGGCTTAATGGTTAGTGCATTGGGTTGTGGACCTGGGGAACTGGGTTTAATTCCTGCTACTGCCTGATGGTCATCAGTGGTTTGAGATCTGGGGGAACCAGGTTCAATGCCCTCTGTAGCTTCATGTGCCCCTGGGCAAATCACTTAGCCCTCCATTGCTCCAGGTACAATATATAACTTAGACTGTGAGCCCATTAGGGACAGCTCAAAGTACCTGTAATAAAAATTGTAAATCACATAAGGGTTCATTTTCAAAAGCACTTAGACTTATAAGTTCTGTAGGTTACTATCAGGCTCATTTTTGAAAGAGATGGATGTTCATCTTTCGACATATTACTCCCCCAGTGGTCACTAACCCCCTCCCACCCTCAAAAAACATCTTTTAAAATATTTCATGTCAGCCTCTATGCCAGCCTCAGATGTCATACTCAGGTCCATGACAGCGCATGCAGGTCCCTGGAGCAGTTTTAGTGGGTGCAGTGCACTTCAGACAGGTGGACCCAGGCCCATACCCCTCCTACCAGTTACATTTGTGGAGGAAACAGCGAGCCTTCCAAAACCCACCAGAAACCCACTGTACCCACATATAGGTGCCCCCTTCACCTGTAAGGGCTATCATAATGGTGTACAGTTGTGGGTAGTGGGTTTTGGGTGGCTCAGCACACAAGGTAAGGGAGCTATGTACCTGGGAGCATTTTATGAAGTCCACTGCAGTGCCCCCTAGGGTGCCTGGTTGGTGTCCTGGCAGGTCAGGGGGACCAGTGCATTAGAAATGCTGGCTCCTCCCACGTCCAAATGGCTTGCATTTGGAAGTTTTTGACATGGACGTCTTTTGACTTTCGGCGATTTTCGAAACCAAAGAAATCCATGTCCAAATTCAAGGACATCCTTGGCATTTTTGAAACAAAAGATGGACGTCCATCTTTTTTCGAAAATACGGTTTTCCCCGCCCTCAGATTTAGATGTTTTACAAAGACGTCCAAATCCAAACTTAGATGTTTCTTTCGAAAATGCCCCTCTATGTAACTTTGCAAGTCTAAGTGCTATGAAAATATGCCTCCACGTCACCTCAGGGATCACTTGTGGTATATCAAGTGCTGAAATAAATAAAATAGCTACAAACTGAGCACTGTGACAATCTTATACTATGTGCAGCATTAATTATGTAACAAAATAAAGAAAAACAAAATTATAGTTCTTACAAAGGTAGACAGAATGAGGATTATGGACATGGTGAGTCTTAGGAAGCAGGGCTTTGTTTCTGTCTTTGTTTGTTTGTTTTATTTAGCTAATTTCTATACTCCATTCCAGGATTAACCATTATTAAAAGTGGTTTACAGAAAGTATAAAATCCAATAACATAAATGTAAAACATTGACATTTTTTAGATAAACTATTTATTTTTACTGTTTAATTGATCATACCAAGTGCATTCATTTAATTTGGACTTTTACTGACTAGAATGCTGGGGTATAGAGCCAAAATAGAATATTATACAAAATTATAAAATAATTGAAAATTTAGGGAGTAATGTTCAACCCACAGAAGTCAGTGTTTTTTCAAATGTCCGGATATGTGTGGTCACCCGGAAGTTAACCAGGTGCCGGCATATATTCATCCTGTTTCTTATCCTAATTATATCCTCTTGCTGAGTTGGTTAGCAGACTCAATATCACTGCTAACTGGTTAAGTACTGATTCTGCTCAGGCTCCACCCATGGACCAGTGGCGTACCAAGGGGGGGGGCGTGGGGGCGGTCCGCCCCGGGTGCACGCTGCTGGGGGGTGCCGCGGCGCACGCCTGCTCTGAGTTCGCTAAACTTCGTCGCTCGTTCACTGCAGCTCCCTCTGCCCCAGAACAGGTTACTTCCTGTTTCAGGGCAGAGAGAGCTGCAGCGAAGCGAAGTTTAGCGAACTCGGAGCAGGCGTACGCCATGGCACCCCCCCCAGCAGCGTGCACCCAGGGGGGTGCCATTTCGCCAGAGGGGGGAAGGTGTCATTTAGCGGGGGGGGCGCGCTACACCCGGGGGGGGGGGGCGCATCGGCGCTCCGCCCCGGGTGCCATCCAGGCCAGGAATGCCACTGCCATGGACCTCCCCTGCACTAACAAGACAGTACGGGAATGGCTGGTGCTGATACTCAGCAGCACTATCTGGCTAAGTGCCGCTAGTCTTGAAAGGCAATACAGCCAGGTAGGAGGCTTTCCTGCCCAGTTAAATCACTTTAATATCAACCCCTTGGGATATCTACAGTGGCATTTTAGAAAGGATGTACAAATGAGACTTCAGATATTCAGGTCCGCTAGAATCTTAGAACAGTGATTTAGAGCCTGCTCTAAAACACATAGAAAAATGGATGTTTATGCACTGGCTATATGTGGCAAGAATGTCTATTTTAGATGTCCATTTTTCTATCATTTCAATAGGGCAATGCAGGAAAATGAATGTTTCTGTGGTAGTACATGAACATAAATGCTTATGCCAGCCATTTTTGAAACATAAACATTCATTTGTCCCAAAGCTGTCACAGAGTCCAGTATCCCTTGCCATTTTCATTTTCGGGGGTGGGCGGGTAGAGAAGACATCAAACACTGGGGATTAATGAGGTGACCTCCCCTAATCCATCCAGCTATCATCTTGGACATAGATGTACATTCCCCTTCTGAAATGGGGTATGAATGTACATATCTTGGGCCCACCCTAGTCCTGCTCACAACACACTCAAGCCACACTCTCTTGCCATAGGGATATTCTTCAGCTTTAGATGTTTATATCCCAGCTTTGGAAAATTGTTTTTTTTTTTTTTTTTTACATTCATGCACTATAAATATCTAAATACTGATTTAGATACAGTAGGTTTTTGGTGGGTTTTGTAGGCCTGATACATTCAACCACAAGTGTAATAGTTAGAGTGAGATATCGTCATGGGCATGGGCCCCCTTCTCTACAGTGCACTGTACTGACCATTTGGCTATTCCATGGACCTGCTTGCTGCTCTAATAGGATTGGCCATAACATCTGAAGCTGTAATAGAGGCTGATATGTACTGTTTCTTTCATGGGGGGGGGGGGTCAGTGACCACTGGAGGAGTAAGGGGGGTCATTCCTTTATTCATCCAGTGGCCACCTGGTCAATTAGGCACTGTTTTGTGGCTTAGTCATTAATTTCTTAGTTTTTGTCCTGGATGTTTTTGTTTTGTTCCATTTTGGCAGAAAAACATCCAAGTGTTGGGGAACACCCAAATCCTTCCCTTAACACGCCTCCAACATAACCCTTTGTGATTTGAATGCACTGCGGATGAACAGCATACAAAAATGTTTAGAAAATGTGTTTTTAACATAGCAATTTCAATGTTTTGATAAGCAAAACGTCCAAATATTACTTTGTGCCACTTTTTAAACTTTTTTCTCTTTTGAAAATGAGCCTTCAAGTCAGTCAGGTTTTCAGAATATACACAATGAATATGCATGAGATCAATTTGCTAGTTCGACGTAAATTTATGTTATACATATTCACTGCAGATATCCTAATTGGCTGGGTGTGTCCTGAGGACTGTATTGAGAGCCATTGACCTAGAATACTAGCACATAGGCAAGTAAAATATACTTACACACAAAAGTACAAGCTGGGTGTCAAAGTGCCTTTTCTACAAATACCCAATTAAGCAGCATAGCGCTTATTTGCAAGGAGGATGTACACAGACAGGGCTCCAAGTTACACATGTAAATTACAGACTACTGTGTATTCTTGCCACATTTAGGTGCCTGCAGTTATGACTGGTATAACTGTAGCAGAAGAAAGTACAGCAGCGCCTCCTAGACTAGAATAATCTAGAGTCCTTTATTCACATAGACCCGACACGGGCCGTGTTTTGGTGTAACAAAGCCAGCCTCAGGGGTCATGATACTCATTTGCTTTCAAGGCTAATGTGAAAAAGGAAAACGAGTTCCTTAAAACAGCGCTAGCACAAGTAAATAGTAGTAATAAAACAAATGCCACAGTGTATCTCTAAAATTAAAGCTGTTCTGAGTCACTTAACCAATTCAACTGAAAAATAAGACAGAACTCAACTGAGATGGCAATGATGGATCTGTCATGGTGACCTGGGTGTGGCAGCGCGAGGCCTGCGTGGGCTCCTGCATGACATCAGCGGGGTCCTCTACGACAGTGGTGGGGAGGAATGACTGGGGAGCGCTATTGTTAGCTGGTATAACTGTGGACATATAATGTTAGGTGCACCAATACCAGATTATATTAGAATTCTATAATAGAATTTGGGTGCCCAGGTTCCCTTACAGAATAAGTTTCTTCCACATATCCTTGGCACATCTAAATAGAGGTGCCCAGTTGTAGAATTGCTCTTATAGTTTGTTGTACATATTCAAAATGTACTACTAATCATTTCTATAACGCTACTAGATGTATGCAGTGCTGCAAACATTGTATGCAGGTACTTTTTCTGTCCTTAGAAGACTCACAATCTAAGTCTTTGTACCTGGGACAATGGAGAGTTAAGGGACTTGCCCAAGGTCACAAGGAACTGCAGCGGGAATTGAACCCAGAAGTTAATAGTGGAAAACCTGCCAAATGGATGGGATATACTAATTTAAAACAAACATTCTTTTGCTAAGTAATGCATATGAATTGATGAAAAATTATCTTTCTAACTCCTAGTAATACTAATTATAGCCCAATCCTATATTTTGTCCAGGTAATACATATGGAAACAAAATTATAAATATAACATAGGACTAAAAAGTGTTTTTCATGTCTCTTGGATATTGTCATTGCCACTTGGTTAAATGTCAGAAAAACCTTTCCTATTTCCATGAAAATAGTAAACAAAAGAGGAAGGCTTTGTGGCTCAGTGGCATTGTTGCTATACTAAAAAACAACCTACAAGGTATGGAAAAATTTACTTGCAAAAAATAATAACAAAATACTACATTTTCCTTACACTAGAATGATGCAAAAAAAATCAGTGTGGAGGAAAAAGAGCCTCACAGAGCTCCTGGACAATATATCTGTCTATTGGAGCTGAAACGGATCTTAAACTGATCCTCTGTTCATCATTGGCTCTAAAAAAAACCTCCAAGAAAACATATTAATCATTGCTCACTAGCAGATTTAACAGAAAAATTTTTTACTGTAGTGGCAGATTTAATATTTCCACAATAGTGACAAATATAATGGTTCCATTCAATTGTTACTTCACAAGATATTGGAACTTAGTGCAAAATGAACACTTATCTTCAGCGCTAGAAGACTTCAAACACTCTTCTTAAGGCGCTCCAAGCCAACGTGGCCAGCGTTTCGTAAAAAACTGCTTCAGGGCTTAGGTAGCGCTAGTCTTCTAAAAAAGAAATTCAAATTATTCATCACTATAATTGTGAAACAATATTCAACTGATTTTAACAAACTCGCCCACTCACATGAAAACCGCTGTAGCTATCACCATATAGCAATACTTAAAGCTTTAAAGGTGTACTGCCACTCACGGCAAGACCAATTATTTCCAGCAGAGGCTCCGTTTTGGAGCCGCTCTCTATGTTTGTTGACTGTTTTTTGCAACCATTTGTCATAGAAGGTGAATCGTATATAAAGGACACAACAGAGTTTCTACAGAAATTAGAAGCCAATAGTCACCTTGCAGAGAAATCTTTGATGGCTACTTTAGACGTCACTTCATTATATACTGTCATTCCACAAGGTGAGGCACTAGAAGTATTGAAAGTCTTTCTAGACAAAAGAAGATCTAGTAGAGTTACTACCTCTTTCATCATATCTCTAGCCATGTTAGCCATGAAAAAGAATTATTTTCAATTTGAAGACACTATTTTCCAACAGATATCGGGCGTTGCGATGGGAGCCACGATGGCTCCCTCAGTAGCAAATTTATTTATGAGAGCATTTGAATTGAAATATGTTTATACCTTACGTGCATATGATAAGGTCAGTTTATGGGTAAGATATATTGACGATATCTTTCTATTATGGAATGGAGACATCAACACATTAACTCAATTTGTAGAAGATTTAAATCAATGCCATCCACGTATTCAGTTTGTCATGCATGCAAATCCAAGTAGTATTTCATTTCTTGATGTTCAAGTTTTAAATACCGGGAAAAATTTTAAGACTACAGTTTTTCACAAGACAACAGATAGGAACACTTTTCTTGCTTATGGCAGCTGTCATCCTAGTACACTCAAGAACAGTTTACCCTTTTCACAGTTTCTAAGATATCGTAGGGTCTGTTCAGATGACCATGAATTTCGACATCAATCAAAAGATTTGACTGCTAGATTACTTTGACGGGGATACCCTAAACAAGTCGTACACACAGCATATTGAAGAGCGAAATTTAATCATAGAGAATCACTTTTAATGCCTAGAGTTACCCCGATGGATGTAGAGGAAGATGTTTTTACTTTTGTGACACAATATACTGCAAGTACACCTCAAGTAGTTAAAAGTATTAAGAAATATTGGCCTTTAATTCAATCACATTCCATCTTCAGGGGGTCTCGTGTACGAATAGCATATAACAGAGGCAGAAACTTGAAAGAATCTTTATGCCCAGCAGTGCTCCCCATTGACGATTCTACTAAGACATCTAATGCCTATGGGCACTTTAAATGTGGTAACTGTAGTTTTTGTGACATCATGGATGAAACTATGATTTTTGTTAATCCAGTTGACCATAAGATCTATAAATTAACATCGTTGTCAACCTGCACGTCAGAGAACGTAATATATACTTTAAGATGTCCCTGCAACAAAATTTATGTAGGACAGACATCTCGGATGTTAACCACATGGTTAATTGAGCACAGGAGTGCGATACACACTGAAAAGATTGGTTCGCCATTGGTCACGCATTGCAAACAAAAATTACATAAATTTAAAGATTTTAAATGTGTCATTTTGCAAAGTGTTCGGAAGTCTCCGAGAGGAGGAGATCTCTGACGTCTGTTGCTACAACTTGAGCAGAGGTGGATTTACCGATTGCATTCTTTGGAACCTGCAGGGCTCAATTCAAAAGTTGAATGGTGCCATTTCTTTTAAATTGCCGTGAGTGGCAGTACACCTTTAAAACTTTAAGTATTGCTATATGGTTATTGGTTAATCCACGGCACAGCGCCTGACATCATTCAGTATAAATCGGAGCCATTTTGAAGGAATCGCAATGTCGAGTGCAAGAGACTACCGCTACAGCGGTTTTCATGTGAGTGGGCAAGTTTGTTAAAATCAGTTGAATATTGTTTCACAATTATAGTGATGAATAATTTGAATTTCTTTTTTAGAAGACTAGCGCTACCTAAGCCCTGAAGCAGTTTTTTACGAAACGCTGGCCACGTTGGCTTGGAGCGCCTTAAGAAGAGTGTTTGAAGTCTTCTAGCGCTGAAGATAAGTGTTCATTTTGCACTAAGTTCCAATATCTTGTGAAGTAACAATTGAATGGAACCATTATATTTGTCACTATTGTGGAAATATTAAATCTGCGACTACAGTAAAAAATGTTTCTGTTAAATCTGCTAGTGAGCAATGATTAATATGTTTTCTTGGAGGTTTTTTTAGAGCCAATGATGAACAGAGGATCAGTTTAAGATCCGTTTCAGCTCCAATAGACAGATATATTGTCCAGGAGCTCTGTGAGGCTCTTTTTCCTCCACATTATAATTCCATCATAGTACACTGATTTTTTTGCATCATTCTAGTGTAAGGAAAATGTAGTATTTTGTTATAATTGTTGCTATACTGCCATGCAGCAGACTTGGGTTTAGTTGCCAGATTAGAACTTCTAATTCCTGAGCCAGCCAAGGCTGAAGTTATTACAAACCAGCACTCATATCCCCATCCTAGTCATCATGTAAAGACAATATCAAGTAGCCATATTCTAGAACCATGAATGTAGACTTCCAGGAAGAAAGTCCTGACTGTGGGCTGCTGATGCAATAACTGGACTAAAGTGGGTGGGGATGGGATTTAAAGTAGGGGAGGGGGAATAACAAACCAGTAGCTGCTAATGAAAACTCATGGCAGAAGATTCCTGCCCTGTTTCCAAAGGAGCAGGAACAGACTGCTAAGCCCTCCCATCCTTTCCCCCCTCAATACAGAATCTAAACTAAATCATACTTTTATACTGCAACCACCTTGACGGTTCTTAGTAGTTTACAGTGAAAAAGAAACCAGGCATATCTGGGAAATAACAATCAAAAGGAAATCCATAGATTAAAACAAAAGAGTCATAACATAAAACCAATACTAAGCTTGTTTCAAAAATTTATCGATTAACTATTAGATCAGGTTTAGGAATAATTTATCACAAAACTATTAGATCTGGTTTGGAAATAATAAAGGTCAGAATTCTCATGCTTCTGCGTCGGTAATACTTTTTAAACTATCAGATTCACAGCTGAGTGAACAGAACAGACTTCTTGAACTTGACAGAGGGTAGTATGACCTTAAGAGAGGAACACAGCTTGCTAAACAAGTAGTACACTTGACAAAGAAATAGCAAATAAAGTGATCCTATACTGAATACAAACAGTTGCCTTTATCCAAAATAATTTTCTGCCTTAAAAACATTTTGTAAAGATCTACAATGGCTAGGATCCTAGACCCACAGTCATATGAATTGAACATAAAATCAAACCTCCTCATTGGATTCAACTCTGAATTGGACAGATATGGTGCATGAATGAGGTGAGCTTAAATTACATGCAGAAGTCCTAGAATTGAAAAACTACAATCAGAATCCTAGATCAGCCATGATAGCAGTGAGTGAAAGGAAAAGTTTTGGTTTAAAATTCCTGATGTATAAATGGTCTATATATAAAGAACATTTGACCTTGGAAAATAAAAATGGCCCATAAAAAGATATAGGCAGAATGAAGTGACTTTTCAAATTACATGAGTTGGCTCTATCCATGTATTTATTGCTTTGAATTTATAGATTTTCCTTTCTGTGCAGAGAATGGCTCCAAGTCTCACTTCTACTGTAAATTATGGTGATCCTACAGTAGAGCCGGTAGTCACTGAGCCAGCTTTGGTAAGACAGAAGATAATAGATTCACAATTCAATTGCTATGAGAAAATGAACAGAGATGCACCATACAAAAACACAGGTAAGTTATACGTTTGTCATGAACTGTAGAAATCTTTAAAGCTGTATCATTTGATGTGATCTTTATTTGAATGAAGTCTTTCTCCTTTTTCTGTTGGCATCGGTCTTCTGGTTAGCAACAAAGTCAATTTTGCCTTGTTAGGTTTAGCAATCTGTTGTTCAGGCACTTGTCACTTCTGTTGTCTGGTCCTGATCTTCATTCTTTTCTTTCCAACTTTGGTTTGATTGACACATGAATGGTAAACAGCAGCATTTGATAACTAGTTAGTGTAATGCAGATTGCCTTTTTTTCTTGAAAGGATGTTGATTAGATAATTGAGGTTTCCCTGCAAGCAGAGAAGCATGTCTTTTTCAAGAAGTTTACCTTCAATAAAAGTACTTTATCAGACTAAGGTGCTTTATTATTCGTTTTTGACAACTTGAGCTAGCTTTGAAATAGCATCTATAAGTACTAGGAACATGCATCTATGTGTGACAAGGGAGGGTCATGGTTAGGGCATAGTCCAAATAAAAAATACTGTAAGTTATGTGTGTAAATATCACATTTAGATGCTAATGTTTATATGAGCTATTGACCTGTTGTAAATTCTCATACCTAAATTTTGGCACATTGATGTGGGTTTACACTAGAATTCTATAAGGACACTTACACAGGTAACTGTTCTTATAGCATAGTCTCACTACCCATGGTAATGGATAACTTACTCATTTAGATTAGGCCTATTAAATAGCAGGCTTAAACAGATAGTGCCAGCACAGTCACTATATTATCTGGATATTCTGCACCGCCAACTGCCAAGAATGAAAGCAAAACTGAAAACAAATCCAACATTTTGGATCTGTGACCATCCCTAATAGTGGACTAAATCAATGGATTGTTAGCTACCAATGCAGATGGTTACTTTAAACTGGTCACTGCATTGGCTGAATATTGGCCCTAGTATTTTAATTAGCAATATGCTACGTTTTTGATATTGCATCAAGGGCTATAAAATTGGATCACCAATATTGCCGACACTATTTAATATAATGATGGCACCACTCAGCAAAAAAACTGGAACTAATGCATTTCAACCCATTCATATATGCAGACGATGTCACCATCTTCATACCTTTTCACAACAGTATCACATCGTACTGGACAAAATTTTAAAAGGCTTAGACCTCATGGAGAAATGGGCAACAACTTTTAAACTCAAACTGAACAGAGACAAAACCAAATTCCTGATCCTATCCAGCCCACACAATCCCATATCTTTCCAAAACTTCAAAATCAACCAACAAACATACAGAATCAAAATACATCTAAAAATAATAGGAATCATCCTCAACAAACACCTAACACTGGACAATCAAATATCAGCAGTGACATCAAAATGCTTCAGACCATTACGGAAACTGAGAAGAATAAGAGACTATTTCCTGAGAGATTCATTCAGGATACTAGTCCAATCAATGATACTATCACAAGTAGACTACTACAATGCAGCATATGTAGGGTGCAAGGAAAACACACCAAAATCTCTACAAACAGTCCAAAACGCGGCAGCAAGACTGATCTTCAAGAAATCAAAATACGAGAGAGCATCCCCATTGCTTGAAAAACTACATTGGCTACCAATCAAGACACGACTACACTTCAAAGTGAGTACCCTAATCTTCAAAATACTATTTGGAATGGCACCCGAATACATGGTAGACATGATCGAGTTATCCCCAAGAAATGGAAACTCAGAAACCAGAAGCTACCTACTTCTACATATACCCAACTGCAGAAACACTACCTACAAAACCATCTACACAGCACGGTTTAGCATACCAAAAACCATACGAAGCATCTCAAACCTCCTCCAATTCAGGAAAGAAATGAAAAACTACCTCTTCAAAAAATTCTACAACTAACTACAAAAACTATATCCACCTTCCTTTTTCAAATCAACCCTCAAAACAATTGACTAAATAATTCCAAAACGATACAAATAACAACAAAAACTATTGTCGCCTTTTCTTGTAAAACCTGTCTCTTCATAAACTCTATGAATAACCACACAAATGACAGATGTCCTCTCCACATTACTAAGCATGATTATAACTCCACCAAAATGTAAATTGTAAGCCACTTTGAATCAAAATTGGTTTTTGGATAATAGTGGGATACAGAATGCATAAATAAATAAATAAAATGAATTCCAAGACTTAGAAGCCTAACTCTTCATGTGAAAATTCCAAGTTATGAATTTTCACCTGAAGAGTTAGGCCTCTAAGTCTGACTGAAAATTTGGCACAAATTTAGGAGGCTAACATAGAAACATACATTTAGGAGCTCGCTGGCTGATATTCAAAACTATTTAACTGGCCAGGAATGGCTCCAGGTTGGTCATCTCCTCTGGATATTCACAGTTTGCAGATATTCAGCACTAAACTGGCTATGTTTAGCAGTTAAAATAGGCCACATAAATAGCAGACCTATCTTTAAACACTAAACATGTAACCAGTTAGTGCTGTCTCATATTTCAAGGAGACGGTGAGCCCTTGGACCGTAACCAGGTCTGACTACGACAGGCAAGTCATTCGGGCTAGGCGCAGCACTAGGCAAAGTACTAAGCAAGGTTTGGCAGAAGACAAAGCAGGCAGGACTTGAACTAGAGACAAGACAGGCAAGACTTGGCCTGGACATTGCAAACAAGACTAGACAGGACAAGGCAAACAAGGCTAGAACTGGATCCAGCCCCTCCGAAGGGACACCACCTTGTAGTGGTGGAGGGGCTTCCGTGTTTCAATGACTTAGGGGGCTATGCTGAAGGGTTACCCATATCAGACATGCCTCTGAGGAGAAACCAGACAAAGTGTCCCAAACTAGGGAGAGTGGAAAGATGGTGACCTGAGGCTCGTGCTACCTGCTTATAATCGAAATAGAAAAACGCCTATATTGTGACCCAAATCGGGAGATAGATGTTTATCTCACAAAAATAAATAAAGCGGTATAATCAAAAGCCGAATTTGGACGTTTTCAACTGCACTCCGTCGCGGATGCGGACAAAGTTGATGGGAGCGTGTCGAAGGCATGGTGAAGGCGGAACTGGGGCGTGGTTATCGGCCGATCAGAGATGGGCACCTTTCGCCGATAATGAGAAAAAAATATGCGTTTTTAGCGAGAATTTAGGGCACTTTTCCTGGACCCTGTTTTTCCACGAATAAGGCCCCAAAAAGTGCCCTAAATGACCAGATGACCACTGGAGGGAATCGGGGATGACCTCCCCTGACTCCCCCAGTGGTCACAAACCCCCTCCCACCACAAAATATGCCGTTTCACAACTTTTTATTTTCACCCTCAAATGTCATACCCACCTACCTGGCAGCAGTATGCAGGTCACTGGAGCAGTTATTAGGGGATGCAGAGGACTTCAGGCAGGTGGACCCAGGCCCATCCCCCCTTACCTGTTACAATTGTGCTGCTTATTGCTTAGTCGTCCAACCCCCCCAAACCCACTGTACCCACATGTAGGTGCCCCCCTTCACCCATTAGGGCTATAGTAATGGTGTAGACTTGTGGGCAGTGGGTTTTGAGGGGGATTTGGGGGGCTCAACACCCAAGGGAAGGGTGCTATGCACCTGGGAGCTGTTTTACCTTGTTTTTGTTTTTTTTTGTAATAGTGCCCCCTAGGGTGCCCGGTTGGTGTCCTGGCATGTGAGGGGGACCAGTGCACTACGAATCCTGGCCCCTCCCACGAATAAATGTCTTGGAGTTATTTGTTTTTGAGCTGGGCGCTTTCGGTTTCCATTATCGCTGAAAAACAAAAACGCCCAGCTCAAAAAAAGATAAACGTCCATGTTTTTCGAAAATACGCTTCAGTCGGCCCCTTCATCGACCCGTTATTGGAGATAAACGCCCACGGAAATAGACGTTTCCATTCAATTATGCCCCTTAAAGTGTCCCAAACTAGGGAGAGTGGAAAGATGGTGACCTGAGGCTCGTACGCTCAACGACCCGGCTGTCCTCTGAAGTTCTGTCTTTGTTTACTTGAAGTTTCCTCTTTGCATTTGCAGTTGCCTTAACTGAGAAGAAGGGGACAATGGGGGGTCAGCTGCCGATGACCAGCGTTTTGTCCCCTGTGCAGCAAGTGTGGGACCGCTGTGTGACGAGCTGCCCACAGATGACTGGGTTGATGAGTCCTTTGATTAGCACCAGCGAAGGAGCGTCGATGCTCTTGGACCTGGAAACAACTTCATCACTCTCAAATCATTTAACCACCATGCCCAAAGGGGTGGAGGAGTGAGTTAGGAGTGTATGCTGAAACGGAAGTCATTTACAGCTGAACCCGTGTCGGCGGTGTCACTCCTAAACCCGTAAGAGCTATCTGCTTGGAGTTTTTGGCTCCCGTGGAGGTTACATCGAATATCATCTGGAAGGCGCGCTAGGACCTAATGGTGGTAGTAAATAATTTTGCTTCAGATATAATCTTATTAGTGAGCCACATGGATAATCTAATCGAATCCTTGGAGAATGAAAAATTGATACAGCAAATGAAGTTCTACAGGAATAGGAAACGGTTAAGATTTTGAAAATGTTAATAGACAAGAAATATTTGAACAAAATGAATATTATTACAGATGATTAATATTGAGATTGTTGTTTTCCCAGAGTTCCGGGTATGACTCCTAAAGTTTTTTTTTCCTCTGAAATGATTCCTCTTAGTATATTAATTCAAAAGGAGTGAAGCCTGTGAAACTGGGATTACCTTAATCAGTGGGAATTGGTTTAGAGATTGAAGTGTTTGTATTGTTAAATAATTTCTGGTTTTAAAATAGAAAAAAATGAAATCAGGTGTATTATTTCCACTAATATTGGACAATAAGTATGTTTCCAATGAAATTAATTGACTATATACCGTCTTGGGTTTGAAGAAGCCAACCAGATGATCAATGTGGAATAATGATTTAGATAAATAATAACTGGGGGTAATCAGGTTAATACCACGTTTTCTTTGTTTACTGTTGTTTAATTGATCTCCTTGTCTTGTTGCACTCTCCCTATTTATTTTGTGGTCTAAGAAAGAGAAAGATTGTATATAATCCATTTATCTAGTTGAGATGGTTTTCTTCTAATATTGTATTATGGTACAGTCATCTCTGTATTACTGTTTGCAAGTGACCCTTGTAAAATGAAAAATTATAAATAAATGATAAAAAAAAGAACTGGATCCAGACAAGGCAAGGCAGGACTTAGAAACAGACAAAACAAGGCTGAATAGGACAGGACAGGCAGGACAAGGACTGGAACAAGGGACAAGACTAGGGCTAGAGACAAGGTGAGGCAGGAACTCAGAAACAAGACAAGGCAGGAACTCGGGGACAAGGCAGGACTGAATCTTGGAAGGAACTCAGAGACAAGGAAGGACTGGAGCTTGGCAGCAACTTGGAGACAAGGTACACAAGGAAACCAGGAAGAACTTGCAAGGCAGGAGAACTTGTTGCGAAGGCTTGAGGAAATGCTGGGGCCTTTCTGAAATATGGCGGCGCAGGAAATGACACCGCCCCATTGCATGGGTTTTCCCAGTGCCGCCACCACAGAGGATAACCAATGACTCTTCAGCTCGTGCACACCCTATGAGGACTAAAGACCTACAGCACACAGCTACAGAAGGATGCAGGGTGCCACCCAGAGGAGCATTGTGGGACCCAACAGAGCAAAAAGGTACATCAGGATGGGAGGCATGGCAGATCCATGGTATGCTGGATATCATCTTAACTGGTTAAGTTGCTGCAGTCAAAAATGAAACTGGATATTCAATGCCGGTCACTGAATATGGCCCGACATTGAATATCCGGTCTGACCGCCGGTGTCGGGCAGTCACCACACAGCCTGATACTGGCAGAATATGGGGGTCAGTACTTTCTGAATATCATGCCCTATTATTCTACATCTTAGGTGGGCCTAAGTGCTGTTATAGAATTGGCTCTCATTGTGCCCCACTGTGGCACCTAATTTGAAACACCAACTTGTAGAATTACCTCCTTAATGTGTATTATTTGTAAATAGGTCCCTTCACATTCAATGGGCTTGAGGCAAATAATACATATCATATGCATGTTAGTGTTTTTTTTAAGTAAACCAACTGTTCAGTTACTTCTTTATTTGGCTTTAGATCACGATTTTTCAGTAATACCCCAAGGCGAGTTACTTCTGGGTATGCTTGGTATTTCCTTGTCCACAGAGCGATTACGATCTAAGATGGTACCTTGATAATACTGGATTAAGTGATTTGCCCAAGGTCATAAAGAGTATTAGTAGGATTATGGAGAAAGAACGATGGCAATAGTCAGCCTTTAGCCTCCAGATGTTTCCACATGCAGCATGGTTACCATGCCGTGAATACTGACGTGTATCCTAATTCAAATCAGTGATAGTAGAAGGTATAGTTTGCCAAGTATTCCATTCTGGAAGACACACTGCTGTGGTAGAAATGCTTCAGAATGTATCTGGTTGCTTGTTGAGTGGGACTATGAAGGAAGAAACACGTTTATGATAGCATCACTGCTGGGGGTGCAGGTATTTGATACAGTAGTAGAATCCTTGGGAGTGAGTTGAGGCTTCAGTAGCTGGATCAGGTCGTACTGTTCCTTTCTCTTTGCTCTAGGGATAAAGCGTATGAATTCCTCTGCTATTCAGCTCTTTCAGTTTAGGCTGCTTGCATGGGAGACCTTACGCTGGGACTAATGTGGAGTTTGACTTTCTTTGTATTAACGTTCACATTAATCCCATAACCATGTTATTGAAGGTGAGTTGTGCTGTGCATGTTATATTACGTAGAATTCTAAAATGCATGTGGTTTCCACAAGAACACTTGTTCAGCATGGGGCACAATGTGTTAACAACTTTGAGCCTGGTGACTCCAAATGCTACACTATGGGACCCTTTTACTAAGCAGCAGTAGGGCTAACACGCGGGTAGTGTATGCCAAATCGACACTATCGCCAGGCTAGCGCAGGCACCTGGCAGTAATTTTGAAGTTGGCATGTGCTGTGTCCCACAGTAGAAAATATTTTTCTATTTTCTATCGCGGGGGGGGGGGGGGGGGGCTGTTCCTGGCGGTAATCAGTGGCATGACCACATTGGCGCACGCTACATGATTACCACACAAGTAGCACGTGAGCCCTTACCTCTTGGTCAATGGATGGCAGTAAGGACTCAGGCAGTAAATAGGTGATCGCTACTTTTAATTTTAGTGCATGGCCATTTATTGCCCCAGGAAAAAAAAAAGCCTTTTTTCCCAGCCTCAGAAAAAATGTCCCAGTGTGCGCCAATTTCATGTGTCCAAACTACCGCAGGACACTTTTTACCTTAGTTTAGTAAAAGGGTCCCTTTGAGATTAAATCTGTAAGGATCCACCTAGATTTAGGAAGGAAAAACACACATGGAAACGTCAGAATTCTAGTCATTTATGCTGGTAAGTGGCTAGTTATGTGTGAACATGAACATTTGTTTGCTATGCCCTATTCTATAAGTAAACGCCAATCTTAAATATGCAAACTTTGCATGGTGGGTATTCTCATGGACAGAACCTGGGTGTAGCGTAGGTGAGAAAAACAATTGTGCCTGTAAATTTATAATACTATAATTTGCACACATTTTTCACGAGTGTGGTCTAATATAGGCATGTATTTTACCTGTTACACTAGTATTGTATAAAGAACAGAAGGTTCCACTTTTCTGTATAGAATAGGCTCCATGTAGACACCCTTTATAGAAATGCCCTCCACTTTCTCATCATCACCCAGTTTCTTGCTATTTACCCTCTCATGAAATCTCTATTCCACCTTTGAATAGTGTTTTTCTTGCTTTGTCTGTGCATAAATTTGTTGACCCTCTTAAAGACACATTTATGACTGCCTTTCTGACCCCAAATACTGTGAATCATCCTCAAAGTTAGTTTGGTTGCCATAAACTTTTAGCAATTTTGTGATTATTATAAAATGCTTGCCACAGTGCACATAACTTATTCTTTCTAACTCCTCCTTGGCACATTTAGAACTTTGTTGCCTAAAAATATTACTGTGGAAAGAAATACCCCGAAAAAGGAAAATACACAGTAAATCCCATATAATAAATCACACCTGCAGTGTCTATGTAATGCTTCTATTTGTGCAGGAAGTTTCATAATTTGGATGTCTACTGAAAATATATAGAGAGTCCCTTTTACAAAGCTGTGGTAAGCCCAACGTGGGCTTACTGCTGACTAAAACGAAAGTACCGCCGGGCTACCACAGTAGCCTGGCAGTACTTCCCACTCCCAGTACACTGTCTTATCTGGTGCTACAAAAATGTATTTATTTATTTTTGTAGCACTGGTGTGTACCTGGCGGTAATCGGGCAGTGCCGCGTGCTACTCAGTTACCGCTGGGTTAGTGCGGGAGCCCTTACTGTCACCTCACTTGCTGCACAGCCATTTCTTAAAAAAGAAAGACCTACCTTTTACCTGTTGTGGTAAAATGGGGCCTTGATGCATGTCAAAAACATGCAGCGACGCCAGCACAGGTCCCCTTTTGCCGCATCTTGGTGAAAGCGGCCAATAGTAATTGTAACTAAAATGCTATATTTGACTAAGCTATCCATTAATGGGCAGATATCCAAAGGAAGTTATGCATTCACTAGCGGCTGTTAAGCATTCAAGTCCATTATCTGTGGATTTTCATCTGCTTTGTGGATTGTACTAGGCTAAAAATCCCTCTAAACAGCCTGCTACAATCTATATAGAAAATGGGCAAAGAGAGGGTAGAACAAGGGTAGGCCACAAAAATTATCCCGATAGTGAAGGCTTCAGCCAATATCTGGAAAATCTATCAGGCCAATATTACAAAGTTCATTACCAGATAACAGCAACTACTATCTGGGTAAGTGTTGTTGACTGGAAAAATCAGCAACACTATCCACATAGGACTAGATTCTATAAATGGCACCGAGAAATTGGTGCTGAAAAATGTAAGCACTGAGCACTATTCTATATAGGATCCATGTCCTTTATAGAATAGCGACTAAGGGGGTCTTTTACTAAGGCGTGTTAGCAATTGCGTCTGCTGAAAGCAGATGTAAATGCAGGCGCCAAACTTAAGTGCTAATCAGGTCTATTCTTTAACAATGCAAGTGAATTCTGGGAATGGCCCCAGAACGCCCCCCCCCCCCCCCCCCCCGTCCGTGCCCATTTGAATTTCTGTGCTGTAGGATTTCCACACGCATTGTTATAAAATACGATGCTACATGTAAATCCCAATTAAGGCCAATCAACACCAATAGTTCATCACGTACTTTCTTAAACCTCCATTATCCCAACTGCTCTATACATACATCTAGCTTCTCATATATCTGCATACAACTATGGAATGAATTACCAACCACCATAAAAACAACACACGACTTGACAACCTTCTGGAAATTACTGAAGACTTACTTGTTCAAAAAGACGTACAAAAAGGATCCCCCATAACGAACTGACTCCTAAACTACACCAGATACAACTATTATGGAACTCTTCTAATTTGTTTATTTTAATTACATCCTCATTACTGAATATTATATCTTGTCCTGATATCATTATGTTATGTTTTATCTATTTATCCACTTCTAATCCTACATGATAATCTTATGAACCTTATTTGTAACAATTCTGAAATTCGTATTCTGTTAATGTGATTGTCGTTGTAACATATTGTAAGCCACATTGAGCCTGCAAATAGGTGGGAAAATGTGGGATACAAATGCAGCAAATAAATAAATAATTGGTTGTTATCAGGCAATTATTGGCGCTGATCGACTCATTAATCAATTAATTTGTATGCACAAATTGTCAATGTGTGCTGATTTGCATGTGAAAATGTAATCACCATATATAAACTCTGGGGGACAATGCCTCTGAATATCCATACAGACCACCTCGCATTATGCAAATATTGTCAGAACACAGCATAGGCAGAGCCAGCTCTGTCCTGGAATTTATACGGATACTGTCAATATTCAGTCTGTTCTCTAGATAACTCATAACAACACTGAATATACATATTAGTGCAAATGTCAGAACTGGCATTTGAATTAGTCAGCTCACTGCTGCTGCTGCAAATTAACACCATCCCCTGGATTCTATAAAGGATGCCCAATTATCCTGGGCATGATCCCGACATGCACTTGCAATCTAAATGACTACCAAGCCAATTAGCATCAATAATTGGATACTAACAATTAATTTTTGATGTTAGTAGGTACCAATTAGGGGTTTCATGCGCATCTGGCTGTGCGCTATTCTATAAGCCTCAACCAAATGAGGGTATGGCCATGGGAGGGCATGGGCTGCTCAGGGGCATTCTCAAAAGACATGTTCAGTGTTATAGAATCTGGGGATCTGCCAAATTGCATGCCAGGCTTTACACAAAGTTTCAGTTGGGCGCAGGAATCCCCGCTGGGCGCTATTCTGTTAAGGACGCACTTCCTGGAGTGCCCTTTATAGAATAAAGCTGATCACTGATTTTTCCCATTGCTTATTTTTCAGCACCATTTACTGAATCTGTCCCCATATGTTTAAGTCCCCGTCTCATTACATTGTTATCATCTTATGAAGTATAATGGAATGCCTGTCTATATGTGATAGTCTATTGTCTTTTCTATATAACATTCTTTCTTAATATACAGGCCTGTTTTGTAATCGAACATGGGATGGGTGGTTGTGTTGGGATGACACACCGGCCGGACGATATGCAACTCAAAATTGCCCAGATTATTTTCCAGACTTTGATCAAACAGGTAGGTATACCTTTTTATTTACACACATATGTATATAATAAAAACACACACACATATATATGTATGTATATAATAAAAAAAAATAGAAATAGATGATTAATATCTTTAATTTTTGGATCAGTCTGCAGATTTCTGAAGGATTTTGTTTTTTATTTTTTTAATTTTCCAAACTTTGTTCAAAAATCAGACCAAGAAGGCTAACTACTACATCCATGTATTTTCTACAATATAGAAAAGAGATTTTTCTCTTTTTTAATAGATAATGATGTTAACGTGAACGTGATTCAAGCAATAACTTCTTAGATCCTCATTATTTTTATTGCATTAAATTATAGAGTGTTGTGTAAACCCTTTGAGTAGCCTTAGTCATAGGGATAAAAAAATATTATTTCCTTAATTTCCAAAGGAACAGGTGCAAATTCTTATTCTAAAAAAGAAAAGAGTACTGAAAAAAATGACCCAGTAAAAAAATAAGCTATTGGGTAGAGTGATAGTCTGAGAATTGGGGAAGTCAGGATTCAAATTCTGCTTTTCCCAGTGATACCCTGGCACCTTGGGCAGGGTACTTCACACTCCATTGCCTTGCACACAGACTTTGAGACAAAGGGGCATGTTAACTAAAGTGCAGTAAACAGCTAGTAGGGGTTAGACATGAGCGCACACATTAGACAGACGTGCACACCCATGCTAACCTCTAATGCATGTTAAAACAGTGCAACAAAAATCCCTTATATGGTAGGTACATCATGCTGCCAATTTGAACAAAGTGGCACTGGAGGCAGGAGCAAATGGGCATCGCTCCTCTTTTGAGGTATGGTTCTGGGGGGCTCAGAGGGGTTTAGGGAAGAGTTGAGGGTGCCGCTAGACATATAAGATTGTTTTTTAAATTGTGGACAGGGCTCTGGTTGGGAGGGGATCCATTAGATCCCCATATCCCCAGGGCATTTGTGCTGATGTTGGAGGTGGGAGGCAGGGAGAACGTATCAGAGGGGTGTGGGTGGGGGGCTCACTAGACCACCAGAGAAGAGTTTTATTTTTTACTGTTGGGGGACATGGGGTCATGTCAGGTCAGGTTGGGGAAGGAGGTTGTTAGATTTGGGGCAGGGTGGTCATGTTAGAGTGAGAGAGGAGATGTCGCTAGACACCACTCCTCTCAACCAACCTTTCTATGCTGCCCTGGACCTGGCGCACAGTTACATATGCACAGCATGCTGGAAAAACATTTTTTTCTTGCATAGTCGTGGGATAGCCAATGCACACATTAATATGTATTTAAATGCATGTTAATGTGGTCTGCAGTAAGGGTTTTCATATGTGTTAACACCTGCACTGAAACCCTTCCTGCATTGATATCCCACACTAAAACTGCATTATGCCCCTCTTAACCTTGCAGGAAGTTTTCTGCATGGGTGCCCATATGTCTAAATATTGACCTGTTTATTTCTTCCATATCTCTTATTATCCCATCTTTCCTTCAGAGTATACATGCATAGATATTTAAGTCTATCCCCACAAGCTTTACGACAAAGACCACTGATTATCTGAACTAGCTCCATCCTGTTTTATCCTTTTGATGGTGTTGTCTCCAGAATTATACACAGTACTAAAAGGGCTAGGTTTCTTTTTTAAGATCATGTTTATTGAGTGCATCAAACTGTACAAGATAAGAGGACTGTTATGAAATTTGGAAGAGGAGTTCCAAATTTCATAACAGTCAATAAGTTGCATCAAAACTGAACAACGAAACAGGCACCAGGCTTGCAGTAAGTTCTTACTATGTGGACAATACCGTTAGAAATGCCCAATCCTGCAATAAATATTAATAGTAGTTATAATATTAAGGATAACAATGGTGACCACAAATTGAAGCATTATCTTAATACTCCCCAGACAAAGTTTCTGACTAAAGAGCAACACCCATACCTATTTTCTGAATATTTTGTCCTAACCCACTCTCTCCCACCTACCTTTCCCCCTCCTGACCCAACAGGGCATAAAAATAGATCTAAATTGAAGCAACAGAAAACTGAAACAACAGAAATAAAAATAATAGGGAGTGTGCAGAGATCATATAGGTGCCCCCCCGTCACCCCTTAGGGATATGGTAGTGGTGTAGAGTTGTGCAGATTGGGTTTTTGTGGGGATATGGGGGGCTCAGCACCCAAGGTAAGGGAGCTATGCACCTAGGAGCCTTTTTGTGAAGTCAACTGCAGTGCCCCCTAGGGTGCCCGGTTGGTGTCCTGGCATGTCAGGGGGACCAGTGCACTACAAATGCTGGCTCCTCCCATGACCAAATGCCTTGGATTTTTGCCGGGTTTGAGATGGCCGGTTTCAGTTTCCATTATCAGCGAAAACCGATGTCGGCCATCTCAAACCCGGCCATCTGTGACATTTGGCCGGCCCCAACCGTATTATCGAAACAAAAGATGGCCGGCCATCTTTTTTGATAATACAGTCGGGGACAGCTCTTTACGGCGCCAGCCATATAGATGGCCGGCCATCTATTTGGCCAGCACCATTCGATTATGCACCTTTATGTATCTTTATAGAATATTAGCATAAATCCTGCAGAAATAGCACCTAGATTGAGATTGCTGAAATTTACTTTATACCTGCTTGGGAACAAGCAGAAATGTTAGCATAGCAGAACAAAAAAAAAAAAAAAGCAGACCCACGTATTGAAATAAGACAAAATGTTTTCAATACATATAAATAAAATCAGCATATAATTATCCTCTAGTTGCCCAACATGGCCATGTTTTGCCCCCTCATGGGCTGCGTCAGGGGAGTATCATAAACTGTGAAATAACTAAATATCTTGTAGCGGAAACCACTTACAGCATGACATACCATATGAGAACAGCAACATCTCAGATGTTAATACAGGAAAACCAGCATTACATACCCAGCAGGAGCAATATAATATTTTCCCTGTCTGGTTAGTACTAAAAAAAAAAAAACACACAAAAAGGCAATGAGATTAGATCAAATAAAAAGCCCGCATAGCAGCAAACCTCAAAAATAGTCTCTTCAATGTGCCAAAGTGTAAAAATATCAAAATGATTACTCTCCAGAGCAGCATATAAGCTAAAGCACTGTTTTTACCAAGCAGCTGCAGCCTGACACACAGGCTGCTCTCATATGCAAAATGTAAAAAAGGCAATAAAATTAGATAGAATAAAAAGCCTATAGTTTATGTTACTCCCCTGACACAGCCCTTGAGAGGGTGAAACACGGTCATGTTGGGCAACTAGAGGACAACTGTATGCTGATTTTATTTACATGTATTGAATAAATTTTGTCTTATTTCATCACATGGGTCTGTTCTTTTTTTCTGCTGTTCTGGATCTTGCAGACCGCTTGCCTGTGTGGTTTTTTTGGGGTCCTAAATGTTAGCACATACTGGGGGCAGTTCTATAAATGGTGCTCAAATTTAGATACCAAAAAACTGAGCGCTAAGGTAGTGTTCTATAACAACAGAGTTGCACACCAAGGGGTCCTTTTACAAAGCTGTGGTAAAAACCAGGGCCGCTGAGAGACACAGCCGGGCCCAGGGCAGAGCCGGACCGCCACTGCCATCCTCCCCCCACTCGTGCCGCCACTCCTCTGCCTTCAAGGGAGGGGGACCCAGGTCCAGCACCGGCAAGCCTCTTCCCACAGTCTGTCCCCTCCTGCTCCTGCTAATACAATCATCCGGGTCCTGGGCGGCACGCAACAACAGGAAAGGACAGATCCAGAAGCAGGCAAGCAGGAAGAAGCTTGCCAGCGCCAGGTCCAGGCCTCCCCCTTGGAGGCCGGGCCTGGAAAATTTTGCCCTCCCCTCTCAGCAGCCATGGTAAAAAGTGGTCTTAGTGTGCTTTTACGTAGGTCTTTCCTGAGAACTGAGGCCATTTTTACCACTGCCAGAAAACGGCCCATTTTCCATTTTCCGAAATAATGGCCATGCACTAATGCTGCAATTAAATTATTTATATTTATTACGTATATAATATACATCAAGAAAACAAATGAATAGAAATCTTCCAATACAAGAAAAAGTCAAATAGAAGTAAAAATACTACTATCAATCTGTACATTAATCACAAGGAAATTGCAGTCCAGAGTGGGGAGAGTTTCAATGTAGATGTGCTAACTGATTAGTGCAGAAATGCCTGAACATGCCCCCTCCCAGAAAAATGGCAGAAATATTTTTTAGCACATAGTGTGCATGTGCCCATATGAAGCTTACCATGGGATGCCTCAGCACGTCCCATGGTAAATCAACTTATGGTTAGCCATGTCTATAACTGGCATAAATGCTGGCCCTAAAATCAGCAGTTTGGCACTTAAATGCAACTATTCTAAAAAGTGTGCACAGGAATAGTTGGAACATCCCACATATGCCCATACCCCTCCCATGATTACACCCTCTGTGCATTTGCACGCGAGAGAAGTTAGGTGCTCCGTTTACAGAATAGCAGCATAAGTCAGTTACACACTCAACTGCTAATTAGTGCCATTTAGCGCTTGTTAATGCTAATTATTGGTAATTAGCTCCAATTAAGTACTAATTTAGCACCACTTAGCTAATTGTGATCCTATTCTCTAACTAGGCTTGCATTTGTGCACCTAACTGCATGCAGCATTTATAGAATTGGGGGGACATGATGGGCCACATTCTATAAATGGTGCTCCAAATTAAGCAATGAAAAAAAACAGCACAAAGTGCTATTCTGTAAAGGGTACATGCTCTTAACAGAATAGCACTTATGCGCGGATGTTACACCTAACTCTAGGCACCAGACTTAAGCCTGCTAAAACCTGGAGTAAATGCTGGTGTCAAAGTTAGGCATGCTGTCCCAGTATTGTATAACTATGTGCACAAGTATGTGGAATGCCCCTCCCATGGCCATGCCCCCACTTGGGATACGTTCTATGGGAGTTAGATGCACTGCCTTATAGAACAGCGTGCATCCAGATGCGTGAGCAAATCCTAATTGGTGTCAATTAATCTCAATAATTGTTAGCGCCCAATTGTTGCCATTAATTGACTTGTTAACCAATTAAGTTGCATGCCTATCTCAGGATCACGCCCAAATTTTGGTACATACATTTGGGCAACCTTTATAGAATCTGGGATCATATGCATATAATGTATTTTAGGGTCCAAGAAAGCACAAAGGCAGACGGTCTGCAAACTCCAAGATGGAAAATTAACAGAGCAGATCGTTTAAAGCAACAGAACGTAATTTATTAGTAAAAACCAATTGAAATATATGTATACACAAACAGCCCAGATCATATTTTTCATTTAAAAAAAAAAAGGGAAAACAAAATGAATAGGCTAGATTTACTGAAAGTGGATTTTACTAAGGTAGTGCCTAACATGTATTATTTAGAACAAGTCCCATTTTGAGGGCAATTTTATGAGGGAACATCTTTTAAGCTGTCAAGTATGCACCCACTTTGGAGTGTACCACTGATTTGTGGATGGATGTAGTCACATTTGCACATAAATGACCTCTTATAAAATGCTGACCGGTACAAAGTATACAGTTTGAAATGATAATAATAATAATAATAATAATAATAAAATGTATTTCTAACCCGCATTATCTAAAAATTCTAGGCAGGGAACAAAAGTATATACAAATTAAAATAAAACAATGCAAGCCATACAAAATAAAACATAATAACACAATCAACAATATAACAGAACCACTGATTTTCATTGATAACAGCAAAACCAAATCATTAGTCTAATGACCCATATGCTGAATAAACATATGGCTTTTCAGGTCTTTCTTAAAATGAGCAGCAAACTGCACAGAGCGAAGCTTGGCAAGTGATGTGTTCCACAACTTTGGGCCTTTAATATAGAAAATGGAAGATCTATACTCTTCTAGATGTACCTGCTGAAATGATGGAACTTCTTGTGAAGATCTCAGAGAACATGAGGTTTGATAGAATCTTAGAGTGGTGCTGAGTATCGGAGATTCACAAATATTCAATACCTTAAAAACTAGGACAAAAATGGCTTGTATTGTGCCAGTAGGTGTGCATAGGGCTTAGTTTATTAGCTCTGTAGTCTTGGACAGGCTAAGAATCCTGGTGGTTTGTGTTTTGGGTCTGTGAGTGCTTGCTAGGAACTGTAGTATCCCTGAGAGAGTGACCCCAGTACCTAGAAATCACAGGGAAGTAACTTGAGAGTGATTTGATACTTGATACTTTTTTTGGCACCATCCAAGACAAACCAGTGATTCAAAAAATTCTTTACATCGCTCAAGTCTCCTGAGGCAGGCCTGTGGCCGAAACACAGTACTGTGTTGAGTCTACAATAAAATTTATTCTTCTTTATATCACCATAGTCTCGGCATCCTGAAGTCATTGGTCCACTTCCTACTTTGTTTTTCTGTATCTGTACCCGTGGGATTTTGTGTTCATCCACTCTGTGGAGAGCCTTCCGTGCTAGACATTCCATAAAATGGAATTTTTTGTTCCAAAAGTATTATATTAGGCGATAACTTTTTTACTTTCACTTAAGTACATTTTTTAATGTGTTCTTAACTGTACTTTTACTTAAGTATTAACTTATTCATTTATTTTTAATTTTTCTTAAGTTCTTTGACCTAGTACAGTGTGGTGAAAACTACAGCCAGTGTTGTTCACTGGCTGTAGGACACATAGGTATGGGGACATACCCACATCCCAGATAAAAATGGTAAAATTTAAACACCGATATAGCCTCTACGTTATAAGATGACTCAGAAATATGAAGACAGGAGAGAATACCTAAATAAGCAAAGAGAAGCTGGAAAAGCTATCAGGAAAGCGAAGCGGCAAATGGAGGAAAATATAGCTAATACAGTAAAATTGGGGGACAAGACATTTTTCAGATATGTAAGTGACAAGAGGAAGTGCCAAATACTTCAAGGAGAAAGTTATACAATTATGACTTAAAATACCCACCAGCCCCACTGAATATGCCACACTCCTAAACTGTCTAGACCCAGAAGACGGAATATATCCAGCAGACAGGACCTGGACCGAATTCGAATCACTGACAGAGGACCTCATCTCCAAAACGCTCAAAAGATTTGCCAAATCCCAATGCAAACTAGATATCTGCCCAAACAACCTCATGAAATCAGCTCCTCAACAATTCATAATAGACCTAACGAACCACGTGAACTTCATGCTACAAAACAGACTTTTCCCAAAGGAAAAATTTTACTCACCCCAATACCCAAAGACACAAAGAAAAATGCAAGCGAAATAACTAACTACAGACCAGTTGCATCTATACCACTAATAACCAAAATAACTGAAGGGATGGTAACCAAACAACTCACAAACTATCTCAACAAGTTCTCAATACTACATGATGCCCAATCAGGATTCCGGTCAAATCACAGCACAGAAACAGTATTAATTACCCTAATGACCAAATTTAAACAAATGATTGCAACCGGCACCAACATACTCCTCTTACAATTTGACATGTCAAGTGCCTTTGATATGGTTGACCACGGAATCCTATTACACATACTTGAATATTTTGGCATTGGAGGCAGTGTCCTAAACTGGTTCAAGGGGTTCCTAACCCTGCGCTCATATCAGGTCACATCAAATTCAACTACGTCTGCTGCATGGACACCTTAGTGTGGAGTACCACAGGGATCCCCCCTCTCACCAACTATTTTCAACCTAATGATGATTCCCTTGGCAAAACTTCTATCAAATCATAACCTTAACCCATACATATATGCCGATGATGTAACAATATATATTCCTTTCAAACAAGACATTAATGAAATCTCCAACGAAATCAACCAAAGTCTACACATCATGAACACCTGGGCAGATGCATTCCGACTGAAACTGAACGCAGAAAAAACTCAATGCCTCATACTTACCTCCCAATACAACACGAATAAATTCACCGCTATTAACACACCTAAACTAAATCTTCCAATCTCAGAAACTTTAAAAATCCTTGGAGTCACTATTGACCGCCACCTAACACTCGAGACTCATGCGAACAACACAACCAAAAAGATGTTCTACTCCATGTGGAAACTGAAAAGACTAAGACCATTCTTTCCAAGATCTGTCTTCCGCAGCCTAGTGCAATCACTCGGACTCAGTCACCTGGACTACTGCAACTCACTATACATAGGCTGCAAAGAGCAAATTCTGAGGAAACTTCAGACAGCCCAGAATACAGCAGCCAGACTCATCTTCGGAAAGCCAAAATACGAAAGTGCAAAACCCTTACGTGAGAAACTACACTGGCTCCCACTCAAGGAACGTATCACCTTTAAAGTATGCACCTTAGTTCACAAAATCATTCACGGTGAAGCCCCTGCATACATGTCTGATTTAATAGACCTGCCACCCAGAAACGCTAAAAGATCATCCCAAACTTTTCTCAATCTCCACTTCCCTAAGTGCAAAGGCATAAAATACAAAGTACTGCATGCATCAACCTTCTCTTATATGAGCACGCAATTCTGGAATACACTACCACGCAACCTGAAAACGATCTACGAATTAACCGACTTCCGCAAACTACTGAAGACTCATCTCTTTGACAAAATTTACTGCAAGGATCAAAACACATGAAGTCCATACACACTAACAGAAATGCATCAATACACTCTCTTCTGAATTCTCTTCCCCGTATTTTCACCACACTCAAAACCCTACCCTTAAATAAAATTGCTATACCCTAATGTTCTCTTGCTTTTATTCTATCGCCCTATCATTTCCCCATTGATACATTCCATTGTTCTATTTCCCAAATGATATTTTGTCCATTGATACATCCCACTGTTCTACTTCCCAAATAACATTCTATCGCCCTATCATTTCCCCATTGATACACTCCATTGTTCTATTTCCCAAATGATTTTTGATTTTGACTTTGTCTTCCCATAACTCCTCACTATGTAACCCATAACTGTACTGTAACAAATTGTATTTCCATCATTCACACTGTATTGTAAGCCACACTGAGCCCGCAAACAGGTGGGAAAATGTGGGATACAAATGCAATAAATAAATAAATAATAGCATTGTGAGGCTCAAAGCTGAAGGAGAGAAATATATGGAAGATGATAAGGATAAAGCTGAACTACTTAACGATTATTTTAGCTCTGTGTTCACGAATGAAAGACCGGGGGGTGGGGTAGGGCTGCAGAAAACAAAGGCTAAAGGGGATGGAATAGTAGTAGTAGTAGTACTCACCACCGAGGTCAGACTGACAGGTCTGTAATTCCCAACCTCCTCCTTACTTCCACTCTTGTGCAAAGGAACCACATCCACCCTTCTCTAGTCCACC
The DNA here is from genome assembly GCF_901765095.1 of Microcaecilia unicolor. Classification (NCBI taxonomy): domain Eukaryota; kingdom Metazoa; phylum Chordata; class Amphibia; order Gymnophiona; family Siphonopidae; genus Microcaecilia; species Microcaecilia unicolor. The sequence goes on along the minus strand of NC_044031.1, from coordinate 133,521,816 downwards.
GGGACCACACCAGTTTCTAAGGAAGCATTGAAGAGGTCCCTCAGTGGAGCCGACAGAACTTCTCCGAGTTCCTTAAGAACCCTCAGGTGTATCCCATCAGGCCCCATCGCTCTGTCTACTTTTAGTTTGGCAAGCTCCTCAAGAACACAGTCCTCTTTAAATGGGTTTTGATCATGAGTGCGTTCGACATGGTCAGTCACCAAATACTATTGAACATCCTACAGTACTTCGGGATTGGAGGAAATGTACTCAAATGGTTTGACAGCTTCCTAACCGCAAGAACATATCAAGTGATATCAAACTCAAAAACATCATCACAATGGAAACCAGAAGGCAGAGTGCCACAAGGATCACCGTTCTCACCAACCCTTTTCAACTTAATGATGACACCATTAGCTAAGACGTTATCCAACCATGGACTCAATCCCTACATCTATGCAGACGATGTCACAATCTACATCCCGTTCAAACACGATCTAACTGAAATCACAAATGAAATCAAACACAGTCTCCAAATAATGAACTCATGGGCGGATGCATTCCAACTAAAGCTAAACGCAGAAAAGACACAATGTCTTATTCTCTCCTCACAATGCAACACGAACAAACCCACCACCATAAATACCTCAGATTACACCCTTCAAATCTCAGACAGTCTGAAAATTCTTGGAGTTACAATTGACCGGAATCTCACACTCGAAACCCATGCGAAAAACACAGCAAAGAAAATGTTCCACTCAATGTGGAAACTAAAAAGAATCAAACCTTTCTTCCCAAGGGAAATATTCCACAACCTGGTACAATCAATGGTGTTAAGCCACCTAGATTACTGCAATGCCATCTATGCAGGATGCAAAGAACAAATCCTTAAGAAGCTTCAGACTGCCCAAAATACAGCAGCCAGACTCATAATTGGAAAAACGAAATACGAAAGTGCTAAACCCCTAAGAGAAAAACTTCACTGGCTCCCACTAAAAGAACGAATTGCGTTCAAAGTTTGCACCCTGGTCCACAAAATTGTTCATGGTGAAGCCCCAATCTATATGTCAGACCTCATAGACCTGCCAACTAGGAACACAAACAGATCAGCCCGAACATTCCTGATTCTCCACTACCCCTGCAAAGTACTAAAATATAAGTCTACATATGCATCTAGCTTCTCCTACATATCCACGCAACTCTGGAACGCACTACCAAAGGCCATAAAAACAATGCATGACCTAACAATCTTCCGAAAACTGCTGAAAACCGACCTATTCAAGAAGGCATACCACAACGTTCCATCCTAACCACAGACTTTAAATGAACTAGACAAAACCATTCCCCCACACCTGACTGATAACCAAATGACTACTAATGAAAATTACGCAACACTCACTATCACTTTATTTCTTATGTTAGAAACGAACTCTCTATAGCTGACTATCCAACACGCTATAACTAACTCTATCACTCAGGAACCTCTATGCAATATCAAATTGTATCATATTTTACCATGTATGTACCTTAAGGTAATATCATTTGTAATTCTCGACCTGGAAACGGTGATCGCCATTACGGCATAATGTAAGCCACATTGAGCCTGCAAATGGGTGGGAAAATGTGGGATACAAATGCTACAAATAAATAAATAAATAAATAATGGAAACACTTCTAAAGAGGAGAATTGTGAGATTTCTTGAACTACATGGAATGCGGGATCCGAGGCAGAATGGCTTCACTAGTGGTAGGTCGTGTCAGACGAATCTGACTGTCTTCTTCGACTGGGTGACCAAACAGTTGGATGTGGGAGGGGTGCTTGATGTGGTATACTTGGATTTCAGCAAAGCCTTTGACACAGTTCCGCACAGGTGAATCTAAGGGAGCAAGGGATAAGACCCATGGGCACAAAATTCCTACACCTAGCCACCCTAATGGTACTTTGTGTTATTCTTTGCCATTGGGTGGATGCCAACCCTCCCAGCTATGCAGAGTGGCAGCACAGAATGATAGAGCTGGGTACCTATGAGCTCAAGAATGCTTCTCTAAGACATACCCCTAAATGGGAATATTACGAAACATCATGGCTTTCATTTTATGCTCTGCCCGGGATGCCCTAGGGTTTTGGGGTTTGGATGTCTGGGAGGCCCCGGCATATAGTCCTCTGTTCGACTTGACATTATTACTGTGTGTGGGAGCAAATGCAAGGAGATGATTGTGATGAGGTGAGAGAATGGAAGGATGTTGGGTGTAACAGGTATGAGTGGAGGGTACAACCATATTCAAAAACAAGAAAACTTCAGAGGGTTCTGAGGGACGAGCATTTCACTGTACTGAGTTCAGCAGCTATAGAGGGAGTAGAAATTCCAGAAAGACGAACAAATATGTTATTCCCTTGGTATTCTTCCATTATGTTATTATACAGTATGTAATTTTATGCTTGTTACAGCTGCTGGCACATAATGTATGCCTGTCTCTTTTCCCTCAATAAAGACATTTACAAAAAAAAAAGTTTGCTCATAAAAGAACTGGATACAAAACCCTGGCTAATGTGCTGAAGTTCATATGGATACCGGAACACCAGTTCTGTTGGTGTCAAAGGAGATAAATAGCTTTATAGATTTTCAGATTGATTTGGTTCTTTTAAGATGGTAAATGAGAGCTGCTGTGCAGTTCAGAGTGTGAAGGCGCTTCTTATGTGGTTTGGCTTCAGGTTTAAGGAAAAATGTAAGAAGCATCACTTCACTTTGTCACTGACATGAAAATAATCTACCTGATATTTAAAACCATTTAAAAGGCCAGGAATGGCTCCTGGCTGGTTAAATGGCAGTTAACCGGCTATCCAGCAATGTTTAGCAAGAGATAGGTTATTCTCACTGAATACTGCCAGTTAGCGCTTAGCGGATAGCCAGTTATATTTTGCGATATAACTGGCTATCCGTCGATATTTAGTGCATCGCTGGCTAAGTATGGAGGCCAAAATACCACCTTGGGTGAATTTCTTCATAAAGGCAGTTAATAAATCCCAATAAATAAATAAGATTAGGCCGCCAAAATAGCTGGAATCTCTTTGGCTTGTTTACACTTAACCGGCCAGTGCTAAATATCGGCTTGGTTGATTAAATTTAAACCGGCCAAAAACACCCGGATATTCAATGCCGGTCACAGGAAACGTCCAGGCTCAGCATCGACCACAGAAGGCCGCCCGGCTACCTCCCGCAGTCTGAATATTGGGCCCAATGTGACTACCTTTGGTAAGGACTTCGGGGACTATGGGTTGTAGTTATCAATGTGACCTATTGTTAAAGACCTGTTATTTTACCTAGTGCTCCTTTAACACAGGTCTCATTTTATGCAGTTAGTTAACAGTAAAACAATACACCTTAACACCAGCCCAGGTTGATCACATACTATAACTAGACATGTTTACCCACTCCTACCCTAGCTGGGATAATATTCAAGCACTTTTCTGACTTACTGTTTACTAAGGTGTGCTAGCATTTTTAGTGCATTCTAAAAATTAGTGTGCATTAATGCTAGAGACATCCATATGGGTGTCTCTAGCATTAGCGCACGCTTATTTTTAGTGCGTGCTAAAAACGCTAGCGTACCTATAGCACAGCTTAATAAACAAAGCCCTTAATGTGCAGATTTCTTTAAATTAATCCTCATATTTTCTAGCTTCTGTTACTCTGTCTTTATAATCTATCTATATGTTCCATCTTTACTTACAAATCCAAGAAGACAGGAGGAGCCTCCATGGAAAGTCAAAGCAAAACAGCAAAAGTAGAGGCTGACAATTGCGCAAACCAATAGGGAGATAATATCAAAAAACAGTTTATTCAGAATATTCATATCAAGGACCCGACACGGGTTTCTTGTCACATGGTGTTTGCTGATTGGTTGGCTGTTCTTTTGTTCTCTCTGTGGATTAACTTGCATACATAAAGGAATTATTCAAGCCTATCAGCTTCTTCTCAGAGAAAGTTGATTGTGACCCCTGAGGCAGGCGCTTTGGCCCCATCTTTACTTACACCCTATGATGTCTATTAAAATGTGTTGGCATTGTAATGTAGCATACTATGCCATACCTTGTATTGTTATTTGAATATTTTCACTACTGTAATTGACTATTGCCTATGCTTGACTTATTCTTGCTGTACACTGCCTTGAGGGGTCCTTTTACAAAGCCGCAGTAAAAAGTGGCTTGCGGCAGTCTGAGCACGTATTTTTGGTGTGTCCTGGGCCATTTTTTACCGTGTCTAGGAAAAAAAAGCCTTTTTTTAAGGGGTCAGAAAATGGATGTGTGCTAAAATTGAAACCAGCGCACGTCCATTTTCGGCCTGAGACCTTACCGCCACCCATTGACCTAGCGGTAAGATATCATGTGTTACCCACACAGTAAGCATGCAGCGCGCGCCAACTGCTGTTTACTGCTGGGTAAGCGGCCCATGGTAGAAAAATAGAAAATTATTTTCTACCGTGGGATTCAGGGCGCGCCTAATTCAGAATTACCTCCCAACTCACACGCTAGCCGGGTGGTAGTGCCGATTTCATGCACATTGTACACACATAGGCCCTTATGCAGCTAAAAGAGCCCCAGAGTGAATTCCTTCAAAAAGGTGGTAAATAAATCCTCATACATAACTATGACAACTTCACAGTTTAATTAACCACTGATGAAAAGCCTGGCAGCTTAAAATTCCCTAGAGTCCAGATGAGTCTCAAGCAGAAACACTATCACAGCTTTCTCCTGCTTAAGGGAATTATTTACCCTTTTAACATTCATTGACAATATTGCACAATGTTTAATCATTGCAATAGATGTAGTTGAGAGGGTGTAACAGAGTCTAATTCAAAAACTGCCTTTTCAAACATTGATAACCTTGCATGTAAGAATGTCTCCGGAACCGAAACTACTGATGGGGGGTCATTTTCATTCTGTTATCCAGGACAAAGTGACAACATTCTGTAACAAAGAAAAACATTTACACTGTGACTTAGTGAGTTGGATTCAACAGGCTTCTGCTTGCCATCCAGCATGACCTTTATTATTCATTCCAAGTTTTCAATTATGTCTTCCAATTATCAAATTCAATATCAATACCAACTAGCATTTTGCAAGAATCCTAGTAAGTAGCAAGAGTGTCATGTACAGAATTCCAAAAGTATCTTTCAATATAGAATCATTCTTGCCAGAAAGCTTGGTAACCACTTTGTTTCACATTAGTGATTAACATTGCAGATATAATTAATTAGAAATAATGCTAACCTTTTATCCAGTCTTCCTTTAAAAATAAAAGAAAAAAATACAGTGAAAATATATACACTATATGGTACTCATTTTCAAAACAGACGGATGCCTCAAAATGCCTAAAAAAGCATCTATCTGCTAAAAACATCCAAATCCCGATTTTGGAAAGTCAGAATTCGGATGTTTCACATGGCAGTTCATCCAAATAGCAAGGGACGTGTTGTGGGTGTGTTTTGAGTGGAACAAGGAAGGGCCCAAAAGTAGGATATCCAACAGTGATTTTCAAATGGGAAGAAACGTCCATGTCTAAGATGAAGGATATTTTTATCTAGACCCGTTTCAGTAATGTCCAATTTACAAAAAAGTGCTCTGATTGAGCAGCTGACCACTGGAGGGATTAAGGCATAGCCCTTCTTAATCCCCCAGTGGTTGCTCTCCCTAAAGAATGACGCAGGGACAAAGTTTATCCTCATCCCCGTGAGCTGTGACCCCATCCCCACGAGCTCTGTCCCCGTCCCTGCCCCGTCCTCATCCCCGCGAGCTCTGTCCCCGTCCCCATGAGCTCTGTCGGATCCCATCCACACAAGCCTCGAACAGTTCTGATTTTATATATCATTTTATTAAAGTATAAAAAGAAACAATATTCTGTACAGCTGTCGTTTTCTAAATAAAAAACAATACAGAACAAGGATCAACAAAATCCTTGTCTCTCCTCACAGATATCCCCTCTACTATCAGGAAGACTGAACTAGCTAAATTACTACAGAATACTACGTAGACAATTCATGCTAACAGAATATCTCAGTCACACACACACAGAACACAAATGCCAAATGCATAACAGCTGACCAAAATGATAAACATATATTAACCTAAAACCACAAGAAGCCACACCACAGAAATAGAAAGAGATGCATTTCCTCCTATACCGTGCAAAATATAAAGATCACAAAAGCCAGAGATGGTATTAGGGGGGGGGGTGCAACTAGGACAACTCCCTCCTGACCACAGAGAGCCTAAGCTTGCTGGAAGCTGAAGAAAGCATGGCCTGGTAGTGGGCTTTGGGGTCCCCTCCCAAATTTCTGCCCTGGGCCCTTGCCACATCTAACACCAGCTCTGGTAGGATACACATTTAAAATCTGACATATTCTAATCAAAAAATTACAAAAAAAATTTCAACCTTTTGTTGTCTGTTCATTTTATTTTTCAAATCATATTGGTTTCAGGCTCTGGTTTCTGTTTCCTTCTGTCTTCTCAACTCACTCACCAGGATCTCCTGCCCATTTGGCATTTCTTCTTTCTCTATGTTCACCATTCCATCTTCCATCTCTGTGTACCTGTCTTTCCCCATGTTCTGCATCTCTCCTCTCTGTCCCATATACTTTCCTGTCCAGCATCTTCTGTGTCCATCTCCCCACATTCATCACCACCACTGTATGTCCCTATCCCCTCCACCTATGTCCAGCACCACTCCTCTGTGCCCCCCCCCCCCCCACAGGTCCAGCATCTTTCTTCTGCGTTCCTATTCTCTCCCATGTCTAGTGTCTTCTCTCTGTATCCATATACCCCCTCCCATGTCTGGCATTGCCCCTCTGTATCCCTTCCCCTCCCTTCTCTCCTTTCCTCCCCTGCAGGTCCAGCACCTCTCCCCCTTCCCTCCAGCAGCTCCTCTCCCATGGGTCCAGTGCCTATCACCCTGTCCCTAGGCCCCCCTTAGGCCTAATGCCTCTTTCTCCCTTCCTTTCAGCCTTCCCTCCATGGGTCCAGCGTCTCTCTCTCTTCCTTCCCTCCAGCCAGCCCTCTCTCCCTTCAATGGTCCAGCACCTTTCTCTCTTCTCTCCAGCTCCCCCTTCGGGTCCAGCAGCCCTCCCCCCACACTTCCAGTGCTCCCCTTCCACCCGTAGGCCCAGAACTTTTGTCTTCCTCCCCCTTCCCACCACAGCAGATCTCTTATGCAGCAGCCAGCTGAGCCGACAGTGATCTCCACAGGCCTGCTCCAGGGTCTTCTCTCTGTTGGAACCCACCTTCTGATGCAACTTCCTGTTTTTGCTAAACAGGAAGTTGCATCGGAAGGTAGGCCTCAGCAGAGAGAAGGTCCTGGATCAAGGCTATGGGGATCAGTGTTGACTCAGCTGGCTACTGCATAAGGTAGAGCTAATGCAGGAGGGAGAGAGGAAGGCAGGCACGGAGACGCTGGACCCAGGGAAGCAGTAATTGCAACTTTTAAAAATTTTACCGTGGGAGCAAATCTTTCCACTGCTCCAGCAGGGTAGTAAAAGGTTTTGCTCTCGCAACTGCAGTAAACGGGCTAAATTTGTTTCTTTTACCACAGCTCCCCATTCCCACGTCATTCTCTAGCTCTCCCCTTCCCTCTCCCCTGAAAAGGAAAGCAGGCTTTATGTCTACTGCACCTGTTATAACCATTCTGAACAAAGTAGTAAGCAGGCCTAGTGGTTACTACAGCAGATTGTAAATGAAGGTTCAAATCCCACTGTAACTCTATTAATTTTTTTTCTTGAGGCTCCCTCCTGGAACAGAAAAATACACGGAGGGGCATTTTCGATATGACATCTAAATCTGATTTTGGCTGTTTTGCTGAAAATGTCCAAAAATCAAGTGCTGAACATGGTGATTTTCAAACCAGAATAGCATCCATCGTTTTGTTTCGAAAATGGCCAGTTCTTAGATGTTTTGTAGATGCTTTGTGCTCAGGGCATTTTTCTTTTGTGACCATTTAAAAAAGAAAAAAAAACTGTACAATGGAAAATAAACAAAAACAAAACATTGGAACATATTGTGGAGGGGGGCAGAGTTCTTAGAAGAGTGGCTACATAGATGTCCCAGCAGAGCAGTATGACACGCTAGGGAGCGCTGCAGTGAACTTCACATAAAAGGTCCCAGGCACACATCTCACTGTTACCTCCCTATATTGTATGATGAGCCCTCCAAAACCCACCAAAAACCTACTGTACCCAACTGTACACCACTACAAAAGCCCTTATGCCTGCAGGTGTCACCTACATGTGGGTATAGTCGGTTTTTGGTGGATTTTGGACGCTCACATTTTCCACCACAAGTGTAGGATTTAGAGTGAGATATGGGCCTGTGTTCCCTTCTCTACAGTGCATTGCACCAACCACTAGGCTACTCCTGGGACCTGCTTGCTGCTCTAATAGGACTGGCCATAACATCTGAAGCTGTCATAGAGGCTGGTATATACTGTTTCACATTTTTGAGGGGGTGGGAAGGGGTCACTGACCACTGGGGGAGTAAGGGGGGTCATGCCTTAATTCCTCCAGTGCTCATCTGGTCAGTTAGGGCATCTTTTTTGACTTAGTTGTGATTGAAACAGGCCTAAACCAAAACATCTTTTAGCCCTGGACATTTTTGCTTTATTTCATTATGGCAGAAAAAAGTTTTGGGAACTTCCAAATCCTGCCCCAACATGCCCCCTTGTGATTTATATGCACTGTAGATGAACTGCATAGAAAAACATCTTATAAATGTGTTTGAAAAATAGCAATTTGGACATTTTGGACAAAAACAAAATGTCCATCTGCTGCTTTGTGCTGTTTTTGGGACATTTTTCTGTTTCAAAAAAGATATCACTCCTGTAAGCCTGAAGACTATTGACGTGGTATACATTCAGGTGCAGTAGGCATTTTGTATTCCTGGAGGGTTCACATTAACAAAAAAAAAAGTTACAGTGGGATTTAAACCTGTGTCTTTTAGCTTACAATCCACTGCACTAACCACTAGGATACTCCTCTATTCTTGTGGTTGTCGCGGGTGGATGACGTTTGTACTTTTTCAGGTCTTTATTTGGATTCTGTTTTTGTGCCAGTGTTGGATTCTATTCGGAGTTTAGGAGTGACCTTAGACATGACTTTGTCAATAAAGGTACATGTTGGGTCGATGATTGATGCAGTGTTTTTTAAACTGTGTTTGGTGGTTCAGTTATGAGGTTTTCTTTCGGAGCAGAATTTTCATGCAGTTTTGCAAAGGGAAATGGGACTTGATATACTGCTTTTCTGAGGTTTTTGCAACTACATTCAAAGCAGTTTACATATATTCAGGTACTTATTTTGTACCAGGAGCAATGGAGGGTTAAGTGACTTACCCAGAGTCACAAGGAGCTGTAGTGGGAACTGAACTCAGTTCCTCAGGATCAAAGTCCACTGCACTAACCACTAGGCTACTCCTCCACTCCAAAGTTATGTGTTTCTACATTTTGATTATTGTAACGCCTTGTTATGTGGATAACCATGTGGACTGTTGTGAGCTCTGCAGGTGGCACAGAATGCTACAGCTTGATTGCTTACTGGAGCAAATAAGTTTGAACATATTACCCCACATTTGAAAGAATTGCATTGGTTACCCATTGCCCAACGGATTCAATTTAAACTGCTGGTATTGGGTTTTAAGACACTGAGCATAAGAGCCTAAGCACATCCAACACGCACCAAATCGGCATTACCTCCCAGCTACTGCATGCCCCGGGCGGTAACTCTGAATTTGGCGCGCACCACAAACACACGGCAGAACATATTTTCTGTTTTCTACCATGTGGCGCTTACCCAGCAGTAAACGGCAGTGGGCGTGCGCTGCATGCCTACCACCCTGGTAGCGTGTGAGACCTTACCGCTTAGTCAATTTGTCACAGTAAGGTCTCAAGCCGAAAATGGATGCTCGCTGTTTTTTATTTAGCCACCTGTCCATTTTCCGGCCCCTTAAAAAAAAGGCCCATTTTCCAGGACACGGTAAAAACTGGACTAGCGCGTGCCCAAAAGATGTGCTTGCACTGCCACAGGCCACTTTTTGCCATGGCTTAGTAAAAGGTCCCCTGCATGATGAGGCTTCTCTTGCTGTGGTTCCAAAGTTGCAGAAGTATTATTCTAGAAGAATTGTTGACTGTTCCTTCTGTCCACAGTATTTGACAGCAGGCTGTTTGTGTGCGGATGTTTTCCATCGTCAGACCTCAATTGTGGAATGCTTTGCCTCGTTCTTTTTGGCAATTGACTTCTTTGGCGGTATTTAAGAAACAGATAAAGGCTTTGGTGTTTCAGAGAGCTTTGTGTGAAGCATAGTTGGTGGGAGGGTTTGAGCTCCTAGATCAATATTAAGGCTCTGTTTATATTTATTGAGTCTATTGATGGTGTTTTTTGTGTTCTGATTATGTTTGTTTTATTGTACTCCGCCCAGATTTTTGGATGGGCGGATTATACATTTTTGTAAATAACTAAAACTATAACAAGAATAGTTAGAATTTTTGTATGACTTTCACCTGTTCATATCAAATACAATTTTAAATAACCAAGACCTCAGATCTCCCGATAAGGACAAATACCATAGGCATCACAACATACCACTATCTTAAATCGGAGTAAGGTATTATCATCGGTCAATAAGCAAAATTTGTCCCTATTGGGAAATTTGAGATCTTAGTTATTTAAAATTTTATTTGATATGAACAGGTGAAAGTCATACAAAAATTTGAACTATTTTTGTTATAGTTTTATTAAGTCTTTATATAGATTGAGGTCCCTTCTGAAGCAGGATAGATTTACTATTTAGTTCAGGGACATTTTTGCTGATCATTTAAATAACTAAATAACTAAATAACTAAATAGATAAATCTATGTGGCCATTTTCATAAGAATGCTGCCAGACAGACATTCCTGTGCCTTGTTTCCCCCTGTTTATAATTTTAAATATTTCAGTTTGTAAAATGGTTTATTTATTTATTTGTTGCATTTAAACCCCACATTTTCCCACCTATTTGCAGGTTCAATGTGGCTTACATAGTGCCATCAAAGGCGATTGTCCAGTCGGTTGATAACAAATACAAGTTGTATAGTGATCGAATGAGGTATATGTGGAGGATCGGAAAGGATGAGGATTGCATGATGTCCAGTATGATCATTAGTCATGTTATGTTCCTGTTATGTTCCTGTTTAGAATGGACATCTCCAGTGTAAGGATGTCCTCACGCATTGTCAAACAGGAAACCTTGATGTCTTTCCTGTTCGAAAATCACTGTGAAATAGACTTCTTTTTTTTTTGGGGGGGGGGGGGGGGGTCATTAGGCACAAGTCATTCTGACTTGGACATTCTTTCAAAAATGCCCCTCCATGTCAATGTTTACCATGTTACTAGGATCAAGCAAAAAAGTAAATAGCTATGACAGTTGTGTCCAATAGCTTGGTGCAGCCTTCTACTCAAATTGGTTCTGTCTTTGCAGGTTCCTTTGCAAGGGAGATGCATATTGTTTAGTTTCTAAGAGGTCTCTTCAGAGTCAGATGATCAATTGTATCAGCAGATTGGGATGCAAAAACTATTCTTCAAGCAGTAGTGTTCCAATGTCGGCTGCCACCCGGGATGGATTGCCACTGCACACTCCCCCAGCGCATCACCCCCGGCACATATACTAGCCAAAGACCCGGTGTAACTGTCAGAACCCAAATGCTGCAAGGGTGGGCATAATTTACTTGTTAGTGGCGGCCCTGCCAATTCCCCACCCCTGATTATACCCCCTTACTTTAAGCACTATGGGGCTAATTCTTAAAAGGTAACCTCAAGTTGGGTGCCAGGATGCTGCATGCTGAATGCAAATTCTATAATGGCAATTGCACATGGAAATGTCTTTACAGATTACTAGTGCAAGTCCGCATTCGCATGCCTAACTTTAGATGCGAGCACTTACAGTAGCCAAATGGGTGATGTAAAATTGCCTCCTAAGGGCATGGGGATTCCTACAAAATACCTTTGGCGGGGGGAGGGGGATGATTCTATAGAGATATTTGTACTGGAATTACATGTGCAGTCAATACTATCCACAAAGACAAAGGATACACAGTAGTTGTAGCAACCTCTTGATGTGAACATATCTGTTTCTTTATAAAAGTAGTATATATTCATAAAAGAGATGTTTGTATACAGTCACTCGGTACACTGTAGGCTTGTTTACTAAGCTTTGTTTCCAAGAACACAAAATTGCAGGGGGGAGGGTGACCTTTAGTTAATCAGGACCTCAATGTACCATAGGGTAATATGGAACACTTTTGTTTCACCTCTGAATTGTGTATAATATAACTTTCTGAGAAGTTCTGAGAGAAGAGGATATTTCGCTGGTAAGTGAACATTATTTTGCTTTGTGGTTTGGAAACTTAAAGATTGGGGTTTAAAGGAGGAATTGTAGGTTAGTGATGGCAGAATAAAAATATAAAAAAGCAAACCTTATCAACTGATCTCCATACTCTTTCCCCCCTAGTTTTAAAACTTGAACTTTGTACCATAGCATTAACAGATAGCCTCTAGCAGGTACCGCAGGACCTAGTTTAGTGGAGTGCCGCAGGGATCTGTAGTAGGACTGGTACTATTTAACGTATTTATAAATTATATGGAAATCGTAACGACGAGTGAGGTGATCAAATTTGCATTTGATACAAAACTATTCAAAGTTGTTAAAACACTTGCAGACTGTGAAATATTACAGGAAGACCTTAGGAAATTGGAAGATTGGGCATCCAAATGGCACATGAAATTTAATGTGCACAAATTCAAGGTGATGTGCATTGGAAAGAATAATCCGAATCACAGTTACCTGACGCTAGGGTCCAATTTGAAGTCAATGCTCAAGAAAAAGATCTGGGTGCCGTTATAGATAATACACTGAAATCTTCCGCTCAGTGATCGGCAGCGGCCCAAAAAGCAAACAGGATACTAGTAATTATTAGGAAAGGGATGATGAATGAGACTGAAAATACTATAATGCCTTTTTATTGCTCCATGGTGCATCTGTACGTTGAGTATTGCCTTCAGTTCTGGTCACCGTATCCAGTGGCGTTCCTAGGGGGGCTGACACCCGGGGTGGATCGCTGATGCGCCCCGCCCCCCCGGGTGCAGCGCCCCCCCCTGGATGCAGTGCAGCCCCCCCCCCGGTGAAAGGACACACCCCCCCGTGAAAGAACCCCCCTGGTGCACGCTGCTGGGGGGGTGCTGCGCGCGCCTATTCTTCGTTTGTTCCATGCTCCCGCTCTGCCCCGGAACAGGAAGTAACCTGTTCCGGGGCAGAGGGAGCATGGAACGAATGATGGACAGGCATGCGCGGCACCCCCCAGCGGCGTGCACCCGGGGCGGACCACACCCACCGCCCCCCCCTAGGAACGCCACTGACCGTATCTCAAACAAGATATAGCAGAATAAGGAAAGGTTCAAAGAAGAGCAACTAAAATGATAAAGGGGATGGAACTCCTCTCATATGATGAAAGGCTAAAGAGGTTAGGGCTCTTCTTCTTGGAAAAGAGATGGATGAGGAGAGATATAATCGAAAATCCTGAGTGGTGTAGAACAAGTAGAAGTAAATCGAATTTTTACTTGTTCCAAAAGTACAAAAACTAGGGGACACTTGAGGAAGTTACATGGAAATATTTTTAAAACAAATAGGAGGAAATATTTTTTCACGCAACAAATAGTTAAGCTCTGGAACTCTTTGCCGGAGGATGTGGTAACAGCAGTTAGCTTATCTGAGTTTAAAAAAGGGTTGGACAAATTCCTGGAGGAAAAAGCCATAGTCTGCTGTTGAGACAGACATGCGAAGCAACTGCTTCCCTGGGATTTGTAGTATGGAGTGCTGCCATGATTTGGGTTTCTGCCAGGTGCTTGTGACCTGGCTTGACCACTGTTGGAAAACAGGATACTAGGCTAGATGGACCATTGGTCTAACCCAGTATGGCTACTCTTATGTTCTTATGTATGTTCTTATTAATCAATAATGTAAAATAGGTCATGAAAGCACTTAACAAAGCAAAAAAGTGGGAATGACCACTGCGATGAGTCAGATGAGATAAAAACAAGTCTTTACTGTGTGACACAAATATATTTGCTTAGAGAGAGCATGTCAAACAAGTAAAATGACAGGCTCCACTGGAGCATGTACCCAACATGGTCCGTGTTTTGGCATTAGCCTTCTTCGGGAGTCCAATTCATATAGCATAATAGACCACAAAGTGCAGAAAGTGGCCACACAGTATAGATTATAATAAACTAGGAAAAAATGCCTGTTTCTGAGCGGAATGAAACGGGCGCTAGCAAGGGGCCCCCTCCCTCCGTCCCTCGAAGCTACTTGCCTTGTTCGCTGTGGGCCGTTTCGGCCCTCGAGTGTCAATAGCTCCGCCCTCGACGTCATGACGTTTTGATACGAGGGCGGTGCAGACACTCCAGGGCACACCGGATATCTCGGGCGCCTCAACTTCCGTGGAGGCTTCAGAACGTTGGGGTTGCCTTTTATATATATAGATGTGTGCCACAGTGGAATCCTGAAACAGGACATTGCCTCTCTTGTGCTTTGTTTGTACTGCTACGTGTAGGCATGAAAGCACTTATATAGTTAACACTGCTATGGGTAGTATAGATTTTTAAACTTGACTATTAATAAATGGTTGTAACCTGTACCAGTGTAAACTGTATATGTGTTTTTGTGAGCTTTTTATACTGTTGATTGATACCATTTTACACTCACACTGTGCTTTGATTTGTGTGGATTGATTATAATATAAAGGTAACAATTAATTCACTACAATGATGTTACCACTTTGGGCTCAGGCCCCTTCAAACCTGCAGAACCTGTTAAATGGCTGGTGATGCTGAAGCCTTACCAGCTAAAGAGATACATTGCCCGAGCCTCTCCGCTCCTGCCCATGTTGCTACATTAAAGAGAAAATCAGCAGCATGGTTCCGTGAACTGAGCATTGCAGGAGTCCTGGCATCAGCGGATGGAAGCATGCCACTGACTTTCTCTTTACTGCAGCAGTATGAGGAGGAGGGGAGTGCTTCAGCATCCCCTCCAACAAAGGTAATATTTTTAACATGCGGAGAGGAAGGGAGAAAATGCATTGCCCCCTCCCCCCCAAAAAAAATAAATAATGGAGAGCTGGCTATGCCCCTGGTTCACTGTATTGCCAGGATCACCTTATAAATCTTACTGAAGTTAGCAGACACTCTCAGTCCTTTTGCTTCTTCAGAATTTTATGGTTGTATTTGTAATAAAGAGAAGGAGTCAGAGATATGGTACAAATAAATGCAAGGTCTTCATCTGCAGCCTAATTGCTTACTGTGCACCGCCTTGAGTGAATTCCTTCAAAAAGGTGGTAAATGCATCCTAATAAATAAATAATTCTTATTACTCTTTCTTCTGTTAAAGGGGATCTCATCTTAATTATTTGGATTTTGCTTACACCTTTTTTAGTAGTAGCTCAAGGTGAGTTACATTCAGGTATTCTGGGTAGACTCTGTCCCTGGAGGGCTCACAATCTAATTTTGTGTCTGAGGCAATGAAGGGTTAAGTGACTTGCCCAACATCACAAGGAGCAGAAGTGGGATTTCAACCAGCCACATCTGAATATCAGGACTAGTGCTCCAACCACTAGGTGGGCCTAGGCAAGAAGTGGGTGGGTACCAAGTGTTCTCCCCCCCCCCCCCCCCCCAATCACCACCAAAGAAATAGCTCAGTAGGTGGGAAAATGCTCCTTTCCACTTTGGCAGTTTGCAGCAGGCATGCACTGAAAACTGAGCATGTGCAGATGCCGGTATTGTGGAGAGTAGCGTTTTTGTTACCATCAAGGGGAAGACTTCAGTTGGCAGAGCTTGGGATCCCCACCAGCTACCGCTAAACGTGTGCTACTGTTAGGTGGGCCTGAGCCCTAAGTGGGTGGGCCCTGGCCCACCCAGGCTCAACTGTGGCTATGCCACTGCTTCAGTTTCTGCTCTCATGGATTTGTTCCTTCTCCATTCTTAATTGCAGGCAGCCTCTGTTATACTAAACTACCAAGACTTTCTAACAAGATTTTACTAATAATTACAATCAGTAATTGTGCTAATTAGCTAATACCTACTTCATAGTCTAAAGATAACTAGTACTGTGAATATTAGACTGTAAAGGTGGAACATACAATTTAATGGTAGTTACTGCGGAGAACATTATCAAGGTCTCATCAGTCAAAGAGACTTTTCATCATTCATTGAACTGTCACTCAGGCTAAGGGCCAAGTCAGAAGGAAGACAGAATGTTTATACTTACAGAAAGTTTGACCTTCAATATTAATTTCTTTGATCAAGTTTTTACTTTGTTTCACAGTTTTATTTATTAACCCTCTAAGTTATGCACACAGGTTACCTTAGCAGTTATTAATTGTATGGCAGAAGAATCATAGAAAATGATGATAGATATAGACCTCATGGCCTGTCTAGTCAGCCCATCCATACTAGCTGGTCATCTTCAGAATACCTTTCTTTCCCCTAGAGAGCCTCTGTGATTGTCTCAAGCATTCTTTAATTCAGATACTCTCCTTGTCTTCATTACTTCCAAAAGTAGGCTTTTCGATGCATCTGCCATTCTCTCTATAAAGAAATATTTTAGAATAAAAGAGTATCCTTACTATCAGATCAATGGTTCATCTAGCCTGGTATTCAGCTTCTAACACTGGTCAATGCAGGTCACAAGTACTTGGCAAAATCCCAAAGAGTAGCAAGATTTCATGCAACTGATTCCAGGGCCAAGTAGTGGCTTTCCCCATGTCTATGTTAAGTCTACCCCTCCTACCCTCATCCTATAACCCCTTGTTGTAGAATTTTCCTTTTGAAAAAAGTCCACCTTCTGTACATTGTAGCTTTGACATATTTAAGAGGGTAAGGGCTCAATATCCAAAAAAAGTTGAGCTTTTAAAATTATTCTCTTAAGTTAGGCACTTAAATGTGTGACGTGGAGGGGCATAATTGAACGAAAACGTCTATCTCCATGGGCGTTTATCTCCGAGAACGGGTCCGTGAAGGGGCGGACCGAACCGTATTTTCGAAAAAAATAGACGTCCATGTTTTATTCGACAATTTGTGAGCTGGGCGTTTTTGTTTTTCAGTGATAATGGAAAATGAAAGCGCCCAGCTCAAAAACGAATAAATCCAAGGCATTTGTTCGTGGGAGGGGCCAGGATTCGTAGTGCACTAGTCCCCCTCACATGCCAGGACACCAACCGGGCACCCTAGGGGGCACTTTTACAAAAACAAAAAAAAAGGTAGAAGAGCTCCCAGGTGCATAGCACCCTTCCCTTGTGTGTTGAGCCCCCCAAATCCCCCCTCAAAACCCACTGCCCACAAGTCTACACCATTATTATAGCCCTAAGAGGTGAAGGGGGCACCTACATGTGGGTACAGTGGGTTTGGGGGGGCGGTTTGGAGGGCTCCAATTTACCAGCACAAGTGTAACAGGTGGGGGGGGATGGGCCTGAGTCCACCTGCCTGAAGTCCACTGCACCCCCTAATATCTGCTCCAGTGACCTGCATACTGCTGCCAGGGAGGTGGGTATGACATTTGAGGGTGAAAATAAAAAGTTGTGAAACGGTTTATTTTGTGGTTGGAGGGGGTTTGTGACCACTGGGGGAGTCAGGGGAGGTCATCCCCGATTCCCTCCAGTGGTCATCTGGTCATTTAGGGCACTTTTTGGGGCCTTATTCGTGGAAAAACAGGGTCCAGGAAAAGTGCCCTAAATTCTCGCTAAAAACGCATATTTTTTTTCCATTATCGGTGAAAGGCGCCTATCTCTGATCGGCCGATAACCACGCCCCAGTTCCGCCTTCACCACGCCTTCGACACACCCCCATCAACTTTGTCCGCATCCGCGACGGAGTGCAGTTGAAAACGTCCAAATTCGGTTTTCGATTATACCGCTTTATTCGTTTTTGTGAGATAAACGTCTATCTCCCTATTTGGGTCACAATATAGGCGTTTTTCTATTTCGATTATAAGCTGGATTGTCAACTAAATTTAGGAGCCTAACCAGCTTATTTTCGAAAAAGAAAGACGCCCATATTTCGACCCAAATTGGGAGATGGGCGTCTTTCTCCCGTGGGCGCCCAAATCGATATAATCGAAAGCCGATTTTGGGCGTCTTCAACTGCAATCTGTCGCGGAAACTGGAAAAGTTGACGGGGCGTGTTGGAGGCGTGGTGAAGGCGGGACTGGGGCGTGTTTATCGGTCAAGGAGAGATGGGTGCCCTCGGCCGATAATGGAAAAAAAGCGTTTTTAGCGCGAATTTAGGTCACTTTTTTTGGACCCTTTTTTTCACGAACAAGTCCCAAAAAAGTGCCCTAAATGACCAGATGACCACTGGAGGGAATCGGGGATGACCACCCCTGACTCCCCCTCCGAAAAAAAAAAAAACAACTTTAACAACTTTTTTCCAGCCTGTATGCCAGCCTCAAATGCCATCACAGCAGTATGCAGGTCCCTGGAGCAGTTGTTAGTGGGTGCAGTGGACTTCAGCCAGGTGGACCCAGGCCCATCCCCCCTACCTGTTACACTTGTGGTGGTAAATGGGAGCGCTCCAACCCACCCCCAAAACCCACTGTACCCACATCTAGGTGCCCCCTTCAGCCATAAGTGCTATGGTAATGGTGTAGAGTTGTGGGCAGTGGGTTTTGGGGGGGGGGGGGTTGGGGGGGGCTCAGCACCCAAGGGAAGGGAGCCATGGACTTGGGAGGTATTTTACTTTTTTTTTAATTGTTACAAGTGCCCCCTAGGGTGCCCGGTTGGTGTCCTTGCATGTGAGGGGGACCAGTGCACTACAAATCCTGGCCCCTCCCACAACCAAATGCCTTGGATTTGTTCATTTTTGAGCTGGGCGCCTTCGGTTTCCATTATCGCTGAAAAACGATACCGCCCAGCTCAAATCCGCACAAATCTGATGCATTTGCCCGGCACAAACCGTATTATCGAAAAAAAAGATGGACGCCCATCTTTTTCGAAAATACGGTCTGTTCCGCTCCTTCACGTACCCGTTCTCGGAGATAGACACCCATGGAGATGGGTGTTCGCGTTCGATTATACCCCTCCACGTTTTCAGATGAAAATTCATCTTAATTTAGCAGCTTAAAAGTTATGCATATAAATTTGCACTACCATTCATTTGCCTAGATTTTTAAACCTAATTTATGAGTGTGAAAGGCAGTTCTGTAACTAGGTACTTGTGACCTGGTTTGGCCACTGTTTGGAAAACAGGATACTGGGCTAGATGGACCATTGGTCTGACTCAGTATGGCTACTCTTATGTTTTTATCCAAGATACTTGAATGTGCTATTCACCGCCATTGTCATGACTTTCTTTCATCTCAAGCTATTCTTGATCCACTTCAATCTGCTCTTCATTCAACTGAAACAGCTATGGCTAAACTCTCTGATGACCTATTCCTGGCCAGATCCAAAGGTCTCTATTCTATCCTCATCCTACTCAATCTATCTGCTGCTTTTGACATTGTTGATCACCACCTACTCCATGATACACTCTCCTCACTTGCATTTCAGGGCTCTGTTCTTTCCCTGGCTTTCTTCTTATCTCTCCCATCACACTTTTAGTGTATACTCTGGTGGATCCTCTTCCAGATCTATCACACTATCAGTTGGTGTACCTCAGGGCTCTGTCTTGGGAGCTCTTATTTTCTCCATCTATATTTCTTTCCTTGGTGCTCTGATCTCATCCCATGGTTCTCAGTATCACCTTTATGCTGATGACTCCCAGATCTACCTCTCCACACCAGAATTTCAGCAGGAATCCAGGCCCAAGTATCATCCTGCCTGTCTGACATTGCTGCCTGGTTGTCTCACCCCCATCTGAAACTAAACATGACCAAGACTGAGTTTCTTATTTTTCACCCTAAACCTACCTCTCCTCTTCCACCATTCTCTATCTCAGTGGACAACACTCTCATCCTTCCTGTCTCATCAGCTCATAGCCTTGAGGTCATCTTTGACTCCTCTCTCTCACTCTCTTTCTCTGCACATCCCCAACAGACTGCTAAAACCTATCATTTCTTTCTCTATAATATCACCAAAAATTGTCCTTTCCTTTCTGAGCACACTACCAAAAACCTTATTCACACCCTTATCATCTCTCGCTTAGACTATTGCAATTTGCTTCTCACAGGTCTCCCACTAAGCCAACTCTCTCCCCTTCAGTCTGTTCAAAATTCTGCTGCATGACTTATTCTACCAGTGTCACTATGCTCATATTAGCCCTCTCCTCAAATCACTTTATTGGTTCCCTATCCGTTTCTGCGTAAAGTTCAAACTCCTCTTATTGACTTACAAGTGCATTCACTCTGCAGTTCTTCAGTACCTCTCCACTCTTATTTCTCCCTAACCACCTTCCCTGGAACTCAGTTCATTTGGTAAATCTATTCTACCTGTACCCTTCTTCTCCACTGGCAACTCCAGACTCCATTAGTTTTATCTTGTTGCATCATACGCCTGGAATTGACTTTCTGAGCCAATACGTCAAGCTCCATCTCTGGCCGTCTTCAAATTTAGGTAAAATCCCACCTTTTTGATTCTGCTTTTAACTCCTAAACCCTATTCACTTGTTTAGTACCCATATCTGTTTTATCATTCCCAACTTAGTAATTCCCTTATCCCTTATTTGTCCTGTTTGTCTGTCCTGATTAGATTGTAAGCTCTTTCGAACAGGGACTGTCTCTTCATGTTCAAGTGTACAATGATGAGTACATCTAGTAGTGCTATAGAAAGTAGTAGTAGTCGTAGTAGTAAAAAGGTCTTGTTACCTCTCTTTACTACTTTAGCCATTTTTTTCTTCCACCTGTGTTGTCACTAGCTGTATGTCCCTCTTCGCTTCTTTGAGTTTAATCCGGTAATCTTTTCCGTGATACCCTATGCCTGTTCTTTAATCACAAAGTACGTTTTCTGTGCATTTTTAAAGGAGTTATCATTGTTTTCTGTATTATCTGACTTTTCACTAATCTGACAAAGGCTCAGTCCTGTTTACATAGGACAATCGAGACTATCCTGTATTATGTAGTATGGCAGTAATATTTTCATCTCAATTACCTCTTCAGGCAGGTTCTCTGCAATATAATTTATCATTTGAATACTTTCTACTCCATTTGTGCTCTTTTGTCTTTGTTGACCTTTTCTTCTTATATCAATCTTCCCTGCCTACTACTGCTTCAATATGCGAACTTCAGGGCTTAATTGCTCAACAGCTATTAGATTCTTCACATCGTATTGTTTTAGATGATCTCAATTTACATCTTTGATGACAATACAGCCTCCTTTTCTAAGGATTTCATTACCTTTACACAGTACCTTTCTTGTATGCAATATACTACTTCATCTATATATGCAGCAGGTCATGTTAGATGTTTATTTCCACTGTAGCACCTCCTCTGTTGCTGTCTGGCTTTTCTACTTGCCTGTGACCATGAACTGACCATTATTGTATCTCTTTTCAAATGCATTGTTCGTTTGCCTCTTCTACTCTTGTGCAAAGGGAATTTTCACAATTTGCAAGCACTCACCTCAGAAACATTTCAAAAAGAACTTAATTGGCCTATTGATCATTTTGCTGCATTGTCGTTAGATAATAAAGTGCAGCTTTGGAATAATTTGCTAATAAGCTAGCTTCTTTATAACAGAGATTTTTCCCCATGAATCTAGATGGAAAAAATACATTACACTAGGACCTTTTACTTGCCTACAAGTTTCTGACATATACGTATAAGCAGAAAATTAATATGGCTGAGAAGCACTATTTTTCCTTATTGACAGAGGTGGGATTTGAGCAATGATTTGAAGATGGGTAGGGAGGGGGACCGGCGTATGGGCTCAGGGAGTTTGTTCCAAGCATGGGGTGAAGCGAGGTAGAAAGGGCGAAGCCTAGAGTTGGCGGTGGTGGAGAAGGGTACTGAAAGGAGGGATTTGTCAAGAGAGCGGAGGTTACGGGTGGGGACATAAGGGGAGATGAGAGTAGAGAGATAAGGAGGGGCTGCAGATCGAGTGCATTTGTAGGTGAGTAGGAGAAGCTTGAACTGTATGCGGTATCTGATCGGAAGCCAGTGAAGTGACTTGAGGAGAGGGGTGATATGAGTATATCGGTTGAGGCGGAAGATAAGACGTGCGGCCGAGTTCTGGATGGACTGAAGGGGGGATAGATGGCTAAGTGGGAGGCCGGTGAGGAGTAGGTTGCAGTAGTCAAGGCGAGAGGTAATGAGAGAGTGGATGAGAGTTCGAGTGGTGTGCTCAGGGAGTAGGGGGCGAATTTTGCTAATGTTATAGAGGAAGAAGCGACAGGTCTTGGCTATCTGCTGGATATGCGCAGAGAAGGAGAGGGAGGAGTCAAAGATGACACCAAGGTTGCGGGCAGATGAGACAGGGACGATGAGGGTGTTATCAATTGAGATAGAGAGTGAAGGGAGAGGAGAAGTGGGTTTGGGTGGGAACACAATAAGTTCCGTCTTGGCCATGTTTAGTTTCAGGTGACGGTTGGACATCCAGGCAGCAATGTCGGATAAGCAGGCCAATACTTTGGCCTGGGTTTCCGCAGTGATTTCTGGTGTGGAGAGATAAAGCTGGGTGTCGTCAGCATAAAGATGATAGTGGAAACCATGAGAAGAGATTAGGGAGCCTAAGGAAGAGGTGTAGATTGAACAAAGAAGGGGCCCAAGGACAGAACCCTGGGGAACTCCAACAGAGAGCGGGATAGGGGAGGAGGATGAGCCATGAGAATGTACTCTGAAGGTACGATGGGAGAGATAAGAGGAGAACCAGAGAGGACAGAGCCCTGGAACCCAAAGGAGGACAGTGTGTCAAGAAGTAGGTTGTGATTGACAGTGTCAAAAGCGGCGGATAGGTCGAGGAGGATGAGGATTGAATAGTGACCTTTAGATTTGGCGAGGAACAGGTCATTGCAGACTTTGGATAGTGCTGTTTCTGTTGAGTGTAGGGGGCGAAAGCCGGATTGAAGCGGATCGAGGATGGCATGAGAGGAGAGGAAATCAATGCAGCGGCTGTGAATGGCGCGTTCAAGTATCTTGGAGAGGAAGGGTAGGAGGGAAATGGGGCGGTAATTGGAGGGACAGGTAGGGTCAAGTGATGGTTTTTTGAGGAGTGGTGTGACCACGGCATGCTTGAAGGTGTCCGGGACAGTTGCAGTGGAGAGAGAGAGGTTGAGGATATGACAGATGGTGGGGTGATAGTAGGAGTGATGTGTTAAGTAAGTTGGTGGGGATGGGGTCTGAGGAACAGGTGGTGGATTTCGAGGAGGAGAGGAGATGGGCGGTTTCCTCTTCGGTGATAGCAGGAAAAGAGGAGAAGGAGGCCTGGGTAGGTTGGTTGAGAGAGTGGGTTATAGGATGAAGAGGAGGAGAAGGTTTAGTGGTGAATTCAAGGTTGATCTTCTGGACCTTGTCACGGAAGTAGTCGGCCAGAGATTGCGGAGAGAGTGAGGGGGGAGTGGGAGCGGAGGGCACTTTGAGGAGGGAGTTGAGGGTGGCGAAGAGACGACGAGGGTTAGAGCTGAGGGAATTAGTCAATTGGGTGTAATAGTCCTGTTTAGCGAGGAATAGGGAGGATTGGAAGGAGGATAGCATGAATTTGAAGTGTATGAAGTCATTATGGGCGTGAGATTTCCTCCAGCGGCGTTCAGCCGAACGGGCGCAGGAGCGAAGGTATCGGGTGCAAGGAGATACTGCACTTGGATAGGAGGGCAGGGAATGGAGAGGAGAAAATGCTGCACTTGGATGGGAGGGCAGGAAGAGGGGGAAATGCACATGGATGGAAGGGAAGGGAAGAGAGAGAATGACAGACTGCACATAAAGGGAAAGGAAGAGGGGGGGGCAGGCTGCACATGAGGGGAAGGGAAGAGGAAAAGCTAGACATATTTGAGAAGGAGGCAGAAAAATTGAAGAAAGCTGAATGTGAAAGATCAGTGCCAGTCAGATATAACGCAGAAAGTGAAGAAAAAGGAGGCGAGAAAAATAAATGATATGGAGGCCCTGGAAACAGAGTTAAGAACACATACAGAGGAAAACAGAACCTGAGATTGGGAACAAGATGATTAGAATAATAAAATCACCAGACAACGAAAATAGGAAAATAATTTTATTTTCAGTTTAGTGATTGAATTATGTCAGTGTTGAGGGTTTACATCTATCAGCTTTATTTTGTACTGTACAGGACATTTCTTGTATTTCTCTGGTATTGCACAACATGCAGAGTCTGGTGTCTCTGTTTTCAGTTTTTGTTTGCATGTATTTTTGAGATTCCCTATTTTGTATCAGGTGAAAGTCATGTTCTGCATTTGCAACTGAGGTGAAGGATTCTGCTGGCATATGGTGTCTGTGTGGGATTATGAAACCATCATTCTTGTTCCAGTTTCCCAGTAGCAGGTTATTTTGGTGCTCTAGGGCCTGTTTTCATAGGTGGATTAGGGCTATTATGGTTTGGTAAGTTTCCTGTATAGGTTTTGAGTGCCATTTTGCAGGGTTTTGTGTTATTTTTCAAAGTGTCTGGCCTGTTTGAAAAATAAAAATGCTTAGGACTAGTGGGGTCTTCACTTCTGGTAGAGCAATGCTGGGCACACCCAGCCAGTAGGGTTTTCGGGATATCCACATTGAAGATGCATGAAAGAGATTTTTATACAATGCCTCCTTGTTATACAGACTTATACATCTTCAATGTGATAACCCAAAAACTCGACTGGCGGGGTGTGCCCAAGGTTAAGAAGCACTGCGGTAGAGTCACCACACAAATAAAAAGCTATGTACTTAGCTTTTTATTTGTGTATCTGGCATTGGAAGATTGTCATAATATGAATATTTGTTTTTATGTGGCTAGTTGTAAGGAGGTAGCTTCATTGTTGGGGAATATGAGTTTGTGATACAGAACTGGAGCTTCAAGGTTTACATTGAGATTCTGACCAATCCTGTAGAGAATCCAAAATTCACGCCCACATAGAAGAATTTGTTGAATGATGCTAGTAATTATATAATGATAGTTTTACCGGGTAGTTTAAACAGGCTGGCGGGGGGGAGGGGAAGGGTTTCTTTTATGTATAGATGATTGCTAATTTAAAAGTGGAGGGGATTCAGGTAGTCAGATTCTGGTTTTCAGTGTCTTAAGATATTGTAGTAACAGGTACTAAAGACAAAGTCTAAGATCTTTAAGAAATCAACAGAGCTCCCATACGAAGAAGAAGATTAAAAATCACAAAAGAAGAAGACATTAGAAAGGTATCTAGGAAAATAGAGTAAAAGAAGAAGGAAAAGGAATTGAGATAGAACAAATTGAAGTTCCATCAGTGGCCAATCCAGGTCACAAATACCTAGCAAGATCCCAAAAGAGTAAAACAGATTTTGTGCTGCTCATCCTTGAAATAAGCAGTAGATTTTCCTAAGTCCATCTTAATAATGACTAATGGACTTTTCTTTTAAAACCTTGTCCAACCCTTTTTTAAACCCTACTGTGCTAACTGCAATTACCCCATTCTCTGGCAATGAATCCCAGAGGTTAAATTACACATTGAGTGAAGAAATATTTTCTCCATTTTTTAATTTACTACTTAGTAGCTTCACTGTGTGCCTCCTAGTCCTTGAATTTTTGAAAAGAGTAAACAAGTGATATTTGTCTACCCATTCCATTCCACTCCACTCTATCTCCCCTCAGCCATCTCTTCTCCAAGCTGAAGAGTCCTAATCTCTTTAACCTTTCCTCATAGGGAAGTCATCCCACCCCCTTTATCATCTTTGTCACCCTTCTTTGTACCTTTTCTACTTCCACTATATTTCTGATTTATCACTACAGTCTGTGACAGCTTAAATCCATGCACTCTTTCATTTTTCAGTTGTCGTTTTTTAAAATACTTAATTGGGTCAATATTCAGCCAGTGGTGATCAGTGTTTTTTTTTTTTAAATGCTGACTGTAGTTGGCTAAATTAGCCCTGGATGTTCAGTGCTGGCCAGTGGAGGTTATGCAGGTTTTGGCCAATATTCAGCTAGGACCCACATAAAACAGTTATATGGACCCTGGCTGAATATCAGCTGGGACTTGCATAACAAAAAATAATTGTAGAGACCCTCCGATCCCCCATCTGATCCTGATCCTCCCTTCCCTGTCATGGGACTCCTAGCCCCCTCCCCTATGCAACCCCCCCCCCCCCCCCCCCATTCACCTCTCACCCCTCCAACATGCAGGATAGCCCCCTCCCACCGGGGAAGGGGTAAAGCCCACTCACTCATGCCCCTAGAGCATCTCCCTTTCCAAAATGGTTGCCATGACCTCTTGCATCAGTCTGCTGGGTTAGAGAGTATATTTGGCTGGTTTAGATCAAATGGTTTGCTTGTGAACATGGACAAAACAGAGGTGTTGAGAATTAATATATCTAAGGTCTCCCCACCAAAATTGAGTTTGATATTATAAAAACTACTACAGAGTGTGTAAGAGATTTAGGTGTTTGGATCTCTTCTGGTGTTGATTTTTTGACACATGTGGAGAGATTAATTAAACATAACATATATAACAACACAAAGAGGACCCAAAGTACAGAACAAAGTCCAAAATACAGCAAAAAGCACCAAGAGCCTTCAGAAACGGGACACAGATCCTTTAATTATAAAAAAATCAATATTCCAGTATGGACCCAACACAGACCGTGTTTCGGTGCACAGTGCCTGCGTCAGGGGTCCACTGCGGTACTGCACACTTACGAGACTAATAAACCAACAGTAATGCACCCGTGTCAGGTCCATACTGGAATACTGATTTTTGTAATTAAAGGAACTGTGTCCCTTTTCTGAAGGCTTTTGGTGCTTTTTGCTGTTTTTTGAGAGATTAATTAAAACAGTTTGTGGGAAGTTGTGATGGTTAAGAGGGCTGAAACATTATCCACTTTTACAGGCTGTGATTAGTGTAGTTGTTTCATTTATACTATCTTCTCTGGATTATGCTGTATTGCTAGGGCTTCCTAAAACATTGGTCAGAAGAGTACAACCAGAGACAGGAAGGCGGTAGAACTAGAGGACATGAATTGAGGTTCAAGGGGGGCAGACTCAAGAGTAATGTCAGGAAGTATTTTTTCACAGAGGGTGGTGGATATGTGGAATGCCCTCCCGCGGGAGGTGGTGGAGATGAAAACAGTAATAGAATTCAAACATGCGTGGGATAAACACAAAGGAATCCTGTTTAGAAGGAATGGTTCCACGGAATGTTAGTGAAGTTTAGGTGGTGACAGGGCCGCCGAGACTGGGCCGGGCCCAGGGCAATGCTGCCCCCCCCCCCCCCCCCGAGGTTGCCACCGCCACTTCCCCCCGAGGATGCCGCCCCCCTCTGTCCGCCACCGGGCCAGGCCCCCTGCATTGAAATCACAGCGCCTCTCACCTCCATGTGAAAGCGCTGCAGGCAGCAGCAAATTGCCTCCCTTTGGGCCTCCTTCCCTCCATGTGACTCGCCCTCGTGGAAATTACATCAGATGAGGGCGGGACACAGGGAGCGAAGGAGGCCCGAAGGGAAGCAATCTGCTGCTGCCTGCAACGCTTTCACATGGAGGTGAGAGGCGCTGTGATTTCAATGCAGGGGGCCCGGCCCGGTGGCAGACGGTCGACGACGGAGCCAAGGGCGGGTGGGTGGGACTGCGGTGCCGGGCCACCCTTGGAGACCCGGGCACAGGGAATTTTGTCCCCCCTGCCCCCCCTCTCAGCGGCCCTGGGTGGCGACACCGGTAATTTGGAAACAAATCTGGTTCTGGTTCTGGGCAGATTTCTACGGCTATGCCCTGATCATGACTGAATAGATAGGGATGGGCTGGAGTGTCAATTTTAAGGGGCTTCAACGTTAGCTTCAGAACTTAGTACAAGAACATTGCTAGGCAGACTTCTACGGTCTATGCCCTGAGAATGGCAAGGACAAATCAAACTTGGGTAAGTGTATCACATAATATGCAAAATGGTTTTATCTTGTTGGGCAGACTGGATGGACCGTACAGGTCTTTATCTGCTGTCATTTACTATGTTACTATGTTTTTTACTATGGTACAGAATACAGCAGCCCAAATGTTACTGGGCAGCTCAAGATGTATGAGCATATCTCCTCTTTTGAGTAAACTTCATTGGCTCCCAGTTTTATTGAGAGTTATGTTTATAATTTTCTTGTTGACTTTTAAAGCCCTGAAAAATGCAGGTTCAAGATATTTATATGATAGGTTGAAAAGATATATTCCAAGCAGAAATCTGAGATCCAATCAAGACCTTCTGTTAGAAGTCCCTACTGACAAAGAAGCACAATTAAGATCAAGGATGTTTTCTATTATGGTACCTACCTTGTGAACGCTCTCCAAAAAGATTTTAGGATGGAAACCAATTTATAACAACATAGAAAGAAGCTAAAAACCTGGGAGGGGGGGGGGGGGGGGGGTTCCAGGTTGAATAGTCTTATGAAGGGAAGCTGGATTTAATGATGTAATTCCATCTGTATACGGGATGTTGTTTATTGTAAAATATTTCTAATTATAAATGTACTGTTTTTGTGTTTGTTACCTGTATAAGCAGTATAGAAATTTTTAATAAAGATAAGATAAAGGGTGCTACAGCCCTTTCCAGCATTCTGTGTTGCTGCTCCTTACAGCTGTTGTATAGGTTGTTGCCTTCTTTCTACTCCCACTTTTTCTGCCTTTTCTATCACTCCTGTGAGGCATTGGGCCAGTGCACTGTTTCATATTACAGTTTAATTGGGAGACATGACTAGGCATGGTAATACCCAGTGGACTTGACAGAGGGATGGAATCAGAATGCTACTTCCAGTATCCTTGCCCTCCCTCACAAAACGCTATAGACTGAGGCACTCATGTTGTTATTGCATGTGGGAATTTGTGTTTTGGGAGATGAGGTGTGATGCTCCTTGGAGAGCACAGCTGGCCCATATTTACCCTGACCTTATATTGCCTCCTTTCATTATTTGTTTCCTGGTCCAAATGAGGTCCTGCTCTGAGAATTTATTGTTGTGCCATTGGGCCATCACTTGCATATGGACCTTTGGATTGTACGAGGG
This sequence comes from Microcaecilia unicolor, assembly GCF_901765095.1. NCBI lineage: Eukaryota > Metazoa > Chordata > Amphibia > Gymnophiona > Siphonopidae > Microcaecilia > Microcaecilia unicolor. The sequence goes on along the minus strand of NC_044031.1, from coordinate 133,492,703 downwards.
TAGCTTCTATCATATCTGTCTTCCATGCACATTCCATCTTGTTCATCTTTCCCTGCTCTGTCCCTCTAGTGGCACTTACCTTACTGGGGTGCCCTGCATCCTGTTGAGTCCTTTGTTCAAGCCTTTCCTAGATGCTCCTCCTGGCCAGGAGAAAGGTGTCTGCAGCATTGAAATTTGGCAGTCTGAAGGTGGCAGCCATTTTGTGAGTGTCCTGAGTGTGTGGCATCAATGCATACATCATGTACATAGGCACATATACGAACATGTGTGCCGATCAATAGGCAACCCTCTGCATATGAGTGCTTACATTACATGATAGAGACATTTAAATACCTCTGTGGTGTTAATGTACAGGAGGTGAGCCTCTTTCAAATGAAGGAAAACTCTGGAATGAGAGGGCATAGGATGAAGTTAAGAGGTTATAGACTCAGGAATAATCTAAGGAAATACTTTTTATGGAAAGTGGTGGTAGAGGCATGGAATCGCCTCCCGATGGAGGTGGTGGAGATGATGACTGTGTCTGAATTTAAGAAAGCATAAGACAGGCATGTGTGATTTCTTAGGGAAAGGAGGAGATAGTGGTTGCTGTGGATGGGCAGACTGGCTGGGCCATTTGGCTCTTATCTGCTGTCATGTTTTTATGCTTTATGTTACTATTTGGCCAAATATGGATAATGAAAAATATTATTCAACTGAATACGAATAATGGGCATTGAGTTTCAACATAACTTATAATAAAAGAAGCAATGTGAAATCAGAGATCAAGTGTTTGTTTCAATAGGATTTAGCACAGTACAGCCCCAAGTTACTCATATTTGAATTTAAATCAGTATTTGGCCAAATATGAATAATATATTTGGGGCATTATATAAATATTCAGTACAGCCCTATAGTATACACACCTAATCTGTAAAGTGTGTCACTGCTTGTGCATCCATTATAGAATATATAGAAACATTTTTGTGCTTCTGTTTTTGCAGGTGTTCATAGATGTGAGCGGCCTTTATAGAACTGCCCTTCTGGTTTTTATCTTTCATCATTTTCTGTTTTAGTGTTCCTATATTCACGCCAAACTTATAAAACTACATATTGATATAAGCATCAACTTTTTTCATGTGTTTTCTCTTTTTTTAGGGGGGGACAAAGCACCCCCATGAAAACAAGAGAATATCAGGGTAGCTGATACAGAATGTCACGGACAACTGACAACTGATGGCAATCCTAAGGGGTCCTTTTACTAAGGTGCACCGAAAAGTGGCCTGCATTGGTGTAGACGCGTGTATTGGATGCGTGCAAGTCCCTATTCAGTTCATGTAAAAGGAAACAACCCCAAAAGGCCTCATTCATAGTGCTTTCCCATTTGTTTTAAAACAAATATACATCCCTACTAGTCACCTGACCTGATTGAATAATTGCTAATCATAGCCTTCCTTCCCAGGCTCTGATTGAGTAAATCAAGCCCTGAATCTTATAGGTGTAACCGTGAATGGTTGTCTTTTGATTTATATTGGTCTATTTATAATGTCAAGTTAGCAAAGCATTTTATCAGAAAGCTTTGCTTTATATGAGCCAATTAGTGTCCTGTAAAAAAAAACCCCAAATGTGCTTCAGTTAACTAATGTAATCAACATAACAAGATCTCATTTACTTACATTAACATAAATATGTGGTTGTCTGGTTGTACTTTTGTTTGAATAATTACAAGGGGTTCTGAATATTAAGCATGTTTTGTTTTCTTTTACCATAATTGTCTTGTGAATTTTAATCATGACACGGGTACTTTGAAACTAAACCTACTAAAACAATTACCAGTGCTGAGTGGTGTAAAAGAGCCTGCATTAAATTTTGCCCAGACTCTTTCGAAGCGGTGACAATAGCAGTGGAGCAGTAGAGAACAAAAGACCCTTAACAATGTAATAGCATTTCTCAGCATTTTATTTCACTTATCCATTGATCATGAATAATCTGACAGAGGCAGCCAGATACAGTGACTTTTTGTTCCCCTAGTTAATGCATTATTTTTCTGTCTGTTTGCTTCCCTTATTTTTCCAACCAAACCTATGGCTAACAGCAGGCAGCGCTAATAAGAACTCATGTTCCTCCTATCTTGGCATTTTTGCCTTTTAAAAGATTATAGCTACGGTGTGCGCCCTGTGGAGCAGCTACCAGATGCTTCTTCCTTTAAAAAATGTTTTAGGATTTTCTCACCCTCAAATCAGGCCTGGTAGCAAGTTTTCTTATAAATATGCTGCTGGGTGTCTGACCGGTGGAACAGAGCTGCTGCCTAGTATCAATCACATAGATCATCGCACTCCAAAATTCTAGAATTTTTTCATGATGCGGAAAAAAATGTGTGGTGCCAGCTCAAGGAGATGCTTGTATCCTGCAGAGACTTACTTTAAAGCATAATTTGTTTTTAGACTGCTTTTGAATTTTACAGGCTAGAGGCCTTGGGAGATTTTCTGCTAGCCCTGTAGAGAAAATGCTTCAAGGTATGAAATCAGATTATATAATCCAACAAGAATTCCTGCTGTGCACATTAAGAAGCTCATTTAATGCAAGGTGAAAGGAAATGAAGGAAAATCTGCTATACTTACTGAAACGTATAATCCCTAAAGTAAATCTGTTTTATTAATGCTGGTTGAAGTTGTGTGCCATATACTGTGTAATAGTAATAATCTTGCCATGCATGCAAATTAAAATTATGTCAAAGCTACATAACTGATCCTCTTTACACACCCAGAGATCCTCTTTAAAAAAACTGCCACACCCCCAGAGCAGGGAATGAAGCTGAGGCAATGCTAGGGCTGTCCCAGCAAAACACATGAAGAGTCAATGCACTAGCACAGCTGTTTATGCTTGATTTCCTCATGTTAATTCTACTCCGATGTAGGAGGATCGATTAGTGCAGGAAAATCAGTGTAAAACCAATGTGCTAAAGAGTAGAGCCGTGGGCATGCAACATGCTAAATTAGAGATTGTATCCAATGTGAAAAACTGCACTAAAACCTAGTACAGTTTTTTACTCATGGGGGTCTTTTACTAAAGTTTAGCGTGAGTTACCTACAGCAGGGCCCATTTTATTGCTATGGTCCCTGCTGCAGATAACTCGAGCTAAGCTTTAGTAAATGACCCCCTCAGTAGCGCTAAATCTTTACGCCAGCTCGAGCCTAGCATAAAGATGCAGTATGGATCCAGATGGTTTTCGGAGATAAAATTATGGCACTTTACCTCAGATCAACGATCATTGCCAAAAGCCCCAGACCCCTCACCCCACAACCCCATAAATGGCTTGCATTCCACCAACACCCCAATAGAAAAACAAAACATACCTACTGAGTTTAAATTTCACCCATGCGGTTTTGTATTGCTGCTGTGCTATGAAATTGTGTTGCATTCGGATATTAGAGAATAATTGATCATTAATTTGTTAGCAATTTTACTGTTAATTTTAAAATGCTTCAATTTTATCACAGTCTGGCAATACTGTCAATGCATTTTATTTAGAAGCATGTTTTAAATTGCTGTAGTGCAAATGAGCTATACTTCACACTCTTTAGACATTATTCAGTGAGCAAGAAGCAACATGAAAGTGTTGAGATTGCATCTTGTCTTGCTTATCTAGTTCATGCAGAAGTGAGATTGAGCTCAGTTTACCTCATGATTATTATTTTTTAAATTAACAATACTTATTTGAAAGCTGCTGCTCTCCCTGCTTGTGAGAACCAGTTCTACTTTTCCTTTTCTTATACATGTTATTCTTTATCACTTGCTCACATCATGAGCTCGTATATTATTATTATTATTTAAGTGTTACAAAGATCCACTGCATAGGATAAATGTTTTACTTCTCATGCTTGGTCGCCTTGTTTCTTTCGAACGGTAATTCTTACAACAGTACCAAATCATCATCATTAGAAGGCTTGACCTGTTTTACACATATTAATAGAGGTGGTTACATTCGCGAATACCTAATGCATGTACATATCTACACTAGAAAGCTACAATTTACACATGTTGATTTGTAGCACACACCATTTTCAAGGGGGGGGGGGGGCATGTTGTGGGCAGGTTTGGACAGTCCGAAAAGTATACATTTAAATTTCTGATTTTACAGCAGCAATATACTGATACTTAACAAAAATGATATGATGCCATTTACACTGGAAGAGCTTCTTTGACTGTACTCTGCACAAGCTGTGCCCGGGGTGGATACAAAACGTGTGCTTGTAAAATTTTAGAAGCTGCTGCCCAGCGTTGCTCTTCTCCTGCCTCCAAATTCAAAAGGTCTTCCTGTGCAGTTCGAATTCCTCTCTCCTCCTCCCTTGCTCCTCCCCTTCTTTCCTGCCCCCTCCCCTTGCTACCCCTTGTTTCCCTCCCACTACTACCTCTGCTCTCTAGCTGGCCCTCCCTGTACCCTCCCCCACACTTCTGTCTTCGCTGGCCTTCAGCCCGGTTGTGGTCGGCCTCCCTTTAACGGATGTGCCTGGTTCTTTACACCTGCTCTGAGTTGGGCATAAGTGTGAGCTAACTGCTCTTTTGGACTTGTGATTTGCACCAGCAATTGAAGGGAAATGGCCACGTGCTAATTGGGAACTTAGCTTGTGGCTATTAATGGGAAAATAGAAATTGTAGCCATTTTACTGTTGCACTAAAAGTGGCCTCAGCACAAGGGAAACCCAAACACTAAAAGTAGCATAAGCCACTTTTAGCACTGCTTAGTAAAAGGCCCCTATGAGAAGTTACCAGACCGTAACGCATGATAAGGGTGATAAGGTAACACAACATTCGAGTACCGAGATCCCATCCCCCAGAGCACCTGAAAAATCAAACAACATAACTTTAAAAATTCACGTAACTCAAGTGGTAGCCAGTGTAATGCATAAAGCAAAGGGGTGGCTTGATCCCCCAGTTTCTGGAAGGTTATCAAACACATGGCCATATTCTGAACATGTTGCAGTTTCCACAGCACATACTTAGGAAGGCATACATAAAGAGCACTGCAATAGTAGGGGCATAACCAGACCTGACATTTTGAGGGGGCCCAGAGTTAATATGGGGGGGGGGGGGGCACTAAGACTACACCCTCCCTGTCTCAGACAGCCTGAAAATTCTCAGAGTTATAATCGACCGAAACCTCACACTAGAGAGCCAAGTGAAAACTACAATGAAGAAAATGTTCTATTCAATGTGGAAACTCAAACGAGTGAAACCTTTTTTCCTGAGGGAAATATTTCGCAACTTGGTACAATCTATGGTACTAAGCCACCTGGACAACTGTAATGGAATCTATGTGGGCTGCAAAGAACAAATCATAAAGAAACTCCAAACTGCTCAAAACACAGCAGCCAGGCTTATATTTGGAAAAACAAGATTCGAAAGCACCAAACCCCTATGAGAAAAACTACACTGGCTCCCAATCAAAGAACATATTGTGTTCAAAATCTGCACCCTGGTTCATAAAATCATCTACAGAGAAGCCCTGGGATACATGACAGATCTTATAGACCTACCAACCAGAAATACATCAAGATCAACACGAACATAGGGGTTAGGGCTAAGTGCCCTGAATGCATGGGATGTGGGTTTGATTTCTACTGTGGGTGTTTTGAGGTGACTCTTATTTCCCTTGCCATAGCGGCTGCAATTTGCAAGGTAGGTGTGTGTGTGTGTGTGTGAAAATCTGGGCACTTTTGTATTGGTCGCTGGAAGATGCTGGCCAAAAGGCTTCCTCCTCCTTTTTTCTTTCCTTTTCATCTGATAGGCTGGGGGTTGGCTGCAATACATTCTAGTAGATATGGTGGTTGTGGGAACACTGGAAAGATGGTAACCGCATACTTAGGCCTTGATCGGGGACAGAGCTGTTGTAGGGGTGCTGAATCTGTGATACTTATGTCAAGCACTGAGGCACTTTTGCAAGTGCCTGATTAGGGCGGGGTCTTTACATCGGACACATCTGTACTGGCAACAGAGCAACTCAAGGTCCCAGTGAATTCCAAAGCTTCTGCAAAACTCAAGTTGGTGGAGGCAGGGTTCAGGTGATGGGCCTTCTTGGCATCACATACATTTTTAACACATGTTGTGCAATGCTTCTCACATAGCCTGTGACAGATGGCAAGAGGCAGATTGCGGAGGGCAGCTGAGCGGTTGGGTCTACATTACACAGGCACAGGTGCTGTGTGAGCTTAGGTGGCCATGGGGACAAAGGGTGACATGTTGGCCTTTCTGTGGAGCATATGCATTGTTGCTGGAAGGTGGGGATGGGCAGTGGGGTAAAGCAGCTGTGCCTTTGCGTGACTCAATGTACTTTGGTGAGCTGCTGCTAATGTTCCTATCAGTATGTAGGCATGGGTCAGGATGGGGGGGGGGTGAATAGGGGGTCCATATATGTGTAGCCCTTCATTTTTGTATTGCATGGTTAGTGGATGGGAGCACCATAATTGTTGTTGGATATTCTGATTTCAGCAATTTCTTTTATTTACTTATGAAAAAGCAATAACACGTATTGGAACAACAAAGGGGCCTCAGTGCATGCAACCCTGCCTATGTATGATACTTGCACATTAGTGATGCTGTCATCCTAGGGGTTAATACTTCATACTCATCCTTCTAGACTGCTCCGGTAGCAGATGATGGTGGTGTTTCTTTATTTGTCTCCTGTGCCTGAGACATGGGAGGACCAGTAACTCTGTCTCCTCCACAGAAAATTTGGTTCCCTTCTTAGAAATATAGCTGAGTGCTCTGATGAACGTTCCTCCACATGCAGAGGTATATATGCACATTTTGCATATGGAAGAAACGTCCTGCCTTTGCTGCATACATTTTTTTGACGCAGGAACCAGTACCACTGTTCAATGAACATTTTGCATCTTGTATTTTTTATTGGCGGAAACTTTTATATCCAAACATCTAGGAAGTTTTCTGTACGTCCTCTTTCAAAACAATTTTTTTGTGTATATTTTTGGTTATCAGAAATCATTTACTCCCCCCCCCCCCCCGGTTTACAAAAGCTGCACTAGCGCCTGCCACGCTAGAAAAAGCCAACACAGCCGATTCAAAGTGAATGGGAGGGAGGGGTTAGTTTTTTCTTCCATTATGAATTTCAGTTCTTAAATGTTTTCTGATAAACTTTTTTTTTCTTGACATTTGGACGTCATTTTGAAAATGCCTCTCCACGTATCACATTGTGAGATCTTCCCGTCTTAGACCCTAAAAGCTTTTAAATTTCCATCAGTTGTCTACTGTATCTTGTAATGAAGCAAATATTGATCATGTCTCATGTTCTGTATTTTGTTCTGCCTTTAATTCCAAATCTCCATTCTATGAATGCTGTTCTGCTCACTTCAAAGGCTATATCACTAATGCTTTTTTTTTGTTGTTCCTGAAAGAAAGATGATGGCACTCAGATGCACTCAGTTCCCCACACACCCACAGTAACCCTGCTCTCTGCAACCAACTGCAGAATGCAGTCAGAGCATAATCTTCCTCCCACTTGTATTGGGCATTATGGAAGAAAGACAGAGAGGTCTTTTTGCAAAGCTATTGTAAAACTTGGTCTTAACGCATCCTTACATGGGTGTTTCCCATGCGCTAAAGCTATTTTTAGTGCAAATGTAAAAAAAAAAAAAAAAACAATTCTGTATTTATTTCATTAATGGCTGTGCACAAATGTTGCAATTAGTATTCGCAAACCGATAACTAGACACAATTTCAGCAAAAAAAAAAAATCAATGTATCTAACAAACTTCCAAGATGAAAACTTCACTGTGTTCGTAAATCTCTAATCTGTATTCAATGTAATGTTCAAATTGCTATATATATAATCATTAAAAATCAATATATAATCATTAAAATAATCATTAAAAATAACAATTATTTTTCAGACATGCGTATCAGATGCGCGCCAAAAATGAAATTACCTTAAGAGCTACGCAGTAGCCATGCGGTAACTCTATTTTGTAGATGCTTACGCGGCTTAGTAAAAGGGCTTTATATGTTTGAAAATGCAACATTTTATGAACAATTGAATCACAATGTTTGAAGAGATTTGGAGAAGTTAAGAGTGCACGATAGATAGATAGATAGATAGATAGATAGATAGATAGATAGATAGATAGATAGATAGATAGATTTTCTCTCTCTTGTTTTCTTCTTTTGCCACTTCTGGTGCTCTTTTCAGATTCAAGAAATTTTAATAACACGACAAAATAGGTACCTATAGGTAATCTTAAATGTACTTATCTCATTATCTGCACAGTTCCAACACTGTGATTTAGTTTGGCCCCGCAGCATTAAAATATAAGATGTGCTGGTGGAAAATGTATCTTGCTACAATATGAGGAGATATCCCTGAGGCATATGTTTTCGTCAAAATATGATATTATGTCAAGGCGGTGCAACAACGGAACTGTGCAACTATTGAGAAAACTGCATTTAAGCTGTTTGATTTGAACTGAATGAAGACTTGCTTTAATATTTCTGGAAATGATGAGATTGAGGGAAGAAGTGATAAGACCATAGGTTACTATCTCTGAAGTGCTCTCCTTAAGTTTGATGGTTCAGTATTTTGTGGTTTTGAATAGTTCACTTTATGCTCAGATCTTGCATATGCTTTTATAAAATAAGCACGACATACCCACAATGTTCATTCACAGCCTAGGTGCCCTGTTACAAAATTATCCACATAGAGAGAAATGTTATTACAGGTCACCTAGATAGAGAGGGCAAGAAGATGCCTATATGCAGGGCTTTTTTTGAGGGGGTACTTGGGGGTACTGAGTACCGGCACCTTTTTCATTGTCTGCTAAAATTGACCCATGGTCCCCAAGTTTTAATGAAAGAGCTCAGGCCCTACATACAAATTCTGCCTTGTCATAGATTCTATGACTGGTTGCAGAGGTCCTGGACATTGTGGGGTGGGTCTCTCAGTGATCACCCCAACCCTGAAGAGTGGCCTGGCATTTGAGTACCAGCACCTTTTATGCTAGAAAAACCGCTCTGCCTATATGTAGCCTATTTTGAAGCCTTGAACATTTGTTCCTGCTCAGAAACAGGTGTAACATGTTCAAGTGTCAAATATGCAGATAAATTGTAACTGTGTCCATGCTTCACCCAATCTTCCCCCCAGAACATGCCCACACTAAGTCAGGTGCAAGTTACATGTGTATTGCCACACTGGGACAGACCAAAGGTCCATCAAGCCCAGCATCCTGTTTCCAACAGTGGCAAATCCAGTCACAAATACCTAGCAAGATCCTGAAAAGGTTCAATACCTTTTATGCTGCTTATCCCAGAAATTGCAGTGGATTTTCCCCAAGTCAATTTAATAATGGTCTATAGACTTTTCCTTTAGGAAGCTGTCCAGACCATTTTTAAACCACACTAAGCTAACCGCCTTTACCACATTCTCTGGCAACAAATTCCAAAGTTTAATTACACGTTGAGTGAAGAAACATTTTCTCTGATTGTATTAAATTTACTACTTTGTAGCTTCATTGCATACCCCTTAGTCCTAGTATTTTTGGAAAGAGTAAACAAACAATTCACGTCTACCCATTCCACTCATTATTTTATAGACCACTATCATTTCTCCCCTCTAGCTGCAAGCATTTACACCAGCTTTGTGGCTGGTGTAAATGCTCATTCCTAAACATGTGGAGGGGCATTTTCGATATGACATGCAAGTCCGAACTGAGATGTTTTGCTGAGAGTATCTAAAAAAAACCCCATCTAACTCACAGCTATATTTGAATCAGAAAAACTTCTAAATTTCTGGTTCAGTAATGGCTTTGCGCTAAACATTTTTATGTTCAACACGTCCATCTGTGCGTAACATTCTCAGAAAAAAAACGTTATTAGGCCACATGGCCTCCACTGTCCATATGACACCCATGGCACTTCTTCACATGAGATCTGCCCAGTGGACCCAAGCTTCCCAGTGATGTAAGGCCATGGGGAACCTAGTGGATGTCATCTGAGTGCCACTAAAACTGGTTCAAGCTCTGCTTTGGTGGACAATTTGATCCTATTTGACTCTGGGGCTCAAATTCCAAATTCATCAGCCCTGGAAGATGCTGATGAAAGATGCATCCCATCTGGGGTTGGGAGCTCATTTAGTCGTGCTTCACACTCAGGGTGCCTGGTCATCCCAGGAGACAGATCTCCACATCAACCTTCTGGAGCTTCAGGTAATCTGGAACACTCTAAAGGCTTTCAGAGATCAGTTGTAGAACCAAATTGTACTCATTCAAATGGGCACTTAGGTTGTTATGTACTACACCAACAAGCAGGGGGGGCCGACCAAATGTGACAACGGGTTGTCCAAAACAGGATAGTTCTCAGAGCCACATACCTGACAGACAAATCCAACAGCCTGACCAAGAGACCGAGGAAAGTTATGCAAACACACGAGTGGTCTCTCAGCTTGGGCATTGCCTGTGAGATCTTCCGATTGTGGAGCACCCCCTTGGTAAATCTCTTTGCCACTCAGTTCAATCACAAAGTCCCCCAGTATTGTTCTGGGATCCAGGCCCATGACACACTAGCATTGGATGCCTTCCTCCTTCATTTGGGGGAACTCCTCTATGTGTATCTTCCCATGCCTCTTGTGGGGAAGACTTTGCTGAAACTCAAGCAAAACCACAGGGCCATGATTCTGATCATGCCATATTGCCCCAAGCAGATCTGTTTCCCTCTTTTTCTGGAGTTATCCCAACCTCCAGTCTCTGGTCCTCGTGGCCTGGTTGTTGAGAGCTTAGAATTTGCTTCCTTGCATCTTCCAAAGGGTGTTGCTGGCTTCCAGGAAAGATTCCACTAAGATATGTTACTCTTTCACCCTGCTTGAATACCTTCTACATCTCTCAGTCTGGTCTCAAAACTAACTGTAAGAGTTCACCTCAGTGCATTTAGTGCTTATCAGCATCATGTAGACGGTAAGCCCATCGCTGGACAGCCTCTAGTTTTTTTGATTCTTGAGATGTTTGCTGTTGACAAAGCCTCCTGTCAAACCTCCACCTATGTCTTGGGACCGCAACATTGTTCTCACCCAGCTGATGAAAGCTCCTTTTGAGCCACTTGATTCCTGTCATCTGATGTACTTGACGTGAAAGGTCTTGTTTTTTATGGCTGTTACTTCAGCTCGCAGAGTCTGTGAGCTTTAGACCTTAGTAGTGAATCCATCTTAGACTAAGTTTCATCACAACAGAGTGGTTCGCCACATACACCCTAAGTTCCTGCCTAAGGTTGTGTGAGAGTTCCATCTGAACCAGTCGACTGTCTTGTAAACATTCTTTCCCAGACCTTTTGCCCATTCTGGCGTGGACCGCAAGCATTAGCCTTTTACTTGGAGTGGACTAGGCCCCATAGACTTAGCTTTCTGTTTCTTTTGATCCCAACTGGATGGGGGTTGCCATCGGGAAATACACCATTTCTAATTGAGTGGCAGACAGCATTTCCTTTACTCACACCCAGGCTGGACTCTTGAGGGTCATGTCAAGGCTCACAATGTCAGGGCCATGGGTTCATCAGTAGCCCACTTGAGGTCAGCCACCATTGAATAAATTTGCAAGGCTGCAACATGGTCTTCAGTCCACACATTCACATCTCATTGCTGCCTTGAGCAGGATACCTGATGCAAAAATTGGTTTGGACAGATGGTACTACAGAATTTGTGGTCTAGAATCCAACTCCACCCCCTAGGCTCATTTTGTTCTGTTCCAGGTTGCACTCTCACACAGTTTGTATATAGTTTTCAGGTTAATCTGTATTTTGATTTTGTCATTGCACAGTTCAATTGACCACTGTTGTTAATGAACCTGGTAGCTAGGGATTCCCACATGTGAGAATTATTGGCCTGCTTATCCTCAGAGAAAGTGAAGATACTTACCTGTAGCAGGTATTCTCTGAGGACAGTAGGCCATATATTCTTACATACCATTCCGTCTCCCGTTGAAGTTGTCTGTCTGCTATTTCATTATATTAGTGGTTCTGCACTCTAATGGTTGGCGGGAAGGCACCAGTGGCGATCCTTGGGGGCTGATACCCGGGGCGGATCGCCAATGCACCCCGCCCCCCGGGTGCAGCGCAACCCTCCCCCCGGCGAAGGACACCCCTCCCCCGGTGCATGCCGCTGGAGGGGGGGTGCCGCGCGCCTGTCCGCTTCGTTTGTTTCCATGCTTCCTCTGCCCCAGAACAGAAAGTAACCTGTTCCGGGCCAGAGGGAGCACAGAACGAACGTAGCGGACAGGCGTGCGGCACCCCCCCAGTGGCGTGCACTTGGGGCGGACCACACCCATCACTCCCCCCCTGCATGTGTGTTTGGAGTACTGTGCATGCTCTTATAGCTATATAAAGTTTTTTAAAGCTTTTAGGAAAACAAACATTTTGAAAATGATTGTCACTCATGTGAGTGCATTTGTAAGTCATTAATCCTGCATAACTAAAAAGGTTTTCAAGAACTGCACTGGCAGGAAGTGGAGTGTTCAATCTGATGAAAAGTTCATTCAAATCAGGCCAGGCTGCAATGTTAGTGATGTCTTCTGTTTGGGTCTGCAGGCATTGAGCAGGGGAAACTCGTCTGAAACACTTAATTTCCTTATGGCAAAGAATGCTTTTATCATTATCATTGTCATTATCATCTGCATTAGAAGCAGTGCTGCTTAATTCATCGCTTTCATCATCTTCATCTCATGCCATCTAATTACAGAGAAAGCATTCATATAGTTGGAATCATTGTCTGTTATTGTTCTAACAAATTTTCATCTGATGGCAAACTCCTTTTGAGTATCTTCAAGAACTGATGCAAGAATATCAAATGTGTGGAAACTTAAGTTCAGACAAGGAGACTTCCTCTCTGAAGACTCTGTCAATCCAGTGGACATTCGCTACAGTTTAGAGTTTTCCATAGGATGACCAGCAGTCTGTTGTGATAGAACTGCATCCAGCTTCAGCTTCATCTCTGCATCAAAGTGACCCAACTCATCACTTTTCTGTTTGGCTGGAGACAAGTAACTAACTCAATAAAAACTGGCAAGGCCACTGTTCTCATAGGCTATATTCACTGAACAGCAAAACTTAAGATGAGATGATCCACTATTTACGTGTTCCGGGCTTTGTTGTTTTACATGGTTTACTGAAGAATCATCATTTACATCTCACTTCCACTTTTACTTTTTACTTTTAACTGCAAGCATCAGATATAACTGAGCAAAAATAGTAAAATCGGGGAAATTATTAACTCAGTAAAAGTAAAAAAATATTTCCTGTACTTCTTTATAAGTAAAAGTGACAAAAAGTTTACTTTAATATAGTAACTAGTTACATTTACTTAGTTACTACACAACACTAGAATCTAGGATATATTAAGGAGACTTGAAATAGATGGGAGACTACAAATAGAAGTGTGCCTAGCTATTGATGTGCATTCAGCTTCAGTATGGGATGTTTTTAGTCTTGAGTGGTACTGTCAATGGATCATGGAAACCTCACGTTGTATGTTCATGCTGGAAATCCAAGGTTCCATTGAAATTTTGAGACATGCTGCTATGGATCCCCCTAACACAGATGTATATATATAGTGGCATGTGCTCAACAGGTAATGGAGTATGGTTTATTCTCTAGAGGTGAAACTGTGTAGATCCATATGTTAAGTATTTACAAATTCTTGCTGGCCAGAACAGAGAGTGTGATGACTATATTTCCTTTCTTGTCTTAAGCGAGAGAATATTACTCAATCTTTCCTTTGGTATCTTAACTTATTTTATTCCATTAAGGAAGATGGACTAAAGAACAGAGCATTAATATTCTTGATCCCTACAAGAAAAAGCAGATGGAGATATAAGGATCTGATGATTTTTTTTTTTTACATTGTAAGTTTTCAAAGAGCTGTGAGAAAGTTCCAAACTGTTCAGCAGTGAATGCTGTGTCTTACATGTTTGAGACGTGAGAGTACTTGGATCACCCCTATCCTACTGTTTTGTGCACTGCTTCCTCAAGTTTTTACATGACCCTGAATTTTTAGGATTAAATCTTAGCTGCCAAATTCTAGACCAGTGGTTTTCAACCCAGTTCTCAGGGACCACCTGGCCAGTTGGGTTTTCAAGATACCCTCAATAAATATGCATGAGAGATATTTGCATGCACTAGAGCAGAGAAGCACATGCTAATACAGTTATTTATTAGGATTTATTTACCGCCTTTTTGAAGGAATTCACTCAAGGCGGTGTACAGTAAGAATAGATCAAACATGAGTAATAGACAATTACAGCAGTAAAAATATTCAAATAACAATACAAAGTATGGCATGGTTTTCACTTCTGGGAGACACCCGCAAACTAATTTTTTATTTTCAAACTTCTTAGTAAGGTAGAATTTTGATATATTTAGTTTGATTTTCCTTGTTTTTTGATAGATGGTTTACTACTTACAATGTCAACACAATATGTAATAGAACATTTAATTGATAGTGAAGGGTAAAGCAAAGATGAAACATACAGATAGGTAAGAGAATAAGAAGAGTTAGAAAGTAAAGTGACTAATTTAAAGAAAGTTGCACATGAGGTCAGAGAGATGGTTAAATATTATCTCAGCTAAGGTAGGAGTGGATAAACATATCATGCATTTTCATTGTGGATATCTTGAAAACCCAGCTGGCCAGATGGTCCCTGAGAACTGGGTTGAAAGCCACTGGTCTAGAATTTGGCAGCTAAGATTTAATCCTAAAAATTCAGGGTCATGTAAAAACGTGAGGGAGCAGAATAGGGAGTGAAGTAATTCTGTGCACAAAACAGTGGGACAGGGGTGATCTCTCACTTCTCAAACATGTAAGACACAGCATTCGCTGCTGAACAGTTTGGAACTTTCTCACAGCTCTTTGGAAACTTACAATTTAAAAATTAGGTGGTTAATGCTTTAATAATTATATTTTCCTTTAAAAATATTCTTTTTCTGTTTATCCGATTTTTCCTGTTGCAAGATATTATGCTTGTAAATATGTTAAAACTTAATAAATAAATAAAAAAAATAGGTGGTCTGAAGGAATGGTTTGAAAACCACTGTTCTAGACCATTCTTCAAGCTTTGCTACATCATGCTATCCACACCATCAGGAGTGTCTACGCTGTTTTTATTTTTGTTACACTCATGGCGGCTTACATATTGTATACAGGTACTTATTTTTACCTGGGGTAATGGAGGGTTAAGTGACTTGCCCAGAGTCACAAGGAGCTGCCTGTGCCTGAAGTGGGAATTGAACTCAATTCCTCAGTTCCCCAGGACCAAAGTCCACCACCCTAACCACTAGGCCACTCCTCCACTTTACATTTTGCAAAGAGAAACATTTTTCCAGACCGCCCTTCCACAATATCGCTCAGACAGGGCTGTCTGGAAAGGTTTGTCATACATACAGGCTTTTGCATCCTGCCACACAAGTATTGCAACTGCATCTACCTGTGAAAAGGCGTTTGATAGCATTGCTCTGAAGAAGTGGAAGTTGTTCCTTAATCTTGTCACTGCGACATTTGATGTCATATCACCCCTAATGCCCATGTGGCCCTGGCGGGTGCAGTAAGTTGAATAAACTTTTGTTGAACTTCTGATTCTCCAGATTCTTGATGTCGTTCCCTTTTGTTTTTGCTGCTGGTGTTATAGCACCTGACTGCCGTTTTGTGCGAGAGCCAGGGCTGCCGAGAGCCTGGGCCGGGCCCGGGGCAAGGCCGCCCCCGAGGCCCCGCCCCTGCTGCCCTCACTGCCCCGCCTTCCCTAGGCCGTCGCTCCCCCCTCCACTCCTCTACCCCCCCAAGGTCGACACCACTCCCCCGCTCCACCCCCTCCGTCGTCGACCATCTGCATCGCAGTCTTACCTCCTTAAAAGCAGCGCTGCAGGCAGCAAAATGCCTCCCTTCGGCCCTCCTTCTCTCCTTGTGTCCCGCCCTCGCAGAAGTTACATCAGACGAGGGCGGGACACAGGGAGGGAAGGAGGGCCGAAGGGAGGCATTCTGCTGCCTGCAGCGCTGCTTTCACGGAGGTAATACTGCGATGCAGATGGTTGACGACGGAGGGCGGGTGGGACTGCGGTACCTTGGAGGCCCGGGTCTGGGGAATTTTGCCCCCACTACCCCCCCCCCCCCCCCCCCCCCCCCCCCCCCGCTCAGCGGCTATGGCGAGAGTCTCTGTGTGTTCTTAGCAAAGCATGAAAATACATACCTTGGGTCTTGGAGGGGAATCCCTTTCCTCTCATTGGAGAATTTGCCCCTGGATGAAAGAATTTATGAACTAGATAATGCCAAGGCAGTCTGTAAGGATATTCAATGGCTCCTTCTGGATAGTACCTCTGAACAGCAATAGATGGCTAAGTGGATAGGACATCATTATCGGGATAGCACCACCAAATATCCTTACAGTCCTCAGCACTATCCAAATAATGCCAGGGCTGTGCATGGGAAGAGCAAGGGCAGAGTGGTGAGTCATTCAGACTGCTATTCAAATTGTCCATATAAAGCTGTGACAGAAAAATTGCTGCCTAACTTTATCAGGAGAGCTATCTAGATAGTGGTTTGAATATTTCCACTAAGCAGATAGCAGTGCAGTTCCCGCTGAGGAACAGATATTTAGCACTGCTCGCTATCTGGATAGTGGGGCTGAAATCTGTGAACAATATAAACACCATGGCCAGCGTTTCTAGCAAATGCTGACCACAGAGTTTACATTTGACTTGCCAATATTTTTGTGTCCATGTGGGTAACTCTCACACTTTGACATACCCTAAAACAGGGTTGCATGTGCTAATATGGTAGGCTATTTTCGTGACTCTATGCTAGCAGTTTTCTAATTCCCCGAAAACTCTTAAACTGAACCATGCTTCCAAAATTCTGATCTTCTTGGATGGGTGAAAGTTTATTTATTCCAACTCTTTTCTATATTTAACAAAGGCTGGGCATAGAAAGATAACAAATATAACTCATAAATGTCATCATTCTCTTTTCTCTTCCATTTGGCACAAGGGCCCCATAAATAAATACCCTGAATCATCAGAACCATCAGAAGTTTGGATACAGAGAGATTTAATGAGCAGAAGTGAAATTGTTCTGTTTCATTTAGTACTCTTAAACCGTGGAGAAAGAACATATCTGTAATTTTCCTGTTGACCTGGTATGAAGCAGCGAGTTTAACAGCTGGAGCTCAGGTTCAAAAAGAGAGCATTTTCAAGAAGTCAAGTTATTTTTTTTGCATGGAAAATTGAAGTTAAAATGAGCTTCTTTCTTCATCTTCCTGCAAAATGCTCAGAACAGCCACTTTATACTAATCATGAAAAATGGCTTTCAGATAAAAGAAAGGGAGAAAAACTAACAAAAAGAATATAGATCCTAATGGATGGAGCCACAATGACCAAAAGTTAGAAGAAAATGAAAGTGCTGATACAAAAAACTTGGGGTTCAATATTCAAAGCAAGGCAACAATGCAGGAGAGACACCTGCCAAGCTAAATCATGATGAATTGGTTGGGAGGGGGTATTCAGTAGCACTTAACTGGACAGTATCTGTTTTAATCATTTCTACCATAAGTAATTCCCTAATTCCTTTTTTTTGCCCTATTTGTCTGTCTTGATTAGTTTGTAAGCTCTGTTGAGCAGGGACTGTCTCGTATGTGTTTTATTTATTTATTTATTTATTTATTTATTTATTTTGCCGTATTTGTATCACACATTTTCCCACCCAATTGCAGGCTCAATGTGGCTTACAATATGTCGTAATATCAATTATCATTAACAGAGTAAGAAGCTCAGTATATTGTTACAATTAAGATGCGAAGAATAATAGGTAAATTAGGATAAGTAAATAAGTAACACATAACATATGAGTGAGATCAGGATGAGATATAATGATTAATAATGATATTGTGATTGAGGTAATCAAATTAAAAAGGAAATCAGTTTTGGTTGATTCAGGTGTAGTTTATGAGTCAAGTCATTGTGAAGGGTTTTTATTGTTTTTTGTTTGTTTTTTTTAATTTATATTTATTATTATTTCAATAATTCACAAGTAAATCTAACTTGACAGAAAAAGGCAGCCAAAAAAAAAAAAAAAAAAAAAAAATTCAAATTTACAGAAATTTGCTTCACAAATAAATAGGAAAAATATTCTCCTTTGGATGCTTAAAAGTCCTCAACTTAGGATTCCAAGATACGGATAAACTGGAGATGTAAGGAAAAGAAATTGAACATTTCATATATATTATTAATAAGAAAAAATAAGATTTCAGCATTTCAGGCTTGGTATGTATTACACTTAAAGAGCTCTCTTAGATGTTAAAAAGGAACATAATTGGGAAGGGTCAAAATACACATATTTAACATTCAAATAATTAACCAAACATTTACATGGATATTTTAAATAAAACGTTGCTCCTAATTGGAGCGTCTCCTGTTTTAACTGCAAAAACTTTTGCCTGCTCTTTTGCGTGTCTCTCGACAAGTCAGGGAATATCCGTGTTTGTAATCCTCTAAAGGTTTTCTCTTTCTTTTGAAAGAATTTTTTTAATATCCATGACTTGTCTGAGGTCAACGCAACTGTGGCAAGCAAAGTAGAGGCAGTTGGAGTTTCACTATCTGAACTTTCTAACAATGCAGAGACATCTATTGCCTGAGTATTTAAATGTTCCACTTTTTTAGTCGGAATGTAGAAAACCTGGGAAATAGGAGGAAAGTGTTCTTCATTAATTTCAAAAACTTCTTTAAAATAATTCCTTAACATTTCCCTCGGAGAAATTAGAGGTTGCACAGGAAAATTAATAAAGCGTAAATTGTTATTTTTGAGACTATTTTCAAGAAACTCAGATTTTCTCCTTAGGTTTGTCAGATCTTTAACAGTAGTTGTTTGCACTGTTTGTATTTGATGTATTTCTTTTTCAAGTTTTTCAGTTTGTGAGGCCACAGAGTTAAATTTAATTTCTACTTCCTTAAGTTTCCCATCTATTAAGGCAACTTCTTCTGAGATCTTTTTCATCTGTGGGCTTAGAGCCTTACCAAGGTCCACAATTAGTTGCCAAAGATTGTCTAAAGTTACTTCAGTAGGTTTTTTAAAAGGAAAAAACTCTTCTGTTCCAGTGTGTATTTGACTTACATTTCCCTTAGTTCCTGCCGTCTCCTCATCAGTTCTTCTTTCTATGGAGGCAGTTAAGGTGGGGAAAAACAAACTTCCCAAGCCTACCGACGAGGATTGAATTGCCTCCCGTTCCCCTCCGCTACATGACTCTCCGGTCTTCGCGGTCGGGTACGACATCGTCGGTGAACTGCTTCCAATTGGTTGTGGAGGCGGGTCTCTACCGTCGGGGCTCAATGAGACTTCCAGCCCTGTGTTCAAAACACTATCTCCATCTAGTGAATGGACAGGCGGGCTGCCCATCGACGGTGTTGCCATGCCTGCGGCCCTCTGCAAGAAAGGCTCTATCGAGCCTAGAGGGGGTAGATTCCTCGTCTGCTGGGAGGCAGTCGCCGCAGCCCTTCCCCTTCTCTTCGGCATTACAGAAATTTTCAGGTAAGAGAGAGACGAGAGAAAACGCGTCCGTCCTATTCGGCAGCCATCTTGGAATGTGAAGGGTTTTTATTGTAAGTCTTTTTGAACAAGTTTGTCTTCAGTAACTTCCGGAAGTTTGTCAAATCATGCGTTGTTTTTATGGTATTCGGTAATTCATTCCATATTTGCGTGCAGAGGTAGGAGAAGCTAGATGCATGTATCGATTTATATTTAAGTCCTCTACAATTGGGGTAGTGGAGGTTTAAGAAAGTACTTGATGAACCTTTTGTATTTCTTACTGGTAAGTCTATTAGGTCCAACATATATGATGGGGCCTCTCCATGAATGATCTTATGAACCAAGGTACAGACCTTGAATGCAATTCGTTCTTTTAATGGGAGCCAATGTAATTTTTCTCTAAGGGGTCCGGCACTTTCATATTTCGCCTTTCCGAATATAAGTCTGGCTGCGGTGTTTTGGGCAGTCTGAGGTTTCTTGATGGTTTGTGCTTTGCACCCTGCGTAGATGGAATTGCAATAGTCCAAATGGCTCAGCACTAATGATTGCACCAGTTTGCGGAATACCTCTCTTGGAAAGAAAGGTTTCACTCTTTTAAGCTTCCACATTACATGGAACATTTTCTTTACATTTTTTGCATGGCTGTCTAGGGTAAGATTTCGATCGATTGTAACACCCAGAAGTTTAAGGGTGTTCGCAACTGGAAGAGTGTGGTTTAGTGTGTTTATATTGGTATAGTTGATTTTATTATACTGCGATGAAAGGATAAGGCATTGTGTTTTATCTGCATTGAGTTTAAGATGGAATACATCCGCCCATGAGTTCATTATTTGGAAGCTTTGATTGATTTTATCTGATATATCATTTTTAAATGGAATATATATCGTAACATCATCAGCATAAATGTACAGGTTTAGACCTTGGTTGGATAATGATCTAGCCAGTGGTAACATCATTAAGTTAAAGAGAATCGGTGAAAGTGGTGATCCCTGAGGCACTCCACATACAGGTCTCCATGGTGATGATATGATCGATTTAAATATCACCTGATATGTTCTTACAGTTAGGAAACTATGGAACCAATTAGGGGTGAATTCTATAAATCACGCCAAAAAATAATTCTTAGGCACTATTCTGTAAGCCGTACCTAAATTTAGGTGCAGTTTATAGAATAGCGCTTAAGTTCCCAAGGATCATGCATAAATTTAGTTGCATCCATTTGCACCAACAAAAACGTGGTACAAATGTGCCCACCAAAATTTATGCACAGATCTCTCTTATTCTATAATTACACACACAACCCAAAACCACACCCATGATCCACCTCAAACCGCCCATGACCCTCCCATTTCCATGCCCTCTTTTTCAAGACACATGTAAAATTTAGGCATTGATCATGTGCTTAAATTTATGCACAAACATGTTAATTGATTGCAATTAGCACCAATTGTTGGCACTAATTGAGTCATTATTCAGTTAAATTGTTCATGCAGTTTGTGGTGACATATAAAATTAGGGAGACTAGGGGGCATGCGATGAAGCTACAAAGTAGTAAATTTAATACGAATTGGAGAAAATGTTTCTTCACTCAACGTGTAATTAAACTCTGGAATTTGTTGCCAGAGAATGTGGTAAAGGCGGTTAGCTAAGCGGGGTTTAAAAAGGGTCTGGACGGCTTCCTAAAGGAAAAGTCCATAGACCATTATTAAATGGACTTGGGGAAAATCCACTGCTTATTTCTGGGACAAGCAGCATAAAATGTACTGAGTTTTCTGGGATCTTGCCAGGTATTTGTGACCTGGATTGGCCACTGCTGGAAACAGGATGCTGGGCTTGATGGACCTTTGGTCTGTCCCAGTGTGGCAATACATATGTACTTATGGGGTTAGTGTACAGCGCTGTGAACATCTAGTAGCACTATAGAAATGATAAGTATTATTAGTAGTAGTAATATCCACCTTGACCACTGCAGCGATCTTTGGTTAATGCTGGGATGATCCAGAGGTGGAGTCGGGGCAAAGCCGGGGGTTATGCAGGCATTGGTGATAATTCAGTGCTGGTGTTCACAGAGCTAATTGGATATGTTGGCTCACATAAATAGCAGTCTTAACTTTGCCTGTTTAGCAGTGCGGGTATAGTATGCAATATCAGCCAAACCCAGATAGCTTCATGTTCTGCCAAGATCCAGATATTCAGTACCAGACATACTGACTATTCCCAGCTGAATATTCCCATAGGCTGGGATGCTTCAGCTAAATTCAAAATGATTTTTAGGATGAAACAGAAAATAGAAACAAATACCACTTTCAGCAATAAGATAAGAATGTTTAGATATTAAACACTCTGACAGACTCTTTTGGAAACTATGAGAGGCTTCCCCAGGTAATCTGTACATCATAGTAACATAGTAGATGATGGCAGACAAAGACCTGTGCAGTCCATCCAGTCTGCCCAACAATAAACTCATAGCATAAGGTATGTGATACTACATATGTCCTTGCCATTTTCAAGGTACAGACCATAGAAGTCTGCCCAGTACTGGCCTTGTTCTTGAAGTTGTCATTGAAGCCCCACTCCAGCCCATCCAAATTTGTCCAGCCACAATCAGGGCACAGACTGTAGAAGTCTGCCTGGCACTGGCTTTGCTTACCAATTACTAGTGTTGCTATCTAGCCACCATTAAGCTTGTTTGGTTTCATGCCTTCTAGTCAGGATTCCTTTGTGTTTATCCCACATATTTTTAGATTCCTTTACCATTTTCATCTCCATCACCTCCCACAGGAGGGCATTCCAGATATCTACCACCCTCTCCATGAAAAAGTACTTCTTGACATTATTCCTGAGTTGGCTCCCCTGCAATCTAAATTTATATCCTCTAGTTCTACCACCTTCCCACCTCTGGAAAAGGTTTGCTTGCAGAATAATACATTTCAAATATTTGAATGTCTGCATCATATCACCC
Source organism: Microcaecilia unicolor (assembly GCF_901765095.1). Lineage (NCBI taxonomy): Eukaryota > Metazoa > Chordata > Amphibia > Gymnophiona > Siphonopidae > Microcaecilia > Microcaecilia unicolor. The sequence continues at coordinate 133,470,216 of NC_044031.1, read as the reverse complement.
CTGCAATTTAACATCAATGATACATCTGGTTTTAAATGACGGGAATAGACATCCAGTTATTTTATTCTCTTTCAAATTTCAAGCATCAAATCCCTTAAATATATCTTTTTTTGTTTTTATATTTTAATTGAACTTTAATTAATTAATTAAACCAAAATAGTTCAAGGTGGATTGCAAATTTAAATCAAGCATACAATAATCTTCATATAGTTCACATTATAAACATCCTATAATATCAGCTGCGACTTACACAAGTAAATAAAACACATAATACATTTACAGTGTATAAACAACAGGAGTAATCATTTTAAACATTTAGGAGGCCTTTTCCATAGCTGCAGTAAGCACTAACTTGTGCTTACTGCTGCAAACAAATGGCATAACACGGCATCCAGTGGTAATTTTGGGATATGTTCGTGCTACCCATGTGTTAAATAACAAATTTTATTTTTTTGTGGATGGAACGTGACAGGGGTTTGGAGAGTAGGTGTGATCTACACTAATCGATTAGCGCATCAACACCGCTGCACACTAAGGGCCCCTTTTACTAAGCCACGTAGGTGCCTATGCACGCCGAACTCGTGCCAAATTGGAGTTACTGCCTGGTTATCGTGTTGCCTTTGCGGTAATTTGAATTTTGGTGCACATCCGCTACGCGCGTCTGACGCACATAGGTCATTACCACCCAGATTCTTTACCGCTAGGTCTATGGCTGGCGGTAAGGTCTAAGACCCAAAATGGACGTGCGGCAATTTTGATTTTGCTGCACATCCATTTTCGGCAAAAAAAGAGGCATTTTTTGCAGGCACACTGAAAAATGGATCTGCACACACCCAAAACCCACGCCTACACTACCGCAAGCCATTTTTTCAGCGCACCTTTGTAAAAGGACCCCTAACTGATTAGGCGCAGTGGTTCCCAAACCTGATCCTGGAGGCACCCCACAGCCAGTCAGGTTTTCGGGATATCCACAATGAATATTCAAGAGAGAGATTTGCATGTAATGGAGGCAGTGCATGTAAATATCTCTCATGCAGTGACGATCCTAGGTCGGCTGCCACTCGGGGCGGATCGCTGATGCGCTCCCCCCCCCCCTCCCGGGTGCATTCTTAGCTGCTGGGAGCAGCCGCGTGGCTCTCGTCTCCGCTGGCTCCCTGCTCCCTCTGCCCCGGAACAGGAAGTAACCTGTTCCGGGGCAGAGGGAGCAGGAAACCAGTGGAGCTGAGAGGCGTGTGGCTGTCTGCACCCCTCCAGCAGCATGCACCCGGAGCGGACCGCCCCCACTGCCCCGCCCTTGGTACGCCGCTGCTCTCATGAGTATTCATTTTGGATATCCCAAAAACCTGACTGGCTGGGTTGCCTCCAGGGCTAGGTTTGGGAACTACTGGATTAGGGTCTGCTTAGCCTGTGAGCATTTACCACCTACAGAAGGGGTGGCAGTGAAACTGAAAGGGGATTCCAGGCTCTATGACAGCTTCAGGTATTATGAGCTTTCTTAGTAAAGCAGAAAACAGGTCTGAGGCGTAAGTGGTTAGTACAATGGACTTTACTCCAAGGGACTCAGGTTCAAATCCCACTTTAACTCTTTTCTTATTTTCTTGTGAGCCCTCCAGAAACAGAAAACAAATACCTACTGAATATGTAAACAACTGAAAGCCTGAAGGCTATTAAAGTCGTGTACATTCAGGTATAGTAAGTATTTTTCTGTTCCTGGAGGGCTCTCAATTACAAAATATAGGAGTTAAAGTGGGATTTGAACCTGGGTCCCATATTTGAAAGTCCACCACATTAACCACTGAGATGCCCCTCTGCTCTACAGGGATGCCTGTGCGTGACCATTCTTCTAAGAATGCTGCCAGACTGATGTCCTTGTCCCTGCTTTTGTGCCATTCATATGTTGGACATTCAAGTTTGTAAAATGACTGTTCATGCTGAGTGACCTCAGCACACGGACATCCATCACAGGTATTTTCGAACAGGAAATCCAGATGTATTTCCCATTGGAATATACATGTGGTGCGGATCTCTAGGCACACTACATAGAATCTAGACGTTAATTGCTGTCTTATGCTAGTATTCTATAACGGATTAGGTGCACAAATTTGCCTTTATAGAATACTAGCTTAGTACTTAGATTTTGGACATCTTACTTTTATCATCCTTTATAGGATCACCCTGATAATGCGTATGCTCAATCATTTTTCTTTGTAGCTGTTCGCTATTGGAATAATCTTCCATGTGAAATGTATTTAATGGGGAGCTATTTTATGTTTCGCAAAGCTTTGAAAATATATTTGTTCTCTAGGCCTGCAGGGTTTTAAATATTTTTATAAGATTGTAATGAATTATGGGGGGGGGGGGGTTGTAATTCCTGGTGTTTTGTTATCAGTCTCTTATTGATTGTAACTCGCCTTGAATCCATATGTAAAGAATTGGCGAGAGATAAATCTTTGATAACATAATACAACAAGGGGGTTGCACCGGAGATGGAGTATGGACTGAACATATAGAGGGCCCCCACTTGTGCATGTAATTTACAGAATACCATAAATTACGTTGTACCTGCCACATTTAGGTGCATGCACTAATGCCAGTTTTATGACTTGTGTAAGCATGGGCACCTACATGTTAGGTGTGATGATACCGGGTTACACTAGTATTCTATAACTGAATCAAGGTGCCCAGTTATAGAATTACACCCATTTATTTCATAATCCATGTCTAAGATTATGGCTGAGGAACTCATACTCTGTAGTGAAAGAAAGAAAATGAGTCACTGTAAACGCAACCACGACCCACAGCTGAATACAATTCTCAAACTGTCTATCATAATGAAATGCTGTGCATCTTTTAATTTCACATATTCTTCAAGAACTGTATAATCATGAATAGGGTTCATTCTCCTTCACATGTTTGTATTGCCAAGGACATTACTCTATGTAAATTCATTCTCAAGAATGTGTCTTCAACACTGGCTCAATTTGTTGAAAACAATAAGTGTAAATTACTGTATGTTAATTTGCTGCTGTGTACAAAAAATGTTTCCCTGTACTTAAGTGAAGGATACAGTGAACTGATTTTCTCCTTTCCAATCAATAACATGGGGAAGTGAAAGTTTTACATGTCATATGCATTTCTTTTCTTACTTGCTAAACACTCACTGGAACACCAGATGAAGCTCATTATTTACTTAATGGATTAAAACTGGATAAGGATGACCAAGATCCAAGATGGCTGCTGCTCGAGCAATGCCAGCTTGAGAATTCTAGTGGTCATTTATTTGTATTGCTTTTTCCTACTTGTTTTTTCCTACTTACACGGGGAAGTGCAAGGAATTGCTCCTGGCAGCACCTTCTCAGTCTTGGGAAGACATGCATTATTCCAAACTTCTCTCCTGGAGCTACTCATGGCTGCCTGCATTGCATCAGGTGTAGTCCTTGCTGAAGGTCAGGGAGTGGTGGTCTGGCTGCAAAGTGACACCTCATTGAGTCCTGTTGGCCCAGTTCCCCTGATACTTTCAGACTGTGCTTTTTCCTGAAAGTTTGCCTTTTATAGCTCTTGCTTCAAGGCTTTTTTGCTCTTATCAAGCTGCGTTAGTGCTTTAAATCACCGTAAGAAGCCCGTGCAGGTTTCAGCATGGCTGGATTAATAATACAGCTGGACAGGAGGTATGAGTTCAACCTAAAAAGGAGTTTATATACAAAACAAACAGTCTTGGTCCTGTTACTTCACAGGGCCAGATCATAGCAAGGATAATCCACTGCGTTTCAACAAGCAATTATTAATATTTATGTTCATGTACTCTCGGACTTTTTCTTCCCAGAGCCTGTGACACAAAGAGGGGCACCACCCCAGCAGTTCAACAAGTTGCCATGAGCCAGCCTTAGCGGCGGTTCAACCACAGTCTGTGGCTGCAAAGTTGCCACACCCAAACACAGTCTCTCTCTCTCTCTCTCACTTCTACTCTTTGGGTCAGATCTCACCCAAGCCCGGCCTCCAGCACAATTATACAGTTCAGTGTACGCAGTACCAAATGTTCCAGCACTCTTGCACAGTGTACTTATACAGTTCAGTTCTTTAACTCCCACACGTACACGGGCTTATCACAGCTGTACAGTGTTTGGACTCAGGGCTTATGGTAGTTCTCAACCGGTTCACCAACAACTCAATCACTCCAGTCCTCTCAATTCAGCCACTTCTTTCCCTCAGGTTCTCTCTCTGTATCTCCAAGGTCTCTGTATTGAGACCTTGCTCCTCCTGGGCTCTCCTCCCAGGGCCTCCCCCTTCTGCTCTGTCTTAGGGCTTTTGACTTCCTGTCTATTGGGAAACCACTCCCTCCTGGGCAGGCAGCCTCACTTCCCCATAATGCACTGGATCCTGCCATAGTACTTCTGCAGTTCAGTCAGGGACACAGCAAGTCCAGCAATAGGAGGTAGTGTCCTATTGTGGATTAAAAACTGGTTAAAAGAAAACAGAGAGTAGGGTTAAATGGTCAGTATTCTCAGTGGAGAAGGGGTTCCCCAGGGGTCTGTGCTGGGACCACTGCTTTTTAACATATTTATAAATGGCCTAGATATGGGAGTAACTAGTGAGGTAATTAAATTTGCAATTTTGATTTTATATCAAGACGAGGCTAATATAGGAGTTTTTCCCACATAGTGGGTGTCGGTTCGGACAGCCTTACCTGGCTCCAGAGATTTTTTTCTATCCCCTCCTCTGGAGACACCGGATAGACAGAAGTCCAATACTCTTTTATGACTGAATTTTGGCATTGGACAGGCACAATTCTCATAATATTCACAATTGAACTTTGACCCCTGAGGCAGGCGTTATTTAACGCCGAAACACGGCTCGTGTCGGGTCATTTACCAATAAAATACTCCTGTTGTCTCAGTCTTGAAGGCCCAGTAGAAACCCTATCATAGCTATGTAAAGCCCTAAGTCACACTATGGCCTATAAATTATGGTAAAATAACCCCAGCATTTAAATAGGGTTATTGTATCATCCATTAGCATCGAGCTGCAAAGCCTACCCCCACTCTTTCAATGGCTCTTGATCTCCCACCCTATAATACTTTACCCCCCCCCCCCAAAAAAAAAAAAAAAAAAAAAAGATTCCTTCCCCCATCAAAAGGGCCTACTATTTAGCTCATTGGTGGTCCAGGGGATCTTTGGGCAGTCATTCCTTCCCAGTCCGGCACCATCAACAATATTGTGCCCCTAATGGTAACCGCAAGAGACTACCAAATTCCCCATCTACCATATCTCCTTCTACTATTGTCATGAGGAACCTTTTCACTTGTCTAGGCCATAGATGGTCCAACAGGTCAAATCACCCTCTTAAGACACCAGCTCAGTTTACTCAGCTACTTGCCAACTATGACCCTTACAGCTGCAACAAGTCCCTCAATGTTAATGCAATATAAATTGTCACTAACTCCCCTAACAGAGGCATTTGTGTCCTCAGCTATAGGGTCTACCTTTCCATCTGCATACTCATGACTATGATGAATTAAATGATTTTTTTTTTTTTTTACATTAAGAAACTTGCTATGAAACCAGATTGTATCATGCTGGAAACTAATCAGAGGACTTCACTGGTCAACTATTTTTGTAATGGATTTATCATAATAATTTGTTGCATTTAGGAAAATATTGTAGTGATATAGGCATTTGATGCTAATCGGAACTCAGTTGACATTATACATAATCACTGTTCACTGCTTTGATATTTTCATATGCAAAGTTTACATTGATTTAATTATTATCTCAGCTTCTTAATCCTATTGACTGCAAGTGAATCCTTACTAAGATAAAGCAACAACTAATTAAAATAAGACTAAATTATGCATTTATTTCTGTATTTCTGCATGACATACCTCCAACATAATCATGGTAATTGATTTTCAAAAACTTCTAAAAGAAGAAGAAAGAGATTGGTACCATGTTACTTAGAAGCCCTTTTATGCTATGTTAGGCGCTAACACGTACCTGATGCAGCAACAATGACCTAACCCAGGATACGCAAAAACGCGTGGTATTTGTTTTTTTATGTTACTTTGTGAGAGGGCGGAAAATGGGCAGAGAGTGGGTGTGGAAGCAGTAACCAGTTAGTGCTTAGTGCCTACTAATTAGTTAATGCAGGGTTAACGCAGGAGCCCTTACCGCCTCCTAAATAGGCGGTGGTAGGGATCCTTTGTTAATTCTTTTTAAATGGTAACATTAGCATATGGCCATAAATGAAACAAATACAAAAAAATGCTTAAGCAAAAAAAAAAAAAAAAAAAACGACTCAGGTATTGTTTTACCAAGCTATGCTAAAAAGTGGCTGGTGCTGGTATCAGCGCATGAGTTTTCCATGTGTTGCAGCCACTGTTAGCATGGCGGTACAATAGCCACCTTGCCAACCATTTCTGTAATGGCCACGCGTTAATTTCCCTATTAATGTGTGGCCATTACCATGAGAGCCCATACCGCCACCTATTTAGGAGGTAGTAAGGGCTTCCACACTATTCCCACACTACCCAATTAGCATAGGTATGCCTACTCTCTAGCGTAGGCACGCCTACTCTCTGCCCATGGGCATGCCTCCTGCACTAGAAAATAAATAATATTTTACAATGTGGGATTAGCGTGCAGTCAGCGGAAAGCTACTGTGGGATGCCTCAGTGCAACCCATGGTTGTGCCCTTTTAGTGCACGGTAGGCCCATGTTAGGCCTACCGTGCCTTAGTAAATGGGCCCTTTAGTGCATGGGAAAGACCCATATAAGGGCGTACTAAGCCCATTTCTTACTACAGCTTAGTAAAAGAGACCCTTAATGCCTAAAGTTAATTGTTGATGCTGTGGATGTATAAAACACAATGCAAAATGTTGTTTGAGTATTAGTGAATCACTGAAGAACCAAATTACTTTGTACAAAACAAATGTACCAATGTTCAGCAGAATGGTGAGTGCTAAGTTATCTGATTAACATTAACTGGATTTTCAATGAAACTTATGGTTTGTGGAAGATGCTGTGGAATATAACTGCTTGAAGTTATCTGCATAACTTCAGCTCAGCTATTGTGGTCACCTGATTTCTCCAGGTCTGATTACCTGGATAGTGATGAAGTTGAGCACTGTCCAGCTAACCTGTAACTTCACCACCTGAACACCCCCAGCTTACATGGATAAATTTTGTCCAACTAGGTTGGCTGGTCAAAATATAACTGCCCAGTAGTGGGTAATTTAGAAAAGCAAATATTCCAAAATTATCCAGACAAAGTTTTGGAGTATTGACCTCTAGGCTATTACTGACTGGTCAGTGATTCTGTAAACCACTTCACAGAGGCATGTATAAGTAAATGCTGCAAATTCATATTATTAAAATATGTAACCAGACAACACCCAAAATTAAATTTTAATTTCATACTTTTATAATGTGATTTATTAAGGCAATCATATATGTTAGTATAAAGGGCTTATCTTCACAAACACTTCATGCCCCAGATAGTTCCTGCGTTATCTACTGGTTTTTACTATTTTGCTATTTTTTTTCTCAGTTTACACATGTTCAATTAACTTCATAACAGGACATCTAAATGAAATGTTTAAAAACTGTCTATTTTATCTTGCAATGCGCTTAACTTTACATGAGTATATCATTAGAAAATGTTGTAAGAGCCATTTTCCAATTGTAAAAATTATTCATACATTGAGAAAACTTTCTAAATTCCACTCCCCTCTCTCCCCCACACATAAATCCTTAGTATGCACTATCAAAACTTATGAAGGGGCCCTTTTACAAAGGCGAGATGAAAAATGGCTTGCGCAGATCCATTTTTTAGTATGCCTGTAAAAAAGGCCTTTTTAAAATTTTTGCCAAAAATGGACGTGCGGCAAAATGAAATTTGCTGTGCATCCATTTTGGGTCTAAGACCTTACCACCAGCCATTGACCTAATGGTAATGACTCATGTGGTAACCGGGCGGTAATGACCTTCCCACGCCAAATGCCACTTGGTGCATGTCCATTACACGCGCCCGAAAATAAAAAATATTTTTCAAACGAGCATATCATAAGTGCGCCAAAAATGAAATTACCACAAGAGCCACGCAATAGTCGGGCGGTAACTGCATTTTGGCATGCGTTGGGCGTGCGTAGGTGCTTACAAGGCTTATTGAGTGAGCCAATCTTTGCAAGAAGATTAGATAAACAATTTTGAAAACAATATTGATTTTACAAACTATACCAATAAATTATACATAGCCTGCAACAGGCATATAACTAACATTCAATTAAAACCAAATAAAGGGGCCCTTTTTATTAAGCCCTAATGCAGGCACGGAGGGGCATTTCAAAAGGACGCCCAAATCAGAATAGAGACATCCAGCTCATAACATCCAAAACAAACGCCCATCTCACATGTATTTTCCAACAGGAAATACATGACATGGATGTCCATGTGCTGAGGACGTCCTGTATGAACAGCCATTTTACAAACAGGAACATCCAACATAGCAGCAGCAAAAAAGCAGTAACAAAGATGCCTGTCTGGAAGTATTCTTAGAAGAATGACCACACCAATGCCACAGCTGAGCAGAGGAGTAGCCTAGTGGTTAATGGGGTGGACTTTAAACCATGGGGCCCAGATTCAAATCCCACTTTAACTCTTTTATTTTGTAATTGTCAGCCTTCCAGGAACAGAAAAATACCTATTGTACCTGAATGTACACCACTTCAATAGACTTCAGGTTTGCAGGTGGCTTATATTTTTAGGTGTTTCTGGACGACTCACAATAAAAAAAAAAAGAGCTAAAGTAGGATCCGAACATGGGTCCCTTAGTTTGCAGTCTACTGTACCTACCATTAGGCTACTCCTCAGACATGTTTTCTGCTTTGCAAAGATGCCCATAATACCTGAAGTTGTCATAGAGTTCAGTATCCCCTTTCAGTTTCATTTTCAGGGAGCAACCACTGAGGGATTAAGAAGGTGTCATGCTTTAATCCTTCTAGTGGATCAGAGCACCTTCTTGTACTCTGGATGTGACTGAAACAGGTCTAATTTAGGATGCCCTTCTTTTTAGGTTTGGATGTTTCTTCCTGTTTGGTTATTGATTTTGGACATCCTGATTTTGGGCCCTCCCTAGTCCTATCCAAAACACGCCCACAACACCCCCCCCCCCCCTTTGCTATTTGAATGTATTACAGTGTTGGACATCCCTTTTATGCCTTTTTCAAAATTGGAATTTGGACATTTCAAGCACATAGACGTCCATTTGGGCATTTTGAGACACCCATATGCTTTGAAAATAAGCTCCTTAGCGCACCTAAAAGTGCTTACTGCAGCTATTTGTGTGCAGTAATCATGCAGTAAAAATATTTTAAAATTTATTTCTAGGAATGGGCGTGGCATGGTTGGGAAATGGGCAGAAAGTGGGCATGGAAGCGTTAACCAATTAGTGCACTCATTGTACCTCATGCTAATTGGTTAGTTTTTGAAGGCAGCTTGCAAAGCTAAAATTAGCGCAGGTCAGAAATGCAACAAATGGAAAAAAATCCTTTATATGATGGTCATGCTAGAAATGGGCTTAACACACAGGAAAGTTCCAGTTTAGGATGATCTAAGCCCATGTACTAGCACAGCTTAGTAAAAGGGCCCCAAAATGTACAGTCTATGTATGTGTTCACTAGCTGTGGTCATATCTATAATGGAGAACAAAATCAAGATAAAAACAAAGAAACACATTGAAAATCCATCAGAAAATGAATAGAGAGCAAAAGCACAGTTGCTATACAACAAAATGATTTGGGTTAATCAGAACTATGGGGTGACTTCTATAAATTGTGCCTAAAAAATCTGTGCTGAAAAAACCCACTTAAGCACTTTTCATAAACTGCACTAAAGGGCCCCTTATACCAAGCTGCGGCAAAAGGGGGCCTGCGCTGGAATCGGTGTGTGTTTTCCATACGCGCCAATGCCCCCTTTTACCATGGCGAGTAAAAGAGAAGTCTTTCTTTCCTGCAGGAAATGGCTGTGCGGCAAATAAAGCACTTGCTGCATGGCCATTTCAGGGGGAGCCCTTACCGCCACCCATTGAGGTACTGCCCGATTACCGCCAGGTACAGTCTGATGCTACAAAAATAAATATATTTATGTAGCGCCGGATATTACGGTATGCTAGGAGTGAAATGTACTGCCAGGCGGTACTTCCTGTTTAGCGAGCAGAAATCCTTCATTGGGCTTACTGCCGCTTAATAAAAGGGGCCCAAAGTTAGGTGCGGTTTATAGAATAGCATTTAATTCCTGGGGTTTGCGTGTAAATTTAGGCGCATCCATTTGCACCAATGAAAATGTGGTGCAAATATCCCTGCCTAAATTTACCAACTGCAAGCACAGAAGAACTTGCCTCCATGGATACAGCACAGCAAGCACACAACAGTGGAGAGACCAAAAACTCCGCACAACAATGGAGTCCAGAAAAGTGCGTTAGTTAATCTTCACCAAGACCCTGCCTAAATTTATGCATGGAATGCCCTTATTCTATAATTAGATACATAACCCAAAATCACACCCATGATCCATCCTGTACTGTCCATGACCCTCCCGTTTCCAAGCCCCCATTTTTGGGATGCACTTAAAATTTAGGCACATAGTAGATGACGGCAGAAAAAGACCTGCATGGTCCATCTAGTCTGCCCAACAAGATAAACTCATATGTGCTACTTCTTGTGTATACCTTACCTTGATTTGTATCTGCCATTTTCAGGACACAGACCGTAGAAATCTTGCCCAGAACTAGCCCTATTTTCAGGACACAGACTGTAGAAGTCTTGCCCAGAACTAGCCCCATTTTCAGGTCACAGACTGTAGATGTCTTGCCCAGAACTAGCCCCGCCACCCAAACACCAGCCTCGCCTCCCAATCTCGGCTAAGCTTCTGAGGATCCATTCCTTCTGCACAGGATTCCTTTATGTTTATCCCACGCATGCTTGAATTCCGCTACCGTTTTCATCTCCACCACCTCCCGCGGGAGGGCATTCCAAGTATCTACCACTCTCTCCGTGAAAAAATACTTCCTGACATTTTTCTTGAATCTGCCCCCCTTCACTCTCATATCATGTCCTCTCGTTCTACCGCCCTCCCATCTCCGGAAAAGGTTCATTTGTGGATTAATACCTTTCAAATATTTGAACGTCTGTATCATATCACCCGTTTCTACTTTCCTCCAGGGTATACATGTTCAGGTCCGCAAGTCTCTCCTCATACGTCTTGTAATGCAAATCCTATACCATTCTCGTAGCTTTTCTTTGCACCGCTTCCATTTTTTTACATCCTTAGCAAGGTACGGCCTCCAGAACTGAACACAATACTCCAGGTGGGGCCTCACCAACGACTTATAAAGGGGCATCAACACCTCTTTTCTTCTGCTGGTCACACCTCTCTCTATACAGCCTAGCAACTTTCTGGCTACGGCCACCGCCTTGTCACACTGTTTCGTCGCCTTCAGATCCTCAGATACTATCACCCCAAGATCCCTCTCCCCATCCGTAACTATCAGACTTTCCCCGCCTAACACATTCTTCTCCTGTGGATTTCTACTCCCTAAGTGCATCACTTTGCATTTCTTCGCATTGAATTTTAATTGCCAAACCTTAGACCATTCTTCTAGTTTCCGCAGATCCTTTTTCATGTTTTCTACTCCCTCCCCGTTGTCCACTCTGTTACAAATCTTAGTAACTCCAAACAATATTACTAGAACTATTCTGACAAGGGCATTTCCCCAGTTCTCTAGGTGAGATTATTTTGACACCTATATTGAAGGATTCTACCTATCAAACTACAGAAAATAGCTGGTATTCCATTGTTTACAAAAATTGCGGAAAGCACTTTGGCATTCCAACTGACCCCTTAACTATAAGACCATAATATTCTTTTTCCTTCTCAATCTGCTTTCCATAAAGACTTCAGTACTGAGACCCTACAGGGGACTTTGCATTCAGAAATATATATGCAGATAGCTCATGATCATCAAATGCTTTTACAATTCTATCCATCTGCAGCCTTCGATCTGATAGACTATTATTTAATGATATTTACTAGATTCCAATGGTGTATCAGAAAGAGTGCAAGTGTCTAAATTTATATGTGTACATCTTAATTGATTTCAAGTAGTGCCAATAATAGCTTGTTGAAAAGCCAACTATCGGCAGTAACTGGCTCATTATTCAATTAAATTACATGCACAAATTGGGCACACACCCCAATTTGCATGCACAATGTTTGATGTCTTTTATAGAATTAGGGGCTATATGGAAAAACACAAGTGCTGCTGCTGCAAAAGGGGAATAGGATGGGGGTAGGTTGGTGGCATCAGAAAGATCAGGGAGGAGTCTTTGTGGAAACAATTTAAGTGGCAGGAACAGACCTTGGAAGGAGAAGGGACAGATATTTTTTCTTTCACTTTTCAAGTTCCTTGTTTAAAAGGTTTTGTTGGTTTTGAAACAAACGAAAAATGTCAGTGCACATGCCTACAAGTCATGGGATAATGTTCAGAGGGGAAGTATTCATTATATTTTCCTGTAGGAAAATGATGTACCCTAACAGTACACCTACCACACAAGTTAGGACTTCCCTATGTGCAAGGCTAAGAAAACTATCAAAATGGATAATGATGATGCAGGATGTGTCTGGGATGCAGGATTGAAAATGAAGTGTATTGTAAACAGCACACACCTTTCTATATGATTATCCCCAAAGTTTACTTTATAAACCTGAAGCTAATATTTCATCATTAAGGAAAATTCACAACTACTTACCCAATGAAATGTTTTTCTCCTGCTGCGCATGCAGCCACTTGGGTTGTTTTATGTTTCTATGTTTTTTTATTGAATTATATATTGATCTTCTGTAAGCTGCTTCCTTGTAAGCAGGGTAAAAGCTTTTTATATAAATAAGTAAATAAATTATATAGGCAACATTCAGATTTTTGTTCCTCTCATAATATCCTTTGTTTTGCTTCCTAATGCTGAATCTATTACGTATTATTGACAGAAAAAGCATTGAAGTACTGTGATGAAACAGGAAACTGGTTCCGACATCCAGAGAGTAATCGGACCTGGTCTAATTACACAATGTGCATCTCTTTTACTTCTGAGAAACTGAAGGTAGGTATTCATTTCTGTTCTACACATAATATCCCACCTAGAAAATGCTAGATTTTTAAGGCCATATTTGTAGCGTCACACAAATTCCTTTCCTAGCAATTTCAGCTGTTTATAGATCTGCTTGTTTGCCTGAAAAGGTCCTCACATTTTGCAGAGATTTCGAATTCATGAACATTCACTTTCACTGGAATCCAAAGAGCAATCATTAACACATTTTTAAAGGCATGTCCTCAAAACTATTGCAGACATGAATATATTGTGTGTATCCATTCTTAAATGGATACATATTCAATCTAACTGTTCGAAATGCCTGTGAACCCCAGCAAAGAGCTTGTTGAAAAATCCATATAATTCTAAATGCTGCACTTCACCATAAGGTTGTGCACAGTTCTTTTTGCCTCCATCGCTTATCACTGCATTGCACAAAGTCCATTTCTGGCCACTCCTCCTCGGTACCAGAAATTTCAAACAGGAATCCAATCAATCCTTTTGAGTCCTTCACTCCTGTGCCAACTCCTCTTCTAGTCATGCGATGTACCCCAGACTCTTCCTGTCATACAATGGGTTTTTTCTCATTTGAAGGGAAGAAATGCTATGATCTATCAGTGAAATTAAAGAATATATTGGAATTGAAAAAAATAACAGATCAAGAAATTAGAATACAATAAATGATAAAATAATAGATTCATTTATAGCTGTACTCACAACTGCAGATGATATTACTCCACTTTAAATTCATAAATATGTTTACCTTGTAGAAGTTAAAGAGGTATAAAATTGTATATGGGAGTAATTCTTTATGAGCAAGTCAAATTATCTATTTTTCAAAATGCCATGTGTGATCATCCCCATATATGCAGCCAATTACATGTCTCTTGACATTTTGCTGACTTGAAGCCTGAATGAGTTGATGCAAACTCCTAATGGGAGAGAATATGATTAATTATTATAATGAGCTTTAGTGAGAATGGACACTCTAGTAATTTGCTTTCAGAAAGATTTATAAGAGTAGCAAACCAGGTTATTAGCTAATCCTTGATGTCTCCTAAATTAAAAATAAACCACGTCAATTCCTATAGCTTTTCATTAACCTCAAAGAAACCTCATCTCCATGTTTATTTATTATGTAAATAGAAGTCTCTATAGGACAACAAATGGACTGAAGTCACACACTGAGTATGGATGGAACAAATAATCTTTTTTTTAAGGGCCTAGATTGATATCATGTTTTTAGTACTAATATTTGTAAAACGTGAACAAATTTAACCACTGATAACTATTCTAGATGTACAGGTTGGGAAAAAAATAACCTCTTTGTGCTGTTTTCCTTGTTGCCTTCACTCGAATGAAAGTTGTAATTAAGGGGGGGAAGTTATCCGCATGGGCTACTGTTAAGTTGGATTCTTTTACCTCAAATCAGGGGGCCCTTAATTGCGTAAGCATCTACGTGAGCCCAACATGTGCCAAAATGGAGTTACCGCCCGGTTACCACGTGGCTCTTGCGGTAATTTCATTTTTGGCATGTGGATGACAAATAAATTTTATTTTCAGATGCACGAAAGTGGCATTTGATGCGCATAGGTCATTACTGCCCGGTTACCACGTGAAACTTTACCACTAGGTCAATGGCTGGCGGTAAGGTTGCAGACCCAAAATGGACACGTGGCAATTTTGATTTTGCCGCATGTCCATTTTCGGCAAAAATGTTTAAAAGGCCTTTTTTACAGGCACACTGAAAAATGAATCGACACTCACCCAAAACCCGCACCTACACTAACAAAAGTCATTTTTCAGCACACCTTAGTAAATGGATCCCTGGGTTATTTAGGTTATTTAACTTATGGTTAAATAACCTAACTTAACAGTAACCCACGTTGATAGCTTCTCTTCTAAGCATGATATAACCAGGCATCCTAGATGAGTTAATAGGCAGAGGGATTTTAAAACACTCTGCCAAACCTGTGAAGCAGCAATGCACACATATGAACAAGTAGATTCACTTGTAAAATTACTCATCAGAAAGTTCCCTGAGATATTTACATTGGCTCTAAGGCATGCACATATGTCTTGTCTTATTTGGCATGTTTATGCATATATTTAATAAAATACATGTGTAATTTCATACCCTGCCCAAACTAGAAGTTAGATCAGAGATTTTCAACCTTTTTCATCTCACAACACACTTACACAGTGCTAAAATTGTCAAAGCACACCCTTACACATGGTCCAGCATTATACCTTCTACCCCACCCCACACACACAAGCCTTCACCACCACCACCACCACACATGGTCCAGCATTTTACTTT
Organism: Microcaecilia unicolor; assembly: GCF_901765095.1. Classification (NCBI taxonomy): domain Eukaryota; kingdom Metazoa; phylum Chordata; class Amphibia; order Gymnophiona; family Siphonopidae; genus Microcaecilia; species Microcaecilia unicolor. Next base: position 133,454,760 of record NC_044031.1, on the reverse strand, counting down.
CTTCCCACCCACCCCACCCGCACCCCCACACATGGTCCAGCATTTTTACCTTCTCCCCCTCTCCCACAAATAGTTCAGTATTTATCTTCTCTTCCCCACCCCCACCCTCACAAATAGTCCAGCATCTCTCCCTCCTGTCCCCTCTCCAGTCAGCAACCAGGCATCTTCCTTTGTCGCTCGTGACATCCCCCATATACCTTTTAAAAGTTTTCTTGTCTCTAGCAGTTGGTAGTCCCGGAGCCTTTTCTCTGATGCTTCCCGCCTATGTGGAAACAGGAAATTACATCAGAGAGAAGGCTTCGGAGGTTGGTGCGAGCAAGCTGTAGCAGCCTGGGAGGAAGTCTGTGTCTGGGTGCCTGTGCCCTTACCCCTGCCCAGGTAGGGGCAGCAGGGAATTCATTCTGTTTTGCCACAGGTGAGGGGGGAAGGGAGGGGAGTGAGCAAGAAGCATGGCAGGGAAGCTCGCCTCCAGGCAGCTGTAGACTCAAGAGGTTTTAATTAGTCATCAGGAGGAGGTGGTGTGGAAAGAGTGAGGGAGAGAGATGGGACAATGGTGGGGTGAGGGGAAAGAGAGATGGGACTATGCTGTATAATGGGGGAAGGCAATAATAGACAATAGTATTGGGGAGAGACAGGCCACGCTAAATGAGGGGAGGGAAGGGAGAGACAGGGTAATGTTTGGTGCTGGGGAATGATAGAAGGGTAATGGTGGGGGGGGGGGGGGGGCAAGAGGAACAGAGGGATGATGTTGAATGGTGGTGGCATAAGGGGGAGAGATGCCCAGGACAAGGGAAAGTCTGGATGGAATGGGTGAGGAAGGGATGGAAGGGGGGAAGGAGAGACACTGAAATGGAAGAAGAGAAAGGGGGGGGGGACAGTGGATGAAAAAGGGAGACAATGAAAGGAGAGATGCAGGATGGAAGAGGGAAGGGGAAAAGGAGAGGCATTGCATGGAAGTGGATAGAGGGGAGACAATGGAAGTAGGAAAGAGAGGGGGAGATCAGATGTGGGATGGAAAGGGGAGGTGAGAGACAGGATGGAAGAGGAAAGAAGAAAGAGCAGAGATGCTGGATGGAATAGGGTAAGGAAGGGGAAATGGGATGGAATAGGAAGAATGAGGATGGTTGGAGTTAGTGAACGTCTGGGAAATATGAGGAAGGGGAATGGGAGAGCCATGTTGAGGGAAAGAGATGAAAACCTGTAGGTAGATGCAGTAAAAAGAGGGACATTGAAGACTGGCTAGTTATAGTGAAGCCTGGACAGAGAGGCAGAAAAATAAATGGAAGAAACTGAAAGGAAAAAAAATCAATGAAAAAGACAGGAGGACAGAGGAAATTGACAAATGGAAAAGGAAACCCTGGCAAGAGAGTTAAGAGAAGAGAGAGGAAAGCAGAAACCAGAGACTGAAATCAACACAATTAGAAAAATTAAATGACCAGACCACACAGGTAGAAACAAAGAATTTTAATTTTTAATTTAGGATAAAGTAGTGTCATAGCCGTGTATCCTACTCTAAAGGTTAATATATAAAAATAAAACAAATATGTAGACAAAAATTAAACGGAACCCTTAAGCTCAGCACACAATGCAACACCACAGAAACAGTGTTGTCTGTCCCTCTGTACTGTGGAAAATATCAAAACAGGTGTAAATTTTAAAAACTGGCATATTACAAACTAAATATAAATTTTAAAAAATGGAAAATAAGATGATAGCTTTTTATTGGACAAAGTCAATTCATTTTTCAATTAGCTTTCAGAGGTCTAAACCACCTTCTGGTTAGGACAGTGTACCATATTTAGGGGTCCTTTTACTAAGGTGTGCTAATGATTAGCATGCATAAATGCTAAGAAGTCCATAGGTATAAAATGGGCTTCTTAGCTTGTACCATACATTAATCGTTAGCGTGCAAAATCCATTATTTATTTGTTGCATTTGTATCCCACATTTTCCCACCTCTTTGCAGGCATAAAGTGGCTTACAATACATCATGAATACTGGAGATAGGACAGTTTAGACATTTGGCATTACAGAAGGATTTTGGGTTACATGATAATGATAAAGCATAGTAGCGATAGAACAAGATAAACATTATAGGACAATTCTAGGTGCATGTAGGGAATTTCACATGTCTTGATCTTTGTTATATGTTTTGTTGAAGAGATGGGTCTTCAATAGTTTTACCACAATAGACATTACCACACCTTAGTAATTTCTAACATAATAATTGAAATACATCAGGTTTTGAAATTTACACTTGCTATCTTTATACTTTGTACAGTATAAGGGGACACTGCTGTTTGTCTGGTGTTGTGTGCAAAGTCTGGCTTTTTGGGAGTTCAGTTTAATTTTTGTCTACATATATCTATTTTTATTTTGTAGTTACTTATTCCATATTTTGTGAGGATCTATTTGCATTCTATGTATGTGTGAACGAGACCAGATGTTCTGTTTGTATTGAGTGTCTGTGCAGGATCATTCTGTACTAATCTGGCTTGTTTAGTTTTCCAATAGGTGTATTTATGTTCTAGTGCCCACCACAATGTTTACAGTGCAGCTTTTCCTTAAGTAGGCCCTTCTTGTGTGACTCTTGGAAATTAGTGCTATTATGGTATGGTAGATTGCTCTATAGTTCCTGAGTGACAATTGTAGGGTTTTGTATTACTTTAAAATATGCCTGATACTGGATTTTGGATTTGAATTTAGGATTATGCTGTTCTCAGTAGTAGCTCAAGGCAAGTTACATTCAGGTACAGTAGATATCAGACGTGACAATATTCCCTTTTCCTGGAGGGCTTGAAGTCTAAGTGTGTACCTGAGGCAATGGAGTGTTGAGTGACTTGTCCAAGAAATCAAGGAGCCGCAGTTGGATTTGAACCCTGGTTTCACTGGTTGGCAGCCTACTGCTCCAACCATTAGGTATAGCTGATACAGATAATAAAGTAAAAAATGTAGACACTTTTGGTTGCCAAACTCTTACACCAGTGTTAAAAGTGTCTACATTTTTGACTGTAATAAAATTCAGAGCCATTCAAAGAATGAGTATACTGCAGAATGTCTTAGTTGTCATACATATGTCCCCTGATGAAGCCATAAAGCAAAACGGCATAGTCACTGTAGGATTGCACATTAAACATGAATTAGATTGGAACCTGGGACCATTTAATTTTTTTTCCTGGAGTAATGCATTGCCCCACCCCCCCCCCACCCCCCAGGCTCTCTCCCCGGCTATAGCCAGCTCTGCAATCTAGGGGGGGAGCGCAGAGGGGGGACAGGGGCGCAGAGGGGGACCGGGGAGAGAGCCTGTTGTTAAACATTTACCAGCACACCACTGAGTGTCTGTTACCTGTAGAATTGGATGACTGTTGGAACTGGCATAGGGAGAAAACCTGTCCCCTTTAGGACTGGATGGCTATGAAGCTCCCTTGTACAAGGAGGGCAGGGCTGGGCTACAGTCAGTTTGTGTGGTGCCATCATTAAGGCATCAAGGTAAAAGGTATGAGAGCTGGAACCAAAGTGGTCTTGTACTCTTGTTGATTTGCGAATGGAACCTGATAATGTTGCCTAACTGCTCATTTCCGTTGTCATAGGCCTTTCCCTTCATTCCTCCCTGGACCCTCTCTATACTGTTTCACAATTTTAAAGACTATTGGGCTATTCCTTCACTTCATAAAAACGGAAACCACCAATAAAATGAATCTTAATGCTTTTTTGCTATTTATTGGTGGTTTCTTTTTTTATGGAGTGAAGGAATAGCCCAATAGTTAAGAGGATTAAGAGAAGTCCAGGCTCTGGATTCTTTTTGAATGCTGTTATTTTGTTCAAAATAGAAAAAGAGCGGCTGAATCTTTTCAATCATTATTTTTTTTTCTTTGTTCAATATTTCTCATTTGTTATATTTATATGATTCCCTAATAGGTGATTTATAGATTCCCTAATAGGTGATCTATAGAAATGATCAGATTTCTCTTGGGTCCAATATTCTGTGATTCACCTCACACCTTGGTAGATAAACATCCTATATAATAAAACTCACCCTCAACGTTCTGAGGACACTGACGTCACTGTCAAATTCTCCCTAGCAAACCTGTCTATGGGACACTAAAAAGCTCCTTCATGAACTCTTCTCTTGGGCTCATTTCTTTATAGAACTCCTATCATACACTAACCTTGTTGAGACTTCTTTGCTCAGTGCTCAGGAGATTCGGAGGTCTTCATGCCAGTTTTAGTGCTACTGTGTTTATCTCTCAAGTGTCCAGGATCTTCCTTCCAGTGGATAGTCTTCTCACATTGAGTAATCAAGTAGACAAGATTATTAAGAATTCATTTATACTATAGAAAAAAAATTGAGAGCAGTTAGAAAGGATTTTGAACTACAAGTATTTAGACTTCTTGTTCAATCTTTAGTCCTTTACAGTTGGGCTATTGCAGTGCTATTTTCTTAGGTTGTACCAAGTTCCAGAAATCTCGACTTCAACAGGTTCAAAATTCAGCAGCCAGATTGATTTGTTCTGCATCTAAATATGATTCTATGACTCCCTTATTGATGACATTACCTTGGGTCCCTGTCAAAGCCAGGTTACATTTTCAAGTTTTTGTTTTTGTTTTTGTCTATAAGCTTCTATATGGAGAACCACTTACTGTACATGTATGGCAGATACTTTTCAACTGCTGTCAGGATTATATTTAAGGAATATGAGAGACGAACTGTAGGGATATATTAGATATATTAGAAGGATAAACTCCTAATATATATATATATATATATATATATATATATATATATATATATATATATATATATATATATATGTGTGTGTGTGTGTGTGTGTGTGTGTGTGTGTGTGTGTGTGTGTACTTTTATATCAGATAATCACACAGAAAAGCAATCATTCCGGACTCGTTTTCTCAGGGTTATGACAGTACCTAATTGACCGTTCGGCTAGCTAGCTGTACCAATGAAAGGAACAATGCCACAGATGGAATATATTATTATTTATTATGAACAGAAAAATAATAGTTATCTATGGCAAAATGCAAAGCAATATTACAAATATAGCTTGTACCAAAAATAGATTATCACCAAAATATAAAAAATATATAAGATTATCCAAAAGAACTATCTAAATGAGTGATCACACACTAATCACAAAACTGATATCTTGCTGATTATGAAAATATACACCACTAACCTGACTTGTGCAAAACACTTAGCAGCTAATGATTCACTGACCACTAATCCTGACAACCAATCTATCACAGATAAACCGTGGACTAACTAAACCCTGACTATAGGTAGTATATCCAGTAATCTCACCTTGCCGTCTGGCAGACTTCCAATAGTAAAGAAACAGATTCCTCCCCTGAGACTCAAGCTGAAGCCCCCAGCGAGTTTCTCAGTCCAGGAATAAAGTCCAAGGTCTGTATTCTGGATACAGATGGCACCGTCTTTCAGTGAGGCCATGTATTGTAGCTGATTTAATCTTGTCAGTTTGTTACAAGGTACACCGTTCACTGGTGTAGGAAATCAGTCTCTTGCTCTCTTTCTCAGAGCCTTCTATCCTCCAGCAAGTCTTCTGGTTTTCTCCTTCTCTTCAGTCCAACGTTGGCATCCATCTGGGTCAGATGATACCTATGGACCAATCACAACTGGCGTAACAATGTCCAGCCAAATTCATGGTCATGAAGAGAGGCTTTGTAATTAGCAAAGAAACTGTTATCAGACGGCAAGCAAACCTTCCTGATGGATCCCATACTCCTGGAGCCATCTGTGTCTCCCTCCTCCATTCTTTCCAGGAGATAACTGGGGCTAGTTTGCAGTAAACAATATTGTATCCTTGGATGAAGTCATCTTGGTATGCCCAGCAGTAATTTTCTTTTTGTAGAAAAGCTGGTTTCTGATGGTTACAGATGTATTCAGGCCACAGGCTGTAGATTCCATATTGTTATAAAAGAATGGTTCAGGCTTGTATAGGCCCCAGACCAGCAAAGGTGAGATCACTAGTAAATACTCCTACAGAACTGTAAAAGCTCATAAGTTGTTAGGCAGTTTATTACTTTATCTGGCAGCACTAATTTGGAACGCTTTTCCTTTACCTATTAGGGGAATTACAGATTATCTTTGTTTTAGGAAATCACTGAAAATTGTTTTGTTTAGAAAATATTTGTTAGGTTTGCAATGACGTTATAGCATTTGATATTGTCCTATTGTCCTAGCCGGTGTTTTTTTAACTGTCATTGCATTGATTTTATATTATTTTATTTTTAGGTAATTCCTAGTTACTGTCTAGCTGTTTTAAACCTGAATGGTAACTGTGAGCTATAAAATCTTTTTAATGTAGTGTAATATGTTGGTGTTACTTTACCCCTCTCATTGTGATTTAAGTCTTCAAGCTACTGTTAGTGCCTTTTGCTCCTCTTTTCATGCCATTGCATCTTCAAGATATTTTTGATGTTTTACAGTGCTGTTGCCTCTGTGGCAGATACCTTATATCAAGTTTTAAGAAAGTTTGATTTAAAATGAATGGAAACCTTACTGTTACAGTATAAAATGGCTCGCTCAATTCACTTGAATGGAAATGAATGAAACGAATGATCCAAATAATTTGGAATCTGAAACAGGTGGTTGATCAAAAAATGAACCAAATAAAACATTTTTTTCTTGTGAACACCCCTATCATTCGTTTCTCTTCATTTTCAGCATCATTATAATCTATGGAGCCAGGCAAGGTGGAGCTGCTTTGGAGAGGGAGAACAAAGAAGCAGGACTCACTAAGTAATATTGAAACCTATTGATAAGTGGCCAAACAAGCCTATCTAAGCCTCACTTTTTCCAAATCCCATGGCTGATGATGTCATCAGAAAACTAAAAGCAGGTAGCAGCATCATTTTGTGTTCATTTCTGGGGTTGAGAGGCAGAGAGTGAACTGTTAGAAGACAAATACACAAAAGGATCAGAAACAGGTAGCAAAGGGATGGATTGAATGAGTTTCTATTTTGAAGTTTAGTTTAGTTTATTGAGACTTGAAATGCCACCCTTTAACGAGATAATCTGAGTGGTATATAATAATAATAATACATTTAAAAAATACTGGAAACGAACTACATCATATAGAAAAAAAGGGATAGTACAGTGGGAAATATCCAACGAGGGGGCTAGGCAATCTTCTAGGCAAGTCTAATAGCTGGGTTCCTCCATTTAGAAGCCCAGAGGATGTGCGATAGGAGCCTAGGTGACTAGCCAGCTTATTTTCGAAGGAGAAGGGCGCCCATCTTCCGACACAAATTGGGAGATGAGCGCCCTTCTCCTAAGGGCGCCCAAATCGGTATAATCGAAAGCTGATTTTGGCAATCCTCAACTGCTTTCCATCGCAGGGACAACCAAAGTTCAAGGGGGCGTGTCGGCAGTGCACCGAAGGCGGGACAGGGATGTGGGTAAGAGATGGCCGTCCTTGGCCGATAATGGAAAAAAAGAAGGGTGGCCCTGACGAGCATTTGGCCGACTTGGTCCCTTTTTGTTCACGACCAAGCCTTGAAAAGATGCCCGAACTGACCAGATGACCACCGTAGGGAATCGGGGATCACCTCCCCTTACTCCCCCAGTGGTCACCAACCCCCTCCCACACAAAAAATAAAATTTAAAAACATTTTTTGCCAGCCTCTATGCCAGCCTCAAATGTCATACCCAGCTGATCTGGTCAATGGATACTCAGTTCTACATCGATGTGGATGGCATGCAGTAACTCATACCCACTGAAACAGACTTACCTACATCCCTGAATAAACTGACTACCTGTTCAACTGCAATTCCAGAATAGGTTAAAAACAACAAACGTTGCCTTAACCCAAGTAAAACTAAGTTCCTGTGAGTCCTGAACACAGGTAGTCACATACCTGTCATCAAAACCCCTTTTGGGAGCTATGAGCTCCCCCTTAAATCAGAGGTCAGGAAGTTTGGAGAACAGCTAGACGCAACACTTATGTTGCTCCCCCAAATCCAAGCAACCTTCAGGAGCTGCTTCTATCATTTGTGACAACTAAATTGTCTCTCCCCATTCACTGAGAAGGCAAATATTGTCACAGTAGTTATATGAAAACAGCAAAGCTGGATTACTATAATACTATACATTCTACATTGGTCTAACTACCAACTGATTCAGAATGGTAATAAAAAATTGTAAGTGATGTCATCGCTTCCCACTATTTCTGCAAAACCTTCACTGTTGCCAGTACAATAAAGGGCTACATTTAAAACTCTCCACTCAACCGAAACTGCGCTTACTAAAGTCTCCAATGACCTATTACTGGCTAAATCCGGAGGTCAATATTCCATCCTCATTCTTCTTGATCTTTCCGCTGCTTTTGACACTGTTGATCACAGCATACTTCTCGATACCCTGTCCTCACTTGGATTCCAGGGCTCTGTCCTTTCCTGGTTCTCTTCCTACCTCTCCCTCCGCACCTTTAGTGTTCACTCTGGTGGATCCTCTTCTACTTCTATCCCTCTGCCTGTCGGCGTACCTCAAGGTTCTGTTCTTGGTCCCCTCCTCTTTTCTATCTACACTTCTTCCCTTGGTTCATTAATCTCATCCCATGGCTTTTCCTACCATCTCTATGCTGATGACTCCCAAATCTACCTTTCTACCCCTGCATATGCTATGCACCTGGGAGCTTGTCTGACATTGCTGCCTGGATGTCTCAACGCCACCTGAAATTAAATATGACCAAAACCGAGCTTCTCATTTTCCCCCCCAAACCCACCTCCCCGCTCCCCCCGTTTTCTATTTCTGTTGATGGCTCTCTCATTCTCCCTGTCTCCTCAGCTCGAAACCTTGGGGTCATCTTTGACTCTTCTCTCTCCTTCTCTGCTCATATCCAGCAGACCGCCAAGACCTGTCGTTTCTTTCTTTACAACATCCGTAAAATCCGCCCCTTTCTTTCCGAGCACTCTACCAAAACCCTCATCCACACCCTTGTCACCTCTCGTTTAGACTACTGCAATCTGCTTCTTGCTGGCCTCCCACTTAGTCACCTCTCCCCTCTCTAGTCGGTTCAAAACTCTGCTGCCTGTCTCATCTTCCGCCAGGGTCGCTTTACTCATACTACCCCTCTCCTCAAGACCCTTCACTGGCTCCCTATCCGTTTTCGCATCCTGTTCAAACTTCTTCTACTAACCTATAAATGTATTCACACTGCTGCTCCCCAGTATCTCTCCACACTCGTCCTTCCCTACACCCCTTCCCGTGCACTCCACTCCATGGATAAATCCTTCTTATCTGTTCCCTTCTCCACTACTGCCAACTCCAGACTTCGCGCCTTCTGTCTCGCTGCACCCTACGCCTGGAATAAACTTCCTGAGCCCCTACGTCTTGCCCCATCCTTGGCCACCTTTAAATCTAGACTGAAAGCCCACCTCTTTAACATTGCTTTTGACTCGTAACCACTTGTAACCACTCGCCTCCACCTACCCTCCTCTCTTCCTTCCCGTTCACATTAATTGATTTGATTTGCTTACTTTATTTATTTTTTGTCTATTAGATTGTAAGCTCTTTGAGCAGGGACTGTCTTTATTCTATGTTTGTGCAGCGCTGCGTATGCCTTGTAGCGCTATAGAAATGCTAAATAGTAGTAGTAGTTGGTTGATATTCAAAGCAATTTAACTGGTCAGAAACGGACCCTGTTTGGTTAAATCACTTGTTCGGGGCTATCCACTGTTATTCAGTGGCACTTAACTGGTTAGTGCCTCTGAGTATCACTACAGACCACTAAACTCAAACCCAGCTATTTGTGGGCAATCAATGGGCAGAGTCGGCATTCAAACTGGACTGCATTAAAGTCAGTCCTATATTTTTGTGATGTTGCTTATGCAGTTAAGTGTTGAATGCCTCTCTTAACTGCATAAGAGATAGCTGGCCACATAAACCTGGATACTGAATAACCAGGAATAATGACACCAGTGACTAAAAAATCTCTCACTGTTGCAGGTGAGTATCAACCCCTATATCTGGTCTTCAAGGCTCTTAAAAGTAATGGGTCAGAGCATTTAAAGAACAGGATCTCCCTGTACACACCTTCAACATTGTTAAGGTCCTCCCAAGGAATATTTCTAACTACACCTTCTCCAAGGGAAATCATGCGATGTGACACCCGCCAACAAGGCTTCTCCAGAGTAGCTTTCACAATCTGGAACACACTCCCAAATAAGCTTCACTTAAGACTCACTCTAGTTCAGGAAACACGTGAAAGTTTGGCTCTTCTCCCAACCCTTTAATGGAAGAAGCAATTAGCTAGCTAGACACACATACACAAAGACTAACACCAGATCTACATATTGCAGCAGGACTTTTTCCATCTAACTTACCCACATTCAATAGTTACTTCCTATGTGCTAATTTCCCAATTAGTGCTTGTCCATCAATGTGGGAGCCCTTACTAACACCTATTTACTAGGTGGTAAGGGCTCCCGTGGTGACCACGTGCTAATCGGTTAGCTCGTGGCAATGCAGCTGCACTAACTGATTAGTTCTGGGCATGTCTGCTCTCTGCCAAATACAAAACTACCATAGGATGCCTAAGCATGCCCCATGGTAGTAGATTTCAACTTGTGGTAAGCCTATGTTTGTGCTTCACAGCTTAGTAAAAGGGCCCCTAAGTCAGCAGGCATTATACAACTCAGGAGGTAATCATCACAGCAATTAACTAGGATGAAACACAATAAGAAATTGAGCATTCAAGAAATGAGTTGACGGAAACCCTTTTAAATGCATAAGCCTTTAACTGTTTTCTAAAGAGAACCAAATTACTAATGTAGCTTGTTTTATTTGTTGTATTTCGTTATATTTCTTTTATTTTATCACTTTTATTGTAAACTACTTTTGGATAGAGCATTATAGCAAGTCTTATAATAAATATTTACATAAAAAATCATGACTAATTATTAAAAGCGATTTAAATAGCCAGGAGAGGCATTTAAATCACTTAGTTGAAGCTAACCAGCAATATTCAGTGGCACTTGCCACCGAATATCCCCCCTAACTGCCCATGCTGAAACCAGCTAGTTTGTAGGCAGTGCAGGGCCAGAGTTAGGGCAGAGCAGAAGCTTAGCTGGATAGTGGTGATGTTCGCTCCGCTAACCGTCTGAGCAACAGCATAAATTTAAGACAGAAAAAAGTCTGTCCTAACTTTATGCATAGAGTTAATTGAGCTTTGGACTGAATATCATCTGGTCCTGATATGGTGCCAACCCTCTCCCTCCCACCCCCCCAGAACAAGAAGAAGCCCCCCTCTGATCCTCTCTCACTTCTTCCTACACCCCTGGAACAAGATGAAGCCTCCCACCGCTGATCCTCCCTCCCACCCCCTGATGATTGAAGATTCCCCTTCTTAGCCTTTCCCCAGATCTATACGCACTCCCTCACTCATGATTGGCCCCCTGGACCTACCTAAAGTTCCTGGTGGTCTACTGGGACAACAGAGGCAGGAACAAACCCCATTTAGTGGCTGCCTCATGAAAATGGCTGCCATTACCTCTCACAGGAACCATGCAGTACTCTAAAGTACTGCAAGGCTGCTGCTAGAGGTCACAGTGACCAGCATATTCAGTGCTCGGATATGGCTCAGCACTGAATATCTAGGGCTAATTCTGCCCATGGTGGTCAGCGTTTAATAAAATCACTGATCGCTGCCGACTGAATATTTACCTGTCAATTGGTAAAGTATTTCAAAGTGAGAAACCTGGCACCAAGAATATAGAAGTGCAGAATGCTTCAAGTCTAATTTGGAGAAATGAGGGCACATCTATTAAATGTTTATGTGTAGAGCAAAGCAATTTAGATGGTAGATAGATTTTCAAAGAAGTTGCAATCTATAATGGACTATCATTTTGCAGTGCTTTATAAATTAGTCTCAGAACTTTTTACTGAATGTGCCACATTATAAGCAGCCAGTGCAACTTGATCAGCATGGGAAGATATGATTGCAATGTGATAGGCCATACAAATAGACTGACACACTTTGAGCTACCTGCAAGGCGTCTAATAGGTAAGATGGAAGCCCTAGATATAAGTATCAGGAGAATAGTGTAGCCAACAAGAAACTCAAGGGAAACAATATAATTCAAACACAGGGTTCATTCAAGAAAAGACTTGACACAGCACTGTGTTTCGGCTAAACTGCCTGAATCAGAAATCTGAAAACAAATTCAATAATATACAAACATATCATAAAAGGTACATATTAAAATGAAAAACAAATTTAAAACAATAAATAAATCCAATGCTAAAAAGTTACAATTTACATTAAAAGGTTAAAAATAATGGGTAAAAATAAGGGCCCTGTTTACTATGCTGCGCTATAGGCATGCTAGCGTTTTTAACACTAGTGACACCCATAGGAATATAAACATCTCTAGTGTTAGCACGTGCTTATTTTTAGTGTGTTCTTAAAACTCTAGCACGCCTTAGTAAACAGGGTCCTAAAAGTTTTTTTAGAAGAGTAATTAGGTAAACAATTATACACATATATTGCAAAAAGGATAGAAACAATACTTAAGACATTTGAATTTGAACAAATCAAAAGACTAGGAAAGAATGTCTGATAGAAATACATGATTAAAATACACAATACTGAAATTTCATGACACAGTGCCGTGTCGAGTCTTTTCTTGAATAAACCCAGTATTTGAATTATATTGTATCCCTCAAGTTTCTTTGGAAGAGTCTTGTTGACTACACTATTCTATTCTGTTCACTTCATTTGTATTCCGCCTTTAACTGCAGCTACAAAGCGGATCACATAAGAACATAAGTATTGCCATACTGGGACAGACTGAAGGTCCATCAAGCCCAGCATCCTGTTTCCAACAGTGGCCAATCCAGGTTACAAGTACCTGGCAAGATCCCAAAACAGTACAATACATTTTATGCTGGTTATCCTAGAAATAAGCAGTGAATTTTCCCCAAGTCCATCTTAATAATGGCTTATGGACTTTTCTTTTAGGAAGTTATCCAAACGTTTTTCAACCCTCTAAGCTAACTGCTTTTACCACACTCTCTGGCAATGAATTCCAGAGTTTAATTACATGTTGAATAAAAAAATACTTTCTCTGATTTGTTTTATATTTACTACTTTCTAGCTTCATTGCTTGCCCCCTAGTCCTAGTATTTTTGGAAAGGGTAAACAAGCGATTCACGTCTACCCATTCGACTGCACTCATTATTTTATAGACCTCCATATCTCCCCTCAGCTGTCTTTTCTCCAAGCTGAAGAGCCCTAGCCTTTCCTCATAGGGAAGTCATCACATCCCCTTCAAATTAGAAGGGAATTACATTAACAATATTAACAGCAATATATCCGATACAAAGCCCGACAGAAATATTATGAAACTTAATACAGTGAAAGCAGATAAGGTTTTAAAACTTTATGAAACTGTAAGTATGAAATTGTCTGACGAATATTGACTGAAATGCTGTTCCAAATTTTAGTGCTTTGATACTTAAAAGAACATTCCCAGACCAACTTTAACTTAATATTTTCCAATGAAGGGTAATCCAAAGCAGTGGCGTAGCTACGTGGGGCCACGGGGGCCTGGGCCCCCGTAGATTTGGCCCTGGACCCCCCTCTCAACCCCCCTCCTGCCGCTAACCCTCCCCCACCGCCGCTGTTGCTGTCACCTACCTTTGCAGGACGTGCAATGTGCAGGACGTCAGACTCACAGAAACAGAACAAAGCCTTGCAGATCAGCCAGCAGCCGCGTTGCTGGCTGATCTGCAAGGCTTCGTTCTGTTTCTGTAAGTCTGACGTCCTGCACGTGCAGGAGTCAGATTCACAGAAACAGAACGAAGCCTTGCGCTGGATGAAGAGGACCTCGGCTGGCGAGGGTTGGGGTCCTCTGCTAGCAAAAGTAGGCAACAGCGGGGGAGGGTTGGCGGCAGGAGGGGGGGTCGAGAGGGTCGTCGGCAGGGGGGGGGGTCAAAGTTGTTGTTGTTGGTGGTGGTGGTGGTGGTGGCGGCAGCGGCGGGGGGGTGGCAATAGCAGGGGGTCAGCGGCGCCGGGGGGCTAAAATGTGCCCCTTCACCTCAGGCTCTGGACCCCCCTCCCACCGAAGCCTGGCTACGCCCCTGATCCAAGGTTAATCTAAATCTACTTCTCAAAGATGATCATACAGATGGAACAGATAGAAGCTGAGTCACTCCCCTGAACTCTATCTCTTTCCACTCACAGGGGTCCTTTTACTAAGCTGCGGTAAAAAGAGCCCTGCACTAGCAGCAGGAACCATTTTTGCTGCATGCGCAGCCCTTTCTACAGTGGCAGGTAAAAATGTCTGAAAATAGCCATGGCCATGTGGTAAGATTGCTCTTACCACATGACCATGCAAGGGGTAAGAATTTACTGTCACCCATTGAGGTGGCAGTGAGGGCTCCCACTGTAACCCAGCGGTAACTGGGTAGTATTTGCCACTGCCTGATTACCGTCGGATTAGAGCCGCGCTAGAAAATAGCCAGCTATTTTCCCTAGCGTGGCAAATGGCATGCACTGGGGCTGGAGCTACAACTGGTGCCCGCATTGGGCTGGCAGTAATTCCAGATTAGCATGCAGTAAACCTGATACTTTGTAAAAGGGCCCCGTGGAGGGGCATAATCGAACGTAAATGCCTATCTCCATGGGCGTCTATCTCCGAGAATGGGTACGTGAAGGGGCAGGGCAAACCGTATTTTGGAAAAAAATGGGCGTCCATCTTTTTTCCGATACTACGGTTTGTGCCAGCCAAATGCATCGGATTTGTGTGGATTTGAGCTGGGCGGTATCGTTTTTCAGCGATACGTCCCCCAAAGAGAGATGCATCGTCTGCTGTAACAGTTAATGTATGATAAGTTACCATGCATTAACTGCAAGGCACAGTCCATGCCTGTTCTTCTCCTTTCAATGCTATGCAATTAGCACATGAATTAGCATTAATTCCACAGCAATAACTGTTAGTATGATTGTGTACCATCAGTTCAACCGAAAGGGTGGACATGACCACAAAAAATGCCCCAGGGTATCAAGATAAAAAGATTTATTCACAGACTTATAGTAACCTATGGAACTTTGTAAGTCTAAATGATTTGAAAATGAGCCCCATAGAGGGGCATAATCGACCAGAAACGCCTATCTCCATGGGCGTTAATCTCCGAGAACGGGTCCGTGAAGGGGCGGAGTGAACCGTATTTTTTAAAAAAAATAGACGCCCATGCTTTATTCGCCAAGGTGTGAGCTGGGCGTTTTTGCTTTTCACCGATAATGGAAAATGAAATCGCCCAGCTCAAAAACGAATAAATGCAAGGCATTTGTTCGTGGGAGGGGCCAGGATTCATAGTGCACTGGTCCCCCTCACATGCCAGGACACCAACCGGGCACCCTAGGGGGCACTTTTACAAAAACAAAAAAAAAGGTAAAAGAGCTCCCAGGTGCATAGCACCCTTCCCTTGGGTGTTGAGCCCCCCAAATCCCCCTCAAAACCCACTGCCCACAAGTCTACACCAGTACTATAGCCCTAAGCGGTGAAGGGGGGCACCTACATGTGGGTACAGGGGGTTTGGGGGGGGGGTTGGACGACTAGTAGCATTAAGCAGCACAATTGTAACAGGTAGGGGGGGGATGGGCCTGGGTCCACCTGCCTGACGTCCACTGCACCCCCTAACAACTGTTCCAGGGACCTGCATACTGCTGCTTGGGAGGAGGGTATGACATTTGAGGGTGAAAGTAAAAAGTTGTGAAACATCATTTGTTGTGGTGGGAGGGGGTTAGTGACCACTGGGGGAGTCAGGGGAGGTCATCCCCGACTCCCTCTGGGGGTCATCTGGTCATTTAGGGCACTTTTTGGGGCCTTATTCGTCAAAAAACAGGGTCCAGGAAAAGTGCCCTAAATTCTAGCTACAAACGCATCCATTATCGGCGAAGGGCGCCCATCTCTGTTCGGGTGATAACCACGCCCCAGTTCCGCCTTCACCACGCCTCCGACACTCCCCCGTCAACTTTGTCCGCATCCGCGACGGAGTGCAGTTGAAAGCGTCCAAAGTTCGGCTTTCGATTATGCCGCTTTATTTGTTTTTGTGAGAAGAACGCCCATCTCCCGATTTAGGTCGGAACTTGGGCGTTATTCTCGTTCGATTATAAGCAGGATAGTCTCACAAAAAGCATATATAAGTCCACACAACAGTACTGATGGAAATCCAACATAAATGCAATCTCAGTATGTCAAAAACATATGCTATATGGATGGACCCTACATGGGCTGTGTTTTGGCAAACTTGCCTTCCTCAGGAATCAACAATGAAAATATAAAAAAACAGAGAAATTGTGATCAAAATGAATGTGTACCATAAGAGTGATGCAGGTGAACTAAAACAGAGTACATATGTGTGTATAATCATTCTCAAAAAAGCTAATTTTCTGTATACTGTAAATAAAAACTATGGACCCTGTTTACTAAGCCGCGCTGTAGGCATGCAAACCTTTTAGTGTGCGCTAATGATAGAGACACCCATTATATTCCTACGGATGTCTCTAGCATTAGCACACACCAATTTTTAGTGCATGCTAAAAAGTTTGTGCGCCTATAGCGCAGCTTAGTAAACAGGGCCCTACATGTAATTGAAGAAATTGTAAAAACAGAAGAGACACCAAATGTGAAAAAATATATGAGAAAGATATATGTATGTGTTCAATTATAATAAATGTGTGTGTATAAGTATAATGAATAAATAAATAAATACCATGCAAATGAACTGTACTGATTCACCACATATTTTCTTCTTCAGCATCCTACCTTATATAGAATAAGCTATAATTGAGAAATAGTCCACAGTGAGACTAATATATACACCAACAGGTGCCTACACCTTATTGTGGTTTCTTGTAGGTACCTGTTGTTAGTCCCAAGGTGGAAGAAAAAATTTCATCAAACTCTACACAGGCTGAAATTTGTCTGCTTTGACTGAATTTTTTACATCTTTCTGCTTTGAATGTTTGTGTGTTTATTTATTAAGATTTATTTACCACCTTTTTGAAGGAATTCACTCAAGGCAGTACACAGGATAAATAAATTAGATATAGGTAATAGACAATTACAGCAGTAAAAATATTCAAAAAAACAGTACAAGGTATAGCATACTATGCTATATTACAATGTCAATATAGTACACAATAAAACATAAGAATAGCCATATTGGGTCAATCCAATATCTCGCTTCCAACAGTGGCCAATCCAGGTCACAAATACCTGGCAGAAACACAATTAGTAGCAACATTCCATGTTATCTATCCTATCGATAACAGACTATGGACTTTTCCGCCAGGAACTTGTCCAGACCTTTTTTAAACCCAGATAGGCTAACCACTGTTACCACATCCTCCGGCAGTGAGTTCCAGAGCTTAACTATTCTTTGAGTGAAAAAATATTTCCTCCTATCTGTTTCCTGTTTGAAAGAGTGAAAAATCAATTTACTTTTACTCGTTCTACACCACTCAGGATTTTATAGTCCACAGTCATATCTCCCCTCAGTCGTCTCTTTTCCAAGCTGAAGAGTCCTAACCTCTTTCGCCTTTCCTCATATGGGAGTTCCAGTCCAGCATTTCTCCTTTCTCCACTGCCCTCCATTCATGTTCATCTCCTTCCCTCCATCCATGTGCATCTCCTTCCTGTCTTCCCTCTTCTCCATACATGTCCAGCTTTTCTCCTGCCCTCCCCTCCATCCATATACAGCAACTCTCCTCTCTCCCCTGCCCTCCCCTCCATCCATAAGTACATAAGTATTGCCATACTGGGAAAGACCAAAGTCCCGTCAAGCCCAGCATCCTGTTTCCAACAGTGGCCAATCCAGATCACAAATACCTGGCAAGATCCCAAAAAAAGTACAAAACATTCTATACTGCTTATCCCAGAAATAGTGGATTTTCCCCAAGTCCATTTAATAATGGTCTATGGACTTTTTCTTTAGGAAGCCGTCCAAACCTTTTTTAAACTCTGCTAAGCTAACCGCCTTTACATCAATCCTTGTCTAGCAAATCTCCTCTCCCTGCCCTCTCCTCCATCCATATCCAGCAATTCTCCTCTCTCCCCTGCCCTCCCTTCCGTGTCCAGCAATTTCTTCTCTCTCCCCTGCACTCCCCTCCATATCCAGCAAGTCTCCTCTCTCCCCTGCCCTCTCCTCCATCCAAATCCAGCAATTCTCCTCTTTCCCCTGCACTCCCCTCCATGTCCAGCGATTTCTCCTTTCTCCCCTCTCATCCATTTCCAGCAATTTTTCCTCTCTCCCCTGCCCTCCCCTCCCTCCATCCATCCATGTCCAACAAACCTCATCTCTCCCCTGCCCTCTCTTCTATGTCCAGTGATTTCTCCTCTCTCCCCTCCCCTTCATGTCCTGCAATTTCTCCTCTCTCCCCTGCCCTCTCCTCCCCTCCATGTCCAGCGATTTCTCCTCTCCACCCTGCCCTTCCCTCCTCTCCCCTCTGTGTCCAGTAACTCACCCTAAACGTCACCACCTGCCCCTTTTCAGCCCCCCCCCAAGTTCCAGTCCCAACCCCAGCCTGACCTCTTCTCCTACAACAGCCCTCCATCCTCTCCTTCCTGCTGCCCAGAATTTAAAACTCATTTTATCTCAGGTCCCAGCAGCAGTGAAAGACGAGCAGGATCGCCTTCAGCCTTCCCTTGTCTCTCAGCTCTGGTCCCGTCCTCATTTCCTGTTTCCGCGAAGGTGGGACCAGAGCTGAGAGAAAGGAAGGCTGCTGCTGGGACCTGAGGTAAAATGAGTTTTAAATTCTGGGCAGCAGGAAGGCGAGGATGGAGGACTGTTGTGGGAGAAGTGGGTGGGCAGGTTGGGTTGAGGTTGGAACCGGAACTTCCATATATTGGGGGTACTCGAGCACCTACAGCACCCACGGAGTCGGCGCCTATGCTGCTATATCTTTTTTGAGATAAGGCGACCAGAATTGAATGCAATAATCAAGGTGAGGTCGCACCATGGAGCGATACCAAGGCATTATAATATTCTTGGTCTTATTTTGCATCCCTTTCATAATAATTCCTAGCATCCCATTTGCTTTTTTGGCCGCTGGCGCACACTGGGCAGAAGATTTCAGTGTATTGTCTACAGTGACACCTAGATCTTTTTCTTGAGTGCTGACTCCCAGGGTGGACCCTAATATTAAGTAACTATGAATCTGATTATTCTTCACAATGTGCATCACTTTGCATTTGTCTACATTAAATTTCATCTGCCATTTGGATGTCCAGTCTTCCAGTTTCCTAAGGTCTTTCTGCAATTTTTCATAATCCATATGTGCTTTGACAACTTTGAATAGTTTTGTGTAATCTGCAAATTTAATCACCTCACTCGTTCCGTTTTCCAGATCTATATATATAAAAGGCAACCCCAACGTTCTGAAGCCTCCACGGAAGTTGAGGCGCCCGAGATATCCGGTGTGTCCTGGAGTGTCTGCACCGCCCTCGCGTCAAAACGTCATGACGCGTCAAAACGTCATAACGTCGAGGGCGGAGCTATTGACACTCGAGGGCCGAAACGGCCCACAGCGAAAAAAGCCAAGTAGCTTCGAGGGACGGAGGGAGGGGGCCCCTTGCTAGCGCCCGTTTCATTCCGATCAGAAACGGGCATTTTTTCCTAGTCATTTATAAATATGTTAAATAGCACGAGTCCCAGTGCACATCCCTGGGGCACACCTCTATTCACCCTTGAGAAAATGGCCATTTAATTCTACCCTCTGTTTTCTGTCCAATAACCAATTCCTAATCCACAACAGAGCATTGCCTCCTATCCCATGACTTTTTAATTTTCTTAGGAGTCTCTTGTGAGGAACCTTATCAAAAGCTTTCTGAAAATCCAGATACACTAAATCAGCTGGCTCATCTTTATCCACATGTTTATTTACACCTTCAAAGAAATGAAGCAAATTGGTAAGGCAAGACTTCCATTGGCTGAACCCATGCTGACTGTCCTATAAAACCATGTTTGCCTATATGTTCTGTAATTTTATTCTTTATAATAGCTTCCACTATTTTCCCTGGCACTGACGTCAGGCTTACTGGTCTGTAATTTCCCAGATCACCACTGGAACCCTTTTTAAAAATCAGCACTACATTGACATCCCTCCAATCTTCAGGTACTACAGATGATTTTAACGACAGGTTACATATCACTAACAACAGATCAGCAATGTCATGTTTGAGTTCTTTCAGAACCCTGAGGTATATACCATCTGGTCTAGGTGATTTATCACTCTTTAACATGTCAGTTTGTTTCAGTATGTCTTCCAAGTTCACCAAGATTTCTTTCAGTTCCTCTGCACCATCACCCTTGAAAACCATTTCTCTTGACTTAGTTTCAACTCAAGCTATTCTTGATCCAGTTCAATCTAGCTTTTGCCCTCTACATTCAACTGAAACAGCCCTTGCTAAAGTCTCCAATGACCTTTTCCTGGCCAGATCCAAAGGTCTCCATTCTGAAAACTATCTGCTGCTTTTGACACTGTTGATCACCACTGTCTTCACTTGGATTTTAGGGGTCTGTTCTTTCTTGATTTTCTTCTTATCTCTCCTATCACACTTTTAGTGTATGCTCTGGTGGATCCTCCTCCACTTCTATCCCAGTATCAGTTGGTGTACCTCAGGGCTCTATCTTGAGACCTCTTTTTTTCTCCATCTACATTTCTTCCTGTGGTGCTCTGATCTTCTCCCATGGTTTCAGTATCACCTTTATGCTGATGACTCCCATATCTACCTCTCCACATCAGAAATTTCAGCAGGAATCTAGGCCCAAGTATCAGCCTGCCTGTCTGATATTGCTGCCTGGATGTCTTACTGCCATCTGAAACTAACCATGGCAAAGACTGAGCTTCTTACCTTTCCCCCTAAACCCACCTCTTTTCTTCCCCCATTCTCTATCTCTGTGGATAACACTTTCATCCTCCCTGCCTCATCAGTTCGTAACCTTGGGGGATCATCTTTGACTTCTCTCTTTCTTTGCACATATCCAACTGACTGCTAAAACCTGTTGTTTCTTTCTCTATAACATCACCAAAATTGGTCCCTTCCTTTCTGAGCACACTACCAAAAACCTTATCCACACTCTTTTCACTTCTCGCTTAGACTACCGCACCTTGCTTGTCACAGGTCTCCCACTGAATCATCTCTCTCCCCTTCAAACTCTTCAAAAACTCTGCTGCAAGTCTTGTATTCTGCCAGTGTCACTATGCTCATATTAGCCGTCTCCTCAAATCACTTCATTGGCTCCCTATCTGTTTCCGTATACAATTCAAACTCCTCTTATTGACTTACAAGTGCATTCATTCTGCAGCTCCTCAGTACTTCTCCACTCTTATCTCTTCCTACGCTCTTCCTCAGGAACTCCATTCATCAGGTAAATCTCTCTTATCTGTACCCTTCTCCTCCACTGCAAACTCCAGACTTTGTTCCTGTTATCTTGTTGCAGCATACACCTGGAACAGACTTCTTGAATCAGGTCATCAAGCTACAGCTCTGTTAATCTTCAAATCTAGTCTAAAAACCCATATGTTTGAGGCTGCTTTTAACTCCTAACTCGTATTCACTTGTTCAGTACCCATGTCTGTTTTATAATTCCCACCTTAAGTAATTCCCTTATCCATTATTTTTCCTGTTTGTCTGACTTGATTAAATTGTAAGCTCTGTCCAGTAGAGATTGTGTCTTACATGTTCTGTGTACAGCGCTGTGCTGCATATTTCTGGTAGTGCTATAGAAATGATAAGTAGTAGTAGTAGTATCTCTTACATCTTCTTCCGTAAAGACCGAAGCAAAGAATTCTTTCCTCCTTTTGCTCTTTCTTCGGTCCCACGGATTCCCTCACAGGCTTTCTGCTTCTGGTGCCTGAAAAAGGTGTTATTATGAGCTTTTCTCTCCACAGCAAGTTTTTCTTGTTATTCTCTCTTTTGCCTTCTTTATCAGTGCTTTGCATCTAGCTTGACACTGCTTATGTTGCTTCTTATTTTCTTCATTCGGATCCTTTTTGCATTCTTTGAAGGACAATCTTTTTACTCTAATAGCCTCTTTCAATTCACCTTTTAACCACACTTGCTGTCGTTTGCTCTTCTTTCCACCTTTGTTAATATGTGGAATACATCTGGTCTGGGCTTCCACGATTGTATTTTTAAACAACATCCATGCCTGATTTAAAACCTAACCTTTGTGTCCAAACCTTTCAACTTCTTTTTAATCATCTTCCTCATTTTGTCATAGTCACCCTTTCAAAAATTGAATGCTGCTACAGTAGATTTCTTTAGTGACTTCACTCCTGATATCAGCTCAAGTTTGAGCATGTTATGATCACTGTTTCCCAGCAGATCCAACACTGTTAACTTTCATACCATGGCCTGCATTCCACTAAGGACTAAATCTAAAATGGCTCCCCTTCTTGTTAGCTCTTGGACCAGTTGCTCCAAGAAGCAGTCATTTATTCATTTAAGAATTTTACCTCCCTAGCGCTCCCTAATGTAACATTCATCCAGTCAATATTGGGGTAATTGAAATCACTCATTATTATGATGTTGCCCAATTTGCCAGCTTTCCTAATTTCTGTAAATATTTTTTCATCTGTCTGTTTGTTCTGTCCTGGTGAACGGTAGTACAGCCATACTAGTATACTCTTTCCCTTGACATATGGAATTTCTATCCTCAAGGATTCCACGCTGCTGTTGCATGTAGGAAATTTATTTTGTTTGACTCAATTCCCTCTTTAACATATAGCGCAACCCCCCCCCCCTCTAATTTTATCCATTCTATCATTGTGATATAATTTGTACCCTGATAATTCAGTGTCCCATTGATTGTCCTCCTTCCCCTAGGGGAAAACAAAAAAACCTTAAAATGCCAACATTTGCTGTATCCCCTGGAAAGGAGCTGAGTCAGGAAGTTTTGATTAAATTGAAAGTTAGAAATGTATGAAGATGTAGGTGTTTTGCTAATACTGTATTTTTGCTACTTGTATATTTCAAATTTGGCTTTTGTTTTTCTAGATGGCTTTCATACTTTACTATATGGCTATAGCAGGCCATGCGTTGTCTATAGCCTCGCTGTTGATTTCGCTGGGAATTTTCTTCTATTTCAAGTAAGTGTTTCTTATGCTGGTTCACTAAAACTTAATTTACATTTGGTCCCTCTCTAAGTTAATTTTGGTATCACTAGCATTATGAATTTTCTGACTTGTTTAGTATTGTCCATACTACTTTTGGAGAATTACTGAAACAAACTCCCCTCTTGCCATTTTAACAACTGCAATCACATTGCTACTATAGTTATGACAACCCTTAAATAGTAATGAAATTCTCTTTTTCAGTTGACCTTACAAAATTTATCCATTCTGAGTTGTACTGAATTGTGAATTAATTTCACAAATGTGGCTTATTCACAAAAAATGTATTAAACACCTCTAAATGTGCAAACCCTACTGCCATTGTGAATACTTATTCATTTTTGTTTTACAACTAAAGCCTGTTTTGTGAAATAATTGATATATATTCCTAAAATCTATACATGGTGCTTTAAATTGCAGGTGCACTTTTGGGCACACATCCAATTTGCTAATGCAATTTAATTGAATAATGAGACAATTAGCACTAATTGGGCCCCAACAATCAATTATCAGAGCTAATTGGCATTAATTAAAATCTGTGCGCCCTGATCCATGGGGGATGTGGCCATGGGGGTGGATCAGTTGCATTCCTGCAATTTAGGCACTTTGTTATAGAATAAGGGGGATCTGCGCCCAATTTAGGTGAGGGGATTTACACCAAGGTTTCATTAAATTTGTCTGCTGTGCCTCCATTTTATGCAAATCTATCTCAAACATATTCAGTGTTGATATCCTGAAAACCTGACTGCCTAGATGTGTCTCATGGACTGGGTTAAGAATCATTGCAGTATAGAGATTTGTAGACATTTTCACAATTTTCAGGCATTTTCTCCGTAATTGTATACATAGTGCTCAAAACTGTGCACGTAAATATGAGCGTGCACTCAAATTGTGCATGCAATTTATTTGCTCAACAAGCTAATTAGCGCAGATAATTGGATTCTGATTGTTAGCATCCAATTAGCTGTGCTAATTAGCTTGTTGGTGCTAATTGGCAATAATTGGAATTTAAGCACACATCTGTATAGTGTGCTTACATTTTTACATATGGACCTAAAAATGGGGCATGGGTGGGTCAGGAGCATTTCTAGGATTTGTGTGCAGTGTTATAGAAATCGGGAGATCCACGCCTAATTTAGACACAGGGAGTTACACCAGGGTTCAGTTGGTATAAATCCTCGCACCCAAAATTGGGCGGGGATCCCAGCACTAAGAGCTATTCTATAATTGGCACCCAACTTGGATTGTTGTTTATAGAATAGTGCTTACCATGCATTTTTTTTTGGGGGGGGGGGCGTTCATTTACAGAATTGAATCCCATGGGCCCTGTTTACTAAGGCACGCTAGCATTTTTACCATGTGCTAACCATGTAGACGCCCATAGGAATATTATAGGCATCTACATAGCGCGTGCTAATGTTTAGCGCATGGTAAAAACGCTAATGCGCCCTTATCAAGGCTTAGTAAACAAGGCCCCGATGTGATTTGATTCTTACATCAACTGTAATTTTTAAAAAATTGAATACACATTAGAACTTTTTAATGTATACACATCTACACATCTCTTGTACATGTGTTAATTATTTTGTTATTGTAAGTTAAATTGATTTTTTTTGTGCACTACTGGGTAATGTGGAGGGGCATAATCGAACAGGGACGACCATCTCTAAGGGCGTCCATATCTAAGGACATCCGGTGAAGGGGCGGGGAAACCCGTATTATCGAAACAAGATGGATGTCCATCTTTCGTTTCGATAATACGGTCAAGGATGCCCAAATCTCAACATTTAGGTCGAACTTAGAGATGGTCATCCCCGGTTTTCGGTGATAATGGAAACTGAGGATGCCCATCTCAAAAACGACCAAATCCAAGTCATTTGGTCGTGGGAAGAGCCAGCATTCAGAGTGCACTTGTCCCCCTGACACGCCAGGACACCAACTGGGCACTGCAGTGGACTAACTGATGCACTAACTGAATGGAGTAAGGCATGCAGTGGTCACTAACCACCTCCCACCCCGAAAAAAAACTTTTTTCTTTTTTTTTTAGAGTATGGGTGAAGGATGTCCTTTGCTATGCCTCCGCGATTCAAAGCAGTTTACATAGTATATACAGGTACTTATTTGTACCTGGTGCAATGGAGGGTTAAGTGATTTGCCCAGAGTCACAAGGAGCTGCAGTGGAAATTGAACTCAGTTCCCCAGTATCAAAGTCCACTGCACTAACCACTAGGCTACTCCTAGGCCCCTGATTTCCTTTACAGAATAGTAGAGTAATTTGGTACATACATGCCTAACTTTTAGGCGTGAGCACTTATATCAACAGTACCTAAGTGCAGCAGATTCCTGCATTATGTACAGTATTCTGTAAATTATCCCCCTGATTTTATAAAGGTTAGTAAAAATTGCACACACAAATTTAGGTACAGTCCTGATTTGCGCACGCAAGTTAATAGGATAATGAGCCAATTAGTCCCAATAATATTTTTAACAAGCAATTAGTGCCAATAATTAGATTTAATCGGGTGTTACATCTATAAAATTAGGCACAGGATATGTGCCTAAACATTACGCGCAGCCCATAAAAGGAGTGTGGAAAGGGGATGGTCATGGACGTTTCAGGGTGGAATGGGGGCATGACTTTGAATAAAGGTGAGCCATACATAAATTTAGACACAGGCACTTGCACCATGTTTTCATTGGTGCAAATTGTGGTGCCTAAATTTACGCATGACCGTAATGCTTAAGCTTTATTCTAGAAACTGCACTGAAATTTAAGCATGACTTATAGAATAATGCTTAAGCAGGTTTTATTTAGGTGCCATTTACTGAATCTAGCCCTAATTCTGTACATGGGGGTCTCGCTCATGATCCATTGCATGTCCATTCCCCCTTGCAAATAAATACTATGTAAGTTAAGAAGTATTTACAGAATAGTGGATAGGCAACTTGCTATTGTATATAAACTAGTTCATGCATAAATGTTAGAGCATAGATTACAGAATTGCCTCAGTAAAGCCAGGTAATTTTATAGAGAGATGTGGCAGCCATGTTAGTCCACTTTTAAAGGTAATCAATAGAAATAGGGAAAGGGAAATGGGACTTGATATACTGCCTTTCTGAGGTTTTTGCAACTACATTCAAAGTGGTTTACATATATTCAGGTACTTATATTTTGCACCAGGAGCAATGGAGAGTTAAGTGACTTGCCCAGAGTCACAAGGAGCTACAATGGGATTTGAACTCAATTCCTCAGGATCAAAGTTCACTACACTAAGCACTAGGCTACTCCTCCACTCCGAGATAGCCCTCCTTCTGATCTGATGAAGAAGGGCTACCATCAAAAGCTAATCAAAAAATGTATTGTTAGTCCAATAAAAAAGGTATCATTTTATTTTATTTTCTTAGTTTTATTTTAGGTAATTTTCTGAAAGTGTTTTTACATGCATAAAAGGACAGATTCAGTATAAGGCACCTAAAAAATCAGCATAGTAAACAATTCCGCCTGAGAGTATTCTATAAGCAGCTCCTAGATTTAGGCGCGGTATATAGAATACGCTTAGTTAATATTCCAGCACCTAAAACTATGCAACTCCATTTACACCAAGAAAGCATAGTGTAAATCCTTGCGGCACGCATTGGGCGATGTTTTATAACTATGCGAGTAAATTTGGGAACATCCATAGGAGGCCCATTTCTCCACCCATAGCCATGCTCCTTTTAAACTGTGTGCTTTAGAATTTAGGAGCAGTTCATTCCAGAATACACTTAGCAAGTTGTGTATGTAAATTCTAATTATTGCCTGTTAGTGGTCATTATTGCTTGTTAAGTGCTGTTATCAATGCTGATTAGCTTGTTAAGCCAATTAATTTACACACATTGTTACAGATTATGCCTGGATTTTGGTGCGGATCTCTAGGTGCGCTATTTAGAATCTGACAGAAAACAGCCTTTATGTGTGAAAAATCCTTTATAGAATTACCCCCTAAAAGCCCTTTTACTAAGGTGTGGAAAAAAATGGCCTTAGTGCACCCTTGCATGTTTTTTTTCTGTGTGTTAAGGCCATTTTGGCAAAGACATAAAATAGTTGATTTTCCATTTCTTGTATTAATGGCCATGTGCTGATGTTACCATTAGCACGACACTAATAAAAATTACTGTGTGAGCACATATCACCACCCATTTTGTAGGCAATAAGCATTGAATTGACCGGTTAGCACGCGATAATGTAGCTATACTGATTAACACAGAAACACTCCCCGACTCGCCGCCTCCAAAACAAATGCAAATAATTTGTTAGCATATGGATTAACGTGTGCTATAATGGCACTTACTGCAGGATGCCTGAGCATGTCCCAAGCCACATTAGGTAAGTGTTAGCACCTAATGCAGATTAGTAAAAGGGCCCCTAAATTTTATAGGGTGCATTAATGAACCAAATATTCACTAATGAATATAATCCCTGATACTGTAGACAAGCAAATTATTTTTTAAATTGTTCTACTTTGAGAAAGAAGTTTTACTTCTGCATAGTTTTTATACCATTGAAATACTTTTTTGCTTGGACACACAGTTATGATTTGTCTTATTGCTATCTTTTAAGTTTTATGCTGTTTCATTATTTTAGTTTTATTGGTTTTGCACTTTTAATGTGGTTATATTACTTATTTTGTAATATTCCTCACCTCGGGCATGTTGTACAGAAAGGCAAAATATTAGTTGCATTAAATAAATGTAAAACTCTACACTGGCTTTTGGTTTGTCATATTAACTAGTGGCGTTCCTAGGGGGGCTGACAGCCGGGGCGGATCGCCGATGCGCCCCCCCCCGAGTGCAGCACCCCCTGGGTGCAGCGCGACCCCCCCCCCCCCCCCGGCGAAACGCAACTATCCCCCCTCCCCTTACTCTGCTATCCCTGGTGGTCTAGAGGTACCTCTTCATCTTCGGGGCAGGAAAGAGCCCCCTCTTTCCTGCCCGGAGCGCTGCTGCTAGCTGCCCTGAATCCTGTCCTGTGGTGAGTCCGGCTCTGGGTGTTTCAAATTGGGCGCCGAGAGTTGAAGCAGCCTCGCGAGACTTCAACTCTCGGTGGCCATTTTGAAACGCCGAGTGCTGGACTCACCACAGGACAGGATGCAGGGCAGCTAGCAGCTCCGGGCAGGAAAGAGGGGGCTCTCTCCTGCCCCGAAGAGGTACCTCTAGACCACCAGGGATAGCAGAGTAAGGGGAGGGGAGGGGGGGAGGAGAGAGATGACAGGGGGGAGGTGAGGGCGTGGAAGGGGCGGGACAGGGGACGTGAAAGGGGCAGCTCCTCCCAGCGAAACGACACCCCCCAGCTGCATCTTTACCTGCTGGGGGGGGTGGCGCGCGTCTGTCAGCAACGCTCGTTCCCTGCTCCCTCTGCCCCGTTACAGGAAATAACCCATTCTGGGGCCAGAGGAAGCAGAGAACGAGCGTTGCCGACAGACGCGCGGCACCCCCCCCAGCAGCGTGCACCCAGGGCGGACCGCCCCCACCGCCCCCCTTAGTACACCACTGATATTAACATTAGATTTTGAACACGTTTCCATTTTCAGTGTGTTTTGTATCATTTATTTATGAGGCATGAGTAACTCAATGCAAATATATGCACATCCTGCCCCAGGAATACCTACACATATACCTCATAAATATAGGTGCTTTGTTTTCTGAGAATCTACTTTTATGCATCTACATCCCTGGGCAATTTTATTATAAGTGTCCATTTAAGAAAATAAAATGCTGTTCTTCATGCTCCAGTCACCTATAAAATCATCTCCTTGGTGAAGCGGGATTTTTTTTTTTAATCCAGTTGTATTATTGTTACTTATATTACCTTTCAGCTTCAAGCTAAGATACGTGGAGAGACATTTTCAAAATGATGTCTAAGTCCGATTTTGGATGTTTTGCTCAAAACGTCCAAAATCCATAGGAAAGAAGGTCATTTAAAACAAAGAAAAAGTCTTACCATTTTTTTTTAAATACTGTTTTTTGTGATTTGGACGTTTTGTTTTTGGAACCATTTTTAGGGGGAAAAAAACCCAAATAGGTGCAAAACATAGAGATTCATGCCATTGCGATGTAGGAGGAGCCAGCATTTTTAGTAGAATGGTCCACCAGACATCCCAGAAGAGCAATGAGGCACCCTAGAGGACACTTCTGTGCACTTCATAAAAATGTTCCCAGGTCTCCTGAGCCTTCCAAAACCCATCCAAAATCTACTCTCCCCACTGTACACTACTACAATAGCCATTGTAGGTGAAGGGGTGCTTATATGTGTGTACAGTAGGGTTTTGGTGACCTTGAGAGGGGGGTCACAGTTTCCACCACAAGTGTGACAGGTAGAGGAAGCACGAACCACTACAGTACTCCAGGGACCTGCATGCTGCTCTAATAGACCTGTCTTTAACATCTGCGCCTGTCATAGAGGCTGATAAGTCATTTTTATTAACATTTTCGGGGGGAGGGGGCAGTGACGGAATTCAAACATGCGTGGGATAAACATAAAAGAATCCTGTTCTGAAGGAATGGATTCTCAGAAGCTTAGCCGAGATTGGGTGGAAGAGCCGGTGGTGGGAGGCGGGGCTGGTGGTTGGGAGGCGGGGTTAGTGCTGGGCAGACTTCTACGGTCTGTGCCCTGAAAATGGCAGATACAAATCACGGTAAGATATACACAAAAAGTAGCACATATGCGTTTATCTTGTTGGGCAGACTGGATGGACCGTGCAGGTCTTTTTCTGCCTTCAACTACTATGTTACGTTACTATGTTACTTGGGGGATATTGGGGGGATTACCCCTGATTCCTTCCAGTGGTTATCTGGTCATTTAGGGCACCTTTTTGTGCCTTATTCATTCTGAAAACAGGTCTAGACCAAAACATCTTGGTTTTAGTCTTGGACGTTTTTGTTTTGTTCCATTATGGCTGTAATTTGCCACTTCAACAAATGCCACTTGCTCACCAACAGTAACTACTTGACCCAGACTCCAAGGCAAGGCCAAGCAACACTTCACCAAAACCAACCCTCCCCACCCAAAACTTTTCCCAAATGATGTCAACTCATAACATTCCCGCCTAACCCAGCTGAAGAATGTCCTATCCTGATTGGCTGTCCAACTATCCCTACCCTCAAACTCCACCACCTGACCTGCTCAACCGCTAGCTTTGGCTGCTTTCCTTACCTCTCAACCATCTTTTCCTTACATTTAACACTTTAATTACCCCCTAACATCTGCTAAGAGTGCTATGCCGTACCCTGTTAAATCTGGGGTATTAAAGCCTAATGCAGAAAGATCTGAGGAGCATTTGGTCAATGAAGAGTCCATCTTAACTAACATTTGCCAAATTGATTGTAAAGAAACCTCTGTTCCTGGCACTGATGGAATCATACCTGGAGCAGTAGAAACTTCTTTACCAACACCCTCCATGTTCACAGCAGCTTCTCCCACACTAGTATAGCTACCTCCTCCTCCCAAGTGAGTCTGCCAAACACTGGAACCCATTTTACTAGAAGTAGCCGGGTCTCCTCTCAGCACTGACTGCTGGTCCAGTCCTACCAGAGTTGTACCCATGGTTGAAGCATCAGTGTGCTGCATAGCTGCTAATGCTTTCGGAGTCTTAGGGGAGAGCACGGGAGAGGAGTGAGAACTCAGGCTGGATACCCCCTCCTCCAGATAAGGTCACTTTTAGCAATCACAGCAGAGGAAAGGCCCAAAGAAGAAATAGGAAGTGGCTGGGCATACTGCTTGATGTCTTGCTGAGCTGTCATCAATACAGAATCAACATTCGGGTACACCCAAATCTTCCCCTGATGCTTAGGAGCCATTAAGAATAAAACCAAAAGGAAAACAGCTTACAGTGTGCCTCAGCCTACTGCCATCATCTTGACACTGCCACTCAGGAAGCAGCATTTTAAAGTTAATAAGTTGTTGTTTTTTTTCCTTAAAATGAATGCAGTTTCAGATAAAAAGCAATTTCTCATGCTCCAGGACCTTGGATTAGTTAAATATGTGCGTTCAGTGCATTTTTAAATGTGAGTTGAATCACTCCATTTTTGATGATAAAAAACACTTCTTGAAATGCTTCTTATTGTCCTTTGCTCCTTTTTGTGTGTTTTTCTTTAATTCTGACTCATTGGAATTGTTTTCTGTTAATTCATTTGGTGCACTTTGACCTCTTGAAAGGAAGTGCATAAAAACATGATTCTTAGTTTGCTAGTCACACGCTGCTTGTGTTAAGTGTTTCTACCCTCTGTTTGCCCTTTTGAAGTACTGAATATTGAATAAATATTTTATACTTTCATCACATGTGATTTGCTCCTTTCGACTCTTTGTGTGCTGTCTGCAGACTACTGACACCTCCACTATGCTCCAACCACTAGGGCATTTAAATGCGTTGTGTTGAGGCAGATCGCCCCTGAGGAGAAGCTGAGGAGGTGGTGATGTCACTGCATTGTAATTTTCTGTGGAACAAAGATTCATCTTTGAATGGGATACGGTGGCTCCCAGGGGTCTAAACTTTGAGGTAGTTGGGCTCCTCCCCCTACAGGTGTAATAAATTAGATTGTGAGAGCGATGAGAGTGTTAAAGTTTTTGGCGTATCTGAGACACTCGGCAGGGAGTCCCGTGCTGGACTCATTATTCCTAAGGTAGGCTGCTTGTGTAAATTTGAGTTAAGCAATATATTATGAATGTATGACATTAAGGTGGTTACGAATATATGTAATAAGAAGATAGTATTTGTTTAATATACGTTGTAGGTGTTGAGAGTTGTTCCTCCTGAGGAAGGATGATCTGAAATGCGGTTCTCGCATCGAGGAGCGAATGAGGAAGTAGAATGAATTGAAAGGCTGAATGATATATGCAGCCATTGGAAGCCCTTGCCAAGCTGTGCTGGGACATTAAACCCAAATTTGTGAGGATACCGTGTTGGCTACGGAGTTTCAGTAGCTGAAGGTGCACTGCTTAGTGAGACTACTTGTTGCTGGAAGAGGAAAAAACTGTTTACATGGGACTATGAA
Organism: Microcaecilia unicolor; assembly: GCF_901765095.1. Lineage (NCBI taxonomy): Eukaryota > Metazoa > Chordata > Amphibia > Gymnophiona > Siphonopidae > Microcaecilia > Microcaecilia unicolor. The sequence goes on along the minus strand of NC_044031.1, from coordinate 133,422,570 downwards.
ACACGTGAAAGACATAAGGATGTAATAAAATGAACTTTTGTTTAGGATGTATGTACTCATGGATATGTAGTAGAGACTCATAAGTAGTAAGCACTGCCACGCTGGGAAAAGACCAAAGGTCCATCAAGCCCAGCACTCTGTCTCCGACAGCGGCCAATCCAGGCCCCAAGAACCTGGCAAAAACCCAGAATTTATTAACGATCAATAGACTTTTCCTTCAGGAATCTGTCCAGACCCCCTTTAAACTCAGCAAGGCCAGCTGCCATCACTACCTTCTCCGGCAATGAGTTCCAGAGTCTAACCACAGGCTGAGTAAAGAAAAACTTTCTCCAATTTGTTTTAAACCTACCACATTCTAATTTCATCTTGTGTCCCCTAGTTCTATTATTGTTAGAAAGCGTAAACAAACGCTTCACATCTGTCCGCTCTACCCCACTCATTATTTTGTAGACCTCTATCATATCACCCCTCAGCCGCCTTTTCTCCAGGCTAAAGAGTCCTAGCCGTCTTAACCTCTCCTCATAAGGTAGTCATCCCATCCCTTTTATCATTTTTCGTCGCCCTTCTCTGCACCTTCTCCAATTCCTTTATATCTTTTTTGAGATGAGGTGACCAGAACTGAACACAATACTCCAGGTGCAGTCGCACCATGGAGCGATATAACGGCATTATAACATCCTCATGCTTGTTTTCCATCCCTTTTCTAATAATACTCAACATTCTGTTCGCCTTCTTAGCCGCCGCAGCACATTGAGCGGAAGATTTCAACGTTCTATCCACGATGACTCCCAGATCCCTTTCTTGGTCCGTAACTCCTAAAGCGGAACCTTGCATGACATAGCCGTAATTCGGGTTCCTCCTTCCCATGTGCATCACTTTGCACTTGTCAACGTTGAACTTCATCTGCCATTTGGACGCCCAATCCCCCAGTCTCATGAGGTCCTCTTGTAATCTTTCACACTCCTCCCGCGACGAGACGACCCTGGATAACTTTGTATCATCTGCGAATTTAATTACCTCACTAGTTACTCCCATCTCAAGGTCATTTGGATGCCCAGTCTCCCAGTCTCACAAGGTTCTCTTGTAATTTTTCACAATTCTCCTGCAATTTAACAACTTTGAATAACTTTGTGTCATCATCAAGTTTAATTACATCACTAGTTACTCCCATCTCTAGATCATTTATAAATATGTTAAAAAGCAGCGGTCCCAGCACAGACCCCTGAGGGACCCCACTAACTACCCTTCTCCATCGAGAATACTGACCATTCAACCCTACTCTCTGCTTCCTGTCTTTTAACCATCTCTTAATCCATAATAATACACTGCCTCCGATCCCATGACTCTCCAGTTTCCTTTGGAGTCTTTCATGAGGCACTTTGTCAAACGCCTTCTGAAAATCTAGATATACAATATCCACTGGCTCCCCTTTGTCCACATGCTTGTTCACCCCCTCGAAAAAATGCAGTAGATTTGTGAGGCAAGACTTCCCTTCACTAAATCCATGCTGACTTTGTCTCAGCAGCCCATGCTTTTGTACATGCTCCGTAATTTTATTCTTAATAATAGCCTCCACCATTTTTCCCGGCACCGACGTCAGACTCACTGGTCTATAATTTCCCGGATCTCCTCTGGAACCCTTTTTAAAAATCAGTGTTACATTGGCCACCCTCCAATCTTCCGGTACCACACCTGATTTTAGGGATAAATTGCATATTACTAACAGCAGCTCCACAAGTTCATTTTTCAGCTCTATTAATACTCTGGGATGAATACCATCCGGACCCGGCAATTTACTACTTTTTGGTTTGCAGAACTGCCCCATTACATCCTCCAAGTTTACAGAGAAATCATTTAGTCTTTCCGACTCGTCCGCTTCAAATACCTTTTCTGGCACCGGTATCCCTCCCAAATCCTCCTCGTTGAAGACCGAAGCAAAGAATTCATTTAATTTCTCCGCTACAGCTTTGTCTTCCCTGATCGCCCCTTTAACACCACCGTCGTCCAGCGGCCGTAGCGATTCTTTAGCCGGCTTTTTGCTTTTAATATACCTAAAACATTTTTGCTATGTGTTTTCGCTTCTATCGCTAGCTTTTTTTCAAAGTCCTCCTTAGCCCTCCTTATCTCCTTTTTGCATTTGGCTTGACATTCCTTATGCTTTAACATATTGTCTTCCGTCAGTTCCCTTCTCCATTTTCTGAAGGATTATTTTTTGGCTCTAATAGTTTCCTTTACCTTACCGTTTAGCCACGCCGGCTGATGTTTGGTCTTTTTTCCAATTTTTCTAATACGCGGAATATATTTGTCCTGTACTTCTAGGATGGTGTTTTTGAACAGCATCCACGCCTGATTCAAGTTTTTTACCCTTTCAGCCACTCCCCTCAGTCTTTTTTTCACCGTTCTCCTCATTTTATCGTAGTCTCCTTTTTTAAAGTTAAACGCTAGTGTATTTGATTTCCTGAGTTCACTTACTTCGTAGCCAATATCAAAACCGATCATATTATGATCATTGTTATCAAGCGGCACCGTTACCCCCCGAACCAGATCATGAGCCCCACTAATGATTAAGTCTAGTATTTTCCATTCTCTCGTCGGCTCCTGAACCAGCTGTTCCATGAAGCCGTCCTTGATTTCAAAAAGAAATTTCACCTCCCTTGCGTGTACCGATGTTTCATTCACCCAGTCTATATCCGGATAATTGAAGTCACCCATTAATATTACATTGCCCTTTTTATTCGCTTCCCTAATTTCCCTCAGCATGTAGTTATATATGATATGCTTTAGATGGAGCGTGGTTGAGTTGAATGTGGCAGTGAAAGGCTGGTATGAGTGAGTTCCAATGTCTGCATAGAGGGTTGGATGTATATTTACTGACAAAATTGTTATTCATAATGAAGTTTTTGAAAAAATTATAATAGGAGTACGTATATTGGGTTGTGCATGCAGGAGTGTACTTCTAGTTAATTTATTTGATCCCCTTTGGATATATAGTGTACAAGGATTTATTAAATAAATCTTTAAGAGGACCCGCAAGAACCTCTCTGAGTTCTCTCAATATCCTTGAGAGGTTCTGGCGGGATCTCTTAAAGATTTGTTTAATAAATCCATGGAGATGAGGGAGGTTCCTGGTGATTGGAGAAGAGTGTATGTGGTCAAAGAAGAAGCTGGAAACTACAGGCTGGTAAGCCTCTCTTTAGTAATTGGAAAAGTAATGGAAGTGATGCTGACGGAAAGGATAGTGAATTTCCTGGAATCTAATAGGATTGACCCTCCCTCCTATTCTTTATATGGGTGACCCCTATTGGTAGTCCCATGAAACCACCACAAGGGGTTAGGATAGCTATTTTGAAACCCACATTCATACTGGATGACTCCTGTCCTATAGAAGTGGGATCACATTGGATGCAGTGCCCAGGTTGTGCTGTTCCCCAGCTGTGGGCTCAGTCAGCCTCTCCTTACTCCCATGACTTGTTGTTGATGAAAGATTATAGGCGCTTACCTCCAAATTAGAGAAGAGATACCTTCTGTCCTCTGAGGGGCAAGAAATTTGAGCTTTCATAATATCATACTGCAACAAGAGTTTAGCTTAGGAGCGGGGATTCTAGGGTGTTCTTTTTGGCTGGGATAGAGATCTGAGGCCTCTGCTATGTGATAATAAATATTATTTCTTTCCTGCTAATATGGTTTTATAACTCTTCTGCTTTTAGTGACATATTACTAGCTGGGAGAACCTGTTATAGAGCCATAATTTTACATTGCATGGTACGCTATCCGTATACAATAGTTTGGTGTAATATAGATAATGTTAGTCATTTTGGGAAAATAATTCCCACAGTTTTCATTTAAAAAAATGTTTCATAAGAACAGAAAATATTCAACTTGATCATGTTCATGATGAAGACTGAAGCAGAATCATGTTTTATTTAAAATTATGAGGATAATTTCTTTCTGTTTTCTTGCAGATGCTAATTTGGTACTCAACTCCATGTCCATATTATTTAATCAAATTATTTCAGGAAATATAACTATTATTTGTATGCTGCAACATCTGTAGTATATTAGGAGTCAGGACTGAAAGCACAAGCAAACAAGGAATGCTGACAGGAAAAACAGAATGTTTATTAAGCAAAAGTGCATGAGGGTGGATTTTTTTTTATATATATATATATATATATATATATATACTTTATTTTTGGAAATGCTGACAGGAAAAACAGAATGTTTATTAAGCAAAAGTGTGCGATGGTGGATTTTTTAACTTTATTTTTAGTTTGTATTCAACAAACAAACACCACCAGCTGCATCACTGATCCTTCAGTGTATCATCAACCACATAACATTATTTCTCCTATGTCCGCTCCCCCTCCCTAGCCCCCCACCACCTTCCCACAGGTTCCTCTTCTTATGATATGATGTATCCACTCCTAACTACCCACCTCTACCCCCTAAGTGCTCTCTTATCTCCTCCCACCTAAGGCTTCTTTGCCTTAAATGTGGGAACTGTATCATCTAGAAAACATGGCCCAGAAGCATATGCATTGGTCATGATATTAGATTTGTGGGGGACTGGATGGTACAAGGGATGGTTTCCATAGGAACACTCCCTCACTGAAGAAGAGCCACCTTAAAAATGGGTATGTTAGCCTATCTGGCCAGGAGGGTGGGCTAAAGCAGAGAACCAGCAGTTAAAAGCCCTCTAGCAGAACAGGTCAGGGAGACCCCAAGCAAGGATCCTCCCAGGGTGTTCTGGCTTGGCTGAAGTACCTGAGGGGAGTTCCAGGGAAGAGGAGTGGCCCTAGCTCAGAGCTTTACACACTGTGTTGTAAGGAACCTCAAGTCTATGACTTCAGGGATTCCAGGGATTGTGTGACTGTTTGAGAGGTAACTGAAGACTGCCAAGGTAGGCCAATCATGCCTTGGCTATTGGAACTATGATTATGCTAGAGAAAGTTATTGCATACTGAAGTATGTAGCCATGTTAGAAATAGGCTACTGAAACTGAGATTGTGTTTGAAGAGACTTTGTTAGAAGCACCAAGCCTGAATAAAGTAGTTTGACTTTTACCTGCAATCTGTGTGTGCCACCCCCTCCCCACCTTGAGCAATATCCACTTTATATGAGTAGCAGGGGGGTAGCCAGACACTCAGTTTTGGGTGTGTTTGAGTCCCAAGAGGGGTGGGCACAAGAACTCAGACAATCTGGCATCTGTTAATTTCACTCCCCCAACCTCCCCCCTCCCTCCAGTACCGGCTGCTCATGCCAGCTCTGAGTCTTCCCTCTGATGCAATTTCCTAGTCCCATAAAAAGGTTGGCACAATCAGCTGGAATGAGCCACTTCTCGCTCCTGGCCCAGCACTGAAGGGGTTAAATGGTACTAGAGAGATTGGGGGAGTGAAGAAGAGACTCCAGATCACCGGGAGTCTTCAGCTGGTGGGGCTTGGGGATCCCTGCCAGCCACAAGCCAGCTATGCTGTTGCTGAGTGAGCCTGAGCTCAAAGTAGATGGGCCTGAACCTACCCAGGCCCACTTGTAGCATAGCAGCAGCATAGCCAGGTTTTTATGTTAGGGGGCACAAATCTTGTAAAATAGGTGTTGCCGCAAGGTTGAAGAGCCAATCTGTATTGGCACTATTTCATTCACCATCTATTTAGGAAAGCAGCCCTTGCACCCCTCCTAGCTACGCCTCTGATGGGTAAGATAGACAGGTGAACTATGCATTTCCACCAGATTTCTTTCTTCTTACCAAAATTATATTTGTCAGTCAGCTTTATAAGTATATGTAATTTACTTAGGGGTTAATATTCAGCAGGAGTTAACCAGGTAGGAGTGGTTCCCACTAGATCCAGCACATTTTTCAGTGGCACATAACCACTGAATAGTCTGACAACCTCTCAACTATCCAGTTAGTGCCAGGGTCATCCAGGGGAAGAGTTAAAGTGAAGCCGGAGGTAATCTGGAATGGTAGATGACTGAGGGGTAAAAGGGACACTCGGGGAAGACAAATTCATAGCGGAGAGATTAAATGAATTCTTCAGTCTTCACTGAGGAAGATTTGGGAGAGATACTGGTGCCATAAATGGTATTCAAAGCTGACGAATCAGGGAAACTGAATGAAATCTCCATAAACCTGGAGGATGTAATGTCACAATTTGATAAATTGAAGAGTAGCAAATCACCTGGACTGGATGGTATTCATCCCAGATAGTACTGAAAAATGAACTTGCAGAACTATTGTTAGCAATATGTAATTTATCTTTAAAATAAGGCATGGTGCCAGAAGACTGGAGAGTGACCAATGTAACGCCAATTTTTTAAAAAGGTTCCAGAGGTGATCTGGGAAATTAAGTGCCGGGCAAAATGGTAGAGACTATTATAAAGAACAAAATTACAGAGCATATTCAAAAGCATGGATTAATGAGACAAAGCCAACATGGATTTAGTGAAGGGAAACCTTGCCTCACCAATCTATTAAATTTCTTTGAAGGGGTAAACAAACATGTGGATAAAGGTGAACCGGTCGATATTGTGTATCTGGATTTTCAGAAGGCGTTTGACAAAGTACCTCATAAAAGACTCCAGAGGAAGTTGGCGAGTCATGGGACAGGAGGTAGTGTTCTATTGTGGATTATAAACTGGTTGATAGAAAACAGAGAGTAGGGTTAAATGGTCAGTATTCTCAATGGAGAAGGGTAGATAGTGGGGTTCCCCATGGGTCTGTGCTGGGACCGCTGCTTTTTAACATATTTATAAATGATCTAGAGATGGGAGTAACTAGTGATGTAATTAAACTTGATGATGACACAAAGTTATTCAAAGTTGTTAAATTGCAGGAGAATTGTGAAAAATTACAAGAGAACCTTGTGAGACTGGGAGACTGGGCATCCAAATGGCGGATAACGCTTAATGTGAGCAAGTGCAAAGTGATGCATTTGGAAAAGAGGAACCCAAACTATAGCTACGTAATGCAAGGTTCCACATTAGGAGTCACCGACCAGAAAAAGGATCTAGGCATCATCATTGATGATACGTTGAAACCCTGCTCAATGTGCGGTGGCAGCTAAAAAAGCAAATAGAAGTTAGATATTATTAGGAAAGGCATGGAAAACAAAAGTGAGGATGTTATAATGCCTTTGTATCGCTCCATGGCACTACAGGACCCCCTCTTTATTGCAATGGGTCACCTGGCAGGGGCCATAGGTAGCTCAGACCTCAGGCAGCCATGTAAAATCTTTCCCCCAGAACTTCCCTTTTAAAACCTCTGAGATCCTCCTGGGTCCTCTAGTCACGCCCCTCAGGGCCAGCATTAGGGGAGCAAACAGGGCAGTTGCCCTGGGCCCCACAGCTCCAGGGGGCCCCTGAGGTCTGCCATCTCTTCCACCTTCTTGTCACAGACCTTCCAAGTCTCCCGCATTGAGCAGGAGACTCCTGCTTTTGCAGCTCATCTCCCACACTCCAAGTCTCCCGCTGACAGGGGAGGTCCTATAATGAGGCACTCTGCCGCACTCCTCCAACAACATCTTTCCCTTCCCTTCTATTTGCCACCACCACTCGCCCTTGGACTGGCAGCTCCTTTTTTCCTTCTTCCCTCGCTCAACCCTCTTCCCCCAAGTGCTACCTTTAATTTGTTTCAAAACTTGCTGAGTAGTGGCAGCGATTCAGTCATGCTGCCCTGCCACCAGCCTGACATTCTCTGTCTACTGTGGTGGCCCGCCCTCTCTGAGGTAACTTCCTGTTTCCGCTGGGGCAGGCCGCACAGTAGAGAAGATGTTGGGCTGGTGGCAGGGCAGCGCCTGTGAATTATAGAATACTGGAATGTATGAGTGCATTCGCTCACACAGTAGCCTCATCCCCTTGTCTCACTAGGTTCTCGTCTTATGTACTTCCTCCTTTACTTTTTGTAAACCGCTTAGATGTTTCCATTATTTGTGGTATATTAAACAAAGATGAAATGTGAAATGTAGCTCCCCTATTTAGATGCAAGCACTGGTGTAAGTGTTCACATGTAAAAACATATGGGTGTATTTAATGAGTTACACTAATATTCAATAAGGAAAGGAAGCCACCTAATTTCCTTAATAGAATAGGCTCTGAATAGGCACATTCATGGCATCTTACAGAATTGCCCTCCACATGTATATTTTGTGACTCCCAAACCATACCCCCAGGAAAGCCTACACTCTGGTTGCATAAAAGTGTATGCCTTCTTGGAACAGCTCATACTTTTACACACAAAACCTGTAAGATAATTTTATATAAGAGGCCTTTCATGCACAAAAGAAATCCTTTTTAAAATGGCTTCCATAGTGACTACTTCTACAAATGCATTCAATTTGGAAGAGAAACAGTACAGAAACAAGATTTATATGGCACTCTGCACAGAACTCATTCAAAATCCCCTTCCTTTCAGAGTAATTTTCCATATCTGGATCCAGCAGTTCTCTTGTACTTCCACACAGCACAGATGGTGGGAAAATGTGCTTGCCTTCAGTTTGCAAATTTATGAATGTAGACCTGGACCTGACAGAAAACTGGCATTGGGTATCCAGTAAACACCTGATGTCCTTCAGTGTTCTGGCTAGCAGCTACCTGCAAGAGGGTACCTCAGGATCACTGTCACTGAGGTGATGATAAGGGTGTTTGGCTTATAAGTACTATATAGGAGCAGTTAGCTGCCCCACTTTATACCATCCTACCCAAATCAGTATAAGGTAACCCAGTAAAGGGATCCTAAAGTTAGGCATCAGGATACACTGTGCTAAGCACGGACTCTATTCTGCCATTTATTTGTTTATTGGGATTTATTAACTGCCTTGATGAAGAGATTCACCCAAGGCGGAGTGCAGCAGGTATAGTTTAAGATAAAACAATTTTGTTAACAGCATAATAGTAAAATGACCAAATATGAGCATAAAGACAATAAATGAGGTAAACTTGAGAACAGCAAATTAAAACCTAATAATAGTACTATCATGAATCAGTATCAAAAATATACACATTTAGCAGCACTGAAATTCAAATAACTGAGAAATAATGTGATGTCAGCACAATACTAATGAAATATCTAATAAGTACATATTAGAACATTCAAATGCTTTTCTACAAGATAGCTTACCATATAGCTGAGGAGCCAAATGCAGACATATAGATGGAAACAAGATGTGTGGTCAGGGCCGGCCCTAGGGTTTCTAGCGCCCTCCTGCAGTCTATTAGTCGGCGCCCCTACCCATCCAGAGGCGGGATCACTATGGCTCCACCCCCACAGTAGACACACCCCTTTTACCAGCCATGGCATCATTGAAAATATTACACCAGTATAGAAGAAAAATAACTTAGCACACAGACCAGGAATTAGGAGAACAGACAGTCTTGCCAACTCTGAAAAACAATGTGTTATCAAAATCTAACAAACAGATCCCTATTCAGACACTTGGCCTTGCAGACACACATGTAGAACAGAGATAGCCCCTCTTCAAATTCTTCAAAAATTAACCTGAAATCCTAAGAAGTTAGACTCTGCATGCAGCACAATAGCCTTCCCATCCAGCACAGCTTAGGATCTAGCTAGGACAAACTTAATCAGCATAAACTAACATATTCTACAATCTGAGTTGGACAGACTAACAGGAGTTACTGAAGTGGGAATGAGAGATAGGTGATGGCTAGGAATTGAAAGCAGGCATCTAGCCCTCCTGTCCTGTGAGTTGCTGTGTTGGGGTGGGGGGGGGGGGTGGGGGTGGAAAAGGGTGGGTCAGGTGCAGCACTGAACCGCAGTCTCTGACAAAACAAGGGTCCAGGCTCTGCTGTGCTGTCTCTGTCTGTGCCCTCTCTGGGCAGAGGACAGAGGTTAGCTGAGCTCCCACAAGTTATTTCAGAGCCAGATTCAGTTGGAGCAGTGACATCCTCTGACAAACACAAGGAGGATATTTCTCTGCTTGGGAGGGGGGAGGGGATGGGACAGAGAGCTGACAGCTTTGGAGCCAGACTGAGATGAGCAGCAGAGATTAGATACTCAGCAGAGCTTGATTGCTTGCAAAGTGACGCCCTTGAATGCAGGCGCCCTCCTGCAGTGCTTACCCTGCTTACCGGGTTTGACCGGCCCTGTGTGTGGTACAGAATCAGTTGGGATAAATTGATAGGAGGCTAGAATACTAGCTTAAGTCCGCATATTCACACCTAACTTTAGGCGTGAGTATTTATATCAGCCAAAGGCTGGTGTAAAAACTTGCGCCTAACAACTGGCATTTGCACACATAAATGCAAGTATTCTATAAAAGTGCGTCTAAATGCTAGGCACGTCCCTGACCCCGCCCATTCCCCTCTCTTGACCATGCCCTCTTTGGAGTTGCATGCTATAAAAATGAGGTTCGCTGTTTATTGACTAGGGGCATAGAACAGTTTACATGTGTTACTACTAATTAGTAGCAATTAGCACTTGTTAAAGCTAATTATTGATAGTTATTGCCAATTAGTTTACACACATAAATGACCCTATTCTATAACCACATGCTCATATGTGGTTATGTTTGGATGCCATTTATACAATGAGGGGGTATATATATGTAAACCACCGCCGTCAGACTAAGGGGTCCTTTTACAAAGGCACGGTAGGCTCCATGCGCATGCAGCGCATGCCAAAACAAGATTACTGCCAGGCTAGCACGCCCCCCTAGCAGTAATTTCGGATTTGGCACGCACCCATATTGACGGGACAAATTATTTTTTTTATTTCCTGCTGCACACGGTTTTTTGTTTTGCTCAGCAGTTGGTGCGTGCAGACTGGTCACCACGCAAGTTAGCGCATGAGCTCTTACCACTATATCAATGGGTGGCATTAAGGGCTCAGGCCATAAATAGGCACATGCTGATTTCAACTTTACCACAGGCCCTTTTCCCGGCCCCTTGAAAAAAAAGCCCTTTTTCCCAGATGGGGTAAAAACTGGCCTGGCACACGCCAAAAACTCTTGCCCGCACTACCACAGGCCACTTTTTGCCGCAGCTTAGTAAAAGGACCCCTAAGTCATTCCCATATCACTGTAAACACGCACATTTGCCTGCCAAAAGCTAGGAGAGTCTGATGATCCAGAGAACATGTTAGATGGAAATAATGTTAGTGTATATGGCTGGCATAGCCTGTTCATTTCCAAAGCCTGATCTTTTTGATGGTACTGGCAGGTAGTCCTGCATGGGCAGTGCCAATCCTAAAAAAAAAAATTGTTTTATAAAATTTGCCCTGATCTGTTTTTTTCAGCAAATGTGTACTGTAAATTGGTATTCATGCTTAGATCTTTAAATTAATTTCCTATGTTTTATGATGAAGACCTTTGACCATTTTAGTAGCTGCCCTCTGGATTGACACCATCAATTTATATACTTTTGAAGGTGCAGTATACAGAATTATGCACAGTACTCCAAATGAGATCTCACCAGAGACATATAGACAGGTACTGACACCTTCTTTTTCCTGCTGGCCATTCTGCTCCCTGTGCCATGTCTAACCTGTATACTTTGAAATAATCAGGTGTGGCTACTCCGAAGTCTTAATCTTCCTTTGTGCACAGAAGAACTTCATTTCCTTTACTGTACCATTTCCTTGGGTTATTGCAACTCAAAAAAACTCCTTGGTGGTCTAGTGATGACCCTCCCCCCCAAGAACTTTTAAAAATTCCCTGGTGGTCCAGTGGACCCCCCCCCAAGCAAAAGAACCCTGGCGGTCCAATGGACTGCCTCCCAAACCCCACCCTGGTAGTGTAGTGACCCCCCCTCCCTACACCCCCATGTACCTCTAATGTGCAGGAGGACAGGAGCAATGCCTCCTGCATCTGGGCCCGACTCTCAAAATGACAGTGCCCAGCCCCTGCCTGGTGCTTCCTGGGATGCACTGGAAAGGGCTAAACACCATATAAGGGAAAAGAAACTCCTTATATGGTGTTTAGCCTCTCCCATGTTATAGTGAGGGGGGTCAGGATGTGGTCCACTGGACCACCAGGGTTCATTTGCTTTGGGGTGGGGGGTTGGGAGGGGTTGGAAGGGGGTAAGGGACCACTGGACAACCAGGACATTTTTTAAAAATCTGGGGGGTGGGGTTGGGTAGGGTCGAGTTGGTGAGAATCAAGTTGGGAGGCAGTCCACTGGACCACCAGGGAGTGATGATTACAGTGAGGGGGGTCAGGAAGGGGTCCACTGGACCATCAGGGATTTTTGATTCGAGGGGGATCAGGAGGGGAGAGGTAGGGAGCACAAGCAGACAGCCTTTGCAATTGCCTGTGTTTCCCTCCTTTCCAACTCCTCCAGAGCAGCCGTAAAATGTAGCTTGTTAAAGCTAGGCGCTCTGGAGCTGTGCATGGTGCGGAATGCTCATTAAAATACTAATGAGCTTGTTGTAAACATTTGCATAAGGTTCTCAGTGGCTGCTAATGGCACATGTTAGAGCCAGAAGTGTAGCCACGTTCTGATCTCAGGGGGAGCAGACTTTTATAAAATAGGTGCCGGTTGATGTCAGCTAGACAGCAGTGTCTGTGTTGTTGCTCAAGTGCTATGGCGGGCAATGATTAATACAGGCTGTCTCTGTTGCGTCCTGCCTACAAGGAAACAGTAAGTTACATCAGGCAGGACACAGAAGAGGTCCCTGGACTGGCGGTCCATCTAGCCCAGTATCCTGTTTCAAACAGTGGCCAACCCAGATCACAAGCACCTGGCAGAAACCCAAATTGTGACAACATTTCATTCTACCAATCTAATACAGAATAGGGAGCCACACAAAAAAACCCCAACAACAACAACAACAACAGAATTGAAATAGAGACCCCCCCCCCCCCCCCCCCCCCCACTCTCTGTCCAAGGAAGCCAGACTCTATAAACAGTGCAATACTGGTAAAAAAAAAAGAGACAGAAATGCATTTTCTCCTGTACATTTTACAAAGCAGGTACATCTCATTCTTTACAAAGTATTAAATAAAAATGTCTACCTTTGTTGTCTGGGAATTTGGCTGGTCCCAGTCTTTTTTTTGTCCATGTTCCATGAGTCAGCCTTACAAATTCTTTTCCAGGTTGGCCTTTCCATTTCTTCTCTCGCCTCTTGTCTTCTTCCTTTCCTTCTCTACATCTGTTTGTCACTGATCTTGCATTTTACATCCCCACTATCAAATAGCTTTGTATAGCGCTGCCAAGTGATCCAGTTCCAGAAGGGAGATTTTTCAACCAGTCCTAGTGTGAACTCACGTCCCAAATTCATATGGGATTTGCAGTCCCTGATTCTACCCAGCAAAATCTGTGCTGCAGTACACCCAAAATTACTTAAGAAAATGCACTCGGACCCCTCTACTGTTGTTTGAACAATTTATTTTCTCATTTGCTTTGGTCCCACAGTCTCTTTTTTCTCTGTTTCTTCTGCCTTGACAGGGTCTTTTGCCCATCTGACATTTCTTCTGTCTCCAAGTGCACCATCCTTCTTTCCTCTGCACCACTATTTGTCCTGTCCAGCATCTCCTCTCTGTGCCCCTTGTCCCTATCCTACCCCCAAGTTCAGCATCTGCCATTTCTGTGTCCCCATCCCCCCACCTTTCTCAGCACAAGCCTACCTGGTCTCCTCATCTCCCCCTTTTCTAGCATCTGCTGTCCAGGTGTCCCCATCTCTCCCTTTTTCTAGCATTGCCCTGTGTACCCATCCTCCCCCATTTTCCAGCACTACCCCTGTGTTACCATCTTATCCTTTTTCCAGCACTACCTCTTTGTCCCCATCTCGCCCCTTTTCACCATTGTCCCCATATCTCCATTCCCCCTTCCAGTGGTGCCCCTCTGTGTCCCTATCCCCCTCCTTTTCAGTAGAGCCCCTATCTTCCCCCCTTTTTTCAGTAGTGCCCCTGTGTCCCCATTTCTTCATTTTCCAGCCCTGCGTCTTTGCGTTCCAATGTCCCTCTCCTCTCCCTGTCCAGTATTGACTCTGTGTCCTTCTCCCTCCCTGTCCAGCATTTACCCTTCTCTCTCCCCATGTTAACCTTCTTTCCTGTCTCTTTTAGCGCTCCCCATCCTCCTTGGGGCCACATATCTCCCTGGCCTGCTTCCATGGTCCATCCTCTGACAGCTCCAAGGAGGTTTAATAGACAGGAGACCAAGTGACATCAAAATGTTGAAACCAATTAGGCCAATCTCACTTTCCCCTTCCCCATGCAGCTGTCATTGCTGTACTCTCAAAACAAAGCAAGCAAACCTATGAGCTGCTGCATCCACGTTCTCACTCTTTATTGTTAAAAAAAAAAAAAATCCTTTATCCTCCATCTTTTAAGACACTGCCTATCCTACTGGATAGTGATGGCACAAGGAAAGCAAGTTTAGTCCAGTGAAGACTAACTCAACCTGTTTCTTAGCTGGGCCCTAGTATTACCATATAAAAAATGCAACCATACCATGCCTCTGTGGCTATGTATCACTAATGTTAAACAGTTAACTGGATTTCTTGAAAGGATTATATACAGTAAATGTAGGATGCATGACTAGGGGCACAAACATACACTTATTTATCCAATATCACAATTCCTCATGTAGAGCCACAAAACAACTTTTTAGGGCAGATAGTGTTCCTTTTATTATCGACCAGATAGAGGTAAGAGTTTTCAGTTTTGGCACAATATAAGTCATCACAAGAACAAAATATAAGAAAACCAGTGGATTGAATTAGGGGCTTATAGCCCATTTATGTTTAAACAAAAGAGATCTGCATGAAACAAAATATTTATTTTTATTTCGACTTATAAAACTACTTGCCCCTGAAACAAGTTCAACACAGAATAATCCCTTTCTGTATCTAAAAGGTAAAAGTCTACAAAACAAATGAAGATGTGATTCCATGTGCCCCAATGACAGGAGAGATTAATTCTACTTCCATTTAATTTTGGTATATTCTATCATCTTAATAACACCAGGCTTATGAAGGCAGATTACAACTACAGTTAAGATGAACCCATCAGGAAACAGGATAGCCTCACTTAAATCTGGACATCTATACATAAGAATAGTGAAGAAAAATGAGCACAAACTAGAGTTTAGAATTGCAGTTTCTATCAGCTACAATAATTTTTGAAGATGTTTTAGTGATATTCAATTGTTATTTCTTTTCTCCTCCTCCTTTTAAGCTTGCTTGCTTTGTTTTGAGTGACCTGAAATGACGGCTGCACGGGGGAGGGGGGGACTGGAAACAGATTAACCAAATGTGCTTCCTTGGTTATAGTGGACTTCGCCATCCCCCCCCCCCCCCCCCCCTGAGTTTTTAGAAAAAATGGCACCTATACGCCTCTCCTGCCCGCTCTCCCCGTCCACATGGTCACTTTTACTGCCCTGAAGTGCCATTCTCCCTTCGGCACCGGCAGTTCCCATAGTCAGCCTTCTGCAAGCATCGGGGCCTCTCCTCAGGCGTGTCCCACCTCTGTGGAAAACAGGAAGTTGTATTAGAGTAGGCTGACTATGGGAATCGCCGGTGCCGGAGGGAGAATGGCGCTTCAGGACAGTAAAGTGACCACGCAGACGGGAAGAGTGGGCAGGAGAGGCGCATAGGCACCATTTTTTCTAAAAACCTGCTTGGGGAAGAGACCGCTCCCCCTGCGCCTCCCCTAGCTACGCCACTGGGAAACCTTTTTGTGCATTACTCGCTTCATAAAGTTTGCTTTAGACTGGCTACAACCAGTCTAAAGCAAACATTGACAGTATGGTAAGCTTTGTGCATCGGGCCCTGAGTTTCTATGGGACTGTGCACCATTTTTCTAAAGCATAGTAGATTACGGTGACTTTGACTATGCAACAACAAGTGAGATACAAAAGCTATATCCATTTTTCTATTCTTATTTTCAGCTGAATCACAGAATCTTCCTTTTAAACAGGATCTAGACAGTAAATGAGTAAATATGTGACTTTCATTGTGCTGTGAACTTGAACAGAGGACTGAGACAAGATTTTAAATTGTCAAAAATATGTTAGTAGCTGCAATATCAAATCTAAAAATATGCCCTATTGAAAATAAAATTATGTTATCAAAAATATGAGCAGTGGTAATGTTACTAGCACTTAGAGATTCCATTCCTTTCATTCATATTGATCTTTTGAAGTCTGCAGTCATGATTTGTGGATTAGAAAATTATATTAGGACTAGTGACTGATGGTAGAACTGGCAGGCTCCAAAATACTGAAGAATTATAGACGCTATTACAGTTGCTAATTAGTCATAATTCAACAGGTCTATCTCTGACCTATGCATTAGACTTCTACAAACTGATTTTAATCCCATCTATTGACAGGAGCCAGAAACCATCTAAACAGAATATTTGTGATTTTCCCTATGAAGAAAGACCCTATGGAGCCGACTCTGTGGGTGCTGTGGGTGCTTGAGCACCCCCAATATTAAGAAAGTTCCTTGCATGTGTCCAGGGAGGGATTATTTTCATTGGGTTTAGCACCCCCAATAATTTTGAAAAGTTGGCTCCTATGAAGGAGGCTAGGGCTTTTCAGCTTGGAGAAGAGACGGCTGAGGGGAGACATGATAGAGGTATATAAAATAATGAGTGGAGTGGAACAGGTGGATGTGAAGCGTCTGTTCACGCTTTCCAAAAATACTAGGACTAGGGGGCATGCGATGAAACTACAGTGTAGTAAATTTAAAACAAATCGGAGAAAAGTTTTCTTCACCCAACGTGTAATTAAACTCTGGAATTCATTGCCGGAGAACGTGGTGAAGGCGGTTAGCTTGGCAGAGTTTAAAAAGGGGTTAGACGGTTTCCTAAAGGACAAGTCCATAAGCCGCTACTAAATAGACTTAGGAAAAATCCACAATTCCGGGAATAACATGTATAGAATGTTTGTACGTTTGGGAAGCTTGCCGGGTGCCCTTGGCCTGGATTGGCCGCTGTCGTGGACAGGATGCTGGGCTCGATGGACCCTTGGAGGCTTATTTTCAAAAGAGAAAAACGCCCAAACTCCGACCTAAATCGGGAGATGGACGTCTTTCTCTTGTGGGTGCCCAAATCGGTATAATCGAAAGCCGATTTTGGGCGTTTCCAACTGCACTCCGTCGCGGGAACGCATAAAGTTGACGGGGGCGTGTCGGAGGCGTGGTGAAGGTGGGACTGAGGCGTGGTTATCGGCTGAGCAGAGATGTGCGTGCTCGGCCGATAATGGAAAAAAGAAAGGCGTTTTCAGAGAGAATTTAGGTCACTTTTGTTGGACCCGTTTTTTTCACGAACAGGTCCCAAAAAAGTGCCCTAAATGACCAGATGACCACCGGAGGGAACCAGGGATGACCTCCCCTGACTCCCCCAGTGGTCACTAACCCCCTCCCACCAAAAAAAAACAAATGTTAAACACTTTTTTCCAACTTGTAAGCCAGCCTCAAATGTCATCCCCAGCTCCATGACAGCAGTATGCAGGTCCACGAAGTAATTTTAGTTTAGTTAGTGCTGTGCGGGACCCATGCAGAGAGGAAAAATCGGAAGAAAAAAAACAAGCAAGTGCAGTCAGGGACGTCTAAATTACCAGGATAGTAAAAGGGGAATCAAACCAGCAACCTTCTGATTACAACCTCAGTGCTCTAGCCAGTGAGCCACATTATTCAGGTGCTTAGAGGTCCTTCCTTTTCCATTAAGTCCCTCCAAGTTTCTGTCAGCCAATCACCGCTGTTTAGCTGACACAGATGTCAGCTAAATGAGCTGTGATTGGCTGACAGAAACTTGGAGAGACTTAATGGAAAGGGAAGGACGTCTAATCAGTGGTGCACTGGCTGGAGCACTGAGCTTGTAATCAAAAGGTTGCTGGTTCAATTCCCCCTTTTACTATCTTTTAATTTGGACGTCCCTGACTGCACTTGCTTGCTTGTTTTTTTTTCTTCCGATTTTTCCTCTCTGCATGGGTCCCGCGCAGCACCAACTAAAGTAAAATTGCTCTGGGGACCTGCATACTACTGTCATGGAGCTAGGTATGATATTTGAGGCTGGCATAGAGGCATCTCAGGGGGACCAGTGCACTACGAATGCTGGCCCCTCCCACGACCAAATGCCTTGGATTTGGTCGTTTTTGAGCTGGGACGCTTCGGTTTCGATTATCGCTAAAAAACAAAAATGCCTAGCTCAAAAAACGCCCTAATCCAATGTATTTTCGAAAAAAAAGATGGACGTCCATTTTTTTCGAAAATACAGTTCGGCCCGCCCCTTCACGGACCCGTTCTCGGAGATGGACGTTTTTACAAATGGGCGTTCGCGTTCGATTATGCCCCTCTTGGTCTTTTCCCAGTGAGGCATTACTTATGTACTTATGTAAGCAAGTGGGAGCTGCCAAGTACTCCTTGAGTCTATATCCCCTTAAGCAAAAGGAGGAGCTAAAGTAGGGAAATCCATAACTGCTTGAGCAAATATATCTGCAGCATAGACATGTAGAGGAGCACTTTTGATGTGACATTTAAATCCAATTTTGGATGTTTTGTGGAAAATATCCAAAAATCCAGTAGCGAACATGCCCATTATCAAACCAGAAAAATATCCAACTTTTTCTTTCCAAAATGGCAATTTGCTAGATGTTTTGTGCTCAGTGCATCTATCTTTTTGGACCATTTTTGAAAAAAAAAAAATCCAAGGAAAAATGCATAAAAACAACCCATTGAGATGTAGGGGGCGGAGTGGGGGGAGAATTCTTAAGAACATAAGAATAGCCTTATTGGGTCAGACCAATGGTCCATCTAGCTCAGTAACCTGCTTCAACACTCGCCATTCCAATTTCCAGATTATAAATATGTTAAATAGCACCAGAGGCAGTACAGATCCCTGTGGCACTTCACTCTCCTCCATTGAGTGAAATGGCCATTTAACCCTGTTCTCTGCTTTCTGTCCAATAACCAATTCCTAATCCACAAAAGAACATTGCCTCCTATCCCATGACTATTTAATTTTCTCAGGAATCACTCATGAGGAACTTTGTCAAAAGCTTTCTGAAAATCCAGATACACTACATCAACCAGCTCACCTTGATCCACTTGTTTATTCGTGCCTTCAAAGAAAGAACCAAATTGGTGAGGCAAGACTTCCCTTGGCTGAATCGATGCTGTCTCATTAAACCATGTTTGTCTAGGTGTTCTGTAATTTTATTCTTTATAACTAGTAAAAAAGGCCCATTTCTGACACAAATGAAGCGGGCGCTAGCAAGGTTTTCCTCGGAGTGTGTATGCTTGAGAGAGTGTCTGTGAGAATGACTGTGTGAGAGAGAGAGAGTGAATGTGCGAGTGTGTGTGTGTGACAGAGAGAGAGAGTGAGAGTGGGTGCGAGTGTGTCTGTGAGAGAGAGTGTGTGTGATTCTCCTCTCTCCCCTGCCCCCCCTCCAGCCACCCAGCAATTCTCCTCTCTCCCCTGCCCACCCCCCCCCCCTCCAGCCACAGTGAGAGAAAGAGAGCCATAGAGAGTGTGTGAGACCAAGACACATTGTTTGTGTGGGTGTGAAAGAGAGACACAATCTGTGTGTGTGTTTGAGAGAGACAGTGTCTGTGTATGTGAGAGAAACAGTCTGTGTCTGTGTAAGAGACAGAGTGTGTGTGTGTGAGTGAGACAGAAAAAGAGAGTGTTTGTGTGTTAGAGAGAGAGAGAGAGTAATGATAAAATAAGTCTTTAAAAAAATCTCATCCTCTCATGGCTCGCACACCACACAGTCGTTAAACCAGTAAACCTTCCTTCTCCCTTCTCCACTCCTCTAGTAGCGGCGCAGCTTACTCAGCTGTGCAGGAAAGGGGCGAAGTTCGCTGAGGCACGGCGTGATTGACAGGTGATAGCGACCGTCAATTGGTTTGGGCGGGGAGCAAATGCGCAACCATCTTGGCCTTTGGGCCTCCCTCTCTCTTCCTCCGCCTTGTGTGTCAGCACGGAAGTGGAAAGTTGGCAGGCTGGGAGAGCTCCAAGGCTGCGGTTCTGCCTTTGAATGGTTAGATAGCGCTGTCGCTAGGAAAGGAGGGAACACCTTCCACAGTCTCGTGTGCATTTGTTGTGTTCTGCTGGCAGGAGAAGGATGACGCGGCTACAATGGTGGGTAGGCTGCCAGCTTGCATGGTGGACTGCGGCACGGGGTAAGGCAGGTGTTGACAGCAAAATGCCTGGGAGGAGGAAGTGGGAGTCAACTTGCTGATTTATACCTGAAAGCTCTGGCTGGCTTCCGTAACTTACCGTTCATAACATCTCACGTCAGCCAGCCTCCAGCGTTCCCTTCCCTCTCACTGTTCCGCCCTCTGACGTCATTGCATTTTGACACGAGGGCGGGGCAGTGAGGGGGAATGGAACGCTGGAGGCTGGTTGACGTCAGGAGCTGGTTACGATCCCAGTGAGACACATTGGAACATTGCAGGAGCAAATTATTATATTAGATAGTTTCCACTATGTTGCTCAGCACTGAAGTCAGGCTTTACAGTCTGTAATTTCCTGGATCACCCCTAGAACCCTTTGTAAAAATCGGCATTACATTGGCCAATCTCCAATCTTCAGGTGCTATGGACAATTTTAATGACAGGTTACAGATCAATAATAGCAGATCAGAAATTTCATGTTTTAGTTCTTTCGGTACCCTGGGGTGTATACCATCTGGTCCAGGTAATTTATCACTCTTTAACTTGTCAGTTTGGCCCAGTTCACCAAGATGTCTTTACTTTCCTCCGCATTGTCACCCTTGAAAACCATTTCTGGTACAGGTAGGTCTCATACATCTTCTTCCATAAAGACTAAAGCAAAGAATTCATTCAACCTTTCCATTATAGCCTTGTTCTCCCTGAGTGCCCCTTTTGCTCCTTCATGAGCTAATGGTCCCATGGATTCCCTCACAAGCTTTCTGTTTTTGATGTACCTGAAAAAGTTTTTACTATGAGTTTTTGTCTCTGCAAGTTTTTCTTTATATTCTCTTTTAGCCTTTGTGATTATGTGCACTGAGGTAGTGCAGGAGGCCTTCATAAAATACAGCCAGACAAGGGGAAAATGAAAACAAAACTCCTTTTATTTAAGAAATACCGAGCCCTTTTATTTCACAGGGACAGTAAGGTGAAGAATAAGGTCTCTTTAGGTGCGGGCACAAACTCCACACAGGCCTGTATCTGATGGGTCACAAGCCCACAGTAATACAACTTTATACAGGGTTTCCCAATAGTAGTCAGAGGGATTCTTATAAAGCTAAAGTCAAAGCTTGGCCTACCTTATCCAGGTTCTGGTACCTTACATAAAGGTAGTAGAGACCTATACACCAGGGCAGCTCCTGTCCTCCCAGGTCCTCTCCGTTCTCTTCAGAGGGCTTTTTACTTCCTGTTCACTGGGGGGAAGACTCCTTGGGAAGAGGTCTGTGCCTGATGGGGGTTTGCTCAAGGTAGATTAGTTCCACAACAGGGGGTTGCTGGGGGGGGGGGAGTTGAGTGCCATGACAGGGGTTTTCTTAGAGGGGGTTGGGTATCACAATGGAAGGGGTTTACTTAAGAGAGCTCTAAGAAAGTAAGGGGGCATTCAGGGTGGGGGGGGGGCACCTATGCTGGGATTGGAGACCTTTGCAGAGAAAGTAGCGATTTTAGAAAGCTGCATCACTACTCCCTCTATACATGGAGAAACTTTGATATGCAGTGGAGCACATCTAATTTTTAAGAGGCTCTGTATTTGGCAGAGCCTTTTATAAAATAGTATGAGAACCCCTGTCCTGATTTGGAAATAAGAATTCCATTCTCAATATTCTATCTAAAATCCGCCTTCACATATTCAGCTTCTGAATTGCACCACTGAAGGTGTAATATTTTCATCAGCCCACACTCTGCCCTCAACTCATAGGAGTAGCTAGGTGGGGGCATGGGCCCCCACAGATTTAGCCCTGGCCCCCTCTACTTTTGACCCCCCCCCCTTGCCACTTTCGATCCCACTGCTGTTGACCCTCCCCCGCTGCCAGCAGGTACCTTTACTGGCAGGGGTCCCCAGCCCCCACCATCTGATGTCTTCTTCAGCGCCGGTCTCCGGCGCCTTCGCTGATCTGTTTCGTCAGTCCTGACGTCTTGCATGCATGTCCTGTATGTAGCTCCGTGCAGAAAACTTCGGCTGGCGGGGGTTGGGGACCCCTGCCAGTAAAGGTACCTGGCGGCGGCGGCAACGGGGGAGGGTCGGCGGCGGGAGGGGGTTTGAAAGTGGCGGGGGTCGTCGGCAGCAGGAGGGGTCAAAAGTGGTGGGGGGAGATGGCTGGGGGAGGCGGACTCAACTGTGCCCCCCCACCTCGGGCTCTGGACCCCCCTCTGCTGAGGTCTGGCTATGCCCCTGCCTCAACCATGCCCCTTATCCAAACATAACTTTTGTGTTTTTGTGAGTAAAATGGCCAAAATTATATATACAACCACCATGAATTACTTTTTTTTAAAAGCATGTGCCACTGACTATATAAATGCTTTTGGTTATTAGTCAATGAGGAAGAGTGAGATAGCCTAAGGTTGGGAGGAATGACCACAAGAGTCTAAATGGCAGGTGAACCTTTATTATAAAGACCTGACATGGCTGTGTTTCGGCTGATATCTGCATAAGAGGTCTTTAGGTACTGTGCAAACAGAGTTGGATGGATATATATATACAGATATGGTTTCCTCTTATATGAAACCTAAAAACATAGAACAATGAAGTCAGATAAAGAGCATATTGTCTGTTCAATCTGCTCATCCATGCCATCTACTTTCCCTATCACTCCCTTGGAGATCCTAAGTACTAGTCCCAAGCTTTCTTGAATTCAGATACTGTTTTCATCCCCACTACTTCCACCTGGAAGCCATTCCATGAATTCACCACCCTTTCCGTAAAGAAGTGTTTCCTCAGATTACTTCTGAGTCTATCCCCTTTCACCTTCAGTCTGTGCCCCCTTGTTCCACAGCTTCTTTTTAATTGAGAGACTCACCTCCTGTGCATTTATGCCGTATAGGTATTTAAACATCTCTGTTATATTGCCCCTCTCCTGCCTTGATTCCAAGATCTTTAAATCTGTCCCCAAAGGCTTTATGATGAAGACCACGGACTGACTGCCTTCTGGACCGATTGCATCCTGTTTATATCTTTTTGAAGGTGTGGTCTCCAGAATTGTACACAATATTCTAAATGAGTCTCATCAGAGTCTTATACAGGGGCATCATCACCTCCTTTTTCCTATGCATTCTTCTCCCTCTGCACCCAAGAATCCTTCTAGCTTTTGCCAATGCCTTTTCTACCTGTTTGGCCACCTTAAGGTCATCACATACGATCAGACCCGAGTCCTACTCCTCTTTTGTGAAAAAATAAAAATAAAAAACAAGAGAGAATGGGAAACATGGTTTCCATTATGCATTGCTATTAAAGGAAAAGTTTCATGAGTGAATTCTGGATTAGTAAATAGAAAGAAAATCTATCTTAAAACCATCAGTTTATTATAGCATATTTTAAGTAACCATTTTTTGGGGTTAAATATCCAAAGAATATATTATACCAAGGTATATAAAATTATATATATGAAAGGGGAAGGGAAAATGTAGGAGGGAAGGGGAGGAGAGGGAGAGGGGGAAGGTGGAGGGGAGGAAAAGGAAAGGAAGAGGGAAGGAAAGAGAAAATAAAGGGGACAAGGGAAGGGATATGACAAGGGTAGAGGGGGTTAGAAAAAGGAGACAGGGAGGAAGGAATGAGGTAGGAAGGGAGATGGAGATAGAGGATGACAGAAAAATTGAAAACTATAATGCAACCATATTAAAGGAAGGTATGTACCTTCTTGATAACAAAAAACCTCTTTGATAACAAAAAACAGTAATGCTTCAAATGTGTGGCCAATAGATAAAGTTCAACCAGGGGTGCTGGCATTATGGCCCTGTTGATGCAACTTTTATGCTTAATCATCCTGGTTTTAATTTTTCTTTAGTGTTTCCCACATATAGCAAATTACAAGGATATTTTATAACATAAATATCATTGGTAGTATTGCAATATGAGTGACATCTACTCCCCTGTTTACTAAGCCACGCTAGCTGCTGCCATGCGCTAATGCCAACACAGCCTGTTCAGTATTAGCATGTGCTAAAAATGCTAATGAGCCTCTACCTTAGTAAACAGGGCCCTTTGAATGGGCTGTGTCAGCACAGCAGCCCCTACCATAGCTTAGTAAACCAGGCAGGGGCTAATGTGGAATTTATGTTTAATAATAGGTGTTGAAAACCAAAAATGGGCATGGAGATAGGGCTCACTACACAGCTACCACGCTTGAAGTGGCCACTTACCTCAGCATTGCTACCAGTTAACTCTGGATTTGTTCAGGAAACCAACTTTCCTTTTAGATTTTTCCCTCTAGGATAAGCAATGGTCAGTTTTTTTGTATTTAAAACTTTCATATCCTTCCAGGATGTACCAATTTTTTCTGATTATTCTATATACTTGATTGGCTAAACTTGAAAATCTCAGATGATGTCCTTGGGTTTTGCTCCTTTTTACATTCGCTCCATGCCCTTAGGTAAACTTCATTAATTCATTGGCTTGGATTACATCTTTTAGTAAACCTGTCCATCATCTCTTCTGATTGTATTTCATATTCACTGTGGTCTGAACATAGTTTGCATAATTGCAAAAATTGTAAATAAGGTACATTATATTTTTATCCTCTTGCATAGAAAATGCTATAATTTAAGAATTTATTTTTATCAATAGGTTTCCTATAAATGGTTGTTGAAAGGCATACACAAATTTAAAGTCACATATTTGAAGCGTTACAGCATTACTTTTGAAAGAGAAGCAAAGATACATTTATGAATTAGATACTGTTATATCTAAGTCCAGAGCAACAGATGAATGCTTTAGTTAACAAAAAAACAAATCCCCTCCCCCCCTTTTTTATGATGAGAAAACTAAGGAGAATTAGGAACTGTTTAGAGCCATCTGCTTTTAAAATTGCTGCACGGAGTCTTATTATTGGACAGTTAGGGGGCGCGCTAGCATTTTTAGCTGACATTAAATGCTGAG
Organism: Microcaecilia unicolor; assembly: GCF_901765095.1. Lineage (NCBI taxonomy): Eukaryota > Metazoa > Chordata > Amphibia > Gymnophiona > Siphonopidae > Microcaecilia > Microcaecilia unicolor. The sequence goes on along the minus strand of NC_044031.1, from coordinate 133,397,590 downwards.
AGGCCCATAGGATTATAATGAGCGTCTCAATGTTTAGCGCCATCTGATTTTTAGCATGAGCTATCAATAGAAATCAAACAAAATAAAATATGGAAAAGAAAATAAGATGATACCTTTTTTATTGGACATAACTTAATACATTTCTTGATTAGCTTTCGAAGGTTGCCCTTCTTCCTCAGATCGGAAATAAGCAAATGTGCTAGCTGACAGTGTATATAAGTGAAAACTTTCAAGCATTACTATGACAGTCTGACAGGGTGGGAGGAGGGGGGTGGGTAGGAAGTATGCATGGGGACATCAAAGCATATCATTGATATTCTAACAGGGTGGGTGTGGATAGGTGAGGGCAGGGTGATCAACAGAGACATACAGCTTCCTCCTCCCACCCTGTCAGACTGTCATAGTAATGCTTGAATGTTTTCACTTATATACACTGTCAGCTAGCACATTTGCTTATTTCCGATCTGAGGAAGAAGGGCAACCTTCGAAAGCTAATCAAGAAATGTATTAAGTTATGTCCAATAAAAAAGGTATCATCTTATTTTCTCTTCCATGTTTTATTTTGTTTGATTTCTATTGATAACCTTAAGAGTGGACTAACACGGCTACCACACTCCTCTACTTAGCATGAGCTAAAAACTCTAACGCACCTTAGTAAAAGACCGTCTTAGATTATTGTAACAGTATTTATCTAGGATGTTCAACGTTTTTATTGAAGAAAATTCAAACTCTTCAAAGCACAGCTGCTCAATTAATTTTGAAGGCCCATGAGTATGAAAGAATAACACCTTTGCTGAGGACATTACATTGTCTTTCTATAGAGGCCCATATTAAATTTAAATTGTGCACTATGAGTTTAACATACTATATGGAAATGCTCCATTTTATATGTTAGTATTGATTGGTTTTCCATCTTTAGTTAGGTCTGTTATGACTAGGAATCCGTTATGGTTGCAGTTTCCAAATCTGAAGGGTCTCCATTCTAAAGTTGCTTTTTCATCTTGTTATGCTTGTTTGGCAGCAGAGGTATGGAATGTTCATCCTACTCAAGTCAGGAAACTTATGGGCTATGTTTTATGTAGAAAGCATTTGGAGGCTTCCTTTTATAAGCAGATTTTAATGTAGACTTTGTAAGAAGTGTAATAGTCTTTGTTCTTCCGCATGGGCCGATGATCAGAAGCAAATGCAGGTGCTAGAGGCTGTTAGCACCATACTAGCGCCTGCGCTTGCTACCGCCCCATGATCAGAGCTCTCAAGCGCATGAAACAATGCGCTCGAGGGCTCTGAAAGCAACCAGCATGCAAATACATGCAAAACAGGGCAAATGCATGCTAAATGTATTCTTCCCCAATGATCAGTGAGCAGCGTGCCAAACATTGGAGTGCTGTCTGCGGCAAACCCTACACCAGCTCGGAGCTGGCATTAGGGTTTTCAGACCATTGGGGAGAAATGGTGTGCCCTGTCCAGCATGTATTTGTATGCTAGCAGGCCCCCTATTCCCCCAATGCAGCAGCAGGAACCCTGACCCAGACCCCCCGCCCCCAGCGACATGGGGGCTGAAGGTGTCCCCCTGACCCTCCCGACAGGTTCAGGGGGGCTGGAGATCCAGTGGGTCTCCAGCCCCCTAACCCCCCCCCCCCAGCATCCCCTCAAATGGCCCTGGTGGTCCAGTGGGCTGTGAGTCAACCACCCCCTGACCTGTTGGCATAGCAACCATCTTCCCCACCCCCTACCTTCATTGGAGGAGAGCAGTGGCGTTCCTAGGGTGGCTGACACCCGGGGCGGATCGCCGATGCGCTCCCATCCCGGGGAGTAGTACGACCCCTCCACCCCTGGCAAAAGGCCACCTCCCCCCCCCCCGGAGAAAGGACCCCCCCCCCCAGGTGCATTGTTATCTGCTGGGGGGGTGCCGCACACCTGTCTGCTTCGCTCGTTCCATGCTCCCTCTGCCCCGGAACAGGAAGTAACCTGTTCCAGTGCAGAGGGAGCACAGAACGAGTGGAGCAGACAGACACATGGCACCCCCCAGCAGCGTGCACGCGGTGAAGACCGCCCCCACCGCCCCCCCCCCCTTGGTATGCCACTGGAGGAGAGAGGTGGCCTCCTTCCTCTTCCATCAGTGCCGCCTCAAAAATGGTGGTGCCAAGCCCTGCCCAGTGCATCCTCGGATGCGCTGGGCAGGGCTGGGCACCACCATTTTAGAAGTGGCCCTGCCCAGCACATCCCAGGAGGGGGTGGGGAAGAGGGCCGCTAGACCACCAGGTCGGGAGGTTGACTCGTAGCCCACTGGGCCACCAGGGCCATTTGAGGGGATGCTGGGGGGGTTAGGGGGGCTGGAGACTCACTGGATCTCCAACCCCCCTGAACTTGTGTCGGGGGGGGGGGTTGTAGGATGAGGGGGTTGACTCACAGCCCACTATTTCAGGGGATGTTAGGAGGGTTAGAGGGAGATGGAGACCCTCGGATCTTCAGCCACCCTGAACTTGTGTTGGAGGGGTCGGGGGGACTGGAGCTCCGCCGGACTTCCAGCCCCCGTGTTGCTTGGCTTGGGGTGGGGGTATTTGGAGTCTTGTGGGATGGAGGTGCTTGGGGTCTTGACAGCCCAGACCTGTCAAACAAGTGCAGGAGGCTCAGGCACAATTCTCCCACACTATATCCTACGATCAGAGATAATAGCCCTGTGCTGTTCCAGCGCTATTTTTAGAGCACTGTTTGGAACAGCACTGGGATTTCGATCATCTGCCCATCAGTGACTGTCTGAGCCTCTTATTAATTATGTTATCCGCGTAGAACTTAAATGATTTTGCATAATAAAAGAGTATTGCTCTTGGGCCCCAAAGGGTTAAATCAGAAATTTGATTTATGACACTTCTTGTAATATGGTTGCAGTTTGGTTGTCATTTTTTTCTCCACATCCTCTATCCCCTTTTTCCTCTCCCCTTTCTCTTTTTCTCACCTCTTCCATTCCCTTCCTCCTTCTCACTCCCTTCCCTTATCCCCGTTCTTTTCTTTTTCTTCTTTCTTTCCTCTCCCATCTTCCTTCATCTTCCCCTCCTGTCACCTTCCCCCCTTCCATCTTCCCCTTTTTTTCCAGCGCTGATATTTCTGCAACCAAAGAGGGGTTGGTGGTTGAGAGGCTAGGATGGGGGAGGGCAGACTTATACGGGGTCTGTGCCGGAGCAGGTGATGGGAGGCGGGACTGGTGGTTGGGAGGCGGGAAATACTGCTGCACAGACTTATACGGTCTGTGCCCTGAAAAAGACAGGTACAAATCAAGGCAAGGTATACACATATGAGTTTATCGTGGGCAGACTAGATGGACCGTGCAGGTCTTTTTCTGCCGTCATCTACTATGTTACTATGTATAAGTATAATTGTATGTGCCTTCGAATTATATATTCTTTTTTTTGGCTATTTAACCCAGAACAATGGTTACTGAAAGTATGCTGTAATAAACTGATGGTTTTAAGAGATTTTCTCCCTATGTACCAATCAAGAATACACTCATGAAACTTGTCCCTTAATAGTAATGCATAAAAATAGATTATGGAAGCCATATTTCCCATTCTTTCCTGATTTTTCAAGCAGGATTTGTTCATATAAGGGAAACCATATCTGTACATTTATCCATTCAACTCTGTTTGCACGGTATCTAAAGACCCCTGATGAAGGCATCAGCTGAAACACGGCTATGTTGGATCTTTGTAATAAAGGTTGATCAACTACTTAGTCTCTTGTGGTCATTCCTTCCACTCTTAGGCCATCTCCACTCTGTTGGTTTACCTTCTGCGGAGTGTGGTTCTTTTTATGCCTTTTTTTAATTTGTTTTTTAGCCTCCATCTATTTACTCACTATTCAGCTTTTACATTGTATCCCTTATTCTCTTGTCTCTAGAACATTGCTTTGAGTTGCAAAGAACTTGAGCTTTAAATTTTAATCCATCTTGAAGTAAAATAGGCTCTCTGAGTATACTATTATTCAAACCTTCTAGTTGTCCCACTGTTTTTTCTTACATAGGGGGCCTTTTACCAAAGTGTGTTAAGCAGTTAATGCAGGAATTAGTGTACAGTCATTCTAACAGTACACTAATAAACAGTTAATGTGGTGATTTGACACTCACTGCACATTAATTCCTGTATTAACTGCATAGCTTGGTACGGGGCATAGACTGTGCCATGCAGTCAATGCATGACAACTTACTATGCATTAAGAGGGCATTCTATAAATGGTGCAGAAATATCAGCGCTGGAAAAAAATCGGCATGGAGCACTATTCTATAAATTGTGTTCTGTGTTGAGTACTGTTTATAGAATGGGGCTCTGTGCCGATTCCAGTACCCGAAGTTGAGCACCGGTATATATGTCATCTGAAACTTGGTATAAATGCCGGCGCCCAACTCCTGGCCTTTTAGAACAGAATATAGGCCAATTTATTACCCCACATGAAACTTTTCTGAATGCTTTTGCCCCCCTCCCTTGCCACACTTCCTTTTAAGTTGCATACTATGGTATTTAGGCATGCGGGATTGTAGATAATTAATTGCTAGGTAATTAGGATTAACGTACAAGTTGACTCTGTGCTCAAATTTCAGCTCCGAAATCTTGGCCCAATATGTAGAATCCAGGGTTAGGCCAAATTCTATAACTGGGTGCCACAATTTAGGTCCTTAGATGGTAGGTCTAGAATGCTAATTTTCTAATGGCATCTGGATGTCAAGATTTCATTATAAAATACTACTACATTAAGGTGCATCCACTTATACTCTTTCAATGGCACACATAATTGTGTGCACATAAATTAACCCCTTTAATATATAACTTACAATATTCTTTAAGTTATGTGGGTAAATGTTGGTGTAGCAATGTCCTACCTAGCCTCCTCCTTTGTGAATGCTCACCTTGCATCTACACATCAAGGGTTGGATTCTATAAATGGCACTCAAATTAGATGCCGGAAAAGATCAGCACTAAGCGCTATTCTATAAAGGGCATGCATCCTTTATAGAATAATGCTTAATCGTGGATCTCACGCCTAACTTTGGGTGCCAGATTTAACGCCTGCGAAACCTGGTGCAAATGCTGGCGCCCAAGGTCGGTGCACTTACCCAGTATTCTAGAACTACACATGAAAATGTTCTGCCCGCCCCTGACATGCCCATGCTCCTTCTTTTCAAGATATGTGCTATGGAAGGTAGGCGCACTGCCTTATAGAATAGCACGCAGCCAGATACACATGCAAATATTAACGAGTACCAATTAGCATCAGGAATTGGTTGTTAGCACCTGATTATTAATGTTATTGAGCTTGTTAAGCAGTTCATTTGCATGCATATCTTGGGTACATGCACAAATTTGGGCACACAGATCTGGGCACCTTATATAGAATCCAGGGGTAAGCGAGTTGCAAACATTATTTACAGAACAGTACTGAGTACTCAGCTAGCACTTATGCGTGTAAGAGTGCACTTACCAATGTAATTGTTTCTATTCCGTACATTTACGCATCTGATTGGATCATAAACGTAAGCACCAAGTTCTAGAATGAGAAGGTAAAGGGTAATTCTCTCAGGAGCCACCTAGCTTTCGGTGGTAGGAAGGTGCAAAACTGGTAGTATTCTAGCAATTTACAGGTGAAGGTGAGTACTTGTGTAAATGAGCTCTTATAACATACCAGCTACTTGAATAGTATGTTCCATGCTTTTTGTGTACTTCACTGCTGGACATGCACATGGGCAGAGTTTGGGCAGAGTGCACATGCATGTGCATAAATTATAAACTGCTATGTATGTGCGTTCATGCATGCATATAAGGACAGGCATTTACATCAGCTTTAGGAGCACTGTTCCTTTAAAACTGAATGGGAGTCCTCCACCTACAGTTCTGTCAGTTGGGGGGGGGGGGGGTGGTACTGTTTCACTACCACATTTTCCATAGTGAAGGACATATAAACTCTGCAGGACTCCAGGGAACCTACCTGTCCCATGTAATTTGAAGCACTAGCACCCACTGGCAGTTGGATGACTCCCATTCAGCTTAGATAGAACAGTGTGTATGACTGGTGTAAGTGGTCGCGCCTTGATATGCGTGTGTTCTCTGCCACTTGCATTACTTTTCATTAAAGAATAGGCTTAAAATAAAGGCTGTAGCCAGTTCCTATAGTAGGCACCCCATAACAGAATTACTTTTATTTGTTGCATTTGTATCCCACATTTTCCCACCTCTTTGCAGGCTCAATGTGGCTTACAATACATCATGAATAGTGGAAATACATGAGAAAGTATACATTTAGTAATAACCTCCTGTTAATTTATTTATTTTGATTGTTCATTAGAATTTATTTCCCACTTTTTTGAAGAAATGCAGCCAGTGTGATGTATAGCAGTAAAAGTATTCAAATAACAGCACATAGGATGACTTACAGAGTGAACTCAATACACAATAATATATATGAACATACAGCATAGGGTGTAAGCGAAGGTGGAACATGTAGACAGATAAAATAGCGTATCAGGAGTTGGAAAATAAGGGGACTAATTTAAAGAAAGTTGTGTGTGAAGTTAGAAGGGTACATGAATATACTCTCAACTGGGGTAGAAGTGGATAAGCTGGTCCTGCTACAGTATGTTCAGTTGGTGTTAGTCATCATGTGTGTGTGTGCCTACAGAGTAGATAATCCAGAATATTTAATGCCTCTTAGTAGGTGAGATTATGTGTATCTGCATTATCTGTGGTGCAGTTAAAGCTGACTAATTGTATTTTTTCTAGGATATATACAAGGGCAGCTACTGAAAATATCCCCAAGAGGTCACTAAAGGCAGGGCAATTCCTTAACTGGGTACATGCAGTTATGCGCATCATGCATCTCTGTACCTGTTCTAATTCAACTATATCTTTTTTGACATATGGTGAGCAGAATTGCACACAATATTCAAGGTGCGGTTGCACCATGGAACAATACAAAGGCATTATAACATCCTCATTTTTGACTATATTGTAAATTAGAAGGAGCAGGAATTATACCTTCTGAATCTCTGTAAAGCGCTGCGTACACCTTGAAGCACAAGATAGCAATAATAACTTTATTGCTTCTGATATCCTGATTGCTTAAACCAATTCAGCTGTATTTTTTTCAAAACAGTGAAAGTTATTTCTGTAATAATTTTCTATTTTAAAAAGAAATCAAATTCAAGTGTGTCTGCTATCAAAGCCAACCACTGTTAATCACATAGAATATGTGTGGTAAAGTTAGTGAAGTTCATATTAACCTCTTGGCTTGGCTTATTTCTCAAATGTATGTTGCGAAAGGACAATTTTGAGAGCCAGTTTTTGATTTCTGATTTGAAAGGCCTGTTTACCTTGCACTGCTCAATATCTCAAAATGCCACTTGTCAAGTAACAAAGCTGCCTGGGTTCACTTCAAATTTGGCATTATGTTTTGTGGTAGTGGTTTATAATAATACAGATCAAGAGAACCAGAAATCAATTTTGAAGAGGATCTATGTTCTACAAATGCCAGAGCAGTGAAAATTGTCAAATATTGGAGAGCACAACTGAATACTGTTTGGGGCAGTTAGGCTATGTGAATATTATATATTCTTCTGAATTTTCCAGACTAGGACCACTTAAGAATAATTATCTTTAAGCGGCATTAACACAGCAAGTCAAAGAATGTTATATGGCTTATCGAGTTAGAATGTCAGTTTCCCTCCTCCCACCCATACAAAGCACTATTCAGTACTGTAAAACTTTAAATTGGATTTAAAGTTATTGGGGGTCAATATTCAGCCATCTGCACTGAGCGTTTTGCTGACTGCCGATTGCATTATTCCTGGATATTCAAAGTCGGAACTTGTGCAGGCTTCAGCTTTGAATATCTGGTTATTTTTAAGCTGGCTAATACATAGCTGCTTAAGTTGATATTCACCACTTAAGTGGCCATGGGTTAGCGCATAAAGATAGGACAGGCATTTATGCGGTCCCATTTAAGCGCTAACCCTGGCCGCTTAGTGGCTTGGTACTTAAGTGGCCAAGCCAAGATGGCCGGCTTTGAGTTTGGCACTAACCATGATATTCAGTGACTCAGCCAGTTAAGTGCCACTGAATATTAGCAGCTAGCCCCGACAAAGCAATTTAACTGGTCAGCAGCTGGCTAAATTGTTTTGAATATCGGGCAGATTGTTGATTTTTAATTCTTTAGATAGCCACACTACAAATTTCAAGTTCCACATGAGAAAAATGGCAAAACCTATGATACATACTAGTTTCTGATTTGTTCACATTGGCAATCATGTCACAAGAGCATCATTCTCTACCTAGAGTCCTAGACTGACTGCATTCAGGGTGTGCAAATCTGCTCCCTGGGGGAAAATAGATAATATCGAAACTAAATAGAGTTGAGGTGTCAATCTGCAATTATTAAGAGTCGCAAACCAGTCAGGTTTTCAGGATATCCTCTAATGAATATGTATGATATATATTTATATGCAGTGCCTTCACTCTGTGCAAATACATATTCATTCCGGGTGTCCTGAATTTTAATTTGACACCATTGATTTAGAAGGTGTGCCCTGTACCTCAGTTGTCTTGTTTATACTGAATCCAGAGTGCCTGGATTCACTTCCCAGCTCAGGTCTTCTGGTCCCCAGGCTGACTATGGTTGGGTTGTTTCAAAAGCTCAGACTTTATACGACAGAGACGTCTAGTGACCAGACACCATGTTGCCAGCTTTCAGAAGAAAGCAGAGTATATGTCCCTTGATGAAGACCATCGCTGTCATGGGGAAAACACTCTGGATATTTGTGAATGAAGACTCCTTAAATTATAGCCCAAAGAAGCAGAAGGAAATGTCCAGGTTAGCCCCTCCTGATCCCCCAACTACTTAAAACACTTTGGGGCAAAGTTTCTACTGTGGGCTACGGTTAAGATGGATATTTTTACTGCTAACTCATGCTATTTTAGTACAGGCTCCAGTTGATCCAGTGAGACCTAGTTACTAATAACTGGGATTAATGGTAAAATAACACATGATAACAGTAGCTCATGTTGGTAACTTCCCCCTTTTGTCTATTTAAGAAGTATGAATAAAAATGTTTCTCAAATGACCTACAATGGGATTTCTCAGTGCAAGATAAGTTAATATTTTTATTCTAAATTTGTACCAAAGCTTCTGAAAAGTATTCATTTGAATCTTTAAAAAAGATACTTTAAGGATAAAAGTTCTGACTTTGTAAGCTTTGATCTGTATTTCAGGAGCCTCAGCTGTCAGAGGATCACACTACATAAGAATCTGTTTTTGTCCTATGTGCTGAACTCTGTGTTTACAATTATCCACCTCATTGCAGTGGTGCCTAACTCAGACCTGGTAAAACGGAGCCCTGTAAGTATTGTGGTAGCTCCTCTTTTTCTTTAACATAGAAATATGCCATGAAGATTCTAAGCTTTAAATACATATTGTCAAAGTAGTCCATTTGGAGGTCAGAGCTGATGTGGTTAAGGGCTGATATTCAGCACTTAACCACCTAAATTAAGTGTCCAAATCGACTGCATAAATGTCATTCCTATCTTTATGTGGTATCACTTAGGCGCTTAAGTATGAATATATCACTTAACTGTATAAGAGACAGACGGCCGTATAAACCCAGATGTTCAGTGCCGGTGCACGTGAAGCGGGTGTATTCTGTAATAATGTGCATAGATTGTAGAAACGCCCATGTCCTGCCCATGGTCACACCCATTTTCAACTATGCAACTTAGAATTTAGGCACACTACATTAGAGAATACGCCAATTAGTGCTGATAATTGCTTGTTAACATCCAATTGACAGCACTAATTAGCTAGTAAACCATGTAAGTTATGCCCATTCTTATAGAATACACTTCGATTTCCACACAGAAATCAAGGTGTGATATATAAAATTTGGGGGTATTTCTGCCACTCATTTTAGTATTTTATAAAGGTACACAGACGTCTATGTACCCCCTTAAACCAGTCACACTGTTATAAAACTACCTTCCACATGTCCTGATCTACTAAGCTTTTCCTTTAGATACAGACTGTGGAAAAAAAGACACATTAAGCAGCTCTTTTACTAAGCTGCGGTAGGGCTACCGTGTGAATAGTGCATGCCAAATCGGCCCTACTGCTGGGATAGCATGGAAGCCCCACAGTAGTTCTGTACTTGGTGCGTTCAATTTCCTGCAGTAGAAAATAATTTTATATTTTGTACCATGGGGAGGTGGGCATTCCTGGCAGTAGTTGTCAGTGAAGTCACATTGCCGTATGCAGCCCAATTATCACATGAGTAGCGTGTGAGCCCTTACCACCTACTGAATAGGTGGCAGTAAGAGCTGAGGCTGCAAATAGCTGTGCGCTAATTTTAATATTACGCACAGCCATTGACTGCCCCATTTTTTATATTTCAATGATTTTTATTGACAGCAACTACGTAATAAAGTCAAATCTGTGCAATAAATTTACATGACATCTTCCTCGCTATCAAACATTATATGATTAATTATCCCCTTCCCTTCCTCCCAACCCCCCCCCCCCCCCCCCCCCCCCCCCCCATCCCCCTGTATGCTAACTACTATTAATATCTGTAAGCAGGAAGAAGTAGTAAGTAGAAGTAAAGTTAGGCAGTTAGTAATGCCCCATTTTTTAAAAGGCCTTTTTTTCTGCCATGGTAAAAAGTGGCTATCGTGTACCAATTTCACATGCCAAAACTAGCGCTGGCCACTTTTTACCGCAGCTTAGTAAAACGGCCCCTAAATGAGACCCTTAGATGGGCATAATCAAACGGTGCCGGCCTGCCTTCACTACCCTACCGACACGCCTCCTTGAAGTTTCGCCAGCTCCGCGACAGAAAGCAGTTGGCGCCGGCCAAAATCGGCTTTCGATTATACCGATTTGGCCGGGTTCAGGAGACTGCTGGCCATCTCCCGATTTGTGTCGGAAGATGGCCGGGGATCTTTTTCGAAAATGAGCTGGTTAGTGCACTATGGAAGCAAAATGCATATCTCATATGTCTTCTAAAGTAGTTGTTTTATTCCTTTGTATATATACTACATAATTTTCAATTTAGGGTCATAGTTATTATTATGGGCTACCCTTAAGTTGTGTTGTTTTACCAGTAACTTGTGCTATTTTAGCAGAGCTCCCATGTTATGCAATAAGACCCAATTACTAATAACTAGAGTTAAGAGTAAAATGATCTGCCTTAACAGTAGCCCCTTGCTTGGAGGAAAGGTGATGAGGGAGATGCGCCTTGGGGGGGTGACGCACCAGGAGGGCGCAGCGGCGACCCACCCCAGGTGGCATACAAGCTAGGTATGCCACTGATGTGATATAAAATACTTGATCCGGGTCTTTCTTGGCATTTCTGCAACATAGACTGCAGAAGTCTGCCTGGTACTGCCCTTATGTACCATATGCTCTTATGGTACTGCCTGGAGTTGCCATCGAAGCCCACTCCAGCCTATCCAAATCCATCTTGTCATTTGAGGGACACAGACCATAAAAGTCTGCCCAATACTGTCCCCACTTTCCGGCTACTGAAGTTGCTGTTGAAGCCCTTTCCAGTCCATCCCAAATCAGATTGCTATATACGGGGCACCGGCCTTAGTTCTTCATAGACAGAATCACCATTTAAGCACCACTTAACACATCCACATTCATGCAGCCATTTTCTAATTAGAGATCCTCTGTGCTCATCCCATGCCTTAGGAGGGCATTCCAGGCATTGAACACTCTCTCCGTGAAAAAGAATTTCCAGACATTTGTCCTAAGTCTTCCACCCTGCAACCTGAATCATTGTCCTCTAGTTTGGCCATTTCCTCTTCTCTGGAAAAGATTTGTTTCTATATTAATACCTTTCAAGTATTTAAACATCTGTGTCATGTCTCCTCTGTCCTTTCTTTCCTTTAGGGTATACATTTTCAGGTCTTCCAAACTCTTCTCATACATTTTTTTGTGGAAGCCCCATACCAGTAGCGGTGCCCATAAGAATGTTTTGTCTCTTGAATAGGAAGCTGTTTGCATTTATCTGGAACAAGAGCCCACTGAGAGTAGCTTGTGCTACCTTGTTCTGTGCTATGTGGGAAGGGGGAAATGTTGGTACCAAATCTTGAGTGATATTTTCACACTGCACAGTTGCAGGTCATATGCAATGGCAGGTAAAGTGTGAAAAGCAGTTACTTGACCTGGAGCAGATGGCTGAGCATGATATACTGCTGAACCATCTGCCCTGTGTGGCTGAAAGGAGAAGTGTGTTCATGGAGATCACCAATCCCATTACAAAGTTAATGATGTAGATATGGTTATACTGTAAGTAAGCCCTGCTGGAAGGAAGGAAATATTCACTGTTTACCAGGGTAGTTTCACTGTTTACCCCTATTAGGTACAATTATGAATTTAAATCTGGAAGGGATATGAAGATCTTCCAGAGGTGGGAGGAATTGGGCTTAGGGTATATTGGGCAGATATGAGGAAGGTCGGATTTTGGAATTTAACGAGCTAGTGGAGAGATATCAATTGAAGGCATATTATATATTATAGGGATGGAGATTCATAAACGCCTGCAGGCAGAGCAAACACCCTTTGAATTGTTGATTATGGGTAAAGACTGGAAGGGCATAGTGGTGAGGACATATGCACTACTCAACAAGAAGAGAAGGAAGGTACTGAAGTACAGGGTGAAGTAGAAAATGGGTTTGAGAAGAGAGCTGGCAGAGTAGCTGAGCAGACAGTGAAAATACCTACAGCGAGTCAGATGATAGAGAATGGTTTTAAGGTAATGTTGGGGTGGTTATCATACCACATAATATTTAAACAGGGCATTTCTCCATTGGACTGTGGAAGGTTGGAGAGAGTTTGGTGGGAAAGGACATTTAAATACATATGGTAGGATTATGGAATGATTCAACTATCAGTCTTTCATTTTACGGGGGAAGTCTTGAAAAGAATGACATGATGGATATGAGAACTGTTCTACTGAATATTATGGTGGCAGGCTTGGGGAAAGCAGGAGATAGGTTACTGGTATTTGGCATGGATAGTGCTAGCGAGGCACAGGAAGTGGTCACAGGAGCCTCTGATATCAGCAAAGCAAGAGAAGCTGGCTTACATGTATAATTTGACAGCACTGCGGACTAACAGATGATGGCAATTTGAGGAAATGTGGAGATGTTAAATTTTGGAATGGGTGGTGCAGCAGACAGGGGGATGCAAAGAGGAAGGATAAGTAGCAAGAAGGAGAGAGTAAGAGGGATGGGGACCATCATTTGTGGGGAAAGATGGGAAGCAACGAGAGAGATAGCCTTAGGAGGAAGAAGGGATAGCGGACATCTTTGAATGAGGGAAGGGTGGTAAGAGTGTTGGTTTTCAGGAGCTAAAATTATGATCATCCCAAAGTTGATTTATTAGTGTACCTTAGTTAAGCAGGCGTTTATTGTTAATGCTGTTAATACAGTAATTAAGGGAGACAACTTTGCTGTTTGGGAACCAGCAGAGTTATATAGTATAGTAAGAATGGTAGAAGGAAATAAGGAGGGTAGGGTTTATGGAATGTTGGGGAGGAAGGACTTAGGTGAAGGGGAGAAATGGAAACTTTGACATTTATATTGTTTCATGGTTTTTAATGCTGGTGCACTGAAGGAACTAGAGAACTGTTGTGTAATATTGTGTTGTTGAGAGATAAATGAAAAGTTAAAAAAAAATTGAGTGCAGGCAAAATTGATTAAATGTGCTGTAACCTATGACTTAATATGCAAGCAATCCATTTGCATGCATTAAACAAGTTCTAATATGCATTACACATTTTTTTAATAAACTGAATATGTAAAACAAACTAAAAAGAATGCCTGAAAGTCAGAGGGAAAAGTCTCGAATATAAACCAGATATTTTATCTGTGCATAAACCTACTGCTCTGAGGCTGGTGTAGTTTTGCATGTATGTTATTGTGTGTCAGAAAGACTAGGCACATGTGTATAGATTTTGCTAAATATGAAGTGTGTCCAACCCATCTCCCCTTATTTTTTATCACCAGGAAAGTCTGTGTATGCTTACATCTTACACACGTATACCCCTGAATAGTTTTATAAGAGCTTGTATGCCACATGCTCAAGTCGCTTAGAAAATGACTTCCATAGCTCTTTGTGCCTATGGAGAAAACTCTCACATGCTTCTTGTTTCTTGATATGAATGACATCAGTAATGAATCTGTAATTGTTGCATTATTTTGCCCTTTATAATTCTGAATTCCTGCTTTAACTAGCAAGAGCAGAACACATTACTAATTGTGAATGAACAGCAAAACCTATGCAAGGACATATAAATGCAGTTCTGCTGTGTTCCTTTTCTGAAATGAAACCATTCTGCTTTTCCTCATTCTGATACATTCATTTGCACCTTCAACCAGTAAATTATCAAATGTGTGTGGGATGACCTATTTTTGGAATTTTTACCGAGTCTGGAAAGTTTGAGGTCCCATGCTATCTTACATTCTCAGCTGTGAATCAAGCAGCCAAAATCAAATATAGCAGCTGTCAAGTAAAAGGTCTGATATGATGAACTCTAAAAATATGTTTGTATTATTTGTAACAATCCATGAATAATTTATACCTGAAACTGAATTATTTTCTTCTGAGAGAAGAGGACATTTCTCTGGTAAGTGAACATTATTTTGCTCTGTGCTTTGGGAACTTAGGGGTACTTTTACTAAGCCACAGGAAAAAAAGTGGCCTGTGGTAGCGTAAGCGTGTATTTTTGGCACACGCCGGACCAGTTTTTACCATGTCTGGGAAAAAGTTTTTTTTTTTTTTTTCAATGGGCCGGGAAAAGGGCCTATGGTAAAATTGAAACCAGCACACGCCTATTTACGGCCTGAGCCCTTAACACCACCCATTGATATAGCTGTGAGAGTTCTCACACTACATACAATTAACGCTGTAGGAAATTAAAAAATAATTAGTCCCAGCGGTATGGGCATACACTAAATCCAAAATTACTGCCAGGGGGGGTACGGTAGCCTGGCAGTATTCTTGTTTTGGCATGCGCAGCACATGCATAAAGCCTACCGCACCTTTGTAAAAGGGCCCCTTAAAGATTGAGGTTTAAAGGAGGAATTGTAGGTTATTGATAGGCAGGATTTAAAAAAAACAAACAAACTTTATCTGCTAATCCCCATACCCTTTCCCCCCTATGTTTAAAACTTGAACTTTGTACCACAGCATTAACAGCCTCTAGCAGGCACTGCAGGGCCTAGTTCAGTCTTAGGGGGACAAAAAAGAGAGAGAAGCAAGCATTATTAACTAGTTTTCGTGGAGGGGCATAATCAAACGCAAATGCCTATCTCCATGGGCGTTTATCTCCGAGAACGGGTCCATGAAGGAGTGGGCCAAACCGTATTTTTGAAAAAAATGGACGTTTTTGAGCTGGGCGTTTGTTTTTTTTAGCGATAATGGAAACTAAAAATGCCCAGCTCAAAAACGTCCTAATCCGAGCCATTTGGTTGTGGGAGGGGCCACGATTCATAGTACACTGGCCCCCCTGATATGCCAGGACACCAACTGGGCACCCTAGGTCAGTGCGGTGGACTTCAGAAAAAGCTCCCACATGCATAGCTCCCTTACCACGGGTGCTGAGCTCCCAACCCCCCTCCCCAAAACCCACTACCCACAAATGTACAACACTACCATAGCTCTTAGGGGTGAAGGGGGCACCTACATGTGGATACAGTGGGTTTTGGAGGCCTCCCATTTACCAGCACAAGTGTTGTAGGTGGGGGGGGGGGGGTGTGTGCCTAGGTCCACCTGGCTGAAGTGCACTGCGGTACCCACTAAAAGTGCTCCAGGGACCTGCATACACGCAGGCCTCTAGGACTTGTTGCTGCTATATAACATTGGCACAGCAGTTGACACCTGAAGACTAATCTCTCTGAAAATGTCCTTTATTGGAATAAGCACGTTTACTCACAGTTAACTGCAGAGGTTGTGCCCCACTGGCAACGAGTCTTCCTGGTACTGAGATTAGCAGTAGGTCAGAGCTGGCAGAATGCTGTACAATGCCCTCTTTCAGCCACATTCAAGGGAAGAACTAAGTTGTCTAATGTGGCTAACACAGGAAAGGGAACTAAAACTGGCTTACAAAAATGGCCACTACTGCATGGACTACAACAGGAAACACAACAGGGCACACTCTGACCCAGTAGGCAGGGGGAAAAGCACCATGGGAGAAGAGCCTACCAACTACCAACATCGTGAGACTGTAACACAAGCTAATTAAATCACGGAGCCCAATACCCTACACCCATCACAATGCAATGCTAATGTGACCCTGTAGTGCACCCGAGAGCCACATCTGACCCAGGGAAAGGCTGTGAGAGGATCAAACACATTCTGCTGTCATGGAGGTGGGTACGGCATTTGAGGCTGGCATACAGGCTGGGAAAAAAGTTTTTAAAGTGGGGTGTTTTTTTGGTGGGAGGGGGTTAATGACCACTGGGGGGGTCCGGGGACGTCATCCCCGATTCCCTCCAGTGGTCATCTGGGCAGTTGAGGCACTTTTTTGGGACTTGTTCATGAAAAATAGGGTCCAAAAAAAGTGACCCAAAATCGCAGTAAAAATGCCTTTTTTTTCGATTATCAGCTACAGACGCTCATCTCTCCTCGGCTGATAACCACGCCCCAGTCCCGCCTCCGACATGCCCCCATCAACTTTATTCATTTCCACGATGGAGTGCAGTTGGAAACGCCCAAAATCGGCTTTCGATTATACCGATTTGGGCGCATTTGCGAGAAAAACGCCCATCTCCCGATTTGGGTCGAAATATAGGTGTTTTTCTCTTTCAATTATAAGCTGGATAGTGTACAACCCTTTTCCTGTAGTTTTAAACTGAAATTTTTTCTAGAGGTAGAAATGTTTCCCATAGTTTTAAACTGAAACATTTTCTAGAGGTAGAAACGTAGCCAAAGAAAATTAAAAAGGATAGTAGCAAGGCTCAAATTTTGTTCTAAAATACAGTTATTTTCTATTCTTTGGCTGCTGGAAAGGTAGCACTGCTACTAACCTCAATTAGGTGTTAATTAAGGTGTGAGGAAGTAGAATATTTGCAGAGGTTATTAAGGGCATTCGGATTACTGAGTTAGCTTGAACTTTCTGTCACAGCCTAAAACATTAACAGATAGCCTCTAGAAGGCACAGCAGAACCTAGTTTAGTCTTCAGTCCCACCCACCCCTAGCACAACTCTTCATTTATAGTCAGTTATTCTAATTAGGATAACAAGGGATGAATGCTCTTATAGAATTTTAATTACATTTCATTACCTTAAGAAAACACTAAATAAATCACACAATATACCATATAAGCGAAAGACATTTTTAAATTAGACTAATATCCCTAATAAAGTTTTAAATTATTGAAAAACTCAAAAATTCTAAGATGGAGACAGCTGTCCAGCAGCGAGAAGGGTGCTATCCAGTTTTTTGTATTGAGTGTCACATGTATGATTATCACCCAGTTGGTGAGCGGTTATATGTGTGCAAAGAGCTTCTAGCTCTCAGAGAACGTGTCTGTTCTCTTGAGGCTAGAGTATCAGACTTGGAGGAGCTGAGCGAGACAGAGAGGTACATAGAACAGACCTACAGGGACATTGTAGAGAAGTCCCACCTCTAGTCTGGCAACCTTTATGCTGCCTTGGAGGAGGAAGGTCTCCTAGAAGGACAGCTTCACCCTGGTGAAGTAGGACGTACTCCTGTAGCCAGGACCTGCCCACCAGGGAATGCACTATCCTCTCACACAATGGATGTGTCCAAGAACTTCTGCCTAGGCAGGAAGGGTTAGGACAGTTGTTGTAGTTGGTGATTCAATCATTAGGCATGTAGATAACTGGGTGGCTGGTGGACATGAGGATCACCTGGTCACTTGCCTGCCTGGTGCGAAGGTGGCGGACCTCACACGTCACTTAGTCAGGATCTTAGATAGTTCTGGGGAGGAGCCGGCTGTCTTGGTACATGTGTGTACTAATGAAATAGGACAATGTAGGAGCGAGTTTCTGGATGCCAAATCTAGGCTCTGAGGTAGAAAGCTGAAATCCAGATCCTCCAGGGTAGCATTTTCAGAAATGCTCGCTATTCCACACGCAGGACCCAAAAGGCAGGCAGAACTCCAAAGTCTCAATACGTGGTTGAGATGATAGTGCAGGGATGAAGGGTTTAGATTTGTTAGGAACTGGGCGACATTCTGGGAACGGGAGAGACTGTTCCGAAAGGATGGGCTCCAACTTAACCAGGATGGAACCAGGCTGCTGGCACTAACTTTTAAAAAGGAGATAGAGCAGCTTTTAAACTAGAATGGGGGGAAAACCGACAGTTGCCCAGAAACACATGGTTCGGTGTGGAGTATCCTTGAAGGATACTATTGAAATAGGGCATTTAGTGAATCCCAGTAGAGAGGTTTCAACAATGCTGAAAGTAAGCTAGGTGTGCTTAATGAGAGAGCTGGATAAAGGATGCACATTATCCCCGTCGACTTCTAAGCAGCTTGTAGATCCAAGGAAAAAAACACAATTTGAACTGCCTGTATACAACTGCTAGAAGCCTAAAAAATAAGATGTAAAGCCATATTATAGAAAATCTTTAGTATCATGTTAGTTAAATATTCTAATGTGTGCTTATTAAATGTATCATTAGTATTATGCTAACATTGTATTATATCTCTGATATTAATTTCAATACTGTTAAATGTATATATTTTTTATATTGTTTCATGGTAGATCTATTAATAGGTTTCAATTTGCTGTTTTCAAGTTTACCTCATTTATTGTATTTATGTTTATACTTGGTCATTTTACTATTGTTATGCTGTTAACAAAATTGTATGTTTTATGTTAAACTGTACCTGCTGTACACTGCCTTGGATGAATCTCTTCATAAAGGCAGTTCATAAATCCCTCAATAAATAAATATAAGTACTTAATTACCCACATTTATCTCTGAAAAAAAGTCATCCATTACTGATACCAAAATTGTCTCTTTACTTGAGCATGTTGAAATTCCAACTGTCAAGAACCTAAAACATTTTGCTCAGTCATAAAATGTCACCAGCTTTGAACATGCCTGTCCAGCTGAGCAGAACTTTACCATCAGTGTTTCCTGTCATAATTTAGCTCCCTTTGTTTTTTTTTCTATGATCTTCAGTGGCCCAACCTGCAGTGGCGTAGCAAGGGGGGAGGGGCGGTCCGCCCCGGGTGTCAGCTTGGGGGGTGCTCCCTGCCAGCTCCCCCCCCCCTCGGGTGCAGCACGATGATATCCCCCCCCCCCCGACCCAGGGCCTACCCTCCTCAGCTCCCTCCAACCAGCTGAGCACCCTACCTTTAAAGAAATTTCGGGGGGCGTTACAAGATGGCCGCCTGAGTACTGCTAGAGGAAGCAAGTGGTAGCTGGAATTTTTTTCTTCTAAACAACATGCCACACACTAAGAGAAAAGAGGCAATGAAAAGCGCATTGCCGAAGGCTATGGCGTCGACCCCAGTGCAGCAGTCGCTCGATAAACTGTGGCAGAATATTCCACCAGTGACCGGCATGGCGAGCCCGCTGTTAAGCCCCTACGGAGGAGCATCGGCGTTCCTGGGCTGCAAGGTTTCCCTCACGCCGCTGGAGTTGGTCCCGCCTCCTTGCCCTGCTTTGATCCGAGGGCCGGAAACCTCACTGGATGTGGAAGGCGCTGCTGGTGGGATTTTGGTCGGCAAGGCACCTCGGAGATCGGACGGGGAGGACTTAGAGTCCCAGGAAGAACCGGGAGAGATTACCCTGATGGTGGTCTGGAAGGCAGTACAGGCATTAACGTCAGCTGTTTCAAATTCAACAAAAGAGTTTGCTGTAATAGTGAGTAAAATTGAAAAGTTTGATCAATCTTTGGAGAAAATTAAGAACAATGTGGATGCCCAAATACAAAAGACACATGAGGAAATGTCTGGTTTAAAATCCTCAGTAACGGCTTTAATTAAGGACAAACAAATAATTCATAGGAAAATCGAGTCAATTCCTTGAAGACTCGAATTTTGAGATTACAGATCGAGGAACATTGTTAGTTCAGTTTGTATTTGAGAAAGATCTGAACCATGTGTTTAAATTGTATTTTAAGAATTCTTCTAAACTGTTTTATGGACAGAAAATTTGGATGTACCCTGATGTTGCGAAGGCAACTCAGGAGAGAAGGAGACAATTCCTGGATTTAAGACAGAATGTAAAAGCTTTGGGAGCATCGTTCTTGTTAGCTTATCCCTGTAAGTGTAGAGTTAACTTCCAGGGAAATAAGTATGTTTTTTCTGATCCACTACAGCTAAAAGTTTTTGTGGAAGCTAAAAGGATCCAAACCCCCACAGTGTAATAACATCAGACCAATTAAGATAGTTTGTGGAATTAAGGTTAGCCGATTTATTTAATTAATTGTTATGTTTTAAAATTTCTCCTCATGTTTCTTAACGCCCCCCCCCCCCCCCCCACACACACACACACACATTTGAGGTCTAAGGAAGAATGAAAAATGTCACAATGTAGACAATGAAGTGCATTATAACTGATTCTTGAAATTATTGCTTTCTGTGTTTCCTATGCAAGTTGTTGTACTTGTAAAATTGAAAATCAATAAAGAATTTAAATAAAAAAAATAAAGAAAGAAAGAAATTTCAGAAGTCGTGGAGAGACGAGGCGCAGCGCCTCGCACCTGCAAGTGAAAGAAGCGTGAATTGTCATCGGGCCTTCCCTCACGCTGTCTGTCCTGCCCTCCGCTGATGCAACTTCCTATTTCCGCAAGGGCAGGACAGACAGCGTGAGGGAAGGCCCAATGACGATCCTCGCTTCTTTTACTTGCAGACACGAGGCGCTGCACCTCGCCTCTCCACGGCTTCCGAAATTTCTTTAAAGGTAGGGTTCTCAGCAGGTTGGAGGGAGCTGAGGAGGGTAGGCACTGGGTCGGGGGGGGGGGGGTGTTGATGCGCTGAGGGGGGGTGTCATCGTGCTGCACCCGGGGGGGTGCAACGGCAAATCGCCCCGGGTGGCAGCCCTCCTTGCTACGCCACTGCCAACCTGTAACATTGCTGACTGTAGCCCATGGTGATGTCATAAAGTTCCTCATCACCAGAGGTTCAAGGGCTGCTTCCATCAGCTCTGAGCACACCAGGATCTTACCATCAGCATTTCCTGCCTTAATATAGCTCCCATCATGCTTTCTGGGATCTTCAGTGGCCTTACCAAGAACATTGCTGACTCAGCCCCCAAGTGACATTATCATATGCACCGTGGAATGAAAAGGCCGGGCCAGATGCTGGAGCCACAATGAACCTGAGGGTTGTGTGCTGACTTTGTTACACCAACATAGGAGTCAGATTAAGGAGCTGGTTTTTGCAAACTTTGGGCATGCTTTGGTTAGTCTGTGATTTCATCTTGACAGACTATAAGTTCATTAGTTTTTCTACATTCTACCATACACATTTTTCCAATGTCTGTGGTGATAGGAGAGGGTCGATGTGGTGATCTCTGTTCTGTTAGATGCCCCCCACTACACACACTCAAAGCTCCCCTTTTGAATCAGACTCTCCTCCCACTCAAAACCCTGCTTTCCAATCCAATCACTCCTTACCCAACCTCCTTGATGCCTCTCACCCACCTCAACCCCCTCAAACAACCCCAGGACTTACCCAGGGACCATTCAAGGTGATCTAATGGCATTGCTGCATGGCTTAGTAAATGGGGGGGGGGGGGGTAAGTCAGAGCCTTATGTTGCAAGCATCCTAAAATTATCATTTTTATTTATGAATAAAGAACAGTCTAATAAATGTATTATTTTTTTGTCTGGAATACCAAATGCTGTCATTACATAATAAGTATTTGTTTTCATGTGAAACAAAACAGGAAGAGACCAATATTCAGACGGTGGTGGTTAGCCGGGCTGACTTCCATGGCCAGTGCTGAGCTTGGATATTCAATGCTGGGCCATTTCCGGTGACTGACATTGAATAACTGGTTTATTTTTGGCAGGTTTAAACTTAATCAGCCAAGTTGATATTCAATGCTGGCCGGTTAAGTTTAATCCCTCCAAAGATAGGCCTACTATTTTGGTGGCCCAATTTGGCCACCAAATATAGCTGACGATGTGCTGAATATTAGCAGACAGCTGGCTATGTCGTATGATATAGCCGGTTATCTGCTAAACCCTGACCAGGAATATTCAGTGGGAAATGACCGGCTATCTTCTGCTGAATATTCGTGGATAGCCAGTTAAGCCCTATTTAACCAGCCTGTAGCCTTCCTGGCCAGTTAAATTGCACTGAATATCAAGCAGGAAGTGCTTTTGACATTTCCTATGTCATTTTATTCCATTTACATAATAAAGCAAAGGTAAAATGATATAATTCATTTTTCCTCTGTAACTTTTGACAATCACTGTTAGGGGCTGCCCATGACCCTCCCATGGTCACTCCCCCTTTTTGATTGTGCACAAGAAAAGTTAGGCACCAATTTATAGAATAGCATGCAGGGGAGATCCAAGAACAACTTCAACTAGACACTAATTAGCACCAATAAAGTAGCCAATTGGTGCCTATTACCTCATTTATGCGCACAAATTCTGGTGCCTAACACTTGGCGCTATATGTAGAATCCAGGGGCAAGTGCAGTTATTAGCAACACGTGCATCAGAGGTAGCAATAAATGGCATTTATCGCATAAGTGTTAGGCACTATTCTGTAAGTATGCACCATGGAGGGGCATAATCGAACGGGGTGCCCAAGTTTTCCTGAGGACGTCCTTGCAGGACGTCCCGGCGAAGGGGTGGAGAAACCCGTATTATCAAAACAAGATGGGCGGCCATCTTTTGTTTCGATAATATGGTCGGGGATGCCCAAATCTCAACATTTAGGTCGACCTTAGAGATGGTCGTCCTTAGAGATGGTCGTCCTCGGTTTTCGGCGACAATGGAAACCGAGGACGACCATCTCAGAAATTACCAAATCAAAGCTATTTGCTCGTGGGAGGAGCAAGCATTCGTAGTGCACTGGTCCCCCTCACATGCCAGGACACCAACTGGGCACCCTAGGGGGCACTGCAGTGGACTTCACTAATTGCTCCCAGGTGCATAGCTCCCTTACTTTGGGTGCTAAGCCCCCCAAAACCCACTCCCCACAACTGTACAACACTACTATAGCCCTAAGGGGTAAAGGGAGGCACCTACATGTGGGTACAGTGGGTTTCCGGTGGGTTTTGAAGGGCTCACATTTACCACCACAAGTGTAACAGGTTGGGGGAGATGGGCCTGAAGTGCACTGCACCCACTAAAACTGCTCCAGGGACTTGCATACTACTGTCAGGGAGCTGGGTATGACATTTGAGGCTGGCAAAAAATATTTTTAAAGTTTTTTTAGCATGGGAGGGGGTTAGTGACCACTGGGGGAGTAAGGAGAGGTCATCCCCGATTCCCTCCGGTGGTCATCTGGTCAGTTTGGGCACCTTTTTGAGGCTTGGTCGCAAGAAAAAATGGACGAAGTAAAGTCGGCCAAGTGCTCATCAGGGACGCCCTTCTTTTTTGCATTATCAGCCGAGGACGCCCATCTCTTGGTCGTCCCCACAACTGAAAGCAGTTGAGGACGCCCAAAATTGGCTTTCGATTATGCCGATTTGGGCGACCCTGGGAGAAGGACGCCCATCTCCTGATTTGTGTCGAAAGATGAGCGCCCTTCTCTTTCGAAAATAAGCCTGACAGTCACTTAGCATGGAATTGCAGGGAGCATACACATGGACAGAGCATGGACATGTCACTAAGCAATGCACATAACTTATAGGATAATCACTTGTGGAGATTGCATAGAGCACTTAGCTGTGCTGCATTACACCAGCCATTCAACTGCCATAAGTGAGTGCACCTACATTTTGGGACACCTATGCAATTTTATGCTAGTATTCTGTATAAAGGCATAGGCATGCCTAATTGCCATTATAGAACTGGCTCTAGGGGCACTCCACTCTAGCTCCTACATCTTGGCACCAAGTTATAGAATTGCCCACATTGTAATCTGATTCCTGACTTAGGGGTCCTTTTACTAAGTTGCGGTAAGCACTAATGATTGCTTGCCACAGCTTAAAAGGGTTTACCACCTGGCGTGCTGAGGCATCCCCTGGTAAATTTGCAATGTGACGGCACAAACCATTAGCTAAAAAAATTTATATTTTTCCAAGTGGGCATGTCGGGGGGGGTGGAGAGTGAGCATTTCTATGGTAATCAACTAGTGTATCTACATAACCGCGCTCTAACTGATTAGCATGTGATTAGTGCGCGAGCCCTTACCACCTTCAAAATAGGTGGCAGTAAGGGCTCACGCTGTAATCTTTTTCAATGATCATGAGTGGCCTAGTGGTTAGGGTGGTGGACTTTGGTCCTGGGGAACTGAGGAACTGAGTTCAATTCCCACTTCAGGCACAGGCAGCTCCTTGTGACTCTGGGCAAGTCACTTAACCCTCCATTGCCCCATGTAAGCTGCATTGAGCCTGCCATGAGTGGGAAAGCGTGGGGTACAAATGTAACAAAAAAAAATAAAATGTATAATGGCAACATTAATGCATTGGCTATTAATACAAAAATTCACAAATCAGCCATTTGACTGCTGTTCTAAAACTGGACTTAGCATGTGGGAAAGACCTTAATGCATAATGAGGATTTGTATGAAGGCTTGGATAGAAAGCCAGTATAATGTTACACTGAATCAGATGAGTCCACTGGATTTTCTGTCTTCCACCAATGAAAAAGAGATAGAAGTGGCGGGGTGCAGAAATTGTTTTGACCTACTACACAACCAGAGGGTTTGAGATCCCATGTGAAATGTGAGATTAGTATCTGTTGGTTTAGAAGACACCTGTCTTCATCTCGTCAGAACCTCTTAAATTTAATAGCTGCCTGCAGCTGCTTTGAATTTGTCTAATTTGTTTTTAGTGGGCCATTTTAATATTCATAGATGACTTAAGTGAACCACAGTTGGTTAAATTTTAGAAAATATGGAAATGATGGGCTTTGAACAGATGGTTAAGAAGCCCACTCACAGAGTAGGTCACTGTCTTGATTTAATTTTTTTCATAGGGGATTCAGTAGGAAATAGGGAATTGTAGATGTCCAAGGACAGTAACCCTTGTACCATATTTAGATAATTAAAAAATTATATGGCAATTGTTGAAGGATTTTTCAACAGTTAAGGTGAATAAAAAAGCATACCATGTACACTGGAAAGTGTAATGACTCCCAAGCAGATTATTAGAATTATTGGATATTTCTCTCGCAGTCTGGACTCAAATATCTGGCACACAACTGGTAGACATGTGGAATTCAAAAATGTTAGACTGCCTTAGATAAGATAGCCCCCATGAAGAATTATGTTTAAAAAAAAAAGAAGAAGAATGCACCTCCTTGGTTCACTGCAGAGTTCAGAGAGAAAAAAGAGAGAACACATTTGGAAAAAAAATAGATTAAGCTACAGTCAGTGACTGGTGGGCAATAAAAGAGAAAATGATTACCTATGATAAAGCAGTGAGGAATGTAAAGTGAGTTTTCTTTTCACATAAATATCTTCATCAAAGAATTCCATAAAAGAGTTCTTTCTAATTTATGTATTCAGTTAAAAGAATTTATGAGTAAAATGGACTTCATATATGCCAGAAAATCTGTTCTTACCTCCATCATAGTTGATTAAAGGCAGTGGATTAAAAAGGGTCATCTGTTCTGATCCTAACACTGGCTTTTGTTATGCTCGGTCTTATCATTGTAATAGATTGCTTAGAGATGTTGAAGAATTGGAGGATCTGTTCAGGCCTGGCTTAAAGGTATCTACTACTACTACTTAACATTTCTAAAGCGCTACTAGGGTTACGCAGCGCTGTACAATTTAACATAGAAGGACAGTCCCTGCTCAAAGGAGCTTACAATCTAAAGGACACGTGAACAGTCAGTCTGATAGGGGCAGTCAAATTGGGGCAGTCAGGATTTCCTGAAAGGTAAGAGTTAGGTGCCGAATGCAGCATTGAAGAGGTGGGCTTTAAGCAAAGACTTGAAGATGGGCAGGGAGGGGGCTTGGCGTAAGGGCTCGGGAAGGTTGTTCCAAGCATAGGGTGAGGCGAGGCAGAATGAACGGAGCCTGGAGTTGGCGGTGGTGGAGAAGGGTAATGAGAGGAGGGAATTGTCCTGTGAACGGAGGTTTCGGGCGGGAACGTAATGGGAGATGAGGGTAGAGAGGTAGTGAGGGGAAGCAGACTGAGTGCATTTGTAGGTAAGAAGGAGAAGCTTGAACTGAATGTGGTATCTGATTGGAAGCCAGTGAAGTGACCTGAGGAGAGGGGTGATATGAGTATATCCCCCCTTCAATCTGTTCAGAACTCTGCTGCACGTCTTATATTCTGCCAGAACCGATATACTTCCTCATAGGGAAGTCGTCCCATCCCCTTTATCATTTTCATTGCCCTTCTCTGCACCTTTTCCAATTCCACTCTATCTTTTTTGAGATATGGCGACCAGAATTGAACACAATATTCGAGGTGCGTTGCACCATGGTGCGATACAAAGGCATTATAACATTCTCATTTTTGTTTTCCATTCCTTTCCTAATACTACCTAACATTCTATTTGCTTTCGTAGCCGCAGCAGCACACCGAGCAGAAGGTTTCAACATATAATCAACAATGACACCTAGATCCCTTTCTTGGTCTGTGACTCCTAACGTGGAACCTTGCATGACGTAGCTATAATTCGGGTTCCTCTTTCCCACATGCATCACTTTGCACTTGCTCACATTAAACATCATCTGCCATTTAGACGCCCTCCCAATCTCGTAAGGTCCTCTTTTAATTTTTCACAATCCTCCCATGATTTAACGACTTTGAATAACTAGCAGGCTTATTTTAGAAAGAGAAGGGCGTCCATCTTCCAACACAAATCAGGAGATGGGCGTTCTTCTCTCAGGGTCGCCCAAATCAGCATAATCGAAAGCCAATTTTGGGCGTCCTCAACTGCTTTCCGTCGCGGGGACGACCAAAGTTCCCGGGGGCGTGTCGGCACCGTAGCAAATGAGGGACTGGGACATAATTAAGAAATGGGCGTCCTCGGCTGATAATGGAAAAAAGAAGGGCGTCCCTGACGAGCACT
Organism: Microcaecilia unicolor; assembly: GCF_901765095.1. NCBI lineage: Eukaryota > Metazoa > Chordata > Amphibia > Gymnophiona > Siphonopidae > Microcaecilia > Microcaecilia unicolor. The sequence goes on along the minus strand of NC_044031.1, from coordinate 133,370,417 downwards.
TGGCCGACTTTAGTTGGTCCATTTTTCTTGCGACCAAGCCTCAAAAAGGTGCCCAAAATGACCAGATGACCACCAGAGGGAATCGGGGATGACCTCCCCTTACTCCCCCAGTGGTCACAAACCCCCTCCCACCCTAAAAAAATATAAAAACATTTATTGTCAGCCTCTATGCCAGCCTCAAATGTTATACCCAGCTCCATGACAGAAGTATGCAGGTCCCTGGAGCAGTTTTAGTGGGTGTAGTGCACTTCAGGCAGGCGGACCCAGGCCCATCCCCTCCTACCAGTTACACTTGTGGTGGTAAATGTGAGCCCTCCAAAACCCACCAGAAACCCACTGTACCCACATGTAGGTGCCCCCCTTCACCTGTAAGGGCTATGGTAGTGGTGTACAGTTGTGGGTAGTGGGGTTTGGGGGGGGGGGGGTTAGGGGGCTCAGCACCCAAGGTATGGGAGCTATGCATCTGGGAGCAATTTGTGAAGTCCACTGCAGTGCCCCCTAGGGTGCCCGGTTGGTGTCCTGTCATGTCAGGGGGACCAGTGCACTACGAATTCTGGCTTCTCCCACTACCAACGAGCTTGGATTTGGTCATTTTTGAGATGGGCGTACTCGGTTTCCATTATGGTCGAAAACCGGGGACGACCATCTCTAAGGACAGCCGTATTATCGAAACAAAAGATGGCCACCCATCTTATTTCGATAATACGGGTTTCCCCGCCCCTTCATGGGGGCTGCCCTGCAAGGACGCCCTCATGAAGACCTAGGCACCCCGTTCGATTATGCCCCTCTTTGTGTCATTAGCAAATTTAATTACCTCACTAGTTACTCCCATCTCTAGGTCATTTATAAATATGTTAAAAAGCAGCGGTCCCAGCACAGACCCCTGGGGAACCCCACTAACTACCCTTCTCTATTGAGAATACTGACCATTTAACCCTACTCTCTGTTTTCTATCTTTTAACCAGTTTTTACTCCACAGTAGAACACTACTTCCTATCCCATGACTCTCCAATTTCCTCTAGAGTCTTTCATGAGGTACTTTGTCAAATGCCTACTGAAAATCCAGATACACAATATCAACCGGCTCCCCTTTATCCACATGTTTGTTCACCCCTTCAAAGAAATGTAGTAGATTGGTGAGGCAAGATTTCCCTTCACTAAATCCATGACTCTGTCTCATTAATCCATGCTTTTGAATATGCTCTGTAATTTTGTTCTTTATAATAGTCTCTACCATTTTGCCTGGCACCGACATCAGACTCACCGGTCCATAATTTCCCAGGTCTCCTCTGGAACCTTTTTAAAAAATCAGCGTTATATTAGCCACCCTCCAATCTTCCAGTACCACGCTTGATTTTAAGGAAAAATTACATATTACTAACAATAACTCCGCAAGTTCATTTTTCAGTTCTATCAGCACTCTGTGATGAATACCACTTGCTACTCTTCAGTTTCTAGAACTGCCCCATTATATCCTCCAGGTTTACAGAGAATTCATTAAGTTTTTCTGACTCGTCAGCTTCGAATACCATTTCTGGCACCGGTATCCCACCCAAATCTTCCTCGGTGAAGACCGAAGCAAAGATTTCATTTAATCTCTCCGCTACGGCTTTGTCTTCCCTGATCGCCCCTTTTACTCCTTGGTCATCTAGCGGTCTAACTAATTCTTTTGCCAGCTTCCTGTTTTTAATATACCTAAAAAAAATTTTACTATGTGTTTTTGCCTCCAACGTAATCTTTTTTTTCGAAGTCCCTCTTAGCCTTCCTTAACAGTGCTTTGTATTTGACTTGACATTCTTTATGCTGTTTCTTATTATTTTCAGTCGGTTCCTTCTTCCATTTTCTGAAGGATTTTCTTTTAGGTCTAATAGCTTTTTTCACCTCACTTTTTAACCATGCCAGCTGTCTTCTGTCCTCTTTTGTTAATACGCGGAATATATTTGGCCTGGGCTTCCAGGATGGTGTTTTTGAACAGCATCCATGCCTGATGTAAATTTTTGACCCTCACAGCCGCTCCTCTAAGTTTTTTTTCACCATTCTTCTCATTTTATCATAGTCTCCTTTTTTAAAGTTAAACGCTAACGTATTTGATTTCCTATGTATAACTTCAAAGCTAATATCAACTCCGATCATATTATGATCACTGTTATCAAGTGGCCCCAGCACCATTACCTCCCGCACCAGATCACGCGCTCCACTATGGACTAGGTCTAGAATTCTTCCTTCTCTCGTCGGCTCTTGTACCAGCTGCTCCATAAAGCAGTCCTTGATTTCATCACGGTATTTTACCGCCTTAGCGTGCCCCGATATTACATTTACCCAGTCAATATCGGGGTAATTGAAATCACCCATTATTATTGTGTTGCCCAGTTTGTTTGCGCCCCTAATTTCCTTTAACATTTCTGCATCCTTCTGTTCATCCTGGCCAGATGGACGGTAGTACACTCCTATCACTATCCTTTTCCCCTTTACACATGGAATTTCAATCCATAGTGATTTCAAGAAGTGCTTTGTTTCCTGAAGAATTTTCAATCTATTTGATTCAAGGCTCTCGTTAATATACAAAGCTACCCCTCCACCAATTCGATCCACCCTATCACTGCGTTATAATTTGTACCCTGGTATGACAGTGTCCCACTGGTTATCCTCCTTCCACCAGGTCTCAGAGATGGCTATTATATCTAATTTACATCATGCTCAGTACTTGACAGTATTAATTTGCAATCTTTTGTCTGTTTTTTATTTTTATTTAAGGACACCTGATCTACTACGGTCTCTTTTGCAACCTCACTATCAGGATACCCTATCTTCCCTGTTTTGGTGATATCTTTAAAAGATACCTTATCCCGACCCATGTGCTTTTGAGCGACTGTCGGCCTTCTCCCCGTTTCTAGTTTAAAAGCTGCTCTATAGCTCTATATCCTTTTTAAATGCTGATGCCAGTAGCCTGGTCCCACCCTGGTTAAGGTGGAGCCCATCCTTTCAGAATAGGCTCCCCCTTCCCCAGAACGTTGCCCAGTTCCTAACAAATCTAAAACCCTCCTCCCTGCACCATCATTTCATCCACGCATTGAGACTCCGGAGCTCTGCCTGTCTCTTGGGCCCTGCATGTGGAACGGGTAGCATTTCAGAAAATGCTACCCTAGAGGTTCTGGATTTGAGCTGTAACCCATTCCCTGAGTTGTGCAGGAGAGGTTAGGGCTAATAATTCCATTTGTTTAACAGGCTGTTAGTGACAACTCGTAAAAGAGCTTTTTCCTGCACTGTCCCATAAAATCTGGAAAAAAATCTGTCAAAAAGAGTTTTGTCTGATATCTGATTATCTTTTATTTAGATATATGCTGAAAACTTGGCACTTTGTGCAGGTGGTTTGGAAATTAATGAAGGCCAGGCAAGGTGCCTGTTATTACAATCTATTATTGCCAAGTGTAACTGAATTCAATTAGATTAGTTTAATGCTAATGGCAATTACAGCGTATTGTGGGATGGTGTACAGGTTTTTCTTTGTCAACAGCCTTACTTGATTATGCTTGATGCAGCTTTATTTTAATGTTTTCTTATTTATTGATATGTTTTGAATGCTTTTTCAGTAATATTGTTTTAGTATTTAATTTTGAAACTATTACTGTGCTATGAGTATTATTACTATATACATAGTAACATAGTAAATGACGGCAGAAAAAGACCTGCATGGTCCATCCAGTCTGCCCAACAAGATAAACTCATATGTGCTACTTTTTGTGTATACCCTACTTTGATTTGTACCTGTTCTCTTCAGGGCACAGACCGTATAAGTCTGCCCAGCACTATCCCTGCCTCCCGCCACCGGCTCTGCCACCCAATCTCGGCTAAGATCCTTAGGATCCATTCCTTCTATGAGGATTTTGTTTTACATATGCTGGAATATGCTTTGGGCGCTAATTGTAGTAGTAGCATGTAAGATCCAAATAAAGCTAATTTGATTATGATAATGATTTATTATTATTATTTTTAATATTATCAAAAGCTACTGTAACCAGTAGAGATACAAGATGATTGAAGGATTTTAAGAAGGGGGTACATTAAATGCTACTTCTCAGATTTTATGACTATTTATTAAAGTATGGTATTTGCAGTTAATGTAAGTAATTACAAAAATTATAGCACAGTAACTGCAAAACCCCTGTGTTAACTGTAGAGGACATTCCAAGTATCTTCTCAAACAGCTTATTCATTTACTAAGCCGCGTAGCACCTACACGCACCAAACGCGTGCCAAAATGGAGCTATTGCCTGGCCCTTGCGGTAATTTCATTTTTGGCATGCAACCGATACACACATCTGAAAAATATTTTTTTATTTTTGGGCATGCATAACGGACGTGCACCAAGTGGCATTTGGCGCGTGTTGGTCATTACTAACCGGTTACCCCATGAGTCTTTACTGCTAGGTCAATGGCTGGCGGTAAGGTCTCAGACCCAAAATGGATGCGCAGCAATTTTCATTTTGCTGTACGTCCATTTTCAGCAAAACAAAAGCCTTTTTTATAGGCGCACTAAAAAATGGATCAGTGTGTGCCCAAAACCCGTGCCTACACTACCACAAGCAATTTTTCTGCGCGCCTTTGTAGAAGGACCCCATAATTTGTTTTTTATAGACTGCCCCATCATCACCCAAGGCAATAATCAATAATACAATACAGATAACACAGAGGCAGTTTCTTACCACAGGTTACCTGCATTGGAGATGATGCAGTGCAGTGAGCTGCATCTATTGAGGGGACAGTAACTGTCACATTATCTGCTGCATTGACATTTAAGAGTGGTAACTATCTCTGTATTAAAGGCAGTTTCTTCAAATGGGTTAGTTTTGCGCATACCATGACAGAAATGAACCTCACTCCTAAGCCAGGGCAGGTGGAAAATGATCTCAATCTCTCAAATTTACTTCTAGTGCTCACCAAAGTACTTGCATTGTGTCAAAGAGTGTTTGTATTAACCGTAAGGTAGTGCATATGCCCATTCTCTTTTGTAGGTCAATTTCGGTTTTGGTTTCGGTTAGGGCATCGAAACAGGCCCCAAACCCATTTTCTGCCCAGTTTCAGTTGTGGCCGAAAGGTTATTTTAAATTTCAGCCATATTTTCAGTTTCGGCCCAAAATGTGAAAGCAAAAAATATGTGCTTCGTCATATTTGTTTCCCTCCCTCCCCCAAACAGGAGTTGCCCCTCCTCCTAGACTCCCATGAGTGCCTCACCCATACGGCCCTCTGGGCCTATCTTACAATCTCTGGTGGTGTAGTAGGTGTTTAGTTGGAGCAAGAGTGGTCCCCAGTTACTCCTAGCCATTCTGACTCTGCTCTCAAAATGGCTGCCATGACAAGGGACATCGCTCATGCCTTGACTACATCTCTAGACCACCAGGGATTTTAAGTTAGTCCTGGGAAGAGGGGGGTACTCTATGTATTATTTTTTTGTACTGCGATTGCAAGTAATGCAGTTATGATCTTGCAGATTATTTTATAATACAGTGCTCCAATTAAATGCTTCTGATAATTGATACAAAAAATGAGCTGGAATTTGTCTGTAAATTTGAGATCCTAAGCTTCTAAGGAGTTATGATGTCAGCTGTCACTCTGAGTGTGGCACAATATCAGTCACTGTAAAATTACCATAGGTTTTAGTTTCAGTTTTTATTAGCTGCGGTCTATGTGTACGGAGGCTATTTTGCTTGGAAGTAAAATGAGGTCTTTCATTATTTAAATTCTAATATTCTTGCATGGATACTGTGGATTTAGCAGAGGGATGCGGACTGCAAACTTTGACACACCCCAGCGACCCTTACTGGTGATGAGTTTCGGCTGCATTTTCAATTTCAGCCGGGAGCTTTCAGGCAGTTTCGGTTTTCGCCAAAACTGGAAAACAAAAACAGTTTCAGTTGGCCTCTAATTCTCTTTCTAGTCTCCACCCATTCTCTGCCCCTTTCTGCATTAGGTGTTAAATTAACATTTGTTAACTGCAAGTACCTTATTATGAAGACTATTGATATTGTGCTCTGGACTGATTCTGGAATTGCACACAGTCTCACCAGAAACTCTTTCAGAAGTAATCTCACCTGCTTTTGCTGCTGGCAGCTCTTCTCCCTATGTAGCCAAGCATCCTTCAGAGTTTTGCCATCACCCTACTTACATGTTTGGCCACCTTAAGAGCATTACATATGATCACTTCCAGATCCTGTACTGTTCCCTTGAGTTTTTGCAGTCCAAGTGCATTTTTTTGCATTAAAACTTAGCTTCTCACTTCAAATGATTTCCAAAGCATTGCTAGATGCTTCTTTATATTTTCCACACTAATCCAGAGCCAGGGCAATTTTTTATCTATATCTGGAGTAGATATTCAGAATTATACCCACTCCACACAACTTTTATTTTCCAAAATTGAGCTTGCTTTAGTTGTGAGGGTGTGTGTGTATGTATGTGTGTGTGTGTGTGTGGGGGGGTGTTATATGAAAGGGTATGGAGAGGATTATCTACATTCGATCCCCCTCCCACCCTGAGTCCTCAGGACATGTGAAGACAGATGATCTGTCATTCAAGGCAGAGACAAGGAGGCCAGAAGACCAGTGATGTCTGTGGACAGAAGAATTTAAGGGTCCTTTTACCAAGCTGCAGCAAAAGAGGGCCTGCGCTGGTGTGAGCACGTGTTTTTGATGTGTGCTGAAGCCCCCTTTTACCACAGCAGGTAAAAGGCTGTTTTTTAAAAAACCTGTCATGCGGCCATTTGGGGGGGGGGGGGAGGAGCACTTACCGCCACCCATTGAGGTGGCAGTAAGGGCTCCTGCGCTAACCTGGCAGTAACCAGCAGCATGTAGCACTGCCCAATTACTGCCGAGTAAACACCAGCTCTACAAAAATAAAAACATTTTTGTAGCACCAGAAATGGAGCGCGCTGGGAGTGAGAACAGCATTGTATAAACACCCATTGATATTGAACATTATCTAGTGGAATATTGAATGTTTTGAAAAAATGTTTTGCAAAAAATGTTTTTATGGACGCTGGATTCTGTGTTAGGCTTGATGAATACTAACAATTATACAAATTTAAAACTTTGGGAAGGTTTTTTTTTAGCCGATGATGAAGAGTAGATCTATTGGATCACATTTATCTCTATAGACATTTGGGTTTGGAGCTCTTTGAGGCTTTTCCTTCCTTTACCTTCAAGTTGATATTTCAAATAGAAGTCTCTCTTTGCGTAAATGGATCAGTTAGTGTGTATATTTTGAAAAGACTACAATGTTGCAGTATCGTCTAGAGTCTAAAGGCTCGTAATATAATACAAAATGTGCGGTGACTCTAGGAAACAAATTTCAAAAAGATGTGCTTGGAAGTGGAGAAAACCCTCAGAAACCTGGGACAGACAGTCGCAGGTTTAGAGCGAGGTTACTGACATCAAAAGTAACACCCGCTCAGATTCTATCATTGGGTATAAAAGCTCCACTATTTACTTATTGGGATTTTTTCAAGGTTTTATCAAACATTTTAACTTTGTCTAAAGATATGATTCTTGATTGCTAAACTGTTAAACTTCCAGCATTGCTTCGCTTAATAACAAAAGTAAAACACTCTTATCTTTATGTTCGACGGGGGCCACCTCCGTTTCACCCTAACATCAAGGCTTCCTCAGGAACAGAGCTTTTGATCACGATACTGAGAATAGCTTAACGGAGCACCATGCATTTCATTTACACACTCATTTACTGTCCTAAAAGTGCGTTCATTTTACAGCTCCTCCTTACCTCATCTTTTTTAGCCCTCCCTACACCCCTGCTTGAGAGCTCTGCTGATTTCGTGACACTTATCTGTGCCCTATTCCACCACCAGCTCCGGACTTAATACCTTACACCATGTTGTGTCATATTCCAGGAATAGACTTTCAGAGTAACTACATTATGCTCCCTCTCTGGTTCTATTCAAATCCAGGCTGAGAGCTGCTCTTAATTTATAACCCATTATTCTTTTGTTTATACCCATTGTTTTAAATGATTTCCCATATTTCCCTGTTTATCTTGAATATATTGTAAGCTCTGTGGAGCAGGGACTGTCTCTTAAGCATATCTGTTCAGTGCTGCATATGTCTCGTAGTGCTATGGAAATAGGTAGCAGTAGTCATGGTAGTAATATAAGCAGTAATAAGGCTATTCAGTCACTTACCTTAAATGTTTACCACATATGAATAACTTTATAGATCTGTACTAGTAGGTTATTCTTCCCAATTCACATTTTAATCTCTCCCATATAGCAAAACTTAATGCATTTTTTGGATGGAAGCAGACATGTTAAGTTACTGTGTTCTAAATATTGATGCTGTTTTTTATGCTTTCCCTGGGGTTTCAGAAAGGAAAATAATCCAATTTTATTCATACTACAATGCAGTACATTTTGCAATAACCAAAATGATATATAAGCATGTTAATAATTCATTTTAGTCCTACAAATTTTAATCGCTTGGTCTATTTTGGGAGCAGGTTAAAGCCAAACAATATCCTTTTTAGACACAAGAACAACTCTAACATTTTTTCCCATCAGAATTAGGTTTCACTTCCAAGTCAATATGTATGCTCCAAGTAAAGGGGTGTTGGCCAGACATCGTCAACCTGCTGGATCCAAAGCTCTGGAGATAAAGAACATACACAGCATACTTATATGGCACTTCAGTGAAGTACATTTATCTTCTGCCATACCTAATTGACTCCAGCTTGAAAACAAATCATGCAGTTATTCATTATGTGGAAAATCTGAACTTGCTAAAATCTTTCTTTAAAAACAAAAGAAAAGAAAAGAAAAATTGTTACGAATATGCTTTTCTTTTCAAAAGAAAAGAACCAATTCACTTCAGAACCATTCTTTTTTTTTTTTTACCTTTCATCCCCTTAGAGGCCTCTCGTCTTGCTCCTAATTTGTACCCCCCCCCCCCCCACAAGAGACTGTGTTTCGCGGAGGGTCGTAATCGAAAGGGATGCCCAAGTTTTCCTGGGGACATACTCGCAGGACGGCTCCAGCAAGGGGTGGGGAAACCTGTATTATCGAAACAAGATGGGCGGCCATCTTTCATTTCGATAATACAGTCGGGGATGCCCAAATCAGCAAATTTAGCTCGACCTTAGAGATGGTCGTCTCCAGCAGAGATGGTCGTCCCCAGGTCTTGGTCGTTTCTGATTTTCAGCAATAATGGAAAGCGAGGACGCCCATCTCAGAAGCGACCAAATCCAAGCCATTTGGTTGTGTGAGGAGCCAGCATTCGTAGTGCACTGGTCCCCCTGACATGCCAGGACACCAACCGGGCACTGTAGGGGACACTGCAGTGGACTTCACAAATTGCTCCCAGGTACATAGCTCCCTTACCTTCAGCCAGATGCACTAACTGAACAGAAAAAGTCCTTCCCTTACTGATCCCTTAGAGATTTGGAAAGGAACGGGCATGCATGAAGGAAATCGCATGCAAATGAGCTTCTCGCTGTTAGCTCATTTGCACACGATTTCCTTCCTAAGGAGGGGAAGCAAGTGCAGAGCAGCCAAGCGTTATGCTTGCATTTGGTCGTTTCTGAGATGGGCATCCTTAGTTTCCATTATCGCCGAAAATCAGAAACGACCAAGTCTAAGGACGACCATCTCTAGGGACAACCTAAATGTCAGGATTTGGGCGTCCCTGACCGTATTATCGAAACGAAAGATGGGTGTCTATCTTGTTTCAATAATACGGGTTTCCCCACCCCTTCACCGGGACGTCCTGCGAAGACGTCCTCAGGAAAACTTGGGCGCCCCTTTCAATTATGCCCCTCCAAGTGTCTCTGTCATCCACCTGAAGCAGAACCTTAGGGGTCTCTACATGTAAGATTTCAAATGTAATGTATAGGGGATGTTAGCTATAAATTAAGATGGACATTAGAGTTTAATGTTCTGCAAACTGATAGGGATGGGAAGTCAGATAATTTTAATTTCTTGTCATTTCCTGCATTGTTTCCAGAAATTTTCATTTTGTTCATTTTGTCTAAGCATTTGTTCATTATGGGAGCAATGTCATCAAGAGTGTGCACTATTTGCAAAGAAGTCATACGCTTTTCTGGATTAGTGCATGCAACCGCAATAGTTCGTTCATGTATAATAGGTCATGCATGTGCACACTACCTGGGAAAGATGCACACTCTTTGCACTATTATCAGAGAATGAAAAAAAAATACAAGAGCCCAATATTCAGACCGTGGGAGTTAGCCCGGGTAACGCCCGCAGTCAGTGCCGAGCCCAGACAATCAATGCCAGGCCAATTCCAGTGACCAGCATTGAATATCCAGTTTATTTTTGGCTGGTTCAAATTTAACCAGCCAAGCCAATATTTTATTTATTTATTTATTTATTTATTTTAGTGCATTTGTATCCCACATTTTCCCACCTATTTGCGGGCTCAGTGTGGCTTACAATACATTGTGAATGATGAAAAAACAGTTTGTTACAATTCGATTATGGGTTACATTATGAAGAGTTATGGGAAGACAAAGTCAAAATATCATTAGGGGAATAGAGCAATGGAATGTACCAATGGGAAAATGGTAGGGCGATAGATCAATAGCGAGAGAACATTTGGGTATGACAATTTTATCTGTGGGTAGAGTTTTAAGTGTGGTGAAAATACGGGGGAAGAGAATTCAGAAGAGAGTGTATTGATGCATTTCTATTAGTGTGTATGGACTTCATGTGTTTTGATCCTTGCGATAAGTTTTCTCAAAGAGATGAGTCTTCAATAGTTTGCGGAAGTCGGTTAATTCGTAGATCGTTTTCAGGTTGCGTGGTAGTGTATTCCAGAATTGCGTGCTCATATAATATTGAATATTCAGCGCTGGCTGGTTAAATGTGAACTGCCTAAAGACAGGCCTGGTATTCACTTGGCCAAATATGGTTGCCAAACGTGCTGAAAATCGGCAAATAGTCAGTTATATTATGTGATATAATAAGTGCACTAGTTGCATGACATGTAACATCAAATGGGCAGTACCAGTGGGCGGAGAATGGGTGTGTCATGGGCATTCTGCCTAGCAATACACACATCTTATAGAATAGTATCAGATAAGCATATTACTAGGTGCACTTAGGCTCACCAGCTTATACCTGCCATTGAACTAACTTTTAGTGCTTCAAAGCAGGTTTACACTACTATTATAAAATAACTAGTAAAAAAAGGCCCGTTTCCGAAACCAATGAAACGGGCGCTAGCATGTGGCTTTTTTTTGTGTGTGTGTGTATGTGTCACAGAGTTATTTGTGTGTGTGTGTGTGTGTGTGTGTTTGTGTGTGTGTGTGTGTGTGTGTGTGTGTGTGTGAGTGTGTGAGGGTGGGGTGTGTGTGCAAGTTGTTGATGTGTGTCTTTTTTGTTTTGTTTTGTTTTTTGGGTAGGGGGTTGGGGGATGTGCTGTGCTGCAGTGGCGTAGCTAGGGTAGTTGACACCCAGGGCCGGTCATTTTTTAACACCCCCCCCCCCCCCCCCCCCCCCCCCCCCGAAATCCAATACTAGGCATACCAAGAATACAAAACACTCAGGACCTATAGAGCAATTCTACCATACCATAAGCAGTAATTTGTATGAGTCACACAAGGAAAAGGAATGCATCTTAAACACTACAGTGAGCACTAGAACATCAATTCACCTATTGTAAAACGAAAACAGACAGATTAGTACAGATCGTCGATCCTGCACAGTCAATGCCAACCGAAAGCCATGTCTTTTTCACAAATAGATACACCCTAATCCACTATAGAATAAGTAATCACAAACTTTCTATTTAGACAAAAATTAAACTGAACCCCCGATGCCAGACTCTGCATACAATGCAACACCACAGAAACAGAAAATGTCCTCTAGTACTGTGCAAAATATAAAGACAGCAGATGTAAATTTGAAAAAACTAACAAATACCAATCACCACTTTACAAATTCACAAATAGAAATAAAACAAATAATATCATTTTATTGGACTAATACATTTAGCTTTCAGAGGCCAAAACCTCCTTCCTCAGGTCAATTCAGTATAGTACTGTTAGTGTCCTATCCTGACCTGAGGAAGGGGGTTTTGTTCTCTGAAAGTAAAATGTATTAAAATTAGTCCAATAAAAAGATTACCTTATTTACATGTTCTATTATAAACATTTATTAACACAGCTACAATACTACTTTATCCTAAAGCAAAAAATAAAAATATATATTTACAGTTCGTTGTCTCTGGTTTCTGCTTTCCTCATCTTTTCACTGTCTTCCTTCTATCCAGCATCTGTCTTCGCTCTCTCTCTCTCTCTCTGCCATCCAGTGTCTGCCCTCTCTCTCTGCCCCTTCCATCCACTTCTGCCCCTCCCATGCACCATCTGCCCCAGTCTGCCATCTCTCTCTCCCCCTTCCATCAACATCTGCCCTCTATCTCTGCCCCTTCCATCCACCATTTGCCCCAGTCTGCCCTCTTTCTCTCTCCCCTTCCACCCACCATCTGCCCTTTCTCTCTGCCCCTTCAATCCGTCTGCCCTCCCTCCCCCATCCGTCCAGGGTCTGCCCTCCCTCACGTGCCCCCCTTCCATCCAGGATCTGTCCCCTCTCTCTCTGCCCCCTCTTTTCAGCCCCCAGTTCCAGTCCCCTTCATCCACCACATGCCTTGTATCCCCCCCTTTCAGCCCCAGACCCATTCTCCCACCTGCCCCAGGCATGGGCCCATTTTCCCTCCTGCCCCCTTGTCAGACCCCAGTTCCAGCTTCAGACCCCTTCTCCCATCTGAGCACTCCCCTCCCCCCCAATCCCCTTCTCCCCTTTCTGAGCACCCATCTGAGCTCCCCCACCCTCCCTAATCCCCTTTAAGCACCCCTCTGAGCTCCCCCACCCCTCCCCAATCCCCTTCTCCCCTCCTTGATGCTCTCCCACCCTCCCTAATCCCCTTTAAGCACCCCTCTGAGCTCCCCCACCCCTCCCCAATCCCCTTCTCCCCTCTCTGAGCTCCCCACCCTCCCTAATCCCCTTTAAGCACCCCTCTGAGCTCCCCCACCCTTCCCCAATCCCCTTCTCCCCTCCCTAACCCCCTTTAAGCACCCCTCTGAGGTCCCCACCCCTTCCCAATCCCCTTCTCCCCTCTCTGAGGCCCCCTCCCCTCCCCAATCCCCTTCTCCCCTCTCTGAGCTCCCCACCCTCCCTAATCCCCTTTAAGCACCCCTCTGAGGTCCCCTCCCCTCCCCAATCCCCTCTCTAATCCCATTTAAGCACCCCTCTGAGGTCCCCCACCCTTCCCCAATCCCTTCTCCCCTCTCTGAGCTCCCCAACCCTCCCTAACCCCCTTTAAGCACCCCTCTGAGCTCCCCCACCCTTCCCCAATCCCCTTCTCCCCTCTCTGAGCTCCCCACCCTCCCTAATCCCATTTAAGCACCCCTCTGAGGTCCCCCACCCTTCCCCAATCCCCTTCTCCCCTCCTTGATGCTCTCCCACCCTCCCTAATCCCCTTTAAGCACCCCTCTAAGCGCCCCCACCCCTCTCCAATCCCCTTCTCCCCTCTGAATCCCCCCTCCCATCCCGACCCGACCCGAGATCCGTTCTCCTACCCTGTCCTGCTTAAAAAAAATTTTTTTTTGAAGCGCCGGAAAGTGGCAGGCAGCGCGCCTCGCATCTGCCCTGCTAGTAAAGAAGATCTCGTTGACGTCGTCACCCTTCCCACATTGAGTCCCACCCCCCCCCCCCTCTGAGGCAACTTCCTATTACCGCGAGGGTGGGCGGGACTCAGTGTGGGAAGGACGACGACGTCAGCGAGATCTTCTTTACTAGCAGGGCAGACGCGAGGCGCGCTGCCTGCCACTCTCCGGCGCTTCGAAAAAAAAATGTAAAGGCAGAGCAGCGGGAGCGGAGCACCCCCTCACCCGATGACACCCGGGGCGGACCGCCCCCACCGCCCCGCCCTTGCTACGCCACTGCTGTGCTGTTCTGGAAAAGTGGGATGGATTGGTGTGTGGCTTTGAGGGTGTGTTTCTGTTGTATTGTGTGTGTGTGGTTTTGTCTGTCAAGGAAGTTTGTGGATGGGGGTCTTTCTGTTGGTGAAATGTAAATGTGGTTGTAGGGGGGTTAGCCTTTGCTGAGTGGTGGATTGTTTTTTCCGGGGTTTTTTTTTGTGTTGTTCTGAGGCAGTAGTGTTGTTTTAGATGGGCGGAAGGTAGAGGAGCACGTTCTTGGTCTGTCGGTATTTTTTGGCCGTTTCAGGGCTGCTGTAGGGGAACTCTGGAAGAGAAATGTGCTGTGGGAAGCAGCGCCGTCTTTTTCCATTTGGCTGGGATTCTGGGCATCCTGGAGGTGGGAGACGGCTGGCCTGAGGACGGGGATGGTTGTTTTAAGTTGGCAGAAGGGAGAAGAGCATGGTCTCGGGCCGTCGGGGGGTGATCTGGTATGTTCGGTCCATTTCAGGCCGGCTACAGGGGGATTGCTGGAACATTTATGTGCTGCAGGAAGCAGCATCGTCTTTTTCCGGGTGCTCGGGGAATCCCCGAGGTGGGAGACGGCTTGCCTGAGGCTGGGGATGGTTGGGCACGTCCTTGGCCGCTTCGGCAAAAGGGGAAGAGGAAGGGGGTGGGGAGTTACCTGCAGCTGCGTGAGAAACTGGGTATTCTTTGTTTGTTTTGTATTATTAGTTTGCATTTCTGTTGAAGAAAGAGTGGATGCCTTTCGAATGATGGAGGTGTTGCGTCGGTGTGCGGTTGTTTCGTTAGTTTGGCAGCCAGTCTCCAGCGATTCCTAGGCAGGGAAGGAGTAGGAAAACACACTCCGCATGTTTACCTACTCCTCCCCCTTTCTTGGTCGCTGTTTGCTGCTGGCTGGGTTGCGGGTAATCCTTCCAGCTGAGCCACAGCTTCTGTTCACCCACGTCCCAGATGTTGAGGGGCACGCTGTTCTCCGGCTCCACCGACTCCACGTCAAGCGGATCCAAATATAGTCTGTGCTATAGGCCCTCTGGCACTCTTCAGTACCGGCATTAGGCATTAAAAATTTTCTCCCCCCCCCCCCCCCCTCCCGGTCTATTTTTGCACATACCCACAGCAGGAATATTCTTCTCTCGTTCCAGCGGTGGTTCTGTGCTCTCCGTGCTGCACAGATAATGAGCCGTTCTGCTGGTGAATGCTCCTCCCTTATTGTCACATAGTTTCCTCTGATAGGTCCATCTTACTTCGCCTAGCATTGCCTGGGAATGGTTTTGTGATGGTTCTTTGTGTTTCAGAACGTTGAGGGTGTTTTTTCTGATTGGTCCGTCATGCGAGGGCGGGGCAGAGAGACATGGTCATTGTTGTGGCTTCACCACCATGAACTGACGAACCCTTCAGGGAGTGACTGAGTGACTTTAGAACGTTGTCTTCAGAATGTTGAGGGTGAGTTTTATTATAGTAGATAATAATAATAATTTAGATATGCCTTAACGCTGTTCTAGAATTAGTGCTAAGTGCACCCTTTTGTCGCAACTACATTTTAGTGCCACTTTATGGAATTTCCCCTCTAACTTCTTCAGAGTGCTCCTGTCAGTCTTCGTGCCACGTTACCCATCTCCTGTTGCACTGAGATCTTCCTGACAATGTTGGTGCTGTGTTGCCCCTATTCCTGTGCCTTGAGATCTTCATTCCACTCTTGGTGCCACTTTTTACCCCCTCTGACAGTGGTTTGGAGTCCTCATGTCACTGTTCAAGTCCTTCGCCTTTCAGGTTTCCATGGGTTCTTTGCCACTTGATGTTTTGGAGTGCTGTTGCCTCTCCACCAGAAATCTTTAAGCAAATTTGATTATAAATGTACGAAACCCCACTGTTAGAGTGAAAATTGCTTGCCCCAATGATGTTAATAGACCCAAATAATGACATATCCAAACACTTAAGTCCAAACACAAACTAAATGGGTGATAGGTCTAATGACAAATCTAACTGAAAATATGGATCATTTACCCCAGACTACAACAAACATTGTGTAATATTCAGCAGCTGGCCAGGGGAACTGGGCTCAATTCCCACTGCAGCAATTTGTGATGCTGGGCAAGTCACTTTAACCCTCTGTTGCCCTAGATACAAAATCAGTACCTATATATAATATGTAAACTGTGGGGATATTTAAATTTGAAATGAAATCAAATCAGTTCTGAATTCCCACAGTGTTTTTACAAACTGATTTTTCATTTCTAAATGTAAAACTCAAAACAGTTGGTAAATTAGCTTCCAGGCTCAAAATGAAACTGAATTGGAGACTAATTATTCTCTCCATCTTTTACATATGAAGATTGATATTCAGCCAACCAATATCCAGTTAATGCAGTTATCTTTAACCAGATATGTGGAGGGGCATAATCAAAAGTGGGTGCCCATCTCCATGGGCGTCCATCTCCGTGGGCGGCCATGCAAAGGGGCGGGACAAACCGTATTTTTGAAAAAAGTTGGGCGCCCATCTTTTTTTCGATATTACAGGTTGTGCGGGGCAAATGCCCAGGATTTGGGCGTTTTTGAGCTGGGCATGATCGGTTTTCAGCGATAATGGAAACCGAAGGCGCCCAGCTCAAAAATGAACAAATCCAAGGCATTGGGTCATGGAAAGGGCCAGGATTCATAGTGCACTGGTCCCCCTCACATGCCAGGACACCAACTGGGCACCCTAAGGGGCACTTTTACAAATTAAAAAAAAAATTAAAATAGCTCCCAGGTGCATAGCACCCTTCCTTTGTGTGCTGAGCCCCCCAAATCCCCCCAAAACCCACTGCCCACAAGTCTAAATCATTATCATAGCCCTAAGGGGTGCCAGGGGGCGACTACATGTGGGTACAGTGGGTTTTGGGGGATTTTGGATGGTTCAACATTAACCAGCACAAGAGGAACAGGTAGGGGGGATGGGCCTGGGTCCGCCTGCCTGACATCCACTGCACCCACTAACAACTGCTCCAAGTTACCTGCATACTGCTGTCAGGTAGCTGGGTATGACATTTGAGGCTCGCATACAGGCTGTCAAAAAAAGTTTTTAAAGTTCTTTTTTTGTGGTGGGAGGGGGTTAGTGACCACTGGGGGAGTAAGGGGAGGTCATCCCCAATTCCCTCCGGTGGTCATCTGGCCAGTTGGGGCACTTTTTTGGGACTTGTGTCGTGAAAAAAAAGGGTCCAGCAAAAGTGACCCAAATTCTCGCTTCTGCAGCCCTTTTTTCCGATTATCGGCTGAAGGCGCCCATCTCTCCTCGGCTGATAAACACACCCCAGTCCCACCTTCACCACGCCTCTGACACGTCCCCGTCAACTTTGTTCGTTCCCGCGACGGAGTGCAGTTGAAGATGCCCAAAATCGGCTCCCAATTTGGGTCGAAATATGGGCGCCCATCACTTTCAAAAATAAGGCCGTTAGTCAACTGTGGGCCTACTGTTAAAGTGTTTTATCATTCCACTATCTTGTGCTATTTTAGCATAGGTTCCATTTTATGCAATGAGACCTAGTTACTAATAACTGAGGTTAACAGTAAAATAACATGTCTCAACAGTAGCCCGCATCGATAACTTCCTCCATTATTTGGTTAATTCAGTTGAATAAGCAGTGTGAGTGGGTGAGGGCAACATGACTCTACGTCATATTTCTAAAACACAGGCATTAACATTTCAAAATGTTTGGGGTGCCAAACACAATACAAATTAACCCTGCCTGAACACAATGAAGGAGCTTGCTCAATATTGTGGGGGTGGAGGCTCAGCACTCACTAGCACCTAAATAGCTGTCTCTTATGGTCATAAAGTAAAGCACATAAATTACCCAGCTATTACTTCACATCTTCTAATTTAGGGGGCCTTTTACTAAGGTGCGCTAACGTTTTTAGCTCTTTCTAAAAATCAGCTGATGCTTAATGCTAAGATGTCCATAGGAATATAATGGGTGTCTCAGGAGTCCTTTTACCAAGCTGTGGTAAAAAGGGCCCTGTGGTAGAGGTGGGGGCCATTTTTCCCACGCGCAAGGGCCCTTTTTACTGCAGTGGTAAAAAGCCTCCCAAAAAATGGCCATGCGGTAAGATTATTCTTACCGCATGGCCATGCAGGGGGGAGAACTTACCATTACCCATTGAGGTAGCAGTAAGGGCTCCCATGGTAACTCAGCAATAACACTGCCCGATTACCACCAGGTTAGCACCGCACTAGAAATCTGTGAATATTTTCCAGCATGTCGGAAATGGTGTGCACTCGAGACGGAACTACCACAGGTGGCTGCATTGGGCCAGTAGTAGTTCCAAGTTGCCACACAGCAAGCCCATTGCCATGTGGCAACCCTTTTGTAAAAGGCAGAGGCGTAGCTATGTGGGGCCACGGGGGCAGTGGTGTAAGAAGGGGGCGGGAGGGGCGGCCCGCCCCGGGTGCAAGCTGCAGGGGGGTTTCGGCTCCGCTGGTTCCCTGCTCCCTCTGCCCCGGAACAGGTTACTTCCTGTTCCAGGGCAGAGAGAGCAGGGAACCAGCGTAGCTGACACAGCTCCCAGCAACGTACACTCGGGGCAGACCGGCCCTCCCGCCCGCCCTCTTTCCTACGCCACTGGTAAGAATGCACTCCGGGAGGGGGTGCATGCCGGGGGGGGGGGGGTTGCGCTGTGCTGCACCCGGGGGGGGGGGTGCGCCGTGGCGAACCGCCCCGGGTGGCTGCTGCCCTCACTATGGCTCTGCACGGGGGCATGGGCCCTATAGATTTGGCCCTGGCCTCCCGCAGCTGACCCTCTCAACCCCCCTCCCACTGCCATCTCTCCCTCGCCACCGTCGCTGTCAGGTACCTTTGCTGGCAGGGGTCCCCAACCCCCACCAGCCAAAGTCCTCTTATCCGGCACGGCTGCATTGCTGATCTAAAAGCAAGGCTTCTGTTTCTGTGAGTCTGACGTCCTGCACGTACAACGTGCAGGACGTCAGACTCACAGAAACAGAAGCCTTGCTTGCAGATCAGCAATGCGGCCGCGCCGGAGAAGAGGACTTCAGATGGCGGGGGTTTGGGACCCCCGCCAGCAAAGGTACCTGACAGCGGGAAGGGGGGTCAAAAGGGTTGATGTCGGGGGGGGGTCAAAGGTGGTGGTGGCGGTGGTGGTGGTGGTGGCAGTGGTGGTGGTGGTGGCGGTGGCGGTGGTGGCATGGAGGTCAAAAATGGCAGGGGGGTCAGTGGTGCCGGGGGGGGTAAAATGTGCCCCCTCACCTCGGGCTCTGGACCCCCGTCCTGCCGAAGTCTGGCTACACCCCTGGTAAAAGGGCCCCTCAGTGCTTAGCGCCAGCTGATGTTTAGCGTGAACTAAAAACACTAGCGCATTTTGTAAAAGACCCTCTTAATAACTAGCGTTTTGAGATGATTTGATTTATTAACTTGAAATACCATTTAATGCAGCAGAGTTTTAAAGCAGTTTACAAAAAGCAGAGATGCCCAGACAAAACGTATGAGAGTTGTCAACCCAGGACATTAAAAGTTGAAACTATACCTGATTAACTCCTAAAATTAATCTCTCACATCTTTTGACTATAAGCCACATGTTACTAATGTCAGTGATTTCACCATTGTGTTATTGAAGTCTGTCTAATCAGCATTTTTCAGTATTTAGTGTTGTAGCTGATTATAACTCTCTCTCCTTTGAATTGCTGCATTTAACTTAAATCAGTTATGAAATCAGCCACTTAAGCAAATCTAAATGACTGCATATTCTTCTCCTCGCAAAACATAATTTCAAGGTGTTAATTTTCAATGGTGTAAGTCTTTTACAACTTCTGCAATCAAGCTTATTAAATTACATTCTCTTTTTTGAATAATTATTAAAATAGTTCTTACGTTTTCTTAAAGCCCTTGTTCCTGGAACATTTTCATGTATGACTTACCAGGTTTACCTAGAAAAATTAACTCAGCAAATGCTTTTTTTGTTCAGATTTAAAATAACTGAGAACTGGCAGCTGTGGTGATATATTTAAAACCTCTGGTGCTTATTTTCAATTCAATTCTTGTATACCGCTAATATCCCCTTTCCAGGGTTCAGTGCAGTTTACATTCTAGGTGAGACAAAAGTAGATAGTGTTAGTATGAGGTATGAGAAACATTAAAGACCATTGGTGTAATGCATGAGACTAAAAACATTAAAGGAAAGGATAATGGATGATACTAGGAAGTAGAAGTCATGATGGATTATTATGAGGCAGTTTTTGGGAAGAGAAAGGTTTTTAGCCTCTTTCCTGAAGTCGAAATAGCTGTTCTCTGTTCTGATGGGGTTGATGCCGGGAATAGAGAGTTTGACTGCAAATATGGGGAATAGAGAGCTGAAAATCTTCTGATTTCGAATTGTCTTTTGAAATGGTGATGCTAGCATTAGTTGTTGTTTCAGTCTGTTAGACTGGACCAGATGTAGTTAAGTGGTCTTAGTCAGCAGTTCAGAGGTAAAGCCCTGTAATATTTGAAAAACTAAGCAAGCAGCTTTGAACCTGAGTCTTTCTGCCAGGGGCGTAGCCAGACACCCAATTTTGGGTGGGCCTGGGCCCAAGATGGGTGGGCAGAAGAACTCCGCCCTGTCCCACAAGTGATTTGGTCTCTCCCTCTCTCACCTGCATGCCATATGGTCTCTCAAACATCCCCCTCCCCCATACCTTTTAAATAGCAGATTTTCACTGGCAGCTAGCAGCAACTAATACACACTGCTTATGTTGGCCCCACAGCCTTCCCTCTGATGCAACTTCCTGTTTCTGCATAGGTGGGAATACATTAGAGGGAAGGCTGGTATGCAGGAAGGACAGTTGTTGGGAATTTTCGGCTGGTGGGGTTTGGGGATCCCTGCCAGACACTTCATAGGTGTGCTGCTACTGGGTGGGCCTGAGCTCAAAGTGGGTGGGCCTGCACCCACCCGAGCCCACCCTTGGCTACGCCACTGCTTTCTGCCATGGGAAGCCAGTGCAGTTTATTTAGATTAGTTGAAACACTAGTATATCTATTCAATCTGTATATTAGTCTTGCAACTGTAAGCAGATGGACATCTGAAAATGACCAAAAAAAGTCCATCAAAAACCCCTCTTTTACAAATCCATGCTAGTAGCTGCTGGTGCAGTAATACCAGCACAGCCCATTCAAAGTGAATGGCTATGTCAGCATTGCCATGCGGCATCTGCTAGCACAGCTTGTAAAAGGGGGGGGAGGAGAATTTTGTATAGGGTGCCCACAAAACAAATTCTAGAAGTTTAAGTATGAGCTCAATATTAGTTGCAAAAGTCACTAATAAAGTAGAGCAAGAGGCAATAATATCCTGTGTGTCCTCCAGGAAAGTAGTCAATTCCCCTGGTCCAAGGCCAGGTATTCTTTTAACCACTTCCTCGTAGGGCCATTTCACAGACATAGGAAGGTAAGAGCATTTCAAAAAAGAAATTGAATCAGGATTATCCATCTTCAGAATTTCCTTTAAATATTTCCTTAATAAAATCTCCGCTGAAATCAATGGAGTTACAGGAACATTTAGAAACCTAAAATTATTTATACATCATTGATTTTTAAGATGTTTGATCTTGTGATGAAGCGTCAGGCAATCCTTCACTGCTGAGACCTGCACAGCCTGCAAAGGCTTTACCTGCGCTTGCATAGCACTAGTAACGGCATTCAATTTAGTGAACTTATTCTGCAAATCTGAAAAATTTGAAGCCACATTAGAAGAAAAAGTACACAATTGGACTCTCTTCCCTTTCAATAACTCCTTGGTTCTGGTCACAACTCTCCATATATCTACTAAAGAAATTTCTCCTTCACCAACTTGGCTTATGGAATATCAAGACCTGGGCCAAAAACAACAGGTTCTAATTTAGGAGGCTGCTCCTCACACAGGGAAGAAGATAAGGAAGAAAGTTCCAGTTCACCTCACTGCTGCAATTGCATGGGTTTCATGGCCTGGTGAATGTCTTTATTTGTGGGCAGTATAGGAGGAATCTGTGCCTCTGAACTCAAGGAGATACCACCGGAGGATACCAACAAAGTATTCACAGCTGGGGTGGTCTTTCCAAGATGTCTATCCATAGACCCTCTAACGACTGAAGTACATGTCATCAGATTCTTAACCTTAGCCTTCTGCTTCCCCTTCTTAAACCATTTAATAACAAGTTAATATCACTCTATCAGATCTTTAAAATCCTTCAAAATGCATTCCTAATAGAGCAGCAAGCAAGTGTAAGGAATAATCTAGTGGTCAGTGCAGCGGACTTTGAACAATGGGACCCAGGTGTAACTCCCAACTGAACTCTTATTTTTGTAAAAATATGTGAGCCCTCCTGGAACATTAAAATACCTACTGTACCTGAATATATGTCACCTGCAAGTATAATGGCTATTGTAGATGTGGCCTAAGAAAAATTGTTCATTGGAGAGCAAAATATAAATATTATACTATTCAAAATGTTGCTAACATTGATTATGAACAACCTAGCTACAGACTCAAATATAATAATAATAATAATAATAATAATAATAATAATAATAATAATAATAATAATAATAATAAAAGAAAGTAAACCTCAGCTGCCAAGGAAGAGCTACAATGTCTTACCTTCTTCATTGGCTATTATCACAGGTTCCAATGAAGAAAGCCCCAAACCCAAGAGCATTAGAAGACAACTCCACAAAGGAGAAAAAAACTATTGCTCCCCTAAAAAAAAAAAAACAGGCAAAAAAGGAATAGATGGGAGGGGAGAGGCAGCGGGTCTGGTGGGCAGGTAAGGTCGCAGTTCAGGCAGGGGAGTTTAGTCAAATTATGTTTTTCTCCATTTTTGTTACTAACTTTTTTCTACCTCTTCTGATGCCTTCCCAAGGAGTTGAGGCAGACAGGTCTGCCCCTCCCTCTTGCCCCTCCATTGCTTGGCAAGGAAGTATGACAGGTCATCCAGTTCTATTTTGGATCTCAGCAGCAGTGCTATCTCATGCCCCAAAGGCATTGAAAGGAATAGTTAGAGATAAGGGGCAGGGGCTAGAAGGTGGATTTGCCATTGTAGTAGGCTCCATATGACAGCTCTTGTGTGAGGGAGGGAGAAAATCCTTGGGGACATGTTGGGTTGAACTGGGTCATCATAGGCCCTTGATGGAAGCCCTCAAGATATGGGGCCCAAGGGAGTAAATTGGGTTATTAAAGGCTCTTGATAATAGCTCTTGGGGGAAAGAGTTTAAATCATCAGAGGCCCTTATTGACAGCATCTCGGGGAGAGTGACTGGAGGCTGTGTGAGCTCTGAACAGCTAGCACAAAAGTTTAACTATGACACCAGAGACTCTAACAAAGTTGTAGCATGACTGACAAGTGTAGTACAGTTCATTTTGCTTAATGAGGTTTGTGTTAACCTACATTAAAAAATAAATTAATTCATTATTCTTGAGCTATTTAGCCTGCATGTTTAAGTTCCATAGCCCCTTGTATTTTCCTTAGACTGTATTAAGTCTACAAGCTAAAATGCACAAAGTATCACAGGCATTTAACATAGATTAACATGTTTAGCACTCTATAAGTGCTTGTGTTAGCATTACTGCTCTTTAGCGTATAGACCCGGTATTGTGCTTGCCACAGTTTTAGACATTTTTAGAATCCTACCATTGGCATGTATTATGCAAATATTCATAAGAAGTTCTATGCTTATCTATAGGATGGAATACAGTCTACCTGTAAATTTCTCACATTTAATACTGCGGTTTCTGTTTTGCTGGCAGGTGACCTGTAAAGTGCTACACTTTTTTCACCAGTACATGCTGGGATGTAATTATTTCTGGATGCTCTGTGAAGGCATTTATCTTCATACCTTAATAGTGGTGGCAGTATTTGCCGAGGAGCAGCATCTGCACTGGTATTATCTTTTAGGATGGGGTAAGTATTTTTGAGGCATATGTGCAAACTGATACCTGTTGTCTCCATTGTCAAAACAGCATGAGGGTAATTTCCCAATGCCATTTACACATGTGAATGACTAGCTACACAGTTAAAAGGCTACTTGAAAATTGCCCATCCCATGTGTGCTCATAAAGGTGCATTCCACAACACGTGTACTTTTATCCATGAACAACGGACGTTAGGGGTGGGCAAACAGGGCAATTGCCTGGGCCCATCATGTCACTGAGGACCCCAAACTTGCCTGAAGCTGAAAGAGGAACAATCTGCAAGCAAGCTTTGGAGCCCCTCCATAGTGTCTGTCCTGGGCCCCATCATGTCTAGCACTGAACCAGCCTACAGCAGAAGATTTGCTTTAACATGCACAGTTTAATATTTTCAAAACGATGTGCATTGTTTTTAGTTTAGAGGTAGTTCAGAAAAAGACAATAAAGGCAGTGTGGGGACTGTACTAAAAGCTAAAGGACTTAGGAGACAAAAAAAATAGGGTAATTGCACCTTACAGGGGGAGTATGATACAGTTATTTAAATACTTGACAGGTAGAAACAGGCAGAATAGTCAAACTTTTTCAGTGGAAGAAAAGTTGTAGAACTGGGGATCATGATGCAATGCTCTAAGGAAGGAAAATTGGAGAACAATGTCGGGGAAATATTTTTCCACAGGTGTTTGGAATTCCCTTCCAGAGGATGTGGTAGAAAAATGGTAAATAAAAAAGCATGGGATAAGCACAGAAGATTTCTAGTAAAAAGAGGAAGGAAATTTAGCACTGAGGTAGTCTAAATGGAGTGGCATTTACAGCCCTAAACAGCAAAGGGATATTTCATGTCACTCAGGGGTCCTGTTATTAAGCTGTGCTATAAAGTGGCCTAAATGCGCCTTTAGTACAAGAAGCCCTAAGAAAACAAGGATCTAGGTGTGCTTGGGACAAGCATAAAGGAAGGGTTATAAGGTTAAGTAGGACATGGGTAATGGTGTATTTAAGACATTGGGTTTTATGTGAGAATTATATATGTGCATCTACAGAAAGATAAACTTGGTGGACTGCATATAATAATAATAATAATAAACTGGTATTATATGCTGCTAATACCTCACAGTTCAAAGCAGGCTACTCAATCACAAGAGACCAGAATCAGTTATCTGGGAAAAAAATTCCACTACTAGATATAATCAACAATTTGAGTGCAAAATGTATTTCTGAAAAAAAACATTTTATCCTTTTCCTGAAAACAAAGTAAGTTTGAAGAGAGTAGCTGCTTGAAAGGCCAGGCTTAATAATCTCTTCTTCCCTTTAGCCAATTGAAATGAATAACCAACAACATATTTTCGTCTTGTTCTCTGAGTAAGAAAAAAACAGTCATACAGTCAGGTGCTAAACCATATAAAACCTTAAATAGAAAACAAGCTAACTTAAAGTATACTCTGGCTTCAATAGGCAACCAATGTAATCTTAGAAAACTGGGAGAAATACTATCATATTTGAATAAACCGAAAATCTCCTAAGAAGACCTTTGTTACATCCTAAGTATAGGAGGTTGCAATAATCTAATTGAGAAATCAAAAGCACCTGAACCAATATTTTAAATTGATCTTGTTCAAAATAACTATGCACATACCTTAGCTTCCTCATTAAAAAGAAACATTTCTTGACTAGAGAGGAAACTTGATTTTCCTAAGTAATAGCGCTATCAGCTAAAACACCCAGACTCTTAATTAGTGAAGAAAATTCTAAGTTGACTTAATTAATGCAAATTGACCTAGGAATATTCACTGGATTAGTATCAAAGCATTAAAATTTAATTTTTTTCTGTATTCAATTTCAGTTTATGACAAAACATCCAGTTATCTAGTAATAACATACATTGTTGAATCATCAGGGGATCAATTCCAGATATAGAGTCAAATGGTATCAAAACTGAGATATTGTCTGCATAGATGCAATGTAAAAAAACTATTACGTTTTGCAACAAAAGACCTAAAGATCGTAAAAAGATATTGAAAAGTAATGGTGAAAGGGGCAATCCCTGGGGAACGCCACCTGTTTTCCGTCATGAAGAGGAAAAAAGCATCTTTCATCCTAACTCTATAAGAATGAACCAAGAAATCACCAAACCAGTCAAGCACATTGCCAGTAATACCAATATCCTCAACAGAGTGTAACCGAATTTTATGATATCCAGTTTGATCTTTGTCTGCTATCATTTACTAATGTTACAAAGTGCCTGTGGGTACTTTTTCTCTAGGCAGTTTTCAAAATGAAAGCCCAGGACTAACCAAACATAATCAGCAGCTCTTAACCGGATTGTGCTGCTGAAATTGTCCGATTAGTGCCCAAGCCAAAACCGGCTGTTTCATGGGAGCTTCTGGAGCAGTGTTGGCACTTAGCCAGTCAAGTGCTTACATTCAACACTTATGTTCTTAACTAGCTAAGATAACTATATAAATAGGACCGCATAAAACACAGTCCTATCTTGCATTTCTTCTTTGCCAGTTAAGTGCTCGATATTGCTCTTAACTTGTTTACGAAACAGCACAGAGAGGGTCCAAAGTACAGAACAAAATCCAAAGCACAAAAAAAGCACCAAGAGCCTTCAAAAATAGGACACACTTCTTTTAATTGTGAAACTTGAAAAACTATCTTCAGTTGTGGACCCGACACGGGCCGTGTTTTGGCGCACAGCGCCTGCATCAGGGGTCAAATGTGTGCTAATATAGGACAAATTTCGTGTCCCATTTTTGAAGGCTCTTGGTGCTTTGCTTGTACTTAACTGTTTTAGCCAGCCACGTATGCCCAGATATTCAGTGCTGAAGTCCAAACATGGCTCAGTATTGAACATCAGGGCACAAGGCTGTCACCTGAATATCTACCCCCTTATGTTCTTATTACTAATATTACTGTTGAAGTTACAGAATTTAGAAAGTTGTTTGTAAGGATTCTCATGGACAGCCTTTTCTAGTGGTGGCCACAAAAAGGTAGAATTTCCAAACAGAAAAAAATTGAACATATACCCCCGGATTCTATATATGGCACCTAACTTCAAGCGCTACTTCTGTGCTGAGTTTTCGGCATAAAAAAGCGTTCTAATGAATGCAAGTCGCCGAAATGGGGCTGAAACTGCAGATCCGCATGAAGATACACTTTCATGCCCTTTGGTAGAATAGCACCTAAGTGTTTCTGCATGGATCTGGAAAGGGGGCATGATGATGGGATGGACATGGGGAGGTCGAGGCGTTCCCTTAAGATATGCGCAGTGTTATAGAATAGTGCAGATCTGCGTCCAACTTGTGTGCCAGGATTTACACCTGGTATAAATCCTCACGCCCAAAGTTGAGTGCAGATCCTGGTGCTATGCACTGTTCTATAATCGGTGCCCATCCCAGAGCACTCTTTATACAATACCGTTCAGTGCTGATTTTGGGGGGAGGGGTGCTGAATGTTGAGCCCTATTTACTGAATCCACAGCCTGTATTGTCTGTACATAGACATATAGCTGAATATCAGTGGTCAGGACTGCTTCTGCATGTAGCTTACTAAATGAAAAGTGAAAATATTTCTGCATAAACCAACTACATAGTTTGAATATTCACAAATAACACCATTTTCTGGTGCATAACGCATGAATATACATTTGTGTATGGGGCATATATATTGCACCACTCAGGAAAGATGTAGAATGTTTCTTACCGTGTGCCAGGAGACTGTGGCTCTAGGCACTGCTTTTTTTCTCATTTCCTCAGGTCAACAGGGCGGGGATGATGGTCAACACATTCTTGATTTCGGGAGAGTACCTCATCTACAGCATTTTTTTCTTTTGAACTGTTTCCTTTGGAGCCCTTTTACTAAGCGGCAGTAAGCCGAACACTCGACAATCCAAAAATATCGCCGGCCCAACGCGGGGGCTGGCAGTTGTTCCACCCCCCCCCCCCCCCCAGCACGCGGCATTTCCAGCGCTAGCAGAAATATTTGAAAATATTTCCACAGGGGGTTACCACCAGGTTAGTGCAGGAGCCCTTACCACCACCTCAGTGAGTGGCAGTAAGTGCTCCCCCCTCCACTTGGGCATGCGGTAAGAGCAATCTTACCGCATAGTCATGTCTTTTTTCAGCCTTTTTACCCACTGTGGTAAAAAGGGCCTCAGTGCGTTGCAAAAACCACCCCCACCACTAGCACAGGGCCCTTTTTTTTAGACTTTATTTATTCAACAGAGGATACAATGAACGCCTACAGCACGTAGTAGGATCTTGAATGGGTAACGTCCGCAAGGGAGGGTTAGGGAGGGAGAGTGGGTAGGTGTAGGGGGAGGGAGGACTCTGAGTATCAGCCTGAAGCAGGAGGGGATGATAACAAAAAGCACAGGGCCCTTTTTACCACAGCTTAGTAAAAGGGCCCCTTTGTGAATTCTCCATGCTTTTTTCTCCTTCCCCTATATATTCTGGTCTTACGTATTTTTCATTTTTATATTTCTTGATTTGTGATCATTTTCTTTCTTGACCTCTGTTTATATATCTGTTTGCAAGAAAAAGATTTGTGGTATTGTATTTGAAATGTAATAAATATATAATAATAATAATAAAATCTCAGGCACAGTACCTTAAACTTTAGGGGGTCTTTTACTAAAGCTTAGCTCGAGTTATCTGCAGCAGGGCCCATTTTATTCCTATGGGCCTTGCTGCAGACAACTCAAGCTAAGCTTTAGTAAAAGACCCCCTAAGTGACCCTAAACTATGTCCTAAAGTCCAAAAGCACTGTAATCATGGTGTGGCTTGATCGGATCTTTTCCCAAATGTAAAGCAACCTAACAGCCATATTTTGTATGAACTGCAGCCTATTCAAACTAATAAACAGTAGCCAACATATTTTTGTTTTGTTTAGTTTTCCATGTTGTTTATGGGAATATTGTTTCAAGAGCAATATCGTAACTAGCGTAGACTCTTTGGAAAGAGTGCATGCTATTCACAAATAAGGCACATTATTCCCCAATATTCTGAAAAAGCATGCAATCTTTCGAAACAGTGCACACACTTTCCCAGTAGTACAGATATGCATGCACTATTCCCACGTGCCCACCGTTGGAAAAGAGTAAAACTCTACAAAAGGAATGCGGGCAAAAATAGAGAACACTCTTTTATGGGAAAAAAAACAAAATTTGGAGAGTTTTCCTGTCATTTCAGGCAAGAAAAGCATCATGAAATAGCATGGGAAGTGTCGTTGATCTTTTATAAAGTCATTTTAAATGAATACACATCCCTACGTTACAATAGTCTATTCTGAAGAGCATCAGAGAATGCATGAGTTGAACTGAATTCTCCTGCTCCTGGATACAATTCAGCAAAAATTTAAGTTGGCAACAATATGACCCAATAACAGAAGATATAGAGGAA
The DNA here is from genome assembly GCF_901765095.1 of Microcaecilia unicolor. NCBI lineage: Eukaryota > Metazoa > Chordata > Amphibia > Gymnophiona > Siphonopidae > Microcaecilia > Microcaecilia unicolor. Next base: position 133,341,159 of record NC_044031.1, on the reverse strand, counting down.
TCATAGACAGAATCACATCAGTCTTTATCCTTAGGCTAGTTGATTGATCACTTATAGCCTCTGGGTAAACTACTAGTATGGGAACTACATTGAGCTGTACTTGTTTTTAACTCCTAAGGGGATTCTGCCCAACTACGCAATGCAGAATTTATATAGAATCCCCCTCCTGTGTGGAAATCTGCTTTTGTCCTGCAGAATGCTGCACAGGCCTCAGGGAGGCAGGACGACTGGCACAGTTAATTCCCTCGACTTCACACGTAGAGCCCTACCGTCACCACGGCTTGCACCCCCAGCTTACTCCCTTCATTTTTTCTCAGCTTCCTCCCTTCTCGATACTCAACACCAGAACAGAAGCAAGGCTTTACAGTGTTCCACAGGGTTCAAAGTCAGCAGTGAAAACAGGTGTGACAAAGGAGCAGGAAGCATCTTGACTTGCAGCCGCTCTCCTCCTGCTGCTCTGCTTTTGTTGAGCCCCAGAGGAATGACTGGAAGAAGCTGGGCAGTGTGTGCCAGGGACAGGAGATAGCTTGAGGAGTGAGACATGAGAGAAGATGAAAGGGGCAAGCTAAGGAAGGGATACCCCAAGAAGGGATGTGCATTGCAAAAATACAGCGGGCAAATAGAAAGAGGAGGGCAAGCCTGGTGGGGAGGGGGTTGCTTTTAACTCCTAACTCCTATTTACATGTTCAGTACCCATGTCAGTTTTAATCATTCCCACCATAAGTAATTCCCTAATCCCTTATTTCTCCTCTTTGTCTCAAATAGATTGTAGCAGGGACTGTCTCATAAGTGTTTAGTGTACAGTGCTGTATACACCTAGTAGTGTTATAGAAATAAGTAGTAGTGTATGTATGTGCTGAGGGGGGATAGAGAGAAAAAGGGCTGGGGAGGTGTATTGGGGGCTGATTCACAAAGAGCTACGAAGACAGTATGTGCAGTGTGAGAATGAGTCTGAGAGAGTTATGATTCTGTGTTTGCTGGGGAGATTGAGAAAACTATGGTGAAGTGTGTGCCTGGGTAGGGGGCAAAGATTGACAGAGAGCTATGTTGGTTCCTTGCTGGGGGGGTATGTGGAGAGCATTCTGGATGGAATGTGTGTGCTGGGGGCAAGAGACATTTTAAAAACAGAGCTAGTGTATGTGTGTGCTAAGGGGAGGTATGAGAGAGAGCTCCGGGTATGTTTTTGAGGAGGGAGCATTGACAGAGAGGTATGGGATGTTTATGCACTGGGAAGGATAGAGATTGAGAAAAAAAAATCTGAGGAGACAGAGAAAGCTGGAGATTGAACCTGCCAGGGGGCAATGGGAGGGACATCAATCTTAGGGGCCCTTTTACTAAGCTGCGTTGGTGCCTACGCATGCACAATGCGAATCAATTTGAAACTACCGCCCGGCTACCACGTGGCCCGGGTAGTAATTTCATTTTTTAGGCACGGCTGCTACGCTACACATGCCTGAAAATATATTTTATTTTCCAGCGCGCAGCACTAACCAGGCGGTAATCGCCGTTGTACGCGTATAGACGATTACCACCCGGTTAACGAGTGAGATCTTACTGCTAAGTGAATGGGTGGTGGTAAGGTCTCAGACCCAAAATGGACTCGTGGCAATTTTTATGTTGCCGCGTGTCCATTTTGCGGTAAAAAAAAAAAGTCATTATTTATAGGTGTGCTGAAAAATGGATCTGCGAGCGTCCAAAACATGGCCCTGTAGCAGCACAGGCCGTTTTTTTCAGCGCACCTTATTAAAAGGAGTGGAGGAGTGGCCTAGTGGTTAGGGTGGTGGACTTTGGACCTGAGGAATTGAGTTCAATTCCCCCTTCAGGCACAGGCAGCTCCTTGTGACTCTGGGCAAGCCACTTAACCCTCCATTGTCCCATGTAAGCCACATTGAGCCTGCCATGAGTGGGAAAGCACAGGGTACAAATGTAACAAAAAAAAAGGGCCCCTTAGGGTTTCTTTAAACTAAGCCATGCTAAGAAATGGGCATAGCACATCCTTATGCAGGCTTTTCCCATGCACTAAGTCCATTTCTTGTGCAACTGTCAGAAAGGGTATTTTTATTTCTGGCTCTGCTCTAATGTTAGCATTAGCCCCTGGCCATTTAAAAAAATTACTGTGGGAGCACTTGCCGCCTTCTATTCAGCAGGCGTTAAGGGCTTCCACGTTATGGACATGCTAACCAGTTAGTACGGCAGTAATGCATACACCCATACCTATTATCTGCCCCCCAAACTAATACAGAAGGTCTCACGTTAAGCTATTTTTGATGTGTTAAGGATGCCTTAGGGCTTAATGCAGCTTAGTAAAGAATCCATTAGATAGGAGATCAAGTTAGTTGAAGAGTCTGCTGGTGGGGGGAAGGGGGGAGGAAAATGAACCCGAGCTGATAGACAGCTTAGAGGAGCATAGAAGAGCCAGACATTTTTAGTAGGGGAATTCTATGCCAAACAATGACAAATAAAGGACTCCTTGTACTAAGGTGTGCTATGGTTTTAGCGCAAATTAATAAATTAGTGTGCATTTAGTGCTATGCAGCCCATTTTATCCTATGAGCTTCCTACTAAACCCATTAGCGCAGTACAGTAAAAGGAGCCCTAAGAGGATAGATTTGTGCAGATTTTTTTTTTACCTGTACACAAAATTTGTCATTTTTTGTGCAGAATTCCCCAGGAGTATTGTTTTCCAGAAATCCACATTTGCGTATCTTTTTTTGGTTTAATTTTAAATGCTACTCTTGTAGCCATCCTATAATCATTGCAAGGCATTTCATTTTTGTCCAGATGAGTGCTGGTCAGAAGCATATACATGACCAGCAGAATAGCATTGGAAAAATGGCTCACAGCCCTGATTTACTGAATCAAGCTCATAGTTTCTCAGTTTTTATAACTACTACTACTACTACTTAACATTTCTAAAGCGCTACTAGGGTTATGCAGCGCTGTACAGTTTAACAGATAATGACAGTCCCTGCTCGAGGAGCTTACTATCTAAAGGACAAATGTACAGTCAGTCAAAATAGGGCAGTCAAATTGGGGCAGTCTAGATTTCCTGAGTAGAGGCATAAAGGTTAGGTGCCGAAAGCGACATTGAATAGGTGGGCTTCGAGCAAAGATTTGAAGATGGGCAAGGAGGGGGCTTGGCAAATGGGCTCAGGAAGTTTATTCCAAGCATAGGGTGAGGCGAGGCAGAAAGGGCGGAGCCTGGAGTTGGCGGTGGTGGAGAAGGGTACAGAGAGGAGGGATTTGTCCTGTGAGCGGAGGTTTCGGGTGGGAACGTAAGGGAAGATAAGGGTAGAGAGGTAATGAGGGACTGTGGACAGAGTGCATTTGTAGGTCAGAAGGAGAAGCTTGAACTGTATGCAGTATCTGATCGGAAGCCAGTGAAGTGACTTGAGGAGAGGGGTGATATGAGCATATCGGTCCAGGCGGAATATAAGACGTGCAGCAGAGTTCTGCATGGATTGAAGGGGGGATAGATGGTTAAGTGGGAGACCAGTGAAGAGTAGGTTGCAGTAGTCAAGGCGAGAGGTAATGAGAGAGTGGACGAGAGTTTGGGTGGTGTGCTCAGAGAGGAAAGGGCGAATTTTGCTGATGTTAAAGAGAAAGAAACGACATAAGCAGAATATTTGAAGTCATTTAACACAGAATGACCAAACTAGGGTGCCTTTTACCAAACTGTGGTAAAAAGTGGCCTTAGCGCATTCTTGTACGGATCATTCCTGTGCATTAAGGCCATTTGTACTGCCATTTAAAACTTTTTATTTTTTAGTACGTGGGTAGCGCACATTGATCCCACAGTTACCATGGGATGCCTGAGCACTTCCGATGGTAAGGCAGTTTTAGCTACAGTAAGCACACATTAGTGCTTACCAGAGCTAGAAGGGTGTGTTAACTAATAAAATTCTCACTTTTACAGATGATTCCATTAGAACCTGACCAGAGAAAAGTGGAAGAATTCAGTCATTTTTTTCCAGGCTCACTTGGTAGTATACAATTATCTAAGATTAGTTCTCTCTTCTAGATATGATGAGATCGTTATGTATTTTAGAATGAATGCAGAATGATTACATGCTATATGGTGAACCAGTTATTCATGCTATAATGTACAGGACCTCATTGTGACTTAAAATGGAAGTGCTAATTTTATGGATTAAAAGAACAAAAAAGTGGAATATTCTCCACATCCTCCCTCCCCTGCCAAGTTTCTTAATTCCAGTGTAAAAAATGCATAAAATGAAAGAGTTTCCAATAAGAGATAAGCCTTGGCACTGAGCACATACACTGCATTTCAACTAATTTTTCCTAAGTGCTTTATAGACATGCTGTCAGTGAGTATCCCAACTTCTTTAAAAAGGAAAGATCCTCAAGAATGTTCTTTTCCATAGAGATGGTAGATTTTCTTGTCAAAGTGGTGTTCAAATCTGTATGAAGCTTAAGGAAATGTATGAATTGAATTGAAAGGCATTTAAAGAACAAATTAGGGTAAATATATATATACAACCCAACATTCAGCACTATTTAAACAGCTAGGAATGGCTGTACAAAATCAATAATGAAGAGGTTACAAACAGTACAAAACCTGGCAATTAGAGTTATCTTCTCCTTAAGAAGAGAAGAATCTGTGATACCTTATTATTATAAGCTACATTAACTACCAATGATTGCTCAATCACAGTAGCCTAGTGGTTAGTGCAGTGGACTTTGATCCTGGGGAGCTGAGTTCAATTCCCACTGCAGCTCCCTCTGACTCTGGGCAAGTCACTTAACCCTCCATTGCCCCTGTTACAAAATAAGTACCTGAATATATGTAAACCACTTTGAATGTAGTTGCAAAAACCTCAGAAAGGTGGTATATCAAGTTCCATTTCCCCTTTACATTAATTTTCTGGTCTTTACAGGGAAATGTACCCTCTTATCTGATAGGTTTTTTCCCTTTAATAGGTAGACAGTTGTTGAGAGGGCAGATTTCTTTAAATTTCTGTCATTGAAGTCGGTTAGGTATTTTAGACAGCTTTCGTCTTCCATTCCATATCAGGCTGCTTCCTTGTGGAATTCGCTTCTGGTAGCGGTTCGCTCATTAACTTTTATTTCGTAAGCAACTTAAAGCAGTGTTATTTGAGCAGTCTGTGGGTTAATGTAAAGTTTAGATTATTGAGGGGTCCTTTTACAAAGGCGTGCTCAAAAATGGGCTGTGGTAGTGTAGGCGCGTGTTATGGACTTGTGCAGATCCATTTTTCACACATCTGCAAAAAAGGCCCTTTTTTTAGTTTGGCCGAAAATGGACGTGCGGCAAAATAAAAATTGGCACACGACCATTTTGGGTCTGAGACCTTACCGCCAGCCATTGACTTAGCGGTAAGGTCTCACGCATTAACCGGGTGGTAATGACCTACATGTGTAGAAAGCCACTTGATGTGCGTAGATGACGCGGATAAGAAAATAAAAATTATTTTTCAGTTGCACGTCAAAAATTAAATTACCGCAAGAGCCACACGGTAGCCGGGCAGTAACTCCAAATTGGCACGCGTTGGGCACATGTAGGTACCTACACGGCCTGGTAAAAGGGCCCCTGTGTGATTTAGTGTATATTCCCAGTTGAATATGTTGGGTTTTTTATTTGTGATCCACAAGGAACTGAAGTGGATGTTGTAGAATATAAGATCAATATGATCATAATAATAATAATAATAAATAGCGTTTAACCAGCTATCTGCGAATATTCAGTGGGAGATAGGTGGTTATCTCCTGCTGAATATTCAGTCAGCACTAAGTGGCAAACCAGTTATATCATACAATATAACCGGTTATACCATGTGATATAACTGACTATCCGCTAATATTCAGTGTATTGCTGGTTAACCCCCCTATTCACTAAGCCTGGACAATTATAAGATTGTCTATTTGGGTTTACCTGCAACTTGTGTTCAAGCTTTGCAAACTGTGCAGAATTTGGCGGTACACCTAGTTTTTGGTTTGTTGAAATATAAAAGCGATTGCAGTGGTTACCAGTTGCATTAGGGTGAAATTTAAATTGTTGAAGTTAATTCACCGAGTTTTCTTTCATGATACTACTTTGTATTTGAAGAATGCTGTTCAGCGATATATACCACAGAGACAGTGAAGGTCAATGAATGCTGGTAATTTAGTTGTGCCTGCCTTGAACCACTTTCACCTGGATGTGACCAGAAAAGGAACTTTTTAAATTGCTGGGCCACTTAAATGGAATAAATTGCCAACTGGACTAAAATATGAGATTCATTTGTTGGCATTTAAGCATTAATTGAAGGCACATATTATGTTACTGCTGGCTCAGTTTAAGGTAGTGCTTGAGATTTTCTTGCTGACTGCTGGTGGACTATGAAATAGGTTTCAGTTTGTAATATTTTGTAGTATTTTTTGGTCTGTATGATTTCTATATTTTATGTACATATATTTTGTACCTCACCCTGGTAAGGGCAGATTATAAATAATATTTTATTATTTATAGCATTTATACCCCACATGACCCCAAATTACTATTCTCTTTTGCAGGGAAACCATAGTTTGCTGTCAACCAAAGAAGGCAGAGGCAGGTAGCACCTTATAGATTAACCAATTTATTGAGGCATGAGCTTTCAAGGGCCAAAGTTCATTCTGAGGCGTATTTTCAAAGCACATAGACTTACAAAGTTACGTGGAGGGGCATTTTCGATATGACATTTAAGTCCAATTATGGATGTTTTGCACAAAATGTCCAAAATCCAAATAGGAAAGGAAGTCATTTTTGAAAAAGAAAAATGTCTATCTTTTTTTTCCCTTTTTTGAAAATACTGTTTCAAACAAGGTTTTGTTCTTTGGACATTTTGTTTTTTGGTCCATTTTTAAAAACAAAATGAATAAATGCAAAACGTAGAGGTTCATGCCATTGAGATGTAGGAGGAGCCAACATTTTTAATAGACTGGTCCTCCAGACATCCCAGGAGAGCAGTGGGGTACCCTAGAGGACACTTCTGTGCACTTCATAAAAATGCTCCCAGGTATATATCTCACCTTTGCTTCCTTACCTTGTCCCCTGAGCCCTCCAAAACCCACCCAAAAAACACTGTCCCCCACGGTACACTAATACAATAGCCCTTATGGGTGAATGGGGCACCTATATATAGGTACATTAGGGTTTTGGTGAGTTTGGAAGGGGTCATAGTTTCCACCATAAGCGTGACAGATAGAGGGAGATAGGGACCTTGTTCCCTCACTCCATAGTGCACTGTACTGACCACTACACCACTCCAAGGACCAGCATGCTGTTCTAATAGACATGATGTAGTCATAGAGGCTAGTAAGTCATATTTTTATTCACATTTTTGGGGGGGTGGAAGGGTGTCAGTGACCACTGGGGGGTATTGGGGGGGGGGGTCACCCCTGATTCCCTCCATTGGTCATCTGGTCATTTAGGGTACTTTTTTGTGCTTTATTTGTTCTAAAAACAGGTCTAGACCAAAACATCTTGGTTTTAGTCCTGGACATTTTTGTTTGTTCCGTTATGGCTATAAAACGTCCAAGTGTTAGGCACACCCTAATCCTGCCTTCAAAACACCTGACACGCCCCTTTGTGATTCGAATGCATAGATAAACATCTACAAAATAGATTTTGAAAATACCAGTTTGGACGTTTGAAGAAGAAATATGTTCAAATGGTGCTTTATAACACTTTTTGGATGTTTTTCTGTTTTAAAAATGAGCCCCATAGTAACTTATGGAACTTTGTAATTCTAAGTGCTTTGAAAATGAGCCCCTATGTCAGATACCATCACAGTGTGCTTAATTTTACTTGCAGAGAAAAGGGTGGGATTAGTGGGGTCAGGGCAGGCCAGATGAGCTATCCATGGGACTTTCATTTTCAAAACCCAGCATAATCCTTACTCTGAACACTTTACATTGGCAAAGTATGTGAGGTAAAATCATTCCCATGGTGCTAGTTGATGTATGATTTACCATGGGAAACTCAAAAAGTTCGCCTTTGAAAAATCGGTTTTCAGGTCTCTGTTAACATTTACCATGATAAGGAGAACACTCATGGGATTACATTCTTCCTCTGAAACACATTTTAAGGGACAGATGTACAAGGTTCTCCCAAGGAGTATCCCAAACTGGACCCTCTCCAAAGGATATCACACAATTGAAAGGAAGCTCTGGAACAAGAGGGCATAGGATGAAGGGGAAAGGGAAAAGTCTCAGAAGTAACCTGAGGAAATACATCTTCACAGAAAGGGTGGTGAATTGATGGAACAGCCTCCCAGTGGAAGTGGTGGAGATGAAAACAGTATTTGTATTCAAGAAAGCCTGGGACAAGTATATAGGATCTCTAAGGGAGTGATAGGGAGAGTAGATGGCATGGATGGGCAGACTGGATACACCATATGGTCTTTGCCTACATCTGTCTGTGTTTCAAAAGCAAGTACCTTCTGAATACACTTCAAGGTTGTCTCCTACCTTCAGTCTTCCCACACAGATTGTGGAGCCTTAAGCTTGAGCCACACTACTTCCCTGATCCTCTCCTCAGGTACTATAGCTCACTTAGAATGGAATCCTCTTCCCTCATGACCTTCCTCCTGGAAACCTCTACACTCGGGGCCTCACTCGCTCTACACTGGCTCAGAGTATTTAATTCCAGCATGGTCTGAGCCCACCCCTCTGACTCAGCCTCAGACTCAGCTGTCTAGTGCCACATGCTTTAAGGTGGCTAAACTGCAACATCAGTGAGTGAGTGGTCTTCACTATACCATCCATTCTCTCACAGACAATTTTAAGTCATGTCTTGCGGTTTTCCTTTCTTCACTAAAGCATTGTACTGGAGGAACCCAAGGGCTTGGTTTCTGGTCAAGATGTTATGTGATTGGGCAAAGTCATTCCCAAAGTTTAAGGATGTGAGGAAATCCATTACACATGGCTCCTAATGCACTTGAGGCATGGGTTCCTGGCAGTGGCAACTCACTATTTGAGCTGGCTCTCTTTTGGGTAGCCTTCTGCTATGCCTTTTTTGGGGCATTCTGGGTTAGTTAGTGCCAAGGTCTTGCTAGGCAAACTTGTAGTCAGGGTTATGAAGTGAGGTGTTTTGATGGTTCTCAGTTGCATTGATGAGAATGAAACTTGTCCAGTATTTGTTGTTTTGCCCATCTGTGGAGGTCATATTTTTTAAAACTTTGGATGCATCACCTTTGACATGTTTTCAATTTACAACTGTTTTGAGGATAGTTTGGAATCTGTGGGTTTCAATTCTTGTCAGTTCAGAACTTAATAATTCCAGATTGGTGCAGTTATTAATGCTGCTCAGGCTTGGATGAGTGAGGTGATCACTAAACTTATCAGTAGGTGGAACTCAGGTGCCTATACCAGTTTTTATTCAGCCAAGAGCTGTTGAATGTTCTTCCCATTTGTAGCTATTGTTTATATTGCAGATCAGACATTTCACAAGATGGCATTATGGTTGGTTGGACATTCTTTTATCTATTGGGCTAGACAGTGATCAGCTACTTGGTCATACAGTCAACATTAGGGCCTTGCAAAACATAATATACAGAGAGGTGTAACCAGCAGAAGAAAGGAGGTGTTGATGCCACTGTACAAGTCTACAACTACTACTACATGACATTTCTAAAATGCTACTAGGGTTACACAGCGCTATACAGTTTAACATAGAAGGACAGTCCCTGCTCAAGGAGCTTACAATCTAAAGGACAAATGTACAGTCAGTCAAATAGGGGCAATCAAATTGGGGCAGTCTAGATTTCCTGAATAGGTTAGGTGCCAAAGGCGACATTGAAGAGGTGGGCTTTGAGCAAGGATTTGAAGATGGGCAGGGAGGGGGCTTGGCGTAAGGGCTCAGGAAGTTTATTCCAAGCATAGGGTGAAGTGAGGCAGAAAGGGCTGAGCCTGGAGTTGGCAGTGGTGGAGAAGGGTACTGAGAGGAGGGATTTGTCCTGTGAGCGGAGGTTACAGGTGGGAACGTAAGGGGCGATGAGGGTAGAGAGGTAATGAGGGGCTGCAGACTGAGTGCATTTGTAGGTTAGAAGGAGAAGCTTGAACTGTATGCGGTACCTGATCGGAAGCCAGTGAAGTGTCTTGAGGAGAGGGGTGATATGAGCATATCGGTCCAGGCGGAATATAAGACGTGCCGCAGAATTCTGAACGGATTGAAGGAGGGATAGATGGTTAAGTGGGAGGCCAGTGAGGAGTAGGTTGCAGTAGTCAAGGCGAGAGGTAATGAGAGAGTGGACGAGAGTTTGGGTGGTGTGCTCAGAGAGGAAAGGGTGAATTTTGCTGATGTTAAAGAGAAAGAAGTGACAGGTCTTGGCTATCTGCTGGATATGCACAGAGAAGGAGAGGGAGGAGTCGAAGATGACTCCGAGGTTGCGGGCAGATGAGACAGGAAGGATGAGGGTGTTATCGACTGAGATAGAGAATGGAGGAAGAGGAGAAGTGGGTTTTGGTGGGAAGACGATAAGCTCGGTCTTGGCCATGTTCAGTTTCAGGTGGCGGTTGGACATCCAGGCAGCAATGTCGGATAAGCAGGCTGATACTTTGGCCTGGGTTTCCGCAGTGATGTCTGGTGTGGAGAGATAGAGCTGGGTGTCATCAGCATAAAGATGATATTGGAAACCATGAGATGAAATCAGCGAGCCCAGGGAAGAGGTGTAGATTGAAAAAAGAAGGGGACAAAGGACTGATCCCTGGGGAACTCCAAAAGAGAGCGACATGGGGGTGGAGGAAGATCCATGAGAATGTACTCTGAAGGTATGGTGGGAGAGATAAGAGGAGAACCAGGAGAGGACAGAGCCCTGGAACACAAATGAGGACAGTGTGGCAAGAAGTAAATCATGATTGACAGTGTCAAAAGCGGCGGATAGGTCGAGGAGGATGAGGATGGAGTAGTGACCTTTGGATTTGGCAAGGAACAGGTCATTACAGACTTTAATGAGTGCCATTTCTGTCGAGTGTAGAGGGCGAAAACCAGATTGAAGCGGTTCGAGGATGGCATGAGAGGAGAGAAAATCAATGCAGCCGCTGTGAACGGCGCGCTCAAGTATTTTGGAGAGGAAGGGTAGGAGGGAGATGGGGTGGTAGTTGGAGGGACAGGTAGGGTCAAGTGATGGTTTTTTGAGGAGTGGTGTGACTACGGCGTGCTTGAAGGTGTCAGGGACAGTTGCAGTGGAGAGAGAGAGGTTGAGGATATGACAGATGGGGGGGGGTGACAGTAGGAGAGATGGTGTTAAGTAAGTTGGTGGGGATGGGATCAGAGGAACAAGTGGTGCATTTCGAGGAGGAAAGAAGGTGGGCAGTTTCCTCTTCGGTGATATCAAGTCATTGGTGAGGACTGACCTAGAGTATTGTGTTCAGTTTTGGAGGCTGTATCTTGCTAAGGATGTAAAAAGACTTGAAGCGGTGCAAAGAAAATCTACAAAAACGGTATAGAATTTGCGTTACAAGACGTACAAGGAGAGACTTACTGACCTGAACATGTATACCCTGGAGGAAGAAGAAACTGGTGTTATTATACAGACATTCAAATATTTGAAAAGTATTAATCCGCAAACAAATCTTTTCCGGAGATGGGAAGGCGGTAGAACTAGAGGACATGAATTGAAGTTGAAGGGGGTCAGACTCAGGAAAAATGTCAGAAACTATTTTTTTCATGGAAAGGGTGGTGGATACTTGGAATGCCCTCCCACGGGAGGTGGTGGAGATGAAAACAGTAATGGAATTCATAAATGTGTGGGATAAACACAAAGGAATCCTGTTTAGAAGGAATTGGTCCACAGAAGCTTAGCAGAGATTAGGTGGCAACACCATTGGAAAGCAAAGCTAGTGCTGGGCAGACTCCTATGGTCTGTGCCCTGAAAATGGCAAAGACAAATCAAGGTCAGGTATACATATAAAGTAAAAGCAAAACAGCAAAAGTAGAGGCTGACAAATGCGCAAACCAATAGGGAGATAATATCAAAAACCAGTTTATTCAGAATATTCATATTCACATGGTGTTTGCTGATCGGTTGGCTGTTCTTTTGTTCTCTCTGTGGATTAACTTGCATACATAAAGGAATTATTCAAGCCTATCAGCTTCTTCTCAGAGAAAGTTGATTGTGACCCCTGAGGCAGGCGCTTTGGCGCCGAAACAAGGATCGTGTTGGGTCCTTGATATTGATATCAATATTCTGAATAAACTGGTTTTTGATATTATCTCCCTATTGGTTTGTGCATTTGTCAGCCTCTACTTTTGCTGTTTTGCTTTGACTTTCCATGGAGGCTCCTCCTGTCCTCTTGGATATACATATAAAGTAATTCATACAATGAGTTTATCTAGTTGGGCAGACTGGATGGACCAAACAGGTCATTATCTGCCATCATCTATTATGTTACTAGTATAACATCTAGTCTTATATCCCACTTACACCTTGCAGTTCAAAGAGCGTTGCAGAAACATAGAGAGCCAGAATAAACCTCCGGGAGAGCAATTAAAAGAGAAAACAAGTTTAAAAAAAACACTACGTAATACAAATTTCTGAAAGAGCAAAGTCTTATTATTTTTCCTAAATGACAAATAGGAATGAAAGAACCAGAATATCCCAGCAAACTCTTTCCAGTATCTGGCAGCCTGAAATGCTAATGTCATCTCAAATATTTTTAACCTTTTCCTGCCTCATGATGAAGGAAATGAGATCAAATCTATCCACCCTATCAGACTAACTGTTCACTCGTCCTCTAGATTGTTCACTTGTCTTTAGATTGTTTTCTTGTCTTTTAGATTGTAAGCTCTTTGAGCAGGGACTGTCCTTCTATGTTTAAATTGTACAGCGCTGCGTAACCCTAGTAGCGCTTTAGAAATGCTAGTTAGTAGTAGTAGTAAAGTTGCACAATTTAGCCTTCTGTTCCTTGGAGATGCAGAAAAATGGAGATGGAAATATAAATACTTTGGTGCCAATTCATGTATCATTGAATATATATTTAAAAAAAGAAAATGGCCTCTTTGAAAAGAATTCTAGCCTTGTTAGGAACTCAATGAAGTTTAAGATAGAATGATGAAATTTTATCAAATTTACTTAAGCTAAAGATCAGATGTACTGCTGTGTTCTGCACAGTCTGTAGCCTTTTGAATTGCCTCTTAGTGCAACCCAGGTAACCAAAGTTACATTAATCTAATTGTGAGAGCAGCAGAGCCTATACCAAAAGTCTAAATTGATCTATTTCAAAACAGTTTTGAATGCAACAAAGTTCACTCATCAACAGCAATGATTTCTTTACTAAAGAAGTGATTTGGGCTTCCATAGAGACAGAGCTGTCAACCAGAACACCCAAGATTTTTATCAATGCAGAAAACTTATATTCTACTTGACTGATGCAGCTTCTATTATTTGGCCAAGCGTGTGGAGAATGCAATAGTGGCAGCTGTTGTTCCTTTTGCATTATCATGCCTGGATTAGAGAATATCCAATTATCTTGGTAGTGCAATTGGACAGAAGTGACTTGACATCAAGGGCAGACTGACCATTCAAGCAACCAGGAACTGCCTGAGGGCCCAGAGCAGTAGGGAGCCCAGTGCCTCCACCCCATGTGAGCTGCATCTCCCCCGATCACCTCAAGACTGCCATGCCTTGGATAGAAGAAAATGGGCTGTAGCCAGGTCAGTATTCATCAATTTGAGACACTCACATCCCAATCCACTCCATACTTGTGCCATGGACAAGGGAAGAAAACTGACTGTGGAGCTTGATAGTAAACGTTTCTGTGTTCTGCAGGGTGTGTAATTGATTGAAATTAGACTTAGTAATACCAGCATAAATAATGTTGCAGTAGTCATATCTAGAGTGTACATAGGCAGAAAAGAAAGTGCAAAGTGAATCAAAATCAATCATAGTCTGAATTGATCTTAATCTATGTAAAAAGAAGATACCAGTCTTGATCACTTGGGAAATCTGAGCTGAATTGATAATAATTCCAAATTACCTAAACAATGGTACTGGTGTAATTTTTCTATCAAACAGAATAGGAGGTAGAGACACAGAACTCATGAATTTAGAGAACAGAGGAGGAAGCTGAGAAAGGAAAAGATCAGTGTCAGAGATGGATGTAGGGCAAGAAGTGAAGAAGACATGAGGAGAGAGAAAAATGAGAAACAGACAGGAAAGAGTTATTATTATTATGGCATTATGTTCACTTATGTTTGACTGCTTAATTTTAATTATGCATTGTTGATTTTATTATGATTGTTAACATTGTTTTGCTTTTTTGGCACATATATCCCTGAAATCTATTCAGCATGCAAATTAGTATCAGTAACAGAGATACTGGTGGGAAGCAGATGATGCAGCTGCACCAGAGCCGTACAATGAAGGGGTCCCTCCCTGCTGTGTTCAAATGTGCCACCTGTGTGAGGGTGAGAGTTGGTGCCAGGTTATGGAGTGTGTTTTAAAGTTAAGCCCCTCACGAGTAGTTCTTTAAGGAGTTTGGAGATATATTAAAAGTGTCAGCTGTGTTGTATTACTGTATTTATTTTTTTAGGTGCTACATTTCTATTTTATAAACTTATCTATTTCTATTTCTCTCCAGTGTAATACTTGTATGTTCATTGTTGAAATTGCATAAGTAAAAATGTGTTTATAGAATAACTGGAACATGTTTAATGCGGGTTAACCGTGTACAAGCCTACAATATCCCTATAGGCATCTACACAGTAAATGTACACACTAATTGTGGGTGCATTAAAAACGCTAACGCACCTTAGTAAACAGGGCCCTAAGCTCTTTCGGAGCTACGGTATTCAGGTGAAATGTTTGCTGAGGTGTCCCATGGTAATTTTGCAATGTGCACACACAAACCATGCGGAAAAAAATATATATATTTTTCTGCAGAGGGGGAGTGTCTGAGGGGTGTGGAAAGTGGGCATTTTTGCAGTAATCAGTTAGTGCAGCTACATTACCGCACACTAACTGGTTAGTGTAGGATTAGCGCACGAGCCCTTACCACCTACAAAATAGGTGTCAGTAAGTGCTCATGTGCTAATTTCTGTTAACGGCCATGTGCTAATGGCAAAATTAACACATGACCATTAATTCGGAAAATGGGAAAATCATCCTTTTTCCGGCTGCATTAAAAATGGCCTTAACACGTGGGAAAGACATGCATAAGAGTGTGCTAAGGCCACTTTTTAATGCAGCTTAGTGAAAGGAGCCCTTAGTTATTAGGATTTACTTACTACCTTTTTGAATAGAGAGATGTGGTAGCCGTGTTAGTCCACTTCCAAAGGTAATCAATAGAAATAAAATAAAATAAAACATAGAAAAGAAAATAAGGTGATACTTTTTTATTGGCCTAACAATACATTTTTTGATTAGCTTTCGAAGGTAGCCCTTCTTCATCAGATCGGAAATAAGCACATTTTGATAAATATCAGCATATATAAGTGAAACATCAAAGTATTTCAGTGACAGTCTGAAAGGATGAGGAAGGGGTGTGTTAGGTGAGAGACAGGGAGGGCTGAGAGGATGAGGGACAGGGAGATATGCATGGTGATCAGAACGCAAGACCTTTGAAGTCAAAATGATTAAATAATTTGACACCCACCAGACAGGACTTAACAAATATTGGGTTTTCTAGCCCATTATAAACCATGAAATTCTACTGCTTTGTCACCCTCTGATCACCATGTGTATCTCCCTGTCCCTCATCCTCTCAGCCCTCCCTGTTTCTCACCTAACCCACCCCTCCCTCATCCTTTCAGACTGTCACTGAAATACTTTGATGTTTCACTTATATATATGCTGTTACTTATCAAAATTTGCTTATTTCTGATCTGATAAAGAAGGGCTGCTTTTGAAAGCTAATAAAAATGTATTAAGTTAGTCCAATAACAAAGGTATCATCTTGTTTTCTTTTCTATGTTTTATTTTATTCTATTTCTATTGATTACATTTTGAAGAAATCCACTCAAGGCGGTGTACAGCAAGATCAATGAGAACATAGTAGAGAATTTCAGCAGAAAAAATATTCATATTTCAAAGCACTTAGACACACAAAGTACCTTAGGTTACTGTCAGGCTTATTTTCGAAAGAGAAGGGCGCCCATCTTTCAACACAAATTGCAAGATGGGTGTCCTTCTCCCAGGGTCGCTCAAATCAGCATAATTGAAAGCCGATTTTGGGCGTCCTCAACAACTGGGGCATGTCGGAAGCATAGTGAAGGCGGGACTGGGGCATGATTAACACATGGGCATCCTTGGCCCATAATGGAAAAAAGAAGGGCATCCCTGATGAGCGCTTGGCTGACTTTATTTGGTCCATTTTTTCTTGCAATCAAGCCTCAAAAAGGGGCCCGAACTGACCAGATGACCACTGGAGGGAATTAGGGATGACCTCCCCTTACTCCCCCAGTGGTCACTAACCCCCTCCCACCCTCAAAAAAACCATTTAAAATATTTTTTGCCAGCCTCAAATGTCATACCCAGCTCCCTGACAGCAGTATGTAGGTCCCTGGAGCAGTTTTAGTGGGTGTAGTGCACTCCAGGCAGGCGGACTCAGGCCCATCCCCCCCTACCTGTTACACTTGTGGTGGTAAATGTGAGCCCTTCAAAACCCACCAGAAACCCACTGTACCCACATGTAGGTGCCCCCCCCCCTTCACCCCTTAGGGCTATGGTAGAGTTGTACAGTTGTTGGGAGTGGGTTTGGGGGGCTCAGCTCAAAAATTAAGGGAGCTATGCACCTGGGAGCAATTTGTGAAGTCCACTGCAGTGCTCCCTAGGGTGCCCGGTTGGTGTCAAAAGCAGCGGAAAGATCAAGAAGAATGAGAATGGAATATTGACCTCTGGATTTGGTCGTTTCTGAGATGGGCATCCTCAGTTTCCATTATCGCTGTAAACCGGGGACGACCATCTCTAAGGTCAACCTAAATGTTGAGATTTGGGCATCCCCGACCGTATTATCAAAACGAAAGATGGACGCCCATCTTGTTTCGATAATACGGGTTTCCCCGCCCCTTCGCGAGGACATCCTGCGAGGACAGCCTCAGGAAAACTTGGGTGCCCCATTCGATTATGCCCCTCCATGGTACCTTGTATGTCTAAGTGTTTTGAAAATGAGCCCCATTATGGCATAGTAGGCTGCTTACAGTGTCAACACAATATACAGTTAAGCATCTTAATAAACAAAGGTAGAAGTGGAGTTGGAACGTAAAGACAGATAAGATAGAGTTTGCAATATAGCTCTCTCAGCTAAAACTGTTCGGTGAAGAGCATGTGACATTGTTGACAATCTTCAACAGGCAGTTAAAAACTGATTCCACAAAGTGTGATGCTGTTAGTTTGACTTTAGGTGAGGGTACTGATATAAATGATATCTCACATTTAGCATTAATTGCTTGGTTTATTCCTCAGCACACAACACTGATATGGAAGTGGTGTGTGCTGTTTCACCTTTGACTGGAACCATGGGTGTAGTTTGAGGGGGGGTGAGGGGGGCATTGCCCCCCCCCCCCCATACGGCTTGCCACCTCCTGCCCCGAGTGGTGCAGCATCTCCCTCTCTGCTTCCACTCCCTTCCTTGCAGGTTCCGGTATTGCACTCCCCCTCCTCTCCCCTCCCCTACCCCTCCTCTGGTGCTGCAGTCTTCAAGGTGTCTGGTTCAGGGCCAAGGAGGTTGTTCAGGGCCGCCAGCAGTGTTAGCGATGTAAGCATGCTGCCTTCAGCCTTCCCCGGAAGCCTTCTCTCTGCATCATCCTGCCTACACGGGAACAGGAAGTTGCTGCAGAGGAGAGCAGGCCGAAGGCAGCATGCTTACATCACTAACACTGTTTCACCTATGACTGGACAGCCTGAAGACTGCAGTGCCGGAGGCCCCAGGAAAAAAAAGTGCTGCCTGTTTAGGGGGGGGGGGGGGATTTTAAGGAGAGAGAAAAGGCTGTGATTTGGATGAGAAAAAGGTAGAGTGCTGGTGTCAGGCCTAGGGAAGGGGGAGTGAGAAATTGCACTCTCTCCTTGTTAATTCATGTGAATGTGAGAGGAGGCATAATGATAGAAAAATCCTATGCTGCTGGCTCATTTCAGTTTAAGAAATGTATCTTCATTGTTTTGATATGCTGGCTTCATGTTCAGCATTTTGGTCTAGTGCATGTGTGTGGTGTTTTTTTTTAATAACCATAATGAATATGTATGAGATGTATGTATGCAAATGAATATGCTAACATGTGAAGCCACACTCTTTGCCCCCCCCCCCCCCCCACCAAATGGTCAAACTACACCCATGCCGCTGGGTTAGCGCAGGAGCCCTTATCGCCACCTCAATGGGTGGTGGTAAGGGCTCCCCGCCACATGGCCACACAATAAAGAGTTTTCTTACCGCATGACCATGTGTGCCTGGGGGCTTTTTTTACCCGCTGCAGTAAAAAGGGCCCTAGCACATGGGAAAAACGGTTCCCGCCACTAGTGCAGGGCCCTTTTTCCCGCAGCTTGGTAAAAGGACTCCTCAATGAGGGGACCTCCCTACCTTGACCTATGCCCAGAATGTTGAGGAATCCCTTTCTTTTGGGTGCCTTGGAAGGGGAGAAGTGCCATCTCATCCCTCACCTTAGGCATCAGCCTTGACCTGCCACTGTCCAGCATGCCGGGCTTTTGGTGCAGGATCTAAGAGCATTCCTCTCTTCCCCAGTCCCTGGGTGGATTTGCACTTTGGGGTCCACTCTCCACACAGTTCTGGGCTCTTGACTATTCTGGGAGGCAGGAAAAGGGGAAACTTCCACTTCCTCTGTCCTTGGGTTGTGCTTAAACTGGGCTAGCACTCAACCTCCACTCCTTTTTATTTATTTTTTATTTATTGCACTTGTATCCCACATTTTCCCACCTATTTGCAGGCTCAATGTGGCTTACAAAGACCTGTTATGGCATCACCATTTTAGGGTACAAAAGATACAATTGATGTTACAAAGATATCAAGGATAGCAAGGCGATATAGTCAAGCACTTATAACAGAAGACAGTCAGAATAAGGGAGGAGTGGTGGAGTGTTGTGGCTAATTATGGATTGTCGTGGTAAGCTTTGTTGAAGAGATAGGTTTTCAAAGATTTGCGAAAGTCAATTATTTAGTTGATTGTTTTCAAATGCCTTGGTAGTGCATTCCATAGCTGCGTGCTCATGTAGGAGAAGCTGGACGCATGTGTTAATTTGTATTTTAATCCTTTGCAGCTGGGGAAGTGCAGATTAAGAAAAGTGCGGGCAGATCTTTTAGCGTTTCTGGGTGGAAGGTCCACGAGATCTAGCATGTATGACGGGGCGTCTCCGTAAATGATTTTATGAACAATCGTGCAAATCATTTATCCACAACCTAGAATAGTATTTAGGAACCACTGTATCACAAGCCCTATGCTCTCTGTCTCAGCTCAACAGAAAAGAGGAAAGAAAGACCCTTTTCTCTCCACAATTTGACTTTTATGATCTTTGGAACTTCTGCCCCTGGTTTCTCTTTACAAGGAGCCCACCGAGAATATTCCTGAAAGCATATTAAACTATACTACTGCAAGGAATGTTTACCCCTGGCTGATCAGAACAAGAAAAATGTATATAAACACATATACAATCAGGACCTGTTAGCAGGTACAGACTCACACATATCAAGCCGCAAGCCGCAGCCCTGACCCCTCCTCTAGCATGGTCTTCCTGTTACCATAGTAACCAGTACATGAAGGTTTGGAGAACTGGTGATTGCTAAAAAGTCCTGCACAGATTTTCTCTTCTCTGTCTGCTCCTGCTGCACTACAGCTTTTTTTCATACACAAACTTTGAGTTCATTGTATTGTACTATAAATGCATGCGCACTTAACATCAAGAATCCACAAATCCTATATAATAATCTCACCTCCAACGTTCTATCTTGCTGCCTGTGTCCGTGGCTTTCTTCGCAGTTGGTCTGCTAGGCTCCGTAGATCAGGCTGACGTCACGTAGAACGCCAGAGCCGGAGGAGGAGGGGCGAAAGGGGCAGGGCACAGGGGCGGAGGTGGAGCTTGAAAGAAACAGAAGCGTTGAGAGGTGGAGTAGCTGACAGCATCCCGACCAATGGCAGGGAAAGAAAGGTCGGAGTCCTCCTTGGGCATCAGTGGAGGGGGCAGAGCCATGGAGAATGTGCTGCTGTGCTGAGCCAGCGCACGGGTGCGCTCGTGCATTCCTGTGCTGGGCGCGGGGGAGGGGGGACCTCAGGAGTCGGAGCGGTGCAAAAGAGGAGGAAAGCAGGCAACAGCCACGGCTGCCTCTCCGGGCCCCATGGGAGGGTGTATGGGCAGACGCAACGACTCCTCGGGAGGGATGGAGCTTGAAACTCAGAGGGAGGGAGCCTGAAACTCGGAGGGAGGGAGGGGGGACCCTGAGGGAGGGGACCCTGACACTCGGAGGGAGGGAGGGGGACCTTGAAAGTCGGAGGGAGAGGGGACCATGAAAGTCGGAAGGACCCTAAAAGTCAGTGGGAGGGGGGGACCCTGAAAGTCGGAGGCAGGGAGGGAGAGAGGGAGGGAGGGGATAACCCTGAAAGTCAGTGGGAGGGAGGGATGAAGGGAATGACCCTGAAAGTCGGAGGAAGGGAGGGAGGGAGGGAACGACCCTGGAACTGGGAGGAAGGGGGGAGGGAAGGAAGGGAGGGAGGGAAGGAATGGAGGGGGAGGGGGAAGGAAGGGGGAGGGAGGGGGAAGGAAGGGGGAGGGAGGGGGAAGGGAGGGGGGCCCCTGGTACACACTCTCATTCTCACACACACACACACCCTCCCTCTCTCTCTCACAGACACACTCGCACCCAGTCTCATTCTCTCTCTCTCTCTCTCTCTCTCTCACAGACACACTTGCATCCAGTCTCACTCTCTCTTTGTCACACACACACACTCGCACATTCACTCTCTCTCTCTCACACACACACACACACACAGTCACTCTCACACACATTCTCTCAAACATACATACTCCGAAGAAAACCTTGCTAGCGCCCGTTTCATTTGTGTCAGAAGCGGGCCTTTTTTACTAGTATTAAATAATATTAAATATCTACTCTGGAATGGGAAAAAAAACCCTTGAAAAGACTGATTTTTTCCTTAAATTCACAAGATCCAATGTAATCAAAGGCAGATGTCTATAATCTTAATGACAGGGTATGCTTTCTTTAATTCCTACCAACAGGAAACTATTCTACACATCATAACACGACAATAATCATGACTGTATATTACCTGACCATGTACAGTAGTATCCTGTGCTACGCTACACTTATTTGGAATTAAACAAAACAAAATACATTGACATAAAAATATTTTTTCACAAAGAAATGTTCAAAATAATAATAAGAAAACTGAAAAAAAAAAAACTGTTTTTGCACCTGGTTCATAGACCCAATGAAATTTATCCATGGATCCCAGGTTTAAAAATTCTGGTCTAAGTCCCAAGTTAAGGGGTCCTTTTACTAAGCCATGGTAAAAAGTGGCCTACAGTAGTGCAAGTGCGTCTTTTGGGTGCACGCTGGGGCCTTTTATTAAGGGGCCAGAAAATGGACATGCGCTAAAAATGAAACCAGCGCATATCCATTTTCGGCCTGAGACCTTACCGCCACCCGTTGGCCTAGCGGCAAGGTGTCACACACTACCCATAAGGTAAGCATGCAGCGCATGCCAACTGTTGTTTACTGCCGGGTAAGCGCCCAACCCAGGATTCAGCGCACGCCAAATTTGGAATTACCGCTCGGCTCATGCGCTAACCGGGCGATTGTGCTGATTTGGCATGTGCTCTTCGCACGTAGGCCCTCCCACGCCTTTGTAAAAGGACCCCTAAGTGTGTTATCTTAGCCTTCTGGATGAGGTTGAGAACTTGTATAAAATGGATGGTTAATACCCTGCCACCTAACCCCATTAGTGAATTGAAACTCTATAGACCCCAACCAAACTTTGAAGGTTAAGCTACAGTTTTAAAAAGATAAATACAATGCGCATTAGTGCCTTCAAGCTTGCCAGATAAATGCATACTCGATGTATCCAGTTCAAAGCAGAGAGCCTGGAAATCATTAAAATGAAATTAGAACAGCTATAGCATATCTAAATATGAAAACAATACATTTTATGAAATACAATTAGCATCACTGTAGAAACACTATCAGACAATGTAATCAGACTAATACTTGGATTTCTCAAACCAATATCCTCTCAGCCCTCATGATAATTTGAAGTCTGAGGAGTAATCAGGAAATGCATCATTCTAGAATATTTCTTCCTTTATCACTGTTGCATTTCAGAAAGACTAAAATATCTTTATGCCTACTATGTTGTGTCTGTTCATGTAGATAAGCACAAATAACTGATTATTTTGAACTCCCCGGTGGGAATCCGAAGACCACTGAGATCCAAACAGATTATGAAGAATTTAGTCTAGACATCAGTATCTCAATTTAAATTTGTGGTAAACAGCTCTTCATAGAATCTAAAGAGTAGTGTTTAAAAGGGATTCAGTTCAATATAGAGCTTATATGAACAGCTTTTTATCATGCATTTTATAAAGCTTTGCAGAATATTCAGTCATCAAGTTTTACATCCCACTGTTGACTATAACAGTCTGCCCATGAGCCAGTGTGGAAGTTCATATTAGCCAGTATTGCCAACAGGATATCAGACATGTAAAACTGTTATCCCTGGCACAATACCAGACATTTTTATTTCATTTTGATAGGTGACCCATTGAAAGGGTCATAAAAATACTGAATTGGGCCCTTGATATCAGTGGACCAACAGTCAGTAAAAAAAAAAAAGAAAAAAAAGGTATTCTACACACCATTTTGAATTTATTTAAATATAACACATACTATATGCTTGGCCATTCTTATAATCACAAAACGATCAGCGACACTTACAAAATATTGGTAGCACTCAAAAAGAAGCCATATGTTGTTCTATATTAATGTCCCATTTCTCAAAAACATGCACAATTGGGGGGGGGACAACTTATCAAGCTATGTTAGATTTTTAATTCGTGTTAGTTGCCCCTTAATGCGACTTAAAGGGTCCTAACACAGCTTTGCTTAGTTTACCATAGTGATATTTAAGTTGCTGTGGGTCACGTGGAGGGGCATTTTCGAAAGGGACGTCCAAGTTGCGATTTGGATGTCCTTACAAAACGGTGAAATCCAGGGGCGGAAAAACCCGTATTTTAGAAACAAGATGGACGTTCATCTTTCATTTCAAAGATACTGTCAGAGACGTCCAAATCCTTAAATTTGGACGTCCCTAGATTTGTAAGTCCCTAGACATGGACGTTTCCGACTTTCGGCGATTTTTGTAACCAAAGTCGTCCGTGTCAAAAACGTCCTAATGCAAGCCATTTGGGCGTGGGAGGAGCCAGCATTTCTAGTGCACTGGCCCCCTGACATTCCAGGACACCAACCAGGCACTCCAGGGGGCACTGCAGTGGACTTCATAAATTGCTCCCAGGAACATAGCTCCCCTACCTTGTGTGCTTAGCCCCCAAAACCCACCACCCACAAATGTACAACACTACCATAGCCCTTATGGGTGAAGGGGGCACCTATATATGGGTACAGGGGTTTGTGGTGGGCTCTGGAGAGCTCGCTGTTTCCTCCAAAAATGTAACAGGTGGGGGGGTATGAGCCTGGATCCGCCTGTCTGAAGTGCACTGCAGTACCCACTAAAACTGCTCCAGGGACCTGCATGCGCTGTCATGGACCTGAGAATGACATCTGAGGCTGGCATAGAGACTGGCACGACATATTTTTAAAGATGTTTTTTGAGGGGGGGGGTTAGTGGCTACTGGGGGAGGAATGGGAGGTCTTCCCTGATTCTGTCCAGTGGTCATCTGGTCATTTCTGGCACCTTTTTGTGCCTTATTCGTAATAAAAACACATCCGGGTGAAAACGTCCAAGTGTTCGTCAGGGACGTCCTTGTTTTTTTCGATTATGGGTCAAAGACGTTCAAGTGTTAGGCACGCCCAAGTACCGCCTTCACCACGCCTCCGACACACACCCTTGAACTTTGGAAGTCCTTATGATGGACTGCAGTTGGAGGCATCCTAAATCGGATTTCAATTATACCGATTTGGACATCTCTGGGAGAAGGACGTTCATCTTCCGATTTATGTCAAAAGATGGACGTCCTTCTCTTTCGAAAATGAGCCCAATAGTAACAAGATGCAAGCATGCAAATACATGTTTTGCATCTCATTACTATGTAAATGCTATAATGCAACTTGGAGTGATGTACCGCGAGTCATATTGGGGTCCATAAATCATGATAAAATAACCCCAACTTTTAACAAAGCAATGCAGATTTAGCAGTAGTTGCTCTATGAGATGATTCCTTTGACTGTATCCTTAATATGTTGGACATTAAAGAGCCCTTTTACAAAGTTGTGGTAAGTATTATCACATGCTTACCACAGCAAAAATGGCTTACCGTGGGGCATGCTTAGGTGTCTCATGGTAAGTCTGCATTGGGCATGTGCTACCCACTTGCCAAAAAATAAAATAAATATTTTGGCATAGGGGCGTGTCTGGGGCCGGAGAGTGGACAGCTACATTGCCACACACGCTAACCAATTAGCATAGATTTAGTGCCTGAGTCCCTATTACCTACAAAACAGGTGGCAGTAGGAGCTCATGAGCTAATGGGCATGTGCTAATGGGAACATTAGCAGGTGAAGAGAATCAAAAAGATACCAAACCATATAAAACAACAAAAAAATTCTCTATAATCAAAACTGTGAGCAGTAGGAAAAATTAAATAATAAACAAGGAGGAAAAAGTCTCAAGAAGCTCCCAGCTACAAGCTGAAAGAGCAGGACTTCTTCATCAGCAGCAGTAAAAAACCTCCTTGGTAATTTCAATCACAAAAATTTTTAAATTAAACAAAAGCAAACATCAAAAATAACAGCTTTCAGTTCTTAGCTGCGGAGTCTCTTCCTTCCAACTATAACAGAGCAGCCCATGACCAATAGTGGCCAGTGTTTCATGAAGCTGCGTCAGGGTCAATCGGTCAAAAAGTCTACAAGAAAGAAAAGAGAATAGTAAACATACACTCCAAAATTTCATAATGTTTCCTTCGACCCATAATTGCTTACTTCAACTCCGTTCACGAACAGATGGAACTCTGGAGACACTCTCCTGGAACAATGGTGATCCCTCTAAATAGCCTGTGGATGATGTCAGATGCCTAAAGAGGCAGCAGCCAATCAACAAATGGCGCCAACTAAAAAATTAAAAATAAGACAAACAATTTTTTAAAAAAATCAGAAAAAAATGACACCATTCTAGTTTGGCATTTAGACCTTGCAGGGTCAATTAATTCAATCTAAAAATCCACTGTTGCTTTTTTTGTAACAATAAACGGCGCCTATCTCCACCTCTCTCTAACACATTAACTTGTTGTAGTACTAGACACAGTAGCATCTCAAACAAATGCTGATTGGCAACACAGTGAATCGTCAAGGGTGACGTCGTCTTCTGGGTCTTAATGGCAGTCTTATGCTCCACCAGTCGCATATACAATTGTTGAGATGTCTGCCCCACATATAGCTTTTCACACGGGCAGATAATGCAGTAAATAACATGGTCAGATCTAGAAGTTGTGTTGACAAAAAGAGTAAATTCTTTTTTGGTGGAGGGGTCTTTAAACACTTTTGTTTCCAACATGTTGGGGCACATGCCACACTCATTATACTTCCTATGTCCTTCAAATACTTGCATATCAGAACCGATCACAGGCAACACAGAAGGGCATAAGAGCTCTTTCAAATTATTGCCTCTACTAAAGGCAAACCGCACTCTAGACTGAGAAAAGGCAGGTACCACCCAAAAATGTTCACTGTTCAATGTGATGAAATGGAAATAACTTACTTAGATGTAAGAAATATGATTATTTTAACACCGCGGTGTATCGTAAACATAGTGATGTAAACACATTTTTGGATTACTCTAGCTGTCATACAAAAGCTCTTAAGGATAGCCTTCCTTTTTCACAGCTCTTAAGATATCAACGGATCTGCTCAGAAGAAAGAGAGTTTCATTCTCAAGCTCATTGCCTTTGTGAGCGGCTTCGGGACCGAGGGTACCCTAAGAAGGTAGTTTCAAATGTCTATCATAGGGCTAAATATAGCAATAGAGATCTTCTTGTACTGCCCCAATCTCAAGATGGTGAGGAAGACAATTATGTTTAGACTTGTGTGTTTAACATATTTATAAATGACCTAGAGATGGGACTAATTAGTGAGGTAAATTCGCTGATGACACAAAGTTATTCAAAGTCGTTAAATCGCGGGAGGATTTTGAAAAATTACAAGAGAACCTTACAAGACTGGGAGACTGGGCGTCTAAATGGCAGATGACGTTTAATGTGAGCAAGTGCAAAGTGATGCATGTGGGAAAGAGGAACCTGAATTATAGCTACGTCATGCAAGGTTCCACGTTAGGAGTCACAGACCAAGAAAGGGATCTGGGTGTTGTCATTGATACGTTGAAACCTTCTGCTCAGTGTGCTGCTGCAGCTAAGAAAGCAAATAGAATGTTAGGTATTATTAGGAAAGGAATGGAAAACAAAAATGAGGATCTTATAATGCCTTTGTATCGCTCCATGGTGCAACCTCACCTCGAATATTGTGTTCAATTCTGGTCGCCGCAGCTTAAAAAAGATATAGTGGAATTAGAAAAAGTACAGAGAAGGGCGACAAAAATGATAAAGGGGATGGGATGACTTCCCTATGAGGAAAGGCTAAAGCGGCTAGGGCTCTTCAGCTCGGAGAAAAGGCGGCTGAGAGGAGATATGATAGAGGTCTATAAAATAATGAGTGGAGTTGAATGGGTAGATGTGAAGCGTCTGTTTATGCTTTCCGAAAATACTAGGACTAGGGGGCATGTGATGAAGCTACAATGTAGTAAATTGAAAATGAATCGGAGAAAAATTTTCTGCACTCAACGTGTAATTAAACTCTGGAATTCATTGCCAGAGAATGTGGTAAATGTGGTTAGCTTAGCGGAGTTTAAAAAAGGTTTGGACAGCTTCCTAAAGGAAACGTCCATAGACCATTATTAAATGGACTTGAGGAAAATCCACTATTTCTGGGATAAGCAGTATAGAATGTTTTGTACTTTTTGGGGATCTTTCATAGGCACCCGGTATAAGAGGCTTGGAGAGGCTAAGCCTCCCCCCTGCTGCAGCAGAATGGATCAGCTATGGAGTCCAGCTGCTCTGAGGGGATTAAATTGTTGATTTACCTCCATCCTCACAACAGGAGCTGCAGTGAAAGCCCTCTAGCAGTTGTAGAAATTGGTTTATGGTTTGTTTACCTTCCTGCTGGGAAAGCAGGGGGGGGGGGTGGCTGGAGGTGTCCTGGGTTGCCAGGGAGATATTTAAGGAGGATGACTTCCTGACCTGCACTGAGGACAGATAGCAGCAGAACGGATACTGGGCCAGCATGATCAGAAAAAGTCACCAGACAACAAAGGTAGAAAAGATCATTTTATTTTCATTATAGTGTTTGGAATATGTCCACTTTGAGAATCAGGTGCTCAACATTAAAGGTTTATATGTATTTACTTATTTATAGCATTTTATCCCACATTAAACATGAATTAGGGTGTTTTGTGGCTCTACATGAGAATTGTGATGATATGATCCCTTGTTTCATATTGTTGACAGTCTGCATTTTCCGTATGGGTGGTATATTGGTGTATTAGGTCTGCCCAGTGTAATATTTATGGTACAGTAAGGTTCTGAGTGTGTTTTTGGACAAAGTTGTGCATAGTGTTTTGCAGTTGAGCAATTGTGGTTAGAATATGCTTTGAGTAACCACTTTATTCTTTGACATATGATACATATCTAATATCTAAATTTAATAAAAGGTATTAATTGTGACTTTTATTTTTATTTATTTATTTTTTCTGCGTGTTATCAGACAATTATGGATTTAAGCTCCACCCCTGGCCCCACCCCTAACCCTGCCCCATTTAGCCTCCCCAAACAGTTGGGCCACCGACCGCCTATGGGATCTTTCTAGGTATTTGTGACCTGGATTGTCCACTGTTGGAAACAGAATACTGGGCTTGATGGACCTTTGGACTTTCCCAGTATGGCAATACTTATGTACTTATGAGATACACCTCTAAGGCTTGGAATGTGACACACATACTTAAAAGACACTGGAACATGTTGAGGACTTTACCTGTCGTCTCTCAGTCTAGAGTGCGGCATACCACTGGTAACATCCTTTTCCTCAGAATGAGCTCCATTTACCACTACCCTCTGTCGCCTTCCACTCAACCAGTTCCTAACCCAGTCAGTCACTTTAGGGCCCATACCAAGGGCACTCAGTTTATTTATTAGTTGTCTATGTGGAACCATGTCAATGTCTTTGCTAAAATCTAAACACACCATATCTAATGCTCTCCCTCGATCCAAATGTCTGGTCACCCAGTCAAAAAAATAAAATCATATTTGTTTGACAAGGCCTTCCTCTAGTGAAACTATGTTTCCTCGATTCCTGTAATTCATTGGATTCCAAAAACTTTACAATTCTCTGTTTTAAAAGTGTTCCAATTAATTTACATAACACAGAAGTCAGACTTACTGGCCTGTATTTCCCAACCTCCACTTTTGTGGAGGGGACCACATCTGTTCTTCTCCAGCCAACTCTACAGAATCATTGAAAAGGTCAGCCAGTAGAGCTGCTAGAACTTCCCTAAGTTCCTTCAGTACCCTCAGATGTATGCCATCTGGCTCCATCAATTTGTCCACCTTTAGTTTAGCCAGCCTCTCACAACCACAGTCCTCTGAAGATTGTTCATAGACTACTACCCCTCTATTATTATATTTGTATATCTTCTGAGGTTCTTCTCCCATCCCTTTAGCTGCGAACACAGAACAGAAATATGTGTTAAGCAATTGTGTGTTATCTCTAGTAACTTCTACATATTCCTCCCCTTCACCTTTGAGTCTAACAGTGACACTTTTTCAAGTCCTCTTATCACTAACATATCTAAAAAATGTCTTATCTCCCCCATTTTACCAGATTAGCTATTATGTTTTTCTTCCATTTCCATCTTTTCTTTCCTGACTACCCTACCAGCTTCTCTTAGCTTTTCCAGATATTGTTGCCTATCTTCCTCTGTCTGTGATCTCTGTAGTTTATAAAGGCTGACTTCTTTTTCTTTACCTTTTCAGCCACTACTTTTGAGAACCAAAGCAGCCCCCTTTTCCACTTTTATTTATTTTCCTTATAAAAAAAAGGTTGTTGCCCTTACAATAGCTCCTTTCAATTTTCCCACTGATTTTGAAATGTTTCCAGATGTTCCCATGCAGATGATAATTCCTTGAGGTAATCCCTCATCTGAATGAAGTTAGTTTTTTAAAGTCTAGAACCTTCACTTTTGAATGAACCCTCTCTACACCTATTTTAATATTAAACCACACCATCTGGTAATCACTGGATGCCATAAGATCACCTACTGTAACGTCTGGAACACTCTCCTCATTAGTAAACACTAACTCCAGTATGGCCCCATCCCGCGTTTGATCCATTACCAACTTCTGGAATAGTACCTCTGTAATGAATCCAGGATCTCCTTGCTTCTAAAAGATCACACAATAGAGATACCTCAATCAATATCTGGCATAATAAAATCACCTATTAATAGTACTTCTCCTTTCATATATTTTGAATGTCTTCAATTAAATCTCTGTCCACTTTCGTCTGTGAAGGAGGCCTGTATATCACACCAGTGTAACTACATTTACCATTCCCTCTTTCCAGATTGACGCACAGTGCCTTTTCCTTACCGTGTAGGTTCTGCAATTGTGTAGCTTAAATATTATCTTTAACATATAATGCCACTCTCTCTCCCTTTCTTACTACCTTGTCTTTCCTGAATAAATCCCAGGCATGGTTCTCTGTGAACCGTGTCTCTGTGATTGCCACTAAATCCAAATCAGCCTCTTTCATCACAGCCTCAAAATCTAAAAGCTTATTTCCTATACTTCAGGCATTAGTATATACTGTTCCCAGTCATTGCCCCTTTTCCCATTTATGTAGAGGTATTTAGTGCTTCACTTACCTGAGGGCTTTTACTTGCCTGGGGGTCTTGACCACCCTACCCCAACAAACAAGCCCAGTCAGAAACCACATGACACTGTGCTTTTTATTTTGCTGCCCCTGCCTTATTGAACTCCCACCCACTATCAATTTACATGGAACCCTCGCTGAAGAACTTTAAAATCACTCTGAAAATTTGACCTGTTTGCTCAGTAATGAAGAAATCTGACCACCTTTCACACTCCCGAAGACTCCCCTGTGAAACTCCACAGGGTTCCCCACTGTCTCCCTTGTTTTACAGTATTGATACAACATTATTTTCCTATGCTGAAGATATCTTTTTGCTTTTTACTACTACTCTTATAGATAGTTGTTTGATTTCCTCTAAAATGTCTGATTGTATTACTAATTTAAATGATTGGGCTAATTCTCATAGACTCAAAAATACTTTTAAAACAAATGTTCTCTGGTTTAAAAAGAATAAACGGTTTTAAAAGAATAAACAACTGATACCAGTCTGTATTACATTAAGGTCTGGTGAGATCATGCCAGTCCAAAAATCCATTAAGATATTGGGTATTGTTTTAGACTCTTCATATAGATTCAGAATTTATCCAGATAAGTTTTTTTTATATTGCACAATTTGAGAGTACTATTTTATAAGGAAAGTTTTACTAGGCTAACACAGCAATTCATTCTATCACAGTTAGATTACTGTAATGCCATTTACACATGTTTAACGAGCAAAAACTGCAAACGTTACAGCTACTGCAGTACACAAAAAAAGCACAAAAGGGCCCCAGAACTGGAAACAATGATGTAATCTTTAATGGACTGGATCTGACACGGGCCGTGTTTCAGCACACAACAGCCCCTGCCTCAGGGGTCAGCATCGATCTCCTTAGGTATATTAAAGGAGAACGGAGTACCCCTGTGTGTAAAATTGCCAATTATCAAGCAGATTACATCGTTGCTTTCAACCGCTTAACTCGTAGTTCAAAAGAACTGCCAAAACTACTTTGCTTTATGTATGTTTGGACCCTCTCTGTTTTTGCTGTCTACAGCTACTCCAGAATATTTCTCAAGAATGATTTTTAAACAATCTGTGTATGCATGTGACTCCTTTACTGATAGTTCTTCATTGATTACCGATAAGTGCGTGAATAGAGTTTGAGCTGGCTTGCCACATATTTAAAATTTTATATGGTCTTGGATCAGTTTATTTAAACAATCTAATCTCTTTTAGAAATAGGGGGTCCTTTATATGGGACTCTATATCATTTTTCTCTTAACGTTTCATTATTTAAAAATGTATCATCAAGAAGGGCTCTTGAAACATCTTTTTCCTATCAAGTCGTGTTGCTCTGGAATGCATTACCAACTCAGATAAATCTCAGTCATGTATAGCTTGTTCCAGTGCTCCTTAAGGACGTATCTCTTCGAGAAATATTTGGCAATATAGTTGTATAATTTTTTCTTTGATGGGCTTTATTTAAATTGATGTTAATGTATCTTTCTTCCCTCTATTCTCTTTGTAAGCCACTCTGGACCAAAGTGCTGGGATCCAGCGGGATATAAGAGAGTAAATTGAATTGGTAAATGCCAATGTGCTGCCTAAGCGCTATCTTGCAAATACCTGCTTAACTTACATAACAGGTTTTTCCAAGGGGGCGTACAAATGTGCAGAGCATGGTTACATGTGTAACTAACAGAATGCTATGTTACACATGTCCTGCCACATCTAAGCACCCACACTTATACCAGCTCTATGGCTCTATGACATGTTAAATGCACCAACAGCGGCTTATGCTAGTATTCTATAATGGAACTAGATGTCTAACTTCTGTTATTAAAAAAGGCTCCTACTGTGTGACCTCAAGGCACCTCATATTCTCCAGCAGTCTTGAACAATAATATCAACACAATCCTGACAACAGTTATTATTTTGTGATTATGTATAAACTGCCTTCTAACATTCACAGTAATGTTTGTTTTAATTCTTTCAGGATTTCCTTTACTACCAGCGTCTATCCATGCTGTTGCAAGAACTAAATATTTTGATGATAAGTAAGTATAAAAGAACTCTGCTTTTCCAAGTTTAGTGTTTTTTAATTTGTCTGTTTTCCTGTGTTATGTTTATTCATAATATACATATATTTGTTTTATCTTTCTCTTATTTCTGTGCTTTTTTTCCAGTTGTTGGATGAGTGTTGAGACACACTTGTTATATATTGTTCATGGTCCCATTATGGCAGCCTTATTGGTAAGAATCAATTTTTATTGTATCACGCTAGTGCCTGTAATTTTAAATCTCAGAAACAGGTTATTCCCCTTTGTTCTCAGGAGAGGTATTATGCCAACATCTTTAATTGACTTGTCCAGTTTATGTGCAGTTTCATTATCGAGAAATCCTCAGAACCACTCTTAAATAGGAGCAAACTGATACCATAAACATGAAGAAAATATAACACACTAATGGCCCATTTTGTTTGAGGGCCTTGAAAATCAAACATAGAGTTTTAAATTATGCCTGTAAAGTCTGGAAAGCAGAGTAGTTTTTAGCAAGAAGGGTGTGATGTGGTCAAGCCACTTGAAGCCTTCTTTCAGTCGTGCTGCAGCATTCTGAATTAGTTGGAGCTGATGCAAACTCTTTTTGGTTTGGCCAGTGTACAGGGCATTACAATAGTCTAGTCGTGATGTTATCATGACATGGACCACTGTGGTCTGACTCGTCTTTTCAATATATGGAGAGTGATTTCATAGCTATTGTAGGTGAAAGAGACAATTTTTAAAGGTTGTTTGAATTTGCGGGATCAGAATGAGTGATGAGTCTAGCAGTATCCCAAGATTTCTGGCCTGTGATTTTAGGAGGAGGTATTTTGAAGTTGGGTATTTGTCCACTTGTGTTTGGTAACCAAAGAATCTCTGTTTTATTTGGGTTCAGGCAAAGTTTGTTGTCGGTTGCCCATTTCTGAGTTGCGGTTAGGCAGGCAGTCGGTTTACTCAGAGCTGTGGATAGATCTGGTTCAATGGATATAAGTAGTTGCACATCATCAGCATAGATGTAGAATTTTGTGTCCATTGACTGAAGCAGCTTAGCCAGAGGCTTGAGGTAGATATTAAATAAACCGGGAGACAGTATGGATCCCTGTGGCACCCCACAGTTCAGTGCCCAAGATAAAATGGTGTGCTGTTGTTGAACAGAACTGATTGTTGTCTGTCTGACAAATAGGATTTGAACCATGTAAGTACTGTGCCAGTTCAGAATAACTGGATGTCATAAATGTATATATGGGCAAATTATATTTTGTTTTAAATGAATTGTTTTCCTAACTCACTGCTATATATGTGTGCATAAAAGTATTACCAATTAAACAAGAAAAACGAAACAACCTTTTATTCTTACAGGTCAACCTGTTCTTCTTGTTAAACATTGTACGAGTTCTGGTGACAAAGTTAAGAGACACTCATCGGGCGGAGTCCAACATGTACATGAAAGCCGTCAGAGCCACTTTAATCCTCGTACCTTTACTAGGAATTCAGTTTGTCATTATTCCCTGGAGGCCAGAATATCGACTCGCTGGAGAAATATATGACTACATCATGCATATATTAATGCATTACCAGGTATATGTGATTCTGTTCTTGCCTGTTTATATACATGAGAATTTTGCACACAAATACCCCTGCACAATTTTATAAGATATAAAAACAAAAAGTGAGGATACCAATTAGTTTATTCATTCACATAAAAAATAACGTAATTAACATTTTTTATGTGAATGAATAAACTAATTGGTATCCTCGTCCACTCTCCTCACTTTTTGTTTTTATATCTCACGGTTCCGTGAGGATTTTACCTCCTTTTTGTTTTATTTTATCTTCAATTTTATAAGAGCCATTTTCTATGTAAATAACAGAAAGTGCTTTATAAAATTACCCTCATTAAGGCTAGAATTAAATCACTACGTGGACCTTTTCCTAGCTGTGGTAAAAAGTGGCTTTAGTGCACTCTTCCATGGGTTTTCCCCACATGCTAAGACTATTTTTATTGCAGCTATAAAAATATTTTTTGTATTAATGGTCATGCGCCATTGCCATTAGCGTGTGGCCATTAAAAAAGCATTAGTGCGTATGCACTTACTGCCATTCATTTTGTAGGTGGTAAGGGTTCACACACTATTCCAGCGCTAATCAGCATGTGGTAATCCAACTGCCCTGAGTAGCGCAGGAATGCCCGCTTGCCACCCTGCAGACACGCCCCCTCAAAAAATTAAAGATATTTTTAACATGCGGTTAGCACACTGACATTTGGCACTTACTGCAGGACCCCTGAGTGTCCCTCTCTTTGCCATTTTAAGCTACATTGGAGGGTCCTTTTAAAAAGGTGCGCTAGTGTTTTTAGCATGCACTAAAAATAAGCTCGCACTAAATGCTAGAGATGCCCATTTATTCCTGTGGGCATCTGTAGTGTTTAGCATGCGCTAATTTTTATCCCACACTAGAAACGCTAGTGCGCCTTTGTAAAAATAACCTGGGTGTGCATTAGCACCTAATACAGCTTAGTAAAAAATGGCCCCTAACAGATTTAAACTTGATAAGAAACATGAATGTTACTTGCTACTTTATCATCTTGCTTTAGTATATGAATCTGCGGAAACATGAAATCATCATAACATGATCTAAAATACAATAATTTTTTTAAGCATTTTATTTTTGTGCCTAAACTATGAAAAGAAATATAAAATATCATTGAGCTTTTTGGAGAATAATATTGACAGAACAGACAATAAATGTAGGGGTCAATATTCAAAGCGATTTAACCAGCCAGAAACGGCTCCTGGCCAGTTGCATCGCCTGTTTGGGGATAACAACCAATTTTCAGTGGCATGTAACCGTTTAGGGCCTTATTCTATAAAGGGAAATGGGACTTAATATATCGCCTTTTTGTGGTTTTTGCAACTACATTCAAAGCGGTTTACATAGACCCAGTGGTGTGCTGGTAAATGTTTAACAACAGGCTCTCTCCCGGTCCCTCTCTGTGCCCCCAGTCCCCCTCTGTGCCCCCCCATCCCCCTCTGTGCCCCCCCCCCCAAATTGCAGAGCTGGCTATAGCCGGGGAGAGAGTCTGGGGGGGTGGCAATGCATTACTCCAGGAAAAAAAATTAAATGATCCCAGGTTCCAATCTAATTTTTTTTTGTTACATTTGTACCCTGCGCTTTCCCACTCATGGCAGGCTCAGTGCGGCTTACATGGGGCAATGGAGGGTTAAGTGACTTGCCCAGAGTCACAAGGAGCTGCCTGTGCCTGAAGTGGGAATTGAACGCAGTTCCTCAGGACCAAAGTCCACCACCCTAACCACTAGGCCACTCCTCCATGTTTAATGTGCGATAAAATGCCATAAATAAGTAAATAAATATAAACTTTTAATGTTGAACACCTGATTCTCAAAGTGAGTATATTCCAAACACTATAATGAAAATAAAATTATTTTTTTCTACCTTTGTTGTCTGGTGACTGTTTTTCTGATCATGCTGGCCCAGTATCCGATTCTGCTGCTATCTGTCCTCTTAACTCCGTTTCCAGGGCTTCCTTTCCATTTATTTCTTTCCTTTCCTCCTTTCTTCTTCATTTCTGGTCCTCAGCTTCTGCCTATTTTCTTCATCCATGTGCAGTTTTTCTCCTCTCTTCCTTTTCCCTCATCTCATCTCCTTCCTCACTCTTCCCTCCCCTCCATCCATGTCCAGCATTTCTTCTCTCTCCCCTCCTCTTCCCTGCCCTCCATCAACCCATGTCCAGTGACCCTTCTCTCCCCCTGCCCACCATGCACCCATACCCAGCAACCCTCCTCTCCCCTGCCCTGCATGCACCCATACCCAGTGACCCTCCTTTCCCCTGCCCTCCATCCACCCATGTCCAGCAGTGACCCTCCTTTCCCCTGCCCTCAATCCACCTATGTCCAGCAGTGACCCTCCTCTCCCCTGCCCTGCATGCACCCATACCCAGTGACCCTCCTTTCCCCTGCCCTCCATCCACACATGTCCAGCAGTGACCCTCCTCTCCCCTGCATGCACTCATACCCAGCGACCCTTCTCTCCCCTCCATCCACCCATGCCCAGGGACTCCCTTCTCTCCCCTGCCACCCCTCCCGAGTTGTTCAGCGGCGACTTCTCCTCCCTCCCTCCAGATCCATCCCTCACCACCTCTGGAAGTCTCAGTGGCCATTTTTAAAGCGCGAACCAGCAGCGGGGGAGAGTTAGCCTGCCCTGAAGAATTCGAAGGACAGGTCGGTGAGGGACGGATCCAGAGGGAGGGAGGGAGGAGGGAGGGAGGAGAGCCGGCTCACGGGTTTTAACAACCGGCTCGCAAGAGCCGGTTGTTAACTTTTCTTCCGACTTGCGAGCCGGTACAAGCCAGCTCCAGCACAGCACTGCATAGACCCCCCCCCCCCTTTTACTAAGGCACACTCATGTTTTCAGCATGTGCTAAAATTGGACGCGCACTAAACGTTAGAGATGCCCAAGCATTCCTATGGGCTTCTCTAATGTTTAGCATGCACCCAATTTTAGCACGTGCTAAAAAAATGAGTGCACCTTAGTAATAGACCCCCCCCCCCCTTATTATATACAGGTACTTATTTGTATCTGGGGCAAATGGAGAGTTAAGTGACTTGCCTAGAGTCACAAGGAGCTGTACTGGAAATCAAACTCAGCTCCCCTGCCCCTTAAATTTATGTGCATAATTTATGCTCCTAAATCTATGCTCCTAAATTATGAGCACACTCTATGCTCCAAAATACATTATGCTCGTAATTTAGGAGCATAAATTATTCTCATACATTAGGAGTATAACCTTTATAAAATAAAGCCCTTAGTGCCAAACTGAAAACTGGCTATTCTGGGGGCATTCCTAGGGCGGAGTCAGCACTTGGCTGGTTAAATGCTGATAGTCTACACTTAACTGGCCAGGTTAACCGCATAAATATGACTGCATAAAAATCAGTCCTATCCTTAAGCGGTAACAACCCATAGCTAGCTGAATATTGCACTTGGGGCCCTTTTACAATGATGCAGCATTGGCATGTGCCAATCTGGCACTACCATCAGCCTACCACAGGAGCTGGCAGTAGTGCCACTCCCAACATGCACCATTTCCAGCGTGACAAAAAATATATTTTGTTTTGCGCCAGGGGCTTACCAGTTACAAGCTGGGTTAGCCCGGGAGCCCTTACTACTTCCTAAATAAGTGGCGGTAAGGGCTTCTCCGGGAAATGCCCCACACAACCATTCCCTTTTTTTTTGCCTTTTACCTCCTGAAATAAAAGGAGCCTCAGCGTGCAGCAAATCCACGTGCTGACACTACCGCAAGGGGTCCCTTTTACCACAGCTTAAATGACTATGAGGGGCATTTTCAAACGGGGACACCCATCTCTAAGGGCGCCCATCTCTGAAGATGTCGCCGCAAAGGGGCGGGGCATCCTGTATTATCAAAAAAGATGGGCATCCATCTTTCATTTCGATCATACGGTTTGGGACACCCAAATTTCGATATTTAGGTCGACCTAAGCGATGGTCGACCTAAATGTTGAGATGGTCATCCTTAGAGATGGGCGTCCTTCTTTTTCGATTATGCTGCTGATTGTGTTAGCTGGCTACACAAACCCGGAAATGCTGGGCCATATCTAGTGCCCCAATGTGTCCCAGCATTGAATTTCTGAGTTTAACACTAGTGATGGTCAGCAAAATGCTGATTGCCGCCGGCTGAATATCATGCTCGTAGCATTCTCTTTCTTTCGTCTTTTCTGTATTGTTGATATTGCTGATATATATTTTTTATAAAACTTTGGGAATTATTAGGGATACTTCTTATATATTATTTCACTTTATAAAGAGTTTGTATATTTTACTGTGTATGTTTTTATTATTAACCACCTAAAATTGTAAGATAGTGTGGGTTACAAATTTTGTAAATAAAAAATAAATAAATGCATTCATTTGCAATAGTATGGGAAATGTCAACAGCATATCCCATGTTGTTGCATGTTGTTATCATATGAAAATGAGCAGGAAAACCATGAAAATTAATGTTTTATTGTTTTACTGATAATAGTGCTTACTGTTTGCAAAGAAGGCATCTACTGTGCATGCGTAAACTATTACACATGTGCAAACCACTGCTTATATGTGCATAGTGTGCCCTCTTTCAAAAGAGTGCACATTCAAGGGGAGATTCTGTATATGGTACCCAAAAAATCAATGCTGAAATCTGCTCTGATTAAGCGCATTCAATGTGGTGTAAATCACGGTGCATAGATTTAGATGCACTGGGTCATATTCTATAACTAGACACCTAAATTTTGGAACACCCACAAAGTGCCCATTTCCCCGCCCATAACCATGCCCCTCTCTGCCTGTGTATGTTAGAAGCTCGGTGCACTTTGTTACAGAATATGCTTAGCGAGTTGTGCACCTAAATTCTAATCAGTGCCAATTAATGCTCATTATTGCTTGTCTGTTTGTCCTGATTTAGATTGTAAGCTCTTTTGAGCAGGGACTGTCTTCTTCATGTTCAATTGTAAAGCGCTGCATACGACTGGTAGTGCTATAGAAGTGATTTATAGTAGTTATAGTAGTAGTAATTAAGTGCTGTTAGCGCTCTTTAGCTTGTTATGCTTGTTAAATTATGTGCATTGTTATAGAATCCATGCTGATTTCAGCACCAATCTCTAGGCACACAATGTAGAATCTGGGGGGTCAATGACTACTCCTTTGGCAAAAAAATGACCAAATGAAAAAGAAATTAAATGAACATTCCCAAAGTTGGGTGTGTGAATCACTGCTACGTGCTATTCTCATCTCAGAGCCCACATTATACAACAGCACTGAGAACTGATTTTTCCCAGTGCCTATTTTCAGCATCATGTACTGAATCTGGACCTATGGGTATTTGTAGAATAGTGATATGCTAGTACTTTCGCGGATTATGGTACACTTATGTGCAAACGTGCTAGTATTCTATAGATTTATATGCTTAAGTGGCATATAAAAGTGGGTACCTAGTTTATAAAATCGCATTTTACCTGTTTAATGCAGCCTTTGAAGGAAGATCAGTAATGAGAAGGGAAGAATATACTGGCCAAAATGATTACTGAACAGCAGTCCTGCCTGTCCTGGTTTTGCTCCATTGCATTTATGATTTGATTTGATTTATTCATTTGTTTTTCTTCTGGTATTCGCTAAGGGTCTTTTATATTAAACCATGTTAAGCACTAATGCATGTTTAACATGAGAAAAAAAGCTTACCGCAAAACACGTTAAAGCATCATATTAATTTGCCTATCACCCTGCACTAATTGTGTGTGTGTGTGGGGGGGGGGGGTTGTCATTTTTTTTCTGGAGGGTGCATGTCATGGGGGTAGAATCATTGTCCAGCTAGTGCATTCGCATTAGTGCATGCTAACTGGATTTTTGCAGGTCTGGTGCACTAATGGAAAAATTAGCAAGGGACCTACAAAAGAAAAAAAAAAGCCCTATTTTAAGGGCACATTAGAACTGGGCATCGCACATGGGAAAGCTCTGCATTAAAAACATGCTAAGCCCATTTCTTAGCGCATTTTATCCCCCTGTTGACTAAGCCACGCGGCAATGCTGAAACAGTCCATTCAAAGTGAATGGGCTGTGTCAGCATTAGCGCACGGCAGCCACTAGCGCAGCTTAGTAAACAGAGGGGTTAGTAAAAAGGCCTGTAAGAAAACTAGGACTAGAAGTCCACATGTGCAATAGAACAAAACGCTCTATTGAATTCTTGCCTATGTGGCCTAGTTTACTTACTGCATGGCTCAGACTTTAAGCTGGAATGGAATCTGGTGCAATAATTGGGTGGCCCCTGATGTATACCCTGAATACAGTGAATCCACATTAAGCAGAGTCTAAGAGACTGTGGGCAAGATGCACTAAAGACTCGTTAAAGCCCTTTCCTTACCGATTCCCTTAGCGAATCGGTAAAGAACAGGCATGCATCAAGGAATAGGAATGCAAATGAGCTGCTCATTGTAGCTCACTTGCATTCTCTATTCCGTCGTTAAACAGTCGGCCAGTCGACCGGTCAAGCATGCGCAGAGCAGCCAAGCGTTATGCTGGCTGCTCTGCGCATGCCAAGGACATCCAAGATCCCCCCCCCCCCCAGGTCGCCGCCACTTGGCAGTGCTTCACTCAGCTGAGAGACCTGGAAGTCCCTGAGCCAATCACAGCGTGTTTAGCTTGTCTAAACGCACTGTGATTGGTTCAAGGACTTCCAGGTCTCTCAGCTGAGTGAAGCACTGCCAAAAAAGACGTTTTTATTATTGCATGGGGGGAGGGAATGACGGCCAAAATAGACGAGCACTTGACTTTTTTCCCCGATTTTTTGTTTTTTTACTTTTGTAGCAGTTTTTCAATCCCGCGCAGCCTCAATGAGAGGTACACACCTCTCGTTAGATTTTCCAGAGTTAAGGCAATCGGAAAAGGTTAGTGCATCTCATTACAATAGGGTTTCTACACAATTTGCTCATCTGCATTCCGTTTTCGTTAGCTGCTACAGTCATCGGAAAAAAGTCTTTAGTGCATGTCAGGGTTTACTACTTGCTCGTTAATGGCTCATTAATGGCTCGTTAAGTTTAGTGCATCTGGCCCTGTGTCTGTTCCTCCTCCTCCTCTGCCTCATCCTATGTCTCTTACACCAACCCAGAGGACAGGGAGCATGTCGTCATCTATAGACCTGTTACTACCCATATTACACAACGGTGCCAAATTTCCTTTTCCAATTGTTCTTTTAGAATGTTTCCTGATATTACCATATATACTTGTCTGTAAGTCTATCTCATGTATAAGTCGAGGGCAGTTATGGTGTGACCCATATATAAGTCGAGGCTGCGTCCCACATTGCTCCCTCTCTATTTCCCTCCCCTGCCTTTCTCAACCTCCCCACTCCCCCAATAGTCCATAGCTTCACAGACTTCAACAGGATCAGAACAGACTAAGTCCCTTGTGTACTAAGGTACGCTAGCGTTTTTAGTGCGAGCTAATGCTAGAGACACCCATAGGAATGCTAGCATGGCTTAGGAAACAGGGCCCTTAAAGACAGACGGAAACAGCTAAATCATCAGATTTTATTATATGAAGATAATATATTTATCCCTCACTGATAAGTCTCTCACTCTAAACTTTGGCGAGTTGTTTTTTTCTCAGATCTCTCAGTCTACCTAGCCAAAGAATTCCTTTTTTCAGGACTCAGTTTCACTAACCAACTCTTTCTAAACGTCTCAACTAAACATCTTCTTTGAACCTACTGCTTTATCCATTAGCCAGTCAAATGGCTTTTAGTTGTCATGTGATAATTGTCATGCACCCTTCCTGCAGGCATGCCCTCCTCTCAATGTACATACTCCTCACAAACTTTCAACCAGCCAGAACATTTACAAATGTTAAACAGTATCCACTATTTAGTTTTCTTACTCCTTAGTCTCACTTGCACATCTCCTCCAAACCTAGTGTCTTTAATTGGAACACTCTAGAGACATATATAGCACTGGCTGTACCTTCTCAAGCAACTTTAGCACAGCTAGATTCTATCTATTCCACTTCCATAAAGCTGGCAATAGCAAGTTTGCTATGGTACTGATAGAAACAAAGAAAAATGTAAGTAGATAAAGACAAGCTAGCTTATTTTCAAAAGGCAAGGACGCCCTTCTTCCGACACAAATCGGGAGATGGGCGTCCTTCTCTCAAGGTCACCCAAATCAACATAATCGAAAGCCGATTTTTTTTTTGCATCCTCAACTGCTTTCCGTCACGGGGACGACCAAAACTCACGGGGGCGTGTCGGCAGTATACTGAAAGCAGGACAGGGACGTGGTTAAGAGATGGACGTCCTCGGCTGATAATGGAAAAAAAAGGGCGTCCCTCATGAGCATTTGGTCGACTTTACTTGGTCCCTTTTATTTCACGACCAATCCTCGAAAAGGTGCCCGAACTGACCAGATGACCACCGGAGGGAATCGGGGATGACCTCCCCTTACTCCCCCAGTGGTCACTAACCCCCTCCCACCCTAAAGAAAAAAATTAAAAAACATTTTTTCCAGCCTCTATTCCAGCCTCAAATGTCATACCCAGCTCCATCACAGCAGTATACAGGTCCCTGGAGCAGTTTTTAGTGGGTGCAGTGCACTTCAGGCAGGCGGACCCAGGCCCATCCCCCCTACTTGTTACACTTGTGGTGGTAAATGTGAGCCCTCCAAAACCCACCAGAAACCCACTATACCCACATCTAGGTGCCCCTCTTCACCCGTAAGGGCTATGGTAGTGGTGTACAGTTATGGAGAGTTGGGTTTGGGGGGCTTAGTACCCAAGGTAAGGGGGCTATGTACCTGGGAGCAATTTCTGAAGTTCACTGCAGTGCCCCCTAGGGTGCCCGGTTGGTGTCCTGGCATTTCAGGGGGACCAGTGCACTATGAATGCTGGCTCCTCCCATGACCAAAGGGCTTGCATTTGGTCGTTTCTGAGATGGGCATCCTTGGTTTCCATTATCACTGAAAATCAGAAACGACCAAGTCTCGAGATGACCATCTCTAAGGATGACCTAAATGTCAAGATCTGGGTGTCCCCGACCGTATTAGCGAAACGAGAGATGGATGTCCATCTTGTTTCGATAATACGGGTTTCCCCACCCCTCCACCGGAACATTTTGCAAGGACGTCCTCAGCAAAACTTGGGCGTCCGTTTCGATTATGTCCTTCTATGTAAACCAGCTATTCTATAGGCTAACACATATCTCATTGAAATGCTGTACTACCAATATACATTGTGAGTCACAATTACTTTTTTGTGAATGAACTTCAAAATGGTGTGCTTACTGTTTTTCATAACAAGCACAGTGCCACAATATCATTAGTCTGCCTCGTCTCACCTCATGCTTGGAATAAATTCCCTGAGCCCATACGCCAGGCCCCCTCCCTGCCCATCTTCAAATCCTTGCTCAAAGCCCACCTCTTCAATGTCGCCTTTGGCACCTAACCACTTTACCTCTATTCAAGAAATCTAGACTGCCCCAACTTGTCATTTCGACCTTTAGATTGTACGCTTCTTTGAGCAGGGACTGTCCTTTTTTGTTAAACTGAACAGCGCTGCGTAACCCTAGTAGTGGTCTAGAAATGTCAAGTAGTAGTAGTAGTAGTCAATGTGAAATGTTTGTGCTCATATAGAAACTTTTGTAACTACCAAAGAGATAAATGGCATCCCATCTTTATCACTCATTGCACATACGTCACTATGACATCACTTTAAACACACCAATCGTAATAACAACAGCTACTCTATGGTACTACTTAAGCCATTGGGGTACAAGGTATTTAATTTAAAGATCTGCCATTATTCTTTATCATTTAAAATGTGATGTCTATCTCCTTGTACTGTATCTGACATATGGGCAACCTCTAGCTCAAAAGTCAAATCTTATGTACACATTTATTGAACATAATGAATGTACTGTATCTGGTTAGTACAGTATCTATGGACATAGTGGGTTTGTGTTTATCTTTTCCCCAATATAAAGCTATACAACTAGTAGAAAATATTTTGAGAAGTCAAACATGGTCTCATAGAATTCCAGTGGACTTTGTAATGGAATTACTTACCATATCTTTAGCTTGTAATTATTTTTGTTTTACTGACCAATATTTTGAACAATGGCATGGTATTGTAATGGGACCAGCCAGAGGGCCATCTAGTGCTACATTATATGTAGCTCGGTTTGAGGAAATTTTTCATGGTTTGGACATATTATAATTTGGAAAAGATTTTTGGATGATGTACTGTTACTTTGGAAAGGGTCTGAAGATTCTTTAATGAGGTTTTTTATGGTTGTGTGAAGGCCAGAGCAAACAGTTGAACACACTGGATTCTAATTTAAATTTTACTGAAGAACATAGCCTACAGAGGATTAATATTCTGGATGTGCAAATTTATAAAGATGGAAACTGGCTGGGAACAACATTGTTTCACAAGCCAATGGATCATAACAACGTTTTATGCTTTGAGATCTTTCATCCATTTAAATTGAAAGCAGGCATTCCAGTGAGTCAATTTTTTCAGTTACAATGTAATTTTCCCTCTATTCATGGTTTTAAATAAGCAGCACAAGATTAGTTTGTGAGATTCCAACAGCAAGAGTATCCTGATTGTGTGCTAAAGCAGGCATACAGATGTGCCTGATTCATCAACAGAGATGTGTTATTGTCATCTAAA
The DNA here is from genome assembly GCF_901765095.1 of Microcaecilia unicolor. Classification (NCBI taxonomy): domain Eukaryota; kingdom Metazoa; phylum Chordata; class Amphibia; order Gymnophiona; family Siphonopidae; genus Microcaecilia; species Microcaecilia unicolor. Next base: position 133,296,807 of record NC_044031.1, on the reverse strand, counting down.
AATTATGATATGTTTGATACATTAATTTGTGTTTTTGCCATTCTCCACAATGACTAAATAGTGGGACATCAACCTTGTGGCAATTGACACTGGTATTGGTTCACTATATTCATTGAAACATTTTTTTTCTGGAGACTTTAGTCACCATTGACCAGAGATGGTCACACATTACCTGGCCTTACCATATTCTTTTTGGGGTTGAACTGAAATTGCAAACCCCAATAAAAGGAAGCAGTTTTGGAAGTTGAATGATGGCTACCTAGATGACAAGGGGATCAGGAAAGAAACAGAGGGGAAATAGAAGAATGCCTCTAATTTAATGGCACAGAGAACCACATTTTATCATTAATTGGGAACACTTAATGGTGGTCCGCAGAGGGAGGTTTATTGCCCTTTACAACTAAAACAAAGAAAAAAGTAACAAAAATGGAGAGGAACAATTCTTAGCAGAAATTGCTCTGTTTGAAATATTTAAATAGGTCAGGCCTCTGCTAGGGTATTAAGGCATCTGGAAGCTGAGGGAGGAGCCTTGCACACTTTGCATACTCATAAGATTAATTTTAGTATGATTAAATTAAAACTAGTTCAGCAAGGCAGTAAAGCCAATAAGCTAATGGTTCAGAAGCTCAAAATCATGAAGAAATCGCATTCTAAAAAACGAAAGAAATAAGGTAAATACCTAATGCAAGGTAGACATACAAGAGATTTGTGGAATTCTTTAATGTGTTATAGAATTTAATACAGGGAGAGACTTTTGTCCATTGTCTAGCAGAAGTCACTCTTTTGTGATTTGATCCACAAAATAAACAATTCTTGGATAGTCCTAACTGCCCTGAGTTCACAAGAATTGGTAAAGCCCTGTTTATAGAATTGAGTGGAACCATTGACAAACTTACTCAACTGATTTGAACAGAATAGGGATTGGACATATGGTATGAAATTAGTAGGTATTAGTCATAACTAAAGAAGGCAAGGACCTAACTGTTTATGGGTCCTGTAGGCCAGTATCCTTTCTAGGGATAGACTTCAAAAATGTAACCAAGATTCTACAATGGCAAGGACAAATCAAACTCGGGTATACATATAAAGTATCGCATATCTTGTTGGGCAGACTGGATGGACCATATAGGTCTTTATCTGCTGTCATTTACTATGTATGTTACTATAAGTGGAACACATTGGAAGCCTCTGAATAGGGAGAAATTGATTCATAGACAGCATCAGACAGAGAGTAAGACATGTTATGGTTATATTTATTGTTTATTGACATTTGATGAGATTGCCCTTAATTACAAAGCAAATCAGGGCAATGTAAAATAAAAACTTAATCAATCTGAAAAGAACTGCATAAAACATAGGACAGATACCAATCATTCCAGAGAACATTCACATAATAAATCAATAACTGTTGCATTCTTAAGTGCAAACACCCCCTGTCATTTCATCTCCTGTCCCAGTAAGTCTCCAAAAAGCAAGAGTAAAAAGATACTTTTTTTTTAGTTTAGTCTTGAATTACAAGAGGACAACTCAGAACAAAAGGCCAATGGAAAGGTGTTCCATAAAAAAAGAGCTAAAAAGTAAAAAGCTCTTCTTCTGGTAGATTCACAATAAGCCCTCAAGGGGCTGGGAGAACCAAACGATGGTCATTCAAAGATCTTAATAACTGAGTCAGCAAAGAAGGAATTCTCATGGCAGCTGGATAATCTGGGATTCTGGGGGCTGGGAGAACCAAACGATGGTCATTCAAAGATCTTAATAACTGAGTCAGCAAAGAAGGAATTCTCATGGCAGCTGGATAATCTGGGATTCCAGTAGTAAGTGCTTTGTGAGTCAACATAAAAACCTTAAATTATGGGTCCCTTTTACAAAGCGGCGGTAAGCCCAACACAGGCTTATTGCTCACTAAAAGGGAAGTACCGCAGCAGCCTGGCGGTAGTTCCCACCCCCAGCATGTGTCATATCTGGCACTACAAACATATTTTTATTTTTGTAGTGCCGGTGTGTACCCGACAGTAATCACTGCCGGTTACCACCAGGTTAGTGCTCCCCACCACCACCACCACCAGAAAACATCAAGTTTCTATATGAGCACAAACATTTCACATGGACTAATAATGATATTATGGCACAGTGCTTGTTAAGAAAAACAGTAGGCATACCATGTTGAAGTCCATTCACAAAAATTTAATTGTGATTCACATATTAATTTAATCTAAATTGCAGCATAGTGTTTCAATGAGATACGTGTTAACCTATAGAATATTTGCTCCATAATCTGACCATTACACACCATATGCCAGAGCGACAGGCAAGGAAGGACAGCAACACAGAAGAAGATGTGAAAGATATACACCAGCATGAGAAAGAGCTTCTTGAGAAAATGGTGAGAAATGTATTCCATTTTTTTATTTCTTTTTATTTATTCTTTATTTATAAACTTTAATATAAGTATCCAAGCATACCACTTGTACCAGAAATACAGAGACAATAAAATAAGAAAAATTTGCAAGGTAAATAATAAGAAACCACAATAAAACATCTCTTCCTTAGACCACCAATGACAGGGAAGTGGTTAAATATAGGAGATTTCACAGAAGAAGAAAAAAAGAAAAGAAAGAAAATACAATAAGAAAAAAGCTTAACATGATTAATTCTACATATTATAAAATGAAGTCAGCTTCCTGATGGCAAAACCTCAGTGGAGATTCTTTTTAGGTCCAAAAATGATCTCAACTGTTCAGGAGCGAAAAATACATACTTAACCCCTAAATAATGAATCTGACATTGACATGCATAGGCTAACAAGTAGGAAACCCCAAGCTTCTTAACTTCATCTGTCATTGATAGAAAACCCTTCCGCCGTTCCTGTGTTGACCTTGTCACATCTGGAAAAATCCAAATCCTTTGACCACAAAATTTTGCTTGACTATTTGAAAAATAACGCCTCATAATGGCATTTAAGCCCTGCTCAAAAAATGAGACAAGTAATGTCAATCTGTCCTTCAAATTAGAAAAAGATTCTTCTAAAATAGTAGTCAAATTTGTAGTTATTATCTTTCCTCATTTTTTTAGTTGTTCATTTTCAGAAGTCCTAGGTATACCCTCTGATTTATTAGGGGCATCAGGTCAGTGGCGTACCAAGGGGGGGGGCGGTGGGGGCGGTCCGCCCTGGGTGTCGGCGGGTAGGGGGTGCTCCGCCGTCTCCTGCCACCACCTGCGGTTTTTTTTTCAATCCATTCAGCGAGGGACGCAGGCAGCACCTCGTGTCTGCCCTGCTGTGTGCTTTGAAAAAAGAAAATCGCTTCGCTGGCGTCGGGCCGGCCTTCTTTCGCTATGTCCCGCCCACTTCTGAGGTAACTTCCTATTTCCTCGAGGGCGGGACATAGCGAAAGAAGGCCGGCCCGACGCCAGCGAAGCGATTTTCTTTTTTCAAAGCACACAGCAGGGCAGACACGAGGTGCTGCCTGCGTCCCTGGCTGAATGGATTAAAAAAAAAACGCAGGGTGGTGGCAGGAGAAGAGGGCTCTGTCGATCTGCATGGAGGGGGGGGGCTCAGATGGGAGAACGAGGTGGGGGAGCTCAGAGGGGAGAAGGGAATTGGGGAGGGGTGGGGGAGCTCAGAGGGGTTCTCAGAAGGGAGAAGGGAACTGGGGAGGGGTGGGGGAGCTCAGAGGGGTTCGCAGAGGGGAGAAGGGAATTTGGGGAGGGGTGGGGGAGCTGAGAGGGGTTCTCAGAAGGGAGAAGGGAACTGGGGAGGGGTGTGGGGGAGCTCAGAGGGGTTTGCAGAGGGGAGAAGGGAATTTGGGGAGGGGTGGGGGGAGCTGAGGGGTTCACAGAGGTGAGAAGGAAATTGGGGAGGGGTGGGGGAGCTGAGAGGGGTTCGCAGAGGGGAGAAGGGAACTGGGGAGGGGTGGGGAAGCTCAGAGGGGTTCGCAGAGGGGAGAAGGGAATTTGGGGAGGGGTGGGGGAGCTCAGAGGGATTCGCAGAGGGGAAAAGAGAATTTGGGGAGGGGTGGGGGAGCTCAGAGGGGTTCGCAGAGGGGAGAAGGGAATTGGGGAGGAGTGGAGGGAGCTCAGAGGGGTTCTCAGAAGGGAGAAGGGAGCTGAGAGGGGTTCTCAGAGGGGAGAAGGGAACTGGGGAGGGGTAGGGGAGCTGAGAGGGGAGAAGGGGATTGTGGAGGGGTGGAGGTGCTCAGAGGGGAGAAGGGGTCTGAAGCTGGAACTGGGGTCTGACAAGGGGGCAGGAGGGAGAATGGGTCTGGGGCTGAAAAGGGGGGATGCAAAGCATGTGATGGATGAAGGGGGCTGGAACTGGGGGCTGAAAAGGAGGGTATTTGGGATAAGGGGGCTAGTGCTGGAACTGTGGGCTGAAACGGGGCAGGGGCTGAAACTGGGGGCTTTAAAGGGGACAGGGAGAACTGGCTGGGGCTGATGCTCAGGACTGGTGAGAGAAAAGGGCAGGGGTTGAAACTAGGGGCTGAAAAGGGGACAGGGAGAAGTGGCTGGGGTCTGAAGCTCAGGACTGATGGGAGAAAAGGGCTGGGGACTGGTGGGATAGTGGAGCTGAAAAGGGGGGCAGGTGGGAGATGGGGGCTGGAACTAGGGGCAGGTGGAACTGGGGGCTGAAAAGGGGGGGCAGAGAGAGGGGACAACAGACCCTGGATGGAAGTGGGGAGCGTGAGGTAGGGCAGACCCTGGATAGATGGGAGAGGGAGGGCAGACGGATTGAAGGGGCAGAGAGGGCGGATGGTGGGTGGAAGGAGGAGAGAGAAAGAGGGCAGACTGGGGCAAATGGTGGATGGAAGGGAGAGAGAGGGCAGACAGTGGATGGAAGGGGCAGAGAGAGAGAGGGCAGACAGTGGATGGAAGGGACATTAGAGAGGGCAGACACTAGATGGCAGAGAGAGAGCAAAGACAGATCCTGGATGGAAGGAAGACAGTGAAAAGAAGATGAGAAAAGCAGAAACCAGAGACAACAAGCTGTAAATATATATTTTTATTATTTTACTTTAGGATATAGTATTGTAGCTGTGTTGTTTATAAATAGAACATGTAACTAAGGTAATCTTTTTATTGGACTAATTTTAATACATTTTGACTTAACTTTCAGAGAACAAAACCCCCTTCCTCAGGTCAGGATAAGATACTGTAACAGCACTATATTGTACTGACCTGAGGAAGGAGATTTTGGTCTCTGGAAGCTAAATGTATTAGTCCAGTAAAATGGTATTATTTTATTTTCTGTATTTGTTTTATTTCTATTTGTTAATTTGTAAAGTGGTGATTGGTATGTGTTAGTTTTTTCAAATTTACATCTGCTTTCTTTATATTTTGCACAGTACTAGGGAACATTTTCTGTTTCTGTGGTGTTACATTGTATGCAGAGTCTGGCATCGGGGGTTCAGTTTAATTTTTGTCTAAATAGAAAGTTTATTATTACTTTTTCTATAGTGGATTAGGGTGTATCTGTGTTTGTGAAAAAGACATGGCTTTCAGTTGGCATTGACTGTGCAGGATCGACGATCTGTACTAATCTGTCTGTTTTCATTTTACAATAGGTGAATTGATGTTCTAGTGCTCACTGTAGTGTTTAAAATGCTTTCCTTTTCCTTGTGTGACTCGTAGAAATTACTGCTTATGGTATGGTAGAATTGCTCTATAGGTCCTGAGTGTTTTGTATTCTCGGTCTGCCTAGTACTGGATTTGGGGGGGGGGGGGTGTTAAAAAATAACCGGCCCCGGGTGTCAACTACCCTAGGTACCCCACTGCATCAGGTAAATAATATATATTATTAAATGGGGGGATAGCTGGCAAAGGCAACTTCAAATTTTCAATCAGGTATTTTTTAAACAATTCCAGAAGAGACATGCCTAGGACTTTAGGGAAATTTAATAAAAGCAAATTAAGTCTCCTGTTATAGTTCTCCAATTTTTCAATTTTGCAGTAAATCACCATTTTATCTTTTATATCTAACACAGATGAGACATCTTCCTTAAGTTCTTTTACTTCAGTCTTAACTTCTTCCACTTGTCCTTCCATGTTCTTTTTAACCTCTTCTAAAGAAAGAGCCAAAGAATCAACTTTACTTGTAAGATTTGTCAACTACGGAGCTGATTTTCCAACTGTTCAGGACTTTCCAAAGAGCATCCAGTGTAATCACCACGGATGCTGTCAATTTGGCGCCTTTGTTCTCAACAACAGCAGAGGCACCAGGGCTGACCCCTCTGCATCGACTCCTGGTGTAGTGCCTTCCACCTCCAAGAGCAATGTAGCCAATCCCCTTGCTTCTGCTGGACATGGTGGTGGGCTGACCGTGGGGGGATGGGGGCAGCGAAGCATCCAACTCCTGCAAGGAAGACTCTCCTCTGCCCTCACTTGCTATGGGGATTCCTCCCCGCATCGCTTGTGGAATCCTGACTGCGAACCTTTCCATAGTCTACTGGCGGGGGGAAGAGGGGTTGGTGGTTGAGAGGCTAGGATGGGGGAGGGCAGACTTATACGGGGTCTATGCCGGAGCCGGTGATGGGAGGCGGGACTGGTGGTTGGGAGGCGGGAAATACTGCTGCACAGACTTATATGGTCTGTGCCCTGAAAAAGACAGGTACAAATCAAGGTAAGGTATACACATGAGTTTATCGTGGGCAGACTAGATGGACCGTGCAGGTCTTTTTCTGCCGTCATCTACTATGTTACTATGTTACTATGTACTGGAAAGGAGGTGGAAGCTGGCGGAGGAACAGGCTTATGACCACCCCCTTTCGCTTAGTGTGCGGCATCAGGTAGAAGGTAAAAGCTCAATTGACAGCAAATCAGATACCAGAGCAAGGAATGCTGTCAGCATTCATGTTAGCCACGCCCCCTGTTTAAGCAACAAATTTATTTTTAAAGTGCACCTAAATGTGATACCCCTCTCCCTCCCCCACCCGCATTCCCAGTTCCACCCCTCTCCTCCCCTTATCGCTCTCCCCCTCTCCATCCTATAGCAAGAACAGTGAATCTTTGTGAATATGAAACATACACATAACTGGGATCCTGGCTATGCATAAGAAAAACAAAAATGTGACTCCATGAATCCCCCTTCCCCCCCTCCCCCTACAGACCAGAATGTCCTGTATGGGGATGCAGCATCATAGATCAGGGCCAATCCAAAACCGGTGTCTGTTATCACATCTGCCAGTGTCTCAATTGCTGATATCACAGAATCGTGAGGTGGAGGTTTGTCATGAAAATAAATGGAAGGGATCCATGTGGGAAGACCTGGAAAGGCAAGAGTTCCCAGCAGTAACATATCCCTGAAAGCACTAGAAAGGGAGGTATAAGCCACATGTGATCCCGTCATGGCTTCCCTCTTTCTCTGCTACAGCAACCACCACATCCACCCTGTTTTCATTCACTAGTGCACTCCTGGCTCATGAAGGGCTGGGCGGGTACAGGGGGTACCCCATTAGCCCCTGTGTTTGATGGACTTGCACCCCCATGGAAATCTGGGAACAGTTCAGACTGCACTGTAGGCCCTAGTGTTCTTAAGATGGGTGGGCTGCAAGCTGGGGACGTAGCTGATGTAGAGCTTGGCGAACTGAGATCTGCATATCTGGCTTGGAGCAGCTGAGGGAGAGTGGAGGCCAGGGTATTGTTCTAAGTCTCCATGTCTGAGCAGATGCCTGTGAAGGCTGTTAGCATTCTTTCCTCAAAGGCCCTCCTAACCCCCATGTCCTCCCTGACACCCACAATCTCCTTCCACACACCAGCAACCTCTTCCCTGAGCAGGATGTGTTGCTGTATAATGTTGTGTGAAAGGGTAGTGATGATCTTTTCCTCTTCTTTCTCCTCTGCCTGCTCAGGGTGGCCTGGATGTGGGAAGAGTCCTCCTCCAGGTATTTCCTCTCCCCTGGCTCCTCCTCCTCCTCCAGCTCCTCTGGGTCCACAGCTGTGTCCCCATTATCAGAGTCCTTAGGAGGCTCCTGCTCTTCATTTGCTGCCGCTGCTGCACCCTGCTGCCCATCTACGTGAGGCTGGGCAGCCTATTCTTGAGTACCTGCGGCATCCTCTTCTGGCTCCATGACTGTCTCCTCATCATGGCCCCGTGCAGCTGCAGCATCTGCATGAAAGAAACAAATGGGGCATTAGCATTACCAGACCTCTGACAAATGGTGGTGTCTGCACACCAAACAAGGACCATGCCTGCCCCGCTTCTGGTTCCAGGAAACAGCACCTTTACTACATAACTTGCTGGAGCAACCTATATCACTGCCAGGCATGACAAGTGAGCCCTTTGGCATTGCATCGCATCACAAAGTTATTACTAGGGAAAGTGTTCATTTACAAATTGTTATACATGTTTTTGAAATAGATAATGGAACCCAAGGTGCTGGCATGTAGAAATGTTAGGATGGGGTTTGTGTAGTACTATTAGCCAAGCAGTGGTCACTATCATAGTGGGTATTCTGTAAGGTATTGTGGGGATTGAGAAGTGGCATGCGTTGAAAATACATACTGAAGCAGCAGTTATGTTCTGGATATCCATCATCAAATAGGAAAGAACATGGGTGAACATGGGGAAGAAGGATGGAGGCCCAGTAGAATAATTACATGAGGGTGTAGACGGACCCATGTACCAAGTATGCTAGCTGGGATGTATGGTGCACAGTCTTACCTCTGCACCTGTTGGCAACATCTCAACCACCAACGCTAGCCACAGGTGCACAATCGCATGTGACCAGTACCTCACTCTCAAGGACTGTTAAGGTAATGTTGCTGCTGAGTTCTTGCTCTATGCTTCTTCCATGCTTTTCTATGCAGATCCCTCCATTTGTTTTGGCAAATCTTCCAAATCACAATTCTGATGATGAACAGCATTGAGGCACTGGCAGATGCACCGCCAGATTTCCAGTTTTGAATTGGCAGTTGACCGGGAGGCTACAGCCCCATACAGGATATTGTAGTTAGCAACAACCTCCCTAACCAGTAGGCACAGTTTTCCAGAGGGAAAATTACTATTGAGGAGAGTGGGTCTCCTTTCAGCCATCTTGGAAATATGCACCTACTATTTCAGCGCCCAAGAGTGTATTTTCTAAATAAGTGCTTAATTGGCCCTTTTTTAGGTGCCCATGAAAGGAGCTGGGACATGCTCAATTTTTCGGCCAAAACTGTTTCAGCAGACTGTCTGTGTTCCTTCTCATTACAATGGCGTAGCCTCCTGGCTCTTTCTTGAGGGAAGCTGACATTATTAAGCACAGTTGATTCTTAAAATACAAAGGCAGTCACTCTATGGATAAGTGCCTTAGGTATGCTAATCAGTTAGCGTGTGGGTATTGCCATATGCTGACTAATTAATGCCTGAGTCCTTACCGCCTACAAATACGTATCAGTAAATGCTCACAAGGTTATGGTCACACACCAAATGGGAAAATTGTCGCATGGCCATTATTGCAGAAATATGAAATTCAGCCATTTACTGGGAGCGCTAAAAGTGGCCATAACACGCAGGAAAGACCAGCGCTGGAGATAGCACAGGACACTTTTAGCACTGCTTAGTAAAAGGGCCTCTAAGTTTAGCATTCAAATCAGACCTCATAAAAGTTAATCCTATCTCTATGCAGTGTCGCTTATGTGGTTAAGTGCTGAATATGGCACTTAACCTCATAAGAGATAGCCGGCTGCATAAACCCAGATTTTCAATGCTGGTGCCTGGACAAGGCGTGGCGTGGCATTGAATATCAACCCTACAAATTTTAAGCTCCTAAATCAAGATGAATTTCCAGCTGAAAATTTAGGCTCCCAAGTTTGGCTGAAAATAGGTAACAAATACAGGAGCCTAATTTAAGAGCATCAATTTAGGAATTCACCTTTTTTTTAAATATTGGGCCCATAAATGCCAGCTCTGTTTTTCCCATTTAGCAAGTTAAATTACCTGATTTATTTGTATATGGGTTGAAAATATAAACATACTGTAAGTAATGTTATCCATTGCATCTGGTATCAAACGCATTATTTGTCAGTATCAAGGCCATATGTTGCCAGTAAAATACATTTCATTTACTGTGCTTGAAAAGGAACATGGATTTGGTGCAATGCTGACAATACAAAGCTAATGGGAATGTTATGATCTCAAACTAAAATCAGTAAAAGCTAGTTTATAATTTCAGTGCAGAAACTACAAAAAGTTTTACAGAATGCAGTCACTGAAAACTGGCTACAGTGATATAAAGTCATCCTATAAATCTATCTACTGTAGTTCAATATCATGACCTCTTGTGACATAGAACTAAAGAAATCCTGTGAAAACCGACCCCATTATATCCAACAGCAACTTTCAAAATAACTTGTGACTGCACTGCAATATTACATTTTGAAGTCCCAATCTCCAGAGCTATTATACAGCAGACAGCTCTGCTGAGTTTAAGCAATGCCAGAGGCTTGATATTTATTCTCTTGGACAGCCTATTATTGAAAATGAAACTTCACTTACAGGGTGCAACTCAGATTGTTATAACTCGGCCTCATTTTTTACTGTAATTATTGTAATGAATAAAATAATAACCAGTGGATTTATTTTTGACCAGGCAGTATCCTCCAGCTTGGGTTTCCTGCCAAGGATGAGACGTGAAATTGCAAACTTACTTTCTCACCTATCCTTGGAATTTTCCCCTTGTTTTATAACCCCCTCCCAGCCGTCCTTGGGAAACTCATTCAATCAATAGATCTCATCACAGAATCCTGCAATCTTGAACCCTACATCTAGTGATGAGCACTGATGGTGCTTCAATATTGTGTTTTCAATTGCTAGGGACAAACAGGTTCCTTGGAGTTCTGCAGAGCTTGTTTGTCCTTCACTATTGGAAATGTGATAGCGAAACAGCACCCCCCCCCCCCCCACTGGCAGGACTGTAGGTGGAGGACTCTTGCTTAGCTTAGAGGGAACAGTGATAATGAGGTGTAACCACCGCATGTTAACTATTGGGCTAATTTTCGAAAGAGAAGGATGCCCATCTTTTCACACAAATTGGAAGATGGGCGTCCTTCTCCAAGGGTTGACCAAATCGGTATAATCGAAAGCCTATTTTGGACGTCCCCAACTGCTTTCCGTTGCAGGGATGGCCAAAGTTCAAAGGGGTGTATCGGAGGCGTAGCGAAGGCGGGACTTGGGCGTGCCTAACACATGGACATCCTCAACCCATAATGGAAAAAGAAAGGCGGCCCTGACGAGCACTTGGACGACTTTACCTGGTTGTGTTTTTCTTACAACAACTGCACAAAAAGGTGGCCAAAATGACCAGATGACCACCGGAGAGAATCGGGATGGCCTCCCCTTACTCCCCCAGTGGTCACTGACCCCCTCCCACCCTCAGATGTCTTACTCAGCTCCATCACAGCAGTATGCAGGTACCTGGAACAGTTTTAGTGGGTGCAGTGCACTTCAGGCAGGTGGACCCAGGCCCATCTCCCTCCCTACCTGTTACATTTGTGGAGGAAACAGTGAGCCCTCCAAAACCCACCAGAAACCCACTGTACCCACATATAGGTGTCCCCCTTCACCCATAAGGGCTATGGTAGTGGTGTACAGTTGTGGGTAGTGAGTTTTAGGGGGGGGGTTGAGGGGCTCAGCACACAAGGTAAGGGACCTGTGTTCCTGGGAGCATTTTATGAAGTCCACTGCAGTGCCCCTGGTTACACTATATGTTATACTAGCCGTTATGCCCGTTAAAACGGGCGAGATTTCCAGCTACCCTCCTCGCCAGGTCACCGCCGCCCCTCCACCCGGCCCGGGCCCTCTCTTCGCGATTCAACTTACAGCGCCGAAACCGCAGCAGGCAGATCAGCTGAGCTGCCATCGACCTTCTCTGCCTCCCTCGTGTGACGTAACGTCGGCGAGGGCGGGACAAAGGCAGGGAAGGAAGGCCGACGGGAGCTCAGCTGATCTGCCTGCTGCGTTTTCAGCGCTGTACATTGAATTGCGAAGAGAGGGCCCGGGCCGGGTGGAGGTGGGGCGGCGGTGGTGACTCCGGGTGGGGGGAGCGGTAGCAACCTTGGCAGTTCCCTCCCTCCCTCCACGCATTCTCCCTCTCTGTCCCACCCCCGTCATCACGTATTGATGCGGGGGCGAGACAGAGAGGGAAAGTCTCTACTGCGCATTTGCGGGTGAGTACGGTCACTTGCAATTTATATGTTTGATTGATGAGAAGGTTAATGATTGGTGATTGTGCATGAGAGGTGAAAGTGTGTGAGAGAAGGAGGTGTTTTGTATGTAAGAGTGTGAGGATGGGTATATATTAGGAGCTTAATAGAATTTTAATTCATTTTTGTTTATTGAAACTTAATAAAGGAATTCTGTACTTGAATAGTTGTCAGTATTTTATGCCTTGTTGCTTAAATACAACTATATTGTAAAATATTTACCCGTTGTGTGTAATTTGATTATTTAAGGAGATGCATAAATTAGCATTACTCTGCCCTGTTCCACTGGACAAGTGTAGCCTAGTGGTTATTGTAGCAGACTTTGATCTTGGGGAATTGGGTTAAATTCCCACCGCAGTTCTTTGTAACTCTAGGCAAGTCACTTAACCCTCCATTGCCCCAGGTACTAAATATGTGCCTGTATATAATATGTAAACCACTTCAAATGTAACCACAGAAAGGTGGTATATTAAGTCCCATTCCCTTCCATTAACCTCCACCTCTGTATATACACATCATCGGGTTAAATGGCACACATTTATACCAGTCAGTATATAATAAGAGGCCATTTAGGCATATATGTGGTCGCATACAGGTGGAAATTACTTTAGAAAATTTGCCCTTAAATGGTAATTGTATAGAGGATTTATATATATATATATATATATATATATATATATATATATATATATATATATATATATATATATATATATATACTAGCCATTGAGCCCGTGTAAATGGGCTCATTTTGGAATGGGGGGGTTCCGAGGCCCCCCCCCCCGAGGTCGCCGCTGCTCGGCCCCCCCCCCCCCCGGCCCGAGCACTGTCTGTTATTGAACTTAAATCGCACCACGCAGACGCAGCAGGCACATCAGCAAAGCTGCCATCGGGTTGGCCTTCCTTCTCTGCCTGTGTCCCGCCCTCGTGTGACGTAACGCGGTGAGGGCGGGACACAGGCAAAGAAGGAAGGCCGTCCCGACGGCAGCTTTGCTGATGTGCCTGCTGCGTCTGCGTGGTGCGATGTAAGTTCAATAAGAAAGACAGTGCTCGGGCCGGGTGGAGGGGCGGCGGTGGCGGCGACTCCGGGTGGGGGAGCGGTGGCAGTGACCTCGGGGGGGAGGGCGGAGCGGTTGCGAGTACATCTGCGGCATGCGCAGTAGAGTCTTCCCGCTCTGTCCCGCCCCCCTCATCACGTATTGATGCAGGGGCGGGGCAGAGAGGGAAGTCTCTACTGCGCATTTGCGAGTGAGTACAACACTCACCTTTTATATGTTTGATACAGTGGCGTAGCCAAGGGTGGGCCTGGGTGGGCCAGGCCCACCCGCTTTGGGCTCAGGCCCACCCAGTAGCAGCACGCCTATGGTGTGGCTGGCAGGGATTCCCAAGCCCCACCAGCTGAAAACTCCCAACAACTTTTGTAAATAGCAGATGACATGCAGGTGAGACAAGGAGAGACCAAATCACCTGTGGGACAGGGAGGAGTTCTGCCCACCCAAAGTTGGGTGTCTGGCTACGCCCCTGGTTTGATATATATTTCAGTATACATATGTAAAATACTTTTAGTACAATTACCTGCATAAAAAACTATGGGGCCCTTTTACTAAATCATGCTAGGCCTAGCACATGCCTACCGCATTCTAAAAAGCACTGCAGCGGGACACGCAATAATGTGCCACTCAGCGCGTTCTAATCCCATGCTGAAAAATATGCAGTCACCAACAACTTAAGTGTTCTTCAATATTGACCAGCTTCTGTTCCAAGCATAAAAGCTACCTGAAAATAAACTAAATATGTAACATTCAGAACCAGTATGCTAAATGTCAAAATGAATGGTTCTCAACCTGTGTGCCTCAGCAGAAGCACAGATATGCTGGCAAATGTTTCCACAATTGAGCAAGAGTCACCATGGTAAAAAGAAATGGGGAAGGCCAAAGGAACTGCCCCCTCAGGAAAATTGTTTGCTACCTTCCCCTCTCCCCTCACTCAATAGATGGAGGAAGATGTAGCAGGAAAGAAGCATTGCTTGACTGGCTACTGCTAACTGAGGGGGATTATGCAAAAAATAGGGATTGGGAAGGGGTGGGGTATAGAACAGATGATTTTTCCAGAGAGGTAGGACCTTATGATTGTCCAGGTAGGTACATGGGGAAGTGATTATGCTAAAGGTGGGGATAAGAAGACGAATGGGAAGTGATTTTGCCAGGAATGGAGGGGCAAGGAAGAGACAGTAATTATGTTGGGGGGGTGTGGGGAGGGGAGTGCACGTGGGGCTTATCTGCTGTCATAGTCTATGTTTCTAGGAAGCTTCCAGCGTCCAGTGAATTTCAATAATCACAGCATAAACTGTGTGACTGTTTATACGTCTTTATATGGACAAGTCTTGTTTATAATCTACTTTATCGCTCTTTCTCTAGGTTGACGTTTAATGTAAGAATAATAATTATCTTTTGTATCCATCTATTCAAAGTGTAATATCTAAGAGAAATCATGAATGATCTTATTCATATCAAGCTGCAAACATTTGGAACTCTCTGCCAGCAAATTTAAGATCTCAAACTCATTATGATTCCTTTCGAAAACAGCTAAAAACTGTTTTATTTAATGATCATTTGATCTCTAAATTCAGCTGAGAAATGTAGTTATCTCTGTATGCAGAAAGATTATTTTAATAATTAGTATTTTGAATGTATTAGTATGTATATTTATACACTGTTTTGGACCCACAGAGGAATTAGTAGTTAATAAGCACTGGATTAGATTAGATAAAGTTATGTGTTGTCAGCCACCAAGATAAAATTTATGACAGTTTCCTCACTGCACTACAGGCTACTGTTATGTTTGAAGCTTATATTGTGTTTTCACTAGACAAGAGGTTGGTTAAATTAACACAGGTTTGAAATGCGAAAGCAGCCACACAGTCATCCTGGTCACAAAAAACCATTACTGTTCTAGACACTCACCTTTCAGAATCATTCAATCACATCTAGCTAGCAAAGACTGATCATCAAAGAAATGCTTGGCAATCGATTTCACTGGCTGTGTGGGAGCTAGATGTGAAGACAGAATGATTCTGAGAAGCAAGTGACTGGGATAGTAATATGATTTCAAGACTCACTGACAGTAAGAGTGCTTTTCTCAAGCTTAAAACTTTTGCTAAGTTGACCAGTTTTGTGTGATATTTATTTATTTATTATTACGTTTGTACCCCGTGCTTTCCCACTTTAAGCAGGTTCAATGCGGCTTACATAACAATATGGATTACAGAGTATTGATAGAAAAAATATAAGTTAATTATAGCAGAATTAATAAAAGAGATAGGTAGGTAGAGATGGGGAAGGGTGAAGGAAGTAGGAAAGGTATGAGCAAGGGGTAGATGAGCATTGGATGAGGGGTAGAGGAGGCGGGAGGGGATAGGATACGGGAAAAGCATAGGGAAATTTGGTGGGAGATGTAGTCTGAGTCATTGTCATTGTCTTCTGGATATGTGTTGGGTAGATGTGATCGTAGGATTAGATTGGGTCATTTGGGTAGGCTTGCTTGAACAGATGGGTTTTTAGTGATTTCCGGAAGGATAGATAGTCGCTGATTGATCGGATGGGTCTGGGGAGGGCATTCCAGAGTTGGTTGCCTAAAAAGGAGAAGTTGGATCCATAATAGGCTTTGTACTTGAGTCCTTTGCAATTGGGGTAATGTAGGTTGAGATAAGTTCGCGAAGTTTCAGACATCTTTCTGGTGGGAAGGTCTCAGCTTGAGCATATAACCCGGAGATTCACCATGGATAATCTTGTGGATTAATGTGTGGACCTTGAAGTTGATTCGTTCTCTGATAGGGAGCCAGTGACGTTTTTCACAAAGAGGTGTTGCGCATTCAAATCGTGATTTTGCCAAAAATGAGTCTTGCTGCTGTATTTTGGGCAGTCTGAAGTTTCTTCAGGATATGGGTCTTGCAGCCTAAGAATAACATGTATAGAATGTTTGTACGTTTGGGAAGCTTGCCAGGTGCCCTTGGCCTGGATTGGCCGCTGTCGTGGACAGGATGCTGGGCTCGATGGACCCTTGGTCTTTTCCCAGTATGGCATTACTTATGTACTTATGTACTTAGTAGTCGGCGTGGGTGAGTACCGTGGATTGCACCAAGTTCCGGAATGTTTTCAGGGGGAGATATGGTTTTACGCATTTCAGTATCCACATCATGTTGAACGTTTTCTTTGTAATGAATTTTGCATGACATTCGAGAGAGAGATGGTTGTCTAATGTCACACCAAGGATTTTCAGGTTGTCAGATATGGGGATTGTGATGTCGGAGGTGTTAAGATTAGTTGGGAGGAGCGCGGAGTGCTGAGATGAAAGGATTAGGCATTGCAGTTTCTTTGTTCATTTTCATCATAAAGGCGTTGGCCCAAGAGGTTAAGATGTTCATGCCCAAGGATATTTTGTCGGAGATTTCTGTTCGATTAGATTTGAAGGGAATGAATATGGTAACGTCATCAGCGTAAATGAAAGGGTTGAGACCATGCCTGAATAGAGCTTTGGCTAGGGGGATCATCATAAGATTGAATAGGATCGGGGATAAAGGGGATCCTTGAGGTACACCGCAGTTTGGAGACCAGGGAGATGAGATAGTTGAGGTTGGTCCCCAAAAGTTAGGTACCTACTTTCCGCAGGCTGTGATCCTATTCTGTAAAAACACTTCAACACATAAGTGTTCTTATAGGATTCTAGCATATCAGCATCGATGCATGTACATTTCGGCATATGCATTTATGATGGGTCATTGGCTGGCATAAATGCAACATTTATGGCAGTAGCGTACCAAGAGCAGGGCAGTGGGGGTGGTCTGCCCCGAGTGCAGGCAGCAAGGGGGTGCATGGATCAGTCATGTGGCTGTCAGCTCCGCCAGTCCCCTGCCACTCTGATGTTACTGGTTCCAGGGCAGGAAACCGAACCGGCGAAGCCAACAGCCACATGAATACTCTGTGCACACCCTTGCTAGAAGGAAGAATGGTGAGGGTGATGGCACTTTGGGAGGGTGCAGCAACGATCCACCCCAGGTGGAAAGCAAGCTAGGTACACTACTGATTTATGCACATGAATTACAGCATTCTGTAAGGTGTATGTAAATGTCAGCCTTGCCTCTGCCCCACACATGCCCCTCCTCTGTCAATGCCCCCCTTGCAATTACATGCTAAACCTTTTTATTGAGGATTTACAGAAAGGCATTAGCCGCACTAGTGCCATGTGAATTCTAGAAATGTAATCATACAAATGGTGCTTAAATTTAGACAACCTGTTATAGAATGAGGGACTGTATACTTTTTTGTTACTTTTAGCTGTAATCGATGTTTTATTGTTGTCCAGAGAGAGAAAGAGAATGAAAAATGTGTTTATTTGTTCTTGATACCCTTTGAGCAAGTGCAACTAAATTTAGCAGGCCATAACTTTCATGCAGAGAAAGCTCATTTCATATACACAGTTTCTCTGGCACTCTTTCTTTCTGAGACACATACCAATGTACATACACACATGGTCTCTCTCTCTCTCTCTCTCTCTCTCTCTCTCTCTCTCTCTCTCTCTCTCTCTCTCTCGCTCTCTCAGAAACACACTTCATCAATAAAGCTCTAAGAGACCCTTTTACTAAGCTGTGGTAAAAAGGGCCCTGCACTAATGGCAGGGGCCATTTTTCCCACATGCTGAGGCCCTTTTTACCGCAACATGTAAAAGTCGAAAACAGACATACCCATGCAGTAAGATTGCACTTACCGTGTGGCTATGTGGGAGGAGCACTTACCGTTCACCCACTGAGGTGGCGGTAAGTGCTCTTGCGCTAACCCGGTGGTAACCTCCTGCAGAAATATTTTGCAAATATTTCCGTTAGTGCCAGAAATCCCACGTACTGGGGGTGGAACTACTGCCTGCACCTGCGTTGGGCTGGTGGTAGTTCCGGAATGGCTAGCGGTAAGCCCATGTTGGGCTTACTGCCGCTTAGTAAAAAGGCCCCTAAGACAGTCATTTAAAGTAGCAGATATTATTCTTAGGACTTTGCTTTCTCTCATGGCTAATTTTATGTAACATGCGCAAAGATTGGAGTTAGAAAAATAATTCTTTATGCCACTGGTACCTCCTACTCCACTCTCTGCAATCCCAATCCGGGGCTAACATATCAAAAAATGATGGAGCCCCTGCCAAGCCTCACCCTTCTCTCATGCTTCTAGATTGAGCCTTAACAATCATTTGTGGTTGGGCTCCATAATTTGCACAACTGGTACTGCCTGCATAGCATCCAGCCCCTGTATTATATATCCAATGTGTTGCACTCGTGCCAAAAGACAAGGTGCATTTTTCAATCAAACATTTCAGTTTGCATATGTGCTTACCACATGCTAAAAGGCATTACCGTGGAATGCGCCCAAGCATTCTATGGTAGTTCTGGGATAGTAGCGCACCAATACTGCACTAACAAAATATATAATACTAGTGGAACCCTGCCAGTTTCCTCAACAATGAAACGGGCCCTAGGAAGGCTGTCATGTAAGCTTTTTTTTTTCTCTCTCCCCTCCCCTCCATGTCCAGCGATACTCCTTTTCCCTGCCCTCCCATCCGTGTCCCGCGATTCTCTCCTCTACTGTCCTCCCATCCCATCCATCAATTCTCCTCTGCCCTGCCCTCCCCTTCCTCCCTCCCTCCCCCCCCCCCCCCCCCCACTTGATGTCCCGCGATTCTCTCCTCCCCTCGATTTGTACCTGAACGTTCTCTGGCTGGCTGGCGCTGGCTTCCATTCCATTTGTAAATTCCCTCCTGACGTCAGCTCGCCTCCAGCATTCCCTTCCCTCTCACTGTTCCACCCTCTGACGTCATGTCTTGACGTGAGGGCGGGACAGTGAGGGGGAATGGAATGCTGGAGGCTGGCTGACGTCAGGAGATGTTACGAACCCAGGCAGCCAGACATAGAACATTGGAGGTGCAAATTATTATACAGGATTTGTTAGCATAGGGGTGTGTATGGGGGTAGAGAGCAGGTGTGCCCTGCACTAATTGGTTACTGCAGGCAAATCATCACGTTCTGCCAATTAGCACAGGGTTAGCGCTTGAGCCCTTACCACCTACAAAATAGGTGGCAGTAATGGCTCACATGATAATGGCAACATGCTAATTAGGAAATTAACACGTGGCCATTAATGGAAAAAAAAAAAGAAATTGCAGCCATATTACAGCCATGCTAAAAGTACCTTCAGCGCATGGGATACCCATGCGCTAAAAATAACACAGGCTGACTTTTAGCGCAGCTCTGTAAAACGGCCCCGTAATGTCCTGCTTCTGTCATACCACATTTCAGTCAGTTAACTTTACCACTTAATTCAGGATATTTATTTATTTATGCACATTTATACCCCACTTTTTTCCACATGTATGCAGACTCAAAGTGGCTTACAATGTACTGATAAGGCTATCGCCAGACCAGTTGTTATACAATTACATGAAATAGGATAGAAGGAACAGGGTAAGAAGAAAAAGGGAAAGGGTAAGAGAGACTAAAAAAGGTCTATGGACATGTTATTAGGAAGGACTGTAGGTAATATGTGGAATTATAAGATAATATGAGAGTCAGTTCTCAATGCTGACTACTGTTAAGATGTGTCATTTTACTACTAATACCAGTTATTAGTAACAAGGTCTCACTGCATAAAATGGGAACTGTGCTAAAGCAGCAGAGGTTATGAGTAAAATAACCCATCTTAACAGTGGCCCATGATGATAACTCCCCCACAAATCACCGAACAATGTTGTTCTCTACATTGTGATCTCAGTTCCTCATCATGAAAATGAAAGGGGAAAAAGAGATGGAGACTTTATAGTAATAACTCAAGTTTATTCATTGCTATTATTATGATTTGTTTTCTGTGTTGGCTATGTTACTTTGTAAAAATAATGTATTACAGTCACTAGTTTCTGCATGGACAAAGTAATATATTACAGTTACTGGTTGTTTATTTCATAAAAGTAATAAGTTACCGTGAAAGCAATATATTACTTTTAGTTACTTTATAATGGTTGGATATAAACAGTTGTTTCAACATTACATAAAATTAATTCTAGCAATTGTGTTGTTCAAAGGAGAAGATATTTACACTCGCTGTCAAGTAGGTGTAAATATCTGTGCATAGATTATTTAAGGAGATGCATACATAGCATTACTCTGCCAATGTTCCACCTAACCGTCACCTCTGTATGCCCACTAGCAAAGGACATGCCATCATGTCAAAGGGCACACTTTTATATCAGTCAGAATTTAGTAAGAGGCCATTTAGGCATGTATGTGGTCGCATACAGGTGAAAATGACTTTGTAAAATTTCCCCCTTAAGTGGTAATTGTATAGAGGAGTTTTTGTACATATGTTTCAGTATACATGTGTAAAATGCCTTTGGTAAAATTATTTTTTTTAAAAACTAAATTTTCTTCACTCAACGTGTAATTAAACTCTGAAATTCGTTGCCAGAGAATGTGGTAAAGGTGGTTAGCTTAGCAGGGTTTTAAAAAGGTTTGGATGGCTTCCTAAAGGAAAAGCCCATAGACCATTATTAAAATGGACTTGGGGAAACTCTACTGCTTATTTCTGGGATAAGCAGCACAAAATGTTCTGTACTTTTTTGGGATCTTGCCAGGTATTTGTGACCTGGATTGGCTATTTTTAGGAACAGGATGCTGGGCTTGATGGACCTTTGGTCTTTCCCAGTATGGCAATACTTATGTACATATGTATAATTATTCTTTATTATATATATATATACTAGTAAAAAAGGCCCGTTTCCAAAACCAATGAAATGGGCGCTAGCATATGGCTTTTTTTTTCTGTGTGTATGTGTCAGAGTTATTTTGTGTGTGTGTGTGTGTGTGTGTGTGTGTGTGTGTGTGTGTGTGTGTGTGTGTGTGAGTGTGAGTGTGAGTGTGTGAGGGTGGGGTGTGTGTGCAGGTTGTTGATGTGTGTTTTTTTTTTGTTTTGTTTTGTTTTTTGCTTGGGGGGTTGGGGGATGTACTGTGCTGTGCTTGCAAAGTGGGATGGATTGGTGTGTGGCTTTGAGGGTGTGTTTCTGTTGTATTATGTGTGTGTGGCTTTGTCTGTCAAGGAGGTTTGTGGAGGGGGGTCTTTCTGTTGGTGAAATGTAAATGTGGTTGTAGGGGGGTCAGCCTTTGCTGAGTGGTGGATTGTTTTTCCGTTTTTTTTTTTTTTTGTTTGTTTTTTTTGTGTTGTGCTGAGACAGCAGTGTTGTTTTAGATGGGTGGAAGGTAGAGGAGCAAGTTCTTGGTCTGTCGGTATTTTTTAGCCGTTTCAGGGCTGCTGTAGGGGAACGCTGGAAGACAAATGTGCTGTGGGAAGCAGCGCCATCTTTTTCCATTGGGCTGGGGTTCTGGGCATCCTGGAGGTGGGAGACGACTTGCCTGAGGATGGGGATGGTTGTTTTAAGTTGGCGGAAGGGAGAAGAGCACGGTCTCAGGCCGTCGGGGGGTGATCCGGTATGTTCGGTCCATTTCAGGCCGGCTGCAGGAGAATGCTGGAACATTTATGCGCTGCGGGAAGCAGCGCCATCTTTTTCCAGGTGCTCGGGGAATCCCCGAGGTGGGAGACGGCTTGCCTGAGGCTGGGGATGGTTGGGCACGTCCTTGGCCGCTTTGGCAAAAGGGAAAGAGGAAGGGGGTGGGCAGTTACCTGCAGCCGCGTGAGAAACCGGGTATTCTTTGTTTGTTTTGTATTATTAGTTTGCATTTCTGTTGAAGAAAGAGTGGATGCCTTTCGAATGATGGAGGTGGTGCGTCGGTGTGCGGTTGTTTCGTTAGTTTGGCAGCCAGTCTCCAGTGATTCCTAAGCAGGGAAGGAGTAGGGACCCTTCCTTGGTTGCTGTTTGCTGCTGGCTGGGTCATGGGTAATCCTTCCAGCTGGGCCGCAGCTTGTCCTGTTCACCCACATCCCAGGTGGTGAGGGGCACGCTGTTCTCCGGCTCCACCGACTCCACGTCAAGCGAACCCAAATATAGTCTGTGCTATAGGCCCTCCGGCACTCTTCAATACCGGCATTAGGCATTTAAAAATTTCTCTCCCCCCCCCCCCCCCCCCCCGGTCTATTTCTGCACATACCCACAGCAGAAATATTCTTCTCGTTCAAGCGGTGGTGCTGCACAGATAATGAGCCGTTCTGCTGGTGAATGCTCCTCCCTTATTGCAACGTAGTTTCCTCTGATAGGTCCGTGTTACGTCGCCTAGCGTTGCCTGGGAACGGTTTTGTGATGGTCCTTTGTGTTTCAGAACGTTGAGGGTGTTTTTTCTGATTGGTCTGTCATGCGAGGGCGGGGCAGAGAGACATGGTCAGTGTTGTGGCTTCACCACCATGAACTGACGAACCCTTCAGGGAGTGACTGAGTGACTTCAGAACGTTGTCTTCAGAATGTTGAGGGTGAGTTTTATTATAGTAGATATCCACTTAACGTTAGCACAATTAAAGGATCAGACATTCACTGGTGTGTGGACTCTACATGGTCTGTGTTTTGGCATGTGCCTTCATCAGGAGTCCAGGCTAGCAGCCAAAGATTGAATAAACAGTAGCAGTGAATTTTGGTAAAAAGCCAAAAAACAAAAAGCACAGAATAATCCAAAGCCTAAATTTACCTGTTTTCCAAAGATACCCTGATACCCTGTAATTGAGAATACTGACCATTTAACCCTACTCTCTGTCTTTTAACCAGCTTTTAATTGACAATAGGACATTGCCTCATATCCCGTGACTGTTATTTCCTGAGGATTCTTCATCTCACTTACCCTCTCTACTTTACTCTCTTCTTATTTCCTTTCTTTCTTTTTTTTGTGAACTGCCTGTGTGTAGGCCCAGTGTGGTATATCAAGTGTGGTCAAATAAATAGGGAGATCATGGATGCCTTTTAAGCCAAATGGTGAAAGGGGCAAACTGGTACTCACACACTCACAAATGGAAATAATTGGGTCAATATTTAGGCAATGATGGTGAGCATTTTTTAAATGCTAATTGCCACCAGCTACGTTAGATCTGGATATTGAATTCCAGGCCACATCTGAGCACTGGCATTCAATAACCCATATTAGTGGCGATACCCAGAAGTTTTGCACCTATGGCTGATATTTAATGCCATACCTGCATAGTTAACCAGGCAAAGTTAGGACTCAAATGTGGTGTGCAGTTCTGGTCACCACATCTCAAAAAAGATATTGTGGAATTAGAAAAGGTATAGAGAACGGTGACGAGATTGATAAAGGGGATGGGAGCGAATTTCCTATGAGGAAAGGTTAAAGTGGCTAAGGCTCTTCAGCTTGAAGAAGAGACAGCTGAGGGGAGATATGATAGAGGTCTATAAAATAATGAGTGAAGTAGAACGGGTAGACATAAATCACTTGTTTACTCTTTCCAAAAATACTAGGACTAGGGGGCACGTAATGAAGCTACAAATTAGTAAAATTAAAATTAATTGGAGAAAATATTTCTTCAATGTGTAATTAAACTCTGGAATTAGTTGCCAGAGAATGTGGTAAAAGCAGTTAGCTTAGCGGGATTTAAAAAAGGTTTGGATGGTTTCCTAAAAGAAAAGTCCATAAGCTATTATTAAGATGGACTTGGGGAAAATCTACTGCTTATTTCTAGGATAAGCAGCACAAAATGTATTGTACTGTTTTGGGATCTTCCAGGTATTTGTAACCTGGATTGGCCACTGTTGGAAACAGGATGCTGGTCTTCATGGACCTTCAGTCTGTTCCAGTATGATGATGCTTATATTCGTATGTTCTTATGCTAATAAACTAATTCTACTTGCCTAGTTAGCTAGGCAGGCACTGGCACTGAATACAGCTGTGCCTGTAAGACTTCCCCGACTTCATCCCTAGACCACCCCAGCTCTGCTTGGACAGTGCTAGGGTGGTCAGGGGGAATATTCAATGGCACTGTCATTTGTTCATAAGTTCAGTAATCTCACTAAAACAACTTTTTGAAAAGATTGTTCAGAAACCTACCCCATGGTCATGAGATTATTCCAGTAGTTGTCATGATATCAACATAACATTAAATAGAATACAGAATGAACACAGCTCTGCAAGGAACAGCACACTTATAAATGCCCTCAATAGCTACATGATTCAGAGTTCATAAACACAATTTAAAAACCACTTACAAGAGAAATTTTGTAGTAAGAGGTATTCAGTAAATGTCATGCTGTTGTGAGGACCACTTAATGAAATGATATATTTTCCTACCTTAGGTAGGAACATATGTGAGTTTAACAGGCAGTTCAAAATGTGCTGCTGGAATCACGAGGCGCGTAGTTGAGAATGTATATGGAGTATTTATGGAGGTCTATTCCTTTTACACAGAATGTCAGAGAAATACCAACAAGAACTTTTTTCTGAGTTTGACAAAACACTTCCAGGCCCTTAATGTTTTCTAATATTCAACCATGGATTAATCATTAAGCAAAATAAGCAGGTGCTTAAGGCACCACATGGGGGAGGGGGCTGGGGGAAGGGAAAGGGGCATCACAGGGGGGGGGGGGGCTATCTTGCCCTTAACTCTTTCACTGCCATCTATCATATCCATTATCCAACATGAATTCCAGTGTTTTTCTAATCATTATAAATATATATGGGAGTCCTTTTACTAAGTGGCGGTAAGAACTAGCGTGTGATTCTTGAGCGCCAAAATACACTAGCACGGAGCATGTCAGGCACCCTTAGTAAAAGGGTCCCCTAGTCCATAACCCCTAGAGTAATTTTATAAATGCTCTGTTATGCCCTTTTACCCCATATGGTATAGATTCATTGTAAAGATAAGTTGAAGTTAAAAGCCCTGATCTGCATATGAGGAAAGGCTGAAGCAACTAGGGCTCTTCAGCTTGGAGAAGAGATGGCTGAGGGGAGATATGATAGAGGTCTATAAAATAATGAGTGGAGTGGAATGGGTAGATGTGAATCGTTTGTTTACTCTTTCCAAAAATGCTAGGACTAGGGAGCATGTGATGAAGCTACAAACTAGTAAATTTAATACGAATCAGAGAAAATGTTTCTTCACTCAACGTGTAATTAAACTCTGGAATTCGCTGCCAGAGAATGTGGTAAAGGCGGTTAGCTTAGTGGGGTTTAAAAAGGGTCTGGACAGCTTCCTAAAGGAAAAGTCCATAGACCATTATTAAATTGACTTGGGGAAAATCCATTGCTTATTTCTGGGATAAGCAGCATAAAATGTATTGAGCTTTTTTGGGATCTTGCCAGGTATTTGTGACCTGGATTGGTCACTGTTGGAAACATGATGCTGGGCTTGATGGACCTTTGATCTGTTCCAGTGTGGCAATACTTATGTACGTATAGAATTTTGAGGTAGGATTTGGTCTTTTTAGGTCAGGATATTCACAGTTTAATCAATATTTTGTAAAAGACCCTGCTGAATGAGGAACCTTTTTTATAATAGACATAAGGATGCCGGCAAAAACACCTATATATGCTGCCATTTATAGCAGTAGCAATGATTCTAACATAAGGAGAGGGATGACCAGCAGGAAAAAAGAGGTGATAATTCCCTTGTATAAGTCTCTGAGGCCCCATTTAGAGTACTGTGTGCAATTCTGGAGACTGCACCTACAGAAAGATATAAACAGGAAGGAGTCGATCCAGAGGGTGGCTACAAAATTGGTAAATGGTCTCAGTCACAAAACATATAGGGACAGGCTTATGAACCTCAACACGTATACGCTGGAAGAGCGGCGGGAGAGAGGGGATATGACAGAGATGTTTAAATACCTCAGTGGCATCAATGCACAAGAGGTGAGCCTTTTTCAAATGAATGAAAACTCTGGAATGAGGTGGCATAGGATGAAGTTAACAGGAAACAGGCTTAGAAGAAACCTAAGAAAATACTCTTTCACAGAAAGGGCGGTAGATGCATGGAATGGCCTCCCGGTGGAGGTTGTGGAGACGAGGACTGTGTCAGAATTTAAGAAAGCATGGGACAGGCACATGGGATCTCTTAGGAAAAGGAGGAGTTAGTGGTTACTGAGGATGGGCAGACTGGATGGGCCATTTGGTCTTTATCTGCCATCATGTTTCTAACCAATACATGCAGAGAAAAGAGCGACATCGCTTGCAGCTTCTATGTATAAGTGCTAGTGTAGCATTTGGAAGTGTCAATTTTTGCTTCTCCTACTTATAAGCACTCCCCCTTGATATTTAGATGGGATGAGCTTCCCCACATACAAATGACCTCCTTTTAAAATGATTTTTTATATGTGTAAAAACTGCTGTTTATAGGTCAGATTCTTCTAAAATAAGATCTCCAGTATAATAGATGTTGCCAGCAGAGTGACTGCACTCTCTCTATATTCAGCCCCACTAAGAATAGCACTAAAAACACTTATTAATTTAAAAGTCGGTACTGGTGTTTAATGTACTCATAGTGCCACCTGAAATCCCAGCCCATAGGTATAGATATTAAATAGACAGATATAACAGAAATTTATTAGAAAAATGCATGAGTTCTATTCTCCCACAAAATTGCAGTGTGGAGGATTCTAATTTATGTAAATTAATTTTTCTGCTGGTGTCAGTATAATATGTAACTTAATTAACTTCTTCTTCTTCTTTGCTGTAAGTAACTTGTTTGACATTTACTCCCTACACCGATAATACAATAAGGTTGTTCAGCTTTTTTTTTTTTCTGTAAATCTTTTCTGAAATATAGTGGTGCACTGAGGCATTGAGAAAAGGCAACAATTTTTTAAAGCAGTCAAATTCAGAATGATTAACATCACCGGGAAAAGCATTTTTTAAAAAATTTTTCATTTAGAATGTTCCTTAATCTTTTTTATAATCAATAAATATTAAAAGTTTCTCAAAACTTCATCTACTTCACCGCTTTTATCATTGTGAAGTGAACTGTCTTGGGGTGCTGCTGCACTCTCCATATCAGAATACCGATACATGCAAAAGGGAGAGAAGGGATGCGAGCTAACAGAGCAGGAATGTCATCCATGTACTAAACCAGGGGTGTCCAACCTGCCCATGCCCTTCCCATAGCCACACCCCCTTTTGGGTCTCATGTGAGACAATTTAGGTGTGCAGTGATATACATGGCAGATGGGCATGCAAATCCACATTAGTTCCAATTAATGTTGATAATTGCTTGTTGACACCTCGTTCACTCATTGATTTGAATGTGCCTCTGTCCTGTGCACTCAACTTCAGGCAACCCATATAGAATCCGGAGGATAGTGCTCATGCTCCTTAAAGAATACACACTCAGGTGAATTTTCCAAAGAGAAGGGTGCCAATCTTCCGACACAAATTGGGAGATGGGAGTCCTTCTGAATTAACCCCAGATATTGAATGCTGGGCCATGTACAGGCTTCAACATTGAATATTCAGGTTTGTATGGTCACCCGGAAGTGAACTGGACACCAGACGATTTTCAGTCAGGTGCCCAGTTAGCTCGACAGATAGGCAGTGGTGTAGGAATGGGGGGCGGGAGGGGCGGTCCGCCCCGGGTGCACGTGCTCAGGGGGGTGCCGGCCCCGCTGATTCCCTTCTCTCTCTGCCCCGGAACAGGTTACTTCCTGTTCTGGGGCAGAGAGAGCAGGGAACCAGCGGGGCCGACGCAGCTCCGGGTGACGTGCACTCGGGGCGGATCGGCCCTCCCGCAGGTAAGAATGCGGTCCGGGGGGGGTTGCGCTGCAGAGGGGGGGTCGCGCCTTGCTGCAGATGGGACAGACTTTTTGCTACCCTAACCTTATCCATTTACATAGCCCGTTAGTGGACTGAATTTCGCCGCTGACTGGTTAAGTTCCAGCTCTGCCCAGCCTCTGCCCCCGGACAACCCTTGGCAGTCATGGGGCAGTGCCTAGGCAGTCACAGGTAATATTCAATGGAACTGACCACTTAAGGTGGCCAGCTCAACAGGGTTTAACCGGTCAGGAGCCTCAGCCACAGTTTCTGTTACTGACATTTCAATAATGTAAGTATGCTATGGAACTGATAATTTTGTGAGTATAATTTAGTGATGGTTAAAATTTTAGCAATACACACACACATTTACTACAAGTTTTAGTGACAGAGCTCTTAATTTTCTGCAAAGACTATAATTGTTTTCACTGAAAATCTGCAGCTATATAACTGGTTTTGTACTTTGTCATGCCTGGTGTGTGTTCTGGTTCAGGGAGGTATCTTACCCACGCTAGCATTTTAGTTTAGTCATGCGTGTACGCAGAGCATCACTGCTCTCTGAAGGCTCCAGTTCCTGTTAATTTCACTCTTGGTTGGTAGTGCTGAAATTTGAATAGGTATGACCAAGGTTGCCAGGCTTGCCCTTACTTGATTTTCTTTACTTGTATATACATCTGATTTAAATAGGTTATCAGGTGTCAAAGAAATTCTTGTAAATTTGTTCTTTCCAGGAATACAGTGCAGGTTAAATAAATCACTGCTCCATCTCTTGAAAGAGTACATTTAGTCCACAGCAAACCAAGCATATGAGCCTCTAAAGATTAACGTGAATGACATTCTTTTCTGCTTACAAGTCTGCGCCTTATAAAATAATAGCTTTAAAATATGATGGCCAAATTGTAAATGTCAATATTTTTATTTCTTTGTTTATGTATTGGGATTTATTATCCACCTTTATAAAGAGATTTGTTCATAATAGTGTATATTTTCTATAGACTTGCACCCCCTCCCCAATGGTGTTCCTTGGTCTGCTGCCACCTGGGGTGGATTGCCACTACACAACCCCCCCCCCCCCCCCCCCGGCACATCGCATTGCCTCCAACCCCTGTTATCTCCTGGGGGTACCCCTCCCCCAATATTCAGCCAGCAGTGGTCACCATTTTCCAAAGGCATTGACCGCTGCCGGCTGAATTTGACCCAGATATTGAGTGCTGGGCCTTTTATCAGGGTCAGAGACAGCCACTGAAACGTATCCACGTACCAGCACTATTCAAATTGGTACCCAGATAAAGTTAAGGGAGCCCTTTTGCTCTCCTAACTTTATCTAGGCACTTACTCAGTTAGCCAGTTGAATATCTCCACTAACTCCCGGGTTCAATAAATAGCATCTAAAGTTATGCACGCAAATCAGCGCATGTAGCCAATTTGTGCATGCAACTTAATTGCTTAACAAGCTAATCAGTGCCAGTAATTGGCCACTAACAAACAATTATTAGCACTAATTAACACCAATTAGAATTTACATGTGCAACTTTCTAATCATATTCTGTTAAGTGGTATGCATAAATTCTAACGTGCGGATCACAAAAGAGGGTGTGGCCATGAGAGAGGCATGGGCGGGTCATGGGCATTCCTAAAAATTACGCACACCGTTATTGAACGTGTCCGATCTGTGTCTAAATTAGGCATGGGTATTTACACCAGGTTTAGTTGGCATAAATGATCACGCCTAAATTTTAGTCACGGGGATAGGTGCTATGCGTATTCTATGAACTGCGCCTAACTTTAGGAGAGGTTTATAGAATAGCACTAAGCGCAGAGTTTTTTCAGTGCCAATTTCATAGGCACAATTTATAGAATCTGGCCCTAACAGTGTAAATCTTGGCACTGCCCCAGTTCCATCACCCAGACTGCCCCAGCACTAACCAGATAGTGCCGTGGAGGATCACAACAGATTTTCACTGGCGCTGTGTGGTTAACTGCTGCTAAAATCCAGACATGGCCCAATCACCATGATTTAAACAGGTAAGAGCCTCTCCTGCCTAGTTAAATTGTTCTGAATATCTACCCCTTGATTTTTTTCCTACATTCTTTAAAAAAAAAAAAAACCACAAAATTAGAAGCAGTTACAGCCGTCACTACAGAGAAGCAGTGGGATTTTGTTAAACAGCTACCTAATAATATATACATCCCTTGAAACATCGCATTTCAGGTATGGCAAATGGTAGTAAAGAAATTCCCAACCATGACATCTGTCTCGTAGATTTTTTTCTGGAAAAATTACCATTTAAGGTTCTGGTTAACATGATTTCTATAGTGCACTAAATACATGAGGAAAATCTGTAATGTGATGTAATTTACTCCAAACAAAAGCCATACCCAGCACGTCACAATAGGCCGAAAAGCATGATGTGTAATCTAACATACATGTGAAAGGGGACTGATAGCAGAGGTGGAGCAAATCACTTCTGCTGTGTATTTATGCATGTATGTATTTATTTATTTAAAAATGTTATAACCCACTAATCTAGGATTCATGGCAGATAAACATATATAATTAAAATCAGCTAAAACTATCACAGACACCAGCCATTTGTCTATCATAAGTGATCACGAACTGTTGACTTACGCTAGTGTTCTATAACGGTAATTCCATGTGAAATTGCCATTATAGAATCTGCAGCATCCCAGTGCCAAACTTCATACAGTACTCATAGAATCCTTACATTTTTTCATACGCAGTTACATCAGCCTTAGGCATAGTGGCAGGCATGT
Organism: Microcaecilia unicolor; assembly: GCF_901765095.1. Lineage (NCBI taxonomy): Eukaryota > Metazoa > Chordata > Amphibia > Gymnophiona > Siphonopidae > Microcaecilia > Microcaecilia unicolor. The sequence continues at coordinate 133,266,140 of NC_044031.1, read as the reverse complement.
AAATTCAGCAGGGGCATGTGTAACTTATTCTGTAAATATTCTGTAAGTTATGTACCTGGGGGCCCACCCTTGTTCTGTCCGTGTGTACACCCTTTGCATTCACATGCTATTCCACTTCGGCAAGCTCTTATAGACTAGCACTTAGGCATCTTGATGGCACTTCCATGAGTAAGTGAACACTTACACAAGTATTAATATGCTATCGTTAGGGGCACCATTATGAAGGTGGCGCTGGAACCGGGCCAGAGTAATTGGGCATCACTCTTGCCTGAAGATCCCAATGCTAGACCACCAATCTATCTGGGGAGAGGGGAGTGAGGGGCTTACCATCAGGAGGGGGCTTGAGTGGGAGAGCTTACCATCAGGGGATCGTGAGTGGGGGGGGGGGGGGACCTTAAGCTACTGGCCCGAGAGCATCAAGCCATGGCTTTGCAGCCCGATGCTTCCAGGCCACTGGAATAATGCTGCTTACAAGGTAGCTCATAAGCAGTGTTATTACTCGTAAGGCAGGATTCAGATCCTGCAGGTTGCTGAATCCCATGGGAAATCAGGGTACGGTAAAAGGTGAACTTTTACTGCACCTTAATGAATCCCCCCTGAGTGTTGCCAGTTAAATTAGCCTCAGATATTCATTGTCGGGCCATGTCCGGGCACCAGCACTGAATAACGGGGGCTAATTTGGCTGATGCTTTGTGTAGCACTGTGAGCTGCCACAAGAGGCTTCACTCCTGCCCCCAACAGTCCACCAGGAACATTGGATAGGCTTGGGGGGGGGGGGGCTACCTAGATGGTTGGGAGACTTCTTCATTGCAGCAGACTGGGGGGGGATGGGGGGCTTTGTTGCTGACCAGAAGGGGGAATGGGGGGCTATAAAAAGCTGTTAAAAAAAGTTATGCGGGTTCCAGCCAATATTCAGCTGCCACCCGCATAGCTAAGCGAGCAGAAATAAGACTGTCCTAAATTCATGCGCTTAGCTATGCGAGTGTTGGTACTGAATATTGCCAGAACCCATATAACCCCATGCTCCTCCCTAATACCATCCTTTGTACCGCCCCTGACCTTCACATTTTTTTAATGGGTGGTCAGAGGCATTATTCGGTGGTACTGTACAGTTTAGTGCCGCTGAATATTGGGGGACAGGTGGCCACAGATGATTTAAGCGGCCAAGAGCCTCTCCTGCCTGCTTAAATCTCTAGGAATATCGGCCAGAGTATATATAGGTATATATATGTACATGTGCAATGTTATGTCAATCTAGTAGCACTACAAAAATGGCAAGTTTTAGTAGTAGAAATTAAAAAGATCATCTGAAATACAGTACTTGTTGTGAAAAAAGCTGACAACATTTTGTATTTGTTTTAATTCTTTAGGGTTTACTTGTTGCAACTATATTCTGTTTCTTCAATGGGGAGGTAAGTACTTATTTAAATCTATATAAAACAAATTATGTTCAGGAAATATTTTTAAGTTTAATTTGTCCCAATTATTAATTATACAAACAGTGCAAACTGCAGCTGCAAGGCTGATTTATGGAAAGTCACATTTTGATAGAGCTAGTCCGTTGTTGCGATCATTGCACTGGCTCCCAATCAATGTGTGCATTGCTTTTAACGTATGTACTTTGGTATACCAAATTATTTTTGACCTTGCTCCAGGATATATGTCAGGATTGATAAATTTACTATTACGAAATGTGGTGTTGGGGACGAGGTACTATCTTATTCTCCATTTCCATAGTTGTCAGAATTTCATGTATAAATCAATGTGTTCTATGGGATTTGCTTAACAATGCACAAAATATTGGAATTCTCTACCCAAAGAAATAAGAGGTATGGATAGCTATTAAGTTTCCGCAAGCATCTAAAGGCTTTCTTTTTTTATGACATTTTTTGGTGATGATAGCAAAGCAGGTTTGGTCATTCTTAGGTTAGGAACTGACTCTGCTGTTCAGATATTTTGATGTAACAGAACCTTGATTGTTCAAATTTACATTCTTGATTCCACCCATGCTCAACTTACTTATCCGTTAACCCCATTAATATTGCGTTTACTACAAATTGTAAATCCTTTTTTTTACGATTTTGTAATTCTTTTTATTGTTACTATGTAAGCCGCATTGAGCCTGCCATGTGTGGGAAAGCGCGGGGTACAAATGTAATAAATAAATAAATGTCAGTTTAACTGTTTCTATGATTTTTATTGTACGTCACACTGAAACAAAGTAAAGTTTGGATAGTGCGGGATATAAATGTTGGCAAGTTAGGCTCAGGTCACCTTCCAATTCACACAGTCCCAGTGGCGATCCTAGCCGGCATGACACCCGGGGCGGATCGCCGATGCGCCCCTCCCCCCGGGTGCAGCGCCCCCCCCTGGCGAAACGACACCCCCCCCGGGTGCATACCGCTGGAGGGGGGTGCCGTGGCGCGCCTGTCAGCTGAGTTCGCTGACTTCGCTAACTTCGCTGCAGCTCCCTCTGCCCCAGCCGGAACAGGAAGTAACCTGTTCCAGGGCAGAGGGAGCTGCAGCAAAGTTAGCGAAGTCAGCGAACTCAGCTGACAGGTGCACGCCACGGCACCCCCCCCCCCCAGCGGCGTGCACCCGGGGCGGACCGCTCCCCCCCTTGGTACGCCACTGCACAGTCCACACCTGTTTGACATCCATTCATCAGAAGCATCATAAGCAGCAAAGCACAGATGTGCCAGGAATGGCTTGTCATCCTGTATGACATCCCCCCCCCCCCTCCCACCCCAGTAAAAATATTGGGTCCAACAGTCTCTGGGTCTCTCACGCATTATATTAGATCCTTAGAAAAGCATACATATATTACCACCCTGCCCATCCCGGTGTAAAGAAGAAAACTGTAGAAAAATAAGATACAAATCGTGGGGCCCACTTAATTTTCACTGTTCCCCTTATTTTAGACTCACTGTAGCACGCACTGTTCTGTAACACATCATGCATGGTTCTATCTGTAGCACTGCATCCAATACAATGACGTCATCCACATTTTTTTCTTAGAAGACTTCTAATTTCACACTTTATGCCTTTAAAATATATGTACCTGAATAGACTGTTTTCATTAGGATTCAGTAATCAGGTTTAAACTTGCTTGGAGATGATTCATATTCTTTGGCAGTGGCAAATAAATACAGCTGGGCATGATGTTTCAGCCAATTAACTATGTAATTGCAACATTTTGCACTGACTGGTAAAACCTGCTCTGACCTCATTAGTTTAATGCATAAATTTAAGATATGTGATGCTGATGTGAACAAGTCCCTTTCAGAATACAAGTTTATCTTTGTAAATAATGCTCCTAGGAGTCTCTTAAAGTGCAGGCTGAACCTGAACAGGCTTTGGAAAATATTTAAGAAGCACTAGGTGCTGTTCGCACATGTAAAAAGCAGATTTGAACATGCAGATCTTCATATACAGAACAGTCTCGATTATCTGACCTTCACTAATCTGACCATAGCGCATATCTGACAGACCCCCCTGGTGACGTCATCGCGTACCCGTTAAGCACTTGGCTTCTCTTCCTGTTTTCCGGCTTCACACACTTCAAGGAAGCCATGTTTGATCTGAGACTGTGCTTCTCTGCAAGCTGATACTCCTTCATGCAATCCTCATCGCTGTTAAAAAGCATGCGGCTTCTCTTATAAGAACATAAGAATAGCTATACTGACGTTTAATGTGAGCAAGTGCAAAGTGATGCATGTGGGAAAGAGGAACCCGAATTATAGCTACGTCATGCAAGGTTCCACGTTAGGAGTCACGGACCAAGAAAGGGATTTAGGTGTCGTCTTTGATGATACGTTGAAACCTTCTGCTCAGTGTGCACCTGCGGCTAAGAAAGCAAATAGAATGTTAGGTATTATTAAGAAAGGAATGGAAAACAAAAATGAGGATGTTATAATGCCTTTGTATCGCTCCATGGTGCGACCGCACCTTGAATATTGTGTTCAATTCTGGTCGCCGCATCTCAAAAAAGATATAGTGGAATTAGAAAAGGTGCAGAGAAGGGCGACGAAAATGATAAAGGGGATGGGACAACTTCCCTATGAGGAAAGGCTAAAGCGGCTAGGGCTCTTCAGCTTGAGAAAAGGCGGCTGAGGGGAGATATGATACAGGTCTATAAAATAATGAGTGGAGTTGAACGGGTAGATGTGAAGCGTCTGTTCACGCTTTCCAAAAACACCAGGACTAGGGGGCATGCGATGAAGCTACAATGTAGCAAATTTAAAACGAATCGGAGAAAGTTTTTCTTCACTCAACGTGTGATTAAACTCTGGAATTTGTTGCCAGAGAATGTGGTAAAGGTGGTTAGCTTAGCGGAGTTTAAAAAAGGTTTGGACGACTTCCTAAAGGAAAGTCCATAGACCGTTATTGAATGGACTTGGGGAAAATCCACTATTTCTGGGATAAGCAGTATAAAATGTTTTGTACATTTGTGGGATTTTGCTGGGTATTTGTGACCTGGATTGAACACTGTTGGAAACAGGATGCTGGGCTCGATGGACCTTTGGTCTTTCCCAGTATGGCAATACTTATGTACTTATGTACTATACTGGGTCAGACCAATGGTCCATCTAGCCCAGTATCCTGTTTACAACAGTGGCCATTCCAGGTCACAAATACCTGACAGAAACTCAAACAGTAGCAACAATCCATGCTACCAATCCCAGGGAAAGCAGTGGCTTCCCCATGTCTGTCTCAATAGCAGACTATTGACTTTTCCTCCAGGAACCTGTCAAAACCTTTTTTAAAAAATTACAAAAAATCAGGAAGATCAAATCCAACCAACCAAGTTAAACCTTAAACTCACTATAGTAAACTTGGGTTCAGAATAATTTATCTTTTTATATATATATATATATGTATGCACTTTAAAAAAATGCTAAAGTGTTTTAAATTGTTTTAAATGTGCTCAGACCATACCGTTTACACCCATTATATCCCCATTAAACCCAGATATGCTAACCACTGTTACCACATCCTCCAGCAAACTGTTCCAGAGTTTTACTAATTGTTGAGTGAAAAAATATTTCCTCCGATTTGTTTTACAAGCATTTCTATGTAATTTCATTGAGTGTCCTCTAGTCTTTGTACTTTTTGAAAGCGAAAAAAAATAAATTCACTTCTACTCATTCTACACCACTCAGGATTTTGTAGACCTTGATCATATCTCCCCTCAGCCATCTCTTTTCCAAGCTGAAGAGCCCTAACCTCTTTAGCCTTTCCTCATACAAGAGGCATTCCACCCCCTTTTTCATTTTGTCGCTGTTCTTTGAACCTTTTCTAGTTCCGCTATATCTTTTTTGAGATATGGTGACCAGGACTGAATGCAATACTCAAGGTAAGGATGCACATGGAGGTGTACAAAGGCATTATAGTATTCTTGGTCTTATTTACCATAATGATTCCTAGCATCTTGTTTGTTTTTATGGCTGCAGCTGAACACTCGGCAGAAGATTTCAGCATACTGTCTACAACAACACCTAGATCTATTTTCTTGGATGCAATTTTTCACAGTCCACATGTGTTTTAACAACCTTGATTAGTTTTGTGCCATCTGCAAATTTAATCACCTCACTTATCATTCTGATTTCCAGATCATTTATAAATATGTTAAATAGCACTGGTCCCAGTTCAGATGCCTGTGGAACTCTACTATTCACCCTTCTCCATTGAGAAAAATGGCCATTTAAATCTACCCTCTGTTTTCTGTCCAAAAATCAGTTTCTAATCCACAACAGAATATTGCCTCCTATCCCATGACTCTTTAATTTTCTCAGGAGTCTCTTATGAGGAGTTTTGCCAAAAGCTTTCGAAAATCTAAATAAACTACATCAACTGGCTCGCCTTTATTGACATGTTTATTCACGCCTTCAAAAAAATGAAGCAAATTGGTGAGGTAAGACTTCCCTTGGCTGAAACCATGCTGACTTTGCCCATTAAAGCATGTTTATTTATAATTTTTATAAAAGTTTCTACTATTTTACCTGGCACTGACATCAGGCTTACTGGTTTGTAATTTCTCAGATCACCCTTGGAACCTTTTTTAAAAATCGGCGTTACATTCGCCAGCCTCCAATCTTCAGGCACTACAGATGATTTTGCGACCGGTTACATTTTACTAACAGCAGTTCAGCAATTTCTTTCACTATGCTGGGGTGCATTCCATCCGGTCCAGGTGATTTATCACTCTAACTTGTCGATTTGGCTCAGTACATCTTCCAGGTCCACCGAAATTTCTTTCACTTCCTCCGCATCATCACCTTTGAAAACCATTTCCTGTACAGGTCTATTTCTTACATCTTCTTCCATGATTACTGAAGCAAAGAATTAATTCAGTCTCTCCATTATGGCCTTGTCCTCCCCGAGTGCCCCTTTTGCTCCTTCATGATCTAACAGTCCCAAGGATACTCTCATAGGCTTTCTGCTTCTGATGTACCTGAAAAAGTTGTTACTGTGAGTTTTTGCTTCTGCAGCAAGTTTCTCTTCATATTCTCTTTTAGCCTTCTTAATTTGTTGTATGTTTTTTTTTTCTCTTTCCACCATTAGATTGTAAGCACCTAGATATATGATTGATAAGTGGGATAGAAAGTCTTTAATAAACTTGAACTTGAAACTTTGTCCATGCTTTTATCTAATTTGCCAGTGCTTATGTTGCTTCTTAATTTCTTCATTTGGATCCTTTTTCCATTCTTTGAAGGATGCTCTTTTGGCTCTAATAGCCTCTTTCACTTCACCTTTTATTTATTTATTTTATTTTATTTATTTGTTACATTTGTATCCCACATTTTCCCACCTATTTGCAGGCTCAATGTGGCTTACGTGGAGGGGCATAATCGAACGGAAACGCCTATCTCCATGGGCGCTTATCTCCGAGAACGGGTCCGTGAAGGGGCGGGCCGAACCGTATTTTCAAAAAAATGGACGTCTTTGAGCTGGGCGTTTGTTTTTTTTAGTGATAATGGAAACTAAAAACGCCCAGCTCAAAAACGTCCTAATCTGAGCCATTTTGTCGTGGGAGGGGCCCCGATTCATAGTACACTCGCCCCCCTGATATGCCAGGACACCAACTGAGCACCCTAGAGGTCAGTGCGGTGGACTTCAGACAATGCTCCCACATGCATAGCTCCCTTACCAAGGGTGCTGAACACCCAACCCCCCTCCCCTAAAACCCACAAATGTACAACACTACCATAGCTCTTAGGGGTGAAGGGGGCACCTACATGTGGGTACAGTGGGTTTTGGAGGCCTCCCATTTACCAGCACAAGTGTTACAGGTGGGGGGGGGGGGCCTGGGGCCACCTGGCTGAAGTGCACTGCGGTACCCACTAAAGGTGCTCCAGGGACCTGCATACACGCAGGCCTCTAGGACTGGTTGCTGCTATATAACCTTGGCACACCAGTTGACACCTGAAGACTAAGCTCTACGAAAACGTCCTTTATTGGAATAACCGCCTTTACTCACAGTTAACTGCAGATCAGAGGTTGTGCCCCACTGGCAACGAGTCTCCCTGGTACTGAGATGAGCAGTAGGTCAGAACTGGCAGAATGCTGTACAATGCCCTCATTCAGCCACATTCAAGGGAAGAACTAAGTTGTCTAACGTGGCTAACACAGGAAAGGGAACTAAAACTGGCTTACAAAAATGGCCACTACCGCATGGACTACAACAGGAAACACAACAGGGCACACTCTGACCTAGTAGGCAGGGGGAAAAGCACCATGGGAGAAGAGCCTACCAACTACCAACATTGTGAGACTGTAACACAAGCTAATGAAATCACGGAGCCCAATACCCTACACCCACCACAATGCAATGCTGATGTGACCCTGTACTGCACCCGAGAGCCACATCTGACCCAGGGAAAGGCTGTGACAGGATCGAACACATTCTGCTGTCATGGAGGTGGGTACGGCATTTGAGGCTGGCATACAGGCTGGGAAAAAAGTTTTTAAAGTGGGGTTTTTTTATTGGGAGGGGGTTAGTGACCACTGGGGGAGTCCGGGGAGATCATCCCGATTCCCTCCAGTGGTCATCTGGGCAGTTGGGGCACTTTTTGTGACTTGTCCGTGAAAAAAAAGGGTCCAAAAAAAGTGACCCAAAATCACGGTAAAAACACCTTTTTTTTCGATTATCAGCTAAAGACGCCCATCTCTCCTCAGCTGATAACCACGCCCCAGTTCCGCCTCCACCACGCCTTCGACACGCCTCTGTCAACTTTATTCGTTTCCGCGATGAAGTGCAGTTGGAAACGCCCAATATTGGCTTTCGATTATACCGATTTGGGCGCCTTTGCGAGACAAACGTCTATCTCCCGATTTAGGTCGCACTATAGGCGTTTTTCTCTTTCAAAAATAAGCTGGATAGTACCGTAAGGCATTCGCCATTTTGGTAGAGAAACAAATACAGAGAGATGTTATGGTTGGATAAGTTTCATGTATTATAGACACATTGGGGAATCATAGAGAGAAAGAGTTATGCAGTGTCTTTTACAAGCTTTGGTTTCTTTGTGTTGCAGGGTTTAGGCCCTTAGGTTGGGTCGATAGGGTATGCCTTTTTGAACAGGTTGATTTTTAGAGATTTCCGGAAATTTAGGTGGTCGTACGTTGTTTTCACGACTTTTGGTAGTGCCAGCTTTTGTTTGCACAACTTTTAGCCATGCCAACTGTTGTTTGCTCTTCTTTCCACCTTTGTTAATATGTGGAATCAGGGCCGCTGAGAGACTGAGCCAGGCCCGGGGCAGAATAGTCATCACTGCCACCGCTGTCACCTCCCCCCAAATCGTCATCACCGCTGCCACCCCCTCCCGCCCGCATGAAGTACCTTGGCTGGCCCCGCCAGCTCCTGGCAGCGTGGCTCCTTCTCCTGCCCAGCATTGCCTACCCCTGTGGCTGCTTTCCTCAAAACTGAGCATGCACGGCCTGAGGGCCCAGTAGCTGCTAGGCAGGCAGTGCAAGGGGGTCCGATGCCAGAGTTGTTTCTCTCCTGCTCCTGTTGGGATACGATCACCCGGGTCCCGTCAGAAACAGGAGAGAGAGACCCCTGCACCGGGTCCGGGAAATTTTGCCCCCCCCCCCTCTCAGTGTCTATGCATGGATTGCATCTGGTCTGGGCTTCCAAGATGGTATTTTTAAACAATGTCCATGCCTGATTTAGAGGCTTATTTTCAAAGCACTTAGCCTCCCAAAGTTCCATAGAAACATATGGAACTTAGCCTCCCAAAGTGCTTTGAAAATATGCCTCTTAATGTCCTAACCTTTACAGCCGATCCTTTTAGTTTCTTTTTAACCATTTTCCTCATTTTATCATAGTCGTCCTTTCAAAAAATAAATGTTGCTACAGTAGATTTCCATTGTGGCTTCATTCTAGATAGTAGTTCAGACTTGATCATGTTTCCCAGTGGACCCAACACTGTTACCTCTCATACTACACCGTTATGTCTCATACTATCCCCTGCACTCCACCAAGGACTAAATCTAAAATGGCTCCCCCATTTGTCGGTTCCTGGACTGGACCAAATGGTCTAAGAAGCAGTCATTTATTACATTAAGGAATTTTATCTCCCTGGCGCTGCCTGATGTAACATTTATCCTGTCAATATTGAGGTAATTGAAATCACTCAGTACTCAAGAAAAAAAATCACCTCTCTTCTGTTAAGGGGGCTTCTGGCTGCCTTACAATCCCCCAAAAAATGTGGAGAAAAAAGACCTCAGAAATAACAGGGCTTTAAAACATACAGCCACATCTGATAGTAGTTCAACGTTCCCCTTCAATCATTGGTCAATGGAAAAAACTCCACAATTACAATAGATTGCAAACAACACTCAGATTCACCACATAAATAGGTATATGGATGTCTAAAACTGAAAAACATCTAAGTGACAAATGGGGTGGTCTGGGTATATTATCAGTGAGACTAGAGACATTTATTCCCCATTTCAGAAGGAAATGAATGTCTGTTTCTAAAAAGATGGATGCTGGGAGTTAGAACTGTTTCTTGGGAGGTCCAGGTTTCAAAAAAGTGTTCATATTGAGCTGCACGCCACTGGAGAAATTAGGGGAAATCACCTCCTTCATCCCCCAGTGGTTGGTGTCTTCCTTGAATGTGAAACTAGCAAGGGATATTGGGCTGTGTGACAACTTCAGGAGAAATAGATGTCTATTGTCCCAATATCCAAATGCAGAAGTAAGTGACTTATAAACTGCTCACATCCACGAGCTGAATTAACCCTAGACATTCAATGCTGAGACATGTCCAGCCTCCAATACCGAATATTCAGGTTAGTGCAGCAACCCGGAAATTAACTAGGTGGATAAAGTTAGGACAGACTTTTTCCTGTTCTAATTTTATCTTCTTATTTAGCTGGTTAGTAGACCGAATATTAACTAGCTAAGTAATAGCTCTGCCCAAACTCCACCCTAAACTGCTCCTAAATAGCTGGTTTCTTAATGGCTGGTTAGCGGTGATATTCTGCAGCACTATCCAATTAAAACCCTTTAGTGTCCAATGTTCCCATAATAAGCCATATGGGAACAGATTGATGGGAACATTGGACACTAAAGGGTTAAGTACTGCTGCATATTGGTAGCCAGCCAGCTCAGTAGGATTTAACCAAGCAGGAGCCTCTCCTGTGTGGTTAATCCCCTTTGAATATTGGCCCCCTGTGTTTCTAAAATGGCTTGACATAAATATTTACATTCCAGCACATAGATATCTATATTGTCATAGATGTTCATGACATTTACGCATTACCTCCTTGATAATTTAGACATCTATTTTTCTAAAATGGATGGTCATGCTGCATGTAAGCAGCACATGAATATCCATTTCACCATGTGTTTTAGAACAGGCTCTATGTCAGCAGATGCTGCTCCAAGATACCAGCGGAACTCCTTTAGACATTCTGACTTGGGTGTCAAATTCCAATATGAGCGTTCTTTCTAAAATCTTTTTATGTGATAAAGATATATAAGATGAATAAATAAATAAGTGTAGTATGGCAGAGCTCCTTAAAATGAACAAAAACTGATGCAAAACAAACCTAGTAACATAGTAAATGATGGCAGATAGAGACCTGAACAATCCATCCAGTCTGCCCAACTGTCACACTCATTATCAATTCATGATTAAATCAACAATGAATGTGAAGTAACATACTTGATCATGTCTTTCTTTTGCATTTCTGGGACATAAACCATAGAAGTCCGCCCAGACCTGTCCTTACATTCCAACTACTGGAGTTGCTGTTGAAGCCCATTCCAGCCTATCATTTGCGAGACACGGACCGTAAAAGTCTGCCCAGCATTGTCCTTAGGTCCCAGCCACTGAAGTTACTGTCGAAGCCCTTTCCAACCCATCCTAAACCGGATTGCCTTATATGGGATACAGATCGTACAAGTCTGCCCGGCACCGGCCTTAGTATTTCACAGCCGGAGTTGCCATCTAAGTGCCACTGGACACATCCACACACACACACAGCCATTATGTTTAGGGTTTTTTTTTATACTATTCATTATCTAATTGGAGATCCTCTGTGTTTATCCCATGCCATTTTGAATTCTGTCACTGTTTTTGTCTCTACCGCCTCCCTCAGGAGGGCATTCCAAGCTTCAACCACCCTCTTCGTGAAAAAGAATTTCCTGACATTACTCAAGTATTTAAATGTCTGTGTCATATCTCCCCTGTCCCTCCTCTCCTCTAGGGTATACATGTCCAGATCTTCCAGTCTCTTCTCAAACGCCTTTTGATGCAAAACCCATACCCTTTTTGTCACCTTTTTCTTGACTGCTTCTAGTATTTTTACATCCGTAGCAAGATACGGCCTCCAAAACTGAACACAATACTCCAGGTGGGACCTCACCAATGACTTGTACAGAGGCATCAACACCTGATCTTCTGCTAGTTACACCTCTCTCGATGCAGCCTAGCATCCTTCTGGCTATGGCCACCATCATCACACTGTTTTCTTACACTAAGATTCTCAGACACCATCATCTCAAGGTCCCTCTCCCTGTCTATGCATATCAGCCTCTCACCTCCTAGGAATACAGCTACTTTGGATTTCTAGTCCCCAAATGTATCACCCTGCACTTCTTTGCATTAAATTTTAACTGCCAAATATTTGACTATTGTTCTAACTTTTGCAGATCCTTTTTCATGTTTTCTTCTCCCTCTGGGATGTCAACTCTATTACAACTCTTGGTATCATTGCAAAAAGGCAAACCTTACCTTTTAACCCTTTGGCAATGCTGCTCACAAATATATTGAACAGAATTGTCCCCTGCACCGATCCTTGAGGCACTCTGCTATTCACCTTTCCTTCCTCCAAGTGAATTCCATTGACCACAACCCTCTGGTGTCTGTCTGTCAACCAGTTTCTAATCCAGGTCACCACTTTGGTTCCTAACTTCAGCCTGTCAAGTTTAATCAAGGGCCTCTTATGAGGAACTGTGTCAAAGGCTTTGCTGAAATCCAAGTAGATTACATCTAGCGAATGTCTCACCATCTACGGTATTGCTAACAAGTGAATTGCTAAGATTGTTCTTTTCATCGCTTTCTTTACTTCTGTCACAGCTTGTTTTTTGCTGGGGTTGACTACATGAATTGACCTGTTTCCAATAGCCCACCCCCACCTTCTAGTTTAAATACGTAGAAACATATTGCCAGAATTTCTCACCAAGGATTCATTTTCCTGCCACAGTGAATGCAGCCCATCATTTCACATCTTCCTATATACCTAAAACCTTCTTGTTGACACAAGGCTTTGAGCCAGTTATTGAAGTTCTCAGTATTTTGTAGTCTTTCCTCTACCTTTACATAAGTTGGTAGAACTTCAGAAAATGCTACAGTCCATACCAAAGGTTTTAACCCCTCTCCCAACTCTTGGAAAGCTCTCTGTGCTACAAGTGGGGTATTATTGGCTAGGAAAAATCTAATGTAGTAGGGTAGAAGAATGGCACTTCCAAAACCACAAGGGAGTCAAAAGTTCTTCGTACACGGATTTCAGTGCTAGGCTCCTGCCTCAGGAGGCTAAAAACATTAACCCCCTGTTTACTAAGCCACGCGGCAATGCCGACACAGATCATTCAAAGTGAATGAGCTGTGTCATTAGCATTAGCACACGGCAGCCGCTAATGCAGCATAGAAAACAGGGGAGTAAACGTGGTATTAAAACATTGAGAGGCCCTTTTAGTAAGCTGCAGTAAGCCCACCTCAGGCTTCTCTTCTGCCATTCTAGAGCTACCGCCGGCCCAATGTGGGTGCCAGCAGTAGTTCCACCCCCAGTTTGCAACATTTCCAGTGCTAGTGAATATATTCAAAAAATATTTCCACAGGGGTTTATCCAGCGGTAATCAAGAAGGGTCAAATGCTACCAGTTACTGCTGGGTTAGCACAGGAGCCCTTTCTGCCACCTCAGTGGGTGGTGGTAAGTGCTCCTCCATATGGCCATGCACTAAGAACAATCTTACCGCATGGTCATGTCTTTTTTGGTTTTTTTTACCTGCTGCTGTAAAAAGGGCCTCATTGCACGGCAAAAACAACCCACGCCGGTAGCACATGCCCTTTTTACCGCAGCTTAGTAAAAGGGACCCTGAGAAGTTAAAACATTTTTAAAATACATTAATGAAAATATCAAAACACTGAGTGGTGAAAAAAAAAAAAAAAAAATATATATATATATATATATATATATATATTTAAAAAACATATATAATCTAAATATTCAGCAAGGCCTATGGATATCAAGAGAACCCTAATAAATAAGGTATAAGAAATATGATACACAAAATATAAAAATTTTGAAAGTATGTTGGCACAAATGAAAAAGTTACAAAATGAATTAAACATGACAGTATCATAAAATTATAAACGCGAATAAAATATAAATACTTCAAATTGTAAAAATATGCACCTGCAATTGTAAAAGCTTTAAAATATATCTATAAAAGCTTTTATGATAATTGAAGACTATAATTTATGTCTTTAGGAAACTGTTCTGATAAGATTCGTTCATGATAGTCATTCATTTTTACATACATTTAAGCATGGAGTCTTCAATTATCATAAAAGCTTTTGTAAATGCATTTTAAAGCTTTTATAATTGCTGATGCACATTTTTACACTTTGAAGTATTTATGTTTTATTAGCATTTATTATTTTATGATACTGTCATGATTAATTCATTTTGTAACATTTTCATTTGTGTTTACATACTTTTAAAAGTTTTAGATTCTATATAGTTTTAGATTCTGTGTATCATACTTCTTATACCTTATTTATTAGAGTTCTCTTGAAATCCATAGGCCTTACTGAATATTCTTATATATGTATTTTTTCACCACTCAGTGTTTTGATTTGGATGTTTAGAGAATAAATTTGTCCAAGTGGTGCTTTATGACACTTTTTGGAAGTTTTTCTCTTTCAAAAATGAGCCTCTTAGTCTCTTCTCTGATTATAGTCAGTATTTGCCTGGTACTCCTGCTAACTGAGGATACCGAAAGGCATTTCACTTTGTTGGGCCCCTTGAAATGTGTTCCAAAGTTAATGCCTCTGAAAATGGAATCCCCTAGCAGCAACAATTTTCTAGTTTGAGATTCTTTATTAGTCCTTTGGGGGTGTCTTTGCTCTAGGGCTACAGCCATTGGTTCTGGTTCCACCTCAGTTCTTTTTTCTTGAGTATCATAATGCTCTAATGCAGCAAAAGAATTATGTAGGGGCAGCAATTGTGAGGGCAGGTGCTTCTGTGTCACATGTCATTATCTGCCTATGCCTACTGTGACCCATCTATTCCTGGGTTGTTTTATACTTTGAAGTAGTGGTGGTTAATTGGTATGATTCTGTGTAGTAATGGAAGCTGCTTTAATTGGGGCAAGACCTAAGCTGCCTGATGGTGTGTCTTGGAACAAAAACACCACAATTATTACACTGAATAAAAGTCACCTTGATTAGTTGGAAATGGTATAAACAGGTGTACTATGATAGTGTTAATAATCTATAAGAATACCTGTAACTGAGGAGTATTATTAATGATTTTTGGATTGTCTAACTATAAGTAGCAAACCTAGGGGTGGGTGTGCAGGACTATAAGTCTCCCACTGATTCAGCCAAGTACTACAATTAAAAATGTTCTGTAGGAGGGGCAAGCAATGAGACAGTTTGAAACAAAATCAAGTTTTTCTAGAATCTAGCTTTTCTCCTTTAAAATCAAATACTCCCAATAAATATTGCAATTTCTATAATGTAAGACTATAGCTACTCTTATGTAGGGCTGGCCTTGGAAAATAAATCTTGCAGAGTTTGTCTACAGTTCAGTAGCTGAAAGTTAGGAGAGTCCAGCTAGAGAAATAGTGGTGACCATCAATGAAGGGGCTCTATGTGTCAATTTTTGTTGTGGTTTCTGAAGAAACTCTATATTTTCCACTGTTGTTTAAACAGTTATTTCAACTTTTTTGCTGGTCTAATTCTTTAAATAGATTTTTTTTCTCTTATTTTTTTTTAATAAAATTCTGCTTCTTCTTTCCCTGGCACTGGTAGACTGTCACTCATTCCTTCTATCCATTAAAATACTTGTCCAAGGTTAAGAATGAAAACTGACTGTGACTGCTCGCTTTTACTTCTGCACTTTTTGAGTACTTCAATGGGTTGTTGCTACTTACCCTGCCTGTATGCCTTTGAAAGTAACACTATGATGGCTATCTTAGAAGCTATATTCTTGTTTTGGATGTCTGGAAACTGGCAATTAGATGTCCATGTTGCATGGCAGTCTCAATTTTATAAAGCCACAATATGGTCATCTAGTGCAAAAACCTTTTTATTGGTGACTTACATTCATACAAACTGTAATAACTCAATCAAGGATCCGGTGTTTACAAAGACAACAGGAAAAAAATAGAATCTATGTACAATACAAGTGAGCCACCAAATATTTCCCATAGGATATCTCCTCCCCCCCCCCCCGAACCCAACCTCCCATTACCCTCTGTACCCCAACCCGAAATTTGGGAAGGAGATAAATCCAACAGATATGAACAAAAGGAAAATGTTAATACAGAACTCCCAAACCGCACACCTATCCCAAACCTCTTCCACTCCTCCCTACCCTCCACTCAAACAACACACACCCAACACCTAGCATACAAACAAACAAACCAAACAATATATTCTACCCTTGAAGGAGCTAAGCAGTGAAGCTTACCGAGATGCCTCCACATTGGGAGGGGGGACTTCTTATATATACAGAATCTTTTCCTTATGACTGTATACAAGGGGATGCCTACTGGTGACTGGCAAGCACACATACTACTATAAATCAATGTGCAGAAGAATTAGAACCACACAAGATACCAGGAGACCTCCAAGTTTCCCTCATGTAATAACTCCTGAACTGCCCTCACCGAACACTAACCCCCCAAAAGAAAAGGACAATATGGACATCTAAAACTGCAGTATATCTAAACATGGCAAGGGAGTGTGGTATGGGTGTATTTTGGGTGGGACTAGGGAGGGGCCAAAATATTGACATCCAATGCCAATCTCAGAAGGGGGAAGGGACATCTATTTCTAAAAAGTTGGATGTTATTATTTAAGACCTGGTACTTGGCGCATCCAGGCTACAGAGGGTTTTTTTGATTGAGCAGCTGTCTACTAGAAGGATTAAGGCACATCAGTGGTTGTTGTTCCCCTTCCTCTCCTCTGATGTGAATTGGCTTTATGACAGCTTCAGGAACTACAGGCATTCTTAATAAATTTCCATGCAGATCTGAGGAGTAACCTAAGGGTTAGTGCAGTGGACTGAGAACCAAGGGCCTCAGGTTCAAGTCCCACTTCAACTTTTTTGTGGGGTTTAAATTCTGAGCCCTCCAGGAACAGGAAAATACCTACTGTACCTAAATGCATAAGAAGCCTGAAGGCTATTGAAATGGTATATATCCAAGTACAGTATGTATTTTTCTGTCCCTGGAGGGCTCACAATTTAAAAAAAACTTCATAAACAGTTGTAGTGGAGTTTGAAGCTGGGCCTCTTCTTCTCAGGCCATTGCCCTAAACATTAGGTTACCCTGTGCTCTGCTTGGATTTCTATATTCATTTTTATTACTATTTTTATTACTATTTTATATGTATGGATTAAGAAATTTTCTGCTATTGATGTTTTGTCATTTGTTTAATATGTTACTATTTGAAACATGGTAACTATTATCACCTTTCCTATTGAAAGTAATTCACCACATATCATGCACAACTATGTATTGTTCTATTAGATTTTACTGGAAATAGATCCCTATACTGCCAATTAAATTACATAGAGTCTATTTACCTTTTATCTTTTACCTACTTGGTTGTTTGTCTGATGGTATAGTAATAGTATTGTTTTTGGTAATATATCAGATTATATGTCAGAAAATTTAATCTATATTAGGCATAACTAATTTTTTTAAATATTTTTAATATTCTAATAATTTTTAATATTTTTAATATTTTGTTATATCTTTATATTATATTGAAATTTGTTGTAATACATTCGATTTAATTTGTTTCCATTCATTTCTCATTTTATTATATATGTGTTTTGTTTTTCTGTTCTTTTGTTGTTATGTTATAGACCCCTGATGAAGGTTTTTTTAAAAACCGAAACACGGACCGTGTTGGGTCCTTAATAAAGTTTTTCTGGAGCATCTCACCTCTTGCCTTGGATTGATCTCTTGAAGTTGTTTTTTCCACCTGTTTCTTTTCTGTGTTGGATTTTTGTGGAAATTTTTGGACCTTTTTTGCGGGTCTACGTTATAGGGACATTTATATAAGCTTGACTTAGTCTGCTCTTTTTCCTTTTTATTTTTCTTTAAATTCTCCCTGGGATTTTCTATAGGATTCCCTCCCCCTTTTCTATTTCTCCTTTTTGTGGTCTATAATTTCCAATTTCCTTAGCCAATTGTGCTGTATATTCTTTATTGATATTTATTAACTATGTTTTGAAAATTTTCTGTTCAATTACATGAAACCTTACCATCAGCCATTGATGGTAATGTTTCATGTAGCAGTAAAGAATCCAGGCAGTAATGACCTACACATGCCAAATGTCACTTGGTGCGCGTCTATTATGCGTACCAAAAAATAAAAAAATATTTTTCAGACGTGCGTATTGGACACGCGCCAAAAATGAAATTACCGTAAGATCCACACTGTAGTCGGATGGTAACTCCATTTTGGCATGCGTTGGGTGCGCGTAGATGCTTATGCAGCTTAGTATAAGGGCCCCTAGATCTGTCCATTAGTTATTTATGTTGTTTTATTTCAAGGGAGTGTGGTTTGAGCAGCCTGAAATATTATGGGACAAATTTATAACTGGGTGCCTCCATTTAATCACCCTGAGGATTCGCTTTGAGAGTCTATTCCATAACAGCATCTGAGCACCCAGATTTCATTATAGAACAATAGCATAACCCAGTATCAAGCTCACTTTACATTTATGCACCCACAGTTACACCAGTGACATAAAAGCAGCAAGGACATGCACAGCTTATAGGAAACTCTGTGAGAACCCTGCCAATTGCCCAACCCATACTCCGCCCATGTTCTGAAACTCTCTATTCCCCAATATCACCTGAAAGCTTGAGGTGAAACTTACATCCCTCATCAAAACCCCCGCTTGGGCAAGTACTGCAGTACTATTCCTAGCGATTAGGCTGTTAGATAGATAGATAGATAGATAGATAGATAGATAGATAGACAGATAGATAGATTCCACACACACACACACATACACACAAACACACAAAGTTGTATTTTTGGTAAATTCTGTTATTTAAAATCTCTGTTGTTTCCTTTATTAGTTGCCACTGATATTTTGACAATAGCACTCTTTTCATTGACCTCTGACATAATAATGGAATATTCAGTTCATTCTGATACTATTATTTTGGTACTGTGGCACTCTAAAATGCTCTGAGTATGAATCAAATGCAGTTTATGGACTCATATGTAGTATGGAATGCTCTCCCGCAACACCTTAAAACTCAAGCAGACCACACCCTCTTCAAGAAGTTGTTGAAGATCTACTTCTTTGCTAAGACTGATTGATGCACCCTCCCTGACCCTTACCCTGCTTAGTTTCACACTGTTAGCTACTGTTCCCCCTGTCTACTCCTTGTATACTTTTCTAAGATTCCTACATTGTAATTTTACTTAACTTTCTGTAAGCCACATTGTGCCTGCATGAGTGGGAAAATGTGGGATATAAGCGAACCATAAATAAATAAATAATTTCGTGAACGTATATATAGACCTGCTTAAAATGTGTGTGTGTTTTTTGCATTGTTTAGGTACAAGGAGCACTGAAAAGACAGTGGATGCAATACAAAACTCAATGGGGCCAAAGACGAAGGGAACATTGTTCCATGAGATCCACATCCTGCACTGCAACATCCATTACTGAAGTCCCAATCTACCTTTACCATCATGACTCTAACAGTGAACAGTTAAATGGAAAATATGGAGAGGACTCAGAAATCACAGCCTTAAAATCTGGAGAAACGTATGCCTGAGATGGAAAACAGGAGTTGAGTAGATCGATATTCATCCCTTCTTGAGAGAAGATCTAGATTTGAATGTCGCACTCTATAAAGCTAGCTAGCCGACAAGACCCACCATAATTAAAGTGAAATAGGCCTCCAACGCCAGCGGCACTAAGCAAGTCCGGCAAAGACGGTCATATCTACTACACTGCTGAAATATGGAGTTTTTCTGCAGAGACATCTAGAATTCTCAAAGCTGCTAATATCCTGCAAACTGTGGATACTCAAGCAAAAATAAAGTTAGTTGTAGCTCCACACATGTACCGACCAATGAATTCATTAAAAGAGGTATCAACTGGAAGTTGTTTCTCTCTGTGACTAATAAATATCGAATGATTACAAAGAAAAGAAAAGAAAAGCACCAGCCAAGCCAAATACATAATGCTCTTACTGAGTACGGACTTCTTTGTTTGATGCTTCAGAACAAGACATTGCACTACAGGGCTTGCAGGACCTACATCTAGCATTAGACCATTAATTAATACTTTCTTATGTCTTGGGCAACTGATTAAAACCTTCCACCATTTGAAAAGCATAAAATTCTGACATTAGTGCATGAACAAGACTGAAACAGTATGGAAAGGGCTTAAAATACAATGATGAGTTTGGAATTGGAGAGAGGAACAGAATGTTTCTTCTAATTTGCTTGTAATTACATCTGATAGGTATTTATACCTTTTGTTGCATAGCATTTAGTAGTTGTGTTATATAGCTCACTTTAAAATGACATAATATATGAAACTGTTGTTTTAACAGAACTATTCTTTGGTTATATTGAAAACGTGTAATAGCCTTTGCAATTCTATTGAAAATGAAAGGCACACATGAAGGGCAATTCTATAACCGGGCTTGAGCAGTTATGTGTGCCTTGCGTGCGTAAGTGCACAGAAAAGTGGCACTTACGCACATAAGCACACTACATGCTAGCCTATAAGGGGAGAGCGCACATGTAGACAGAGCATAGGAGAGGAAAGGATTGTAAAATACCATCAGGTATCCCTCAGATTCTGTATGGGTCACCCAAAATTTGGGTGTGGATCTCAATTAGGCACTAGTAATCAATTATTGGAGTTAACAAGCACTTAATTGGCAGTAATTAGGCCTTACGTGTGGATCAGCCCTAAGCCCTACTCTATAACATGTGAGTTTAAATTTCATATTGTGCAATTCAAAATGGGCTGTGGCCACGGGAGGGGCAGGTGCGTTCCCTGAAATTAGCAGGGCCGGCATTAGAAGGTGGCAAACAGGGCAATTGCCCTGGGCCCCCATACCATGGGGGCCCCAATATTGCCTGAAGGTAAAGGAGGCATAGGCTGAAGGCCGGATTTTGGGCTCCCTCCCCGAATTCTGCCCTGGGCCCCTGAATGTCTATCACCAGCCCTGGAAATTAGGCATGTTGTTATAGAATGCCTACATTTGTGCATCTAACCGCCATCAGGTATAAGTGCTTGTACCCAAAATTAGGTGCAAGAAGCACGCCAAGCTACTATTCTGTAAAGGGTGCTCTGCACAGAGAGCCCTTTACAGTATACTGTCTACATAGTAACATAGTAGATGACGGCAGAAAAAGACCTGCATGGTCCATCCAGTCTGCCCAAGACAAACTCATATGTGTATACCTTACCTTGAATTTGTACCTGTCCTTTTCAGGGCACAGACCATATAAGTCTGCGCAGCAGTATTTCCCGCCTCCCAACCACCAGTCCCGCCTCCCATCAGCGACTCTGGTACAGACCGTATAAGTCCTCCCCTATCCTCGCCTCCCAACCACCACCCCCTCTCCCATCAGCGGCTCTGGTACAGACCGTATAAGTCTGCCCTCCCCTATCCTCGCCTCCCAACCACCACCCCCTCTTCCCCCCAACTGCTCCGGTCTAAGCGCAGATCATAACAGTGCCTAACTTTGGGTGTTGTTTACTGAATCTGCCTTTATCCCCCTAATTCTATACAAGTCACTAAAAATTGCACATACAAATTTGGGTGTGTGCCCAATTTCCACAGGCAATTTAAGTGAATAATGTGCTAATTAGCACCACTAATTGGCTTTTGAACAAGCAATTATTGCCACTAATTAGATTTAATTGGGATATACGTGTGTAAATTTAGGCATGAGTTCAAAAAGGGGGTGCAGAAATAGGAGGGTCATGGATGGGATGGGGATGTTCCTAACATTTATGGGCATTGATATAGAATGAGGGGGGATACATTCCTAATGTAGGCACATACATTTCCACCATGTTTCACTTGATGTAAATGGCCATGCCTAAAGTAAGGCATGATTCCCGGGCATAAATGCTATTCTATAAATCGCACCTAATTTTAAGCGTGGCTTATAGAATAGCACTTTTTTGGTGCCATATATAGAATTCACCCCTATGCGCATAGCATGGAACACTTAGGCACATCAATTAAGCCTGGCGTAAATGATCACACCTAACTTTAGGTATGTCAATACTGACTTACACTAGCATTCTATAGTGGCATCCTGTCACAAAGTTATCAATACAGAATTGGTGCTCAGCAAATGATATTGGCATACCTGACTGGAAGTGCTCAATTATAGAATTGCCCTTTAGGCTTTTCAGTTATTCATGGGGGTAATTTTTTAGCTGTTTACGTTCGTGTAAATTCCAGAGATATCTTTTACTTGTGGACTTTACACTAATTTTCAAAGTTAAATTATATGCATAATTTCCCTGTGATCTGTACCCCCGGACAGTGCCAGCCCAAGGCAAGATACCAACTGAGAGGGAGCTAAGATGCCGCCTCCCCCAGGCCGAGATGTGCCCCCCCCCCCCCACATTTGCGGTGTTTACCTGTTTTGTCACATTCCAAACACAGCAGCTGCAGCGATTCCCATACCCTGACCTGCCACCAGCACTCGCCTCTTCCTTTTACTGCAGCTCTGACGAAACAGGAAGTTACATCAGACAGGTGAGCACAGTAAAGGGAAGAGGCAGGTGCTGGCGGCAGGGCAGCGTATGGGAATCAGTGCCGCTGCTGGGTTCAGAACGTGACAAAACAGGTAAACGTCGCAAACGGGGTGGCTGCTCCCCAGAAAGTGGGGAGATGCAGCCCCTGAAGCGTGCCGCCTGAAGCCCCCGTCTCAGGTGGCCTAATGGTCAGGCCGCTCCTGTCCCTGGAAAGCTATCCCCACACATTAACACTTGCTAGTTTCCCAATAGCTTTCTCAATGAAAATGAGGGCATATTTTTGAAAATTCAAAACTATGCATGCAAAGGTAAAGCCTTTCATAGCCCTCCTCCCCCAGTCTTCTCAGTACTTAGAAACACTACGCATGTAAGTTTACCAAATGATAGGGTAGCAGTTTTGCAGAAGCCCATTTCTGCAGATAAAGCAGCTTACCTAAAGATATGTGCCAAGGACTATTTTCAAAGTCTCTTAAAAGGACAAATAGAAAATCATCTAGATAAACTGACCTGTCTGTAAACTGCCATTATTCTGTCTAGCATGAGTGTGCGCAAGCTTCAATAGTGCATATAGGGCTAGGCTTCCTAAAATGTACTACAGTTTGATTCAATGAGACTAATTTACTATGAATGTGCGGTAAGGTGGCAGTGTATTTCAATAATCGATCAGCCCGATATTCCAAAGCAACAGCAGCTGTACTGAAGTAGAAATAACTAGGCACCACTACTAAGAGGTGGTGTCCAAATTATGTTGCTGAATACTTTTACACAGGGGCGAAGCTACGTGGGGCCACAGGGGCATGGGCCCCTGTAGATTTGGCCCTGCCCCCCCCCACCAACCCCTTCAATCCCCCTCCCGCCGCCAACCCTCCCCCGCTGCCGCCATCACCGTTGGGTTCCTTTGCTGGCGGGGGTCCACAACCCCTGCCAGCCGAAGTCCTCTTCTCCGGCATGGCCTCGTTGCTGATCTGCAAGGCTTCTGTTTCTGTGAGTCTGACATCCTGCATGTATGTGCAGGACGTCAGACTCACAGAAACAGAAGCCTTGCAGATCAGCAACGCGGCCGTGCCGGCAAAGGTACCCGACGGCAGCGGCAGGGGAGGGTTGGCAGCGGCAGGAAGGGGGGGTCGAAAGGGTTGGCACCGGGGGGGTCAAAGGTGGTGGTGGCGGCGGTGGTGGTGGGGGTCAAAAATGGCGGTGGGGTTCGGTAGTGTCGGGGAAGGGCTAAAATGTGCCCCCTCACCTCGGGCTCTGGATCCCCATCCTGCCGAAGTCTGGCTACACCCCTACTTTTACAAACTCCATTGGCACGTGCAATTCTATAAAGGGGTGCCAACATTTCTATGCCTAGAGGGCACCTATTCAGAGCTTATTCTGTAAAGGAAATCAGGTGCCTACTTTCCTTTATAGAATACCAGCAGAACTGGGCACATACATGTATGTGTTTAGGTGTTAGCATGTATGCCAACTACAGAGCTGGTGTAACTTCTCACAGCTAGATTCAAGAGATACGTGCATACCCTCTAATTCTATAAAAGTCATCAAAAATTGCATGCGCCAATGTGGGTATGTGCCCAATTTGCACACATAGTTTACTTGGATAATGAGCTAATTAGCAACAATAATTGGCCTTTTAACAAGCAATTATTTGCACTAATTAGATTTAATTGGCATTTGTACACGAGCTGAAAAAGGGCGCATGGAAATGGGAGGGTCATAGGTGTTCCAAAGAAGAAGCACAAAGTGATCTCAAGAAATGGTACAAGCATGCTTGCTTTGTGACCCGACATGGACTGTGTTTTGGCGTAAAAAAATGCCTGCCTCAGGGGTCAGTTCGACAGATCAGCATTAATCACATGATCTGTTACTCAAAGTGTAATGCTCAATATATTGACAATCTGCTCTGGGAATGTAGATTTACAGACTTAGGGGTCATTTTACTAAGGTGCGCTGAAAACTGGCATGCGGTAGTGTAGATGCATGTTTTGGGCGTGCGCAGAATCATTTTTCAGCGACCTGCAAAAAATGAGTTTTTAATTTTTGCCAAAAATGGACATGTGGGAAAATGAAAATTGCCGCACGTCCATTTTGGGTCTGAGAACTTACCGCCAGACATTGACCTAGCGGTAAATCTCATGCGGTAATCAGGCAGTAATGACCTATGATTGCCAAATGCCACTTGGCGCATGTAGCTGATACACGCCAGAAAATAAATATTTTTGGGCATGCGTAGCAGACTTGCGCTAAAAATGAAATTACCTCAAAGGCCACGCAGTAGCTGTGTGGTAACTCCATTTTGGCATGCGTTGGGTACATGTAGACGCTTATGCGGCTTAGTAAAAGGGCTCCTTGATGCGGTGCATACCCCCATGAAAACATGCCAAAATCCTCAAAACAAAAACTAGTAAAAGCAAGGCACCCAAGAGTGCCTATGCATATTGCTAATGAATGTTGCTTGGCCGCAGGAAGTCAATTCAACAAAAGGGCAAACAGCACTCGCAGAATCAACACCGTAATTTGCAGCAGAAAACGCCAGACAAAACCAGTTGATCCTGCATGTGCTGTTTGCTCTTTTGTTGAATTGACTTTCCGCGTCCAACAATGTTCATTAGCAATACACTTAGGCACTCTTGGCTACCTTACTTTTACTTGAATTTGTATTGAGGAATGAGATGTTTTTTCTTTGTCTGTGTATTCAAGTGCCTTGATCTTGATTGACCTCTGATGCAGGCATAGATACGACTAAACAAGACCCGTGTCGGGTTGATCTATTAAAGGATTTTTGATTGTCCCACTCTTGAAGGCCCTTGTGTGCTCCCTTTTTGCTGTCTTTGTGTACCCTTGGATCTTCTCTTCTGCTACCTAAATTTAGACAGCAGCACATAGAATTGCCTCCTATCTGGTTGGTGCCAAAGTGGAGTGAGGGCAGAGCGGGGTTATTCTACTGATAGTTGACAACAGCTAAAAGGCTGACCTAACTTGCACGGCATAGCTATATATGGAAAGCAGCTGCATATCGCCACTGTCCATGAATATTCAGCACTGCTCATTATCCAGATTGCAGTGCTGAATAGATGGAATAGACAAACACTACAGCCAGCTTTTTAAAAAAAAGCATGCTGACCACAGTTTTTGAATGCTGACCTTTATAATTTTAGCTGACTTGAGGGGAAGTGTTTCCAGCCAGGAGGATAGGCAGGATAAGGAAGCAAACACACTCAAAAGTTGATTTTCCTAATAAATCCTAATACATTTTCAAATCTTTACATATTATTCTAGCAAACGTCTGCATCAGTTACCTTTGAAAATTAGGGTGAAAGGTCATGAGCTTTTCAGCTATGCAAGCTGTCTGAAAATTGCCCTAAATGAGTGCAAATAACAATACTATTGATGATCAATTAATCTTGGTTGATGTGTAAATTGGATAAAGTACAATTAAGGGTCCTGTTTACTAAGCAGCACTAAGGGTGCAGTAGCTTTTTTAGCGCAGCCTAATAATTAGGACGCGGTAAATGCTAAGTCACCCATAGGAACATATGGACGACTCTAGCGTGTGCTAATTTTAGCATGCACTAAAAACACTAGTGTGGTTTAGTAAACAGGACCCCCAAATGACTTTTCTTTGCTGGATGAAGAAAAATTATTCATAAGTGCTCTTTTTTAGACAACAGTGAGTTTTCTTATACTTTTAGACATTTTTACACAGGTTGGTGAATTATTAAAAAATGGATGACTGAGGGCCCCTTTTACCGAGCTGTGGCAAAAGGGGGCCTGCGCTGGCATCAGCGTGTGTTTTTGATGCCCGCCGAGGTCCCCTTTTACAGCAGCTGGTAAAAGGGTAGTCTTGCTTTTCTTCAGGAAATGGCCGTGTGGCAAGTAAAGCACTTTGCCATACGGCCATTTTGGGGAGGGGGAGCCCTTCCCACCACTCATTGAGGTGGTGATAAGGGCTCCCGTGCTAACCCAGCGGTAACCGGGCAGCAAGCGGCACTGCCCAATTACCACCAGGTACACCCCAGTGCTACAAAAATAAATATATTTTTGTAGCACCAGATATGACGGCGCGCTGGGGGTGGGAAGTACCACCGGGCTGCTGCGGTAGCCTAGCAGTACTTCCTGTTTAGCAAGTGATAAGTCCGCTTTGTAAAAGGGGCCCTGAGTACTTAAAGCAAATAAGGCAGCTTTAATATGAATGGCATAACATTTTTTATTTACTTAATAGTAGGGCTCAAGAAAATGTGTTTAATAACTCCATGAATTATTATAAATTATAGAAGTACACCATACATGAATAATATAAATGTTTATTTAGCCAATATGTAATAACCATTTACAGACTCTATAAATACTCACCTATTTTTCTAATAAGCAAAACTTATTGTTTCACTCATTTGTTGTTCCTATTTACTACATCATCCTAAGGATCTTATGGGGTCCTTTTACTAAAGGATGTTTAGACCTTAATGCAGTGGTTCCCATACCTGGTCCTGGAGGCACCCCAGCCAGTCAGCTTTTCAGCATACCCACAATGAATATTCAAGAGAGAGATTTACATGCACTGCCTCCACTGCATGCAAATCTCTCTCATGAATATTCATTGTGCGTATCCTGAAATCCTGACTGGCTGGGGTGCCTCCAGGACCAGGTTTGGGAACCACTGCATTAATGCATAGTTAGGGCATGAAAACAGGTTACCACATAAATAAGTTAAAGTGTTTTGCAGTATTTTCATCCTCTGAGGCGGCATTGCATGGGTGGAACATGGAAGCATTAAGCAGCTAATGCATTATGATTAGTACATGCTAACTGAATAATGCAGAGTTAACACAGAAGCACTTCGCACCTCCTAAATAGGAGACACTAAGTACTCCCACGTTAACTTTCTGCAGGTACCGCACACTAATGGGAACATTAGCACCTGCAAATACAAAAAGGAAACAGCCCTAAAAAGCGTCACATTAAATCTAGGTAGTAAAGACTTATGTTATACTGTGTTAAGCTCAGATTTCACACTTTAGTGGGCTCCTGTGTTCTTAAATCTTTGAAGCCTCTGATACTTTTACAGTATATGCAGAAGGTGAGCCAGATAGACTTGTTTTCATAAGAAAATCTTTTCATTTTTATTATTGTAAACTATATACAATTTTAGCTCATCATATGGGGGGACATTTTATAACAGCTCATCTAGGTAGGTACCTATTTGGACCTATTTTATATTTTATAAACCTAGGTGTCTATATACCTCTATAAAAATTGCTTCACAAAACCTACAACAATTGTGGTGAAATGCACCTGTATGCAAACTAGGGACTCCTTTTACAAAGCGGCGCTACTGATTAGAGTGTGCTGAATTGCGAAGAAGCCCATGGGAATTGAATGGGCTTCTTCACATTCAGTGCACTGCTAATCGGTAGCACCGCTTTGTAAAAGAACTACTACTACTACTACTACTATTTAGCATTTCTATAGCGCTACAAGGCATACGCAGCGCTGCACAAACATAGAAGAAAGACAGTCCCTGCTCAAAGAGCTTACAATCTAATAGACAAAAAATAAATAAAGTAAGCAAATCAATTAATGTGAACGGGAAGGAAGAGAGGAGGGTAGGTGGAGGCGAGTGGTTACAAGTGGTTACGAGTCAAAAGCAATGTTAAAGAGGTGGGCTTTCAGTCTAGATTTAAAGGTGGCCAAGGATGGGGCAAGACGTAGGGGCTCAGGAAGTTTATTCCAGGCGTAGGGTGCAGCGAGACAGAAGGCGCGAAGTCTGGAGTTGGCAGTAGTGGAGAAGGGAACAGATAAGAAGGATTTATCCATGGAGCGGAGTGCACGGGAAGGGGTGTAGGGAAGGACGAGTGTGGAGAGATACTGGGGAGCAGCAGAGTGAATACATTTATAGGTTAGTAGAAGAAGTTTGAACAGGATGCGAAAACGGATAGGGAGCCAGTGAAGGGTCTTGAGGAGAGGGGTAGTATGAGTAAAGCGACCCTGGCGGAAGATGAGACGGGCAGCAGAGTTTTGAACCGACTGGAGAGGGGAGAGGTGACTAAGTGGGAGGCCAGCAAGAAGCAGATTGCAGTAGTCTAAACGAGAGGTGACAGGGGTGTGGATGAGGGTTTTGGTAGAGTGCTCGGAAAGAAAGGGGCGGATTTTACGGATGTTGTAAAGAAAGAAACGACAGGTCTTGGCGGTCTGCTGGATATGAGCAGAGAAGGAGAGAGAAGAGTCAAAGATGACCCCAAGGTTTCGAGCTGAGGAGACAGGGAGAATGAGAGAGCCAAGGGATGGGCTGTCATTTGCAACAACGTGGGAAATCTCAACGACATACCCTGTGTCATTAACAAATGAAAACAAGCATTAAAAAAACTGATATTTTGTGTTGTTTTAGTTGTCGATAATAGTGCAAACTATTTGCAAAGACGATGCCCTCCTCGTTGGGAAAGGGCAAGATGAAATCTAGGAGGCATATGCACAAAGTCCCATGCATTATTTACGAATCAGTACATGCAAAATTTTCACTAGGAGAAATCTGCAAACAAGTGCAGCCGAGACACCACATGCAATATTTTGCAAAAGAGAATTTTGCATAAAAAATAACTGCACTTCACCTCCATATCCAGTTTCATGTGTAGTTTAATCAATTCCTTTGCCTCACAGCAGCAAATTATCTTGAGTGTGAATGGAATTTCATACAGAAAAAAATATGCAAAAATGTTATTAATTGTTAAACCTAAAAAAAAACATCGCAAATGGTATCTCTTGTGCTAAAATGCAAAATAGTGCTCGCTCACACTGATAATGCAGACAAAAAACCATTTGCTGAATTTTTCACACTTTAGAACATTGGCTATTTGTCAGTGGGAAGAAATAATGTACAATCTATACTGATGACATGGGGGAAGTTATCAGCGTGGGACCTGTAATTTTATTGCTAATCCCAGTTATTAGTAAGCATGTTAAGCCCTTAATGCACAATAAACTCATATAAACAGGCTACCACAGCAACACGTTAAAGTGCTTTGCGATTTTATGCCTCTTTACATGCACTAACCCACATGTTGCCTGTTTCTTTAAATATTTTTGGGAGGGGTTGTGTCATGAGCAGAGAGTGGACAAGGACCATAAACCAGCTAGTGTATTACAGTTTCATGTCTCAGGAGGGTGAGCCCTTGGACCGTAGTCGAGTTGACCCTACCCGGCCAACCCAAGGGTTAGCTGGACCCCGACTGGTGGAAAGCTAGGCACGGAACAAACAGAACAGGGCACTATCAGCTGACCAGGGTCAGCACAAGCTGGAGCTGAAGGTAAGGCAGGAACTTGAAGCTGAAGACAAGACGAAACTGAGGACTTGGCTGGAGCTGAAGGCTGGGGACTCAGCAAGAGTCAGGACCGGGAGCAAGGCAGGTCATGATGAAGACAAGGCAAGTCAAGACTGGAGGCAAGGCTGGAGTCAGGACGGAGCTTGACAACGAGACTATTGTCAAGGCTGGATGCGAGGCAGCAGACAAGACACACACTCGGCACCATAAGAAGACCTGTGGCAAGGCAGTGTGAGGAACAGCTCAGTTTACTTATATGGGCCCCGGAACAAGACGCCAACGGTGGGTGCCCCGTTGGTCCTCCTGCCACCGTCCCTTTAAATGAAACTTTTTAGTGTGGGCATGCGCCTATGGGTGCCGGCATCTGCCAGTGTCAGGAGACTTCCACGGAGGGCGGCCTGCAGGCCTGCTGAAACCCCCGGAGCACTGAAAACCATCGAATGAGCAGCACACCACCCTGAGGAGGCTGCAAGAGGCTGTGGAGCCAAGGACCCTGACCCCAGTGCCTGGTGACACCCGTAGGTAAGTCGGGCACAAGGCATGGCCACGGCCATGGCATATAATTAGCATGCACTAACTGCTAACACAGTTAATCTGGGAGCACTTAATGCTTCCTAAATAAAAGGAAGCAAATGCTCCCGCATTAACTTTCTGCAGATACCACACGTTAATGGCAACAGTACCACATGACCGGCAAATTAAAAAAATGAAACAGCCCTAAAATGATGCGTGCTAAATCTGGGCTTAGCATATGGTAAAATCCCAGCTTTTACTGTACTTTAGGAAAAGGTACCCAAGGTCTCATTGCACCGGGACCTGAACTACAATTGCATGAGTTAGTGGTAAAATAACAGTGTTAACAGTAGCCCTCTATTGCTTAAAGCAAGTCTGTACTTAGTAATCAGTTTTCAGTTTTTTCCCAGTAAAATTGTCAAAGCAGAATACAGTACAATAATTGTTTGATTTGTATTTACTGTAAAACAAGAATTAACCATTCCTCGTGGAGGCTATTAGCTTAGCACCTAGGTTATTTGCTGTGCAACTAGAAAATAACAATAGAATTTATGACTGAAATAGTCATTACATTTTTTTATTATAACTCTTTCTAGATAGATACATAGGGGTATACCTACTAAAGGGTAGAGGAGTAGCCTAGTGGTTAGTGCAGCAGACTTTGATCCTAGAGAATGGGGTTCAATTCCCACTGCAGCTCTGGGCAAGTCACCAAGGGGTCCCTTTACAAAGGCACACTGAAAAATGGCTTGTAGCAGTGAAAGTGGGTTTTGGGCACATACCAATCTGTTTTTCAGTGGGCCTGTGAAAAACGCCTTTTTTTTGGGAGGCTGAAAATGGATGTGCGACAAAATCAAAATTGTTACATATCCATTTTGGGTCTGAGACCTTACCACCAGCCATTGATCCAGGCAGCAGTGGCATACGCACGTCAAATGCCACTTGGCGCTTGTCCTTTCCGTGCGTCCGAAAATTAAAAAATATTTTTCAGACGCACGTATCAGACGCGTGCCAAAAATGAAATTACTGCAAGAGCCAAGTGGTAGTCTGGGGGTAACTCCATTTTGGCACTCATTGGGCACGCGTAGACGCTTATGTGGCTTAGTAAAAGGACTCCTTAACCCTCCATTACCCTAGGTACAAATAAGTACCTGTATATACTATGTAAACCACTTTGAATGTAGTTGCAGAAACCACAGAAAGGCAGTATATCAAGTCTCATTTCCCCATTATGCGCTTAGGGATTGATTCTATAACTGGCATTGAAAAAACTGTCTAAGCACTTTTCTATAATCTGCACCTAAAGTTCAGTGCAGTTGATAAAAATAGCATTTAGTCACACATAAATATAGAAGTGTGCCTAAATTTACGCATTAGCCCCTTATTTTATAATTCCACATGTACCGTATTTTTCGGACTATAAGACGCACCTAGGTTTTAGAGGAGGGAAATAGGAAAAAAAAAATTTTCCTTTTCCCTCCTCTAAAACCTAGGTGCTCCAGTGCGTCTTGTCCGAGTTCGGGATTGCCCTCCCCTACTTACGTCACGCGATGTTCCCTGGTGGTCTAGTGACGTCGGGGCAGGAAAGAGCCCCCTCTTTCCTGCCCGCGCGCTGCTCTCCGTCCTCCTGACTGCTTCCTGACGGTCTCGGCGAGATTCAAAATGGCCTCCGCGGCCATTTGAATCTCGCCGAGACCGTCAGGAAGCAGTCAGGAGGACGGAGAGCAGCGCGCTGGGCAGGAAGAGGGGGCTCTTTCCTGCCCCGACGTCACTAGACCACCAGGGAACATCGCGTGACGTTAGTAGGGGAGGGCAATCCCGAACTCGCTACCTTCGGACTATAAGACGCACCCCCCATTTTCCTCCCAAATTTGGGGGGAAAAAGTGCGTCTTATAGTCCGAAAAATACGGTAACTGGAATTCACTCCCATGCTCTACTCTGAAATGCCCATAAACCTCCCATTTCCACTCCCCCTTTTTTGGGCCATGTGTAAAATTTAGGTGTGGAACCTGTGCGTAAATGTATGCACATACATGCCAATTAAATCTAACTAGTGGCAATAATTGCTTGTTTAAATGCCAATTAACACTAATTAGCTTGTTATTTAATTAAATTACATGCACAATTTGGGTACGTGCCCAGACTGCATAATTTCTAGCACCATCAAGGGGTTAGTGTGCCTGAAAAAGCTTACAGCAAAGTGGGTTAAAGCTTTTTGTGGTAAGCAACCTCTTTGAATGTGCTGAGCATCATTTATATTATTGGATTAAGTTTTTGGAGGGCGCATGTCGAGGGGCAGAGAGTGGGCATGGATGTGCCATCCAGTTACCATGTCCATAACACAGGAGCCCTTAGTGCCTCCTACATAGGAGGTGCCAAATGTTCCCGCATCAATTTTTTTTAGTTTCCGTCAGGGGTGCAGCCAGACTTCGACGGGAGGGGGGCCAGAGCCCAAGGTGGGGGGCACATTTTGGCCCGCCTGCCCTCCCACCGTCAGTTTTGCTGCCCCCCCCCCCCCCTGTGGCCGCTATCGCCTCCCTACCGCTGCCCTCCTGCTGCCACTTCCACACCCCCCTGCCGCTGCCCCCCACCCCCACTGCCACTCTGAAGGTACCTTGGCTGATGGGGGTCCCCAACCCCCACCAGCTAAAGCTTTTGTCCCGCATTGGTCTCACATTGCCTGGCGCCCTGTTCTGTTTTTAGTCGCTGTGCATTCTCGTTTTAATGAAACTGAGCCCCAGAGCAAATTTGGGGGGCCCAGGACGGGTGAAAACGTCCAAGTTTTAGTCTTGAACATCTCTGCTTTTTTCCATTATGGCTTAAAAACATCCAAGTCTTAGGAACGCCCAAGTCCCGCCTTCACCATGCCTCCGATAAGCCCCCCTCAGATTTGGATGTCCTTGCAAAAATGAGCCTGCAGATGACCACTGGAAGGAATCAGTGGTGACCCCCAATACTCAGGTCTAATAGAGTATGCAGGTCCATGGAGTAGGGTAGTGGTTGGTGCAGTGCACTATGGAGTGGAGGACACAGGTCCCTATCTCCCTCTACCTGTCACACTTGTGGTGGGAACTGTGACCTCTCCCAAAGTCACCAAAATGCTACTGTACCCACATATAAAGGTGTCCCCTACACCCATAAGGGCTATTGCAGTGGTGTTCAGGGGAGGTCAGTATGTTTTGGGTAGATTTTGGTGGGCTCAGGGGACACGATAAGGGAGCAAAGGTGAGATGTGTACCTGGGAGCATTTTTATGAAGTGCACAGAAGTGCCCTGTAGGGTGCCCCATTGCTCTGCAGGGATGTCTGGGGGACCAGTCTACTAAAAATACTGGCTCTGCCTATATCCCAATGGCATGAATCTCTACGTTTTGCACTTATTCATTTTTTTTTTTCAAAAATGCACCAAAAAACAAAATGTTCAAAGCACAAAACCTTGTTCAAAACAGTATTTTTGAAAAAAAAAAATAAGATAGATGTAACCTTCTTTCCTATTCAGATTTTGGACATTTTGTGCGAAACGTCCAAAATCTGACTTAGATGTCATATCGAAAATGCCCCTCCATGTGATATTGGATCCAATCAAATTTCAAGGCAATTGGACTGCTGAGCATCCTCAAGAACCTGTAGGTACATGTTTCATGCTGGCTCACAGTTACAACGCGCTGTTCAGTAGTTTTACAATACTGAAAAATTATGCAGATAGGTGGACTGGTGAAGGCACAAGAGCTGTTCAGTAGTCATTGACCTCCTTCTATGCATGAAAAACAAACAGATATACAGATAAACTTTCTTTTTTTATAAAGAAAGAAAGATAGGTAGATAGATAGATAGATAGATAGATAGATAGATAGATAGATAGATAGATAGATAGATAGTTTTATTATTTATTTATTTATTGCATTTGTATCCCACATTTTCCCACCTTTTTGCGGGTTCAGTGTGGCTTACAATATGAGATGAATGATGGAAATGTAGTTTGTTACAAATTGGTTATGGATTACATTGTGCAGAGTTATGCGAGACAATCGAAGTGTCGTTAAGGAATGTAACAATGGAACACAAACATTGAAACATTGGAAGGAGACAATGGGAGCTTAAAGGGCGATCATAAGGCATAAAGACATATGGTATACATATTTCTGTGAGAAAAGGTATGAGTGATGTGAGATTACGGGGGTTGAGAGTTCAGAAGTGGATGTATGATGCATTAATGAACAGTAAGTGTGGACTTTATGTGTTTTGGCTCTTTCCGTAAATTTTTTTCAAAAAGATAGATAGATAGATAGATAGAGATTGAAAGCAGAATGCACATCTTCATCCAAATAGATCAATATTGGCATTTACCTGGGATTTCTAGATTTTAAAAAAGTGTTTGTTTTGACCAGTACTCCACTGGAGATATAGAGGAGGTCCCCACCCTAATCCCTCAGTACTTGATGTACCCCCTCCTTGAAAGTTAGACTAGCAAGGGATACCATGAAATATTCCATCCCATTAGATTTCAAGGCAAATGGACCACTGATTACCCTTGAGCATGTTTTGTGTTTGCTCACAATACGCAGCTCAGTAGTGCTGTAGTGTCATTGGTTAGATAGATGGGCTGTTGCAGGCAGGGGACTGGAGTTTATTCAACAAACGTTACTCATTGATCTCTTCCTATGCATGAAGCACAAAAAACATACAGACAAACTTTCTTCTTGAGATATATATCTATATAGAGAGATAGAGAGAGAAAGAGAGAGAGAGAGAGAGACACTAATGTTTAAAGGGCAAGAGAAGCTCAGTGTCCCAGCCACTGATATCCATTGGCAGAGATGGGCAATGCTGCTTTACATTGACTCTGACCACCATGGCACTGCCTTGCTTGTAGGGATGGACCAAGCATATCCCAAAAGGAACACCAGAGGCAGAAAATCTTTAATCAAAAAGTATAATTAAAAACAATGATATTCACAAGAGGATGCAAATTGCAGCACACAAATACAAGTAGCTTCAATGACCCAACACAGAACTCTATTTGACGGGAGTTGCCTGCCTCAGAAGTCACCAAATCTAATTGGCAAGTGTAACTGAACTATTCTTTCTATTGTAATTACCATTGTTGAGGGTGTTCACAGCACATTAGCTTCAGCACCTTGTCGATCAGATATGGTGACTCCTGAAGCAGGCGACTCCAGCTGAAACAGAGTTCTGTGTTGAGTCATTGAGGCTATTTGTATTTGTGTGGTGCAATTTATATTCTCTGGTAGACATTGTTGTTATTTTTTTTAATTTGCATTTACAATATAAAATACAAGCAAAACACTTGACAGTATAACATAAAAAGTAATACAAATATGAAAAGCATTAAATGCACTTTAAACCACCTAAGACTTATGCTAATTAGTCCACAATTAGGAGATCCAAGATACGAAATACTCCCTTGAAGCAACAGGGACAAATAATGAAATAGTAAAGTAAAAATGAGAGGTTAAGTCGGAACATACTGCATATCTTCCACAGGAGTTAATATTCTCCACTCAAAGAAATTTATATCTACATTAACAATTACTTCAATTATTTAGCTTCTACCAAAAACCTCAAGTGGTCTAGATCAAAAAACACATATCTAGTAGTTGTCAAAACAACCACACATTTACATGGATATTGAAGCCCCCCATGGACTGGACTCGTTGTCTAAATGCCAAAAATTTCTTCTGTTTCTCTTAAGTTGATTTAGTAAGGTCTCATAAAGTTATCATTTTTAAACTTGAAATACAGTCTCAAAACAAGATCACGATACTGAGAAAAAATGAAGGTGGCGATAATCGTAGCATGGCTGACTGCTTCAGAATCAGAACAAAAAACCTGTTAAGTCCAATCTTGAGTTAAATTAGCCACTCCTATGGTAACGTCCCTTTTCTTCTGAGGTAAAGGTTTAGAGGAAATAAAGTAAGCTTTAGCCAAAGGGGACAATGCTTCCTTGGGAATATGTAATATTTCTTCCAAATATTTTTTAAGAACTTCTCCAGGTGACAATATGGGATGTTTTGGAAAGTTCAAAAAATGTAAATTCAAATAACAAAAAGAGTTTTCCAGAATCTCCAAACATCTATCAGCAAACGTTTTATCTTTTACAACAGATTGGATCTGCTGATTCTCTACTCTTTCCAGTCTCACCTGAGCACACTTCACATTTTTAATAACAGTTTTAGAGGTATCTTGTTCTGTGAGAACCACAGAGGTTAAGATAACAATAGGATTGTGCATTGCCACTATAGCATCCCAGAGCGATCCCAAAGTGACCATCTGTGGTTTCCCCAAGGGAGAAATAACTACCTTGGGTCTTTGAACGTCCACTGCTGGATCTAAAACCGATGTACCCGACATTACAGATGAAATTGGTGTCTCAAAGGCCTTCTCTCCAGCTTCTGATTTTCCAATTGGCATCACCATAATCAGCAAGGAGCTCCCCTCTGCAGTCGGTACACCATTCTGTGGCTGTTCCGACCGCTGCGCCCCACTTGATGACACCATAGCAGGAGGAAGTGGACATAGGAGGAAAACACACTTTTTCTCCCCACGTAGATGTGAGAGCAGGTTTCTAAAATCACTGCCCTCTCTGCAAATGGTCCTGAATCCAGCATCATGGCCCCTCCTGACAGCATCCAACCCACCTCATCCCACCCCCAACCCTCAACACAGCATTCAGTTCACCCCATACACAGCACAGCACCCAACATTGACACAGTACTGACCCCCGACACACAAAGCACCCCACCCGACACAGCATTTGAACCCCAGCACTGTACCCAATCCCCTGACACAGTACACTCGAAAACATTCAAATCCCTGTCAAGTGATACCCCCTAGTGGAGGATACTCTACATATCTGGAAAAATATAGCAGCTTTCCCCGCCCCTCCCCCCTCCTCCCCTTTACCTTCCCCATGGCTTACAGGCAACCCTGGTGTTTTGTGGGTCAGGAGCAATAGTCACTCACTCCCTGTACTATTCTAGGCAAAGTATAGTGTAGCTAAACAGCCAGCTTAAACCATCCCCCAAGTAGAAGCTTTATCAGTAGACTCTCAAACAGTGGCGTAGGAAGGGGGGCGGTGGGGCGGTCCGCCCCGGGTGCACGCCGCTGGGGGGGGGTGTCAGCTCTGCTGGTTCCCTGCTCCCTCTGCCCCGGAACAGGTTACTTCCTGTTCCGGGGCAGAGAGAGCAGGGAACCAGCGGATCCGACACAGCTCCCAGCGACGTGCACTCGGGGGCGGATCGGCCCTCTCGCCCGCCCCTCGCTTCCTAATTCAAGTAAGAATGCACTTCGGGGGAGGGGCACTCTGGAGGGGGCACCGTGCTGCACCCGGGGGGGGGGTGCGCAGCAGCGACCCGCCCCGGGTGTCAGCCGCCCTCGCTATGACACTGCTCTCAAATCTTAAGCAAATCTTTATTGTAGCACTCATAATAAACAAAGAAAATCAAAATTACAGTTCAGTTGCTTATGTAATCCCCTGTTAGGTTGGGGATTACTAGGAAAGTAAGTCCCTGTGGGGAGTCACTGGGGGGAGTGACTGGGAGGTCCCTGGGTGGGAGGAAGCCCAGCCCAAGGGGAGTAGTTTTGAAATAAAATGCAGAGAGATAGTGCACTGGGACTGAAAAGTGATATGGAAAGAGCAGTTTGGAATGAGAAAAAGCTAGGGTTATACCCTTGTGGTGGTAGGCGGGGGGACTTTGGTTGCCTGATGGTCCCTTGCCACTGACCTGGAGGAGAGAAAGAGGAATCCCAACTGGGAGAAGTGTGATCATTGGCTGTAAAGGGGAGTTGTGGCTTATCAAAGTGGCAACTGAAGAGTAGTGGGGCTACGGGTGGGCAGAGGAGAGATCCAGACCAGGAGCTAGGGTTCGGAGCTAGGGAGTGGATCCAAAATGGGGGTCACTTGTGGAGGGAAGTCAGGCCACAGGGGGTCTGGATCTGTGAAACGGAGAAGAACACAGCCTCTGCGATTAGTAACATGGAATGTTGCCATGATTTGGGTTTCTGCCAGACTTGTGACCAGACTTAGCCACTGTTGGAAATAGGATACCGGGCTACATGGACCATTGGTCTGACTCAGTATGGCTACTCTTATGTTCTTATGTTCTCCGGGATAGGCATGGGCAGGCGTTTGTAAAAAGTGCACATAGTCCTGCTGAAAAGCATCTATAAATTTATCCAAGGGAAGAGAATACAGGAGCTCCCCTGGGGAATACCAGAAGGATTGTGGTTTTAAAAGATTTGCATTCAATGTTGGAGAGTTGATATGATTTCTTGCTTTGTTGAGTTGAAGAATAAACTGAGTTTTTTTCATAAGCTGCTGACTCCATCATGATTTCTGGACTTGAGAGAGAGAACCTGTAGAGCACTATCCTGGAGCTGGAAAACCCACCCCAGCCTGAACTGTGGGTTTCAATAGCCAGCCTTGTTCATAGCAGATTCCCTTTGGAGTTGTATTTCTTTCTGGGGGGAGAAGAGGGTAATCCCACTTGCAATTGCTTCTTTCCCCAGGTGGAGACATTAGCGCCAAGTGAGTACGGGACACACGGAAACTGCCCTCAGGATCCGACTCCGAATCCACAAGCGCCCAGTACAGGGGATTACACTTAGAAGAGAAAAGTTGCCTTTTGCACACAGAGCCTGTATCTAGCAACCCCAGAGGCAAGGAGATGGACAGAACCTCAGCCCAGCTGAGAGGAAAAGCCGTAACACTCAATGAAACTCGGGGTAAATAAAGGGAAATGACTTGGGGAAATGTTGAAGCATCTTGATGGAATTACAGTAGATTAAGGAGGGATCAGCCCCTAGAACATCAGCTGATCACCAAGGCATGCTAGAAAGACTGGGCTCTCTCACACAGCCTGAAGGGGCAGAAAGGGAGGACTGGCCCTAGCTCTGAGCTAATAGCCAATAGGGAAAGCTCACATGAAGTCAATCATAGGATATAACAAACTATAGGAAAAGAAATCCTAATACACAGTGCTATCTATAATACAGCCAATGCAAATGAGTACAGATAATTCTCATATTAAATGTACATAACAATATACCCTGCCTCCATGAATATGGGAGCAGAACACTCCTGCCTTGTGTCCTTGGCTCTAGCAAAATGACCACTGAGACCTCTAGTAGAAATATCATGGTATTACTGCTAGGAGGTCAGGCATCCATATATGATTTCCATCATCTTTATTAGTACGGTTTGTTATGTTCCTCTTTAATTCTTTCAACACCAACACATAATCCTACACCCAAGGTCCCTCCTTGTTTCAGCATCAAACTTTCTAATAATAAACATAGCCACCAGAACCAATCCACACTGTCCAACACATCCAACCTCCCCATGCTCACTGAAGTATGGGTTTTAACCATGGCCACTCCATACAGGTTATTCCAGCCTTCTTAGAAAACCTTGGCAGCAGTACCAACCACCACTCCATTAAGTTATGCCAATTTTTTTCTTGAAAGTCTGATATAATTTTACCACAGCTGATAGAATCATAATCACTGCTTTAACAATGTGTATGCTATAACTGCATTTAGAGCAGGCCTTCTAGGGATGTGTTTAGGTCAGAGAAGGAAAATAATGCATATAGATTTCATTTTCCAAGCTAGGTATATTAATTTCCATGAAGAAGGTACCTGCAGAAAAAGTATGTGCCAGTCTTATTAGGTACTTTATATCAAAGGCAAGTTTCTAAGGGAAACGTTGAGAACTGGTGAGGCTGGATCTGGTAGATTATTTTAAGAGTGTTCTGAGGCAGGTGTAAATGTGTGTGGACTTTATACTTGTGTACTTTAGAACATTATATGCATACTTCTCAACTTTACCCCTGCTCCACCCGATCTATGCTCCCAGGAATATGTGTATATGTATAATTACCTGCATACTTATATGTGCAAGCAAACCCTTATAAAGGTACCCCCACATATAGCCATGTTCCCAGGGGCAGACAATTGGCATATGTGCAGATTCTCACTGGCACATAAATGCATAGGTTTACTCATGTCTAAGTCTATGAGGCCACTTTCCAGTGAACTATTTTATAAAGGAACATAAGTGTATCTGTTTTCTTTATAAAATAGATACAAAATATGCACTTCTGTATCTACTTAGCTGGCCTGTTATATGTGCATAGAAGGAAAATACTTGATTTGTTTTCAGATTTGGGGCTTTTTTAATGGTTTTTGGATGTTTTTTCAATTTGTTTCACATATTCATATTAATAGCATCTTTTTAATGTGTATTAGAATGGTTTTATATAGAGGACTCCCTGTGAACACTCTGGGTCATCTGTAGGCAGTGGTGGATGGCCTCTTTGTTCATGACTCCTGTTGAGGCCCCCGGTTTCCAGCTGCAAAGGCGCATCCTTGCTATGCATCTATTAAGGGCTCCCTGGTAAGCACTCCAGGTCATCTTCAGGCAGAGTGATGGACAGACCTTTTGTTCAGGACTCCTGTTGAGGCCCCCAGTTTCCAGCTACAAAAGGTGCATCCTTGTTGCGGGTAGATGCCCGGAAGGGCGTGACCACTTCCTCCCCCAGATGTTTTCCACCCTAAAAAAAAACCTTTTTTGCCAGCCTCTATGCCAGCCTCAAATGTCATACCCAGCTCCATAACAGCAGTATGCAGGTCCCTGGAGCAGTTTTAGGGGGTACTGCAGTGCACTTCAGGCAGGCGGACCCGGACCCGGACCCACCCACCCCTACCTGTTACACTTGTGGTGGTAAATGGGAGCCCTCCAAAACCCACCCAAAACCCACTGTACCCACATGTAGGTGCCCCCCTTCACCCATAAGAGCTATGGTAGTGGTGTAGAGTTGTGGGGAGTGGGTTTGGGGGGTGATTTGGGGGGGCTCAGCACCCAAGGAAAGGGAGCTATGTACCTGGGAGCTATTAATGAAGTCCACTGCAGTGCCCCCTAGGGTGACCGGTTGGTGTCCTGGCATTTCAGGGGGACCAGTGCACTCTGAATGCTGGCCCCTCCCACGACCAAATGCCTTGGATTTGGCTGGGTTTGAGATGGCCGGCATCGGTTTCCATTATTGGCAAAAACCGATGCCGGCCATCTCTGACATTTGAAATGAAAGATGGCCGGCCATCTTATTTTGATAATACGATTCAGGACACCTCTTTACGGTGCCGGCCCTAGAGATGGCCGCCCATATAGATGGCAGGCACCGTTTGATTATGCCCCTCTATGCGACTTAGTAAAAGGGCCCCTTAGACTGCTCATTTTTAGTCTGTCCCAGCAGCTGTGACTAAGGACAGTTTGATGATTCATTTACAAATGGAGGCTCTGGAGAAGGATGCTGGGGCTTGTAACTTGAGATTGGTGAACTTTTTCTATTACTCATTTTCTTTCTCCCCTTTGAATTATTTAAAAAGTATGTTAAAGATGTCTTGCAACTTTAATTTTGATGATTTTGGGGTGAGAACTCTTTATTATCTTCCTTGAAAGATAAGATCTCAGAAGAATGAAAAGGGTATGGATAATTTAGTGTCACCTGACAGTTTAGATTGCCCTAATTTTTTGGAATCTTCTTAAGATAATATTTCAAAGAGAGCTACTCTGTTGATTACTTTAGGTTCACCTGAACAAAAGATGTTAATTCTTAAATCTTTCTTTTCTAAAAAGGCAATTCCCTTTTGTGGTCAAACAATACCCCCCCCCCCCCCCCCCCCCCGATATCATTAAGTACTGTTATTTTAATGTTAGCTATCTACTATTTTCATTTCCTTATGTGATATGTTTCCTGGTGTGGCCAGGCATACTCAGTTGAGGAGGAAGGCCCTCCTTCAGCTGAAGCCTACATTTTTGGCTGTCAGGGTACCTTCGTCCTCAAATTTTCCTTGTAAGTACTTGGTTACACATGAAAATAATTCCTTCATTTTTCTTGACTATAGTCATTTGGGGCCCCTTTTACTAAGGTGCGCTAGTGGATTCAGTGCATACTAAAAATTAGTGTGCGCTAAACGCTAAGATACCCATTAATTTCCTTTGGTTCTTTTAGGGTCTAGCACGTGCTAATCATTAGTGCACGTTAAATCCACTAGAGCGCTTTAGTAAAAAGAGCCCTTAAAGAATTTTCTTTCAACAAAGGATGTTTAATTTTCCTTAATTAATGTGTTATTAGGGGTTAGTCAGAAATTCTGTAGATGTGCCTGATTAATATTCTTTAGGGGTTTTCTTATTATTTGCTTTTTTTCTTCTAAGAGGGTCCTTCATTATGTAGGCTAGTTTGTAAGATGCATATAAGTAATTTCTTTTGTAATTGAATTTCTCTTCAATTTTCTGGAGTGTTATTCTGTAACATTTGATATATAAATGATCATTTTCAAAAATGGTTTTACATATGCAAATCAACTTTTTATGCATGCTTATTAATTAGTTAATATCCGGTCAATAATCACTTGTTTGCGGCTATCTGGTCATTTTCAGCGGCATTTAACCAGCTATCTTTGCTGAAAATGACTGGTTAGCTCTAAATTCAAAAGCAGCTAACTCATGGTCATTCCAGGGGCGGAGTCAGATTAACTGCCAATATTCAGCTCCTCACTGCATAAGTAAGTAGCTTAAATTGGGACGCATAAATAGCAGTCCTATCTTTAAGCGGTCAAGTGCTGAATATTGACTTAACTAGCTATGTGTTAGCTGGATCCAAAAAGAAAATATATTCAATGCCAAAGCCCAGGCAGGACCTAGTATTGAATATCCAGGAATAACGACAACAACAGACAGCAAAACACTCTCCGCAGCAGCTGAATGTCAGCGGGACAGTATGAAATTGATTTTGCATGCAATACATTTTTTAAGGCACACTGACAAACTGAATGCATGTTAAAGAGTGCACATTGTTGTATGGACAAAAATACATACAATATGCATAATTTAATTCACCTAAAGGGGAGAAATTTTCAAAAACCTATTAACAATAATAGCTGATAAAATATCAAGTGTGTTATATTCCAGCATCCTGGCATATTCTGAGGCACAAGGTTATGCCTCCTGCCTTCAGTAGACCATACTGGGCACCATGAGGAATGCCATTGCTTTTCAGATGGAGGACATGAAAACAGTATTTGAATTCAAGAAAGCTTGGGACAAGTACATAGGATCTCTAAGGGAGTAATAGGGAAAGTAGATGGCATGGATGGGCAGACTGGATAGGCCATAAGGTCTTTATCTGCCTACATTTTTCTCTGTTTTTATATTTGGACCAAAAAAAAGCACATTTGAAAGTAAGAAATGAAAGATATGAGTGAAATAAAACAAAGACTTTTTCATTAACCTGAATGGAAAATGTGCAGCTACTCTGTATAACTTAAATTTATAACAGCACTTTCTCTTTGTCCAGACATATTAGCATGATAAAATATATAAAGGGTGAGAATCAGGCAGTTTTACCCACTGCATCTCTCTCACTTGCTATGCACATATGCTGGTTCACAGTGCACATAAT
Organism: Microcaecilia unicolor; assembly: GCF_901765095.1. Taxonomy (NCBI): domain Eukaryota; kingdom Metazoa; phylum Chordata; class Amphibia; order Gymnophiona; family Siphonopidae; genus Microcaecilia; species Microcaecilia unicolor. Next base: position 133,222,316 of record NC_044031.1, on the reverse strand, counting down.
TTTACCTAAAGAGGCACTATTTGAATCCCATTCCATAAAGAAAAGCAGGCACCCACTTTCCTTTATAGAATAATAGGACGTTTGGGCGTGAGCACTTCTACCATAGAACTGGTGTAAATGTTTGCATCTAGATTGCTAAATAATGCACATAAATTATAATATTCTATAAATCACACATGTAAATGTACACCCCACCCAAGCTCTGCCCAGATTCCACCCATATGTATACCCACCTTCAAACTGCACCCATCACATGTGACCACCAATTTAAGAATAGCACGTAGCCAGAACTTTGATGTTTATGCACACATATGCTGGTATTCTGGTATTTTATATGTGTTCTTTGTGCGTAAATGTTGGCATCATCTTTACAGGATTACCTCCAAAATGTTTATGGATTTAGGTCAGCAGAGAGGGAAATGACATGAAGACTGAATTTTTATATCACTATGGGGCTCATTTTCAAATCACTTAGAGGTCCTTTTACTAAGGTGCGCTGAAAAATGGCTTGCAGTAGTGTAGGCTCGGGTTTTGGGCGTGTGCTGATCCATTTTTCAGTGCGCCTGTAAAAAAGGCCTTTTTTAATTTTGGCGAAAATGAACGTGTGGCAAAATCAAAATTGCTGCATGTCCATTTTGGGTCTGCGACCTTACCACCAGCCATTGACCTAGTGGTAAAGTCTCATGCAGTAACCAGGTGGTAATGACCTATGCATGGCAAATGCCACTTGACACACGTCCGATACGCGCGTCAAAAAAATCATTTTTAGGCCGCGCGTATCAGCTGTGCGCCAAAAATGAAATTACCATGAAAGCCACGTGGTAACCGGGCAGTAGCTCCATTTTGGCATGTGTTGGGCATGCGCAGACGCTTACGCGGCTTAGGAAAAGGGCCCCTTAGACTTACAAACTTCCATAGGTTACCAGGTAATTTTGTAAGTCTAAGTGCTTTGAAAAGCACCTCCATGTGTACCTGTCAGCAAATGTTCTGTACCTGCTTCCATAAAGATGCAAAATATGTGATACAAAAGTATCGACATTGTGTGTGCTCTGCCCCGGTTTCTAAGAAAAACTGAACAAGGGGTTCTCCTTTGAAAATTTACTTAGAGAGCTGCCAGCACAAAGTACCCTGGGTCCATCCACTGCCTGTGGGTTTTCAGAATTCTCCTTCTCAAGAACTATTGCCCAGTCCATAGCACAAAAACCTAGAAATAGCTGCCATGATTATATCATCAAACTTCCTTTTCCCAATATCATTAGACAAATCAATTGACTCATTTACCTACTGTGTTGTGTATAAAACAACTGAGGCCTCTGGAGGGAATAATAGCAGTCAGAGGACACCTATGGATGAAATAATCCTTTGTAAATCACAGTTTCCGCTCTCAAGTTCCATATTTCTGTTGACGTCACAGGCCCATATTTTCCAGTTAAAATTTTGCATATGATTCTACATTCCAGGAAATGGTAAAGTTCTGTCTTTGTAGAACTTCAAGCCCATCACATGAGCTGAAAGGCAGTGATGGATAACGAAAGACGGGAAGTTATTACGGGGTCCTTTTACAAAGCATTGAAGAATTTATTTTCTGTATTAGGGAAGTATATTTCTGAATGTGTTGTATGTATACATATTGCATTGTGCACTGTATATAGGATAATGAACTCCAGCTGAATTCTGGTGTAAATAATCCAGCAACATCTAAATGTGTGAACATACTTTTCAAGGAAAGTTTATTTTATTATGATATTTTTATCTGATATCATTAAGTACTGTTATTCTAATGTTAGTTATCTACTATTTTGTCTTTTTCTTGTGTGGTATATTAGTGGCTTCCATGCCATTTTGTTTGATGTAGACTTATGTACTGACTGAAAATACTTCGGCTTTGTGGAGGCTTCTATTTTTGAAATAAAATACAACATATACCTTTTAAAACTGTTTCAATGAGTGGTTTATTTTTAGAGACCAATAAATACCAAATTACAGTATTAAATTCATAATTATAACATGGTCAACCTGGACTGTGGTCAGCTTCAATTTGCAATCACTTTATAAAGACTGACCTCTAAACCTTCCCTCCTCTAAACTATAAAAACATATACAAAATTAGATGATCATTTGGTTAACTATTTTAAGACTTGATGGTATCCAAGCCAAACCAACAAGAGGGAAAAATCCAGATGTGGATTTATTGTCTAAAGTTTTTAATGAAAAAATAAGTGGCCTGTGGAAAAACCGTCAGGGGATCAGGGCGAGAGTGATTGAGACAGTAAGGTTAGGGATTGGAGAAGTTTGGGTAAACTTTTGAAATCCCACCTAGGAGGAATTTGTAAGATCCTATATATATATCACAGGGCGGACCAGTGGGAAGTGAGAGGGAAGGGAAGCCAGCACCAGCCACCGGAGGTCTCTCTCTCTCTGTCCCTTCGGAGTGCAATAACGACCTGGGAAGGGAAGCCAGCACCAGCCGGCGGAGGTCAGTACACAATCGCCCCCCCCCCCCGAGCCCCTGAGTTCCAGCCCCCTCCCCTCCGAGTTCCATGCCCCCTATCTCCCTCCCTCCTTCCACTCCCGTCCGAGTTCCACGCCCCCCTCTCCTCCAAGTTCCACCACCCCGCGCCTCCCTCCCTCTCTCTCTGTGCCCTCCGAGTGGAAGCAGGATGTGTGCGGCTGCCCCTCCCCTTCGTAAGCCTGGCTGTTCTTTAAAACTTCTTACCTCCTGGTCCGCCGGCAACAGTGAAGTCGAGCAGGCATGGCACGGCGCTTCACACTTCCTTTGCTTCTGTTTCAGCTCTGCCTCTGGTCCCGCCCTTCCGCAAATAGGAAATGAGGACGGGACCAGAGGCAGAGCTGAAACAGAAGCAAAGGCAGTGTGAAGCGCCGTGCCATGCCTGCTCGACTTCACTGTTGCCGGCGGACCAGGAGGTAAGAAGTTTTAAAGAACAGCTGGCACTTACGAAGGGGAGGGGCAGCCGCACACGTCCTGCTTCCACTCGGAGGGCACAGAGAGAGAGGGAGGGAGGCGCGTGGGTGTGAAACTCGAACGAAAGGGGGTGCATGGAACTCGCAGGGCAGAGGAGGAGAGGGAGGGAGGAGGGGGGTCCTGGAATGGGAGGGGGAGGGAGTCCTGGAACTCGAAGGGGAGGTGGGGTCCTGCAACTCGAAGGGGAGGGGGTCCTGCAACTCAAAGGGGAGGGGGGTCCTGGAACTCTAAGGGGAGGGGGGCCTGGAACGCGGAGGACAGGGAGGGAGGGAGGTAGGGGGCACGGAAATCAGAGGGGAAGGGGCCTGGAACTCCGAGGAGAGAGAGGGACGGACTCGCGGGGGTGTGGAACTCCAAAGACAGAGACCAAGGGAGGGAGAGCTGGAACTCCGAGGAGAGGGGAGCATGGAACTCCGAGGACAGGGAGGGGGGCCTGCAACTCACATGACAGGGAGGGAAGCAGGAGGCCAAGCTGCAACTGCGAGAAAAACCTTGCTAGCGCCCGTTTCATTTTTTATCAGAAACGGGCCTTTTTTACTAGTGTTTTAATGGTTTAAAGAGTTCTTTTGAATTGGACATTGTTCCAGTGTTTTGGATCAGGAATGAATATCATGGTGTGCAGAGATTTATGTATGGAATGATTGGGAAGAGAGTTTGCTGGAAGGAATTATGCCAAAGAACTGGAAAAGGGCGTTAGTCTGTCCAGTACTGAAAGATGTTAAGAGGGATATTGTGATGGTGGATAATTATAGGCCCACATCCAATCTCAGCATGTTTGTGAAAATTGCTGAAAAATTAGTTTCCCCAACAGTTGTCGCAGCATCTTGCTAAGTGTGAAGCACTGAGTCCATTCCAGGCAAGTTTCAGGAAAGTCTGTGGTATGGAATCTCTTCTAGCTTTGGTGTCATCAGATGTCCGGGCAGTGATGGACACTGGTCAGTGTGTACTGGCAGTCTCCCTGGACCTAACATTCGCTATTGGCTTATTGGATCATCAAATCCTGGTAGATAGGTTGGTAGGCTTACAAGGGCAGGTCTTGAATTGGCTTCATTCATTTGTGAAGGATATAACATATTTTGTTCAGGATCAAAGAATTCAGTCATTGGCTTATATTCTCCCCTGTGCGGCTACCTAGGGGTTTTCTCTTTCCCCTATCTTATTTAATCTCTTTTTGGCCCCTCTGATTATGTTAATTAGTCAAATCCCTATAAAAGTATATGTCTATCCAGCTTATTTTCGAACGAGAAGGCCAGCGATCTTCCAACACAAATCGGGAGATGGCCGGCCATCTCCTGAATCCGGCAAAATCGGTATAATCGAAAGTCGATTTTGGCCGGCTCCAACTGCTTTCCGTCACGGAGCCGGCGAAAGTTCAAGGGGGCATGTCAGCAGTGTACCGAGGGCAGGATGGGGGCGTGGTTAAGAGATGGCCGGCTTCAGCCGATAATGGAAAGAAAAAGGCCGGCTCTGACAAGCACTTTGCCGGCTTCACATGGTCCATTTATTTTTAGGACCAAGCCTCCAAAAAGTGCCCCAAATGACCAGAGGACCACCGGAGGGAATCGGGGATGACCTCCCCTTACTCCCCCCGTGGTCACCAACCCCATCCCACCCAAAAAAAAATTAAAAATCTTTTTTTTTGTCAGTCTCTATGCCAGCCTCAAATGTTATACCCAGAGTTACGTATTAGGTATCAACACCCTGGAAAAGGATCCAGGTGTCATTACTGATGATACATTGAAATTTTCTTCTCAGTGGGCAGCAGCAGCTAAGAAAGCAAATAGAATGTTAGGAATTATTAAGAAAGGAATGGAGAATAAAACAGAAAATATTATAATGCTTTTGTATCATATTCCATGTTTGTGCAGCGCTGCGTACGCCTTGTAGCGCTATAGAAATGCTAAATAGTAGTATAGTAACATAGTAGATAATGGCAGATAAAGACCTATACGGTCCATCCAGTCTGCCCAACAAGATAAACTCATAGCATAAGGTATGATGTGATACTACATATGCATAATTGATCTTGATTTGTCCTTGCCAATTCAGAGCACAGACCATAGAAATCTGCCCGGCACTGGCCTTGTTCACCAACTATTGAAGCTGAATCTGTCCAGTCACGATCAGGGCAAAAATTGTAGAAGTCTTCCCAACACTGCCTTTGCTTCTCAATTACTAATGTTATCATCTAAACACTGCTAAGCTTGTTTGGCCCCATGCCTTCCATACAGCATTCCTTTGTGTTTATCCCACGCATTTTTTAATTCTGTTACTGTTTTCATCTCCACCACATCCCACAGGAGGGTGTTCCAGGTATCTTCCACTTTCTCCATGAAAAAGTACTTCCTGGCTTTATTCCTGAGTCAGTCCCCTTGCAATCTAATTCATGTCCTCTAGTTCTACTACCTTCCCTCCTCTGGAAAAGGTTTGATTATATACTAATCTGTATCATATCACCTTTGTCTCTCCTTTCCTCCAGGGTGTACATCTTCAGGTCATCAAGTCTCTTCTCATATGTCTTGTGGTGCAAACCCCATACCATTTTTGTTGCTTTAGCAAGATGAGGCCTCCAAAACAGAATGCAATACTCCAAGTGGGGCCTCACCAACGACGACTGCTGGTTATACCTCTCTCTATGCAGCCTAGCATCCTTCTGTCCATGGCCACTGCCTTGTTGCATTGTTTCATCACCTTGAGATCTTCAGACACCATCATTCCAAGGTCCGTCTCCTGAGCTGTTCTTATCAATCTGTCTCCTCCTATCTCATACATCTCCTTTGGATTTCTGCACCCCAAGTGCATCACTCTGCACTTCTTCACATTCAATTTTAACTGCCACACATTTGACCATTCTCCTAATTCTTGGAGATCTTTTCTCATGGCTAGATTCTATATATGGCGCCCAAAAAATCAGCGTGGAAAAAAGTGCTATTCTATAAGCTGCGCTAAAAGTTAGGCACAGTTTACAGAATAGCACATATGCCCAGTAGTTGTACCTAACTTTAGGCATGGCCATTTGCACCAACTGAAATGTGGTGCAAATGTTCGCACCTGAATTAGTTGCATATCACGCCTTATCCTATAACAACATATGTAAATGCTAGGAACACCCCCATTCCGCCCATGCCCCTCCCATTTCTGAACCCCTTCTTCTATCACATGTAAACTTTAGGCACAGATCCCGTACCTAAATTTACTCATATAAATTCCAATTAAATTTAATTCATACCAATAATTGCTTGTTAAGAAGCCAGGCCAATAGGTGTTTAGCATACCAACTTAATCTGACCTCATGTGCACCTTTCTTTAAATTAGTCACCTTACTTTCTAACTCCTCTTACTCTTACCTATCTATATGTTCCATCTTTTCTTATACCCTACACTGTCAATTAAAATGTTCTATTACAGATTGTGTTGACATTGTAAGTAGTATACTACGCCGTGTATTGTTATTTGAATATTTTTACTGCTGTAATTGTCTATTGCTCATGCTTGATTTATTCTTATGTACACCGCCTTGAGTGAATTCCTTCAAAAAGGCAGTAAATATATCCTAATAAATAAATAAAATGTCACTTATTGGCTTGTTATTCTATTAAATTGCATGTGTAAATTGAGTGTACATTGAAATTTGTGCATGCAATTTTTGGTGGCTTTTATAGAATTAGGGCGATTATACAGACCTTAAAATACTTTAAAAGAGTTACTGAACAAGCAAGCCTTTTCCAAATAAGAAGAAACTCTAGAACTAGTGGACATGATACAAAGCTTCAGGGAGGTAGAGTCAAAAGCAACATCAGGAAATATGTTTTCACAGAAAGGGTAATGGATGCCTGAAGGGCCATCCAGCAGGCTGTGTGAGTGGTGCATTGTCAGTCCTGCAGTGACTGCAGCACAGTGGCTGGAGCAGGGGAGATAGAAAGCATGTTGCACAGGGGGCAGTTCTGGCTCAGGATACTCGTCGATGCCTGAAATTTCCTCACAAAAGAGGTGGTAGAATCAAAAATGGCGCTAAAATTAAAAAAGGAGTGAGATATACACAATCGTTTTTTAAAAGGTAAGTTGATATAAACCAAGCACAGAGGACTTCAGCTATAAAATGACCTAATCATGGGGAAAATAACTTGCACTGCATGACAGGTACAACCCCCAATAACACAACTATAGGGACAACCCCAGTAACCTGATGGGCCGTGCTGGTCTTTTTTTGCTGTCACTTACTATGTTACTATAACCTCAGTCAAACATTCAGTGGAACTTACCTGGATAAATCTGCAGCTGAATATATCCATATGCTTTGCAGATAAATTTGGGAGAGCTATGTATCCATGCTGATATACAGAACTGACCGACTAAAGGTTAACCGTGCCACTTTTTTAAAGTGGAGTAAATGTTGCATGGACAACATTTTTCCCAACAAAACTTAGCAAAAGAGCAAGTAACAAGGTTAAATTTGGCCCAGATTTTAAACAGCCAAAAGTTAGTTGGATCATTCCTTGAATATTGACCTCAAAGAGTTTTACAGGTCAGAGATGTAGAGAAGAAAAACATGGTTTTCTTTTGCAATCACAGATAGTTCAGTTTTTCAAAATAGCTCCCATTAATTGGCAGCATTATCTATTATTTTCTTTTTCTGTGTGCCTTTGATCACAGTTCTCTCTCATACACTTCTGCCTCTGAGGACAAATCCCCGTAGGAGGTGGTAATATAATCTGCCTGCTTCTGCGGGACATATTAAACTTTGGCTTCCCATTAAAGTTTTTTTATCACAACCAGCAGGAGACTGCGGGGCATGGAATTTCAGCCCTCCAGATGGAGCATGCCTACTATAAACTTTCCTGCTTGAGGGGAACAAGATTTCCATTGCTTTTCTACTCTTCTTATTTGATGGATAACTAAAACTGCTTCCCAGGCATTCCCAGACTCTGAAAAACAAGTGACTAAATTTATGTTTACTGTGATCTGCTACAGCAGCTTTTTCAGCATTGAGTCACTTATTATACTCTCTTGGCACAGTGTTTTCAGAAACTATATGTTATGATTAATAAAGAAGAAAACATAAACCTCCGGATACATGGCGCCTGAAAATCTGCACGGAAACCAAAGCATATTCTATAACAATGCGCATAACTTAATTGGCTAACTAGGTAATCAGCACTGTTAATTGGAGTTTAACAAGCAATTTATCAGCACTAATTGAGACTGAGATTTACACGCACAACTCACTAGGAGGTCCTTTTACCAAGCTGTGGTAAAAGGGGCCTGTACTGGCATCAGCACGCGTTTTTAACACACACTGAGGCCCCCTTTTACCGCAGTGGTTAAAAGGCTGTCTTTTTTTTTTTTTTAAGAAATGGCCATGCGGCAAGTGAATCACTTGCTGCTTGGCCATTTTGGGGGGGAGCACTTACTGCCACCCATTGAGGTGGCGGCAAGAGCTCCCACGCTACACCGGTGGTAACCGGGCAACACACAGTACTGTCCGATTACCACAGGGTAGCACCAGAAGTGCAGTAGTTATGGATTAGCGAGTGGTAAGCCCGCATTGGGCTTACTGTCGCTTCGTAAAAGGGCTCCTAAGTATAATCTGTAACATGGTACACCTAAATTCTAAGTTGCATAGTTGAAAAAGAGCACATTATTATAGAATACACCCGATCTGCGCCTGATTTAGGCATCGGGATTTACACCAAGTAAAACGTGGCCTAAATGGATGCAACCAAATTTAGTCATGTGGTGAGCCACTCAGTGTATTCTATATACCATGCAGAAATGTATCTATTCTATACAATTTAGGCGTACTTTAGAAAATATGCGTAGGCATAATTTTTTTTCCCATGCAGATTTTTCAGGTGCCATATATAGAATCTAGCCCATCGTGCTGTATGATTCAGAGTGCTTTTTGTGTCTAATATATAAGCTTGAAATGATGAGCAGCAATAATCATCACTAGCTTTTCATGTCTAGCATTAGAAGTGTTCTGCCCCCACAGCAGTGTATGCATGTTCTACATTTGTTGTTCATATTTGTACTTCTAAGTTGTGTTCAATACTACTATCATTTCTACTATCATTTCCTGATTGTCCATATATTCTGCACTGATAGGTCAGCTTCTGCATGTGACCCTCTTTCTCCAATCATTGGAGTCCTGGCAAAACATTGCATCAGTGCCCTTAGTGACATGCACTATGCTCTAGTTTCAGGCAATGACCCTATTGGTACCTTTCTTTGTCCTATAGCCTACTGGATCTTCTTCATGCTTCTCCTCCCTGCAATGCAGAAATCTCCATTTTGGCTCAAGATATGCAGTATAGCTCTGCTCCTCTCTTCCTGGAAAGTGGACTTTCTTTCCACCACACACTTTTTTTTAAACCCAACCATTTTTCCAATTTTTACCCAATGTCTCAGCTTCCTCGGTTTTATCTTCAACATAGCTCCACCCTGCAATAAATCAACCCATTCTTCAGACTCTCCATATCCCCCTCTCTGCAATATTATCTGCCTGTCAGCAACTGTGCATATTCAGTTTTAAAACACTTGCCCTGAGATAGAAAGACATCAAGTCTCAGGTTCTGCATGCAGTCAGTCAGTGAATTGATCATATTCAGAACTGTATCATAATATCTGCTTGTATACTATTACTATGTCTTATTATCATCATGTTGACCAAGATCTTTCTGTAATACTAAATGTCTATTTTCTAGCATTCTTCCACTAATCATAATGTATTGTAAGCCACATTGAGCCTGCAAAGAGGTGGGAAAATGTGGGATACAAATGCAACAAATAAATAATAATTAAAAAAAATTGGAAATTCAGGAAAGCAGAGTCTTCTTTACATACGTTGGGCTGTTGCTTTAACTGACTGAATAGTAATATATCTGCACAAGAAAATAAGAAATTCCAATGATCTCTCAAACCCAGTGTTTTGTCTCCAGCAGAGACAATCCAGGTCACTTGAAAGTAGGTGGAAAGTTTCTTCTATTTTACTTATTCCCAGATATGGGTGATAGCGACCTGTAAGTTATGTTATGTTACACGAATCTTGTATTCCGCATTTACCATTGCTAGTTCTATGCAGATCACATGTCAAGATAACAGGATCAATATCCCGAAATTTAACAATAATATATAATTACAAAGTTAATATTACTTAATCTTCCAGGTCATCAATATTCTTTAGGTAATACCAATTGTCTCTTTTACCCTGTAATGACGATCCATTATGTTAATCACATAATCTATTATCCTGCTTATAATCGAAAGAGAAAAACACCTATATTGCGACCCAAATTGGGAGATGGGCATCTTTCTCCCATGGGCGCCAAAATCGGTATAATCGAACGGCGATTTTGGGCGTTTCCAACTGCAATCCATCGCGGAAATGGGTAAAGTTGATGGGGGCATGTCGGAGGCGTGGTGAAGGTGGAACTGGGGCGTGGTTATCGGCCGAGGAGAGATGGGCGTCATTAACTGATAATCGGAAAAAAAAACATTTTTACTGTGATTTTGGGTCACTTTTTTTGGACCCTTTTTTTCACAAACAGGTCCCAAAAAAGTGCCCCAACTGACCAGATGACCACTAGAAGGAATCAGGGATGACCTCCCCGGACTCCCCCAGTGGTCACTAACCCCCTCCCACCAAAAAAACCCCACTTTAAAAACTTTTTTTCCAGCCTGTATGCCAGCCTCAAATGCCGTACCCACCTCCATGACAGCAGAATGTGTTCTATCCTGTGACAGCCTTTCCCTGGTTCTGATGTGGCTCTCGGGTGAGTGTGACACCTTTTCTCTTATGCGCACTGCAGAGTCACATCAGCAATGCATTGTGGTGGGTGTAGGGTATTGGGCTCCATGATTCCACTAGCTTGTGGCAAATGCTCACGATGTTGGTAGTTGGTAGGCTCTACTCCCATGGTGCTTTTCCCCCTGCTTACTGGGTCAGAGTGTGCCCTGTTTTGTTTCCGGTAGTCCATGAGGTAGTGGCCATTTTTGTAAGCCAGTTTTAGATCCCTTTCAAGTGTTAGCCACATTACATAACTTAGTTCTTACCTTGAATGTGGCTGAAAGAGGGCATTATACAGTATTCTGCCAGCTCTGACCTACTGCTCATCTCAGTACCAGGGAGACTCGTTGCCAGTGGGACACAACCTCTGATCTGCAGTTAACTGTGAGTAAGCGTGCTTATTCCAATAAAGGACGTTTTCGGAGAGATTAGTCTTCAGGTGTTAACTGGTATGCCAATGTTATATAGCAGCAACAAGTCCTAGAGGTCTGCGTGTATGCAGGTCCCTGGAGCACTTTTAGTGGGTACCGCAGTACACTTCAGGCAGGCGGACCCAGGCCCATTCCCCCCCCCTACCTGTAACACTTGTGCTGGTAAATGGGAGGCCTCCAAAACCCACTGTACCCACATGTAGGTGCCCCCTTCACCCCTAAGAGCTATGGTAGTGTTGTACATTTGTGAGTAGTGGGTTTTGGGGGAGGGGGTTGGGTGCTCAGCACCCATGGTAAGGGAGCTATGCATGTGGGAGCGTTGTCTGAAGTCCACCACCTTGACCTCTAGGGTGCCCAGTTGGTGTCCTGGCATGTCAGGGGGGCGAGTGTACTATGAATCGTGGCCCCTCCCACGACCAAATGGCTCGGATTAGGACGTTTTTGAGCTGGGCGTTTTTAGTTTCCATTATCGATAAAAAAAACAAACGCCCAGCTGAAAAACGTCCATTTTTTCGAAAATATGGTCTGTCCCGCCTCTTCACGTACCCGTTTTCGGACATAGACGTCCATGGAGATAGGCGTTCGCGTTCAATTATGCCCCTCCATGTAATCCATGTACTGTATTTAATATCAACTGTACCTTTTTTACTCTGAAGTGACAAATGCCATGAAGGAACATTGTAAGCCACATTGAGCCTGCAAATAGGTGGGAAAATGTGGGATACAAATGCAGCAAATAAATAAATATTATAATTGAAAACGTTTTACAAAGAAATAAGTTTTGAGAGTCTTACGAAATATAAGATAATTTGATATACAATGGATTGCTAAAGGCAATGAATTCCAAATATGCGCAACCTGACAATATATAGAGAAATTAAAAATTCTAATACTCTTAGGGGGTCTTTTACTAAGGCACACTATTAATAGGTGTGTGCTAAATGTTAGAGACACCCATAGGAATACATTGGCGTCTCGAATGTTTAGCATGCACCTATTTTTAGTGCATGCTAAAAACATGAGTGCGCCTTAGTAAAAGACCCCCTACGCTTTTTTAAATGTTGGAAAATGAAGTAACAATTGGTTACAAGTCTTACCACCATTTCTGGTAGAAAGAAGGGATACCCAATGCACTAAATATAATGGTGCATCACCATATAAGATCTGAAATGCTAGGGTACATAAGTACATAAGCATCGCCATGCTGGGACAGACCAAGGGTCCATCGAGCCCAGCACCCTGTCACCAACAGTGGCCAAAAGAACAAGCAATTTGTCCCGCCCATCCTAGAAATAGTGTATTATTCCCTTGTCCATTCAGTAACATTTTATGACCTTTTCCTCCAGGAAGCATTCCAACCTTTTTTTGAAGTCCGCTAAGTTAACCGCCTTAACCACTTTTTCCGGCAGCGAATTCCAGAGTTTAACTACGCGTCGAGTGAAGAAAAATTTCCTCCAATTCGTTTTAAATTTACCACACTGCAGCTTCATCGCATTCCCCCTTGTCCTAGTGGTTTTGGAAAGCGTACACAATTTAAATTGGATTCAAGCATTAATAGTCAACCAGTGTAATTTATTAAGCAGTGGAGAAACAGAGTCTGAACGCTGAGCAAAATATATCAATCTGGCAGCTGTGTCCTGCACCAGTTGTAAATGACCAATTAATGGCATTACAATAATCTAATCTGGACAAAAGCAAAAAATGTACCAACAGTCTAAATTTTTCAGGCTCAAAGTATTTACATATTGATCTAAGTTTTTTTTTAACAAATAAAAAGACTTGCTAATCAAAGATGTTAGAACTCCGTGCTGAATATTAAATTCCTTGTATTTCACTTCTTCCTGACTCCCCACTGAATTTGCCCCATCACTTCCTATATGTTATTTTTATGATGTATTCTTTAAATGTAACTCTAATTTATTTCTTTTCTTTTATGTTTATATTGTAAGCCACATTGAACCTGAGTTTCACTTGGGCTAATGTGGGATAGAAATGGCATGAATAAATAATGTCATAAAACAATCCACGTCAACTCCTAAGATTTTCGAACATGAGTCTAGTGCAAAAACATTGGTGCCAATTGAAAAATTTTGAGATAATTCAATGGAATATGATGGACCCAACCACAAAAATTTGGTTTTCTCAGAATTTAGTTTTAAGCAATTATCCAAGATCCAATTTTCAATGGTATGCACACATAGAGTAATATTGTACAAAGTATCAGATCAATCACCTAAGCATGCTTAGCTAAGAAGTTTTAATGAGCCTGTCTTCCAGAAACTGTTGTAAGATTCCCTTTAAGTTATCTTGGTTTTAATTATATTCCCTAATTTGTCAAAAATTCTGCTTAACTGTATGGCAACAGTGTTCTTACAAGAGAGACATATAAGATGTCATCAGAAAGGACCATTTGTCCAGATCGTCTGTCTGCCCATAGGTTTTACTCAATCTAAGGTATTTTTCATTTATTTTATTTAATTAGTAAATGTATGACTCACTCAATCAATACAGGCTCAGGATAATCTACAAAAAACACATATTTTGATCACATTTCTCCAGTTTTGGCCAATCTATATTGGTTGCCCATTTCTGCAAGGATTACATTTAAGTAGCTGTGCCTAGTTTATAATTTTTGCATGGGTACCCCTAAATATCTTTCTGGTATGCTTTGTAAACAAGTGTATCGGCCAGCATTTATTTTGCTCGTCCCAGCATTGCCTGGTCCTTGCTGAATATGTGCTCTGGGGACAGCATCATAATTTAACTAGGTAGGAGCCTTCTTACCAAGTTAAATCCTTTTGAATATCTACCCCTAAGTTTTTACTTGAGCCCATGGAGGGTTAAAACACTAGCCCAAGATCAAAAGGAGTGTGAGTGAGGTTTGATTCCTGGCTTCCCTGGTTCTTGGCCTCCTGCTCTAACCATTTGGCAATTCCTAAAGAAGAGTTTTACAGCTTAAGTTTTCATGCTTTGATTCTATCATAGTTTATGATCTCAATAAAATCCCCCTTACACATCTTATAGTTCTATAATTTATCTTTTTTGCACTTTAGGTACCTTTCATAACCTTAATTATGTTCAATTATTTTCTAATGGTATTTACTAACCATTTTTATCTATGTAGGGAGCTACGTACCAAAGTGTTTTTGTTTTATTCCACTGCAAAACTTTTCCCACATTTACCTATAGAAATAGTACACAAATTGGGCACTCAGCATACACTCAGATGTAATCCCTTTGCATTAAATACTAACACAATAGTCTGATTTCAACAGCAAGTGGTAGCCAACAGCAAGTGGAATTTATTTTGGCCACAGCCAGGACTTCAAACATTGTATTTGTAAAAATAATACATACAATATTAATTCAACTTGCAATATTTTTAACATTTAGCTGCTGCCTAGGTACACAGCCTTTTCACAATTGCTACCTTTATTACCTCACAGGTGTGCCGTCCAAGCACCCTGTGTCTCCTCTCTATGCTGTCTCTCTGAGCACCCGTTGTTCTTTGGGCGTATCCCATTGAAGGATGCACCTACACTTCTTTCCACACACCCGATGTTCTGGGCCTCCAGACCGTACAAGCTGGGAGACAAGCTGTGTCACCATTCTTTCTGTCATATCTCCGCTAACAAGAGGGCAAATATTTCTTTAATTACATTCCAACTTTAATCCAAATATTTAACATCAAACATAATTGTTATCTGCCTAAATGCTGTGTACCCAGCTCTGGCAAAAACATAACTGAGGTAGCGTAAAGCCTGGTCACGACTACCGCTCTGGCCATGGGGTGGGTGGGCTGGGTCAGCGCTGCTCTCCATAAGCTCTCCTCTCTCCAACTGCCACCTACCCTTGATTTCTCCCTTGCTTTACTCCTCCTTTGAACTCCTCCCTATTTTTTAACCCTTTCCTCCCCTAGATTGCTATGCCATTTGTCTGCACTCAACCCCCTCGCTGACCAACCCCCCCTTCCAATCTTCACTAGCCTTCAGCCCATTTGTGTGTGGCCTCCCATTAATGGGTTTGCCTTGGTCTTTGTTTTCAAAATGTTATATGCCAGGGCAACAGACCAAAACTTTAACTCATCTTCCTTTTTGCAGATTATGGTCTTTATTTTTATCAACAACTTGCTCCTGCTCCGTCGGGATTCTGATTCAGTTTTAAGTTGCTATAACTGGAACCATGAGTGTCTATTTGCCAGATCTCCCTCCCCACCCCCCAACACACACACACGCACACACACAAACACACTTTTTAGACTGTTCTTTGTGTGATGCTACAATTGCAATGACACTCTTGAAATGGCAGCCACAAACCATCCAACCCATTAATAATGTACAGTGAATCATAACTGTAAGTACTACTGTTGTGATGGCTTGGATTCGTTCCATCCCAGGGACTCTGAACATTGTATTTCAGAGTCAAACTATTAAAATAAATAAATAAATAAAAGTTTATTTTAGATAATAAAATGTTCAAGACATGTTGGTCCCTATTTACTCAGTTGTGTAAACTGTTCAATGTGGAAATTACTGTGCTAACAATTATCAAGGGATTATTGCCATGTTAATTGGTTAACATGGAAATTGCAATTTTGGGGCATGTAATCGGCAGTTAGTTATAAATCAAGAGGTAAGGCTAACTGCATTATGCATTATCTCAGTAAAAATAATTCCTGGATGTTATTATTACTGTTATTATTATTATTAGGATTTATTTACCGTCTTAATGAAGGAATTCACTCTAGGCGGTGTACAGTAAGAATAGATCAAACATGAGCAATAAGCAATTACTGCAGTAAAAATATTCAAATAACAATACAAAGTATGGCATATTATACTTCTTACAATGTCAACACAATACATAATAGAACATTTTAATTTATAGTAACGGGTAAAGCAAAGATGTAACATATAGATAGGTAAGAAAGTAAGAAGAGTTAGAAAATAAGGCAACTAATTTAAAGAAAGTTGCACATGAAGCAGTGGCATAGCCAAGGGTGGGCCCGGGTGGGCCCAGGCCCACCCACTTTGGGCTCAGGCCCACCCAGTAGCAGCACACCTATGAAGTGGCTGACAGGGATCCCCAAGCCGTCCCAGCCAAAAACTCCCAACAACTGTCCCTCCTGCATACCTTGTAAATAGCAGATCTTCACCTGCAGCGAGCAGCGACTGATACATGCTGTTCGCACTGGTCCTACAGCCTTCCCTCTGATATATTCCCGCCTATGCAGAAACAGGAAGTTGCGTCAGAGGGAAGGCTGTGGGACCAACATGAGCAGTGTGTATTAGTTGCTGCTTGCTGCCGGTGAAAATCTGCTACTTAAAAGGTATTTGGGGGAGGAGGGATGTTTGAGAGACCAAATCACTTGTGGGACAGGGCGGAGTTCTTGTGCCCACCCATGTTTCACCCAGGCCCACCCAAAATTGGGTGCCTGGCTACGCCCCTGACATGAAGTCAGAGAGAGAGTTAAATATAGAAATATAGTAAAGTATTAGGGTACTACATACATATTGGGAGGACATGTGCTTGATAAGTAATTCCCCATTGTTTATCAGGCTTAATGACAGATTTTATTTATTTTTCTTAAGATTTCTTCAGTTAATATAAGAATAGCCATATTCTCTGTGTTTGTCAGGCCTTATATGACATCTCTTTCTTCTGCAAGGTCAACCGCTCATGAGTTGGCCAATTATTTTGTTAGTGAACTTGAAACCATTCATGTGGAACTAGTTTCACCAGGAGCATTGACCTCTATTCAGGCTCTCACTATGATAGCTGCTTGAGTCATGAATTGCCTGTTGCTTGATTGCCCCATGAGTATCTTTCTGCTGTGTCTGTTCCTTCCTCCTGAATTCTGTTAATACTCTGGTGTCAGCCAGTTTATTGGAAAAAGCTACCATCCAAATAAATCAAAGAACTTATTCTGAGGCTCCTTTTCTTTCTAACTTTGATGCTTCTGTATAGTCTGATGACTGGTGTCTAAACTACTCTTACCTTCACCCTTTCATAATTCTTCACACTCACAGAAAAAGGGGGCTTTTTTATCAACTTTGCAGTTTTATTGAGAAAATATATTGCATCCCCATCAATTTGATTTTAAGCCTGCTCAGAGCACTGAGACTGACGTAGTTATCTTAATGAATACAAGCTTTTCAGATTCTGGGAGAGCGGCTATTTTAGTCTCTTTGGATCTTTCTGCGGCATTTGAATATTGAACTTACATGTCTAGTACTTTGTGATAAGGGAATTATCTCCTGTTTCACTCAGCGCTTCTTAAGGAGCTGGACCATACAACTTTTCACAGCACCTTCCAAAACCACCAGCTGTCGAGCGCGGACATCCGTAATTACTCCAGCACAACCACAGCTAAGTACTTGTATAGTACCGTTTATACACAGCATTCATATGAAAGAATATCATTGCTAGTGTTAAGGAGGTTTTTTGACTAATGAGGATTCTCGCCAGCGTGAGCTTAAATTTAGCCACACAGAGCAGAGCAGTCAGCTGTTTAGTAAAAAAAGATTGTCAGCTGTTACTGAGGGTCTGAAGTATTTTCCTCTACTAATTTATAAGTATCATCATAGTAGAGAGATATCTTGCCCTTAATAGATCTAGTTTGTTTAAATAGTATATGGGCAAGTACCAACAATATTGTTAAGTATAACATAGATAAATGTCTGCAAAATAGGTTTCAAAAAATACCAATTTGGATGTTTTGAGAAGAAATTTGTCAAAATGCTACTTTATGACACTTTTTGGACATTTTTCTCTTTCAAAAATGAGCCCCTGTGTGTCTGTAGTGGTTTTACCTGTGTGTCACCATGTCATAATCCCTTTCAGGCGCCCCCTTTGTGTTGGAATGTATTGTATTTTTACATGCATTGCCTGTCACCTATTATTTCTCTGTGATTACTCTGTGACCTCTGATGTGAATTACTTAGAGAGGTCACACAGCTATGCAACTTCCTGTTGGGGGTTAGAT
This sequence comes from Microcaecilia unicolor, assembly GCF_901765095.1. Classification (NCBI taxonomy): domain Eukaryota; kingdom Metazoa; phylum Chordata; class Amphibia; order Gymnophiona; family Siphonopidae; genus Microcaecilia; species Microcaecilia unicolor. The sequence goes on along the minus strand of NC_044031.1, from coordinate 133,204,131 downwards.
ACAGCAGATGCAGCACATGGAGCACATGGAGCTCATGATCTCTCCTAACCTGAGAGGATCTAGGGTGGTGTGAGCATTCATTACCATCTAAGCACATGGAAGGAGCTGATAATACAAATGTATAATAATATGTATATATAAGCCTGTCTGATTATAATCTAACTGCAAACTGTGAGTAAACAGATGTTTTGTTACTTCAACTTTAAAGTGACTCAGCAGTGAATTATTCTGGGGTGAATGAGAGAGAGATGAAGAAAGAAATTAACATTTCTAAAGCTGAAGCTGTGTGTATAAAATCTGCTAATTATTTACTACAAATAATCCAACAAAAGGGTTATGGGCCCAGGGTCCAGGAATTGAAAAAGAAGAGAAATATTACCAGGCAGAAAAAAAGGCCACATTTTTCTCTTAAGTTTTAAAGGAAAGATTCAGTCTGTCTCTCTCTCCCCCCACACAGCAGACAGAAGGCTAAGAAAATGGCTGAGGGAAGAAATTCACCATTTTTCTATTCTCTCAAGGTGCCAAAATTAACTGAATTTAATTATCAGCAGTGGGAACTAAGATTTATATGTCTCCTTCGAGCAAAAGGATTAAATATATGCTTAGACCAAGACAGAACAGCTGAAAATATGGCTGAATGGGACAATGCAAACTATTATGTGAAGTGCATGCTTTTGGAAGCTCTCTCAGAGAAACAAGCCATATTAGTAGAGGGAAAAGATACACCAAAGGACATTTTATATAAACTGAGAACTATGTATGCAACTACATATGCAAAGCAGCAACCAATTTGGTTAGCAGAGTTGAATGAAACCAAATTAAGGGATAAAAGTAAATGTAATGATCACATTATGCATCTTATGTCTTCATTTCAAAAGTTAGAACTTTCTGGAATTCCCATGTGTGATGCATTGAAAAGAGCATTTCTTTTTACCTCACTATCAAAGAAGTTTGATGTTTTTAGGTCTGTAAATGAGGCCATTGAAGGGCAATCTTTTGAACAGACAACATCAAAACTAAGGCAGGAATGCATAATAAATGATTCTGAGGAGATGTGTTCTCAAAGCAAGTCAGAGAGAAATGAAACAAATTTCTTGGCAAAGAACAGAGGAAGGCGGAGCTATGGGAAAACTCCACCCAAGGGCAAGCTGATTTGCTACTCATGTGGAAAGGAGGGACATGTATCTAAATGGTGTAAGGAAACACAAAACACTCCCTCTAGCTCACCTAAGCCAATGGAACTAAAGAATTTTCAAACCAGGAAATGTATGAAGGACAAAGATAAACACAAGGGCTTTCTAATGGCAGAAAAATCTTTGACTATGGTAAATAATAATTCAAATGAAAGTACTTGGATTTTGGATTCAGGGAGCACATGCCATTTAACCAATTGTAAGAATTTCTTTCAGGAAATGTGTCCAGAAGAAGGTATTCTTAAAACTGCAAACGCAGGGACTGCTAAGATCCAAGCAAAAGGTATTGGATTCTTAAAATGCAAAGTGTCTAATGAAGTTAAAGAAATTCCTGTAAGTGATGTCTTGTATATTCCCCAAGCAGTTTGCAATATGCTTAGTGTATCTACATTAGATAAGAAGGGATTTGCGATTCATTTTGAAAACAGTAAGTGCACAATCTCTAAAAATGATGAAGTGTATGCTGAAGCTTTTATGCATAATGATGTTTATAAACTGAGCATTTCAGGTGAAGCCTCACATATGGCGCAAGTAAGGAAGAATGATGGTAAATGTAGTCTGGAAATCTGGCATCGCCGCCTGGGACATCGTGATTCTAAGGTGATCCAGGATCTTTACAGTAAGCAACTGGCCACCGGCATTCAGATAAGTGCAGATGCTGGTAAAATGGAGAAATGCATAGACTGTGTTACTCAAAAAGGTGTGAGACCCTCATTTCCTGCATACACAGGAAATAGGAGTAATAAAGTACTGGACTTAATACACAGTGACTTATGTGGACCGTTTAATATCCCATCATTGGGAAATAACAGATTTGTGCTAATATTCTTGGATGATTTCTCTAGATATTGTGTGGCCTATTTGCTGAAAGAGAAAAGTCAAGTCACAGACATGCTGAAGAAATACGTAGCCATGGTGAGCAATAAATTTGAAAGAAAACCAAAGGTTCTTCAGACCGACAATGGTGGTGAGTTCACTTCACAAAGCATGCGCACATTTCTAGAACAAGAAGGCATTCAGCATATCACAACAGTAGCTTATACACCAGAGCAAAATTCTGTTGCAGAGAGAAAATTTAGGTCACTTGTGGAAATGACCAGATGTATGCTGTCAGATAGCAATCTCCCTAAAAGACTATGGGGGGAAGCCATTCTCACAGCAGTGTACCTACAAAACAGAATGCCAACTAAAGGCGCTGAGCGCACACCACATGAGACATGGCATGGTAGGAAGCCAAACCTGTCACACATAAGAACATTTGGAAGTACAGCATATGCTCATATACCAAAGCAAAGAAGGCATAAGCTGGATTCCACAACAGAAAGGGGCATTTTAGTTGGCTATACTCCAGGACACAAAGGATATAGAATTTTGAATCTGAAAACTGGCATTGTTGGCATAAGACATGTTACATATTTTGATGAAAACAAAAGGGTTGATAAAGGCTGGATTATCCCAGATGAGCCTTATCATCCAGAATATGAAACTAGAACCATAATAGACATGCCAGTGTATATAAATGCCATACCAAGGCAGATGTCTGAAAGCAACTCACCTGTATCTAACGAGGAACAGGCAGAGGAAGCAGACACAGAAAGGATCATTGAAGAAGACAGTACAGTTGGAGAAGGGGAATCAATTGGAGAAGTACTCTCAGATATAGAGGATGCAGAAAGGTCAGACCAACCTGTTGTCAGACGCTCATCCAGGGAAAACAAAGGTGTTCCACCCCCAAGACTGTCTTACCTAACAAAGTCAGCAGAAGCTCAAGAGCCCTTAACATGGGATGAGATTGAGAAAATGTCAGCAGAAGAAGCTGCTGAATGGCATAAAGCTGCACAAGAAGAAATTGATGCATTGGATAAAAATAATACTTGGATTCTTACAAAATTACCTCCTGGCAAGAAAGCTATAGGATGCAAATGGGTATTCAAGTTAAAAAGGAATGCACAAGGAAAAGTGGAAAGGTATAAAGCCAGACTAGTGGCAAAGGGATATCTTCAAAAATATGGAGAAGATTTTGATGAAGTGTTTGCACCTGTAGTGAAACACACGACAATCAGAACACTTCTGAGCATTGCAGTCTCAAAAGGCATGCAAGTCAAACACATTGATGTGAAAACAGCGTTTCTTCATGGAGAAATAACTGAAGACTTGTACATGGAACAGCCAACAGGTTTCATAAATACAAAACAAAGACAGCTAGTGTGTAAATTAAACAAAGGTCTTTATGGATTAAAGCAAAGTGCGAAATGTTGGAATGAAAAATTGCATGAAATATTGACAAATTTAGGATTTAAACAAGGTGAAGCAGATAAATGCTTGTACACTAGGTGCACAAATGGACAATATGCATACATTTTAGCTTTTGTTGATGATCTGCTCATTGCAAGCAAAAGTGAGCAAGAGTACAAGGACATTGTAAAGTGTTTAAACCTCAATGTTGAGATAAAAGAACTTGGTAATGTGTCATACTATCTTGGTATAGAAATTGAGAAACAAAATGATGGTTCTTATCTTCTAAGCCAGAAGCAGAAAATAAATGAGCTTATTGAAAGTTTAGGTATGCAAGATGCCCAAGTTGTAAGCACTCCCATGATCACTGATTTTCTGAAGGATGAAACAGTAAGAGAACCTTTACCAGATAACATCCAATATAGATCAGCCATAGGTAAGCTTTTATATCTAGCTACCACATACAGGGCTGATATAGCAAATGCAGTAGGAATTTTGAGCAGAAGGGTCAGCTCACCTACCAAATCAGATTGGACTGCAGTTAAAAGGATGGTAAGGTATTTAAAGGGTACCATTGATTGTAAATTAAAGATTTCAGCCAATAGTAATCCAAAACTAATATGTTACTGTGATTCAGATTGGGCAGGGGATCATTCTGATTATAAATCCACAAGTGGATATGTGTTTATGTATGGAAATGTACAAATTTCATGGGCCAGTCATAAACAAAGTATTGTGAGTTTGTCTTCTACAGAAGCTGAATATGTGGCAGTATCGGAAGCGTGCAGAGAACTGATGTGGATTGAAAAACTTTTGCTGGATTTTGGAATAGCTGAAAAGAGACCAATCCAGATAATGGAAGATAATCAGAGCTGCATCCGACTGTCACAGAATGACAAGGTTCAGTCACGCACCAAGCACATCGCAACGAAATACCACAACGTGCGAGAGTTGGCGAAAGAAGGGGTCATCAGTCTACACTATTGTCACACCAGTGAGATGACAGCTGACATCATGACCAAACCGTTACCCAGAGAACATTTTGTGAATCTGCGTATAAAGCTTGGACTTTGTATGAATAAATAATTGCATGACAGTTATGCATGAGAAGGGGTTTGTTGGAATGTATTGTATTTTTACATGCATTGCCTGTCACCTATTATTTCTCTGTGATTACTCTGTGACCTCTGATGTGAATTACTTAGAGAGGTCACACAGCTATGCAACTTCCTGTTGGGGGTTAGATACAGCAGATGCAGCACATGGAGCACATGGAGCTCATGATCTCTCCTAACCTGAGAGGATCTATGGTGGTGTGAGCATCCATTACCATCTAAGCACATGGAAGGAGCTGATAATACAAATGTATAATAATATGTATATATAAGCCTGTCTGATTATAATCTAACTGCAAACTGTGAGTAAACAGATGTTTTGTTACTTCAACTTTAAAGTGACTCAGCAGTGAATTATTCTGGGGTGAATGAGAGAGAGATGAAGAAAGAAATTAACATTTCTAAAGCTGAAGCTGTGTGTATAAAATCTGCTAATTATTTACTACAAATAATCCAACACTTTGCCCCTCACACTCAATGTGATCCAGGGGATCAACTGGTATTAGTCCATTCCTTGGAAACTGAGGGAAAGGAATTTCAGACCAGGAAGCCACACTTTCCCATCTTCCCAGAGTCACACCAACCTCAAAGAGATGAACAACTCCTGGCATTCTCCTCTAGCAGTTCAATAAAAGATCCTTAATTCCTCATGAACTGGAAGAACTAATGAAGACGGCAAGGCACCTCTGGCTCCAGGAGCAAGAGTGGTTACATTCATTGATGTGCCTCAATCTTGCACACTCTTTCATCTCATAGCAATTCTGTCCCCCTAAGAGACCACAACTAAATTCACACTGACTGCCAGTTCTGACTCACATTCAGTCACAAAGCTACATTTTTGAAATGAAAACTTCATATCTTTCTGCCCTGACTGATTAGGGGTGTAATGGAACAAGTTTTCATAAAGATAGCCTGTTCCCAAATGGCCTTAGAAGCATTGGACTAAAACATTAAATGACACATGCTCTTCTATAGGCCAGAGTATTAGAGCACATAACTAGTGACATATGATCCCTTCACTTTAAACCCCCAATGTCCCTGGCTATGGTGTTCTTCAACTGTGTATTTACATTGTTAGAAATAGGGCTAACGTCAACAAAAATATTTCAACCCAACACCCCCTGCAAATGCTACCACTATTTTCTGTGGGGCCCTTTTACTAAGGTGCACTGAAAAATGGGCTGTGGTAGTGTAGAAGGGAGTGTATTTATTTATTTTATTTATTTTGTTGCATTTGTATCCCACGTTTTCCCACCTCTTTGCAGGCTCAATGTGGCTTACAATACATCATGAGTAACAGAAATACATGAAAAAGTATGCATGTAGTGATAACTGCAGGATTTGGGGTAATATGATAATGATAAAATATAATAGTGTTTCAGCAAACAAACATATTAAGAAGTATCTAAGAAATATATAAGAATTGTATAAGAAAGTATACATTTAGTAGCAGTTACAGGATCTTGGGTATCATGATGGTGAAAAACATGGTGGTGTTTTGGCAATTTGATATAGTAGAGGTAGTTTTGGATGTGCGTATAGGAGTTTATATTTGTTGATCATTGTTGTATGCCTTGTTAAAGAGATGAGTCTTCAGTAGAATTCAGAAGTTAGCTAATTCATAGATCATTTTTAATTTGCGCGGCAGCGCATTCCAGAGTTGTGTGCTCAGGTAAGAAAAGGTTGACACATGGCGTTAGTTTATATTTGAGACCTTTGCAATTTGGGAAAAGAAGATTGAGAAATGTGCGGGATGATTTTTTAGCATTCCTGGGTGGTAAGTCTATCAGGTCTCACATGTAGGTGTAAAAGGGAGGAGTGGCCTAGTGGTTAGGGTGGTGGACTTTGCTCCTGAGGAACTGAGTTCAATTCCCACTTCAGGCACAGGCAGCTCCTTGTGACTCTGGGCAAGTCACTTAACCCTCCATTGCCCCATGTAAGCCACATTGAGCCTGCCATGAGTGGGAAAGCACAGGGTACAAATGCAACAAAAAAATAGATGTGTGTTTTGGGTGCACACAGAATCATTTTTCAGCACACCTGTAAAAAATGCCTTTTTAAAAATTTTTGCTGAAAATAGATGTGCAGCAAAATGAAAATTGCCACGCATCTATTTTGGGTCTGAGACCTTACCACCAGCCATTGACCTAGCGAGAAGGTCTCACGCGGTAACTGGGTGGTATTGGTCTAGGCGCGTAAAATGCCAATTACCGCCCGCATGCCAGAAAGTAAAAACATTTTCCAGCGCAAGTAGCAGACGTACGTCAAAAATGAAATTACCACAAGGGCCATGCAGTAGCCGGGCGGTAACTCAAAATTGACATGCGTTGGACGTGCGTAGGTGCCTACGCAACTTAGTAAAAATGTGAGGTGACAAGATCTCCTCTTGAATTCAACTATTGCTTGAGCTTCCTCATATAGTTTGTCTCTGGAAGATTCATAAATGGAACGCCACACTTCCTGGGGTTGTCTTTCAATGTCAAATACTTACAAGGAACCTTAATTTCCCCTTAGATCTACAGTATTTCCTTCTCTTAGGCAGAATCTTTTTTTTAAATTCCTTAGGAATTTTCAACAAATATTCCTTTTTATTTGTGACCCATAAATCAGTGTTTCATCAAACACTACTAGTGCCTTTCCCCTGCAGATTCAACTGTACTTTTCCATTGCAGTTTCCCAGCAACATATAAACCCCAAACATCCGCATTTTATTCCTCATAGATTTATTTTCTGAATTATTTGTTTGTTGCATCTAGATTAAATTTGTATATGCAGAACTTACTTTTTCCTTCCTCCCTGAGACTGTCCTGGCTTCCTGGACCATCAATCTCTGAGACAGCCAGTACATGTGAATGGGGATATGTTAGTAAGGTGGGGGGGGGGGGGGGGGGGGGGAAGTTGCCTGCTTTTTATAGTGACCTTCAATCATACTGACATTGAGTGTATAGCATTTGTGGAATTCAGCTACAATAATTAACTTCAGACTGTGTTTATAATTGAGGGAACACAAGTGTAGTTTAACCTGCAGCTATGTAAAGCCAACTTTGTACCTATTTTTTCACCTGTGGAAAAATGGTTTTGAATATTCAGCCGGTGGCAGGCAGCTCGTTTGCTGTCCGCCACCGGTGTTAAACCCAGATAGTCAATGCCAGGCTATTTCTGGTGACCGGCATTGAATATTTTGGCTGTTAAAATGTTAATCAGCTATGCAGGTATTCAGTGCTAACCAGTTAACTTTCTAGCGGTCAAAGATAAGCCTGCTATTTAAGCAACCTATTTTGACCACACAACATAAGCAGCTTGGCACTGAATATCCTCCAGTATTTTTTCCAGAAAATTTACTATAGGCAAGATCTTACCCATGGATGGCTGTGGTCAAATTTGGGGCCTCTAACTCTGTAGCAATATATGTGTTGAATTCCACTAGTTGCTTCTCCCTTTTCCTTCACACGGATTAAAATGATGAACTATTTTCCTGAGCCATTGAATGAGTTCCGCATTTCTCCTTAAACCCCTGCCCAAGGTTCTGACTTCCAGTCTACTCTGAATCACCCTGTGTTGCTTTTTTTAAGTGGTACTTCATGGAAATGTTTGAAAGATTGCCAATTATTTTTCCCCAGCTCACATATTTCTTACAGTCATTGCAATAAAATCCTTTGATGCTTCTGTGGCAGTGATGGTTAGCAGTGGATCAGAAGTCAGAGGTTTACTAGTAGTATCAACAATACTAAAGCTTTCATCTGCACCTGCAGTAGGGGTCTCATCATCAGATACACAACCTCCTCAGTTACCATGTCTTTTTCAGGGCACAGACCGTACAAGTCTGCCCAGCACTATCCCCGCCTCTCAACCACCAGCCCCGCCTCCCACTACCGGCTCTGTTATCCGAGCTTAGCCGAGATTGGATAACAGAGCCGGTAGTGGGAGGCGGGGCTGGTGGTTGGGAGGCGGGGATAGTGCTGGGCAGACTTATACGGTCTGTGCCAGAGCCGATGGTGGGAGGCGGGGATAGTGCTGGGCAGACTTGTACGGTCTGTGCCCTGAAAAAGACAGGTACAAATCAAGGTAAGGTATACACAAAAAAGTGGCACATTTCTTGGGCAGACTGGATGGACCTTGCAGGTCTTTTTCTGCCGTCATCATCTACTATATTTCTTACAGTCACTGCAATGAAATCCTTTGATGCTTCTGTGGCAGTGATGGTTAGCAGTGGATCAGAAGTCAGAGCTTCTCATTTCCCCCTCCAAACCCACCTCCCCGCTCCCCCCGTTTTCTGTTTCTGTTGATGGCTCTCTCATTCTCCCTGTCTCCTCAGCTCGAAACCTTGGGGTCATCTTTGACTCTTCTCTCTCCTTCTCTGCTCATATCCAGCAGATTGCCAAAACCTGTCGTTTCTTTCTTTACAACATCCGTAAAATCCGCCCCTTTCTTTCCGAGCACTCTACCAAAACCCTCATCCACACCCTTGTCACCTCTCGTTTAGACTACTGCAATCTGCTTCTTGCTGGCCTCCCACTTAGTCACCTCTCCCCTCTCCAGTCAGTTCAAAACTCTGCTGCCCGTCTCATCTTCCGCCAGGGTCGCTTTACTCATACTACCCCTCTCCTCAAGACCCTTCACTGGCTCCCTATCCGTTTTCGCATCCTGTTCAAACTTCTTCTACTAACCTATAAATGTACTCACTCTGCTGCTCCCCAGTATCTCCACACTCGTCCTTCCCTACACCCCTTCCCATGCACTCCGCTCCATGGATAAATCCTTCTTATCTGTTCCCTTCTCCACTACTGCCAACTCCAGACTTCGCGCCTTCTGTCTCGCTGCACCCTATGCCTGGAATAAACTTCCTGAGCCCCTACGTCTTGCCCCATCCTTGGCCACCTTTAAATCTAGACTGAAAGCCCACCTCTTTAACATTGCTTTTGACTCGTAACCACTTGTAACCACTCGCCTCCACCTACCCTCCTCTCTTCCTTCCCATTCACATTAATTGATTTGATTTGCTTACTTTATTTCTTGTCTATTAGATTGTAAGCTCTTTGAGCAGGGACTGTCTTTCTTCTATGTTTGTGCAGCGCTGCGTACGCCTTGTAGCGCTATAGAAATGCTAAATAGTAGTAGTAGTAGTAGTAGTAGGTTTACTAGTAGTATCAACAATACTAAAGCTTTCATCTGCACCTGCAGTAGGGGTCTCATCATCATCAGATACACAACCTCCTCAGTTACCATGCATAAAATATCTCTAGACTTTTCCATTTCTTATTCTTGGACATCATCATCCTCTGATTCCAAGATCTTCTGCAAAATGGACTGGGTATTTAATAAAGGGAAATGGAAATGGGACTTGATATAATGCCTTTCTGAGGTTTTTGCAACTACATTCAAAATGATTTACATATACTCAGGTACTTATTTTGTACCAGGGGCAATGCAGGGTTAAGTGGCTTGCCCAAAGTCACAAGGAGCTGCAGTGGGAATGGAACTCAGTTCCCCAGGATCAAAGTCCACTGCACTAACCACTAGGCCACTCCCACATGGCTTTGGCTGTTCTTCTATTCCACTGTTCCTATTAGTACCAAGCTGAGCCTTCAATTCCCTTTCAACTTCTCTATCTGATAAAACATGTTTAATTTTGGTTGAGGGGGCTACTACTACTCCCACTGCTAATAGTTTTCTTACCCTCTGCACTTGCGTTTCCTCCTTCATGAAAAGAACATGATTGTGTGTTTAAGTTCAAGATAAGGGTAAGAAAACACACACTAATGCAGTGGTTCCCAAACTTTTCATTTCAGAAGCACCCTTTGTGTCTGAGCAATTTTTCACAGCACTCCCACTCCATCCTTCGGTCACACCGATCTTCCCCAACCACACAGGGAAGGGAAACAGAGACTGACCTATTGGCTTCAACTTTTTTTACTTCTTCCTGTCTCCTGTTTGCATCCGACCCATAGGAGCCAACTTTTTAAAATTATTGGGGGTGCTAAGCCCAATGGAAATAACCCCTCCCTGGACACATACAAGAAATTTTCTCAATATTGGGGGTGCTGAAGCACCCACAGCACCCACAGAGTCGGCTCCAATGGACCCTCCTTGGCAGTTGCCGCTGCGAGTCCCAAAGGCCATCTGTTCCCTGTCCCCAGTGGCTGTGACAAAAAAAAAAAAAAAACAAGCGCAGGGCCACAGCCGTCCTTCAGGCATGTGCTGTCAACTTCCAGTTCCGGGGGCAGAAGACCGGCAGAACTGACACCAGATGTTTAAAGGCTGCTGCAGCCCTGTACTTGCTTTTTTTAAAATTTTTGTTTTTCAGGAGTAGCGGTTCAGGTGGAAAGGAGTTTGGGATTTGCTGTGGCACCAGGGTGCCATGGCACACAGTTTCGGAAATGCACTAATGAATATATGCAGTGCAGTCAGTATATACTCAAATGTGTGGTGATGAGTCTTGCCACAAGATACAGTCAAGACGGACAGTCACAAACCTCTAGTTTGGAAAAGAAAAGTTTTAATAATACTCCATCTATTCGTCTTCCTCTTTGTAGCAGGACCAGGTATCTGTCTCTTTAAGCACTAAATAGTGTCTGCATTTTTCTTTCCACTCCTACAGCGTGTAGTAATGTGCCTGCTAGTTATATCTGCCCCTGGGCACTCTGGGGGGAATTCTATAAATGGGGTTCAAAATTCAGCACCAGAATCTTTATAGATTCATGCTTAACACTGATTTTTTTTTTTTTTAATGGTACCTAACTTTGAGCTCCAGACTTCCACCTGCTGAAACCTGCTGTAAATGCTGGTGCCCAAGTTAAGCAAACTGAAGCAGTATTCTGTAACAATGCGCATAAATTTTCAGAATGCCCATGACACACCCATGTCCCTTTTTAAGTTATGCGTTATTAGAGCTAGGTGCCAAGCCTTATAGAATAGCATGCAGCCGGATATGAATGCAAATCCTAATTGTTATCAAATGTCAATAATTGATTGTTAGCACTCAATTTGCCATTAATTGGCTCATTAACCAATTAAATAGCATGCACATCTCAGGATCATGCCCAAATTGTCGCACACAAATGTTGATGATCTTTACAGAAACAGGGGTTTGTGTGTTCACACACACTAGCACTGGCACAACTACCTTAGCATGCTGAAGCAGGTTTGAGACACACACGAGAAGAGTGAGTCTCTCAGTGAAAGTCTGAAGTCTCACTGACTGTCTGTTCTGCCACAAGACACAGTCAGTCTCAAAACTCTGGTTCTAAAAAGAAAGGGGTCAATATTCAAAGTGATTTAACTGACCAGAAACAGCTCCTGGCCAGTTAAATCGCATGTTCATATTCAGTGATACTACTTAACTGGTTAGAGCCGCTAAAAATGTTCAGTTAGTGCCCAATTCAAAAATGGCAACTTTGGGGGCATTCTGGGGGCAGAGTCGGGTCTTGGCCAGTTAAGTGCTTATATTCAATACTTAACCGGCCAGGGTAACTGCCTAAATACGACTGCATAAAAGTCAGTCCTATCTTTATGTGGTTCATCATAGCCGGTTGAGTGGTTTTGGCCAGCTTAATAAACTCAGAATTTCAATACCAGAGCACGGACATGGCCTGATATTGAATTTCTAGGTATAAGTAAAAAGGTTCATGATTTGCAAGTCCTGATGTTGGAGGAAGATTTGAATATTGTTGCTATTACAGAGACATGGTTCACTGATTCCCATGAATGGGATATTACTCTACCAGGCTATAATCTTTTTAGAAGGATAGGTAGGGCCGAAGAGGTGGAGGAGTGGCACTGTATGTGTAAAATAATATCAAGGTGGCTGAAATGCAAGGAAATTGGGGAAAGGAAGAAGCTGTATTAATCATCCTAGAAAGAGAAGATGGAACCTGTATCCACATAGGTGTTATCTACAGACCTCTGGCACAAATGGAGAAGCTGTAGAAGGATCTGATCGAAGATATCCATAATCTTGGAATGAAAGGGGAGGCACTGTTGCTGGAAGATTTCAACTTACCTGATGTGGATTGGACCGTCCCAACAGCAGAATGGTAAAGAAGCAGAGAGATTGTGGTTCATGGATGCCTGTCAAAGTCCTTTGCTCAGACAAATGTAGAGGCCAGTAAGCCTCACATCAGTGGTAGGAAAAATAGTGCAGTCACTCCTGAAGGAAAAGATAGTTAACTTTCTACAAGCTAATGGGTTGCAGGATCCGAGGCAACATGGCTTTATTGACTGGGTGACCAAAGAACTGGATGAAGGATATGCACTAGATGTAATCTACTTGGCTTTCAGCAAAGCCTTTGATACAATTCCTCAAAGAAGACTCCTGAATAAGCAGAGAGGGCTGAACTTATGACCCAAAGTGGTGAACTGGATTGGAAACTGGTTGACCAATAGGTGACAGAGGGTGGTGCTAAATGGAATCCGCTCAGAGGAAAGGAAGGTGAGCAGTGGCATGCCTCAGGGGCTGGTGCTGGGGCCAATTCTGTTTAATATATTTGTGAGAGACATTGCTGAAGGGTTAAAAGAAAAAGGTTGCCTTTTTGCGGATGACAAGAAGATAGCCAATAGAGAGGATAGCATGAAGGGAGTAGAAACCATAAGAAGAGATCTCCAAACATTAGAAGAATGGTCAAAGGTCTAGCAGTTAAAATTTAATGCAAAGAAGTGCAGAGTGGTGCAGAAATCAAAAAAAGATATACCAGATAGGAGGAGAGAGATTGATAATGTAGATCCACTATGGGTGAGGTTTTTTAAAGAGGGTGGTACGATGGTAAAATCATGGTGTAGGGTCCCACGCTAAACTCTCACCACTTAGGGAAGGTACAAAGAAAGGTGGGGAAATTCTGTATTTTGTATATTATACAGTGTGCAATTCAAGATGTTAAGCGAATTTCCCTAGATGTTACAAAATTTTAATGATGACAATATTGCACACTAACTTTTAAATTATAATAATTTATTGCACAAGATGTTTCTTTTTAACTCTTCAGAAAATGTATCAACTTTCAATCAATACATTTTCCTCTGAAAATCTCAACACCACAAATCAGATAAGTAGTACAAATAATTACTTTCTTTGTTACTCAGAATTTACTTTAACTATGAAATTTTAACAAGAAAATTGATTCTTTGTGTCAATTGCTTTCTTACAGATGTCCACTTCCTTCACTTTGCAATGTAACTGAATCTCAGCATAAACCTCCAGGTAAGTATTTACGTGTAAGTTTAAAGTCTGTGAAACGGTGAAGGTGGTGATTTTTGTACTTAGCTGCTTGAGTTGAACTTCCTTGAATGATGGTAACTTTTGTCTTTCATGGTAGTTGGTGCACATGTTGCTTCCGCGTTGCTCCGCCTACGTCGTCGCTTAACAGCCACAGTACCTGTACTCTAGTTAATTAAAAGAAATTGAGACCCTGTCTCCCTATCCTGTGGGAATTTTTATAGGGATTTTTGTTATCAAAACTGTGGCCAACCTATCTAGAGTAAATCAATAGATAATTAATGTTCCCTATTTCAGGGCCTGCCTTATTACTTTTCCCTGCCTAATGAGGAACACTCTTCCATGTATGTTAATCACACCTTGTAACCAGTCACACATTTCATACCTCACTGCCCTCATACACAGCAGTTCAGCTAAGGACAACAGTCCTGTTTCAATTTTTAATCAGCACCAATTCTCACTGCAGACCGGTGCAAGGTGATCACAACCCTGCTTCGTGGCAGGTCAGTGGGAACACACCAGATTTGCACATTCACCCTTCACCAACAGGCTTCTATACAATTTGTAGTCCCTACAAACTCAGGCAGACCCCTCAGTACAACCACCCATTAACACATATGCATTGAACTCAAAGTGTCAGTCAAATGCACTGTGGCCACAACTCTGCTCTGAGACAGATCAGCGGAAACACAACAGTTTTACTGCACACTCACTGTCACCAGCCACCTTCACTTGTTACCAGCAGGCTATTATACAGCTTATAGCCTATTTCAACTCAGGAAAGCCTTTCTGTATAACCACTTAGCAAATTAACGCATATGCACTCCCTCAGTGCCAGTCTGGTGTGCTGTGGTTATCAGCTTGTCTAATCACACAAATTTCTTATATATATATATATGGGCAGAGCATCTTTCATGCAGGTATATCTCCCTTGTACCTTCAGTCTCTCAGCTTTACTGAATTCCACTCTATACCACCAGGTGTTCTGATACAGTCAAATTATACTCTATTAAGGTTTTCCTGCTCATCCACACTCAATTTTCCAAGCACACAGACAGAGCACCTCTCATACCAGTCCTGTCTCTCCTGTGTCTTCAGTTCCTCTCACCTTGTATCAGACAACTCTTTATTTAAGCTCTCTCTCCTGTATAAATCAATTCTCACTCACACCCAGGCACAGCACCTTTCACACAGGTCTGTCCTTCCCTGTGTCTTCAGTTCCTCTGACCTGGTCACCAGCTCTGTCTCCCCTAGCAACAGGACTGCAGCTTGGCCATCTGACCTAGCAGCACCAATAGGACGCTAGCTTGTGGCAGGTGAAACAACTTTTATAGTTTGTAAATTTTTCCACAAGCTCCATTTTGAAATCAAATTTTTCCATTAAAGTGTATGGAGAAAATGGATTTCCAAACAAAAGACATGATAAATTACATTACACTTTATTAAGAATTATACCATCATCCAGGCCACATTTTCCTGAACCCAATCCATGTTTTACATTTTTTAAACCATAAACAGGCACCATTTCACATCATTTTCTTGTAAAAACCCCACTAAAACTTAATGGAATTTCCCAAAACTTTCCACATATGTGAGGCAACGTGTGCGCTCCCAGACACCATTGTCGGAATTTTAATAACCGTTATGAGAGCAGTGCACAACGCTCCTCCGATTTTATTCGGGCCAAAAATCAAAATCGAGGCCCAGGCTTCAGTTTTCAGCCTACCGGGAGCTCCAGCTTAATCGCGCATGAGCGCGCGCACCGGAGGCAGCCGGCTCTCTCTTTCCCCTGCGCTCCTCCGGCTCCTCTTCTGCCCCAGGACTTGCTCTGGTCCCGAAACAGGACTCAAGAATGCCGGAGCAAGCCTGGGGAAGCCTGGAAATGCTGCCCTCCAATCCGGATGGGCCAAAAGCGGTCCAAAAAGCGTCAGACCCACAGGAGGGTCAAAGAAAAACTTCGGTGCACTTAAAAAAAACCCAATACACCCCGCAGACCCCCGACCACCGGTAAGCCCCTTAAAGGGGACATTGATCATTTTTATTACATTTACAATAAGCTCGACTCAAGAAGGCGACCTTGGGGTGATGGTGTCTGAGGATCTCAAGGTGACAAAACAATGCGACAAGGTCATGGCCATCGCCAGAAAGATGCTAGGCTATATAGAGAGGAGTATAACCAGCAGATGAAAGAAGGTGTTGATGTCCCTGTACAAGTTATTGGTGAGGCCCCACTTGGAGTATTTTGTTCAGTTTTGGAGGCCATGTCTTGCTAAGGATGTAAACAGACTTGAAGCAGTTCAGAGAGAAAAGTGACAAAAATGGTATGGGATTTGTGTACCAATATGTATGAGGAGAGACTTGATGATCTGAATATGTATATCCTGGAGAAAAGGAGAAACGGATGATATGGTACAGAAATTCAAATATTTGAAAGGTATTAATCTACAAGCAAACCTTTTCCAGAGACAGGAAGGTGGTTGAACTAGAGGACATGAATTGAAGTTGCAGGGGGGGCTGACTCAGGAATAATATTGGGAAGTACTTTTTCATAGAGAGGGTTGTAAATACCTGGAATGCCTCCTACGGGAGGTGGTGGAGATGGAAAAGGTAACAGAATTTTAAAATGCATGCAATAAACATAGAGGAATCCTGTTTAGAAGGAATGGATCCATAGAAGCTTAGTGGCGATTAGATGGCAACACAAGTAATTGGGAAGCAAAGTCAGTGCTGGGCAGATTTCTACATTCTGTGCCATGATCGTGGCTGAACAGATTTGACTGGGCTGGAGTGGAGTGGAGCTTCAATAACAACTTCAGAAGTTTTAGAACAAGGACAGTTCCAGGCAGAAGTCTGCGGTCTATGACCTGAAAATGGCAAGATCAGGTATACATATGAAGTATCACATCATACCTTATGCTATGAGTTATATTGTTGGGCAGACTGGATAGACCGTACAGGTCTTTATTTTCTGTCATCTAGTGTTACTATGTTATTATGCCAGCAGTAGTCAGCAAAATGCTGAGCACCACAGACTGAATATGGACCCCCAAAACTCTCTCTTACATATACATGTGTCTCCCTCACTATATCTGTCACCACACCTAGTGCCTCTGCTATCAGAATCTTTCCTTTCTACTCACTTAAGATGAGTGTGGCAGCCTGACATAGCCCTCTTACAAAAGAAAAATAAAAGTTGGAAGATTCCATTTGAAACTATGTACAGCAAAACTCCTCCCTTAGAAATAAAACCCATCACAGCATAGGACTGACAAATTCAAACTATGGCAGAACCCATTTTTCAGCTACCCCTTCTGGTCACTTTTTGAGAGAATTTAACAGAAAGAGCCATGTCACCATAGCAATAGCATAAACTCACAACTTGAGACCTCTACTCCACATTAGCTCTGTATGTCTATGCTGTGAAATTATTTTTGCCCTGTAAATTATGCAGTTCACATGTAGTCATATTTTTTATTTTGTAAATTTGTTCCTTATTTAATTGCTCCTACTATGCTGCTCCTCCACGCCACCCCCACACCCCACCCCATTAGTTCTAGGCTTTAATATGTGGTAAGAATTTGTGGAATCTCCTATACTTTTCTGATATTTGTTACAAACTTTAATTTTCTGTATTCTCGCATATTTTTATGTCAATAAAATTATTGTAATATTATTTGAAATTCTATAAATTAAAAAAAATTTTAATAAGAAAATATCATGAAACGACATAGCAGCAAACAAAAAAGTGAGGTGGACTCAAGGAGGATGTCAAGAAACATAAAATCGACCCGACACAGCTGTGTTTCGGCACAAAAGGCCTGCCTCAGGGGTCAAGTGGATCTAGATAAAAATAAACATAATACAAACATAAATGAATACAACATACAATAAATAAACAACATAGGAAATGTTGTTGACATTTCCTATAGAGGAACAGGAGAACAAAAAAATTCCACAGAAAAAAGGAAACAGCAAAAAGTGGAGACAGCCAGGGGGATAATGATGTCACTGGTTCCACACTTTGATTATACATTTTATTGCTGACCCAACACAGTTCAGTATGGGCCTGCATTAGGGGGTCCTTGCTTTTCAATCTTCACATACTCACTCCTTAATGATTTTAACTCTGTTTTAGCAGACCACTAAGGAGTGAGTGTGTGAAGATTCTCTGACTCAATGCCATTTTGAACAGTGTAACAGTATTTTCATGGATCAATTGATTATATGAGACTAAGGTTTGTGAACACAGTGAGCGTACTCACACAGAAAAGCAAGGACCCCTGATGCAAGCACTTGCTGAAACATGGCAGTGTCGGGTCAACAATATTTATAACCAGAATGTGGCTCCTATTGACATTTCCTACGCCATTTCAAATGATTGCGCATACTTAAAGATTTTTTATCATTAAAGATCATTTAAAAACAGATTCTTTTAAAAAGGTGAAAATGACTTAATAAAATGACTTCATTATATTTATCTTTAATATATATGTGATCATATAAGCATGTAAATTGCTTCTTGTAAAATACCAGCTGTCATAAAAGTATGCATATTGACATGATGGTGCACACTTTGCTGGTAGACATGTTTGGGCAAATTTTGCACATAGGCTGGCAAATTATAAAATTCACTAATTTACATGCCTATTTATATGATCTAGGTGCATATTGAGGGCCAGATTCAGTAAATGACACTGAAAATTATGCCCAGAAAAAAATAGGCACTCAGTACTATTCTATAAAGGGCACTCCAGTATGAGCGCTGATTCCCATGACCAACTTTAGGCTCAAGGACTTACTCCAGTTGAAACCTGGTATAAATTCTGGCACGCAAGTGGAGCACACATACCTGGAATTCCATAACACTGCACACAACATTTTGGAATGCTCCGACCCACCCATGCCTCTCCCAATTCTATGAGGGCATCTGGGCACCCTGATTTCATCATAGAACATTAGCATAATCCTGCATTGGTGCACCTAAATTTGGCCACAACCATAAAAGTGCCCCATGCAGCATACATAACTTACAGCGTTCTATAAGTTGCATGCATAAGTTGGAAATATATCCATGCCCTGCCCATGCTTTGCCTACATGTACGCCCCCTTGCAGTTATGCACTAAGGTATTAACAAGCTCCCTTATAAAACAGCGTGCCGTGCCTTTTGTATGTGACTTTTGAAGACTGCACCTACTTGCCCTCTTAAGCCAAGGATCCTCAGTGAAAGTAACTTTATAAAAGGTCACCCATGTGAGAAAGTCATACAGGCACCTGCTGTATTTTTAGTCTATTTTATATAGATGCCTGTGTGTCTTTACAAAATACTATGATTAATTGGCAACAATCAATCTTAGACTAAAGCCAAGAGCAGGCGTAAATATAAAATAGGTACTCATGCACACATTTCACAAAATATATACATAAATCATGACTCTGCCTGTGCTCTGCCCACACCCCTGAACTTGCCTACATGGGGTCATGTAAAGTACATGCTTTTTGCACACTGCACACACTTTTAACCATGGGATAATGCTATAAAAGCCTTTCATGCATGAAAATGCCCTCAATATGCAACAGAGAGGTATGTTTACTAAGGCACGCTACAGATGCCTTAGCGTTTTTAACACGTTAATGGTTGATGCGTGTTAAACGCTAATGCACCCACAGGAATATATTGGCACATTAACGTTTAATGCACCTTAGCTTTAAAGGCGTATTAAAAACGCTAACGCACCTTAGTAAACATACCTCAGAGTCTACATAAAATTACCTCCGACTTGATTATCCTGCAGCTGTCCTGTGGCAGATAACATGCACCAATCTTTAGTAAAAAAAAAAAAACCCTAAGTCCAGAGAAACCTAATAGTTCAGCTGTGAGGGGTATTAGAATCTATTTTAAGAAAAAAAAACCCAAAAGAATAAACATTTTCACAGTCAAGAGAGAAATTATTGATACCAGAACACTATGAAGAACCATTTAACAAACGCTTCACAATGCAAAATAGTTCTCTGGAATGATTATTTGATGATTTCAACAGCATTCGAATAATACTCTTTTATACATTATTGATTGCACCTTACATGTTTTATGCTGTTCTAAGTGCTTTCTTCTATCTCACACTGACCCCGATTTATACCAGTATCTCCAAAAACAATGATTTGCCTGCTTTATTGATCACAATCTGCTTGTGAACAAGGGACTCTATTAACTTGATGTGCACAGTGTGGATCCATTATGATAATACATTAAAGAACTTCTGACAATTTACTATTTCATTGACTCACAAGAATATCAACAGACCAGTAGGTTCAAAACTAAAATCATCTAATATATCTATAAACTAGAGGGGAAGAACCTCAGCAAATTATCTTGCCATGTGTCAACCTGCCCTCACCTCAAGAGATGTAGTTGATTTTCCAGCATTATCAGGGCAATTGTGTGGCATAAAACAAGTATATGCAAGCAGGGGCGGTCCAAGGCAAGATGCCGCCTGAGACAGGGATGAGATGCCACCCCCCCCCCCCCCCCCCCAGGTCACAGTCTGGCATCTCCCCCCCTTCCTTCCTCTCTTCCCCGAGTTTAGCTTCTTTTTCCATTTTCCAAAAGGCGTCAGCAATTCCCATTCACTGCCCTGTCACCAGCACCAGCCTCTTCTCTACTGCGGCCCGCTTCTGGGGAAACACCAAGTTACATCAAAGAGGCAGGCCACAGTAAAGAGAAGAGGCCGATGCTGGTGGCAGGGCAGCGAATGGGAATCGCCGTGGCAAGGAGAGACTGAGCGACAGCAGATTGAACACAACAGCAAAATAAGTGCTGGTTTAATATTTAACATAAAGACAGAATCCGTAAAGAATAGAGACTGTGTAGAGAGGAGGTTTTTTGCCAATGATGACAGCAGGAACTCTGGATAATTAAGAGCCATAGAGCTACATTAAGGAGTCTGTTGAGGGTTTTTTCCTCCATCTCATAGAAGACTAGTAAAAAAGGCCCGTTTCTGAGACAAATGAAACAGGTGCTAGCAAGGTTTTCCTCGGAGTGTGTGTGTTTGAGAGTGTGTGTGTGAGAGTGACTGTGTGAGAGAGAGAGACAGAGTGAATGTGCGAGTGTGTGTGTGTGTGTGACATAGAGTGAGACTGTCTGTGTGAGAGAGTGTGTGTGAGAATGAGAGTGTGTGTGTGAGAAAGAATGAGAGTGTGCCGCAGGGGCCCCCCCTCCGTCTCCCGCCCTCCTTCCCCCTCCCCCCTGTCTTCCCTCCCCCCTTCCTTTCCCTCTCCCCTCCCAGCTTCAGGGTCTTGGCCCCCCTCCCTCCGCCTTTCAGGGTCGTGGCCCCCCTCCCTCCCTCCCACGTTCAGGGTCCCTCCCTCCCGCTCCCACGTTCAGACTGGCTGGCTGGCTCCCTCTCTACCACCCTCCCACATTCAGGCTGCCTGCCTCCCTACCTCCCACGTTCAGGCTGGTTCGCTCCCTCCCTCCCACGTTCAGGCTGCTTTCCTCCCTCGCTTCCTCCCAGTTTCAGTGATGCGAGGGCGGGGCAGACACTCATGGGGAAAAAGTGATCTACACAACTACATCTTCTGGTTTCAGGCTTCTGGCTTCCGGCTTCATTAGAACGTTGGAGATACGTTTTATATAGAGAGATTGCATAGACATGAATATGTAGAGTTCCAGATTAGGAATAGGATTTTAGTAAATTAGTGTCCCCTGATGAAGCCAATACGACAAAACCCGGATCTGAGTTGGTAAATATGAACACTATTACTACTTGCACTTGAGAAGAAAGAATTAAAATATTGAGAGTTGAAGATCCATGTGAACACCTGTAACCATAGGATATGGAATTGATTTTATCATGAAGATAAGTGGTAGAGTGAATTTTTCAATCTATATTTACATGTGGTTGCCAAAAAGCTTCTTCAGATACTATGTACTTGGGACATGTGCGATGATAGATAACAGTGACCATTGGTATGTTGAAGGTCACAATTGTTTTCTGAGCACAAAATATTTTAAAAAATATTTTTTATTTTATGAGATATATTTCTATATATAGTATATTGAAATACCTGGATTGTTCTTGATATTATTTGGGATTGTTAATTCAGGGCTGTGAAAAAGTATATGTTTGAATTGGTTATTCCAATTATTATAGTGTAGTATTCTATAACTACACATGTAACTTTCTGGAATGTCTCTGACACGCCCATGCCCCTCTCATAGGCGTGCCCCCTTTTGAGATACACGCTATAGGAGTCAGGTGCCCTGCCTTTTAAAATAGCATGCAGCCAGATGCACAGTTAAATTCTAATGATTGCCAAATAACATCAATAATTAGTTGCTGGCACCCAATTAATGATGATTAAGATCTCATTAACCAATTAATTTGCATATACATCTTGTCTTTGGGTGCCATATATAGAATCCAGGTAAAAATGTTCAGGAAAATTTAAATTCATACTTTTGAAAATTCAAAAGCATGTACACATGTTTCAAGCCCAGTACAAATTTCACTGCCAGGAGTACCCCTTCTCGTTGGAAGTAAAAGTATACAAGACATGGCACTATGCACATACTTTTACCAACCTATAGTTCAGCCAGTTTAAAACAAGCCTATGTTTCTTTATAAAATACTATGGTAAATTGGCAACAATCATGCTTAAACTAAAGCCAAGATCAGGCATATATGCAGGGGTGTGCTGGTAAATTTTTAACAACAGGCTCTTTCTCCGGATGTAACCAGCTCTGCAGTTGGAAGGGCTAGGGGTGGCCGGGGTGGGGGGAGCAACACTTGCCTCTCTCTCCTCCCTTCCTTTGTGCGGGCACACTAGGCATACCTTTGCTGGCAGGCAATATATGGACTGCCACCACTCCCAACGTCTTGCTCTGAGTAGCATGCTGAAACTTCTCACACATGCTGGAGAAGTCCCAGCCTGCTGCTCAGAGCTGGAAACAAGGAGCGGGAAGCAGCAGCAGTCTATTTACTTGGCTGGCAGGGCTCAGCATCCTCACCAGCAAAGTAAAAGAGAATTCAGCAGGGGGCCCAAGCCCACATTTTGGGAGCCAGTTGTTAAAGTAGCCATGGAGGGCCCTACTTTAACAACCGGCTCCCAAAATTCTTAAAAACTTAACAACCGGCTCTTGCAAGCCTGTGAGAGCCTGCTCCAGCACACCACTGCATATATGTAAAGTAGGCACTTATGCACACATTTCTTAAAATATACACATTATCCTCCATGTGTGTTGCTTCAAGGACATTGAAATGTTTTGGTCTATATTATATAGCTTATATGTGTATTATGATACTATTGGGAACTCTGGTGGTAATGTTAACGGTTTGCAATTATTATACATTGAGGCATATTTTCAAAGCACTTTGGGAGGCTAAGTTCCATAGGTTTCTATGGAACTTTGGGAGGCTCAGTGCTTTGAAAATGAGCCTCATAGTATGTTTGTATATGGGTGCTAGCAAATGTCTGTTTCAATTTGCACATACCCCACACACAAGGTGTAAGATCAAAAAAATGAGGACTATATTGAAAAGCGCTTATACAATCAGCATTGGATGTCAAATGCATGTGTTTGTTTGTTTGTTTTTTTGGTTTTTAGAAAGTTTCCCTGCAGCTATACAGATACTAATTTTGGTTACTGAACTCACTATCTCCCTCATTCTATAAGAGGCTTCCTGTTGCACAAACTCATAGACTACTAGGATTAACCAGAATAATGTACACTTATGTATAAAAATAGCAGTAGTGTGAGCGCTGTTCCCTCTAAACCGAGTAGGATTCCTCTACCTACAGTCCTGCCAGTAGGGGGTACTGTTTAAGTATCACGTTTTCAATAGTGAGGGACAGCCAAGCTCTGAAGGACTCCAGAGAACCTGCCTGGCCCTAGCAACGGAAAACACAACATTGAAGCAATGCAGTTGACTCCTGCTCAGCTTAGAGGGATCAGTGAATGTGACCAACCCTTGTTCTATAATTATGAACTAAAATGGCTTACAGTGTAATTGTAAGGGGGCATTCACAGAGGAGGAGCATGAGCAGAGCCATAGGAGCCCCTCTCCCTAACTTTACAACTGCGTATTCTTTTCTTATATTTTAATTCTTCTTTTTGTTCTGGCTTTCCTGCAATTGATTGTTATTGCTGTAAACCACTATGGTTAAACTTTTCTTTAATGGTATATCAAATAAATGTAAGCTGAACCTGAACTTTTCAAAATTACTGGAGCAGCTAAACCCAATGGGAGTTAAGGAGCTGGCTGCTATGGGCGGGGCAGTGGCAAGGCTGACATTCACACGCTTAGCTTGTAGAATATGTAAATGTTACATTTAAGTGCTAACATTTACAGTTTACTGCGTGGCCCAAGCGGTAATTTAATTTTATATGCGCTCTGGAAAATTTCTAGTGCAAGGCGTTAACTGGGCAGTAATTGGCATTGTAAGTGCACTGACAATTTCCACCTGGTTAACACGTGAGACCTTACCTCTAAGTCAATGGGTGGCAGTAAGGTTTCTGGTCCAAAATGGATACGCACCAGTTTTCATTTTGCTGCACATCCATTTTTGGCCAAAAAAGAAAAGGCCTTTTTTGCAGGTGCACTGAAAAATGAAACTGCACGCATCCAATATACGTGTCTACATCAGCGCAGGCCACTTTGCAGCGCACCTTAGTAAATGGAACCCTTAATACTGGCGTATTGGTGCCAACCTACAACAGTATTCTATAATGGCAATTATGTGTGTAAATACCATTATAGAGCATGCCTAAATTGTTGTACCCAGTTATACTGGGCGAGACAAAAAAAAAGTAACCCCCTTTCAGTTTTTTGCAATTTTCACAGAAACCACTTTGAATTTCAATGAGAAATTGCACATACTTATGTAGTCATCATACTTACATATTGCTATTAAACAACATTAAGGGCCTCTTTTATTAAATCACACTAGCAGTCCTCAGTGCGGTAATGCTGACAAAGCCCATTCACGTTGAACAGGCTTCGTTGGCATTGCTGCGTGGGAACCGCTAGCATGTGTTGATAAAATTGGCCCTTAATTATATTAAGCTATGCAGCCTAGTGATTTTTGCATGTTTATTTATTTTCATTTTACAAGGCTTGATATACCTCTTTATGCCAAAATATGGCTTCAGAACGGTTTACAATAAAACAGTGATATGTTGCTGGAGAAAGGCAAAATGAAGCTAAGAGTGAGTAGGATAGGCTGGACAGAAGATGTGAGTTTCAGAGAGGACTTGAATTTGGTGTAGGAGGATTTTAAATGAAGGTGGGTGGGTAGGGCATTCCATAGTGTGGGACCAACATAACAATGAGGTGATGCACCTGTGGACTGAAGTCTGGTGAGGGAGGAGGGGGAAGCTGAAGGAAGCCAGCATTTGTGGAGCGGAGTGAGCAAGCAATCAGGTGTGTAGGGGGTGAGTAGGCGTTAAAAATGTTTGAGCTAAAACACAGTAACATTTTGTCATTCAAACGATACAATTAACAATGTGTCAGAATTTTACAGTCATGCCAACAAATTCTCTTCACAGTGCTGAGCTTCCAGTTCCTGAAATGATACACAGCCACTACCAGTTTGCTCTGAAACCTTGTTGACACAGTAGCTGGATTTTGTCCAAACATTTTTAAACACATGAAAATCACTGGGTGGTCACACTAAAAAGTCTGTAACTTCACTGTGTTTAAAGATAATCTCATTCCACTTGGCACATAAACATAATAGTAGCAACATACAAAGCTGTAAAATTTCACTTTTAAATTCCAAGTGGTTGCTGAGAAAACAGCAAAAAAGCCTCCAGGGAGTTACTTTTTTTGCCTCACCTGTAAAATTGCCCCTTACATGACCAAAATTAATTCAATCAAAATGGGGTGGGTCAAGAGCAGGCAAAACCTAAACAGGTAGCAGCAATATCCATTTAACTTATGCGTTTAACCGTGAATGCAAAAATGGCAGCAATAATGTTTTATCGATACATTGTCTATCTAAATTTATCTACCACTAGAACCAAAAATACAGAGGTAAATCAAAATATAAATAGCAGAACCATAAACTATAACTCAAAAAAAATGTGGTTACTGGCAAAATATTTTGAATGTTAAGGTTGATCTGGTTGGGGTCCCTATCCTGCCCAGGTGAACTCTGCTCCTCCTGAGGAAGCCAGGCAGCAAAATATGGATCTGTATTGAGGACAGACTTTAACCTCTGGATGTTATTGCTAATGACAGAAGATTTGGTGAAATCTTTATTCTTTGGAGTTTGAAAGAGGAAGAGGTGGTATCACTCGGTATCAGACTAGTTCCCACCGGACAGTTCCCACCCACCAATTCCCCCCGGGACAATTCTCACTTAAGGGGGGCAATTCCCACCAAGGGCTTCCCCCCACCACCACCAGTCATTTCCCACCATCCCTAGCCTTTTTGTTACCGACCATAGCTTCTTTCTTGTATCGGGTCTCATAAGTCATGCGTTGCTTTTTTTTTTTTTTATGGCGTCTGGAACAAGGAGGTTAGAGCAGCATATGGATGTACACAGAAGACGCATAATGGCAGAACAACTTTTCAAAGGTAGAGTAGTAATTTGTTATAAATCATAATCAGTGTGTCATTTTGAGGGGCTGAATTAGGTTGAAACCTAGTTTGGGGTGTGTGGGGGGATTGCCCCCTCCCCCATATGAACTGCAGTTTGTATTTATCTATTTATTTATTTATTTACTTATTTATGACATTTAGATCCTGGATTAAACCTGAATTAGGTTGAGACCTATTTGTGGGGGAGGGGGTATCCCCCCCCCCATATACAAACTTACATAGTAACATAGTAGATGACGGCAGAAAAAGACCTGCACGGTCCATCCAGTCTGCCCAACAAGATAAACTCACATGTGCTACTTTTTGTGTATACCTTACCTTGATTTGTACCTGTCCTTTTCAGGGCACAGACTGTATAAGTCTGCCCAGCACTATCCCCACCTCCCAACCACCAGCCCCGCCTCCCACCACCGGTTCTGGCACAGACCATATAATCTGCCCAGCACTATCCCCACCTCCCAACCACCAGCCCCGCCTCCCACCACCAGTTCTGGCACAGACCGTATAAGTCTGCCCAGCACTATCCCCACCTCCCAACCACCAGCCCCGCCTCCCACCACCGGTTCTGGCACAGACCGTATAATCTGCCCAGCACTATCCCCACCTCCCAACCACCAGCCCCGCCTCCCACCACCAGTTCTGGCACAGACCGTATAAGTCTGACCAGCACTATCCCCGCCTCCCAACCACCAGCCCCGCCTCCCACCACCGGTTCTGGCACAGACCGTATAATCTGCCCAGCACTATCCCCGCCTCCCAACCACCAGTCCCGCCTCCCACCACCGGCTCTGGCACAGACCGTATCTGGAAGGGGAAAGGGATGTGTAAAAGATAATGTTGAGGGGGTGTGAGGGGGTACTGCCCCCCCCCCCCCAAATGATCTGAAAGAGAAAAGGGAAGGAGATTACTTGTCCTAGTATGTTTTGTATTTTTTGGGTTATGGGTGGGTCCCTGGTGTGATGGGAATTGGTTCAGTGGGAATTGTCCAGATGGGAATTGGTGGGTGGAAACTGTACGGTGGGAACTGACCTAGTATCATATCCCTCACTGGCTTTTTTCATATAGCCCTGATCAAGGAGGTTTGTCCTTGAATATCACTGAACAAATGTTTTAAGCTACTTCAAGACTTTGAATTTGGAAGCACTAATTGCTTGATCTTCATTGATTTGGGAATATTCTTGTGGACTGTGACATTAACTGTTATGGACTGTGGTTAATTTCCAGGAATTGGTTTATGAGATTATCTTTAGTGCATCAGATTACCTCATTTCATCTCCTACATTTGATAGTGGATTTTAAATGTAAAGGTTTATAGTAGTATGAATAAAAGCTTGCATATTCTATAAATGTATTCCCAGTAACAAAAAAATTGACCTATCTAAAGTAATGCCAGAATGTTTAGTGTTCACAGTTGAATGCATTGCCTGGCTGAGAATATGCATAAAGTCATATAGTTAAATTATCCATATAACTTTGTGTTCAGTGGCCAGTTGAATGTTTACTTCACAGAGAACATGGTTCACCATAAGTTCATAATTTCATCATAAATCAGTTCATGAAGTTTACATCTTTAAAAGACAGATGAAATTGAAATATGAAAATGACAGGAAAACGAATTGCCTGTGAAATCTTAGTTTCAGTTATTTAAAATCTAGATGGTATATACTTTCAGGAAAACAGTTTAATACAGTTATGTTTTCATCAGACTACTGAATGTCAAGGATATTATGGAATATTTTTGTCTCTTGATAAACCAGCTGCTTTATTGTCAGACAGAGCAATAATACCTGAATAGCTGGGAAGAACGTTAGAGGTAATCCAGGTAAGGTGACCCTTTCCATATCATAATCAGAAATTCTTCACTTGGCATTTGACTTCCATGTGTGAATTAATCTGGTCCTTTTTCAAGGTTTTCAAGCAGGCACATTTTACATTGATATTGTGTGTGTTGGGGAGGTGGAGTACCGATACACAAAGGTAAAACTGAATTACAATATATTTGTGTTTTGTATTTCATTCATCAGTCTGGATGAGGTTATGGCGAGCAGTGCTCTAAAGATGTCTATATACATCTAGCAAGAGCCAATTATGTGTTCCTACTACTAATGAACTCAGGCAGACACTAATCTCATGCTCTACAGCTGTTTTAGCAATCGTAGCAGATTCTTTACTGCAAGGTACACTCGGGCGTCCTGCGGTAAGTTCCAGGTTATGTGCTCACACCACATGGTAAAAAATTAATTTTATTTTTACAGCAGTGGGGTTGCGTCTGCGGGTGGAGAGTGGACATTTTTACGGTAATCAGTTAGTGCAGCTACATTGCCGCATACTAACAACCATTATCATCACTAATTGGCAATAATTGGAATTTACACCAACTTCTTCTAAGCTGCATTCTAAAAAAAAGGCACAAGTAAATCCCAATGCGAGTAGCTAAAAAGCGGGCACAGCCATGGGAGGAGTGTGAGCGTGTTGGGGGCATTACTCAAATTTACACACATTGTTATAGAATTCAGGGGAGCATGCCGGGTTTTCAGTGGCATAAATGACTGCACCTAAATGTAGGTGCGTTCCCTGGTCCTATGTGTTATACTATGAACCGCATTATACCTAAACCTCCACTACCCAAGCTGCAAAGGATTAAATACAAATCAATTTATGCATCCAGCTTTTCCTACATAAGCACACAACTATGGAATGCACTACCAAAAGCCGTGAAAACAACATATAACCACCTAAACTTCCGGAAATCACTAAAACCTTACCTGTTCAAAAAGGCATACCCTACCGACCCCACTTAAGTATCAGAACCCTACAACACTACGAAACCAAAGAACATAATGGGCATAATGTAATTTGTCCTCTATATGATTCCCTAACATGCTGTTCCACATGAACCTTATTCTACCATAACATCACTGTGAAACTGTTTATACCAGAATTGACGAATGCCTTTACGGTACTATGTAAGCCACATTGAGCCTGCAAATAGGTGGGAAAATGTGGGATACAAATGCAACAAATAAATAAGTAGCACTTTTTCTGGATGCATCTAGATTTTAGGCACCATTTTCAGAATCTGCCCTAACTGATTAGTGTGTGATTAACCCATGAGCCCTTACCGCCTACAAAATAAGTGGCAGTTATGACTCACTCGCTAATCTCTTTTAGTGAGCACAGAAAAAAGGGAATCCAAAGGAGCAAAAGCAAAAGCAAACAGCCAAAAGAAGCACAAGGAGCTTTCAAGATATGGATCGTCTCAACTGTACTTTATTAATCAGATCCCTGCGTCAGGGGTCGAATAGTGGTATCTATATCCAAAGAAAACACTTCATCCAGTGGAAGTAAACACTTTTTGTCTTGAAAAAGACAAATCTACTGGAAACTTGGATGAAAGATGCCAAAACACACAAAAGCGGGAACTAAACAAAGCTTTGAGAAGCTTCGTGCAATGAGAAACACCATATACCACCTGCCAACTGCCTAAGTTTCCAGTAGATTTGTCTTTTTCAAGACAAAAGGTGATTACCCACACTGGATGAAGTGTTTTGTGTTGATACAGATACCACTATTAGACCCCTGATGCAAGCGTTTCTAGCCGAAACATGACATGTCGGGTCTGATTGATAAAATACAGTTGAGATGCCCCATATCTTGAAGGCTCCTTGTGCTTCTTTTGACTGTAATCTTTTTAAATGGCCATGCACATGCCCTATGGTCGAAGAGTATGCTTTGACACTGTTTGTGATTAGAAACAAACTCTTTCATTTCAATTAAGATCAGCTCATGGAATCTCAAAGACAGGGTCTGTTGAATTGTTTGCCCTTATATGCTAGGATTGATTATAATTCCTTTTTCAAGGTGGCAAGACAAAAATATGATTGTCAGAAACAAGCAGAAGGAAAATTAAACAAAAAGCTAGCTTTAGTTCTCTGCTCTCAGAGATTCTATATTTGAAATAATGGATTGCAAGGTAAAAATCAAAGACACAGAGTGAATTGAAAACATGTTCTTAAAGGAGCAAATTAATTCCCCCAGAATTCAATAATAAATGGAAATGCATATACTATACATTTTTGTATTAATTAGCTAAGATTTAAAGTGAATTGCCAGCAAATCTGAAACTAATGTTAATAAGAATATGATGTCACAAATGGTTCTCTATTATTATAATTAGCAGCTTATGTAATATATAAAATTGTTTATATGGCACTGCAAGATTTATGTTTTGTGAAAGGCAATGATTGAGGATTCCAATGTTTCATAACCTTGTGCTTACGTGAAACATGCATTCTTCTCTCTCTCCTGCTCTCTATATTATGCTTCATGTCTGCTGTGGAGTAGGTTTTAAATCTCTTGGTAATGGTGCAGCTCAACACCAGGACTTACAATCTGAAAAGTACTTCTGGGATGAGGGGGGGGAAAAGAGGTTGTGCAAACCATACCGCAAGTCAAGGAGGATTGATAACAGGAGACAGCATGATGTCAGAAGGCTGAAGTTGTTCTCCATCCACTCCATCCAAGGAAGTTTTAATTCTCCCAAATGTAGCCGTCACCATCTTGGCGCACCCAAAACAATGAAATTGATAGGGTGACAAGCTCCACCTACTGGCTTCAGCCCACATAATGGACCAGATAGGTTCATGCCATCTCCTATTATCAAAACTCCTTGTCTCAAGTATAACAAAAAATCAAGGCAAGGCCAGTCTTCCAAATGGACAATCACAGCAATTGCCTAGGGTATCAAAATTAGACAGATGATCAAAAACTGGTACCACCTGTTCCCCCCCCCCCCCCCCAAAAAAAAAAAAAAAAAAATTAAGGCACATCATGGCAAGCATTTTTTACAAACAGCAAGAAGACTAACACATCATACTGAGAAATCACGTCCATGAACAATATACATAGCAATAGTAACAAGCAAGTAAACTGAAACGAATTCAAACTTCCTCCTTGGTGGTTTCTTATCCGAGAGGAAAACCAATGTCAGGCATTCATTCCCACAAAAAAATTTCACTTACACACCCTTTCCTCCCTCCCCCCCCCCCCCCCCCCCCCCCACGAGTAGAGTTTCAGTCAAGTAAAAGACACACACAAGTCCCCCCCCCCCCATGAGTGGAGTTTGAGTCAAGTAAAAGAGACACACACACACATATGCACACAAAGAACTTGACTCAAATAAGTACAAAATAGTCACATATAAGCTATGCTGGTTGAGTCAGGTTTCAAGAGCAACAAAATCTCACAACCCAGGCAAGGTGAAATTTAACAAGCGGTTGGGCTCTTCATGCTGAGATATCTACCACAATTCAAACTGGGCTACAAGATACATTCAATGCTTCCGGTAGTTATAAGATATTAAAGTCTTGTTTTGCCAGGTGCCAGCCTAGAATATGCTTCCCAATTACCCAGAATTAGCAGATCATAAGATCACTGTATCCCCACTCCCACAATTTGTCCCAGAACAAGCACCCACCTCCAAAGTTCATGAAGACTAGGACACTCCATAAAATATGAACCCAAGTTCCATGTCCCACCTTACATCGCAGGCAACAATCATCCAACCACAACCTCATTTGACAGGCCATGCACTCTAGTAATGTATGCTTGGTGTATAATCTTAAAAAGGGTATCTTGCAAATGAACATTGTCAAGCAACCTGCATCCACATACCCACAATTTAGATAATCCAAGCCCTGTGATGTCTACAGCCAAATCTGCAGACCATATGTGGGCCAAGGCGGTAAAGGGGGCATCCGATTTACCTAATTGACCAGTCCCATTCCATATAGAAAGCTTATTAAATTTCCTCGGCAAAGACTGAAAATCTTCATCCAGCTCCTCAAACCAGAAATCCCTTTCACCCACCCATTTGTTCCATATGGCATAATAATAATGGCATACTTGTAAATATATTTTATAAAAATGTCCACTAGGAAAGTTTCACTTGCACTTGATTTGGTCAAAAGAGGGAAAAGTCTCCAGTTCCAACTGGAGAAGGTCCCCCAATCTTGCACATCCACACAACTTCCAAACTTGAAAGGCCCTAGAACCTAGGCCTTGTTCAAACTCTGGGGGGAAAATCTTGGCAACTGCTTCCAAAACTGCCTCCACCAAAACCATGCCTTGTGGAGAGGAGAAAAGATAATAGAGGTACCATGATTCCACTTGCCACCGCTATGGAGCAAGCTTAAGGCGTCTAAATCATTAACCAGAACACTATGAATATTGGAGGAAAAAAACTGTGGCATCCCATTATATAGCTCATGAATTCAGCACATGAGCTTCGCTACATTGTACAGCCGGATGTCTGGGGTTCCCGAGGTCCCTCTGTCCTCTGAAAGATTAAATTTATTAAGACCTTTATGCGCTGCGCTACCCCTCCATAAAAACTGTCTAAAAACACTCGATCCATTTTTCATCCCTACATGTTATCCAAAAGGGGGCCATCTGAAACAGAGAAGTTTGGGCAAGGTCACCATTTTAAATAAAAGATTTTCCCCCAACAATGATAACAGTAAGTCCTTCCACTATATGCATAAATTGTTTATACTCTCCAGCTTATCTAGCACCTTGTATAATTTCTTTGCATCAGCTCACAAATAAATCCCCAAATATTTAATAAACCCAGGGGCCCATCTCATAGTAACATAGTAAATGACGGCAGATAAAGACCTGAACGGTCCATCCAGTTTGCCCAACAAGATAAACTTATTTTACATGGTATGTGATACTTTATACCCAAGTTTGATTTGTCCCTGCCTTTCTCAGAGCACAAACCATAAAAGACTGCCCAGCACTGTTCCTGTACTAAAAGTTCTGAAGCTAACGTCAAAGCCCCTTAAAATTTACACTCCAGCCCATCCATGTCTATTCAGCCACGATCAGGGTGCAGACCGTAGAAGTCCACCCAGCACTGGTTTTACTCTTCAGTTACCGGTGTTACCACAGATCCATTCCTTCTAAACAGGATTCCTTTGTGTTTATCCCACGTATGTTTGAATCCCGTTACCGTTTTCATCTCCACCACCTCCTGCAGGAGGGCATTCCACGTATCTACTACCCTTTCTGTGAAAAAATACTTCCTGACATTACTCCTGAGTCTGCCCCCTTCAACTTCAATTCATGTCCTCTAGTTTTACCGCCTTCCCGTCTCCGGAAAAGGTTCGTTTGTGGATTAATATCTTTCAAATATTTGAACATCTGTATCATGTCACCCCTGTTTCTTCTTTCCTCCAAGGTATACATTTTCAAGTCGGCAAGTCTCTCCTCGTATGGTTTGCAACACAAATCTCATACCATTTTTGTAGCTTTTCTTTGCACCGCTTCCAGTCTCAACACAGTTGACAATCTCCCTCTATCAAAGGGACACCTTCACAATATTTCAGATTTATCATAGTTTATCTTTAGATCCGTTCCATGAGGTGCATCACCCTCGTCAGGTCCCGGACAGGGTTGCCCCCAAAAAAGTAACATGTCATCAGTGAAAAGATGGATTTATATTCCACATTGCCCACACAATGTGGAATATAAATCCTTCTTCTGTTCCCTTCTCCACTACTGCCAACTCCAGACTTCGCACCTTCTGTCTTGCTGTACCCTATGCCTAGAATAAACTTCCTGAGCCCCTACGTCTTGCCCCATCCTTGGCCACCTTTAAATCTAGACTGAAAGCCTACCTCTTTAACATTGCTTTTGACTCATAACCACTTGTAACCACTCGCCTCAACCTACCCTCCTCTCCTCCTTCCTGTACACATTAATTGATTTGATTACTTTATTTTTTGTCTATTAGATTGTAAGCTCTTTGAGCAGGGACTGTCTTTCTTCTATATTTGTGCAGCACTGCGTACGCCTTGTAGCGCTATAGAAATGCTAATTAGTAGTAGTAGTAGTAGTACAAATTCCAGAAACAGTAGAATCACTATGCAACTTAATAACTAGGGGCTCTAAGGTCAAAATAAAAAGAAGCAGAAACAGGGGATAACCTTCTGGTTCTCCGGTGCAAAGGAAACTGTTCCATTAGCTTCCCATTGAGCAGAAGGTGTACCTCCGGGGCTGCATATAGCACGCCACTGTAAAAAACCACCTTTCCCAAACTGTTCCAGGACCCAATACATATACTCCCAATCCACCCTAACCAGAACCACCAAATTTGACTAACCAGAACCACCCAATCCCCATCTACTGCCAGACCCCACACGGATAGCAATGTTCATAATACATTAGTAGAGACATAAATCCCTGGCACAAACCCAATTTGATTCTCATGAATTAACTTGGGGAAGGTCTTGTTCAGCCTGGATGCAAAGACAGATGCCAATAATTTGAGGTCCTGGTTAACAAGGGAGATAGGTCTGTATGACTCCACAAGCTCTGGGTCCTTTCCCAGCTTAGGAAGCAACACAACATGGGCATGATTTTGGTACAATCTCATAGTTCCAGTAGTTACAAATTCCTAGAATATAGCACATAAATGCTTTGCCACTAGATCTACCAAAAGTTTGTAATAATCATTCCCAAACCCATCAGGGCCAGGCGATGTAGCGGATTTTAATTTGTGTATATTCTGCCTGATATCCACAACTGTAATAGGATGATCCAATCGGGCTGCCTCCAGAAGGTATAAACCTGCAAAAAATTCATCCCAAGTGGCAACACTGAAAGTATTCTGGCTATATAGCTGTTAGTAAAAATCTAAAAAGGCCAGCGCAATAAAAGTTTGCCCAGTCAAAACCATATGTCCCGTTCAAATTTTTGTGACATTCTTCTTCCCTTTACTGGAGCAAACTAAATTAGCCAGGAGTTTTCTACTACGGTTTCCCCCATATTATATCTGGCTTTCTGGACCAACAAGGAGTTCAACCCTCTATGAGTAGGATACATTTCCTCCCTTTCCTTAGTATCCAATGAGGAAATGTGCCTCTTCCACAAGGAATGATATCTTGTGTGAGGGCCAATAGCTTGGCATCTTTGCACTGTTTGGTATGACTGATGTAAGACTACTTTAGCCATTTCCCAAACAGTGGTTGCACTAAGAGTTGCTCCTAAATCTCCATGCCCTACCTTATTGTCCTATAAATATTCCTGCCAAGCTTTCTTTAAGAATTGTTGGAAGTTCCAGTCTTGGCACCAAATTGGGCTCAGTTTCCATGTGTAGTCCATGGCTGTGACACTAAAATGAATCTCCATTTCAAGAATGGACTGGTCAGACAGTACAGGAAGATCTATATCAGTTATGGTCAAGTATGCAACAGTGACTCAAATTTAAAAACTAGTCGATTCTGGTATAGACATCATGGACCTTAGAATAAAAAAATAATTCAGTGTCCAATGGATGCAGGGTGCGCCAAGCATTGAGCAATTTTAAGTGGGAGAGAAGAAAATTAACCCTTCTAATATAGTGATTCTGCAGAGCAGGGTGTGGTAGTTTGCAGTCCAGCAAGGAGAATAATCCTCATATTGACCAAGTACATAAGAACATAGGAATAGCCATAGTGGGTCAGACCAATGGTCCATCTAACCCAGTATCCTGTTTCCAGCAGTGGCCAATCCAGGCCACAAGTACCTGGCAGAAACCCAAATAGTAGCAACATTCCAAGCTACCAACCCCAGGGCAAGCAGTAGCTTCCCCACGGCTTTCTCAACAGCAGACTATAGGCTTTTCCTTCAAAAACTTGTCAAAACCTTTTTTAAACCCAGATACGCCAATCGCTGTTACTACATCTTTTGGCAAAGAGTTCCAGAGCTTAACTATTCATTGAGTAAAAAAATATTTCCTCCTATTTGTTTGGAAGTATTTCCATGTAACTTCACTGAGTGTCCCCTAGTTTTTGTATTTTTTGAAAGTGTAAAATATCGATTCCCTTCTACCTGTTCTACACCATTCAGGATTTTGAAGACCTCAATATTATCTCTACTCAGCTGTCTGCTTTCCAAGCTGAAGAGCCCTAACCTCTTTAGTCTTTCCTCACATGAGAGGAGTTCCATCCTCTATCATTTTGGTTGCTCTTCTTTGAACCTTTTCTAATTCCGCTAGATCTTTTTTTTTTTTAATACGGCGACCAGAGCTGAACACAATACTCTAGAAGAAGTTGCACCATGGAGCGATGCAGAGGCATTATATTATTTTCAGTCTTATTTACCATTACTCTCCTAATAATTCCTAGCATCCTGTTTGCTTTTTTGGCCACTGCCACACACTGAGCAGAAGATTTCAGGATATTATTTACAATGACACCTAGATCTTTTTCTTGGGTACTGACCCCCAAGGTGGACCCTAGCATAAGGTAACTTTGATTTGGATTGCTCTTCCCAAAGTCATCACTTTACATTTGTCCATATTAAATTTCATCTGCAATTTGAATGTCTGATCTTCCAGTTTCCTAAGGTCTTCCTGCAGGGAAATGCAAGCAGTTAAGAGAAAAAAAGAATGATCATACACATTGGGGGCATATATATTATCCAGTATTAACTTACAATCGTTATCCTCACCCACACCACCACATATCTTCCTTGAGGATCTGTCAGCAACTTATGTGCCACAAAACCAATTGCATTCCACACCAAATTCGCCATCCTACATTGTTTCCCATTGAAGGCCGAGGCAGTGGCGTACCAAGGGGGGGGGCGGTGGGGGCGGTCCGCCCCGGGTGCACGCTGCTGAGGGGGGTGCCCCAGCGCACGCCTGTCTGCTCCCAGTTCGCTACGCTCGCTAAATTCTCTTGTTCGCTGCAGCAGCTCCCTCCTTCTGCCCCGGAACAGGTTACTTCT
Organism: Microcaecilia unicolor; assembly: GCF_901765095.1. Taxonomy (NCBI): domain Eukaryota; kingdom Metazoa; phylum Chordata; class Amphibia; order Gymnophiona; family Siphonopidae; genus Microcaecilia; species Microcaecilia unicolor. Next base: position 133,167,004 of record NC_044031.1, on the reverse strand, counting down.
ATCACTACAATTTTACAATCCTTCCTGCTCCCCTCCCCATAGGCAACATCTATTAGTCCTCTCCCTCATTAACAAAATCCCCAGTGAGCTCCCCAGCGCCCCACCACCCCCAGTTGTCTCCTAACAACATGTTTATGTTTATTGTGTCATTTTCTATACCACCTTATGGAATAACTATCAAAGCAGTTTACATAGTTAAAAACTAGAAATCTTCAAGTGTACTAGAAATAGTGTGTCCATCTCATCCTGTTATACCTATATTATATCTTTGGTATATATACGACAGAGGCTCAGTTTCCAGCGTTGTTTTGTTTTTGAACATTAAATGGATTTGAAGCGCCCTTCCTGAAGCAGCCACGAGGTTGGCGAAATAAGGCGCTCTTGTTGGAGGGTCGGCGTTTTTTCGTCGGTTTAAGATTTTTTGTAAACCTCTGGAGTCCTTTAGGGGAATTTTTGATTGCCAGTACTTCCAGCAAAGAAAGCAGTAAAGGATATTGTTGAAGCTGCCCTGTTTGCAACAAGCTAAGTAAAAAATTCTTTAGCTATTGTATTTGGCATTTTTGCTGGGTGGTTCCCTTGTAGATCTTTAGGGTTCTTTATTCCTCCCGGGGGGAGCTCTTTTTAGGTAGTCTTCCTTTGGGCTGGGGTCAGTTTGGGTTAGTTTGGTTTTTGGTGTTCGTTTAATTGCTATTTACAAGAGGGAAAGAGAGTTTTTCATCCCATTTGTTTTTCTCATTTAGTATGAGTTTTTGCGTCTTGGTTTTTTTTCTTTTTTTCCTTCTTGGAAGGAACCTGTGATATTAACATACTCCTGTTTATACAAGGTGTTTAATACTTTCGTATTGTTCCTTGTTTGGAGGTTTGAGGTTCCATTTGATATATATCCTGTGCATAGAATGGAATCTTTTTCCATCAGCTTAAAGGGACACCTCCAAACTAACTTTATATATATATATATATCAATCAAACTCCTTTTATCAGGTTGGAAAATTTTCTTCAGAGTTTGTATTCTCCTGTGGTTGTTACTGAAAAATCAGATCCATCACTATTCATAGATGTTTGGTGTGGGTGGTTTGATCAGAATTTTGATAATTGATATATTTTCCACATTCTGTTTTTTGACCACAATATTTTTTCTCCCCAACTTTGGTCTACAAGGGAGTTTTTTTGATTATTGTGGGGTTTTTTCGGAAGGTGGTAGGGCCTGTGATGTTAGCCAATACAGTGGAGTCCTATGTACAGGTTCCCTGGGCATCTGAGGCTAATTTTTTCAATTATATTGTATTCATTTTTTGATCATAACACTACACTAGCATTATTTTGAATAAGGAGTGATAGTAGCAGTTTCTTTAGATATTTTTTACTCCTTGCAGGTGTTTATATACTGAAAAATCAGTGCCAGAAAAAATCAGCGCAGAGCCCTATTCTACGAACAGGACTCTGAGTTGAGTGCATTTATAGAACAGTGCTTAGAGCCAATTTTCATGCCCAAAGCTGGACTCCAGTATTTACACCAACAGAAACACGGTGTAAATGCCGGCACCCACTTCTTGGCATTTCGGTGTGGAAACTGCAATATTCTATAACAACACATATCCCTGGCCACACCCCCTTCTGAGTTGCACGCTAGTGGATTTGAACACCCGGTGTTATAAAATAGCATGAAGGAAAATGTGCATGCAAATTCCAATTACTGCCAATTAACTATAATAATTGATTGTTAAAATCAATTAATTGCAAGTTAATGGCTTGTTAGCAAATGTCAGGATCATATATAGAACCCAGGGCTCTATGTATAAAATATCCAAAGTTAAATGAACATTTACCAACAATTTTCTAAAAAGCATTTATAAGAATGGTACCACTGCCAACCACATAAGTGCTTTTGAATCTCAGGTCCTATGGTTTTTTTTTTATCAGTGCCAACATTGTTTTATATATGTAACATCTTGAGAAATTCAGCAGTTTAAGGCTGTCTGAATAAATTCTCAGTGCTGTTCCCTAATTCATTTCTGTGTCAGTGTTTCCTCTGCTGGCTCTCTTTAATGTGAGACTGCCAATATTAGAAGTTATCTGCTTTTCACCTACAGCAGATAGGCAGCCTTGGAGGGCCAACCTACCTGTGGCCTCTAGTTGAACATATGTTTCCTGCACCTGTCAGGAAGGCACCAGACGTTTCCAGAGAGGAGTGGAATTCTGTAGAACAGTTAAGAAGTCTCTGGAAACTGATGGAAGGGCAGGAGTGCTCTATGATAATCAGGAATCCTTACAGTATTTTAGTCCTGAAGGACTTGAGATCTGAAGAGAAAATTAAATGTAAATGGAGTTTGAAGCAAATGTCTGGAAAAAGAATTGTTTTTTCTGTTCAGCAATTTTGGAAAACCAGGAACAGTTTTCAATTCTGAGTACTGCTGCCAGTGGCTGACGATAATATTATGATTGGCTAAGTGAGATCGGAGTCAATTCTATATTTTTTTCTAGTAAAACTATAATAGTGATAAGAGCCTGGCTATATTAAAGTCAATGATTAATGAAATTTGGATAGTCTGCTTGGATAGCCTGTGTAACAAAGGTGGAAACTATTGCTTGGTGAGCAGTGAATAAATCAAAGTGGTTTGCACAAAATAGAAACTGAGTCTAATAGAAGAGCTTTTGCTAGGTGAGGTGCAAGGGGAGCAGTCACTTCCCCAAACAGATTTTGAATGAAATGGTGCCTATTCAGATAGGCCTGCTTTACAAAAGGTCTTCTCCCCCTGATATCAAAACCTGGCTACGCTTCTGGTTAGGGAATAATGTTTTAAGCATTGGAACAAAGAATTAGAAGGGAATTTACAATTATTCTTTGTTTTTCATTTAGTCTAATAACCAGTGAAAGAAAAGCTGTTGGAATTTTAGGCACACAAGAGTTAGGTTACATACACAGAATGAGGGAGTCGGATATTCTTATTGATTTATTAAAGATAGGTTAGTAGGAGTCGACTTCAATTTGATGGCAATTAATCAATCAAATAGAAGGTCAAGCGAAAACAACACCAGAAGCTGAAAAAAGAGATCATCATCCTGGGCAACATAAGAATGGAGAAGAAACCTATTAAAAAAAGAAAGAACAGATAAGTCACAAATAAAGGCAAAGGTTGAAGCTTGAGATACAGTTAAAAGACTAAAAAGAGAAAGGTCAGACAGACGCACACAAGACTTACATATGCTTGCCTGGGCTTGAAATAACTGGGGGGGGGGGGGAATGAAAAACTCAAAGACTCAGTCCTTATTTAGAAAATGTTTAAACTGGAATTAGTTCGTTATTCAGAGAAAAATATTATACTTGTCTGAAATAAAACTGTGTTCAGGATTGGTTTGTTAGGAAATTCTGCAATTTGTAGCTTAAGTTAATTGAAAAGAAAGGAACTGGAAAAACAGAAGTTAAAGTGTAAGAGTCCAGCTGAATTTGCATTAAAGTAATTTATTATTTTACAGTAGTTTATTATCTGATATTTAAGTAATTATTGTTTTAAAGTAATCAGCGCACTTCTGCACTTTATACCATATATAATAACTGTTTATGTCTGCATCAAACTTTTGGGGTTAAAATAAAGAGAACTGTAAACACATCCTGCTTCTATTGGAGTCTATATCCCAATTTAGATAAAATTACATTCAATTTATTTAGAACATTTTGAATGAGGTTAGTTTTTTGTACCTTCCTCATTGTTTCCAGTAGCTGTACTAAGGTACAGGCCATTGACTACAATATAGGTAACATTGTTGATCAGTTGCTGAAACCAGGAAGAAGAAGGAGCAACTACAACCTACATACATGTACATAAGTACATAAGTATTGCCATACTGGGAAAGACCAAAGGTCCATCGAGCCCAGCATCCTGTTTCCAATAGTGGCCAATCCAGGTCACAAATACCTGGCAAGATCCCAAAAATGTACAAAACATTTTATACTGCTTATCCCAGAAATAGTGGATTTTCCCCAGTCCATTTAATAACGGTCTATGGACTTTTCCTTTAGGAAGCTGTCCAAACCTTTTTTAAACTCCGCTAAGCTAACCGCCTGTACCACATTCTCTGGCAACAAATTCCAGAGTTTAATTACACGTTGAGTGAAGAAACATTTTCTCCAATTCATTTTTAAATTTACTACATTGTAGCTTCATCGCATGCCCCCTAGTCCTAGTATTTTTGGAAAGTGTGAACAGATGCTTCACATCCACCTATTCAACTCCGCTCATTATTTTATAGACCTCTATCATATCTCCCCTCAGCCGCCTTTTCTCCAAGCTGAAGAGCCCTAGCCCTAACATTTTTGAAACACCTACATATATGTGTATGTACAGAGACATCTATGTATCCTGTTCCAATGCCTTAGAATGCACTTGATGATGGATTTCTAAGTACTCTGCCCAACAGCTGCCCTACATCAACATAAACCACATACTGTAGCCTGGCATCAGCCCTTTCATTCCCTGCCCTTCCCTACTCCCCCCATCTATCCCTGTAGCCCAGTATCAGCCCTTCCCTACCCCCCCATCTACCCCCCCCCATAGTCTGGCATCAGCCCTTCTTTACCCTACCCCCCATCCATTGCCATAGCCTGGCATCAGCCCTTCCCTTCCCTACCCCCCCATCCATCCCAGTAGCCTGGCATCAGCCCTTCCCTTCCTCACTATCCATCCCCTATCTAGGCATCAGCCCTACCCTACCCCCACTCCTCCCTATAGCCTAGTGTCAGCCATGTCCTACCCCTACCCATCCCCCTATAGTCTGGCATCTCCCCTGCCCAATATCCGCCCCCCCCCTACACACACACACACAAGCGCACCAGCATTAAATATAAAACCTTTTGTTTTTTAATGTCCTGAGTACTGCAGAACCTCCCCCCACCCAGAAACCCGCCTACATTAAAAATAAAACGTTTAACCTGGTGGGCACTGTAGAGACCCTTCCCACCCAAAAACCCACCAACATGAAATATACAACCTTTTGTTGTCATTGTTGTTTATTTTATGCTGGGCACTTAGCTCATCCCTGGCCAGAAACCCCCACCAACATTAAATATACCTTTTTTCCCCTAGGCAGTCATAGCCCACCCTACCCAGAAGCCCACAGCATTACACATATTAAAAAAAACTTTGTTTTACCTGGAGTTTCTGTTTCCCAAAAGAAGTTATATGGGTATGCACATTATGCAGTGACTGTGCATGTGAGGGCAGGTGCAAAGCAATGCAGACTGTGTTCAGTGTGCTGGCTCCTGTATCTGTTTGTGGTTGTGAGGAAGTACTGAGGGCCTGAGGCCTGGGGCTGAAGTGGCTCAGAGGAGGAGACCCGGCCAAGCCGCAGCCAATTTTTCCAGCGTGCATGCCACAGGGACACTGGGGGCAAGGCAGCACCAACACATGAGATGGTGAGAATGAGACTACAGAGCTCTCTGGTAGCAGCGGTGATGAGGTGAATTGCCCACATTACCGGAGCATAGTTATCTTGGAGCTTGTCCTCCCATAGCAAAATCCTGCTAAACTCCTAACTTGCGACTTCCCATCCCACTACCAGACCCAAGTGTTGCACTGCTCTAAAAATGAGGCAGGTAGGGAGAGCGACTGTGTTTGTTGTCGGCTGCCTTTATGTGCATGAGCCGTGGCCGAACTTACTGAAAGGCTTTACAGCGGTGCAGCCTAATTGGCACTGATTGGAGGATCCGGCAAACTGGGTGGGCCTGAACTGAGATCCATAGCTGTGCCCCTGTATTGATGTTGTCCACCTTCATCTTTGTAAAATGGATGTTCCTGTCACACATTACTGGCACTTGCACTTCCAATCCTGCATATTTGTGAACAGGCTCTACACTAAAAATCCTTTTTTAAAATAGTATTCTCTACTTAAAATAGTACTGAAATTGTACACATCCCAACCTAGACATTTCAATTCTGATTTCTACATTCTATCTTATATGGGGCTTCACACTTTTTTTTTAAAGGCAGCACTACAGCTATAGAACATCAATACACTTCCTACTGCTATAGATTACCACACAAACTACATGCCAATAGAATCCCTCACACACTGAACATGGAGCAAATCTCACCAACTACAGAATGAAGGATCAAAATTAGAAATGGATTCCCTGAAAAACCACAGGCTCTGTAAGAAATACAACATAATAGAAATAAAATGCATTTTCTCTTGTACATTCCCAAAGCTATTTTTCCAATCACTACACACTGAAAATAAAACCACTTTCATTTTACCAATGTTATGTGAGCAATTTAATTATTTTTTTTTCTAAATTGGGTTAGTCCAGCCTCTTTCCAGTGCACTTTTGTTAATCTTCTCCTGAGTCATTTTCTAAATTCTCCTTTTTTAAAAAATTTATTTTCTGCATTTTCCTTTTGTCCCTATTTCTTTCTCCATTTCTCTCTCCTGCACCTCTTCATCCCATCAGCTAGATTCTACCTCTCCTACAAAGCAGTAAATTTAATACGAATCGGAGAAAACATTTCTTCACTCAACGTGTAATTAAACTCTGGAATCCATTGCCAGAGAATGTGGTAAAGGCAGTTAGCAACATAAAATGTGTAGAACATTTTCAGGATCTTGCCAGGTGTTTGTGACCTAGATTGGCCACTGTTGGAAACAAAATGCTGGGCTTGATGGACCTTTGGTCTGTCCCAGTGTGGCAATACTTATGTACTCCTTTCACGCTCTCTCCCCACCCTCCAGTCCTCAGTTTCCAATTCTTCACCTCTTACCTATCTAGTAATTTTCCATCTTCCACTCCCACTTCTCCCCAGTCAACCCATTCTCTCTTCTGTCTCCCATTCCTTCCCCAGTCTTTTCTTCCTCCTCTGTCTTTCACTATATTCACAGTCCTCCCCATCTCTCATATAACTTCCCTCTGTCTCTGCTCCATCTAATTCCCTTTTACTCATTCCCCTAGATGCCAGTCATTTCTTCTGTCTGTTATCTTCTACTTAGATTCCTATACTCCCTTTCATTTTCTCTATTTCCACCTTCTATCATACCTTCAAAGACTCACCACCCCTTTCTTTTCTCTTACCCCATCCCCAGCACCTCCATATCCTTCACAGTTTCACACCATATCTCCACTCCACACCATGCTTCTATGACTTGTCTCAAATGCCCCAGCCCATTTCGCACACCTTAAAAATACCCCCACCCAGTTGTCTTGTCCTGACTGCCACACAGCCCATGAATCCCCATTCAATCTCTTAGTCCCCATTCAGTCACAAAATCCCCATACTTCTGTCCAATCCCAAGACCCTGTTCTTCATAATCTTCAAGGCTCCACCTAATCTCAATTATAAAAGCCATTTTCAGCAGTGGGAGTGCTTCTCTTGTAGTGACACCATCAGTGTTGTTCAAAGTTTTAGGTCAAAGTACTTAAGTACAAGTACAAATACAGTGAACAGCACATTAAAAAATGTGCTTACATGAAAGTAAAAAAGTTATTGCCTACTATAATACTATTAATGTAAAATTACCACAACTACAATGAATGCAACTAATATTAATGCTTTATCCCAACTTTATTACAACTTCATTGCTCAATTTAATCCACTTTGCTTTTAGTAAAACTACCTTTTGAAAATGACTGTCACTCACGTGAGAGTGCACTTGTGAGTTTTTAATCCGGCACAGCTAAAAAGGTGTTCAGCAACTGCACTAGCAGAAAGCGGATTGGGTAGTCTGATAATAAAAGTTCCTCCAAATCAGACCAGGTTGCAATATTACTGATATCTTCTGATTTGGTCTGCAGGTATTGATCAGGGGAATCTCTGTATAAAACACTTGATTTCCTTATGGCAAAGGATGTTTTTACCATCATCATTATCATTACCATCTGCATTAGAAGTGCTGCCTAATTCATCACTTGCATCTTCATCTGCATTATCATTGTCATGCTGTCTAATTACAGAGAAAGCTTTCACAAGGTTGGAATCATTGTCTGCTGTTCTAACAAATTTTCGACTAATGGCAAACTCTGTTTTAATATCTTCAAGAATTTATGCGAGAAAGTTAAATGTGTGGGAACCCTTAAGTTCAGACAATGGACAGTCTTGATGATAGAGACATATACTACTACTACTACTACTTAACATTTCTAAAGCGCTACTAGGGTTACGCAGCGCTGTACAATTTAACATGGAAAGACAGTCCCTGCTCGAAGAGCTTACAATCTAAAAAACAAATGTACAGTTAATCTGAAAGGTCAGGCAGATTGGGGCAACCTATATGTTCGAAAGGTTAGGTTCCGAAAGCAGCATTGAAGAGGTGAGCTTTAAGCAAGGATTTGAAGATGGGTAGGGAGGGGGCTTTGCGTAGGGATTCAGGAAGACTGTTCCAGGCATAGGGTGAGGCAAGGCAAAATGAGCAGAGCCTGGAGTTGGCAGTGGTGGAGAAGGGTACTGAGAGGAGCGATTTGTCGTGTGAGCGGAGGTTATGGGCAGGAACGTAGGGGGAGATGAGGGTAGAGAGGTAGTGAGGAGCAGCAGACTGGGTGCATTTGTAAGTAAGGAGGAGAAGCTTGAATTGGATGCAGTATCTGATCGGAAGCCAGTGAAGTGACTTGAGGAGAGGGGTGATATGAGTATATCGGTTCTGGCGGAATATAAGACGTGCGGCAGAGTTCTGAATGGATTGAAGGGGGGATAGATGGCTGAGAGGGAGGCCAGTGAGGAGCAAGTTGCAGTAGTCGAGGCGAGAGGTAATGAGAGCGTGGACGAGAGTTCGGGTGGTGTGCTCAGTGAGGAAAGGGCGAATTTTGTTGATGTTGAAAAGGAAGAAGCGACAGGATTTGGCAGTCTGCTGGATATGAGCAGAGAAGGAGAGGGAGGAGTCGAAGATGACCCCGAGGTTGCGGGCAGATGAGACGGGGAGGATGAGGGTGCCATCAACTGAGATAGAGAGTGGGGGAAGAGGAGAAGTGGGCTTAGGTGGAAAGATGAGGAGCTCGGTCTTGGACATGTTCAGCTTCAGGTGGCGGTTGGACATCCAGGCAGCAATGTCAGATAGGCAGGCAGATACCTTGGCCTGGGTCTCTGAGGTGATGTCTGGTGTGGAGAGATAGAGCTAGGTGTCATCAGCGTAGAGATGATACTGGAAGCCATGAGATGAGATCAGTGAGCCTAGGGAAGAGGTGTAGATAGAGAAGAGAAGGGGTCCGAGGACAGATCCCTGGGGAACACCAACAGATAGTGGGATGGGAGTGGAGGAAGATCCATGAGAGTGCACCCTGAATGTGCGGTGGGAGAGATAGGAGGAGAACCAGGAGAGGACAGAGCCCTGGAACCCAAATGAGGCCAGAGTGGCGAGAAGTAGATCGTGATTGACAGTGTCAAAAGCGGCAGAGAACAATTCTGTTCATCAAGAATTGCATCCAGCTTCAACTTCATCTTCGCGTCAAAGTGACCCAATCATTGCTGTTCTATTTGGATAGAGACCAGTAATCACTTCAACAAACACAGGCAACTCCACTGAACAGCAAAACTTAAGATGAGATGATCCACTGCTTGTGTGATGAGGTTTGCAATAGCAAAATCCTGTTCCACATTTTGCTGTTTTACTTGGTTTACTGAGGAATCGTCATTTACATCTTGCTTCCGCTTTTATTTTTTACTTTTAACTGCAAGCATCAGATGTAACTGAATAAAAGTTGTAAAAAGTGGGAACATTATTACTTCAGTAAAAGTAAAAAATATTTCCTGTACAAGTAAAAGTGACAACAATTTTACTTAAGTACAGTAACTAGTTACATTTACTTAGTTAATATACAACACTGGAGACTCATACCTTCTCTCTAATGCCCCCTCCCCCCTCCCTAGGTTCATCCCATCTCCCTTAACCCTCACATGCTCCCCATCCATATGAATATCCTTTCTTTCTTCTTTCAACATCCCTCTCCTCACTAGTCTCCTTTCTGTACCCCACCATCTCTGCCCAATCATTGGATTTAACAGAAGAAGAAAGAGTGCCTGCCAGGGAGTGGAAGGGTTCCTCATGCCTCTCCTCCTCCTCTGCAGTCAACAATGGTAGTGATCATGGTCACAGTGGAGAAAGCTGAACCCCACATTTCTGGGCCAAGCTGGCAGCAGTAATCATGGCCACAAGGAGCGAACAGGATTCATTATTTCCATTCTGGGCCAGTGGCAGCAATGATTTTTTTTTTTGTTACATTTGTACCCCGCTTTCCCACTCTTGGCAGGCTCAATGCGGCTTACATATTATATACAGGTACTTATTTGTACCTGGGGCAATGGAGGGTTAAGTGACTTGCCCAGAGTCACAAGGAGCTGCCTGTGCCTGAAGTGGGAATCGAACTCAGTTCCTGAGGACCAAAGTCCACCACTCTAACCACTAGGCCACTCCTCCACTCATTTGAAGCATAGTTGTTCAGGATACAGTGGTGCGATTGCAAGTAGGGGCGGGGAAGGATGCAACATTTTCATCTACTTGTAAATCACGGTTTACTTGTGGATGCCATTTACATAGCAGCAACAGTGATCTTTGGAGGAGCTGGGATGAGGGGAAGCGGGATTAGGAAATGGTTCTGAGAATTTCAAATATCTGACTTCCTGCTTTTCCACCTTCCCCAATCAGCAGGCATATGTGACTATAAAGGAAAGCATGGGCTTCCTTGTCTATGTCAGATTTTTGGTAACACACTTTCCAAATTCTGGTGACACACTAGTTCGTCCTGACACACTGGTTGAGAACCACTGCAGTACAGCCCCTTTTGCTGCTCCATATATTACACAAGTTGCCTATTCATTTAAACTTTCTTGTTTACACCAGGTTTGGAGCTGTATATCAAAGTTGGTTGTATGATGCAGGCTCTCTTCTCCCTTATCATAAATAGGCAATACTTCTAGAAATGCTGCAGTGACAATTATATAAACTGCCACCCATATTTGGGTGCCCCGATGAGGCACAGTTCATACAAATTCTATAGCAATATTTGGGTGCCCAGATTCTACTATAGAATACTAGTATGAATGGGCATTGGCACCCACAAAATGTACACATGCCCACTTATGGGCAGGTCAATGACTGGAATAAATTGGCAGGCATAAATGCAGCATACTATGAGCATATCATATACTGCAGACTTAATTATCCAATGTAAACAGGAGCAACCTGTTATTGGATAAGTGAAAAGTCGGATAATATGGAAAACATTGCAAAACCCCCTCAAACAGTACATAAACAAAGGCATAGACTTCCCAGTTTGTTCTAAAACAAAGATTTTTAATAGAATTAAATGCGATGACATCACCGGGGGGGGGGGGGGGGGTGTCAGATATGCCGGATGGTCGGATTAGCAAAGGACGGGTATAAGTTGCATATGCCAGTGGGATACACAACCATGTCCCACCCAAGTTCCGCCCACACGTACACCCCCCTTGCAGATGCACACAGTGCCATTTACATACATCCATACAGATTAGTGCTTAGGGCAAATGTGCCCATAAGTGGCAATTATGATGCCATTCATGTGTGCATGTGGCGCCTAGCTGCTGGCACACTATTATAGAATTTCCATTTATGTCTTTACTATTGATTTAAAACTCTGTTCCAAATTCTGGAAATCCCCTTTCACCACAGAGTTATTGTTTCTAACCTGGTTATTTGCTCACAAATGCAGTATAACTTCATTTTTAGAATCCTTACTTTTCCTATAAGTTCGCCTACTATTTGGCTTGAGTTCCTGAGAGCTGAGGATCCTCGGAGGTATCTCATCTTTTGATGTCCCTTGAGTTGGGTTTCCAAGTTAATGCCTCTGTCTGATAATGGAGTCTCCTAGTGGTAGGAATTTTCTACTTTGAGATCTTTTGACATTGTCTTGAGGATTTGGAGTGCACTAGGTCAGCCTTCAGCTCTAGGACAACTTCCACTTTCACCATCATTTATCAAAGCAACAAGAGTATTTTGTAGGTGTTTCATGTGGGGAAATGGGTGTTTGTGTCACAGGTCATACTCTACCAGAGCCCAAAGTAAGCTATTTATTCTGGGGTTGTTTAATTCTCTGTGGGAGAGGGGGTAAATGTCTTCATTTTCTATTGTGAATTACAGCTAATTCTTTTTTGAGTTGATCACATGGAGTGAGTTCTAATCCTCCACATGGTTTGCCACCACACCCATTGTACTGAGGAATATGTTAAATTGACTGTTGGGTATTATATAGGGCAGCTGTATAATGACAAAGAGCAGTAAGCTGTGATTACCACATTTGAAGATTTTAAATGCCTTGACTAAACTGAGTACAATTCCAATCTCTTATTTACAAAACCACATTAGGGAAACCAGAGAGGCTAGAGAGTTTTTTAAAAACATACAGGCATACATTCCATTAAGTTGTAATTGATTTCAGTAGAAGAAGACAAAGACAGAAATTAGCAGCACCGTTTTTTTTAGAGTAAGCAAAGCAAAGCAAAAAGGCAATCTGCTTTTTTTAAAATGCTGACTGTTGCCAGCTACATTAGCCCTGGATATTTAGTGCCAAGCTATGTCTGAGCATCTGCACTCAATATCCAGAACTAATTGTGATTGTCCTGGCTGCTGGGACTCACATAACTTTGACAATGTTCAGCCTTTCCAATGCCCCTCCCAACCCCCACACTTGGAATATCCCTCCCTTCTGATCCCTCTTCCACCCACCCAAAACAGCCCCCTTGTTTCCGATCCCCATCCCTATAGCAAACACGGAACCCCCTCCCCCACACATGGGCCTACCTAGGATCCCTGATGGTTCAGTGAGGTTGGTGGAGGCAAGAGCAAACCCCATTCACTCCTGCTCCAAGCAGCTGCCACACCAAACTGGCGGCTGCAACTTCTAGCATTTCTAAATTCACCCGGTTAGCTCTGAATACTGCCATTGCACATATAACTGCTGGCTCCTTCCCAACTTCGCCGCCGTACCACCCCAACCTGCCCACTTTAAAACTGGCCAGTCAGAGATAATATTCAGTGGCAGTGTCTGGTTGAGTGATGTTGAATATTGACATTTGAGCAGCCCCAAGCGATTTAAGCAGAATTAGAGAACTCTTTGAAGCTAGTATCCAGTCTATCCTCAGCTCTGATTATTCTTATAGACTCCTAGGATGCCTAATTTCTTGTAGTCTCACATATTTTAAAGTCACTCCTTCCATAATTATTCCCAATTATATCCACTCATATTTTTTCTGAAATCAAGGTCTTCTTGTTAACCCACAGCATTTTACTTTTTTCTTGCCTGTCTGTCTAGATTGTAAGCTGCAAGAATAAGGGAGTACCTCCTATGTGCCTCTATTCAGCACAGCATACATCTGATTTGTGCAATACAATTAATAATATAATAACAAGCCAAAAACACTTGCTTGCACCTCAGTTGGTTTACAGCCTCATATAAATATGATTTAACACACACACACTTCATAGAAAACAATGGGGAAACATCAAAAGGAAAGGACACATATAAGACCTACTGGACTAGATTCTATATATGGCGTCTGAAAAATCAGCATATTCTGTAAACCGCGCCTAGATTTAAATGTGATTTATAGAATATGCCTAGCCAGTTTATAGAATACCTAACTCTAGGTGTATCCCTTTATGCTAAGTAAAACTTGGTGTAAATACCGGCGCTTAAGTTAGGCATAGAGCAGGAGTATTCTATAACCGTGCGTATAGATTTTGGAACACTCACGGTCCACCCATTCCACGCTTATGGCCACGCCCCCTTTCCGGCAGTATGCTTTAGAATTTATGAGCACCACTTTACAGAATACACCTAGCAAGTTGTAGGTGTAAATTATATTTAATGTCAATTAGTATCAATAATTGCTTGTTAAGTGGAAATTATCGGCACTGATTGGCTTCTTAAGTAATTAAATTGCACTCGCAAATCCAGAATACGACCAAAGGCTTAGAAAGGTACAATGCAAGAACAGCTGAGTGTTGAAAGATAAACTATTCAAAAATAAAACTCTCACTTTTTCCATGTCAGTGTTCTACCTTCTCATTTCTTGCTGAATAGCTCTTTCATCCATAAAGACATAACACTGGCAGCTCATACAGCAAAGCATACCTTTTCATTTATTCATAACTTTCCAGCAGTCCACTCCTGTAATTTACTTGGGGCCTACTTGTTCACAATAGCATTCAAAACATCAGCCCTGGATAGGTACTCAGACGGCAATACTATAAAGACTTTTTTGTGTATAAAACTGGTTTATACATAGAAGAGAATCTTATCAAATTACCCCATAGGTTGCACATGAAGGTTACAAGAAGTTGTGGAGGATGGCGGGGAGGCCGGGGCTGCGGGAAGCTGTCATTTCAATGCAGGGGGAGGGGGGAGCGGCAGCAGCGACCTTGGGGGGGGGGGCGGCGTCGGAAGGGAAAAAAAAGCCAAGTGCACGTCAGGGACATCCTTGAAGGACGTCCATGTTAGGCACTTTAGAAGGACGTCCCTGACGAGCACTTGGGACACGCAGCTTGTGCTTTTTTTTTTTTTTTACATGGCTGTTAGGCAGTTTCCCACTGGTCTCCATGGGTCCGTTCACAGCAGCCCCAGCCTAACGAGAGGTGCAGACCTCATGTTAGGTTTTCCACGGTAAGGGGAATCGGTAAACGTTAGTGCATCTCATTATAATAGCCTTGCAATGGTAGTGCAGCTCATTATAATAGCCTTTGGATCATTTGCATTCTGTTTTCGTTAGCTGCTACCGTGATAGGAAAATGGCTTTTTGTGCATGCCACGGTTTACTACTTGCTCGTTAATGACTCGTTAAGTTTAGTGCATCTTGGCCTCAGGGGGCTGCACCGGCTTATTGCACCTTATGGAAACAATTTCAGGTGTTTGTATCTGATAAGTCTGCAGACACAGGGATGGGGGTGGGGTAGGGGTGGAGGATAAATGAGGGCTTTGCGGGTTTGTGAGCTATTGATGTGACAATGGAAGTGTTTGCAGTTACCACCTGCTTATTCTTCTGCCAGATTGTGCTGTTCTGCTCTGTCATCACTTTTTGAATAAAAAAGAGTTAAAAAAAAAAAAACAATACAGGAAAAATACAGGAAGTATACAATTCATCCTCACAGCAATGGCAAGAAAATGAATATATGGTAAAAATGTGAAAAGCAGAGAACATAACCAAGATATAAAAGGTATAAGTGGAAGAAAAGATAACAAAACTGTATAGCAAGGTGATGCCATTTCCAGGTACATCAGGCACAGAGGAACTGCAGAAGTCAGATTGCTAAAACTGAGAGGAGAAAAGTAGTAATGGATTGACACATTTCAATAGCCAACAGGTAAGTGCATTATTTTGGCTTTATTATCTAAGAAGTTACATTATTAGATCAGGGATACAGGAGTTCAGGCCTGGAGTGCCTGAAAGAGGCCATTTTTCAGGCCTAATAAATATGCATAAGAGAGATTTGCATTCAATAGAGGCACTGCATGCAAATTTATCTCATGCATATTCATTGTTGTATATCTTGAAAATGAGACTGACCTGTTGTGTCCTGAGGACCAGGTTGAGAACGCCTGCCCTGAATTACTGTTTTCTGCTGCAGGAGCACCTCCATCGAAGTCCCAGTCCAGAAACAACTGACACCAAACTCTCTCTCTCTCTTTCTCTCTCTCTCTCTCTCTGTTTGTATATTTTGTGTGATAGTGGGAGAAAGGGAGAGGGAGGTGGAGAGAAAATCATGGATTTAAGGATGAAAGAAAGAGAGTAGAAAGCAGAACAGAGGGTAAGATTGGAGACAAAGGGAAAGACATATGGCCGCGCTATCTTGCCACCCACTCCTTTCCACTATAAAAGACAAAGTGCAAGGAAGGGGGTGGAGTGTTGTTGATGGGGGCAAAGGGAGAAAGTGAAGGAATGGGGTGACAGAAAACAGAGCACAGGGCATAACTAAGGGTAGAGAAAGGTAAGTGCAGGAGTGAAAAGGTTGGAGCCAGAGAAGAAAAGTAGGAGACAGGGTGAGAGAGAGGCTGGAAGCTTTTGGGCAAAATGTGCAGGGGGACTGGGAAGGGATATTTCTTGCATTCTAGGGCCAGAAGATATTATGTTCAGTCACCAAGTCCTTCTTACTTTTCTTATGTGGGCAAAATAAATTATGTTGGACACTTTTCAAGCAGAGTCCACAGGATGTTGTGCACATCCTTTGGTGAGTGTATCCTTTTGAGCTGACTTTCGAAGATTTTGGAATGAGTATTAGCCTATTAAGGACATGGAAAGAGATATAGACTTGCACTGGATAACAGGAGAGCAAGATACAGAAGGTGGACACCTGCCTGGTGTTCTGAGTAAGGGCACCCCAACCTACCCCACTTGCCAACAGGAATTCTGGTGTTATGAAGGGGGTGACCATCTCATCCCATCCCTCTCCTCATGCAGCAGATTGCCTTGAGCCAACATGGCTGCTGTGATCCCTTGTACCTTCTGAATGTTAATTTTTTACCCCAATGTTTTCAGCCCTCTCTAAAAGCAATACGAATCTTCCTTTTTTTTTCATATAAATCTTCATATGCATCGTCCTTCTCCTTCATTAGCTCACAACTATGGAATACTTTGCCAAAAGCTATAAAAAACCATTCAAGACCATCTAAATTTCATGAAATCTCTTAAGACCATCCTATTTAGAAAAGCCTACCCTAAAGACTCAGCCAGTGTCACCACTTTTTGATGCACATCAACTTAATGATAATCTTGGACTCACTTCCCTTCCCACCTTTCTCCTTGTTTTCCCTGATCCCTTTTGTTCCTCCTCTTTCCTCCCCATTCTTTCTTATGTAGGATTTATCTTGTATTAGTTTAATTTACCGGATCGGCGTCATCAGCCTTTGCGGTACGATGTAAGCCACATTGAGCCTGACGCTGTTTGGAAAATGTGGGGTATAAATGTGATAAGAAATAAATAAATATGTTCTTATTTCAGGTATTTTACTAAGATACATGTTTGTATCCCACTGGATATATTTGGTGACCCAATCTAAAGGCCCTGTTTACTAAGGTTAGTGTTTTTAGCGTGCCTACACTTAGCCTATAGGGATATTGTAGGCACATACATGGTTAACGCGTCTTTAAAATGTTAATGTTCCTATAAAAGTTTAATGGAGAAAAAACATTTTTAATAGTAGAGCTTTATAATAAGAGAATTGCTTTTAGAAAATGAATTTTAAATATGTTTTTTACACTAGTAAAGTTACAATAGTTCAGATCATTTACAATAACGTAAAATTATTTCAGAAGCCTGCCTAGATCCATTAACACAAATATAGTTAAATAGAATATTGATGAAATTAAAGTACAAAGCTACCATATCATTTAAATGTTTTCTTAAGTGTGTGACTTTAATTTACTACTGAATATTCCTTTTCCACTGAAGAAGTTACACACAGAGCCTCCACTATTACTTATAATTATATAATGAACTTCCAAATTAATTTAAGAAGAAATTGAAGCTTTTCAATTTGTGACACCTTTCATTAGACCAACATAGGAATTATTCACAGATGAGGATGCAGCTGTCCCTTCTGTATATGCAAAGCTGAGAGAGAAAATGAAGATTAATTTCTTTAGCAGATTCTGTGATGAGAGAATTAAGTACATTTATAGCAGAGAACACTTTAACAAAATTCCATTCCATGGTAACATGATATAGTAGATGACAGAACATGGGGGTAATTCCATAACAGGAGATGGCTGTGTTATTCCTGTTTTGTAAATGCCTTCATAAAATGGCTTGCACAATGATTCCTAATAGTATATAAAATTTACCCCCACTCCAAAGATGATGTAAATGTTTGCATTTTACTCTTTAGGGGTAGTTCTATAATGGTCTTTCTGCCTGCAAAGCTTGTTTTCCAATGACAATAAAGGAGCAGCTAGGGAGAAACCACAAAAGGATAAATTACCAAAGCAATCACAAATGAAAAATTAAAGGGATTTTTTAAAATACTATGAAAAGAAGAAAATAAAAACCTCAGTATAAATCAATGTAAACAAGTATATTTTAAAACAGCATTCTATAGCTGAAAACATCACAGGTCTATAAAAACATCCTATATAAGCAAGAGGAAAGAAATGTTATATCAGACAAATATGGGGACTTCTTCCAAATAATACAGTCCTCATCAAAGCATCATAATTCAAGAACTGAATTTTTTAGCCAACAATGGCCATTGTTTTCCTAATTATTGGCTGCATCAGGGCACTTAATCCAGTATACTGCAAACCAAAAATGAAATCACGCTGTGATTTTTTTTTTTTTCAATAGTCCAAGTCTTAATTTCAAAAAGAATTTTAAAAATGTTTTTATCATTGCATCCGTCCTCACCAGAATCATTCATATTACATTCCATGTATACTGATCTTTTTCTCATTACTTCAAACCATTATTACAAAAATGCACTCGGCTTGTCATATGCCACCCCAACATTGAACCGATGGTAGTCAGCATTTCTGTTTTTAAATGCAGACCATCACCAGCTAAATTAGCTCAAAATATTCAATGCTGATCTACCGGGCCATGTTCCAGCCAGGATCCGCAAAAGGGGATATCAGGTGCCCCCCCCCTTCCAAATCCAATCTATTCTCTGGCCCTCCAACATTTCCAGACCCCCCCTACCTCCTGGCCCCTCTTCCCAACAAGAAAGGGTCTCCCTCCCAGGCCTACCTTAAGTTGCATGGTAGTTCAGTGGCTAAGTGTGGTAGGAGCAAACCCCATTACTCTAGCCTAAAATTGTCCGAGACCTCTAGTGGTAGTCTCATAGTACTACCGCCATGGTCAGCCCCTAACAGTAATACCACTAGTCACGACTGTCATTTGTAAGTGGCTAACCAGGGTTCACGCTTGCCCCGCTTATCCTCTGGACCACCGTGGAAGTTATGGAAGGCCTGAAGAATCTATTGTTGAGAGAAGTGTCCAGAAGGGTAGTCTTAATATGTCAGGGGCATCCCAGGAGGGGGGAGAGCAACAGGGGCAGCTACAGGCCAGTACCCGAAAGCTATACAGTTGCTGGCCGTCACTCACTGCTGACACCTGCACAGCTAAACGAGTATAGTTAGGACTACACATAAGGCTGTTCTATCTGCTCACTTACCTATGCAGCCACTGGAATTGAGTATTGCTAGCATCCATTAACCCCTAGCTCCTCCATGACTCCATCTCAGAATGCTCCACTCCTGTCAGGAGGAAGCTGAGGAGTTGGATGGAAGGAAAAGTGAATGGTGAACAGACAGTTTGCTTTCCTGAAAGAAAGGGGCAGGGCAGTACTGCATGCTTTGAGCCAAAATAGGAGATTCTGTTTTGCAGGGATGGGGGAGCAAGAAGAAAACCCACAAAGCTGGAGAGCAAGGAAAGGGACCAATAGGATCATTGCCTGAGGCTAAAACACAGTGTATGTCACTAGGAGCATTGGAAAAGGAAGATCCAACCCCACATACCTTGGCTGATGGGGGGCCCCAACTCCCGCCATCTAAAGCCTTTCTCAAGCACTGTTCTCTGTGCATTGCCTGCCCTACTTCCCCTCACATCACATGCATGCTCAGTGAAACTGAGCATGCACGGTTTGCACATGCTCAGTTTCACTAAAACTGAGCACGCATGTGATGTGAGGGAAAGCAGGGCAGGCAATGCACAGAGAACAGTGCTGTAGAAAGACCTCAGCTAGCATGGGTGGAGGACCTCCACCAGCCAAACCAGGGGCCCTGGATCCAATTGAGGGGCCCAGGCCCCCAAGGACCCCCCCCCCCCCCCCATAGCTATGCCACTGGCTACAACCAATAAGTTCTAAGCAGATAACAGCAAGAGAAAGAGTATACACCAGATAATTATAATCACAATCTTATAAAACAAAATTTGGATCCGACCTCACATGATATTTGTATCATCAGTTCAAAGAGAAGTCAGGTTCATTTCACTAGTGCATCTTTGTTATTTACCGCACAGGAAGAATGGCTGATAAGGATTCATTTGTGATAACATCAAAAAGCAAAGCATCAGTAAGCCACAAGCAATACAAGTAATCAAACCTAGAATGTATGCCAGTGGGAATGTACAGTGGCATTGTGTCTGATATTTACATCTCTGATGTTGTCTATAACTGACTAGTAGTGATGAGATAGTAGAACATTATAATCGTGAACATAGTCATGATGGTAACATTGAAACCATATTGGCACAAAGAGCTGTATCCATAATGGGTGAAGTTTTGGCAACAACAATAGCAGTTACCAGTTCTGTAAGCCCACAGCTGGAAGCCAGTGTTCTTAGAGCACTACTGAAGTGGGAATCAGTGAAGTCAACAAGCAAACCTTATGTCCCTGGATTCTGCTGCCAGACCAGTTCTACCTATTGACACCAACCTTGTAATTCCACAGTACTTTGAAGATTTTATTCTATTCGACTCTGGACCAGGTGAGAACTGAGTCATACTATTGCACTGAACTTGTGCAAGTGAACCACCAGGCAAGTGGTCAAGTAAGCCTGTTCACATTGTGGGGAGAGGTTTGCATTTCGGAGGTTGGGTTGGGCGTCTTTTGTTGCTTTCTGGGGGTGATGGGAGGGGAAGTGAACATCGGAAGGGGCTCATATACTTATGTGGTTCCCAGATGAATATTGGGACTTACATAAGTGTCTTAAACAGGTCTCAGCTGAATATCAGCTGGGGCCCACTTAAGCTTGGGCAGCTAGCACATGCTAAATTAGCCCCAGATATTTAATGCCAGTGGCTGGACATGGCCTGGCATTGAACATCTGAGGCTAATTCTGCCCACTGTGATCAGCCTTTACAAAAATACTCACTGTTCTGGGCTGAATATTGACCCCCTAAGTTTATTAGATGAGCAACTTTCAAAACAAATAGGGATCCAATTATTCATTCAAATGCCTGACATGTTACCACACGAACTGCCTGCCAAAGGGGCAAATGCAGAACACCTTTGTGAAAAATATGATCCCACCTGTGGTGCAATTACCTGAAATTTTCAAACGTTGCTCACAGCAGGCTCCCAGAGCACATTGAAGGCTTCAAATGCTGCCTGTCTGCAATGTCGCTTCTTGTTCTTGGATTTACTCTGCACTGTGTCAACATTTAATCTAGCAACATTAATATGACAATTAATCATGTGGACAATTATCCATGTGAAATTTAATAATGTGTCACTTAATCACTGATACATATAAACACTAATCAATTAATCATGTCTATCATTAAACATTACTCAAATAATAATT
Organism: Microcaecilia unicolor; assembly: GCF_901765095.1. Taxonomy (NCBI): domain Eukaryota; kingdom Metazoa; phylum Chordata; class Amphibia; order Gymnophiona; family Siphonopidae; genus Microcaecilia; species Microcaecilia unicolor. The sequence goes on along the minus strand of NC_044031.1, from coordinate 133,145,755 downwards.
GAGCGTCCTTATTGGACTTTTACATTTATCAAATTTATACTCTAAAACCAAATGAGATGCTTTAGTGGAATAGAATATTCTTATCAAGCCACAACAGTTTGGGATAGTCTCCTCCAATAATCAAGCAGCAACATTCATATCCCTTTATTTTTGATACATCAAGATGTTTGTATTTCACAACTATTTGATACAGAATTGACAAGGTTTATTTTGTTTTGCATTAATGTAACTGTCCCACTATATTAGCTAGATTTTTAGATGTGTAGCAACCCATCCATTTTTGTGAGTGGGCAAACTATAAATGACTGAGATTAGATCAGAGAAATAGCAATTGACCACTTTTTGCTTACATTGCTGCAGAAATATCACCAGAAATATTCTGAAGGATGACAGCTTCTGCATTTGCATGTCCTTTCTCAAACCTTGTATGAAATTCCAGAACATTGATTGCTGGCATTGGAATAAAGCCTTCAAACTATAATTTCATCCTTAAATGGCATTTTTGTTCTAGCTATACATTCTGAAGCAGTTTTGAAGTGAGTCCAAAATTTAAAAATTAGCTGCATCATAATTCAATCCACAGCCAGGTCATCATCTACCCTACTACTACTTATCATTTCTATAGCGCTACTAGATGTACACAGCGCTATACACTCAACATGTAATAGATAGTCCCTAAATCTGTGTGTGTTCAAAGTATGACAACTGTTCGGGCATCTTCTCATGTCTGAGCATGTTTATAGTTTATTTAGACTTGCTAGACTGCTGTAGCTGCCAGGGCAGGGCAGAGCAGAGCAGTGTACAGACTACAAAAATTCTGAAAAAGGAAAAGAAAGCCAATGATGATATTAGAGTTGAGCACTCATACAGAAAAAGTAAAGAGTAAGGACAAGTGGGGACAGTGGAAGAGGAGTAGAAGGTGGCCTTCAGCTAGTGCAAATCCTTCAGACTGACTCTCCATACACCAGCCTGAAGAGCCAGGCCTTCAGTGAAGACTCACTGCAGAGAGAAAGTGGGAAATTGTTCCAAATGTGTGGTGAAAGGAAGAAAAAGGGCACTGCATCAGGTTGATTCATAGTGAGCAAACTTGGGGCTAGGAAGGATGAGATGGTGATCATTAAAGGAGCGCAGGAACCTAGCAGGTAAGTAGGGGATGGTGAGACAGGCAAGATATCTGTCTCAAATGCAAAGGTAGCCAGTAGAGTTTCACGATTGCCCACAAAATCTAAAGATGTTTTTAATGAATCTGTCACATTCAAACTATCTGGTACATTTAAAGTAGTTCTGTCATTATTTTTCCAACTTTATTCATTTTGAACTTGTGCCAAGTATAATTATTTATTGATTGATTGGGATTTGTTAATTGCCTTCATGAAGAGATTCACCCAAGGTGGTGTACAGTAGATACAGTTTAACATCAAACATACAATTTTGTTAACAGCATAGCAATAGTAAGGCCCCACTTGGAATATTATGTTCAGTTTTGGAGGTAAAAAGACATAAGACTTGAAGTGAAAAGCAGCAAAAATGGTACAGAGCTTGCACCATAAGATGTATGAGAAGACACTCAATGACCTGAATATGTATACCCTAGAGGAAAAAAAGGATAGAGGGTGATATGATATAAATATTTGAAAAATACAAACCAGCCTTTTTCCAGAAGTGGTAGAACTAGAGTGCATGAATTGAGGTTGCAGGGAGGTCAACTTAGGAGTAATGTCAGGAAGTATTTTTCATGGAGAAGGTAGTAAATACCTGAAATGCCTTCCTGCAGGAGGCAGTGCAGATGAAAATGGTAACGGAATTCAAAAATGTATGGGACAAACACAAAGGATTCCTATATGGAAAGAGAGTGGAATTAAAACAAACAGTGGTAAATAGATGGCAACTCTAGTAGTTGGGGAATAAGACCAGTTCTGAGCAGTCCTCTATGGTCTGTGTCCTGATTATGGCTAGACAGACCTTGAATGTCTGGAGTGGTCTTCGACAGCAACTTTAGTTGGGGAATAGGACCAGTGCAGGGTAGACTTCTATGGTCTGTACTTCAAAAATGAGAAGAACAGATCAAGATCAGGTATGCACAAGTTGTATCACATCATACCATATACTATGAGTTTATATGGTTGGGCTGACTGGATGGATCATGCATGTCTTTACCTGCCATCATCTACTATGTTACTATATCTGGAAATCAGCTGGCCTTATGCCCTTATTTACTATGCCGTGTTAGGTATTTAACGCAGATATTAATATGTGCCAAACTGAGCATGACATCACACTGTTAGTGTATGCGGCTCATTAATGGGTCCTTTTACTAAGGTGTGCTGAAAAATGGCCTCCGATAGTGTAGGTGTGGGTTTTGGGTGCTCAGATCCATTTTTCAGCCTGCCTGTAAAAAAGAAGGTCTTTTAAAAATGTTTGCTGAAAATGGATGTGCGGCAAAATAAAAATTGGCACACGTCCATTTTGATCTGAGGCGTTACTGCCAGCCATTGACTTAGTGGTAAGGTTTCACATGGTAACCGAGTGGTAATGACCTACGCGTGTCAAATGCCACTTGACTTGCGTAGCTGATGCGTATCAGAAAATAAAAAGTATTTTTCGAATGCACGCAGTGGATTCATGCCAAAAATGAAATTACCACAAGGGCCACGTGGTAACTGGGCGATAACTCAAAATTGGCACATGTTGGGCATGCATAGGTGCCTATGCAGCTCAGTAAAAGGGTCCCTAACTGTTCATGTTCACTAATTGCTGTGTTAAACAGGTAGCATAGAAAATGCTTTTAGGAGGTGTGAAATGGGAGGGGAAATAGGCAGGGGAAGTTAATACAGAGATTGGTTCCTGCTTATTAACTGCACGCATGACAGAAAGCATGGTACAGTTAGCTACCCTTTCTGAGGTGTAGTTAAATGCAGTCGATGCTATCCACTGTACAGTTCGCATGCAGTATCGAACATTGTAGTGCATTAACGCATGGCAGCCCTCCCAAAGGCTCTGAGAACACCCCCCACAGTTAATGCAGAAGTTTTATTCAAAAGTCTTCCATCAGAAAGTTCAATTAGACAGAACTTTTATTATTCAACCAAAAGGAGTTTGATACCATTCATTTTGGAATACAGCTATTCTACTGTGGTTGCATAGGTCTGCAATGATACATTAGTCTCTGAAACTTAAAATCTAACAGCTGCTAAATCCAGGCCATTCTGGACGCCATTTTGGATTTTAAATAGATATTAATATACCAGAGGTTTTCTTGTTTAATTTGGCATACTAAAATCTGGTCCTTTGTTTTAAAGAGCATTGTTATTACCTGGAATTTAGGGTGATAACTTCACTAAGCTTAGAAAACTTGAATTGCTATAGCAGTCTTCATTGTTTTATTTGATTAGCTCTCTGCCTACAGCTCTGACAGCATGAGAGACAGTATAAAGGATGCATGTCTTTGTAAGTTGTCAGATTGATTAACTCCTCTTGGCTTTCTTGATGAAGTCTGGTAGCATGGAAGATGATGAGAACCCTACAGAGGACTCAAAGTGCTGCCGAGGCTGCTGCTGCCACCAGGTCGTTCACCTCCATTACAGCATCTCATTCAGGATATCATTTCCACTCTACAGTTACTTCATTGACTTCTTGTCAAGCAGAGTAATGATTGTGAAATTGTTTTCTTGACCTGTAAATAATTGGATATTCTTGAACCAAATTCCTACCTGCTTGACCCATTCCCCCATGTGTTTAAGAGGGTATTTTTTTTATTGCACCAGTTCTCTTTGTTCACATTCCCAAATGCAATCTGTTGCCCTAGGGTCAAGGAATATTCATTTAGTTTCTCTACTCTTCTGCTTTAAAAAATAATTTGAAATTACAGGGGGCAAAGGTTTTAAAATGTACTGCTTTCTATTTGAAGTTTGAGGTGAACTTTATCTGACTAAAATTTATTGTTTGTTATATGTGGCTAGTAATTTTCTCTTTCCTTGTCAAACACATACCTACGCTACTTACAGTGTCCACAGTAAAAAGAAGGTTCTGGTTCACAGTGACTTAAGGTTTACTGATGTGAATTGTAGCCTAAAATCCTCTATTAACAAATTAGAGGATAATTTTTATAAGTCATTTTCATCCCATAAATGGTAAATGGGCTCTTATAATATTACGTCATGTCTAAAAGCGTGTGCAATGCAAGCCAGTAGATGTGCACAGGAGCAGAGTTTAGGTGGAACAAGATGGAGTCACAATTTATGTGCAAATTTTATAACATATACACGTAATTGTGTAAAGTACATGCTAACCTTTACACCTGCTCTCAAGTAGTCATACCCCTTAATTCTATAAAAGTTGCCAAAAATATTGCATGCAAGCCCAATTTGCGCTTGCAATTTAATTGAATAACGAGCCAATTAGTACCAATAATTGGCTTTTTAGTAAGCCTAGAAAAGGGGGCACAGAAATGGGAAAGTCATGAGCATTTCAGGGCAGAACATGGGTCTGGATTCCAATTACGCTCACGATGATAGAATAAGGGTGTTCCACGCATAAATTTAGGCAGGGCTATTTACACCACATTTTCATTGGTGCAAATGGACGTGCCTAAATTTAAGTGTGACCTCTGTGCATAAGCTCTATTCTATAAACCGTGCCTAACTTTAGGAGCGGCTTATAGAATAGTGCCAATTGTTTAGGCTCGATTTATAGATTTCACCCCCTAATATCTGTCCCTTGAATATAGATGCTATTTCTGCTGGATTTTTGCTAGTATTTAACAAGTCACACAGGCACCTATGTATCTTTATAAAATAGCCCCAGCACAGGCACCTTTAACCTTGTCCACTTAACTTTGCTGCCATGTTATAAAAAGACTCTCTTCCACAGTCCCACCCTCTGAAAATGCCTGGAAACAAAGGTTAACACAAATAAAATAAATATAGGGAAATTCATTTTTACTGTACTAATATATTTCTTGGTTAGCTTTCAGAAATACGATTTTAAAAAAACATTCCAATCATCATCTGAAGGGGAAGGGAAGTGGACTGCAGGATCTGATGGGTGATCAAAAATGACAAGTCCTTTTTTTGTCAGGTCCAAGATGTCTGAACATTTTAACTTCTGACTATAACTCCTGATTATAAACCACAGATGCAGTCATCTGGTCCAAAACTACCGTATTCAGTGTTGCTTTTAATCTTCTCTATCTGTACTGTATGATCTTATGTTTATGTAAGTTGTTTCTCATGTCTAACATCTAGGCCATCTCATCAACATAGCATCCTTCTCAAATACTCAAATATAACAAACCTGAGTTTCTTAACTCCCTAATTTTGAAGAGTTTGTTCGTTTTAATTTCAAAAATCTTAAGCATCTGGAAAGAAACGCAACATGAGAGCATCTTGCACATGCTTGTTCTCTAATGTTCTGTTATTCAATGCAGAAAATGTATAGTAGCATAGTAAATGATGGCAGATAAAGACCTGAATGGTCCATCCAGTCTGCCCAACAGTCACACTCATTATCAAGTCATGATTGAACCAAAAATAATCAAGTATTTTATATCACATTCATTGAAGTTGCTTTCATTCTAATGCAGAATTGCCTGTGAGTTAATCTAATCAATTTGGTGCTTTTGTGGATGGTGATTAATAGGTTGAGTGCCTTTACAGGAGGGGCAGTTCTGTGGAGCCTTTTGGTAAAATCAAAAACCAGAACACTTTTTTTTGCTTTGGAGTGCTTCCAATGAGCTAAATTGTGAATTTTCACATTTGGTTTGATTCATGGATTCTAATCTGACCTTACCTGTGTCCTTCTCTTAATATCTCTTTGATAATCTGCTGACTTTTACCACCACCTATCCTATAAAAAAAACCCTCCCTTTCTTTTCTCTTGCACTATATATAGGAATATCAAGAGGCAAGTATCTCCAATACATCCTAATTGGTCAGTCCTGCTCATTCATATCCCTTAACACAGTTCATCTTTTCTCACTTGTGAATCACATCAACATGACTTTCATTCAATGCAATACATGTTAGGCTTTAGTCCTAAATCAAACAATCTGGAACCTTAGAGCGTGCTCCATCTGTCTCCAAATATCAGCTGTAAAATATGAGATCAACAACCTCAAGACAGAATTGACTACAATTAAGGGCAAGCACACAGGATTACCCAATTCCCAGCCAATTTACTACCAGCAATGCCACAGCGAATAAAGCAACAGAGGAATAGATGGGTCACAGTAGGCTCATGTAGATTAAGACCTGTGACACAGAAGCACTCGCCCTCACAACCTTTGCCCCTGTATAATTCCTTTGCTGCATTGGAACATTATGATGCTGAGAAAAGAAGTACTGAGGTGGAACCACAGACAAGGAATATAGCACAATCCAAGAAACATCCCCATAACAATGTCAGATCAGTGCAAAGCAGAAAATTCTCACTGCTAGGAGACTTCACTATCAGAGGCATTAAATAAGCAACACAGTTCAAGAGTCCCAACCTAGTGAAATGCCTTCCAGGATCTTCAGCTACCAGAAGTAACAACCAAATACTGAACAAGATCTCAGAAGAAAGCAAGGATTCTAATATAGATGTTGTAATCCACCTGAGGATAAATGACCTGGCCAAAAATAACAAGTTTAGAGCACAGAAAGCATTCCAGAAGCTTGGGGAGGGATTGAAGTCGTCGGTTCGGACTGCAGCTTTTTCTGAAGTAATTCCTACATGTGGGAAGGGAGAGGAAAGACTATAAAACAGAGGAATTCAATAAATGGCTTGAATCTTGGTGTACAGAAGAAGACTTTAGATACATAAGAGGATGGGGTAATACTTGGAAAAATAATAGGCTGTACTCTAATGATGGGCTACATCTTTCTGTGACAGAAAAAAGGATCCTTGGGGACAATTTCAGACAGTATGTTTCTAGGCATTTAAACTAGAGGGTGGGATGACAAAAGGAAACAAGAGAATTAAGAAAGTCACCTCCAGAAAAAACATGATGGCAGAGGGAATGGTCATGTAAATATAGAAAACCATTCAAACTCACTTAGCACATGGACAGCAAAGAACACAAATGCTCATAGTGTAAGTAAAAAGGTTCAAGATTTGCAAGCCCTGTTGCTATTACAGAGACATGGTCCAATTATTTCCATGAATGGGATGTAACCATACCAGGCTATAATCTTTTTAGGAAGGATAGGGAGGGCAGAAGAGGTGGAAGAGTGGTGCTGTATGTGAAAAACAATATCAGAATGACTGAAATGCAGGGAAACTGGGGAAAGAAAGAAGTTATATAGATTGTCCTGGAAAGAAAAGATGGAACCTGTATCCACATGGGTGTTATCTACAGACCTCTGGCAAAAATGAAGAAGCTGGACAAGGATCTGATAGAAGATATCAAAAACTTGGTATGAAAGGGTAGATGTTAATGTTAGGAGATTTCAACTTCCCTGATGTGGATTCAGCAGAATCTGAAAGAAGTAGAGAGACTGTAGATGCCTGTCAAAGCACCTTGCTCAGACAAATGGTGATAGAACCCATGAGGGAAGGGCGATGCTGGATCTAATGCTCACAAATGAAATAAATGTTTCCAATGACCGTGTGGGTGCCCACCTATGTAATAATGATCATCACATGATATGGTTTGATACAAGAGCAAAAGTCAAGTGCGGACGTACAAAACTCAAAGTACTGGTTTTCAGACATGCTGATTATGGTAAAATGGAGGAATACCTGAAGAAGGAACTGATGACATAGGCATAGATGAAGTGGAAGTGCAATGGTCCAAGCTGAAAGCTGCTATAAATATGGCAACTGATCTTTAAACAAGGAGAGTAAACAAAAACAAGAGAAACAGGTAGCCTATATCGTTCTCCAAACAAGTGACTGAAAAAATAAGGGCCAAAGAGGCTTCGTTCAAGAAATACAGAAGAATGCAACAATAGGATCACAGAAAAGATTATTGGATTAAACTCGAAGAAGTGAAGAGGGAAATACAGCTAGCGAAAGTGCAGGCGGAAGAAAAAATGGCTGAAGATATTGAGAGGTGACAAGACCTTTTTCAGATATATTGGGGAAAAGAGAAAAGATAGGAATGGAATTGGTAGACTGAAAGATGTTCAGAAAGGCTATGTGGAGAGTGATGAGGATAAAGCGAATATGCTAAACAAATACTTTGGAATCCTGGAGAAGGACTGCAGTTGGGTGCTGAGGGAGTATATGGAAATGGAGTGGATATTGTGCCATTCATGGAAGAAAATGTTTATAAACAGTTTAAGAATCTGAAAGTGGACAAAGCTATGGGGCTGTATGGGATACATCCCAGGATACTGAAGGAGCTCAGAGAAATCCTGGCAGGATCTCTAAAGGATTTATTTAATAGACTGTTACAGATGTGAAAAGTTCCTTGGGACCGGAGATGAGCTGATGTGGTCCCTCATGACAAAAGCGGAGACAGGGAAGAGCTATGAATCTAGAAGCCGGAAAGCCTCACGTCAGTGGTAGGAAAAATAATGGAGTTGCTGCTGTGCTGAAGGAAAGGATAGTTAACTTTCTAGAAGCCAATGGATTACAGGATCTGAAGCTTTATCAAAGGCAAATCCTGCCAAACAAATTTTGACTTCTTCAACTGGGTGACCAAAGAACTGGATGAAGGACATGTGCTAGATGTAATCTACTTGAATTTCAACAAAGCCTTTTATATGGTCCCTCACAGAAGACTCATAAATAAGCTGAAAGGGCTGAACTTAGGACCCAAAGTGGTGAACTGGATAGGAAACTAGTTGACCAACAGGGGGCAGAGGGTGGTGGTAAATGGAATCCACTCGAAGGAAAGGAAGATGAGTAGTGGAGTGCCTCAGGGGTCAGTGCTGGGGCCAATTCTGTTTAATATAATTGTGAGAGACATTACTGAAGGAAAAGTTTGCCTTTTTGTGGATGACACAAAGATAGCCAATTGAGTGGATACCCTGGAGGGAGTAGAAACCATAAGACCATAAGAAAGGATATCCAAATGTTAGAAGAATGTTCAAGGGTGTGGCAGTTACAATTTAATGTAACTTTGGGTGCAGAAATCCAAAAGAGATATACCAGATAGGAAAGGAGAGATTGGCAAACTCGGCTCAGGAGAGAGACCTTGGGGTGATGGTATCTGAAGATCTGAAAGTGACAAAACAGTGGCCTTGGGCAGAAGGATGCTAGGCTGCATAAAGAGGGGTATAACCAATAGAAGAAAGGAGGTGTTGATGCCCCTCTACAAGTCATTAGCGAGACCCCACTTGAAGTATTTTGTACAGTTTTGGAGGCCCTATCGTACTAAGGATGTAAAAAGACTTGAAGCGGCTCAAAGGAAAGTTATGAAAATGGTATGGGATTTGCGTTGCAAGATGTATGAGGAGATATTGACATGAACATGTACACCATAGAGGAAAGGAGAAACAGAGGTGATATGATACAGATGTTCAAATATTTGAAAGGAAACAAACCTTTTCCAGAGACGTGAAGGTGCTAGAACTAGAGGACATGAATTGAGGTTGAAAGGGGGCAGACTCAGGAATAATGATAGGATGTATTTTTTCACAGAGAGAGTGGTAGATGCCTGGAATGCCCTCCTGTGGGATATGATGGAGATGAAGATGATAACAGAATTCAAAAATGCATGGGATAAATACAAAGGAATCCTGTTTAGAAAGGAATGGATCCAAAGAAGATTAGCGGAGATAAGGAAGCAACACCAGTAATTGGGAAGCAATGCTAGTACTTTGCAAGCTTTTACAGCCTGTGCCCTGATTGTGGCTGGACAGATTCAGCTTCAGCTTCAGAAGTTGGAGAACAAGAACAGTGCTGGGCAGACTTCTATGGTCTATGCCCTGAAAATGGCAAGGACAAATCAAGATCAGGTATACATATGAAGTATCATATACCATAGGTAATGAGTTTATCTTCTACTATGTTACTATGGAGTTAAGAAACTCAGGTTTGCTCATCAAAGGGACATAATTTTGCTGTCTTATCACCTTGTGATCATCCATGAAAACCCCTCCACTGCTACCACAACCTTTTCCCTTCAAATTATCATTAGAGAGATTTTTATTCTTTGCTTATATTTTCTAATATTTGTATCTTAGGCACACTATTCTGACCTTAGGAAAAGGGTCTTTACTCCCTAAAACTGGTTCAGAAATATATTGTTAGTCTGAAAAATTGTTATTGCCTGAGAGAGAGAGAGAGAGAAAGAGAGAGAGAGATTTTATAGTGTTTATTACTGTACAGTCAAATAAATTAATCCCCAAGGCTGTGAGTGGGTTTTGGCTGGCTGACTGTTTGCATTACCTTTTGGAGCCCTGGAATAGTTGACTGTGTGGCATGTTTTTCCCCTGCGTCCTTGATATTTTGTGCTTCCTGAAGGGTTGGGTTTCATGTTTACTGTAAAGAAGCCTCTGTCTCCACTAGAAAAACTGTTAAAATAAAAAAATAAAAATAAAAGAATTAACATGTATAGGTACAACAAAATTTTAAGAAGTTAGTTTCTTGATTAATAATTTAAGTATTCAAGTAGACTGTCAGACATTACATTGGGACTTTAAGTTGTGTAACTGTAGGTATTGCAATACTGTTTAATATTTAAGGTGCAGCAACAGGGGAGGAAGTCAGGGGAATGATTCAGATTGCTTTTTCTCAAACAAGTGTCTTGGTGCCCTGAGTGTTAGGTATGTGATTTACAGTCAGAGGACTGAAAGCTTAAGTGAAAAAAAAATTTTGGACTTTTGAGTCTATGTAATAATTCATTTATACTGTTTCTGTGAGTTAATTAAAATACTCGAAATAAAATGAATTAAAGTGTCATGGGTAGAGAATGGGCATTCTGTGCTAACCGGTTAGTGCATCTACATTACCACACACTAACTGGTTAGGCCACATGCTAATGACAACATTAGTGCATGACCATTAATACAGAAAATAGAAAATCAGCTATTTAACAGCTGTGGTAAAAATGGCCTAAGCGCACGGGAAAGATCCACATTAGGGCACACTAAGGCCACTTTTTGCCACCACTTAGTAAAAAGACCTCTTCACTGGGTACATGGTTAGTATCATATTTAAGGATTTTAATGTTTGGAATAATCGCAGGTATTGTAGGTGCTAGGGTACGTGCTTGTTCAATGCCTGGTATTGTTATAAGGTAATGTTTTTGATGGCTGGAGTATGATTGAAGTTCTGAATGTAATTCTTATGGGGAAGCTGAGGTATGTGTAAGGGAATTAGGGATGTGCATTCATTTGAAACATAGGAAAAATAGTTTAATACAGTTTATAACCCAAAATGACAGGACAAAACATGAAATTTCAGCTTTTTTTCCCCAGTGTTATAGTTGTCAGACATGCCAGCCTCAAAACCAGTAACCAGGAAGTCATTGGCCTTTCAAGGGGAGCTACTCTGTCATTCATAGCTACATTTTCTTTTTCTGATAATCTTAGTTATTGTTTCCTGGTTGTCCCAGTAGGGACCAGACCAGGGCATGCTTGGGAATTTCTACCCCACTTCTGGGCTTTTTCCCTTCTGCTACAGTCTTGTTTTTTTTTTTGTCCCGTTATGCAGTTGGTTCCAGTTTTTGTTGTGCTTCCTGATACCTCAAGATTCCAGCTTCTTGTCAAGTTCTTTACTTTCAGTAATCTTTATTTGCCCTTTGGTGTTAGATGCACTTCTTGAGGTACAATGACATTTAGTTACCTTGAACAAGTCTAGATCTCGTATTGTCCTTCTCTAGTATTTCAGTATTGGGATTTGCTCTCTCATAACTGCCCACACCCTAGGTAGGGATACTAATAGGATTGGAGGAGTAGCCCAATGGTTAGTGCAGTGGCCTGAGAACCAGGTTCAATTCCCACCACAGCTCCCTGTGACTCTGAGCAAGTCAGGTACAAAATAAGTGTCTGTATATAATATATAAACCACTTTGATTGCAGCCAACAAAAGGCAGTATGTCAAATCCTATCACATTCAAGGATCAATTAGCCAGAATAGATAGATTGACTTACAGGCCAATACTCAGAACTCTGGTGCTATGGCAAACAGAATAAAAAAATAAATCAACACTAACTGCATGCAAATAATATGTACTCTGTGAGACCAAACGTAAGGGAGAGAACCAGGAACATAAAAGTAGTCATACTGGGTCAGACCAATGGTCCATCTAGCCCAGTATCCTGGCCTAGAAGTAAAGCATACATTGGTGCTGTGCCTCTAAATATAAGACTGTCAAAAAAAATGTTTCACCGGAAGGCTTATATTTAAGCGCAGAAAACAGGCCCCAACGTGTGTTTTCATTTTCAGCTTTGCTCGGACTTGCATATGTGTTTCTTACACCCAGCACTTAGAGGTTTGTAGGGGCTTTCTTCACTTCCAAATTCAATCAAAGCTGGCAGATTTTTAAGGAGAAAATCATGGGAAATCCTCTCTTCAAACAGCCTTAGATTTCCATCAGTAATGGTGGCTTTGTTTTGTGCACTGTTCTCTGAGCATTGGGGAGAGAATAGGAATTGATCTCATTAACATCAATTTGACTGTATTTAAATACTATTTGTGCTAATCTTTGGCATTTACATTGTTTCCTGTGCTAGAGCCCACTGAATATTCTGCACAGATTAACACCGGCAATAGTCTAGCGCTAATCGGCTCTAGTACCAGCATTAGGCTCTGAGCATCGGCTCATTAGTTACCTAGGACCCACTTCAAAGATTGAGAATTTTTGGCCAGTTCTGGTTTTAAACATATCTCCCAAAGCAGAGTAAGAACCTGTATTCTCTCATTTTTCTACCCACTGAAATCAGTGCTGTAGGTCCCATAATGCATCAGGATAAAGTTGTCAGAAATCCAGGACTGGCTTACAATCTCTGTTCTGGAACTGCCCTATAGACTTACTCCAAAGATTTTTCTCTTACAATGTTCCTAGCACTGTAAGTTCTGGGGAAAGTATTCCAACCTGAATCCTTGTGCAAAATTCCCAGTTTCTTTTATATTACCAGAGACTTTGCAAAGCCTACTCCACATCCTGATTGTTCAATTAAACATGGTTTCAATGGATTCTAAGAAAGTAAAAGCTGCAAAGAGCTCCTGTGCCTGAAAATCTCTAGACATTTTTCAGGAACCTTGAGCCTTTCCCTGAAAAACTTGATGGTACACAAGAAGCATTAGCAGAGCAGCTAAGCTACCTAGTTCAAAAAAGGGAAATTTTAGACTATTAACCCTAACCTAACACTATCCCACACTGATTTGGGCTTTAAATTCAAAATGAAGATTGCCTGTTGGAATTGGGTAACTTATCAACTCTACATTAACTCAATAACAAAGGAGGCCCTTGACAAAATCCTAAGAGACCTTTGACCAACTACTTGCTCCCTCGACCCCTGCCCATCAAAGATAGTGCAACAGGCAAGCAGGGTCCTCATAGAAGGTGCTACAAAAATCGTGAACTCCTCTCTTTCTAACAGGCAACTACCAATAGTATTAAAAAGGGCAATAGTGCATCCTTTACTAAAGAAGAACAACCTTGACCAGGACAAACTTCAAAATTATCGGCCAGTATCCAACATCCCATTTTTAGGAAAACTTATAGAACAGTCAGTCTATGATCAACTCAGTGATTGGCTAGAAGAGAGAAACTGGCTAAATCCATGTCAATCTGAATTCATACCCAGTTATGGAACAGAAACAATCTTTGTATCCCTACCAGATGATCTTCACAGAAATCGAGACGGGATTTGCCTCTTTGTTAGTACTGCTAAATTTCTCAGCAGCTTTTGACACTGTACATCACAATATTATACTAGCACAACTGGCAGAAACAGGTATCAGTGGAACAATACTTGCCTGGTTCAGATCCTATTTATCAGACAGGCAACAGTCCATAGTGTTCAGCAGCACCTCATCACCACCACCATGGGCACTGACCTGTGGTGTACCATAAGGATCGATACTGCCACCTATTCTGTTCAATATCTATCTCAAACCACTAGCCAAGCTGATTCGGTCAATGGGCACTCAGTTTTACATCTATGTGAATGATGTGCAGCTGCTCATACCCACTGAACCTGACTTACCCACAGCCCTGAATAAACTGACTACCTGTCTAACATCAATTCAAGAATGGGCTAAAACCAACAAACTTTGCCTGAACCCAAGTAAACCCAAGCTTCTATGGGTCCCTAACACAAGTGGGGACATATCAACATCAAAATTTCTTTTGAGAAATATAAACTCCCCCTCAAATCACAAGTCAGAAACCCTGGAATACAGCTTGATTTAACACTTACTCTGATCCCCCAAATCCAAGCAACCTTCAAGAGCAGCTTCTATCACTTGCGACAGCTATGCTGCCTCTGTCCTTACAATGAGAAGGCAAGCCTTGTCTCAGTTTTGCATGCCATAATAACATCAAGACTGGATTTTTGTAATGCACTCTACACTGGTCTGACTACAAAGGGTTTGCACCAGCTCCAATTGATTCAGAATGCTGCAGCAAGACTAATAGAAGATTGTAAGCAACATGACCACATCACACCACTTTTGCATAAACTACACTGGTTACCAGTACAATACAGAACCAAATTTAAAACTCTGACCTTCAGGATCCTTAAAGGAAATGGCCTTGAAGAGCAGGATCTCCCCTTTACACACCTTCAAGGTCACTAAGGACCTCCCAAGGAGTTTCCCTAACCACACCCTCGCCAAAGGACATCACACAATGTGATACTGCAAGCGATTCTTCTCCGGAGTAGCCCCCATGCTCTGGAATGCACTTCCTGAAAGGCTTCACTTAACACGAGACTATCTCTACATCAGGAAGCAAGTGGAAGCTTGGGTCTTCAAGCAGGCCTTTATCAGAAGAAGTGACACCGCCTGGACATACTATAGCATGTTTAACCACTCCTACCCTAGCTTAGGTAATGTTCAAGCACGTTTCTCTAAACTAGTCCCTTATTTTTTTATTCCTGTTACTCTATTTTATCTATATGTTCCATCTTTGCTTACACCCTATTTTGTCTATTAAAATGTTTTATTGTGTACTGTGTTGACATTTTAATGTAGTATACTATGCCATATTTTGTACTGTTGTTTGAATATTTTTACTGCTGTAATTGCCTATTGCTTATTCTTACTGTACACTGCCTTGAGTGAATTCCTTCAAAAAGGCAGTAAATAAAACTTAATAAATAAATGTTCTACCATGCTGCCTATTATGGTATATCATTTGTATTATGCTGACCATGTCTCAAATTTTTGTTATATGGATGTTCTCTTGTGCTGTTTGAATGAGTATATTACTGGCATTGTATTGTTTTAAGTTGATATTATTAGGATTCAGGGGTCCTTTTACAAAGCTGCAGTAGAAATTGGCCTTTGTGCATCCTTTGGTGGGTCTTTCCCATGCGCTAAGACCATTTTTACTGCAGCTGTAAAAAAATCCCCAATTTTGTATTTATTTCATTAATGGCCATGTTGCCATCAGTGAATGGACATTTTTTTTTAATTAGCACCACCTATTTTGCAGGTTGTAAGTGTTCCCACATTATCAGTACACTAACCAGTTAGCACACAGTAATGCAGATGCACTAACTTGTTACTGCAGGAACACCCACTCTCTGCCCCCTCAAAAAAATATTTAGACGCTGTTAGTGCATGCACATTCAAAAACTAATCCAGAATGCATTAGTACCTAACATAGCTTAGTAAAAGGACCCCTTAATTTATTCATCCATGTTTACCTCATTGTTCTGTGTAATACCCTATCATTTGGTCATTTTAATATTGTACTAATGTTAATAGAATACAAGTTGTTTATGTCCGGCTATATTTGTTGTACACCGTCATGGATGAAACTCTTCATAAAAGTGGCTAAGAAATCCAAACAGCAAGATCTGGCGGAGAGAGAAATATGAGGGGAGACTGCAGGAAGGACTATAAAGGGCTGACACATGTAAAGGGAGAGAAAAAAAATCAAGGCTATTAGGGAATGACAATCAGGCAACATGAACTGCAAGTAACACCTCAAAAAGCACCAGGTATAGAAAACAATTTTGAGTGTAAATACTGATGTTCATAAATGGAGCCTTCATTGTGCAGGTTGCTTGTAAAAACATATTTATTTATTTAGATTTTGCTCACACCTTTTTCAGTAGTTGCTCAAGGTGAGTTACATTCAGGTACACTGAGCATTTCTCTGTCCCTGGAGGGCTCACAATCTAAGTTTGTACCTGAGGCAATGGAGGGTTAAGTGACTTGCCCAAGATCATGAGGAGCAGCAGTGGGATTTGAACCACCCACCTCTGTATTTCAGGACTGGTGCTCTAACCACTAGGCTACTTCTCCCCTCCTGGCAGTGGAAATTGGTCCACGATCCAGAAGGTGGCGCACCCAGGGTAAGGCACGGCCATTGCACTCAGGCTGTGCTGACTCCTGAGATTTCCCCACATGCGAGGAAACTCGACTGCATAAGAGAGCACATATACTCTGTGGGAATACCCCAAATCTGTCTCCATCACACCTTCTCCACAGACATCTAAAACTGTGTGTGAAATGGCACGTCCATGTGTAAGCAGCACCAGTTCTAAAATTAGTGCTTCCACATGTAGGTCATTTACAAGTGTGAACCTGCTAGTTACAAATGGTCATTTTGTGATATGAAAAGCCCTGCTCTTGAGGACACCCCTCCTCTCCCCCCCCCCCCCAATTCCTGCTCTCTCTCCCCCCCCCCCCCCCCCATTTGTGTGAATGCTCAGAAATGGCCTACCAGCAAGGTTCATAACTATTAGTTCAGGAGGATACAGTAAATGTGATCCCATGAATGTACCAGGAAGAAATTCAGGAGATCTTATGCAGCTGCAGTAATCTCAACAAGTGAACAATTAACCAAATGCTGCAAATCTTTCAGTGACTTAGATTATTTGATGCAGACATTTCCAGAATACAACTAAAAGACATGTCTAGACCCATTAAAAGTACATTTAATTTAGCATTGTTAAGAAAATAGAACCATTATTAAGAAAATAGTTCTCATTAAACTAGACAAGGAGTTGATGACCTTAGTTCCCCATATGGTATACTAGACTGTTATAAGAGCCTGTTAAGCACCACCACTCTTAATCAAGAGAGTCTTACAGCTCAAGAGAAGCACTCCAGAATTTAAAATAGCTAAAATGAATATAACAGAGACAGCCCTGCAATAATCTAGCAAAATATATTGTATAAAAACAGTCAAAAGTATGAAAATGTAGATTGCAAATACAGTTGTCTATTTATGAAACTGCATTAGTGCTAATACAGCAGCAGGGGTTAAGCCCCACCCATCATCATTTGGGGCTCAACACCACTGTTATGCAGCCCTTGTGAGCTCTTGTGTAAGCACAGAGGTTTACACCCAGCCAGTTGGTGTTTTCAAGATACCCCCATCGAATTTGCTAGCTGGGTGTGCCCCAAGGACTGGTTTGAAAACCTCTGCTTTAGAAATTGATAATGATATGTATTCATTAGCATGCATTCACTTCATTAAATTTAAATGCATAAATAATATGCATTAAATTGACTTTACATGCATAAAATCTCCAAATCAGTGTGCAAAAAGTTGAATAGTGTAAGGACCTTTAATTTTATATTTAGAGATCAAATTTTACACATATTAGTTTTACAGTGTAAGCAAATTTTACACATATTAGTTTTACAGTGTAAGAAAATTGACAGCATTTGGCAAAATTCATGTGAAATAAGCCAAACATTTTTCCTATGCATGTCCCTAGAATTTGAATATGGTAGCTATTGACTGATTTTATCTCTTACTGATCAGCTAGATGTGAGATTTTGAAGAGTGGTTATCACTGCAAAAACTACTTTCTGCCTTGCATCCAGAGAGATAGGACTGCTCAAGACAATTCTTTATACATATGCCTGTCTTTCTCTGTTTATAGACTGAGGATCTGAAAAGAAAAGCCAAGCACCTGCCTTGCATAAGGAAGATTGGCTGTAGTATATGTGTGGAAATCTGGAGAGGCACAAAGGTGAGTATACTTATTATGTCAGGTCAACCAGGTGGCATATGCACTTCCCTATCTGCATGTCTGTATGCACAGCAACTACTGCCCCACTTCTGCTAAGGAGGTTTTTTTCCCCCCAGATCCAGGTCTGCGAAATGTGTACACTTTAGGGTGACGCTTTCAAGGCTGTAAGAATGGACAATGGACATGGCAAAAAACAGAAATTACTGCAAAAGAAATGCTTTCAAAAGATTCAAATTCAAATCAGTTGTTGAATACCGCTGATATCCCCTTTTCGGGGTTTACATTCTAGATATAACTGAAGCAAAAACTGTTAAGGTATATGCATGAGACACAAGGACATTTTAGGGCATTCTAGTAGATGAAACGAGGAAGTAGATGCCGAGAAGGATTGTTATGAAACAGTGTATGGGAAGAGAAAGGTTTTGGCCTCTTCCAGAAGCTAAGCTAGCTGTTATCTGTTCTGATGTCAATAGGCACAGAGTTCCACGATCTAACTCCAAGTACAGGGAATAGTGAGCAGAAGATCTTCTGATATCGGATTGCCTTATGAAACAGTGTCACTAGCATCGGGGGGGGGGGGGGGGGGGGTTGTCTGTTAAACTGGGCCAAGCATAATGAAACAGTTCTAGTTAGCAGTTCAGATGTAAAACCCTGTTAAGATTTAATAAACTAAACAAGCAGCTTTGAATTTGATTCTTTCCAGTATGGGAATCCAGTGCAATTTGATGAGATCGGGTGAAAAGCTTGTGTATCTATTCAATTTGAATATTAGTCTTGCAGCTGTGTTCTGTATAATCTGTAGTTTTTTCTGGTATTGCCGCTTAATGCCAAGAAATAGGACATTGCAGTAATCTAGGTGTGGTAGGACTAACAAAGGCTTTTTGATCGAAGAATGATCTGACTAGATGTAGCTGTCTCATTTTGAATAAAGATTTCTTCCATAGCTGATTAATGTGTGAGGAGAAAGTGAGTGATGAGTCAAGCAAGACCCCCTAGCACTCTTGATTCTGACTCGACTGCAAAGTTTTGACCATTGGCCAAAGCTATAGATTGGGACCACAGCTCCATGGTTCCAAAACCACAGTATCTTGGTTTTCTGCTTATTCAGTTTCAATTTATTGGTTAAGGCCCAAGTACTGACAGCATTTATACCAGTTGTCACTAATTGAATCGGATTCCTTAATTGAGGAGGTCACTGGTAGGAGAAACAGAATGTCATCAGCATAAGATAGTAGAAGCTTGCTGAGAGCCAGTTGTATTGGGTTGAGGAATGACATAAAGAAATTGAATAGGATGGGAGAGACCGGGATTCTCTGAAGGACCCCACATTGAGAGACCAAAAATAGGAGCCCTTGGGTCAAAAAAGGGCAACAGGGATCCCCAGTCCTACTTACCTCACTGGCTCCATCTCCATAATGGGACCAGTTGACCCAAAGTTCCCTTTTGATTCACACATGAGAATGGAAGCTGAGAAAGATAATCCCTAGGTCCATTAATTCCTTTGCTAGCTAGGGATTTTTATGCTTGAAATAGATGTCTCTATGTTTTTTGTTTCTGTTTTCTATTATATTTTCTTTGTTTTCCTTATTCAGAAATTATTTATGTAGTCAAAATTATGAGCAGGAAGGAGTTTACAATTTTTCTTCATTGTGGGGCTCTTTTACTAAGCGACATTAAGCAGCTACTGCAGTTTTACCATGCAGTGGATGTTAGCATGGACCCATGCTAATGGTTACAATACGTACAATAAAACCTGCAGCGCAATGACAAAACTCATACTAGCTGCCTAATACAGGAATGGGCGGGAGCTGAGCATGACATGAGCAAGTCAGGAGTAGCTGGCTGTGATAGCTGGTGTGCAGGTCAGTGCCATTTGCTAGCTGTGACAACTGCAAATACCAGGTTCAAGAGGGTTCAAGAGAAGACGCAAAGTGCAGCTGCATTCCCAGCAGTCCAGCAGCATGGCAACAGACTAACTGGTGTAGGTCCTCATCCCCCCTGATCCAATTCCCTCACAATATCCAGTTACCCCTCCCCCCACCCCCACCTCTGGCACCTCCTGATCTGCTTCTCCAACCCTCTCAATCACGTCAGGGTAAAAAGTCCCTCCCCCAACTCAAACCCTCACCCAGACCTATTAAGGAAACCCTTCCCCAACCCTCTACCTCTGTTGGCCATCTTAAGATCACATCAGCCCCCCTACCACCCCAAGGACTTACCTGAAGGTAATCCCTGGAAGTCTAGTGGGTTTGTACAGGAACAGTCCCCCTCTGCTTCTGCCTGTCCAGCTCTGGGAATCAAAATGCCCACCATGACAATGCTTATTTTCTGGTACCACCACTGGGGGCATTCTTCCCTATAAAGAGATTGTCTCTTTATATGGAAGGGTGCTCCCTAGTGGTAGTACTGCAAGATCATGTGGCCATTTGGATTTCCAGAGCTGAACAACTATGTTCAAAAAGAGCAAGTGGGCTTTTTACACATTCTGCAAATAGAAATTCCCAGGTGCATAGCTTGGATGAGGTGGGTGCAGATTTTTGATGTATGCACATACTTTATAGAAGTCCGTGTACATGCAAACATTTATACCCACCTTGGAGCTGGTATAAATTTGTGTGTGAGAAAATATGCACTCCTGGAACTGATTCTAGGATCCAAATTTATTAAGGTACACTTATGTTACCTTTATAAAATACACAAGCTATGATTGTTCTGTGTAATAGACATTACAGTTTATATATATAAAAATTGGGGGAACCATCAGAAAACTCACCCGGCCATTACAACTTATTATAATAATAATAATAAGTTGTAATGGCCAAGTAAGTTTTTCTGATGGTTCACTATCCTGCTTATTTTCGAAGGAGAAGGGCGGCCATCTTCCAACACAAATCGGGAGATAAGCGCCCTTCTCCTAAGGGGGGCCAAATCGGTATAATCGAAAGCTGATTTTGGCCGCCCTCAACTGCTTTCCATCACAGGGCTGGCCAAAGTTCAAGGGAGCGTGTCGGCAGTGTACCGAAGGCGGGACGGGGGCATAGTTAAGAGATGGCCGTCCTCAGCCGATAATGGAAAAAAGAAGGACGGCCCTGACAAGCATTTGGCTGACTTTACTTGATCCATTTATATTCAGGACCAAGCCTCGAAAAGGTGTCCGAATTGACCAGATGACCACCGGAGGGAATCGGGGATGACTTCCCCATACTCCCCCAGTGGTCACCAACCCCCTCCAACCCTTAAAAAAAATAAAAAAATATATTTGCCAGCCTCAAATGTCATACCCAGCTCCATGACAGCAGTATGCAGGTCCCTGGAGCAGTTTTAGTAGGTGCAGTGCACTGCAGGTAGGCGGACCCAGGCCCATCCCCCCCTACCTGTTACACTTGTGGTGGTAAATGTGAGCCCTCCAAAACCCACCCGAAACCCACTGTACCCACATGTAGGTGCCCCCCTTCACCCATAAGGGCTATGGTAGTGGTGTACAGTTGTGGGGAGTGGGTTTTGGGGAGATTTAGGGGGCTCAGCACCCAAGGGAAGGGAGCTATGTACCTGGGAGCAATTAATGAAGTCCACTGCAGTGCCCCCTAGGGTGCCCGGTTGGTGTCCTGGCATGTGAGGGGGATCAGTGCATTACAAATGCTCTCTCCTCCCACGACCAAATGGCTTGGATTTGGCCGGTTTTGAGATGGCCGGCCTTGGTTTCCATTATCGGCGAAAACCAATGCCGGCCATCTCTAAGGGCGACCATCTCTAAGGTCAACCCAAATGTTGAGATTTGGCCTGCCCCGACCGTGTTATCGAAACGAAAGATGGCTGCCCATCTTGTTTCAATAATACAGTGGGGGATACCTCTTTAAGGTGCCATCCTTAGAGATGGGCACCCCCGTTCGATTATGCCCCTCCATAAATAAACAAGGAAGTATCTATTACACAGGATGATTATTGCTTGTATAATTTCTAGTGTTGTGGTGTATTGGGACTTCTCACATTTTGCTTTATATCTTTATAAAATAACCATAAATAGGAATGATGTTGAGAATTCTTACAGACATCCTGTTATAAAATTACCCTTCACAAGTACTAGGTCTTAGAAACTTGTGAAGACTTGATAAATCTTTTACAGATTGAATGCACAAGAGAAAAATAGATTTGGACATTCTTTAAAACAAGTCTTAAGACTGCCAGTTTTATATCATGTATCCCATGGTAATTTCAGGATCAACTTTTATTTTTTTAGCAAATCTTAAATAAATTTGGTATATAATCCTAGCTTCCAGTTGTGTGTTTTTCTACAACTTTCATAATATATTGCTAGAAGTCTTTCAAATCCCTAGTCTTACAGCAGAATATTTAATACTAAATATGCTAAATAAAAAGGATATAACAAATCTTACCCTACGGAATTGCTAGTGATACATCAGCATGTATTATTTATAGTGCAAGTCCCTTTCCATACTGCTATAACAGAACAATGAACTGCAAGGATAAGAGCTTAATATCTCAAAAGGCCTGCAGTCTTATGATGCGCTTAAGCAGGTCAAGTGATTTGCTGCAGGTCCCACAGCAGGTCCAGAACAGAGTAACCAGACCCGAGGTCTAAGCTTCCGAGCTCCACAAGGCTGAATTACCAGCTCTCAAAGTGGTGCATATGAGAACATACACTGTTTATATAAAAGCAGAAAACAAACAGAAATATAGTGTGCTACAGGGTTTGTACTCTGTAACATTGGCAGGCCTCACCAGTTGCCTTTTCCTCTACTTAGTGGCATATCAAGGGCAGGGCAATGGGGGTGGCCCATCCAGGTACAGAGAATATGGGGGTGCTGGTTTCTTGACCATGACACCGCAGCCTGGAGATACCAGAATCTCTCCCTCTCCTTTTTCCCCCTGGCCCATCCAGCATTTCTCCCCGGGATCCTGAAAACATGCCTTGACAGACATTTGGCAGCCACAGAGAATTAGGAAGGTGGCTTTTGGAAGGATCCGGGGCCTTCCCTCGGCTGAGAACTTGCCTGTGTGGAAACAGGAAGTTGCATCATAGGAGATGAGATTCAGCTGAGGAAAGGCCCTGGATCCAACCAGAAGCTGCCTGCCTGAAATGTTGAGGCTACCAAACATCTGTCAACTCATGTTTTCAGGAGCTGGGAGAGAAGATAGAGAGATGTTGGATGGACCCCTGGGACGTAGGAAAAGAGAGAGGCAGTAAGAGAAATTTTGGACCCGGGGGAGGGAGAGGAACTAAGAGACAATAACTCCTTAGGGGTGAAAGGGATAGAGATGGAGGAGAAGGAAAAGGAAAATTGCTGGATCCATTGGGGAAAGCTAGGGAGAGAGTGAGGGAGAAATGCTGGATCTGCCAGGGGAGGAGGAAGAAGAAGAGGGGAGGGAGAGGGACCCAAGAGATTTTGGACTCCCAAGAAAGAGGGAGAGGTGGAGGATCCATTATGAAGGGGAAGGGGAGGGAGGGTGAGAGAAAGAGAGAGAGATGCTGGATCCAGCACTGAATACCATTTCTGACATTGGTATGTCTCCTAAATCCTCCTTGATGAAGACCAAAGCAAAGAATTCATTTAATCTCTCCACTATGGCCTTGTCTTCCCTGAGTGCCCCTTTTACCCCTTGGTCATCTAGCGGTCCAACTGATTCTTTTGCAAGCTTCTTGCTTCTAATATACCTAAAAAAGTTTTTATTATGTGTTTTTGCTTCCAACGCAATCTTTTTTTCCAAGTCCCTCTTTGCCTTCCTTATCAACGCTTTGCATTTGACTTGCCATTCTTTATGCTGTTTCTTATTATTTTTAGTCGGACATTCTTCCATTTTCTGAAGGATTTTCTTTTAGCTCTAATAGCTTTCTTCACCTCACTTTTTAACTATGCTGGCTGTCATTTGGCCTTCCTTCCTCCTTTTTTAATATATGGAATATATCTGGTATGGGCTTCCAGGAAAGTATTTTTGAACAGCATCCACACGTAATGTAAATTTTTGACCTTTGCCGCTATTCCAGTTTTTTTTTTACCGTTCTGATAAATAAAATAAATACCCAGAACACACCTCTAAGAAACCCTGGTTAGATGTCTGCACCACATAACAGCTCAGAACAACAGCATCCAGTGGCATGGCCATCATGTGACACCCCTCTATATGTTTGCCATATTACCTTAGATTCATGCTAATCTTCCCCCAGCTGCAATAGCACTGAGGAGGAGAAGGAGAGCAGAAGTACCCAGGGGCAAGAGAATGAGGAGGTGGAAGAAGTGAAGGTTCTGTTTTCCACCTCAATCCCACTTCTGGAGAGATGCAGCAGAGGGATCAGGAGAAGGAAGCTCTGCAGCAGCTGGAAGAGGAAGAGCAGCAGGAGAGACGGATGCCAGCTCTAGAGGAGGAGGAAGAAAAGCAGCAGGAGCAACCAATGCCAGCTCTGAAAGAGGAGAAGCAGGAGGAAGAGCACAAGCTAGACAAACAGCAGGGAGAATTTTCACCATAGAAGCAAGTGCCACTAGAGGAGATGAAGAAGGGAGGCCACCCTCAACAACAGAAACTGCAGGAGGAGTTGGGTTAGGGAGATATAACAGACTCTCTGCTGTTACTGGCCACAGTAGAACCTGAGTGATATGAATATATATATTCATTATCATATGCAGATTATATATTTGTCCTCTGTCCTGAACATGATTCAATTGATGAAATCCTTACTATTGTGAAACATTATATCACAATTGTTGAAAATTGGGCTATAGCTAATTTTCTGAAATTGCATTTCCAGAAGACGAAATTGTTATGGTTAGGTGATCTACAATGGGTCTCTGCTAAGACCATAGATTTAGCATCAAGGACATCTTTGAAATCTGACACTAAATCAAGGATATTGGGGATAATTTTAGATTCCAGACAGACATTTAAAAATCAAGTGAAAGAATTGGTTAAAAAAAAAGTTTTAATCTGCATAGATTAAGAGCAATTCAATCTACATTGAGCCCATCAAGTTTTAGAATACCCCAAACAATCCTGTTGCCACATTTACATTACTGTAATTCTTTACATTGTTTATTCAATGTACAGTTAAAGAAGAGACTCCAATTATTACTAAATACTTCTGAAAGATTAATTTTAATTTAAGAAAAATTCGCAAAGCTAGTCCTCTTTTCCACAGGCTACATTGGCTAAAATTGGACTCTCAAATTCATTTTAAAATTATGTGTTTAGTATATAAAGGTTTTATGGTTTCAATTCAGAATCAGTGGGAGGGATCCTTCAATTTACAAACAATCGTAATCATTTGAGAAGCTGGAAAGA
The DNA here is from genome assembly GCF_901765095.1 of Microcaecilia unicolor. Lineage (NCBI taxonomy): Eukaryota > Metazoa > Chordata > Amphibia > Gymnophiona > Siphonopidae > Microcaecilia > Microcaecilia unicolor. The sequence continues at coordinate 133,120,427 of NC_044031.1, read as the reverse complement.
AATGAAATTGGCTTTTCCAACTGTAATGGGTATGAACTCGAAGGTATATTGGGAACACTCGTTTGGATTTCAAGGAGCTAGAATGTAGAATTAGCTTCCTAATGAAATACGAGTTCTACATAGTAACGTGGAGGGACATAATCAAATGGGGCGCCCAAGTTTTCCTGGGGCCATCCTCGCAGGATGGCTCTGTGAAGGGGCGGGGAAACCCATATTATCGAAACAAGATGGGCATCCATCTTTCGTTTCGATAATACGTTCAGGGGCACCCAAATCTCAACATTTAGGTCGACCTTAGAGATGGTCGACCTAAATGTTGAGATGGTCGACCTTAGAGATGGTCGTCCCCGGTTTTTGGCCATAATGGAAACCGAGGACGCCCATCTCAAAAACAACCAAATCCAAGCCCTTTGGTTGTGGGAGGAGCCAGAATTCATAGTGCACTGGTCCCCCTCACATGCCAGGACACCAACTGGGCACCCTAGGGGGCACTGCAGTGGACTTCATAAATTGCTCCCAGGTGCATAGCTCTCTTACCTTGGGTGCTGAGCCCCCCCAAAACCCACTCCCCACAACTGTACACCACTACCATAAACCTAAGGGGTGAAGGGGGCACCTACATGTGGGTACAGTGGGTTTTGGGTGGTTTTTGAAGGGCTCACATTTACCACCACAAGTGTAACAGGTAGGGGAGGATGGGCCTGGGTCTGCCTGCCTGAAGCACACTGCACCCACTAAAACTGCTCCAGGGACCTGCATACTGCTGTCAGGGAGCTGGGTATGACATTGAGGCTGGCATAGAGGCTGCCAAAAAAAAATTTTAAGTTTTTTTTTTTAGAGTGGTAGGGGGTTGGTGACCACTGGGAAAGTAAGGGGAGGTCATCCCCGATTCCCTCCGGTGGTCATCTGGTCAGTTCAGGCACCGCTTTTGAAGCTTGGTCGCAAGAAAAAATGGACCAAGTAAAGTCGGCCAAGTGCTCATCAGGGACGCCCTTCTTTTTTCCATTATTGGCCGAGGATGGCCATTTCTTAATCACGCCCCAGTCCCGCCTTCACTACGGTGCCGACACGCCCCCATGAACTTTGGTCGTCCCCGCGACGGAAAGCAGTTGAGGACACCCAAAATCGGCTTTCGATTATGCCGATTTGGGCGACCCTGAGAGAAGGACGCCCATCTCCTGATTTGTGTCAGAAGATGGGTGCCCTTCTCTTTCGAAAATAAGCCTGATAGTAACATAGTAGTTGACGGCAAAGAAAGACCTGTATGGTCCATCCAGTCTGCCCAACAAGATAAACTCATATGTGCTACTTTATATGTATACCTAACCTTGATTTGTATCTGCCATTTTCAGGGCACAGACTGTAGAAGTCTGCCCAGCACTAGCTCCGCCTCCCAACCACTAGTTCCACTTCCTAACCACCGGTGCTGCCACCCAATCTCTGCTAAGCTTCTGAGGATCCATTCCTTCTGAAGCTTAGCAAAAGCCTGAAGGATGCTTGGGTGCATAAGGAGAGGGATCACCAGCAGGAAAATAAAGAGGTGATAGTGCCCTTGTATAAGTCTAATGAGGCCCCATTTAGAATACTGTGTGCAATTCTGGAGACCACACCTACAGAAAGATATAAACAGGATGGAGTCGGTCCAGAGGGCGGCTACAAAATTGGTCAGCGGATTATGTCCTAAAACATATAGGGGCAAGTTTATGAACTTCAACATGTATATGTATACACTGGAAGAGAGATGGGAGAGAGGGAATATGATAAAAATGTTTAAATACCTCAGTGGCATTAACGTACAGGAGTTGAACCTTTTTCAAATGAAGGAAAACTCTGGAATGAGAGGGCATAGGATAAAGTTAAAAGGAAATAGTCTTAGAAGGAATCTACAAAAATACTCTTTCACGGAAAGGGTAGTGGATGCGTGAAATGGCCCCTCAGTGGAGGTCGCAGAGACAAGGACTGTATCAGAACTTAAGAAAGTGTGGGACAGGCACATGGAATCTCTTAGGAAAAGGAGAAGTTAGTGGTTACTGAGGATGGGCAGACTGGATGGCCCTTATCTGCTGTCATGTTTCTATGCCTTATATCTCCTTACATAAGGCATTGAAAACTTACTTGTTCTTAAATCTATAAACCGATCTGCTTGTTTTTTGTTTTTTTTTTATTTCTGCTGTAGTATTGCATGATTGATTTTTGTAAATTCCTTCTAATTAGAAGTCTCTTACTATTGTAATCCACTTTGCACTATCTCCCAGATTCTATATAGCACGCCTAGAGATCCACGTCAAAATCAGCATGGATTCTATAACAATGTGTGTAATTTAACAAGCTTAACAAGCTAATGAGCACCGATAACAGCACTTAACAAGCAATAATGAACACTAATTGACAATGGTTAGAATGTAGTTGCACAACTCGCTAAGCATTGAGACAAAATAGTGTGTTTTTAAACCTGTAAAACTATATAATTTCTTGACGTGCATTTCTGTAGTTTGGCCAGCAGGTGGAGTATGTTTATGTTTAAAGCTGTTATAGAGAACTAACTGTTCCTTCTTTAGTTAACACAGATAAGAGGTAACCTGTAATGATGTGGCCAACTATTTTTAAAACTTGTTGTTCTGGGCTCTGATTGGCCCAGGAGCTCAAATTCAGCTAGGATGTACTGGCTTTTTCTCCAGTCTTAGCCAGGGAGAAAAGAAAGCATGATCTCTTTGCTGAGGCTCTATGAACAGTTATATATGATAACCTGTGAGCAGCTATTTGGCCTGATCTCCCCAGATACTATTTAGATAGTAAACAAATGTTTAGATAGTGTTATAAATGATCCATATTTCAGTTACCTGTTACTGTTTTGCTGATTGCACCTTTTCTGTTCATTGTTCTAATTTTTTCATGACAATAAACATTTTTAGTTTATTGCCTCTGCTTGTCTGGACTGAATAAGAATCCTGGTGGTTTGTGTGTTGGGTCTGTGGGTACTTTCTAGGAATTTGAGAGTGGGCAACTCACCCAGAGGTGATTGGGACCCAGTCGGTGGGAGTTAGTTCTAGTGTAGAAAACAAGTGGCCAGGTGCAGGTGGACCTGACCTGTGCTGGGGATAGACCCTGTAAGTGGTCGTGGGATAATCCCAGGCAGGTGGCTAGGCATTTTGTGACAAGCATATTCTGTAGCGATGTGCGCCAAACTTCTAACACGTACAGGCAAAAAGAGGCATGGATATGGGTGGGGAAATGGAAATTTCATGGGCATTCCATAATTTACACGCCTAGTTATAGAATATGGCCCACATCTCTTCAACAGAGCCTACAAAAGTCACCCTCAATGAAACAAATCATTCCTTAAACCACCCAAGTACACCAAAACACCTCTCACACGACCTTACCTAACACCTTCTACCTAAATTCCTCTTTCGCCTCAGCTTATGTTCGACTGTTTTCTTAAATCATGTAATGACGTTCTCATTTCCATATTCTGTAAGCCACATTGAGCCTGCAAGAAGGTGGGAAAATGTGGGGTACAAATACAATAAATAAATAAATAAATAAATAAATAAAATAAATAAATCTATGTGCTGGGATTTACACTATATTTTTGTTGGTGTAAATGGATGAGCATAGATTTAGGTGCTGAAATATCAAGCGTATTCTATACTCAGTGCCTAAACACAGGCAACGATTATAGAATACTCTTAGTCGGCACCGATTTCAGCACTATTTTTTAGGCATCATATATAGAATCTCTCCCTATATGGCTAATAGAATAGAATAGAATCTATTATATCGTGGGGAAGTAGGTTACACAAGCAATCTTCCATGACTTGATTAACCAGTTGCATAGCCAAATATAGCCCTTACAAACCAACAGGTCTGTGGATCACACAGCCTTTTATGGGCTATAGTATCAGGATATACATAGTCTAGGATACCAGACACACCACACAGTGTGAGCATTAGAAGTAAATCTGAGAGGCTGAGATCTTACTCCACATACCCTGGTTTATTCCTGTCATAGTATGTGGAAAACTAACCTATTTGGAGAAATTGCTCCCAAAGAAACCTTTTACATGTACAGCTTGGTTAAGATGAAATCTTTGTTTTCAGTACAGATTGCAAGAGTGCATGCATGCAATTCCTGTGGTGTCTCAGGATTATAAGTGGAGTTCCTGCCCTGATGTCAAAAGTGCAATCACAGAATTATTAGAATAATTTACAAGCAACTCATTAAAATCAATTATAGGACTCTCATTTTTAAGTAGACTCTGTTTTCAAAAACACAATCTCTACCAGTAAGTGATTATAATGTGTAGTTCCACCAACACTGGCAAAAATCATTACAATTGCATCTGACACTTAAGACCCTCCAATCCTGACCTGACAGTCTTTGTATGTAAAACGTTTTACCAATGGCCCAATGAACCTCTTCAGATGACACTTCTGTGTTCTGAAACTGAGAAAGGTCTAACAAGTTTTCTGAAGTAAAGGTCAATCAACAAAAAATCTGAAATGGAGCAAATTGCAAGGAACAAATACATGACAACAATCCTTCCAAACTTACCTTTAAAAGGAAACAATATTCAAGTCTATTACATAGAGTTTCCTAGATCAAGAATGCTTGTATGGCAATTACACATCTAAACAGAAGATTTATACACAGAAAGTACTAGATTCTATAAATGGCGCTGAAAAATGTAACCACTGAGTGCTATTATGTAAAGGATCCACACCCTGTATAGAATAGTAGCTAAACATATAAATGACACTTAACTTAAGGTGCTGAAAACAGCTGTAAATGCCAGCGCTTTGGGTCTACTCTGTAACAAAGTGTGTAAATTCTGGGAACGCCCCCAAAATGCCCCCAGCCATGCCCCCTTGAATTTATGTGTTATATAATTTATGTGTGCATCATTATATGCACATTGTGTGCACATAAATCCCAATTAAGGCCAATCAATGCCATTTAGCAGCCAATCATTGGTACTGATTGGCTCATTAATCAATTAATTTGCTTGCGCAAATTTAGTCACCATGTATAGAATCCGAGGGAAAGGATGCAACATATCTAAGCAGCAATTTTAGTAAAGCTTCTACTTACATGTTTGTCTGCGACACATTTTTCAAAGAGGCCTGCTGGGGTGTGGTTTGACCTGGCCTGAAATGTATAGATTAATTTTGATTTTTTTGATTTTTTTTTTAAATCTGAACATTATGAACATTAGCATTTACACCTACTCTGAGGCTGCGATCTGGAGGAGCGATGGCGGACTTTTACTTAAACATGTACACCTTACTACCTATTCTTTAAATCCGCTTCCCTCCTCTTGGATTAATATTGCACACATTTATTCATGTCTTCAAAGAAACGAAGCAAATTGGTGAAACAAGACTTTCCTTGGCTGAAAACATGCTGCCTCTGTCCCATTAAACCTTATTTGTGTGTTTCATAATTTTATTCTTTATAACAGTTTCCACTATTTTACCCAGCACTGTCGTCAGGTTTACCAGTCTGTAATTTCCTAGATCATCCCTGGAACCCTTTAAAAAAATTGGCATTACATTGGCCACCATTTTGTAGTTCCTTTTCTTATTAATTAATTTTAATTTTTGTACATCACTTTGACCTTTTGCTGTAAAGGTGATATATTAAATAACGAATAAACCTAAAATATAGTGCTTAGTTTGATAACTAGTGGATCAAAATTCAAACTCCACAGTCAGCATTTCTCTTAAACATTGGCCATAGCATTCTTAAAGCTTATACCAGTGCTGAAAACCTGGATATAGAGATGCTTGCCTCTATTATCTGGGTATCAATGATTTTCAGCACCGGTACCTAGATAACTAGGAATACTCCTTACCTCCTGTTCTGAAAAGTATAGTAACACTCTCGTTTTATGACCAGTAGAAAAAGAGTGGTAAGGAATCAACCTGCTAGTAACTTTTTTTGGAAGCAAGAGATAGTTTTAGAAGGACCTAGAGAAGATTGAAGAAAGGTCCAGAATTTGGCAGCTAAGATTTAATGCTAAAAAATGCAGGGTCATGCATATAGGCTGCAAAAACCCAAGGGAATGGTACAGTTTAGAGGGTAAAGAACATTTGTGCACGAAAGAGGAGATGAACTTGGGTGTGATCATATGTGATTATCTTAAGGTGGTCAAACAGGTAGAAAAGTCAACAGTGAGGGCTAGAAGGATGCTAAGGTGCATAGGGAGAGGAATGGCCAGTAGGAAAAAGAGGGTGATGATGCCCCTGTATAAGACTCTGGTGAGACCTCATTTACAATTCTGTATACAATTCTGGAAACTGCACCTTAAAAACCATATAAACAGGATGGAGTCAGTCCAGAGGAAGGCTATTAAAATGGTCAGTTGCCTTTGTCATAAGAAGTATAGGGACAGACAAGGTTTTCAATATGTATACTTTGGAAAATAGGTAAGAGAGGGGAGATATGATAGTGATGTTTAAATACTTACATGGCATAAATGCACAGGAGATGAGTCTCTTTCAATTGAAAGGAAGTTCTGGAATGAGGGGGCATAGGATGAAGTTGAAAGGGGGTAGACTCAGAAGTAACCTGAGGAAATACTTCTTCATGGAAAGTGTGATGAATTTGTGGAATGGCCTCCCGGTGGAGGTGGTAGAGACAAAAACTGTATCTGAATTCAAGGAAGCTTGGGACAAGTACATAGAATCTCTAAGGGAGTGAAAGGGAGAGTAGATAGCATGGATGGGCAGATTGTTATAGGTTTATAGAAACATATGTAACCTGAGGTTTTTAGAAGACTAAAAGTCACTTTGGTAGTGCTTGGGTTTTAATGTGACTAAGGTGGGCACATTCTGATGCTGATGCCATCAGTATTGTTCAAATTACTAGGGCAAAGTACTTAAGTAAAAGTAAAAAATAAATGCATATTTTAATACTTAAGTAAAAGTACAGTGAAGAACACATTAAAATTTTACTTAAGTAAAAGTAAAAAAGTTATTATCTAATATAATACTTTTTGAGTAAAACGTAAAAGTACCGCAACTACAATGGATGCAACTATTATTAATGTTTTATCCCAACAGCTTTATTGCTCTACAATTCAATCCACTTTGCTTTTAGTAAAACTAAATGTTGAAAATGATTGTCACTCATGCAAGTGCACTTTTAAGTCATTAATCCAGCGCAGTTAAAAAGGTGTTCGACAACTGGACTAGCAGGAAATGGATTTTTCAGTCTGATAAAAAGTTCCTTCAAATCAGGCCAGCTTCAGCTTCATCACCAATAACCAGGTCAAGAAACACAGGCAACTCCACTATTCTTATAGGCTATATTCACTGAACAGCAAAAATTTATGATGAGATCCACTGTTTGCGTGATACGGTTTGCAATAGCAAAATCAAGTTCCAGTTTTCGCTGCTTCATTTGGTTTACCGAGGAATCATGACTTACATCTCACTTCCACTTTTTTTTGTAACTACAAACCTCAGATGTAACTGAGAAGAAGTTGTTAATATTGGCAAAATTATTACTTCTGTAAAAGTAAAAGTAACAAATGTTTCTTGTACTTCTTTACAAGTAAAAGCAGAACTTTTTTTGAGGGGTTACTTGGGGGTACTGAGTACCGTCACCTTTTCCATTGTCTGCTAAAATTGACTCATGGACCCCAAGTTTTAATGAAAGAGCTCAGGCCCTACACACCAATTCTGCCTTGTCATAGATTCTGTGACTGGTTGCAGGGGGCCTGGCTATTGTTGTGTGGGTCCCTCAATGATCACCTCACCCCTGAAGGGTAGCCTGGCATTTGAGTACCAGCACCTTTTTCGCTAGAAGAAATGCACGGAGTAAAAGTGACAAAAGTTTTACTTAAGTACAGTAATTATTTACAATTACATAGTTACCATAGAACACTGGGTGTCACCAGGATGACAGCATGGGATTCCAAGCTGCACTGTTGTGGCAGTTGGGAGGGTAAGCCTAGTTAGGTAGGATATGCACTGCTGTGTGTCTGTGCTGGTCATGATTTTTAATGAAAATAGCTTTAGTTAGCTAGTAAGTGTCTGAAAATATGTCCTACAATTCTGTCACTTTAATATTATTCTTAATATATAATACCACTCCTTCAAACTTTTTTCCTACCTTGTCCTTCTTGAATAGATTATAGCCAGTGTTCTGTCCTCTGACAGCCTTCCACTAGTTTATAATGTGACCCTAAAATGTAATGCTTTTACTGTTATTCTCACTTCTAAGGATTTTCATTGCTGCAGTTCTCACTGCAAAGATACGTGAGCAATGCATTGTGTGTAATGTAGTTCACAGGCAATGCAGCCACACTTGCCTGTCTGTATAAAAACTGTTACTATTGGTTTGTGCTGCTGTCTAGACCTCCTCTTTTTCTCAGCCAAGCTTGGCTCCTTTGTCTACCTGCTATCATTTCCTGGTCATTCTTACTATTTCTGTCCTGAGAGGTCAGCCAGGTATGACCTTTGCCTCCAATCGAGGGCTGTCCTCTAGGACCACCCTTGCCACCTGATGGCAGGCTCTGTCCCCATTGGTCTCTTTACCCCCTCCTCCCTGGGCCTGTGTGAGCCTTCTTGGCCTCCCTGTCTCTTCCTTCATGAGGCATTCTCCATCTTGCTTCAGACAGCACTTGTCCTGCTTCACTCCTTAGAATGAACTTGGTTTTTTACCTTGAATATGTCTTCCTAATGAGATATTGCACTCTCCAGTCACCCAGCTCTGAGCTACTTCCACCTGTTCAACTATTTTCTCACCTCTGCAATAAAGCTGCCTCTCTTCAGATTTCTACCTCCAACCACTGATACAACTCTCAGAATTACGGAGTCTCTGTGCCCTGGGGCAACACTTCTGAACATCTGACTGTAAGTAAATTATCTGTGTTTATTCAATAAAGGAAACTTCAGAAAATGAAGAGACTTCAGGTGTGGGTGCAGGTGTGCCAAGGTTATACTTCAAGATACTGAGACTTTACAGTTAACAAGTCTTAAGAGGCTTGACAGCCAGGTATAACTATATCCCAGTCACGGTTCTCCATGAATCACGTCTCCGTGACCACCCTAAATTCAAGTCGGCTTCTACCATTACCGCCTCTAGATCTAGAAATTTGTTTCTCATACTATGTGCATTGAGGTACAAAGCTCTCTAGATATTACCCCTTTTCCTCCATCTCTATAACAGTATTTGATGTCTTACATTCCTGAAGGTTATTAATGACTTTGGGGCTTTTCTCACCCATCCCCAGTGAATTTAGTTTAAATCCCTCTTTAGTACATTAGCCAGTCTGTTACAGAAGACACTTTGGCCCTTCTGTGATAGATGGACACTATCTCTGCTGAGTAGTTCTCGGAAAATCATCCTATAGTCTAGGAAACCGAAGCACTCATGTTGACACCATCCATGCAGCCACATATTCTGCCTCAGGATGTGAGCTTTCCTATTTGGACTTCACCCTCAATAAGAATGATTGATTAGAACACCACCTGTACATGTAACTGCTTCACCCTATCCCAGAGCCATGAAGTCATGTTTGATGTGTTCAGTGGGATACCTAGCAGTATCATTTGTGCTATCATTGATGAGTAACATAGGATAATGGTCAGTAGGCTTGATGAGTCCTGGAAAACTTTCTGCTATATCTCAAATCTTGGCACCAGGCAGATAGCACACCTCCTGGGACATCATGTCTGGTCAGCAGATGGCCACCTTCGAACCCCTCAAAAGAGAATTACCAAGCACCACTACCTTTTGCTTCTTATTGGTCACTGATTCAGCAGCTTTGGGATTTTGAGCTTTGTTTCCTCCTGTTCTTGAGACATTTTTTTAGCTCTTTTACCTCCATGGCTGCAAACTGGTTCTTCAGTTCACCAGAAGATGGAGTTGGGGGGGGGGGGGGGGGGGTTGATTTTGCAGAATCTGGTGATCTGTTTATTTATATTTCAGGGATCACTAAACAGTACACTGGCACTTTGCCCAAATTTGTATTTGGAACAAAGGACAAAAGTCTTTAAGAAATCATATTGATGCTCCTAGGGTTCACACTCAGATGCCTGACGTGGTCATACTTTTACTATTCCAAATGGACCCAAGAAGATACACGTTGGTGGAGTGTTAAGGTTTGCACCAACTGGTATTGTATGCCCCTGACGCAACATGTATTCTTGGCAAAACATGGTCATGTCGGACATCTGAGTGTGAACCCCAGGAGCATAAATACAATTTATTAAAGACTGCTTTTTCTTCATAAAGGTCTGCTTCTTGTCTTTTGTTTATGGTGGGTATTGTGGACCTATTTCTTGTTTTCTTACCAAATTTGTATTTCACTTCATTTATGAACATATCATTTACACTGATGAAAAGAAGTTGATGAATGTGATTCATTACTTAGGGCTCCTTTTACTAAGCTGAAGGAAGCACTAACATGTGTACCACAGCTTAAAAGGGCTTACCATTGGTTTTACTGAAGCATCCCATGGTAATTTTGCAATCTGCACGCACAAACCACATATTAAAAAATAATTTACATTTTTTTGCAGATGGGGGAAGAGAATGACCATTTCTGCACTAATCAGTTAGTGCATCTGTATTACTGTGTGCTGATTATCCTGTGATTAGCACGTGAGCCCTTACTGCCTACAAAATAGGTGGCGGTAATGGCCATGTGATTTTGTTTCATCATCGATGAGGCTTGGCTTCTGCTTTGCTTGCACCTCGCTTTGGTGGTTTTTGATGCAGTATTATTTGTTTACTGGACATTGTGCTCAGCATTTTTGGACTCTTAACATTCATCTAAATTGTTTTGATTCCTGATGCAGGTGTATTGTGGCTCCAAAACACAGACTGTGTCGAGTCTTTGTCATTTTATTGTATTTTTTAATAAATATCCTTTGCTGGAACCATTGGTCCACCCCCCTTCTTTTTGGTTGTATTTTAACACTAGTAAAAGAGGCCCATTTCAGAGCAAATGAAACGGGCGCTAGCAAGGTTTTCATCGCCAACACCCCCCCTCCCTCCCTGGCCAACCACTTCGTTGTTCTGCCATTGCTCCGCCCCCAACGTCATGATGTTTGACGCGAGAGCGGGGCCCGGAGCGATTTCCCCCCCCCCACCAGGGGCGTAGCTACGGGTGGGCCTGGGTGGGCCCAGGCCCGTCCAATTTCACCTCAGGCCCGCCCAAGCGCACACACTGCAGCACAGGCTTTTTCAACGTTTTCTACTGTCATCGCGATCGCGTACGACTGCAGACGGCACCCGCTCAGCTGATCTCCATTTCTCCGTCCAGCCCACTGAAATGCAGATCATGTCGCGCAGCTTGGTCCATCCTACTTGCTGTATGACGTGGCAGCGTGCACAGCCTCGACCTCACTCGCTCCGCTCTGCTGCTCCGCTCGTGGCCATCTGCAGCACAGTGAGAGTGAGGGAGGGAAAAGGACGAAGTAATGCTGACCTGCAGGGCGGACTGGGAGTGAGTGGCTGTACTTGCAGGGTGGGAGAGGGGCAGGCAGGGAAACAGTGGCTGCACCTGTGTGGGGTGGGGGACTGGAGGCCGAAGAGAAGGGAAGGGAAAGGAAAGAAAAGAGGTTCTAGACCTACAAAAGGGAGGGGTTGGCTGGAAAGAAGGCAGAGGGGTTCTGGACCTGCAAGGGGGGAAGTGGCTGGCTGAGGCAAGGGCGAGAGGTGCTGGATTTATTGGGGGGGGAGGGGCTGGACTCTGGAGTGAAGGTAGAGAGGTGCTGGACCTAAGGGGGAGAGGCTGGGGGCTGGAGGAAAGGAAGGAAGTTGCTGGACCTGCAAGGAGGGGCAGGCTAGAAGGAAGGGAGGTGCTGGACCTATGGGGGGGGCTAGAGGGGAGGCTTGCAGGGGAGGCTCAGGGAAGGAACAGAGGTGCTGTAGCAGGGGGAGAGATTAGGAGGGAAGGGAGAGAGATGACTGGTCAAGGGGATGAAGGAAGAGAGAGACAAATTTTTAACTCACAGTAGGAGAAAGAGCCAAAAGCTGGAAGGAAGGAGAGAAGCTGGATAGGTGGGATCGCAGAGGAAAGAGAGACATTGGTGTGGGTGAGGGAGAAAGGGGAGATACAGAAACAGATCTGAGATGCTGTATGGGGATGGCATATGAACACAGAGGGGCAATGCCTGACAGAGAGGGGGGGGGGGGGAATTTGGAAATAGAGAGGTTATGCTGGACACTGGGAGGGAGGGGTATATGGACACAGGGGAGAGATACTAGATATAGGGAAGAATAGGAACTCAGAAGGGAGGTACTGGATATGGGAGGGCATAGGGACACAAGGGGTGATGTTGGACACAGGGGTAGGGGATAAAAGGGTGATGGATGCAGGATTTTGAACACAGTGGAGATACTGGACAAGGAACTTTGGGGACACAGAGATGGGAGATGGATCGTGGAAATGGAGAGAGAAGGCATGACAAATAGACAGGAGACCTGGTGAGTGAATTAAGACTGAGGAAAGCAGAAACCAGAGACTAGGACCAAGCTGATTTGAAAAATAAAATAGCCAGACAACAAAAGGTAGAAAAATAATTGTATTTTCTATTTTGTAATTAGAATATGTCAGATTTGGAATGTACATCTTGCCAGAGCTGGTGTTAGACATGGCTGGAGCCCAGGCCATAAATTTGGGAGGGAACCCCAAAGCCCATCATGAGACTGCACTGCCTTCAGCTTCCATCAAGCTTGTGGCTCTCTCTGGCCAGGGGACCAAGAGCAATTGCTCCAGTTGCATTCTTCTAACACCATCCCTGGCACGTACTGTCTTTACATTTTGCACAGGAGGAAATGCATTTCTTTCTGTTTCTCTCGTATTGTATTACATGCAAGGTCTGGCTTCTTGGGGATTTGATTAAATTTATGTTTATAATTTGTAGTCGATTATTCTATATTTTGGCATTTTTGGTCCATGTCTGTGATTGAGGTATTCTGTTAGTATGAATTTTCTATGTAGCCTTCTGTAGTAATTTTGGTTTGTTCAGTTTTCCCAATAGACATATTGCTATTTTAGGACCCCACTGTAATATGTAGGGCAATGCCTTTTTCATAGGTAGGATCCTTGTTTTGGAAGTTAGTGCTGGCATCGTAGATTTGCTCTAGGTTATGAGTGACATTTTGTTTTAAAGATTGTTTTATTTACTATATGGCAGCTGAGATTATGGTGAGTTTTATTGGGAAATGTCCTAATTCTGCTCTGCACCCATTGGGACGGGTGGGGGGGGGGGGTGTCAGGGGGTTCTGTGGATGCTGAATTTATTTGCCTTTAATACTACACTATACTTTCTGGGATTGTTTCTATAGCGTGTACCTAGAGACATGTGTTGAAAAGTGTTTGGTCTTGCTATACAGGCTAAGTATGTGTGTTAGGGGACTGAGGCTGAAGAGTGCAATCTCTTGTACTTCCCCCTTGCCCTCAATGTGGCCTGCAGTCACTGAAGCCTGCACTGCTACCCTCATTGAAGTTATTGGGAGTGGGGTAGAGGTGGAGCATGGGGTGGGGCATCGGGAGGCAAGTTTTTCAATTTTAAAAAGTTGGCAACCCTGGTGCCCACCCATCTGACCTGTTGGCCCACCCAAAAATTGCCTTCTGGCTATGCCACTGCACCCCGCCTCCCTGCCTCCCTCCCTGCCAACCCCTTCGTTGTTCTGCCATTGCTCTGCCCTCGAGGGCGGGGCCCGGAGCAATTTTGGTGGCTTCACCACCACAAACTTTTGAACCTTTTTGAAGGAAGTCAGAGCTTGGCTTCACTGACTTCAGTGTCCTCAGAACGTTGAGGGTGAGTTTTATTATAGTAGATTAGTGCATGGTCATTAATTCAGAAAATTGAAAATCAACCGCTTTTTTAGCACAGCTCAGTAAACGGACCCTTAAGTTGCTGTGACCCAATGATTGAGGCCAAATAAAACTGTGTGACCTCCTGAAGGTGCACCCTATGAGAGGCCACCTAGGTCATTGACCCCAAAAGTGGGTTTTGTGTCTCTATTTGAGGTCCCAACCCAAAGTTTAGGAAGCTCTGCTGTAGAATCTCTATGGTACTGAAATTTCTCATTCATGCTCTAGGGAACCGAACTGAATAAATGTTCTAGAGCAGAGCTTCCCAAACCTCTCCTGAGGGACTCCAAGCTAGTCAGGTTTTCAGGATATCCATAGGAGAGGTAGCACAGGCAAATGTACCACATGGATATTCATTGCAGTATCCTGAAAACCTGACTGACTGGAGTTACCCCAGAAAAAGTTTGGAAACCACTGTTCTAGAAAGTAATTTAGTTAGGCTTGTGTTTAAAGTATAAGGGTTTTTGTTTTTCATTTTACCTTAGCACTCTCCACACAGTGTACGCATTCTTTGTGGTCTTCTTCCACCTTGTTCTATAAAAGAATATCACCAGAGCAGCTCTGCACATCCATAAAGACATAATGAGACCGATACCCACCATAATGAGGCTGACTTTGAGCCAGGCTCTTTTGTAATGCCTCATTATTTGTTCATGATCAGCCTATCCACCACTATTCAGCCTTCCAAGCAACCTTTCTTCATTCAAGCTTTATATCTTATGCATTTATTGATTTGAAGGACAGGGCTCTTAACGCTATTAGCAACAGATATAGCTTTAATTTTTGGATTTTATAATGGTTAGTGATACTTAAATTAGAGTGTACTTGAAATTGCAAATGCAGTTGATGTTCCTTATTTAATCATCCTTAATTTTTTGTTTTAACTGTGAAATGTTTACCAGCTAGCACTTAAAAATCAACATTAGCATAAAAAACAATTATTGAATAAACAACACCAGTCACTTTCATGTTTCTATGAATCATTTTCCCTAGTTTTAAAGATACATAAATATTGTCTTAATATAGACATACTAAGGGTAATATTCGGAGATGGCAGTCAGTATTTTAATGTAAGCACTGGCAGTGGCATTCAAGTGAATGCATATGTAACCCTGGTCTCACCACACAGTCCAGGCACCAGTTAGCTAATTGAGGGTCAGCACCTGAGACCAGGGCCACAAAAATAAAAAGTTTCTAGTTTCTTACTCACTGAGCTGGGTGCAGGCTGGGGCTGGATAAAACTCCAGAAGGCCAGGAGTAAATGAACTTCACTCTCACACAAAGAAAAGACTCCAGTCCAGATAATATAATCCAAACATGAACTTTACTGAAAAAAACTGTGCAAGAAGCAGTTCATCCAGACTTCAGGATTTCTGGAGGCAAACAAATCCTTTTCTCTCTCAGTAAGTCAGTTTGTATTCCAAACAATTAACTTGATCAACTTCAGACTAAGCGCCAGCTTCAGTACTTTGGTATAAGTTCAATTGTCCGTTTCTTAAATCATATAGTATATACATATTTACACCCCCTCCTGTCCATTACCCATCCTTTTTGGGTAAACAGCCTAAGACTATGCTTGCGGCACTGGGGCAGCAAGCGCTCTACACTCTGGACCCTCTGAGGACTACTACCTTTGGCTCCGAACAGACCCCTTCCTGTTTTTGCTCCAAGGCTGGGTTCCCCTGCTTCCCACCTGGAGCATTCTTCGTCCTCACGGTTAATGCTTGTACTGGCAGAAACCTCCACTTAGTTTATTGAACTCATCCAGGACACTCCCTCTTCACAAATGTCCTGGTAAGGGTAGAGGCAACCAAAGACCTTGTGCTATCCACAACATTAACTTTTATTTGACTCTAAACTCCATCCCTACTGCCATTCAATAACCAGAAACATTTCCCTCAGCACTTTCCCATAAACACTCCCCTCTTAGGGATGGGCTTCTCACTCCCCCTTTACAACCAACTCCCTACCCCCCAGTGACTCTAGCCTGAACCTGGTAATCAGTTTAGTAATCCCCATTATAATGGGGGATTATATCTCTCTCTATATAAAAGGCAACCCCAACGTTCTGAAGCCTCCACGGAAGTTGAGGCGCCCGAGATATCCGGTGTGCACTGGAGTGTCTGCACCGCCCTCGCATCAAAATGTCATGACGTCGAGGGCGGAGCTATGACACTTGACGAGGGCCGAAACGGAAACGCCACAGCGAACAAGGCAAGTAGCTCGGAGGGACGGGGGGAGGGGGCCACTTGCTAGCGCCCATTTCATTCCGCTCAGAAATGGGCATTTTTTCCTAGTATATATATATTTAGCACCAACTACACATATAGGCCACAGCTATCCATTTAGCAGCACTAAATTAAACATATATGCAATATATTTTTTTAACATTTCATCTAGGTGGCTGCCTAGTATGTGCCCAGGATCAGAGCAAACCCTGTATGTACATAAAAAGATTTGTATTTGTTGGGACCAGGGCCTAGGGCTGGCATACAGCAAAAGGCTGCAGGCAAATACCACACACACTACTCTCTGTTCTCACTCAAGGAGTCTTTTACTAAAGCTTAGCTCGAGTTATCTGCAGCAGGGCCCATTTTATTCCTATGGGCCCTGCTGCAGATAACTCAAGCTAAGCTTTAGTAAAAGACCCCCTCAATATTTAGACCACTTCAGTAAATAAGTTCTGGACCACATGTATAAGTCTCTTGTTATCAAACAATGGAACAATAAATCACCCTTTCTGATTTACAGGATGTAAATTGTCTCAATCCATACTTACAGTTATTCATTGGGTTAATAAATTCAGAGGTCTTTACCATCACCCCACACACTGTACATTCACCGCATCTCTCATGCCTCCCCCTTGCATTTGGACCCAAAATCTCATCATCATTATTAATAAATACCCAATGAATAACTGTAAGTATGGTTTGAGCCAATTTATATCTTGTAAATCAGAAAGGGTGATTTATTGTCTGCAGTGCCCCTGCAGAAAAATCTATGTAGGACAAACATCAAGAATCCTTCAGATTTGTTTAATTGAACTTGGGAGTGCCATACAGACGAGAAAAACCAATCTACCTTTAGCGGTGCACTGCACTGCTCAACACCATGCGTTTGATGATCTACGCTGTGTGGTCTTGCAACAACTATATCCTTTAGTGAGAGGGGGTGACATTCGTAAGCAGCTATTACGGAGGAACAGGAATGGATTTTTCGGTTAAAATCTTTAGAACTAGAGGGCTTGAACACTCGTATCAAATGGAGCCATTTCCTGTAATACGTGATTCTGATTGGCTGTGCTCTCTATGGGTATCTGACGTCGGATGGAGCGGTATAAAGCCGCAATTGTTTTTGGGAAATCCATCATTGTCAGAGTGAAGTGCGGAGCTGAATTGTTGTCAAAGTATGTAAGAATGAGTGTGTTGTACATGATGGATCCCCTCAGATTGCAGTTGTCATGTGGACTTGAATGGTGGTTTGTTTCTTTGCAGCCCCTGACTGGGAGGACCCTGAAGCAGCTATGCTGAAGTCAGCTTGAGCAAGGTCTGGTTTGGGGTGGTTCAAAGGAACATGGATATTTGCAGCAACGTGGTTCCAGATGAAAAAAAGTAGTGTGGGAGTTGACCGATAGTGGCGACTATGCACAGCTAAGTACAAAAGTGTTTGACTTCAAGCGAGTGCACAAGCAGAGGGGTATACAAGTGTGTAGCTGTTTGAATTGAACACATTTTTTGGACACTTTGTTGAATTTTGTCTTAAACACAGAAGGTTTTTGCCAATGATAAGGAACAGATCATATTGACCAAATATTTAGGTAATTTTGATTGTGATCAGCTCATTAGACCTTCGGGTCTGGAGTACCTTGAGGCTTTTCCTTCTTTCAAATGATAGACGTTTACTCATTTTCTGCCATTTTCTGGTGTGGATCATTCACTTTTTTGGGAGATCTCTTTATGCACCTCAGTAACAGCAGGTAAAGTTAACAATGCTTATGAATCCAACCTTTAGTCAAGCTGAAGGAATATGCACATTCACATGAGAGGTCAACTCATTTCATGAAGTGGAATGTAACAATTTATAAAGACAAGACTTTTTTTTTAAAAACCCATAAGAACAGGAGTTATTTTTATAGTAAATTCTATTAACAAATAACCAAATACATCATTAACAGTCACAAGTAACAATAAGGTGTATTTTCAAAGCACTTAGACTTACAAAGTTAATTGGAGGGGCATTTTCGATATGACATCTAAGTCCAACTTTTCTGTTTCAAACAAGGTTTTATGCATTGGACGTTTTGTTTTTTGGTCCATTTAAAAAAAACAACTGAGTAAATTCAAAAGAGAAATTCATGCCATTGTGATTAGGCCGGGCCAACATTTTTAGTAGACTGGTCCCCCAGACATCCAAGGAGAGCAACGGGGCACCCTAGGGGACACTTCTGTGCATAAAAATGCTCCCAGATACACATCTCACCTTTGCTCCCTTATCTTGTCCCCTGAGCCCTCCAAAACCCACCAATATCCCCGCTGTACAATAGCCCTTATGGGTGAAGGGGGCACCTTTATATGGGTACAGTATGGTTTTGATGACTCTGGGAGGGGTCACAGTTTTCACCACAAGTGTGACAGGTAGAGGGAGATAGGTACCCGAGTTCCCCACTCCATAGTGCACTGCACCAACCACTACACTACTCCAAGGACCTGCATGCTGTTCTGACTTTTAACATCTGAGGCTGTCATAGAGGCAGGTAGGTCATATTTTTATTCATATTTTTGGGGTGGAAGGGGGGTCAATGACTACTTGTGGGGTATTGGGTGGTCACCCCTGATTCCCTCCAGTGGTCATCTGGTCATTACGAGCACCTTTTTCTGCCTTATTCGTTATAAAAACAGGTCCAGTTCAAAACATCTTAGCTTTAGTCCTAGATGGTTTTGTTTTGTGGCCAAACAGCGAGCAGATCAGTGAGCAGTCCAAAACATACCTTATTGTTGAATCACAAATTGATAAAAAGCATTTTATCAATCTGTGATTCAACAATAAAGCATGTTTTGGACTGCTCACTGATCTGCTTGTTGTTTGTCCACATTGGACTTTGCGGATTGATTGCCTTATTGTTTCCTCGGTTTTGTTTTTGTTTTGCTCCATTGTGGCTCAAAAACATCCAAGTCTTAGGAATGCCCACATCCTGCCCTTAATATACTCCTGACACACCCCCTTGAGATTTGGACATAATGCAGAAGAACAACATAGAAAACTGTCTGAAAAATAGGTTTCAAAAATACTGATTTGGATGTTTTTGTGAGAATTTTTTGATCCTAAGCAGCTAGAGGAATTTGTGTTAACTAAAGAGGATGTTAATGTAATAGTTAACTAACAGATAAGCACACTGTATGATAGGCTTGAGGAGGTTTGGTAGGAAGTAGTAACTAATTCTTTAATTACTAATTTCTTTAAATTACTGTTTGATTTTTCTTTTTTTCCTTTTCTTGGATCAAAATTGCCTTAGTATAATGGTTGAAAATGACACATTTATTTCTGCTTAATTGTTAATATGGATAATCGATTTAAGTTGTTGTTTTCAAATTTCTTAATCATCTCTTTTTGAGTTGTAAAATTTATAAATGAATAACAATATAATAAAAAAAAATGGTGAAGAGTCAGTTTTGTTTGCCATCAACTTGTGGTATCCCTCAGGGATCTCTGCTGTCTCTGCAATTGTTTAATGTCTTTTAAAGCCCTCTGGGTAAATATTTGGCAGATTTAAATATTTTATCACTATCTTATGCAGATGATATATTTGTTTTATGTCCTGAACAGAATATACTTGAGTGGAGAATATATTTTAAGTTTTTCTATGTTATATTTTTAAACATTATTTAATGTCTAATGTAATGTTATTTTAATACACTTGTAAATGTTTATATTATTTTTGAATCAAAAGAGACTCTCTATGCTTACAATTCATGTCTATGGTTCAAATGTACATTATCATTTATATTGATGTTTTATATATATATTGTATATATTTTATAGAGATATGTTTTTAATTTTTTAATTTATTATGTTTGTTGTTCATTATAGCCCCCGACGCAGCCCCTTTGTTGGGCAAAACACGGTCTTTGTCGGGCATTTGTCTAACATACAGTATCTTCAATAAAGTATTTTCGATATTGTACTGATCTGCTGGTTTGTTCTCCACGTTGGATTTTGCAGATCGTTTGCCTTGTTGCTTTCTGGGACCCAGAATATACTTGAGGACATGCTTTCTTTTGTGAAGCACTGCATTGCCATAGTAGAGAATTGGACTAGAACTAATTTTCTTAAATTAAACAAATAAACAAAAAGAGAAAATAATATGGTTTGGAGATCTGCAAAAGGTTAGCTCAGTTAAAGTTATCTTGTCTTCAGGAGAAATTCTTAAGGGCCGCAATTCAGTCAGGTTTTCAGGATTTCCCCAATAAATATGCATGAGATCTATTTGCATGCATTGCCTCCACTGCCCCCTGGATTCTGTACAGCGAGCTGAGAGATCTGCGCCAAAATCTATTCTAGGCATATACTATAACAACATGTGCAACTTAATTGGCTTAAAAAGTTAATTAGTTTGATAATAGCACTTAACTGGTAATAATGAGCATAACTGGCAATTAGAATTTACGCACACAGCTTGCTAAGCGTATTCTGTAATACAGTGCACCTAACACATGCAGGCAACAAGGGGCATGGTTATGGGCAGGGAAATAGGCATTTTGTGGGTGTTCCAAAATTTACACACATAGTTAAAGAATATGGCCCTCTGTACCTAAATCTACGCACCACGATTTATGCCACATTTTCGTTGATGTAAATGGAGGTGCATAGTTTTAGGTGCTGGGATCGCAACTAAATGTATTCTATATACTGTGCCTAAATATAGGTGTGGCTTATAGAGTACGCTTAATCGGAATTGATTTCCATGTAGATTTTTCTCCCTGTATGCATATTCATTGAAGAAATCCTGAAATCCAGACCTGGAGAGGGCCAAGGTTGTACACCCCTGATCTAGAGTTTTAGGAATGATTTTGGACTCTAGTTTATCTTTTGAATTTCAGATTAATGAACTTGAACAGAAGCTTCTTTTTATTTACTTAAGTTGAGGCATATAAGATCTTCTCTGTGTCCTGTAAGTTTTCAGACTATAGCTCAGGCTATTTTGGGATATGGTTGGGGGGGGGGGGGGGGGGGGCAAAAGCCAACTGGAAAAAAATGAGTCTTCACCAGTACCTTGAATTTGGAGAAGTTGGTCTCAGATCTGATGAAAGGTGGGAGGTCATTCATGAACTTGGGGGCCATAAAGAAAAAGGCAGAGCGAGTAGATTCATAATGATCATGTCAAGGAGAAGGTATGGTGAGGTGGTTAACATCAAGGGACCTGAGATGACGATGAAGGGTATAGGGTATAATCAGTGAAGAAAGATAAGGAGAATCTAAGTGAAGGGTCTTATGAGTGAGGCAAAGAATCTTTAAAATAAGATGAAAATGAACTGGTAGCCAATGTAACGTAGATAAAAGTGGAGAGACATGGTCAAATCTATGGGATTTATATAGTAAATGGGCTGTGGAATTTTGAAGTGTTAGGAGTTAATGAAGAGAAGATTTAGAGATACTACAGTAGACAGAGGAGCTCATTTCAAAGCACTTAGACATATAAAGTATGATAGTAACCTATAGTACTTTATGTATCTAAGTGGTTTGAAAATGTGCCCAAGAGCTACAATAATCAAGTCATGCAATTAAAAAAGCATGCATTAAAGTGTGAAGTGAAGGAAAGTTGAAATAACTGCAGATGGAACAAAGTCTTCATAGGGTAAAAAATCCATGTTTAATAACCTGAGCTTAGTGTATTTTAACGCAGGACTTTTCTGCCAGCTAATCCAATATTTTACACAGCGCCATATTATGGAGTTTTGTTTTTGCAGATCCTGAGCTAATTTTTCCATTAGAATGTGGAACTTGCAAAAAAAATCAACACATCTATTTTGGAGGTACTACATGCTCCCACTATGTCTGCATCATCCAATTAGCACGCATTAATCAGGATGTGCTAGTTGAATAACATTTCCATGCCCATTCCCCAACCATATGATGAAGAATAAATTGAAATGATTAAAAAGTTAAAAGCTAAAAGTGATAACTGTGAAATTCATTAGGAGCCAATGATGATTTTAGCGAATCACTGGGTAGGATACCTCCTAGTGTGAAATGAGTCACTTCAGAGGCTTTAGTCGCAGTTGATTATTTACACATACCTTAGCTGTTTGAATGATTCTAAGCTATCAGTGTGCTGGGCTGTTTGATATTACATTCTCCATCCATAGCATGCTCCCTCCTGAAAACATTACAAAAAATTACATAATATGCAATTAGCATGAGCTTTGCGATAAGACTTTTTTTTTCTACATTAAGTGTATGTCAGTAAATGCAGTTTTGTGCCTAACTCATAAAGCCTTATGCCTTGGTACCTCAGCTTACCTGGCTTCTGTAGTGATACCCTACACTCTCTCTCATGTTCGCCACTCACTAGATTCTTACCCATTAGTTCTCTCTTCTCCCAAGGATGCACACTATAAATCCACCCGTTCTGCTTTTTATTTTCTTGCTCTATCACTCTGGAATTCCATTCCCCTTTATATCCATTTCCTAATTTTAAGGTTTTGTTGAAAAGTTATTTGCTTGATAAAGCTTTCAAATCACCACCGTGATAGAGCTTGAGTAATGGTCCAGAAATTGGCAGCTAAGATTTAATGCTAAAATGTGCAGGGTCATGCACTTGGGATACAAAATTCCAAGGGAATGGTATAGTCTGGGGGGGCGGGGGGTGAAGTACTGTGTACGAAAGAAGAGCGAGACCATGGGCGTAGTTTGACTGTTTCATTTGGGGGGGGGGGCAAAGGATGGGGTGGGGCATATTAGCATATATATATATATATATGCAAATTGTGAAGGGGAGGATAAGGATTTTGAACAGATGGAAATGGAGGGGGGAGAAGGAAGGAGGCTCAAGAGCCGAGGGAGACAGAGCAGAGCCTTACCTTTAATCATTCTTCAGGGAGAGAGAGAGAGAAGGGAAAAGGTAGTGCCCCCTAGAAAATGGAGGTTGGAGAAGGACTACATTTCCCAGCATCCCCGAGGAAAACCCTGGCATAGGGATTATTGGCCCCAGGATTTCCCGGGAGAAGGCTCTGACAAGGCAAGGGAGGGGCACCTGGAACATAATCAAGTAAGAGAGGAACAGCCGCCCAGAGGGGAGGAGAATGAGCCCATGGACTGGCAAGCTGCTGGGGAGAAGGAGCAGGAGGCAGGCTCTGAGGAACCCATGGACCTTTCAGCCTGGGCTCATGACTTGAAAGCTAAACTGAAAAACCAGGTGAACTCTTGGTGTCACAGCTGGGCTGCAAGTGGAAAGGGGAAAGGTCATGCGGGAGGAGGGTCAGTGAAGTAATAGAGTGACCCAGAAAGGGTGGGATCTTTTCCTCTTTCCCAAAAGAGTTCAGGCTGTGTTCGTTGAAGAGACTGTGTGTCTGAACTGAGTGCTAAGGCATTAAGCACTGTGGATTTTGAACTGTTGGGAAAACAAACCTTCTTTGTGTGGGGGAGGGGAAAGTAAGCTACAGTGTTTTTTTTTTCCTTTTTGTGTGCTGAGGCCCACAGAACTGTGTGTTTTGAACTGTTTGCAGAAGCCCCGTGGGGGTGGACAAGATACAGGGATTCTTTTTGGGGTGTGAAGTTGGACTACAGAGGAACCTATCTGTGGGGACTGTTAATTTGGCTCCAACTGATTGGTGCAGCAGCTGGAAGGGGACGTGTTTGTGTTTCTGCTGTACCTGGACCCTGAGAGAAAAACAGGAGCAACTGTTTTGAAGGGCTGCAGGATTCCTTTTGAAAGTTACTGAACTGTGAATCCCTGACAATAAAGGAGCTTGGTGACTTTTACCTTTTTTTGGAGTTTATTTTCTTTGAGCCCTGCCCTGTGGACTGCAGTGGGCCGGGAGGCTGAGTGGCCGGGGTGGAGGCAAGATCCCGAAGACCCTTGGGCAGAGGGAAGGATCTTTCACAAAATGAATACGCTAATATGGAGGGAGGAAGGAAGGGAGAAAGAGCTGGCTTTTTTGGGAATAATTTTATTCACTGTGGTCAAAAACACTTATTGTGTGTATTTTCTTTTAAAGTGATAACAAATATTGACCGATTTTCAGTGCATCAATCGCTGCTATTTATTTATTTATTGCATTTGTATCCCACATTTTCCCACCTTTTTGCGGGTTCACTGTGGCTTACAATATGAGTTAAATATTGGAAATACAATTTGTTACAGATTGGTTATGGATTACATTTTGTATAATTATGCGAAACAATTGGAGTGTCCTTGGGGGTGTAACAATGGAGCACAAACATTGAAACATTGGGAGGAAACAATGGGAGCTTAGAGGGCGATAAGAAGGCATGAAGACATATGATATATGTCTTTCTGTGATTGAAGTTATGAATGATGTGATATTACGGGAATGAGAGTTCCGAGGTGAATGTGTGATGCATTCGTGAATAGTAGGTGTGGACTTTATGTGTTTTGGTTCTTTCCGTAAATCTTTTCGAAAAGATGGGTCTTCAGTGATCTGCGGAAGGAAGCTTGTTCGTTGATTGTTCTTAAGTTGTGTGGCAGTGTATTCCAATACTGCGTGCTCATGTGAGAAAAGGTTGATGCATGTAGCGTTTTGTATTTCACGCCTTTGCAATTGGGGAAGTGGAGGTTTAAGAAGGTTCGGGATGATTTTTTGGCGTTTCTGGGTGGTAGGTCTATTAACTCAGACATGTAGGCTGGGGCTTCGCCGTGAATGATTTTGTGGACTAATGTGCATACTTTGAAAGTGATGCGTTCCTTTAGTGGAAGCCAGTGTAGTTTCTCTCGTAATGGTTTTGCACTCTCATATTTTGGTTTTCCAAAGATGAGTCTGGCTGCCGTATTCTGGGCTGTTTGAAGTTTTCTCAGTGTTTGTTCTTTGCAACCTGCGTATAGTGAGTTGCAGTAATCCAGATGGCTGAGCACGAGGGATTGTACTAGGCTGCGAAAGACGGATCTTGGGAAGTATGGTCTTATCCTTTTAAGTTTCCACATGCTGTAGAACATCTTTTTAGTTGTGTTGTTAGCATGAGTATCGAGCGTTAGGTGGCGGTCGATAGTGATTCCAAGGATCTTTAGCGTTTCTGAGATTTGAAGGTTCAGGTTTGGTGTGTTTATGGCTGTGAATTCTTTTGTGTTGTGTTGGGAGGTATTAGGCATTTAGTTTTTTCTGTGTTTAATTTCAGACGGAATGCATCTGCCCATGTGTTCATGATGTGTAGACTTTGATTGATTTCGTTGAGGATTTCGTTAATGTCTTGTTTGAAGGGGATGTATATTGTCACATCATCCGCGTATATATATGGGTTGAGGTTATGGTTTGATAGGAGTTTTGCCAGCGGGATCATCATTAGGTTGAAGATGGTTGGTGAGAGAGGTGATCCCTGTGGAACTCCACATTCAGGTGTCCATGCTTTAGACGTGGTCGAATTTGATGTGACTTGATACGAACGTTGGGTTAGGAACCCTTCGAACCAATTCAGGACATTTCCTCCAATGCCAAAGTATTCGAGTATGTGAAGTAGGATTCCGTGGTCAACCATATCAAAGGCACTTGACATGTCAAATTGTAGGAGGAGTATATTGTTGCCAGTTGCAATTATTTGCTTAAATCTAGTCATAAGGGTGACTAATACTGTCTCTGTGCTATGATTCGACCGGAATCCTGATTGGGCATCATGCAGTATTGAGTGTTTGTTTAGATAGTTTGTAAGTTGTTTGGTTACCATTCCTTCAGTTATTTTGGTTATTAGTGGTATGGATGCTACTGGCCTGTAGTTGGTTATATCACTCGTGCATTTCTTTGTATCTTTAGGGATTGGGGTGAGTAGGATTTTTCCTTTTTCTTTTGGGAAGAGTCCATTCTGTAGCATGAAGTTCACATGGCTCGTTAGGTCTATTATGAATTGTTGAGGAGCAGATTTCATGAGGTAGTTTGGGCACGTGTCTAGTTTGCAGTGGGATTTGGCATATTTTTTGAGAGTATCAGAGATGAGGTCTTCTGATAGTGTTTCAAATTCGGTCCATGTTCTGTCTGCAGGGTATGTTCCTTCTTCTGGGTCAAGACAATCTAAGAGTGTGGCGTACTCTATAGGGCTTGCGGGTATTTTGAGTCATAGTTGTATAATTTTCTCCTCGAAGTATTTCGCAAGGTTGTCCACATCTGGTACATCTTTGCCGTTGTTTGTGGCTGGTGTGGTGTCTAACAGTTTATTCACAAGGTTGAAGAGTTTATGTGTGTCTTTGTAGTTTGGTCCTATTATTGTTTTGTAATGTAGTCTTTTGGTCTGTTTTATGGTGTATTTGTATTTTCTCCGAAGTAGTTTCCATGCGTTTAGTGTTTGTTCGTCTTTCTTTTTGTTCCATTCTCGTTCTAGTTTTCTGACTTGTGTTTTAAGTTTTTTCAGCTCTTCGGTGAACCATGGATTTGTTTTTTTCCTGTGTGATGTTCTGGTTTGGATTGGGGCGACTTTGTCTAGTGTTGTTGTACATTGATTGTCCCATTCTTGGAGGAATTGGATGGTGTCAGCGTTTGTTGGCCGTTCGTTCTGGTAGATCTGTTGCCAGAATATTGTGGGGTCTATTTTTCCTCTCGTTTTGTATGTTGTTCGCTCCTGTTTATTGCTTGTGTTTATGTGTGCTTTTCGCCAGCAGAGAGAGACATTTGCTTTGTGGTGGTCTGACCATAATGTAGGTGTCCATCTTGTGTCAGTAATTGTGATGGTTGAATCCGGTTCGAATTTATTTGTTATGATATCAAGTGTGTGTCCTTTTTTGTGTGTTGGTTGCGTATTGGGTACTTGTAAGTCCCAGAGTTTTAGGAATTCTTTGCATTCTCGTGTGCTTGGTGAGGTGTCATCTTCTAGGTGTAGGTTGATGTCTCCTAGTATGAGGATGTTTGAGGCAGACATGCAGGAATTCGAGATGAAATCCATGAGTTGTGCTTGGGAGTCTTGCCATTTTCCTGGTGGCCTGTAGAATAGGATGGTGTTAAGATGTCCTATAAGGTTTGGATGATTAATTCTAGTCGATGCCATTTCGAGTTGTGGCGAGGTAGATTCGCCCGTGATTGTGATGGTGAATTCGGGTTTGTAGATAATAGCTATTCCGCCTCCTCTTTTTTTCCCATTTCTTGTCCAGTGGGTGATTTTGTATTCTGGTGGGCATGTTTCTAAGATGGCGGGGTCTGTAGGGCTATGGAACCAGGTTTCTGTGATGAATAAAAGGTCTAATTTATCTGTGGTGATCCAGTCTAGTATATCTACTGAGTTGCTTACTGCTGATCTTGCATTGATATATCCTAGTTGGATTGAGTGGTATGGTTCCGTGGGGGGGTTCGATGTGCTAATTTTTATTAGTTGTCTGTTTCTTCGGTGGTTGAATTTGTTATTGTTTTCATCTGTTAGTCGGCTATATTCATATCCAGAGATTGTTCCGTTTGGTTGGTTGTTTTGTTTTTGGTTTGTTAGATTGTTGATCGGTTGTGTATAGGATTGTTGTATTGTGGGTGAGTTGTTATGGATGTTCTTTAGGGTGGGCATTGTGTTTAAGTGAGTGTTGTGTGGTTTGCGGGCAGTGGTGTTGGTGTTGTTTTGGTTGTAGGTTGTGCTAGAAACTACTGGAGCCTAACAAGCTATCCAATGTATACTAATCCACTTATCTTTATGCGGTAGTATCAATCAGATGCTGCTCCCCGCTGTGCGGTCCTTCATATGCTGCCCTGAGCCGACGATGGCCAGCGTTTCGCTGCTTCTTCAGGGTGTTCCATGTACTGCGTTGTTTTGTAGGGTTTGCTACTCAGTATTGTTGACTCTGTGCATGCTTGCTATACTAAACTCAGAGCATTTGTTTTTTCCTTTAGTTGCAGCCTGCATTTAGTTAGGCAACAGCATTTACAATGTGCCAAGCCCAGTTAGGCATAAGATCCCTGTTAAGCTAGTATTCTGTGCCCTCTGCAGAATGCTAGTTTAGAGCAGATCTTCCCGGCACTTAATTTTGGATACCATTTACTGAATTCCACCATATAAGTTGTCCTATATGACATTTCAGCATTGTTTCCTCTTCAATTAACTTTCAGGCTCCTCTTCCACCACTGAAAATGTGATAAACAAACCAATCATAATCACTCCAACAGCATCTTTGCCATAATGAACATGCAGAAGTAAGTATTTATCATTTTTAGGGATAAAACACCCTAGTGAAAACAAGAGAGTGGCAGGGCTGACAAGGCTGGGTAGCAGCTATAGTATGAATGGGTTAAGGCACGAGAAGTCAGAAGAAGCAGAGCAACCAGTGGCATAAACACCCAAGACTAAGAATAGTGGAAGAAAATATGCTTTTATTTTTCTTTGTGGGATAAAATACCCCAGTGAAACTATGGGAGTAGCAGGGTAGTTGATCAGGCTTGGCAATATTACAACAGGGCACTGAACCAAGAAAGCAGGCTGGGCAATGGCAGGACCTGGAGCAAGCAGACCAGCGACAGTGATAATAACAGCAGAAGTGGCAGGATGGAGAAGATTTTTATTTTATGTATTTGTATATGAGACTAAAAGAGCATACTGGGACCAAGAAACTGGGCAGCAGTGACTGAAGTGGCAAATGGCAATAAACATTAAGGGGTCCTTTTACTAAGCCGTGGTAAAAAGTGGCCTGCGGTAGTGTAGGTGCAGGTTTTGGGCACACGCAGAATTATTTTTCAGCGTGCCTGTAAAAAAGGTCTCTCTCCCCCCCCCCCCCCCCGAAAATGGACATGTGGCAAAATCAAAATTGCCGCGTGTCCATTTTGGGTCTCTGCCCTTACCGCCAGCCGTAGACCTAGCAGTAAAGGATTTGGGTGGTAATGACTTGCGCACGTCCACTATGCGCGCCAGAAAATAAAAAATATCTTTCAGACGCGTGCCAAAAATGAAACTACCGCAAGAGCCATATAGTAGTCGGGCAAGTTCATTTTGGCGCACGTTGGGCGTTGTGTAGACACTTACGCGGCATAGTAAAAGGGGCCCCAAGACACAGAGTGTGGGCAATTAAGAATCTGTTGTTTCAGTGGAGCTGTGCACTTAGTTTTCCCTCTCATTTCTTTGTGGCAGCCTGACTCCCAAGCAGAAGTACTGCAATACTACTGCTGGGTAGCTGAAACCACTATTTTGACTTAGGAAGACACTGGGCAGGAGCACTGGAGATTGTTCCTGTACCCTCTCCATTACCCATCAGGAAAATCCCTTTAAGCGCCAGATGGTCAGGAGTGAGAGGAAGCTTTCATTATTAATGGATCTTAGGGTGGAGGAACATTACAAATGGATTCAGTAATGCTGGTGGTGGTTAAGTTCCATGGAGTGCACTTTATTTTACTAATCAATCGGGGGATAGACAGGCAAGGTTATTCAGTTGGCCAGTTAAACATTTAAAAGATAGTAGATCTAACTTGGGACCCATTATCTTTGCATTGCTGCAACTAGGAATGCGCAATATTCCCAGCTGAAAAAAAAAAGGGAAGTGTGGAGATCAGAGAAAAAAGCTGAATTTTTGAATAACACCATGAGAATGGGGATAAGAAAACAGGGTCTTCCAAAATTTCCATCTCGGCATGATATAGGCTCCTGGCTCCTATTACTAGTATTCTGTATATTTATCTATGCAAGGGGTGTGAAAATTTGGCTGTCCTGTTACAGAATTGCCTGTCACATGTTGTATGGCATATAAAAGAAGCATATGCAACACCTCAAAAGAAATTATTTTTTTATTGTAGTTTTCACATTCTACATATATATATATATATATATATATATATATATATATATATATGGCTTCCTCTTCATTTTGGACATTCCATTTATTAGATTCCTCTGTATTCAAATATTATTGTTTTCAATCAGAAATACACAGACTACATGATGCATTTACAGGCTGTTCATCAAGCAGATCAATACAGTTTCCCCCCAAATTTTAACAACTTTTCACAATATCTGCATCTATCATTAGTACTCAGGTAGCCAAAGTTGGCATAATGATAAAATGTTTTCAACTTCTTTCAAATATCATAAATTATACTGAAATCAAAACTCAAAACAGAAATGACCATATATGTGACCATCTCTGGGAAAACATGGCTAAAGTTGTGGACCCAAAATGTTGAGAATGGGTGATTTTCAAATCAAGAGTCTAAAATAGTCAAATGTTTGGGCCTAAATTATTTTTATATATATTTTGAAATAAAAGGATAGAATTTGGACTGTTGTATTACAAATTTCTTGCTCTAATAGAATTCACTGAAACCCCAATGACGGTCACATATTCTAAATGTTCAACATACAGAAGTAGGGTCCATGGAAAACTAAATTTAAGATGAGCCAAATAAGGCTCTACCATCAAACATTCTCAGCATTCTCCTTTGAATGGATGAAGCCGCTTCCCCACTCTGATGTACCAAAATACATGGAACTTTCTGATGAGTAAAGGGGAAATCAAAGCCAACTTACTACATTTGTCCCCAGAATTTATTTGAAAAACGTTTTGAGACTCCATCTAAAATTATTCAAAAAAAGGAGTTCAATTACAGTTTTAAAATACCTACAGAAAAAAACCACATCAAAATGGTGGAACACCACCACCAAAAGCCAGTTCTCGACAGATGCCAATGTTCTGAAGATAGCCGCTTCTTCTGCATGAGTAAAACTTCCAGTAATGAGCATTTCTTTTACAATATAAAGGAACAAAGTATAATCTAAACCTTAAAGTCTCAAGGACATCTATATGAGAACATGAATTTTTTTTAAAACAAAGTATCAATATTAGCTTACAAAAGTAAGTTTGAAGGCAAATGATTTTTTCACAGTAGTCAACTTTGAACAATAACTCCTATAGGGGTCCTTGTACAAAGGCGCGCTAGTATTTTTAGCGTGTGGTAAAAATGAGCATGCACTAAATGCTAAGATGCCCACAGGAATATAATGGGCATCTTAGTGTTTAGCGCATGCTAATTTTTAGTAAGCTTTTGTAAAAGACCCCCATAGTTTGGTACATCAGACTTCACTGGTGCAAGAGAGAATGCTGAGATCGTTCTGTGAAACAGAATAACAGCATATATGTGGTAGTTGTAAAGTTATTTAAAATAACATATTTTATTTGTTCCATAAATTAAACGGTATCATTCTCATTCAATGTTTTACTATTAGTGTATTACTGAGGCTAATTTGCAGTCAATTATTCTTTTAAATTCATTTAGAAACAAACTTTTGACATTTACAGTTATCTAAAAGCAAACAAAGGTTCAATTTTTAGGGATGGCCATGCCTACATTACATGGGAGATTCATAATTAGAAGATAGATTCCATAATATTATATACCATATGTCCAAAAACAATAAACTGCACCTCAAGGAAAAGAGACCACTATTCATTTTCTTAGCATATCCTAAATAAAAAATCCATTCACATTTTTAAAACATAGTGCTTTGATAGAAACCCATTTTATGGAATTATAAACAGTATATTCTTTTGCATCATATACATATAGCAACAGCTTATAGTAACAGCACCGTTCAATATATATAAGTAACAAAGCAAAAAAAACAAAAACATTATATGTTATTATCTCAGAGAAAGAGAATAGCTTTACCCCTTGCATCAATATGAAATCAAATATACACTACTGTAAAATATGTTTAACAGGAAGTTGGCAACAGTCCATAACAGATATGTTTGTGTATACTCTTGCTGAAGGGAAATAGGCTGCTCTCTCTCTAGATTATCTTTTAGGCCTCTCTAAGTCATCAATAGCTGCAAGTAGCTTCTGCCTTGCCTTCTTGTTGATGTGGGATCCCAGGCAGACATTTACCAGATTGGTCAGCTGTTTGGTGGAGTACTCCTGGCAAAGAGAAACACATTTAGTTTCATTGTAAGTAACTACAGTAAAACAGTAATACAAGGCACTTTACCAAGATCAATAGATGTATTTGTAGCTATGACAAACTATTCATGTTTAACTACAGTAAGCATCAATTGAGAGCTGAAAGACATTTTTGCACTTATTTCTCCAATGAGGCTTTATGTACTAACAGTTAACATGCTAACACCACAAACTACGGCTACTATTAATCATTTCTATAGTGCTACTAAATGAACATAGTGCTATACCCAAACATGTAGGAAATGATTACTGCTCGTTAAAGCGTACAGTCTAAGACAGAAAAAACTGGACAAAAAAGAGATTAATGAGTTTATTATGGGAATGATTAAAATAACATGGATACTGTTCAGGCACATACGAAGTTAAAGATGTAAAAGCAGCTTCCAAAAGGTGAGCTTTGAGCCTAGATTTGAATAGGACCAGATCTACCTCTCCACCCCTGAAATCTCAGCCGAAATCCAGGCCAAAGTATCAGCCTGCCTGTCTGACATTGCTGCCTGGATGTCTCAGCGCCATCTGAAACTAAACATGACCAAGACTGAGCTTCTTATCTTCCCCCCTAAACCAACCTCTCCTCCTCCCCCATTCTCTATTTCTGTGGATAACACTCCCATCCTTCCTGTCTCATCAGCTCGTAACCTTGGGGCAGTGGCGTACCAAGGGGGTGCGGTGGGGGCGGTCCGGCCCGGGTGCACGCCGCTGGGGGGGGGGGGGTGCCGCGGCGCGCACCTGTCAGCTGAGTTCGCTGACTTAGCTAACTTCGCTGCAGCTCCCTCTACCCCTGAACAGGTTACTTCCTGTTCCGGCCGGGGCAGAGGGAGTTGCAGCGAAGTTAGCGAACTCAGCTGACAGGCATTAGGGTTGTGCCGAGTCATGGAGCGGGGATGACCTCCTGTCAAATTAAAGCCCTGTTGGTCTGGTGGACTCCAGACCTTTCACCCCTCCCAAACATGTAAGGCCCTGGTGTTCCAGTGGACCCCAGACCCACCATCCCCCCCCCAAATTCATAAAACCCTGGTGGTCCAGTAGGACCCCTGGCCAACTCCCTTATATGGCAGTTAGGCCCCACCCAGTGCATCCCAAGATGCATCGGGCAGGACGCTGCCATTTTGATGACAGCCTCCAGCAGAAGGAGGAGCTAGGACTCCTTCTCTCTCCTTTTTCAAGGAAGGGGGTTTGGGGGGGTCACAGCTAGGCTACCGGGAATAGGCTGGTGTAAGTGTCCATGCCTATGTGCTACAGTTACACATGTAACTGTTGATATTCTGTAACTATAGCACATAAATGCAGGGCACACAACTGACCCGCCCATGCCCCTCCTGTGGCCACCCACCTTGCAATCACCATTAAAGAATTTTTGCACTGTTTATAGAATATAGACTATGTGCAGTTACATGGGTAATTTCAAATTAGTGCCAATTATCTGCTAATTTGCCAATTAAGTTATTCACACAACTGGTGGTATTTTATAACCTACCCAAGTAATTTTGCATGCCTAGTGTAAAACTGGGCAGACAAGATTAGAGGATGAGGGGGTTAATGTATAGACTCTGCTGGGTACATTAGTGAAACAAATGCATTTTGAATGGATTTTTTGATAGCAGAATGTGAATAATGCACAAAGGTTAAAAGACTTTTACAAGGCACTGTAGCAGAACTAGAAAAGCAAGAGAAAATGGCAAGGAGTATTAAAGGCTTCTTTATGAAGAAAGGTTAAATAGTTTAAGGCTCTTTAGCTTGCAGAAGCGAAAACAGAGGGGATATGATAGATATTTGCAGAATTAAGAGTGGTGTGGGGCAAATTAGTAGGGAGCAGCAGTTCTTTAGCTTTTGATATAGTATTAGGATAAGGGAGCAGCCATGAAACTGACAGCAGATCTAAAGTCAATAACAGCAAGTGTTTTATTTTCAGTCAACAAACTGCAGAATTTGTTTCTGGATCATGTGTTCAAGGCCAGTTACATAGCTGAATTTAAAGTTTCTGGAGAACAAGGCCTATTAAGTGTTATTAGCCAAGTAGACATGGGGTTTGCCACATCTTGCTCAGTCCTAAGCATCAGAAGATGATCTCCATAGGTACTTCCACATAACATTCATTACTTATTGTCAAAGATAGGATGCTGGGCTTGTTAGACCATTCGTCTGATTTTAGTATGGCACTTATTATGATTCTTACAGTCTGCTGACTTCAACAGAACTTGCATAACTGCAGAATAACATGTAAAGGAATAGTATAATTACGGTTTCTGCTATTACGTGTTTATAAATTATGGGTTCTTTAAGGCATAAAAAATCAGTGTTTATGTTTATTCAGAATTTTATAACCCACCCTTCATCAGAAAAATGTTTACAAATGAGTAAAACTAATAATAATAATGACAGTGCTGAGGAAAATGGAGGAACACTAAGATGTCAGGTATGGCTTGCTGAAACCCAGTTCACAAAGTCATCATGTCCAAAAGCTGAATTAAAATAATAAGTCTTCAAACCAATGTTTTTTTTGTGTGTGTGTATGTGTGTGTGTATAATAGGCACTAATGCTTGGAACCTTTTCCAGTGGAATCAAATATGCATACAAACATCAGGGGCTCATTTTCAAAACACTTAAGACACACAAAATGCCATAGGTTACTATTGTATTTTGTATGTCTAAGTGCTTTGAAAATGAGCCCCTTAGGCATCATAAGCATAGAACAGGTATAAAAACTGAGAGAAGGATAGAAGATAAACCAGGGAAAGGATGGGAGAGTACCAGGGGAGGTAGTGGGTTTTTTTTTTGTTTGTTTTATATTCACACAATCAAGAGTGTTTTATCAGTGTTTATCGGTTAAAACCTAAAATCAGAAACTCTAAGTATAAGCAGTTATTTTTCAAAGTTATGCGACAATTTTGTCAGGTTAAGACTGGAGCAAAGATGATACAAGTTATATAACATACAGTGACTGTACAACTGTGAAAAGTTTCTGTTTGAAAAGATAAGTGGATAATAAATGTACTTACACCTAGTATTTGGCAGTGTTGAATAAAAACAAATGTTTTCCACTAGTTTATACTCAACAGTCTAGGCACTTGTGGATAAGCTTGTGCTCATATGACAAAGCAACAGTTCTATGCCAATAAAACCCAAAAGTTGAAATGAAAACATATATAATGGATGGACTTCGCTCACAAAAAACTACAGTTATTTAACTTGAACACAGTTAGTTCAGAACCTCACAAAATTCTGGTAGCAGAGGGTTGAACATGTAGCCATAGAAGCATTTTGCTCCACTGGTAAGTACAACATGAAACATTTTTTATCCAGAAGTTTCCATCTCGGTTATACTTCTAGGTCAATCAGGACTGGAATCTAGCCACCATGAGCTTGCATTTATAGGCGATATCCCTCTTCTTTGATATCATTTCCCCTATTGAACATAGCTAGTGTGGTCATTGCAGTAAAAGTCCTTGGCTAGGGCCAAGGCACAACAGCTCCTTCTAGAACTCTGCTATTTCTTTCAGGAAGGACCATGACCTCCTCTCTACCCAAGGGCTTTTTTTTTTAATCTGAGATAGCGTAGCCACCCTTTGGACTGGCTCCATCCTGTTTACAGGTGTGACAAAAAGAATTGTATACACTACTCCAAATGAGGTCTCACCAGAGACTTATACATAGGCACTATCACCCAGGGTGCTGAGTGTCACAGATCTCAAAGACTGGAGAGAGAAGCAGAGGAAGGTCATAGTGTCCCTTTAAGATACCATAATAAGTGACAGGAGAGAAAGACCAATTTAACCCACTGAGCCTGCTCAGGAAGGTTGTTGGGGTTATATTTGCCATATAATGCAGGTTACTTTCCTCATGATTTCTTGGAAGTGCTCCCCATATTTTTTTTTTTTTTTAAGACAGAGCTTAAATGCTCTATCCTTGGTTCACATCCTCTTGCCTGTAATGGATCCATATGCACATGTTTTTAAAGTAAGCAAGAGCAGGTTCCTCTTTGGTATATTCAAAATTTAGTAAGCTAGGCAATACCCTAGTTTGGGAAGCTCGCCAGGTGCCCTTGGCCTGGATTGGCCGCTGTCGTGGACAGGATGCTGGGCTCGATGGACCCTTGGTCTTTTCCCAGTGTGGCATTACTTATGTACTTATGTACTAGTAGCCTATGTCTCCATGCATAAATCCAGGCCTCC
Organism: Microcaecilia unicolor; assembly: GCF_901765095.1. NCBI lineage: Eukaryota > Metazoa > Chordata > Amphibia > Gymnophiona > Siphonopidae > Microcaecilia > Microcaecilia unicolor. Next base: position 133,084,342 of record NC_044031.1, on the reverse strand, counting down.
TATTGCTTTTTTTTTTCCTGCTGACCTTCCTCTTCCTATGCATCCAAGTGTCCTTGTGGCTTTTGCTGTTGCACTTTCTACCTATTTAGCTACCTTACAATCACCCACAGGTCCTGCTCTTCTTTCTTGCACAGACGTACTTCATCCCTTATACTCTACTGCTCTTTTAGGGCCCTGTTTACTAAGGCGAGCTAGCGTTTTTACAACGCCCTAAACATTAACGTTAACATTAACCCATATATTCCTATGGGTGTTTCTAGTGTTAGCATGTGCTAATTTTTAGCATGCGCTAAAAACACTAGTGCACCTATAGCGCGGCTTAGTAAACAGGGCCATTAGTTTTTTTTCCTGCCAAATACTTGTGTCTGCATTTTGTAGCATTTAGAAGTATAGTTATCAACGTAGGCTACCATTAAGATTTTTTTTTTTTTGCACAAGTCCCATTTTATGCAATGAAATCTAGTTACTAATAACTGGGGTTAACAATAAATAACACGTCTTAGCATACCATGCTGATAACCCCTCCCCCCAAACCTAAATTGCAAGATACAATTCCAAGAACAACAAAATAATGCTTTTGTAGGAATTCTAAAAGCATGGTGGGTACAAAAGACAAGATATAAAAAGTAATACTAAAGTTCAAAGCTTACTCTGTGCTCTTTGATCCAGCGCTCCATATCATTTTCTGTCAAGTAGTAGGCTTTAATGTAGGTCTCCACGAATTCCTTATCAGGAATGGGCCTAAGGTCAGTCAGCTTTTCTAGTTTCAATAAAAACTGTTGGAAGTCTAATTGCATCAACGCACGTCCTTCATTGCTGCACTTCTTCACATTGGCGTAACTAGTTACAAAAAAAAAAAAAAGAAAAAGCAATACTGCTGACATTTATTTAAAGGTTCATTTTTCATAGCACGCTGAGATCAGAATTAAGATGTCCAGGCTGAGCTGAACTTAATTCGAGCGGCATTTTACAAAGGCTCTGCTGAATGTACAATGTTTTGTAAAATACAGAAAGGTTCACTGCATGCACTGGTAAATACACATAAACTCCTACACAATCAGCTATTTTACAAATATGCAAACCCAGCACTCCCACATTGAAGCAGTTGTTCACAACTGCCACACGTAAGCGGCGCTGCTTCCACATGCAGCTGTCCCATTGAACAAACCTAGTCATGTAAGCGCTGCCAATTAAGTAGTAAGGATGCAATTTTTAGTTTTCTTCATTTTGGAGGTAGAAATAAACAATGGGTGATTCAAAAGAACTACTCCTTAAATCCCTTGTGTAAAGCCCTGGTCAAAATGAGCACTTTTTAAAAATTTGTTTGTGCATTTGAGCTAGTGTAAAACCTGACATGGAACTTTTGTTCAGTATATGTGTATTCCCTTTGTAAAACAAAGTATGTAACATGGAGGGGCATAATCGAACGTTGCCGGCGATTTCGCTGGTGATCTATTTTGGCGGTGGCGCAACAGCTGGCCAGAACTGTATTATCGAAAAAGATGGCCGGCCATCTTTTTTTTCGATAATACGGTTTAGCTCGGCCAAATGCCAGAGTTGGCCGGGTTTGAGATCGCTGGTTTTGTTTTTCAGCGATAATGGAAAAAAATGCCGGTAATCTCAAACCCGGCGAAATCCAAGGCATTTGGTCATGGGAGGAGCCAGCATTTGTAGTGCACTGGTCTCCCTGACATGCCAGGACACCAACCGGGCACCCTAGGGGGCACTTCTAAAAATGTTTAAAAAATACACAAATAGCTCCCAGGTGCATAGCTCCCTTACCTTGGGTGCTGAGCCCCCCAAATCCCCCCCAAACCCACTCCCCACAACTCTACACCATTACCATAGCCCTTATAGGTGAAGGGGGGCACCTACATGTGGGTACAGTGGGTTTTGGGGGGGTTTGGAGGGCTCAACACTTAGCACCACAAGTGTAACAGGTAGGGAGGGGATGGACCTGGGTCTGCCTGCCTGCCTGAAGTGCACTGCACCCATTAAAAACTGCTCCAGGGACCTGCATACTGCTGTCAGGGAGCTGGGTATGGCATTTGAAGCTGGCATACAGGCTGGTAAAAAAAGGTTTTTATTTTTTTAGTGTGGGAGGGGGTTGGTGACCACTGGGGGACTAAGGGGAGGTCATCCCCCATTCCCTCCGGTGGTCATCTGGTCAGTTGGGGCACCTTTTTGAGGCTTGGTTGTGAAAATAAAAGGACCAAGTAAACCCGGCGAAATACTGCTTAACGCCGCTTTTTATTTTCCATTGTCCTCGAAAGCTGGCCATCTGGTAGCCACGCCTATGCCCCGCCTTCGCTACGCCGCCGACACGCCCCCTTGAACTTTTACCGGCGTGATGACGGGAAAGCAGCGATGGTGTCCAAAAAGCCGCTTTCGATTATACCGATTTTGCCACTTTTGAGAGATCGCTGGCCATCTCCCGATTTATGTCGGAAGATCGCCGGAGATCACTTTCAAAAATAAGCCTGATAGTAACATAGTAGATGACGGCAGAGAAAGACCTGCACGGTCCATCCAGTCTGCCCAACAAGATAAACTCATATGTGCTACTTTATGTGTATACCTCACCTTGATTTGTATCTGTCATTTTCAGGGCACAGACCGTAGAAGTCTGTCCAGCACTAGCCCCACCTCCCCCCACAGGCTCTGCCACCCAATTTCAGCTAAGCTTCTGAGAATCCCTTCCTTCTGAACAGGATTCCTTTATGTTTAACCCACGCATTTTTGAATTCCGTTACTGTTTTCATCTCCACCACCTCCCGCAGGACAGCATTCCAAGTATCCACCACTCTCTCTGTGAAAAAATACTTCCTGACATTTTTCTTGAGTCTGCCCCCTTCAATCTCATTTCATGTCCTCTAGTTCTACTGCCTTCCCATCTACGGAAAAGATTCGTTTGTGGATTAATACCTTTCAAATATTTGAACATCTGTATCATATCACCCCTGTTTCTCCTTTCCTCCAGGGTTTACATGTTCAGGTCAGCAAGTCTCTCCTCATACGTCTTGTAATGAGTGGCCTAGTGGTTAGGGTGGTGGACTTTGGTCCTGGGAACTGAGGAACTGAGTTCGATTCCCACTTCAGGCACAGGCAGCTCCTTGTGACTCTGGGCAAGTCACTTAACCCTCCATTGCCCCATGTAAGCCGCATTGAGCCTGCCATGAGTGGGAAAGCGCGGGGTACAAATGTAACAAAAAAAAAAAAATCCCATACCATTCTTGTAGCTTTTCTTTGCACCGCTTCAATTCTATTTACATCCTTAGCAAGATATGGCCTCCAAAGCTGAACAAAATACTCTAGGTGGGGCCTGACCAACAACTTATACAGGGGCATCAACACCTCCTTTCTTCTGCTGGTCACACCTCTCTCTATACAGCCTAGCAACCTTCTAGCTACGGTCACCGCCTTGTCACACTGTGCATTTAGATTTTTGCCCTGCCCAAGGCATACCCAAACCATGGACTGGAGATGGGCAGATGTGGTCCCTCTCCACAAAAGCAGAAGTAAGGAGGAGGTTGGGAACTACAGGCCAATTAGTCTTACCTCAGTGACGAGTAAATTAATGGAAACGCTTCTAAAACAGCGAATAGAGAGGTTTCCAGGTTGAAGTAAATTTTATTAAGTTTTTAAGGATAACAAACATCCAAATGGATTGCAGAACCCAAAGCAGCATGGTTGTACTAGAGGAAGGTCTTCTCAGACTAATCTGATTAACTCCTCTGACTGGGTGACCGATCAGTTGGATTTAGGGGAGTGATAGATGTGATGTACTTAGATTTCAGTAAAGCCTTTGACACGGTTCCACATAAACTGAGTGCACCAAAAAGTCACTAAATGAGTTAGAAACTGGTTAAGTAGAAGAAGACTGAGGGGGATGGTAAATGGAGTTCACTCAGAGGAAAAAAGTTTGTGATGTATTGGAGGGATCGGTTCTTGGCATGGCTCTTTTTAACATCTAACTGAGTGATATTGTGGAAGGGATGTCGGGTAAGATTTGTTTCTTTACTGATGATACAAAACTCTAATAGGGTAGACACCCCTGATGGTGTAGATAGCATGAGGAGGGGTTAAGCTACAAGAACGGTTCAGAAATTGGCAACTAAGATTTAAAGCTAAAAAAATGAAGGATCATGCACTTGGGCTACAGAAATCCAAGGGAGCAGTACCATTTAGGAGAAGTACTTCTGTGCTTGAAAGAAGAGCGGGACTTAGGAGTAATCGTTTCTGATGATGTTAAAGTGGCCAAACAGATAGAAAGGGTGAAGACTAACGCCAGAAGGATGCTTGGGTGCATAGGAATGGCCAGCAGGAAAAAGGAGGTGAGACCCCATTTAGAGTACTGTGTACCGTTCTGGAGACCGCACCTTCAAAAAGATATAACTATCCCAGGATGGAGTTGGTCCAGAGGGTGGCTACTCAAATGGTCAGTGGTCTTCATCATAAAGCATATAGAGACAGACTCATAGACCTCAATATGTATACTTTGGAAGAAAGACGAGAGAGAGGAGATAAGACTGAAACATTTAAATATCTCCATGACATAAATGCCCAGGTGGCAGGTCTCTTCCTCAATGAAAAGAAGCTCTGGAATGAGCGGGATTAAGGTGAATTTGAAGGGGGATAGAATCAAAAGCAATCTAAGGAAATACTGTGGTGGATGTTTGGAACCACCTCCCGGTGGGGGTGGTGGAGACGAGGACTGTATCTGAATTCAAGAAAAGCATGGGACAGGCACATGGGATCTCTTAGAGGAAGGAAGAAATACACAGATTATATGTATGAGAACACTGGATAGGCCATAAGACCTTTATCTGCCATCATTTTCTATGTTTCCATGTCCCATTTGTGGTGTGGATTTCCATATATAAATAGCAGCTTTTTGAAATCAGTATTTACACATGTATGTAATACATATGTGAAGATGCTTTTAAAATAATCCTCTTAGACTAATGTAGAACAGTTTAAAGAAATTCTTTTAAGGATAACTTGAAGCTGAGGGATTTTTTTTTTTTAACGCATTCAAATGCTCTTCCAAGAGATGAAATTCAGATTAGGGTAACCATAAAATATTGATTTGTTGAGAGGGTCAGTTGAAAGTCATGACAATGTGAAATGCCATTATACGTTAATAGATTTCTATCAGATCTTTGTTAAATATTAAATGGATAACATGAAACAGACTTTGCTAACTACATTTCAACTCTGATGTGTATCAAGTGTTTAGCTTGAAAAGTATTTACCTTTAAACAATCAATTAAATTTAAACCAGTGACTTAATGCAAAAAAGTCAGCAATAGAAAACTTTGCTAGGTGTGGATGGATTACCAATGACATTATATATAATACATTTTACTGACATACAGTCCTTATGAAATAATCTGATAATACACCAACATGACAAATCTATTTTTAAATGTAATAAGAGATATGTGGCTGTACTGTATAAATTCTCACATGCCTCCACAGAGCCCTTCATCAGATACACATCACAGCTTTTCTATAAATTATATCAGTCTGATACACTTTCCAACAGAGCAAAAGCTCTCTCTCATCTGGGAAGCTATAACAGAACTGTTACCAAATGAATGGAGCAAGGCTGATAGATCTGTAAACATTCAGATGTCCTGGTGATTTGCTGAAAAAAAATGTGACAGCAGGAAAAAATAGAATTGACCATAATTCACCATCTAGGAAAATGACTGAGGAACCCACACAGGATTATATATAAAAAAGTTGAAAACCCTCATCAAAACCACTCCCAAAGCAAGTACTGCCACAGCTAAAGAAACTCATACTAAACCTCCCTCATGTGGAAATCCTGGCAGACCTATCATATCTGGTGTTAGCACACTCACAAAGGAAAAATCTGGATTTTTAAACCCTTAGTGCACAAAATAAACAGCTTGATACAAGACACCACTGACTTTCTGAACAAATAGAAAAACATCAAACAGCTACCACAATGGATGTAGAATCTCTATACAGCAAAATTCCCCATGCAGATGGCATAGCTGCATGTGATAAATTCCTAAAAACATCCACCCTGGACCACCAATAGACACCAGAAAGTATTATAAAATTAATCAAATTCTAACTCACAACTATTTCTTTTTTAATAATGAGTAGAGAGGTGTGGTAGCCGTGTTAGTCCACTTTTAAAGGTAATCAATAGAAATAAAACAAAATAAAACATGAAAAAGAAAATAAGATGATACCTTTTTTATTGGACATAACAATACATTTCTTGATTAGCTTTCGAAGGTTGCCCTTCCTTCATCAGATCGGAAATAAGAAAATGTTGGTAGATGACAGTATATATAAGGGAAACATCAAAGCATTTCAGTGACAGTCTAACAGGATGAGGGTGGGTCAGGTGAGAGACAGGGAGAGCTGGGTGGATGAAGGACAGGGAGATATGCATGGAGATAAGAGGGTGACAAAGCAATACAATTTCATGGTTTATAATGGGCTAGAAAACCCGGATCTTTGTTAAGTCCTGTCTGATGGGTGTCAAAATATTTAATCATTCTGACTTCAAAGGTCTTACGTTCCTGTATTGTTTTAAAGTTCCCTTTCAGGATTCTTACCATGAAATCACTGGTACAGTGTTCTAGTTTTGTAAAGTGCTGCCCCACAGAGGTGACATCCTGATTGGTACTAGCATTTTTCATACGGTGTCTATGTAAATTAAATCTCTTCTTTAGCATCTGACTTGTTTCTCCAATGTAGCAGCCTTCATTGCATTTTTTACATTGAATGATATATACCACATTGGAAGATGAGCACGTGAAAGATTCTTTAATGTTGAATATTTTTCCTTTTTGAATGACCGTGGGGTCCTGTGAAATGTTTTGGCATAGTTTGCAGCTGGATATAAAGCAAGGAGGTGTGCCATTCTTTTCTTTTTGAGTCTGTGTTGGGTCCTTACTTCTAATTTTGTTTGTTTAATTTGTTTTAATAATGATATCTATCTGCAAATCATGGGCACTGCTATAGGACCTACGATGGCACCACAATATGCAAACCTTTCTATGGCAGAACTGGAGACATTCTTAAATACATATCCAACTAACCCCTAAAACACTACCAGTACATTGATGACATTTTTATGATTTGGACCGAGGGAGAGGAGACTCTCAAACAATTTTACACTTTTTCAATGCATACCATCCCTCAATCAAATTCAAAATTGATTGCTCCACAGAAAAATCAACTTTCTAGACACCACAATCTCTATCAACAATGGCTATATAAAAACATCTATATACAAGAAAATGACTGACAGATGCAGCTACCTCCAAAATTCAAGCTTCCACCCTTCAAATACAAAAAAATTCATTACACACAACCAAGCCACACTATACCACTACATTTGTTCTGACTCAAGAGACAGAGATAAACACCTCAAAGCCTGACTGCATACATCATACAAAATTGCCTCTTCCCTTAAAACTGCCAGAAAACAACAACAACAACAACAACAACAATCATTTCTAAAGCGCTACTAGGGTTACGCAGCGCTGTACAATTCAAAAAAAACTTACTACAGTACAAACAAAAAAAAAATCACAGAGAGGGTGTCCCTTGTAGTAACATACAATCCAGAGCTAGAAAAACTGAGAAGAATCATAAAAGATCTACAGCCCGTACTCCATGAGGATGAATTACTGAAAAAGATATTCTCAGCATCACCTATGCTGGCCTTCCGACAACCTCCAAATCTGAAACAAAAATTAGTGAAAACAAAACTCCCAGTAGAAACTGAAAAAGAGAATTACACACATCCCTATAAGATATCAAGCTGCAACTGTGACAACACATATCACAGGACCCCCCCAGTCACTCGAATGGGAAAAACATTCAGCATTTGGGGATCCTACACATGCTCTTCTTCAAATAACATAAGAACATAAGAGAAGCCATACTGGGTCAGACCAATGGTCCATTCAGCCCAGTATCTTGTTTTCCAAGCAGTGGCCAAGCCAGGTCCTCAGAAGCTTAGCTGAGATCAGGTGGCAGAGCCGGTGGTGGGAGGCGGGGCTGGTGGTTGGGAGGCGAGGATATTGCTGGGCAGACTTATACGGTCTGTCCCAGAGCCAGTGGTTGGGAGGCAGGGATAGTGCTGGGCAGACTTATATGGTCTTTGCTCTGAAAATGACAGATACAAATCAAGGTAAGGTATACACAAAAAGTAGCACATATGAGTTTATCTTGTTGGGCAGACTGGATGGATCATGCAGGTCTTTTTCTGCCGTCATCTACTATGATACTATGTTACCTGGCAGAAACCCAAATTGTGGTAACATTCCATACTACAAATTCCAGAGCAAGCAGTTGCTTCCCATCTCTGTCTCAATAGCAGAATATAGACTTTTCCTCCAGGAATTTGTCCAAACCTTTTTTTTTTAATGTAGTATATATTATTCAATGCAAAAAATATGAAGAAAGATGCTATGCTGGAGAGACAAGCCATATGAGACGAGATTGAATCGACACAGCCACCATATCAAAACTACAGTGCTAAACAGGGTGACACCTCTGTAGGCCAGCATTTTGCCAGACCACAGCACTGCATTATTGAATTTATGGTGAGAATACTAAAAGAAATTTTCAAAACAATCCAGCAACATAAAACATTTGAAGTTAAAATGATCAAATATTTTGGCACCCACCAGACAGGAGTTAACAAAGATCAGAGTTTCCTATCACATTATAAACCATAAAAGAATACTGATTTGTCACTCCTCTGGTCAACCAGCCATCTCTCCTTGTTTCTCACCCCCTCCCCACCCATCTTCACCTTCCCCATGAGACTGTCAATGGAATGCTTTTATGTTTCACAGATATATTCTGATATTTATCATCGTTTGCTCATTTCTGAATTTCAGATCTGAAGGAGAGTTTCCTTTGAAAGCTCATCAAAAAATGTACTGTTAGTCCAATAAAAAAGGAATCATCTTATTTTCTTTTCTTTGTTTTATTTCTATTACCAGAAAAAGCCTCTCTGGCATTTGGACATTTGACAAGTGGGCTTAGAAAATTTACAGAAATACCACTTACACTTCTCAATGTTTTCTATGTACTTCTCTTGCCTTTAAATTTCTATTTTTGTTTTGATCATCTCCTATTTATGTTTATAGAGACCCTTTCCCTTTAGATATTGGTGCCTTGCCCTGTGTCATCACACCCAGGTTTTCGATGCAAGTCCCTGAAGCACTTATCACACAAAAACATGTTGGGCATTTCATATGTAATGTGATAACAACGAAACGATAGACAGTATCCCCCGGATTCTACACAGCACGCCAAAAGATCTGCGCCGATTCTATAACAACGCACACAATTTAATTGGCTTAGAGGCCCTTTTACTAAGCCGCTAAGGCGCCTACGCGTGCCCAACGCACGCCAAAATGGAGTTACCGCCCGGCTACCGCATGGCCCTTGCAGCAATTTCATTTTTGGTGCACGTCCCAGACGCATGTCCAAAAAATATTTTTTATTTTCTGATGTGCATAGCGGATGCACGTCAAGTGGTTTTCTACACGCGTAGGTAATTACCGCCCGGTTAAAGCGTGAGACCTCACCGCTAAGTCAATGGCTGGCAGTAAAGTCTCAGACCCAAAATGGACGCGCGCCAATTTTGATTTTGCCACATGTCCATTTTCGGCAAAAATTTTAAAAAGGCATTTTTCACAGGTGTGCTGAAAAATGAATCTGCGCGTGCCCAAAACCTGCACCTACACTAGAGCAGGCCGTTTTCAGCGAACCTTAGTAAAAGGACCCCTTAACAAGCTAATGAGCAATGATAACAGCACTTAACAAGCAATAATGAGATTTAATTGGCACTAATTAAAATTTAGGTGCACAACTAAGCGTATTCTGTAATTAAGTGCATCAAACTTTTTTTTTTTTTATTATTTTATTTATAAGTTTTAACAGATTATTACAAGAACACTTGTAAATGAAAAAATGGAAGAAAATATACAACTTTTTCATAGGAAAATCAAAATATAAGGTAATTACTTTATCTCATCCATTTCAAGTCCACAATATGAGAGAAAAAACAAGGTACAATTCCAGGAAAAATTTTCCTCATTAATACATAAGATCAAGAAAGAAAAGAAGAGAACATAACATGCCTTGTATTCCTTTTTACGGAGTTGATGTAGACAAAGCCTGGAATTGCTGACTAGAACTAGCCGCTAACTTAGAATCAAGAAAATTATTCAGCTGACATGCATCATAGAAAATATATTTGACTGAGCTAACTTTAATCACGCATTTACATGGAAAATTTAACCAGAATAAACCTCCTAACTGTAAAACCCTTGGACGGAGTTTCAGAAACGCTTGACGTCTCCTTTGTGTAACTCTGGCTATATCCGGAAATATTCTAATTTTTGTATTCATAAAGAGATCATCTCTATGACGAAAAAATTGTTTAAGAACCCAATCACGGTCGGGTTCTAACACAAAGGAGACTATCAATGTTGCAGGAATCGTTGTCATCTCTTCTTTTTGAAGTTCTTGTGTTAAATTCAACATGTCGAATGAAGCATCAAGTCTTTGTTCTGATTGGTCCACTACACCCTTTTGTTTCTCAATTTTATATGGAGGCAAATAATAAATTTTAGAAATCGGAGGGTATGCTTGTTCTGGAATCTTTAGTATTTCTGATAAATATTTTTTAAACATTATTAGTGGAGCCATTTGAATAGTTTTTGGAAAATTAATCAACCTAAGAGTTTTAGCTCTTAGTTGATTTTCCAAATTTTCAGTCTTTTGGTGCAAAATAGTGTTCTCTTTTATCAAGTTTGATTGTATTTGTTGTGAAGTTTTTAGAGCTTCATTACATGAAATTAAAGTTTTTTCGGTGTTACTCATTCTGGTTTCTAAAACTTCAATTTTTTCCAAAGGCATCTGAGTTACCTGTAGCACCTGAGATATCTTCTGTGTAAAAGAGTTCTCAAGTCCCACCAAGGCTTCCCAAATTGAATCAAGAGTTATATTCCCAGGTTTAGTAGGCAAAAATGACTTACTGGGTATAGCAAGCTCAGTCAAAGTCAAAACTTTCTTCATTGTCTGCTCCTTGGTCCCAGCCAGCAATTCCCTAGGTCTTGCTCCTCCGACTTCCACAACCGGTAGTTCCTGGTCTGCTGCAGTTCCCTCAGCTGAATGCACTTCCAGGTCAGAGACACTGAGTGCTTCCTGCCCCTGCTGTAGACCCCTTGCCGGCATCATCGGAGGACTCCGCTGCTCGGGGCTGAAGGTGATGTCGGCCTCAAGCTGAGGGAGCAAAGAACCTCCCATTGCTCCCTCCTGCAGCGAGGAATCTTGCCCCGGCATTCTCACCGGCAGCGCGAAACGGTCCATCGGTCCCGAAGTCACGGCAGCTGTGGAGGGAGTCACCCGCTGCCTGCCCCTCCGTTTCGGCATCGCAAAAAAAGGTAAAAAAGAATTTTTCAAGGGATTGAGGGGAAACGGGTAACGAGCCGTCTGGCTAGCGTTCCCTTCCGGACGCCATCTTCAGTGCATCAAACTTTTAATGCGCGCAGGTAAAAAGGGGCATGGTTATAGGCAGGGAAATGGGTGCTTCATTGGCGTTCTGAAATTTACATGCGTAGTTATAGAATATGGCTTGGTGTGTGTAAATCTATGCACTGAGATTTACGCCACATTTTCGTTGGTGTAAATGGATGTGCGCGGATCAGCTAAGCGTATTCTATAATCGGCACCGAAACCTAGGCGCCAATTATAGAATACGCTTAGTAGGCATTGATTTCAGCTCCAGTATTTTAGATGCCATATATAGACTCTTCCCCTATATGTAGCAGTACGCTTGGACCTTTGTTAACCCACCGCTTTTTATATGTTTGTTTTTAAAATTTATTTATAGGTTTAATGTAATTAACATTTTATTATTTGATCACTGTCATTCAGCTGCACCAGTTTTTGCCAAAAATGGACGTGCGGCAAAATGGCAATTGCCGCACACCCATTTTGGGTCTGAGACCTTACCGCAAGCCACTGACCTAGCGGTAAGGTCTCACGCGGTAACCGGGCAGTAATGGTCTATGCACGTCAAATTCCACTTGACACGCATAGCTGCCGCGTGTCAGAAAATAAAAAAATATTTTTCCGACGTGCGCCAAAATTGAAATTACCGCAAGGGCCATGCGGTAACCGGGCAGTAACTCCAATCTGGTGCGCATTGGCACCTACGTGACTTAGTAAAAGGGCCCCTTAGTAAACAGGGCCCAATGTGTCTTAAAGACAATAAATACAGAGTCTCCTGCTCCAGACAGTCACACACCTAGTGGAGAGAAAAGACCTCAGCAATCAAGTACTGCATTAGAACATAGCAACACAAGTTAAAAGGGTTAACTTGTGTAGCTACGTTCTAATGCAATACTTGATTGCTGAGGTCTTTTTTCTCCACTGGGTGATCTGTATTTATGGTCTTTAAGAGACATTATTTGTGAGTCTTCAGAACTTACACTATCCAGCTTATAATTGAAAAAGAAAAATGCCTATATTGCGACCCAAATCGGGAGATAGACGTTTATCTCACAAAAACGAATAAATCGGTATAATCGAAAGCCGATTTTGGACGTTTATAACTGCACTCTGTTGCGGATGCGGACAAAGTTGATGGGGGCATGTCAGAGGTGTGGCGAAGGCGGAACTGGGGCGTGGTTATCGGCCGAACAGAGATGGGCGCATTTCACCGATAATGGAAAAAAAGTATGCGTTTTTAGCTAGAATTTAGGACACTTTTCCTGGACCCTGTTTTTTCACGAATAAGGCCCCAAAAAGTGCCCTAAATGACCAGATGACCACCGGAAGGAATCGGGGATGACCTCCCCTGACTCCCCCAGTGGTCACTAACCCCCTCCCACCACAAAAAATGATGTTTCACAACTTTTTATTTTCACCCTCAAATGTCATACCCACCTCCCTGGCAGCAGTATGCAGGTCCCTGGAGCAGTTGTTAGGGGGTGCAGTGGACTTCAGGCAGGTGGACCCAGGCCCATCCCCCCCTACCTGTTACAATTATGCTGCTTAATGCTTAGTCGTCCAACCCCCCCCAAACCCACTGTACCCACATGTAGGTGCCCCCCTTCACCCCTTAGGGCTATAGTAATGGTGTAGACTTGTGGGCAATGGGTTTTGAGGGGGATTTGGGGGGCTCAACACACAAGGGAAGGGTGCTATGCACCTGGGAGCTCTTTTACCTTTTTTTTTGTTTTTGTAAAAGTGCCCCCTAGGGTGCCCGGTTGATGTCCTGGCATGTGAGGGGGACCAGTGCACTATGAATCCTGGCCCCTCCCACGAACAAATGCCTTGGATTTATTCGTTTTTGAATATCACTGAAAAACAAAAACGCCCAGCTCACAAATTGTCGAATAAAACATGGACGTCTATTTTTTTTCGAAAATACGGTTCGGTCCGCCCCTTCATGGACCCGTTCTCGGAGATAAACGCCCATGGAGATAGACGTTTTCGTTCAATTATGCCCCTCCATATCACTTTACCCAAATATGGTTGGGTTAGAGAGGATACCACAAGTACTTTGTGTTTTAAAGGATCCAACGATGTTGGAAGATAATAGTGAGTTCATTTTGAAATGGAATGCCATATTAAATAGCTGCTCATTAAGTTTAATAATTTTGTTAACAGAAAAATTGAAAAAAAGAAGGTGAAAGGTTGAGAAAAGAAACTGAATACAAAGAAAAGGAGTTAAAAGATTAATTTTCAATTAGGATACATTTATTATAGAAGTGAATAGTACACTGGACAAATTTAATAAAGGTGTAAAAAGGCAAGTTTGACTAATTAAGAAATGCTAATTAGATTATATTAAAGGATCAATCTATCTGTGGGGTAGACCACAGATACAATGGCTAAAACAGGTCACATTTGCCTTGAAATCTTCCTCTTTTAAAAATTTTAATGTAAGGAAGAGATCAAGAGTGAAAGTAGAAATCAGAAGCTCATTAAAAGTTCCAGAGAAGAGTTATCCGCTTTAGCTAGCACATCTGGCCCAACTTCATCTCCCTCCATTAATATATGTTCTTTATATAACCAAAAGTAGGAACAAGGAGCAAAGATTCGATAGGTCTCATGTTGCTGCCACCCAAGGATGGGGCACAGCTCACAACAAATTAAGGAAGAATGTTGGGGCTTCTATGGCCGCATCTACTGCTGTACAGGAGGGGGGAATACTGTACTATGGAGGGGGAGGACAGAGAAGGTACAAAGAGATGCTGACTGCAGAGGGGAAGGGGAATCGAGATGAGACAGGGAGATGCTGGACCACAGGAGTGAAGGGTAAGGGAGAGTGGATAGGGAGATCCTGAAGCATAGGGGTGTCAGGGAAGGAAGACGAAACTGGAATATAGTGGAGGGGAAGGGAGATGTGACAGGGAGATGCTAGGCTACAAGTGTAGAGGGAGGGATAGAAGGGAGAGATGTTGAACTACAAGGGTAGGTGGAGAAACAGCGAGAGAGAAGAAATGCTGGACTACAAATACAGATGGAGAGAGAGGAGGATGGGGATGCTGGGCATGGTGAAACCATGCAGAAAAAGCCATGAGGATTGTCAAGGAGACGAGTGGTAAGAGGGTAAGTGAGAAGAGGGTAATGTGAAATGGATGAAAGATAGAAGGGAATAGGAGGTGAGGGATGGAATGAGCAAGGGGAAATGAGAGAGCTAGGGGTTAGAGAAGGAGATGGACAATTCACAGGTAGGTGAAAAGTAAAAAGGAGGTGGAGGATTGTAGGATAAAAGGAGGGTGAAATCTGAGTGGACAGATGTGTAGAAAAGACAAAGTAAAAAAAGAGCTATAACAGAAAGATCAATTTGTCTGAGACAGATATAGTGAGGGAATGAAAGAAGACAGGAGGACAGAGGAGAAAGGGCAAATGGACAGCAGCCACTAGAAACAAAAATAGCAGATGACAAGACATGAAAGTAGAAAAGAGAAGCTGGAACCAACATAGATGGAAAATAAAATGGACAGACAACAAAGGTAGAAAAAAGTGTTCTACTTTACATTTAGTATCTGGAATATGTTAGCGCTGGGATGTAGGCATTCTGGATATCTTTGCATTTTGTTCAGTACAAGAGGAAATGCATTACTATTTTAATTTCAATGTTTTGGTACATATCAAGTTTGACTCCGTGTTCAATTTCTGTCTTCATATTTCTATTTGTTCTGTCTTCATATTTCTACTATATTTGGTGGGGGTCTGTTTTTTTGCATGTAACCAAGGTATGGTATTCTGTTTGTATGTAGTTTTTTTTTTATAGAGATCTGCGGCAGTCTCACTTAATCCTGTTTTACTAATAGTAGGTATATTGGTGTTTTAGGGCTCAATATAATATTTGTAGTGTTGCCTATTGATATATAGGGTTCATGCTGTTTGAATCATAAGAATTACTGTTGTATGATAGGTTTTTTTTAGGTTTTGAATTATTTCACAAAGCATGGAAGTGGAGAGCTTTATATTGTTATTATTCAGATGACATGAGAATCAGAAATTTTTTTTTGTATGGTGACTTTGAATCTATTGGCTCCTATGCTGAAGAATCATATGATAAGCAGGACTCAATCTATTTACCCAATATATTTCAATTTGCCAGATATTGCTTTAAAAACCTAAAAAAAAAAGTTCTCTCATCAACTTACCCTTCTACAATTGTTCTGTTAGCTAGCCGAATACAGTGCTCCCAAAGGGTATTAGATACCGGCAAGGGAATGCGAACTTGTTTGGAAACTTCAGTCAGTCTTTTGTTAAATTCTTCAAATTCCTACAAAAAACCCCAAAATGTTGTGCATTATTATGAATAATATTACTGCCTTCTTACCCATTCTCCTCACCCGTCAGATAAAACAAAACATACTAAAAATGATTTAACATGCAGCAATATATTAACTATCTAACCAAAGAGAAACAGTAGAGACAAATAACTACTACTACTACTACTACTACTTAGCATTTCTATAGCGCTGCCAGGGTTACGCAGCGCTGTACAAGTTTAAACATGGGGAAGGACAGTCCCTGCTCAAGAGAGCTTACAATCTAAAGGTAAAAACTTTGTAGTCAGTGTAGGTATCAGGAATGGGAAGGTGGTTAGGCGCCAAAAGCAAGGGAGAAGAGGTGGGCCTTGAGTAAGGACTTGAAAATGGGCAGGGAGGGCGCATGGCGTATGGGCTCAGGAAGTCTGTTCCAGGCATAAGGTGATGTGAGGCAGAAGGGGCGGAGTCTGGAGTTAGCGGTGGTGGAGAAGGGTACAGAAAGGAGTGATTTGTCCTGAGAGCAGAGGTTACGGGTGGGAACATACGGGGAGAGGAGGGTAGAGAGGTAATGGGGGGCTGCAAATTGAGTGCACTTGTATATATTTAGCTGTATGTTTCTATATAAAATAACTATATAGAAAAAAATGTCTAGGAAGGTAGGATTGAGGTTTTTTTTTTCTGTATGTTAGGGATGCCTGAGGTATTCTGGCATATACCATCTGGAGGAAGAGTGGAGGAGTAGCTTAATGGTTAGTGCAGTGGCCCGAGAACTAGGAAAACCCTCCATTGCCCCAGGTACAAAATAAGAACCTATATATAATAAGTAAATCGCTTTGACTGTAGCCACAGAAAGGTGGTATATCAAATTCCATCCCCTTCCTTTATATGCTCTAAAATACGTGGAGGGGCATAATCGAACGCGAACGCCTATCTCCATGGGCGTCTATGTCCGAAAACGGGTACGTGAAGAGGCGGGACAGCCCGTATTTTCGAAAAAAATGGACGTCCATCTTTTTTTTCGAGAATACGGTTTGTACGGACCAAATGCCATGGATTTGTTCGTTTCTGAGCTGGATAATGGAAACTAAAAACGCCCAGCTCAAAAACGTCCTAATCTGAGCCATTTGGTCATGGGAGGGGCGAGGATTCGTAGTACACTGGCCCACCTAATATGCCAGGACACCAACTGGGCACCCTACAGGTCAGTGCGGTGGACTTCAGAAAAAGCTCCCACATGCATAGCTCCCTTACCACGGGTGCTGAGCACCCAACCCCCCTCCCCCAAAACCCACTACAAATGTACAACACTACTATAGCTCTTAGGGGTGAAGGGGGCACCTACATGTGGGTACAGTGGGTTTTGCAGGCCTCCCATTTACCAGCACAAGTGTTACAGGTGGGGGGGGGGGGGGGGGGGGGGGGGGGGGGGGATGGGCCTGGGTCCACATGCCTGAAGTGCACTGCGGTACCCACTAAAAGTGATCCAGGGACCTGCATACATGCAGGCCTCTAGGACTTGTTGCTGCTGTATAACTTTGGCACACCAGTTGACACCTGAAGACTAATCTCTCCGAAAACGTCCTTTATTGGAATAAGCATGTTTACTCACAGTTAACTGCAGATCAGAGGTTGTGCCCCACTGGCAACGAGTCTCCCTGGTACTGAGATTAGCAGTAGGTCAGAGCTGGCAGAATACTGTACAATGCCCTCTTTCAGCAACATTCAAGGTAAGAACTAGGTTCTGTAACGTAGCTAACACATGAAAGGGATCTAAAACTGGCTTACAAAAATGGCCACTACCTCATGGACTACCGGAAAGAAAACAGGGCACACTCTGACCCAGTAAGCAGGGGGAAAGCACCATGGGAGTACAGCCTACCAACTACCAACATCGTGAGCATTTACCACAAGCTAGTAGAATCACGGAGCCCAATACCCTACATCCACCACAATGCATTGCTGATGTGACTCTGCAGTGCGCATAACAGAAAAGGTGTCACACTCACCCGAGAGCCACATCAGAACCAGGAAAAGGCTGTCAGAGGATAGAACACATTCTGCTGTCATGGAGATGGGTACAGCATTTGAGGCTGGCATAGAGGCTGGAAAACAAAGTTTATAAAGTGGGGTTTTTTTTGGTGGGAGGGGGTTAGTGACCACTGGGGGAGTCCGGGGAGGTCATCCCCGATTCCCTCCAGTGGTCATCTGGGCAGTTGGGGCACTTTTTTGGGACTTGTTCGTGAAAAAAAAAGGGTCCAAAAAAGTGACCCAAAATCGCGCTAAAAACACCTTTTTTTCGATTATCAGATAAAGACGTCCATCTCTCCTTGGCCGATAACCACGCCCCAGTCCCGCCTTCACCACGCCTCCGAAACGCCCCCGTCAACTTTACCAGTTTCCGCGACGGATTGCAGTTGGAAATGCCCAAAATCGGCTTTCGATTATACCGATTTGGGCGCCCACGGGAGAAAGACGCCCATCTCCCGATTTGGGTCGAAATATAGGCGTCTTTTACTTTCGATTATGAGCTGGATACTGTACCAGAATGCAACTCATCTTGAACAATTGAGAAAGGTGCAAACTAAATCCAAAAATCCCTTTATTTAAAAAAAATGTACTTAAAAGTGTTTTTTTAAAGCAGTTCTCTCTAAAAGCTACTCATTCTTGCATGAATTAAGCATTAAGGCACAACAAGGGGCTACAGGTAACCTGAGTTATTTATCCCTCTTTATGCTTCAAATGTTATGCTAATGAGCAGAGGGAAAGGAAATCCTTAGCCAATGAACCATGAGGTATTCAGCTTTGGCACCAGACTGGGGAGAGAAAATGGCATGCGGACACAGTTCATCCATGCAAAGTATGATGTGTGTCAATATTTACAGTTTTTGTAAATTTCAAGACCTGAAAATGGGTAAAGCAGCCTGAACTACATGAAGAGTGCTGAACACAATGAAAAATGAGAATACTGTGTCAGAGCTAATATGTTAGTTAGCTGAAGCATGAAATTAAAAAATCTGTGAAAAGAAAAAAAAAATCTGAAAACAAACTAAGCCAAAGCAAAACAATTTAACACAAAACTTAGGCTTGAAATGAAATCTAACACACAGAAACATGAAGGCATCCGTTTTCAAAGGAACACTAAATTTAGCCTGTGATTACTATTAGGTGTTTAACCAACACTTAGGAGAAGAGAGCTGTGCCACTAAGGGGTGAAATAGTTGATACTGCATGTTAGCTGCATGATTGCTAATACGGAATGCAGTTAGCCACACTTCCAGAGGAGTAACTAACGGCTTTGGGCTATCTGTCCCATTAACAATTAATACACAGGTAAAACACTCACATTAATGGCAAGGAATACTCATAGCCATTCCCTGCCCCTTCCACCCCAAATTAGGAATTTCTGCGTTAGCATTTCTGATTTACTAACAGTGTGAGCTAATTCTGCTAACACTGAATAAAATCAGTCCTATGCCAAATAACATATGTTAACAGCATCCCCTATGTGTTTTATTATGGCAGTTAAAGCAGGATGTTAATGGGTTGTGTTAGCTGTTTTCTGACCTCCATGTTAACTGTTGGTATTCACTAAAACCTGGGTTAGATACCTAATGCAACACAGTACCATAGATAGATCCTCATATGTCACACTAGGCTCCGTGCATTCCTAAACAACGATTGCTGTATAGGGCTGGGGATAGACCACAGGTGTGGGGGGGGGGGGGGGGGGGGGGGGGGGGAGGTCTGGTTAAAAGAACATAAAATGAACAGAAAATAAATCTTTGTTTGTATTCATAACAAAATTAAATGCTCTTAAAATGTCTGATTTTGTTCCAAATTTAAAGCACATGTGATAAAGACGTACTTCCTGTCGAGATATCACTCCTGAATCTGCTTTACCAGGAGATTCCCGTCCTACCATTCTTTTAGTTCTTTTTTCACTGTCCCCTTGGACTCACTGTTCAGGTATGGGATAATATTTTACAGTCTATTGCTGACATTTCTGTTCGATTCCCTGAAGTCATAGTAACATAGTAGATGACGGCAGAAAAAGACCTGCACGGTCCATCTAGTCTGCCCACGATAAACTCATGTGTATACCTTACCTTGATTTGTACCTGTCTTTTTCAGGGCACAGACCATATAAGTCTGTGCAGCAGTATTTCCCGCCTCCCAACCACCAGTCCCGCCTCCCATCACCGGCTCCGGCATAGACCCCGTATAAGTCTGCCCTCCCCCATCCTAGCCTCTCAACCACCAACCCCCTCTTCCCCCCGCCACCCAATTTCAGCTAAGCTTCTGTGGATCCATTCCTTCTGCACAGGATTCCTTTATGCCTGTCCCACGCATGCTTGAATTCCATTACCGTTTTCATCTCCACCACCTCCCGCGGGAGGGCATTCCAAGCGTTCACCACCCTCTCCGTGAAGAAATACTTCCTGACATCTTTCCTGAGTCTGCCCCCCTTCAATCTCATTTCATGTCCTCTCGTTCTACCGCCTTCCCCTCTCCGGAAAAGATTTGTTTGCGGATTAATACCTTTCAAATATTAGAACGTCTGTATCATATCACCCCTGTTCCTCCTTTCCTCCAGAGTATACATGTCATTATTTTAAGTGATTTTAATCTTCATATAGATGACTTTTCGTGTCCCTTTTCAGACTTGGATCTTATTCAACGGATCTTTGGACCCACTAGTGATCTGCTGATCTCCCATTCCAATTCTGTCTTCTGTTTTTCTAATTTCTCCAAAAGGGAGTTGTTCTGGTCTGACCATTTTGTTATTCTGTGGACTTTATCCTTTCTAGGTGTGGTTTCTTATTTTATTTCTCTAAAGATATACTCTTTGTGTGATTTGCATAAGACAGACCCTACTCAACTCTCTTCACTTGTTACATTCCTAAATATTTTGTTCAGCTTTCTGTTGAAGAGCAACCTTCTAACTGAAACCAAGTATTAGGTTCTTTTTTGGATACTGTAGCTCCTTTGCAGAATAAAAGTCAAGGTTTCACGAGGACCTTAAGATTTAAAAAAAAAAAAGCACCTTTGTCGTTTAGATCGCCTGAAGCAGCAATGTTGTTCCCTTCAGAAATATTATAACAACCAAATCAGGTTAGCAAAGAAGAATTACTATTCCACCATTATTTAAGTTGCAGATATTGCTCACTACCCCTTTTCAAACAAGACCTGAAGACTTTTCTTTTTCAGGCTGCATACACTTAGCTTTTCTACCAATGAAGCTACGGGTGTACCTGGCTTCCCTCTTTGCTTTCCTGTTTAAATTATATTTTATCCCCTCCTTCCCCTTGCTCTGCTGCCGTTTCTCTTTGTCCTCTCTGTCTGTACTACCCCCGTATATTGGAAGTTGCTCAGACATTCCTTGAAGGGTGGGGTATAAGCCTCTAAAAAAAGTTGCTACAGGGATGGATGGAGGGAGGAGGGGCGCAAGGTAGATAAGGGAAGGGCTTATGCCGAGCTCTGGGGATGGGAGGGGGTTGGATAGAGAAGTGAAGGACTGATACAGAGTAACATAGTAGATGACGGCAGAAAAAGACCTGCACGGTCCATCCAGTCTGCCCAACAAGATAACTCATATGTGCTACTTTTTGTGTATACCCTACTTTGATTTGTACCTGTGCTCTTCAGGGCACAGACTGTATAAGTCTGCTCAGCACTATCCCCGCCTCCCAACCACCAGCCCTGGCACAGACCGTATAAGTCTGCCCAGCACTATCCCCGCCTCCCAACCACCAGCCCCACCTCCCACCACCGGCTCTGGCACAGACCGTATAAGTCTGCCCAGCACTATCCCTGCCTCCCAACCACCAGTCCCCACCTCCCACCACCGGCTCTGGGCTATGGAGATGGATAGGGAGTAGGAAGGGAAAGGTAGGGCTGATGCCATGCTACAATGATGGATGGGGGATAGGGGCTATAGAGATGGGGTGAGTAGGGAAGGATAGGGCTGATGCTGGACTACAGGGATGAAGGGTGGGGATGATTCTGGGCTATAAGGATGGATGGGGGGTTAGGGAAGATTAGGGCTGATGCTGAGCTACAGGGATGGGTGGGTGAGGTGGCTGGGAAGGGTACGGCTACAGGGAGGATGGTGAGGGGGTAGGAAAGGGCAGGGCTGATGCTGGGCTAAAGGATAATTTAACATTTTTGGTCCTTTATTGTGTAATTGATGAGGGTTGATCTGTTTTCTGCATGTGACCGAGGTGAGAGATTCTTCTGGCATGTGGTTTGTGTGGGGATCTATATCAGTCTGACTTGTCCAGCTTTTCCAATTGGACACATATTGCTGTTGTGTATATTCACTGCTGCCTTTTGAAAGGTACTGTTATTGGTATTTGTGTATTCAGAATTGATGGTGTTAAGATTTGCAACATAGGCTCCAAGTATGTATGTGGTTTATGTTAATGCAGGACACTGGGCAGACTTGCACTCTAAGGCATTATTTAGGAGTATTAGTTTCCCAAGAAACACTACTCACACCTACATACATACTGCCTACCCATATTAGCTCTGGGCACACTCAAAATGTTGGGTCTGGCTATGCCACTGGCTGATACTTAGATGTATATGCTACCATTTTGGGAACCTAGATGTCTATATTCTCCTAATTAGATACAGAGCCGGCACTATTAATTTCATAGAGGGGAGGAGGGCCAGGGGAATTAAAGGAGCAACCTCCACTAATCCCAGCATTAATCTTGGTGCTCATAGATGTGTATTACTCTTCTTAAATGTGGTATATAAGTGTATATTTTGGCTCCACCCTAGCCTTGCCAAAGTTATGCCCCCCATTATCATTTGCAAGTATTTGTAATTTGCATGTGTAAATCACAGGTTTCTAAAATCAGGTTGTTTGCAGGTATTTGATATGCCCGAGTAAATGCCAGTTTTTATAATGTGAAATTGCAAAAAGGGTTTTGAAAATAATCACCTTTATCGAAAGTGAAGGCGGCAAAGAAACAAGATACTAATACACAATTGGCAGTGACCAACAGTCAACCCAGAAAGTCGTTTCAACTGGTGAAATGCCTGATAGGCGAAGTAAAGAATAATCTGAAACATAAGGACATGTTGACTAGTGATGAATTTGGTGAATGTTTTGCCCATAAGACAGACAGATTAGGTGACTCGCGGTTAGTATACAAACAGGATCCAAATAAAAAATTTTAGTTTTCAACATTTTTATTGATGACAATCAGAGTTAGACATATTCCACATCTGGCCTTAATAACATGGCCACAACATAACATACTTAACAAAAGGCTAGTGCTTAAGTCTGTCATCAATTTTTCTTTTTTCCCCCTTTTCATCCCCCCCCCCCACACCCTCCCCCCTCCCCCCGCCCCTCCCTCTCGTGCCCCAGGGCTTGGACTCTGATAGTCCTAGGGCACCCCCCCCTCCCCCCCTAGTGAAGCCATATATATATCGTTTGGACGCTCTCTGGGATTCCTTATAGTATCCTCTTACCCTTTATTCAGAAGCAAGCTTCGCCCCTTAGAACTCAATGTCTGTAAATAGGGGCCCCAAATCTGTGTAAACCATGCTAAGCTCTTCGGGGACCCCTTAGCCCCCCTGGCTTCCCAAGTAGCCAACAAATGTACTTGATTTCTCCAATGCCAGTAGGCTGGCACCTCCGGTACCGTCCAGTATTGTAAGATGCTTTTCTGGGCCACCAAGCACATTTTACGGCTCAGGATCCGAGCTGTCTTGGAACACCTACCAAATGCCCCTTGCGTGTTCAGCACAAAGTGTTCCCAGGATCCTATCACAGGGGTCCCCAATATTTGAGTTAAGAATTTAGTAATCTCCCCCCAGAAAGCCTTCACTCCGGGGCATGCCCAGAAGGCATGATATAATGTGTGTGGGTAATGGCCGCACTTAACACATGTGGCCCCTTGCAGAAAATCTACATGAGCCAGTTGTTGACCCGACATATAGGCCCGTAGAACAACTCTATACCCACTTTCCCGGAGTCTCTCGTCCTGGGTGATGGCTGGGATTCCCTGCAATGTGAGCCCCACATTCCATCCCGTTAATGTTGTCCCCGATTCCTGTTCCCATTTTTGCTTGATTTCTGTAAAGTTTTTAGGGGGCTTGCGCCTAATCAAAGCTCTATAGAGCGCTGACACTGACAGTCCCGTGGCTTCCATTTCCCCGAAAAAATCTTGTAGTTTGCTTCCCAATCGTTGCCGTAGCAGGTCTGGATCTAATGCTGAAATGTAATGCTTAACTTGGACATACGCAAACCTAGCCCCCCAAGCCACCCCGATCCGAGACTGTAGTTCCTCGTACCCTATTAAATTCCCCTCTTCACTTAGTAGGTGTTCAATCTTGGTTATTCCCATCCGCTCCCACTCCAAGAACGTTGGGTTATCTAGGCCTGGTAGGAAAGCTGGATTCCCCCTGAGAGTCAGCTGATCTGAAGTCGAGGGACTCCCCCCCACTGCCTGTGTTAGTCCCTTCCATGCCTCTCGAATGGACTGTAGCATCACACTTTTCCTCAGGCAAAGTGGGAGTTGCTTACGTGTAAGATGTAATAACGAAAAAAGTTCATATGGAGCAAAGAATTCCCTTTCCATTTTTATGGGGGTGTAAATGCAAGTTTGTGTGAACCAGTCCCCTAAGTGTCGGGCCAGGCAAGCCTGATTATATAAAGACAAATCCGGTATCCCCATACCACCCCGTCTCCATCCTCCTATCATGTATTTATATCGCAGTTTAGGTTTCTTCCCCGCCCAGCAGAATTTACTGAAAGACTTATGTATATTTTTCAAGTCTTTGCTTGTCAGTCGGATTGGTAATGTCTGTAACAGATACAGCCATTGTGGGAAGAGGACCATCTGTATCAGATTCACCCTTCCCCTCAGCGATAGGGGAAGAGGGCCCCACTTCTCCAGCTGCTTCTTAGTACCCTCCATAAAAGCCGTATAATTTATAACATGCAACTTCCTCAAGTTCAGGGTCAGCCTAATTCCCAGATATTTAAACGCTTCCTCCGCCCAACTCAAGGGAAAGTCTCCACCCATCTTGCGCTTCACTTCCGCGGATGATGCTAGTGCCTCTGATTTAGTTAGATTTAAACGTAGGCCTGCAAAATCACCATATTCCTTTATAATTTCCATTAAGGCCGCAAAAGAGGCCTGTGGATCTGTTAACAGTACCAGTAGATCATCCGCAAAAGCCGCTATTTTAAATTGAGACGACCCTACCTCTATCCCCTTTACCGATGGTATATCTATAATATCCCGAATCAATGGGTCTAGAGTCAGTACAAATAAAAGGGGGGACAGCGGACATCCTTGTCTCGTTCCCCTGAATATCGGAAAGGTTCTTGATTCCATTCCATTTACCAAAATCCTGGCCTGAGGGGAATGGTATAGGGCCCGTATCGCTGACATAAACCGCCCGGTAAAGCCATATGCCTCAAGTGTGGCAAACAGGAAATCCCAATGGACCCTGTCGAACGCCTTTTCAGCGTCGAAGCTTATAAGTAAGGACGGTGTCCCTTTCCTACCCCTTGTCTCCAATGCTGTTAAGATTTTCCTTAGGTTTTTTGCCACTGTTCGCCCCTCCACGAAACCCACCTGCGTCTCATGTACCAGCTCCGGCAACACCCTTGCCATACGGTTAGCCATGAGCTTAGCCAGTATTTTCGCCTCTACATTTAGCAGAGAGATTGGCCGGTACGATCCTGGTTGCTCTGGGTCTTTACCTGTTTTTGGCAGCACTACAATCTGCGCCAACGCCAAATGAGGCGGCAATTCCTCCTTGTCGATTATTCTGTTAAAATACTGAGTCAGGGTTGGTATTATGTCCTCCCCCATCATCTTATAAAATTCTATCCGTAATCCGTCCGGACCGGGCGCTTTGAGCAATTGGCTCCTCGCTATTACCACCGCTACCTCTTCCTCCTGCACAGGACGATTTAACTCCTGCACATCTTGCTGTCTCAGGGAGGGCAAATTAAGATTGTTCAGATAATTAATCCCTTGGAGCCCCTGGTCCAAAGGGCGATCATACAGCTGCCTATAAAACCCAAGGAAAACCTCACAAATAGCCTCATCTGTCCGCACTTTCCCTCCTTGACCATCCTTTAACTGGAGCACCCTACCTCCCCCCCCTTTTGGGCGCGCCAATCTGGCCAATAAGCGACCTGTCTTATTTCCATACTTGTACAGCTGGTATTTATAATAGGTTAAGGATTTGGTGGCTCTTTGGTGTAACAGCTCATTGAGTGCCACTTGTAATTCCAGTAGTCGCATTCTATGCTCCCTCTTATGCGTTCGACCAAACAGTTGCCTGGCCCTACACATCTGGGCACTTAATCTCAGTATTTCCCTGTTCCGCGCTGAGCGCGCGTAATGTGTGTAGCTAATTACTTCCCCACGGAGCACCGCTTTCGCGGCATCCCAGAACAATACCGGACTATCCCTATGTTCCCTATTTGATGACTCATATACTCGCCAGCACTCCCTAAGCTTCTCTCTCAACCCCACGTCTCTATACATCTCCACTGGGAATCTCCACAAACCATATCTATGAGCCCTGGGTCCCATCTCCCAGTCCATGCTCACCCAGGCATGATCTGAGATTGTATACGGTCCAATTTCCGTTTTAGTTATTTTGCCAAATAAATCTTGTGAAGTTAGGATGTAATCGATTCGTGCCTGGGTGTCATGTGCACGGGAGAGGTGCGTATAGTCCCGTTCCATGGGGTGCAGAGTTCGCCAGATATCAATCAAATCTAATAGGTTCCCCAATCTTTTTAAGCCTTTGTTTGATGCCCCCAAGTCGCTGCGAGCCCCTTGAGAACAATCAAGCTGGGGGTCCCACACCGTATTAAAGTCTCCGCCCACTACTACCGGTACTCCTGGGTGATCCGCTAGGTGTCCCAGTACCTCTTGATAAAACTTCTTATCGTATTGGTTGGGGGCATAAATATTCCCGAGTAAGATTTTTTGACCCTTGCTCTCCATTTCCACCACTACATATCTCCCCCCCTGGTCCACATATATGGGTTTGATCGCTGCTGCTACCCCCTTACGAATTAACACCGCCACCCCCCTTTTCTTCCCTTGGGCTGCCGCTGCCACGCATTCCCCCACCCACCACGTTTTTAATTTAGCATGTTCCGCCTGACTGAGATGGGTTTCTTGTAATAGAGCTATATCAACCTTATGCCTCTGTAAATGCTGTAAAATTTTTGTTCTTTTTATTGGGGAGTTAATGCCTCCCACATTCCATGTTACCAACTTTACCATATGTGTGATGTTTTGAGACACTCAAGTATATCATCCCTATAACGAGACCCGAGCAGGCGTCCCAGCCTCCGCCCCCCCCAAGCCCACGTTCGTCTTCCCAAATATAGTCCACTTGCCTCTTAGCCTTCTGCAGATTTGTTTGCCCCTTAAACGTCCGTCTTCATATCGTGTTAAATCTTGATAAACTCCACTATTCCCCGGACTCCCCTTCCCCCTCCCTCCCCCCCTCCCCCCACCCCCTTTCTGTACCCTACCCCCCAGTTCCCTTGCTCCCTGTGTGGGAACCATCACGTGTAGACACCCCCTCCCCCCCTTCCCATTTTCTCAGATTCCCCCATAGGCTCCTAACTTCCCCTTCCAATTTTATATCCCTATTCCTCATCACATCCCCCAACCGTAAGCAGTTTTTATCCCTCTTATACAACAAAACATTGTCAACTGATCAACACTTAAACATTAATGTTTCCAAACCCATCTTTAACTCATTGTCCCCATTTCGTAGCTTACACTTCCCAAACCTATGCATTCAGGTCACTGTCCTCCATTTTGATTGTAGTTCCTGCCAGCACGTGTTCCACCCTCCATTCAGGTCTCCGCGCCTTCTTCTGCTTTATCCGCAAGCTCTGTTTCCAGTTGGGTCACAAAGTCCTTCGCCTCCTCAGCTGACCCAAATGACCTTGTTGTCCCCTTATATGTTACCCTCAGAGTAGCCGGATACGTTAAAGTAAACCGCACCTTCATGGCATACAGTTTAGTACACAGGCTTGAAAACGCTCTCCTCTTCCCTGAGACTCCAGCTGAATAGTCTTGAAAACACAGGACTTTTTTATTTTCATATGTTAGGGCACCCTCGGATCTTGAGGCCTGAAGGATATATTGCTTGTGAGCAAAGTTCAACACTTTCATTATAATCACTCGCGATCTGGAGCCCTCTGCCTGGCGGGGACCTATGCGATGTGCTCTCTCTATTCTGAGGGGGCCCATACTGGCAGGAAAGTCAATTTTGTCTGTCAGCCATTGTTCCATCGTCTTTGCCAGATCTTTTCCCCCCAGGGCCTCTGGGATCCCCACCAAGCGCAAGTTATTTCTCCTGGATCGATTCTCCAGGTCTTCTACTTTTTGCTCCAGGTCCAACAGCCTTTTCTTGAGGCTTTTCTGCTCTCCCTCCACTTCCGTTACTCTGTCCTCCACCTGGCTGGTTCTGGTCTGAAATGCCACACATTCTCGGGTCAAGTCATCCATGTGCGCCTGCAGCCTCTCCAGTTTTGTATCTAGCGGTGTCAGCCGCCTCTCCAACATCTCCTCCAACACCGCGGTCATCTCCGAGGTTATCTCCGCGACCCACGCGGAGGCGACAGAAGAACCGGCGCTTTGCATCGGAGACGCCATCTTGGCTTCCGCCGGTTTATTTCTGAGCTTCTCTTTTTGCGCCGCTTTCGATGCCATTTCGTGGCTCCCGCTTCTCCCGCTTGACTGCACGGCGTTCCGCTCGTTGCCCGCTTTCAAATTATTGGTTTTGGGATTTTTATGTTCGGTTCAATGCGCATGGGGAGAGTTCAGGGGCCGGAGAGAGTTCTTTACATGCGACCTCTCTCCGGCATGGCGTCACGTGATCCAAATAAAAAATTTTAAAGAAAGGATGGAGAAGAAAGTTGAAAAGAATTCCATTGATTGAGAGAGCAAGATAGGATGTTCGATTCATTCAAGGCAATTTCTGGTAAGGGGGTGGAGAAGATATTAAGGGGGTTTAAAAGTTCTGGTAGTAGATAGGATCTACTTCCAACCAGAATGATGCAGCAATTAGGAGGGGCATGGTTACAGCCTCAGGTTCATTGCTGGAATGACCAGACTAGGCAATAGGAGAAAAATGCCCAGGGTAATTATGACAAAGCCTCATGGCAGAAGGATCTTGGCATTAGGTCTCACTGAGCTGAAGAAAAAGTAGAAAGACGGTATAACTAGGCCAGAAAAAAAAATCAACTTTTCCTGGTATTCCTGGATAATCTATTTACTTTTATTTCATTATTCATTTTTATTTCCAGCTTTTCCTTTCTTCTTTCTTTTTCATACTCTCCTATCGTGCTAAACATGTCTTTCTCATCCAAAAGGGTCTTCTTTTTCCTGTCTTTATCCTTCTTCAGTCTTTTTTTCTATTTGATTCTCCATATAATTATTCCCAGTGTAATTTAAAAGCCTAGAGTAGGCAAATATTTGTGCTTCTTCTGATTATTTTTGATGTTAGGAGTAAGAAAGTGGTTCTTGAGCCCTGCATCCTCCTCCTTTGGAGGGGGGGGGGGGGGGGGGCAGGGGAGGAGTAGATTGGCCTGTGCAGCATATTATCCTCCAGGGAATAGAAACAGATTTTATTTACTTATAGCCCACAAATTCAAAGTCCTCAGTGAATTTTAAAATATACAGGATATTTTCCTCCTGGGAGTGGAAATAAGGAGATGGGTGTGGCCTATGTAGCACACTCTTTGACTTACAGTTGCCTCTTTCTGGCTTCCAAGACTGATGTGTGGATGGAAGCAGGGATAGCAGAAGGCCATTGGCAGGGGCCTTGTTGGAAGTAATCCCTGGTTTGAGGCTTGAGTGGCAGGAAGAAAAGCAGCTCTTTGCCATCCTTTCCATTCCCCCACTGGGCTAAACCTGAGTGGCAGCAGAGAAAAAGCTGTCACTTGACAGGCTAGCCTAAACATGTCAAGAAGAAAAGAACTCCTCCTACTGGGGTGGGCAGGGGATAAGATGCTGAATAATACATTCAGTGTGGCCTGAGACGCACTGGTGGGTACAACGAAGCAGTTCAAGTTGGGCTACTTAGTCAATGGTTGCAGAACAGCTGCTACAAGTGGAAGGCTGTAGGGCAGATTGCATGCTCCATAGACAAAGACAAATCTTGAAGTAGCACAAAACCGAAATGCTATGTCTATACCACTAAAGGAAAGAGAGGGGAAAAAGTAAGCTCTCTTAAACAAGAGGATATCAACTATATAAGCAGCAAGGCTATTTGATTAGTATAATCAATTAAGTTTACTTACTTAATTATGAATAAAATTAAAGGCTTCCAGTATTCATACAAATTGGGAACCACAGAGTTGGAGGGTTGTAGTGAGATATATGTATATTTTAAATGTCATCAAAGAAAAGCTTTAGCAACTCAGTGATTTTTAAAGCTGTTCAGGTTGCCTTTTAAAACCGATACACCTGGCTACTGACATCTGTACAGTGAAGATACATACCTGTAGCAGGTATTCTCTGAGGACAGAAGGCTGATTGTTCTGACGATTGGGTCGACGTCCACATCAGCCCAGGATCGGAAGGGTTTGCTAGCAAAATCTGAAAAATCTTTCAGAGTCTTCTGGCGCGCAGACTGGTTTCCCTCCCGTCGCGTGAGTAAGTCCCTCAGTGTAGTCCAAAAGCAAGAGAAGAACAACGAACTCCAAAGGGGAGGAGGGCGGGTTTGTGAGAACAATCAGCCTGCTGTTCTTGAAGAATACCTGCTACAGGTATGTATCTTCACTTTCTCCGAGGACAAGCAGGCTGCTTGTTCTCACAATTGGGGTATCCCTAGCACCCAGGCTCACTCAAAACAATGAACATTGGTCAATTGGGCCTCGCAACGGTGATGACATAACAGAGATTGACCTGAAAAGAAACACAACTGAGAGTGCAGCCTGGAACAGAACAAAAAAAGGGGCCTAGGAGGGTGGAGTTGGATTCTAAACCCCGAACAGATTCTGCAGCATCGACTGCCCAAACCGACTGTTGCGTCGGGCATCCTGCTGAAGGCAGTAGTGAGATGTAAATGTGTGGATTGATGACCACGTTGCAGCTTTTTCAAATCTCTTCAATAGAAGCTGACTTCAAGTGAGCCACTGTCGCAGCCATGGCTCTAACATTATGAGCCGTGACATGGCCCTCTAGAGTCAGCCCAGCTTGGGCATAAGTAAAGGATATGCAATCCGCTAGCTAATTAGAGATTGTGCATTTTCCGATGGCGACTCCCCTCCTGTTGGGATAAAAAACAAACAAACAACTGGGCGGACTGTCTGTAGGGCTTTGCCTGCTCCACGTAAAAGGCCAATGCTCTCTTACAGTCCAAGGTGTGCAACTTGTCTTCACCACGGCGGGTATGAGGACGGGGAAAGAATGTTGGCAAGACAATTGACTGGTTCAGATGGAACTCCGACACCACCTTCGGCAAGAACATGCGGAGGACTACTCTGTTATGATGAAACTTGATATAAGGTGCATGCACTACCAGGGCTTGGAGCTCACTGACTCTACGAGCTGAAGTAACAACCACCAAGAAAATGACCTTCCAAGGTCAAGTACGTCAGATGGCAGGAATTCAGTGACTCAAAAGGAGCTTTCATCAGCTGGGTGAGAACGACGTTGCGATCCCATGACACTGGTAGAGGTTTGACTGGGGGCTTTGACAAAAGCAAACCTCTCATGAAACGAACAACTAAAGGCTGTCCAGAGATAGGCTTACCCTCTACATGTTGATAAGCACTAATTGCACTAAGGTGAACTCTTACGGAGTTGGTCTTGAGACTAGACTCTGATAAGTGTAGAAGATATTCAAGCAGGGTCCGTGTAGGACAAGAAAAAAGATCTAGGGTCTTGCTGTCACACCAGACGGCAAACCTCCTCCATTTGAAAGAATAACACTTTTTCATGGAATCTTTCCTGGAAGCAAGCAAAACTCGGTGGACACCCTCTGAAAGACCCAAGGAGGCAACTAAGCTCTCAACATCCAGGCCGTGAGAGCCAGAGACTGGAGGTTGGGATGTAGAAGCGACTCCTCGTTCTGGGTGATGAGGGTCAGAAAACACTTCAATCTCCATGGTTCTTCGGAGGACAACTCCAGAAGAAGAGAAAACCAGATGTGACGAGGCCAGAAAGGAGCACCCAAGATCATTGTTCCGCGGTCTTGCTTGAGTTTCAGCAAAGTCTTCCCTACTAGAGGTGTGAGGGGATACGCATACAGAAGGCCTGTCCCCCAATGCAGGAGAAAGGCATCTGATGCTAGTCTGTCGTGGGCCTGAAGTCTGGAACAGAATTGAGGGACTTTGTGATTGATCTGCGTGGCAAAAAGATCCACTGAGGGGATGCCCCACACTTGGAAGATCTTGTGGACAATGCCCATGTTGAGCGACCACTCGTGAGGTTGCACTGCTCAACCTGTTGGCCAGACTGTTTATGCCTGCCAGATATGTGGTTTGGAGAAACATGCCGTGAAGGCGCGCCCAAAGCAACATACGGATGGCTTCCTGACACAGAGGGCGAGATCCAGTGCCCTCCTGCTTGGTGGTGTAATACATAGCAACCTGATTGTCTGTCTGAATCAGAATGATTTGGTTGGACAGCCGATCTCTGAAAGCCTTGAGAGCGTTCCAGATCGCTCGTAATTCCAGGAGGTTGATCTGAAGACCCTTTTCCTGAAAGGACCAAACTCCTTGAGTGTGAAGTCCATCTACATGAGTTCCCCACCCCAGGAGGGATGCATCCGTCGTCAAAACATTTTGTGGCTGAGGAATTTGGAATAGACGTTCCAAGGTCAAATTGGATCGAATGGTCCACCACTGAAGGGAATTGCAAAAGTCGGTGGAGAGATGGATCACATCCTCTAGATCCCCTGTGGCCTGGCACCACTGGGAAGCTGATCTCATATGTAGGCATGCCATGGGAGTTACATGAACTGTGGCCATGTGTCCTAAGAATCTCAATATCTGCCGAGCTGTGATCTGTTGAGACGCTCGAGCCATGGACATGAGGGCCAGGAGATTGTCTGCCCTTGGCTGGGGAAGATAAGCTCGAGACGTCTGGGTGTCCAACAGAGCTCCAATGAACTCCAATTTTTGAACCGGGACTAGATGGGACTTGGGATAATTGATCACGAACCCCAGTAGCTCTAGCACTAGAACAGTCATCCGCATGGATTGTGGAGCGCCTGCCTCCGAGGTGCTCTTCACAAGCCAATCGTTGAGATAAGGGAACACATGCACTCCTAGTAAGCGTAGCAATGCTGCAACAACTGCCAGGAACTTTCTAAAAACCCTGGCGCAGACGCGAGACCAAAGGGCAGTACACAGTACTGAAAGTGCTGAGTTCCCAACCGAAATCAAAGATACTTCCTGTGAGCTGGGAGTATCGAGATGTGGGTATAGGCATCCTTTTTAAGTCCAGAGAGCATAGCCAATCGTTTTCCTGAACTTTTCTCGGACTAGGAATTTGTTCAGGACCCTTAGGTCTAGGATGGGACGCATCCCCCCTGTTTTCTTTTGTACAAGGAAGTACCTAAAATAGAATCCCAGCCCTTCTTCCCCTGGTGGAACGGGTTCGACCGCACTGGCCTTTAGAAGGGCGGAGAGTTCCTCTACAAGTACCTGCTTGTGCTGGGAGCTGAAAGAATGAGCTCCCGGTGGGCAATTTGGAGGTTTGGATTCATTCCAGATTGAGTGTGTATCCTGAGCGGACTATTTGAAGAACCCACCAATCGGAGGTTATGAGAGGCCACCTTTGATGAAAAAATATCAACCTCCCCCCGACCGGCAAGTCCGGTACGGACACCTTTTCTGAGGCCATGCTGCACTGGAGCTAGTCAAAAGCCTGTCCCTTGCTTTTGCTGAGGAGCCGCAGGGGCCCTAGGCGCACGCTGTTGATGGGAACGAGCATACTGGGACTGAGCCTGAGTAGGCTGTCGAGAAGCAGGATTGTACCTATGCCTATTATAGGAATAGGGAGCACTCCTCCCTCAAAAAAACCTCCTAGATGAGGAGGTGGTAGCAGAAGACACCCGGCGGGAGAGAGAATCCATAGCATCATGGTGCTTCTTGATCTGATCGACCACATCCTCTACTTTTTTGCCAAAAAGGTTATCCCCCCGGCAAGGAACATCCGCCATTCGCTGCTGGATCTTATGATCCAGGTCAGAGATACGCAGCCATGACAGTCTGTGCATCACTATATCTTGAGCAGCTATTCGGGATGCCACATAGAAAGTGTTGTAAGTACCCCTGGCCAGGAATTTTCAACACGCCTTCTGCTGCCTGACCACCTGGTGAAAAGGTTCGGCGAGCTCCGGGGGAAGCACTTCTACCAAACTAGACAGTTGCCTTACCGAGTTCCACAAGTGGATGCTCGTGTAGAGCTGGTATGTTTGAATCTTGGCTGCGAGCATAGCGGCCTGATACGTTTTTCTCCCAAAATAATCCAAGGTCCTAGACTCTCTGCCTGGGGGCGCCGAGGCATAGTCCCTAGTACTCTTGGCTCTCCTGAGAGCAGAATCCACCACCATGGAATTGTGAGGTAGTTGAGACTTCACCATTACCGGTTCTCCATGGACTCTGTACTGGGACTCAGCTTTTTTGGGGACCACTGGATTAGAGAGAGGGAATAGCGAATGCTACATACCTGTAGAA
The DNA here is from genome assembly GCF_901765095.1 of Microcaecilia unicolor. NCBI lineage: Eukaryota > Metazoa > Chordata > Amphibia > Gymnophiona > Siphonopidae > Microcaecilia > Microcaecilia unicolor. Next base: position 133,049,818 of record NC_044031.1, on the reverse strand, counting down.
GGTATTCTCCGAGGACAGCAGGCTGATTGTTCTCACTGATGGGTGACGTCCACGGCAGCCCCTCCAATCGGAAACTTCACTAGCAAAGTCCTTTGCTAGCCCTCGCGCGCCCGCGCGCACCGCGCATGCGCGGCCGTCTTCCCGCCCGAAACCGGCTCGAGCCGGCCAGTCCAGTATGTAGCAAGACAATACACTTCAAGGGAAGACACAACTCCAAAGGGGAGGCGGGCGGGTTTGTGAGAACAATCAGCCTGCTGTCCTCGGAGAATACCTTCTACAGGTATGTAGCATTCGCTTTCTCCGAGGACAAGCAGGCTGCTTGTTCTCACTGATGGGGTATCCCTAGCCCCCAGGCTCACTCAAAACAACAACATTGGTCAATTGGGCCTCGCAACGGCGAGGACATAACTGAGATTGACCTAAAAAATTTACCAACTAACTGAGAGTGTAGCCTGGAACAGAACAAACAGGGCCCTCGGGGGGTGGAGTTGGATCCTAAAGCCCAAACAGGTTCTGAAGAACTGACTGCCCGAACCGACTGTCACGTCGGGTATCCTGCTGCAGACAGTAATGAGATGTGAATGTGTGGACAGATGACCACGTCGCAGCTTTGCAAATTTCCTCCATGGTGGCTGACTTCAAGTGGGCTACCGACGCTGCCATGGCTCTAACATTATGAGCCGTGACATGACCCTCAAGAGCCAGCCCAGCCTGGGCGTAAGTGAAGGAAATGCAATCTGCTAGCCAATTGGATATGGTGCGTTTCCCTACAGCCACTCCCCTCTTGTTGGGATCAAAAGAAACAAACAATTGGGCGGACTGTCTGTGGGGCTGTGTCCGCTCCAGATAGAAGGCCAATGCTCTCTTGCAGTCCAATGTGTGCAGCTGACGTTCAGCAGGGCAGGAATGAGGACGGGGAAAGAATGTTGGCAAGACAATTGACTGGTTCAGATGGAACTCCGACACAACCTTTGGCAGAAACTTAGGGTGAGTGCGGAGGACTACTCTGTTGTGATGAAATTTGGTGTAAGGGGCCTGGGCTACCAGGGCCTGAAGCTCACTGACTCTACGAGCCGAGGTAACTGCCACCAAGAAAATGACCTTCCAGGTCAAGTACTTCGGATGGCAGGAATTCAGTGGCTCGAAAGGAGGTTTCATCAGCTGGGTGAGAACGACATTGAGATCCCATGACACTGTAGGAGGCTTGACAGGGGGCTTTGACAAAAGCAAACCTCTCATGAAGCGAACAACTAAAGGCTGTCCTGAGATCGGCTTACCTTCCACTTGGTAATGGTATGCACTGATTGCACTAAGGTGAACCCTTACGGAGTTGGTCTTCAGACCAGACTCAGACAAGTGGAGAAGGTATTCAAGCAGGGTCTGTGTAGGACAAGAGCGAGGATCTAGGGCCTTGCTGTCACACCAGACGGCAAACCTCCTCCAATGAAAGAAGTAACTTCTCTTAGTGGAGTCTTTCCTGGAAGCAAGCAAGATGCGGGAGACACCCTCTGGCAGACCCAAAGAGGCAAAGTCTACGCCCTCAACATCCAGGCCGTGAGAGCCAGGGACTGGAGGTTGGGATGCAGCAGAGCCCCTTCGTCCTGCGTGATGAGGGTCGGAAAACACTCCAATCTCCACGGTTCTTCGGAGGATAACTCCAGAAGAAGAGGGAACCAGATCTGACGCGGCCAAAAGGGAGCAATCAGAATCATGGTGCCTCGGTCTTGCTTGAGTTTCAACAAAGTCTTCCCCACCAGAGGAATGGGAGGATAAGCATACAGCAGACCTTCCCCCCAATCCAGGAGGAAGGCATCCGACGCCAGTCTGCCGTGGGCCTGAAGCCTGGAACAGAACTGAGGGACCTTGTGGTTCACTTGAGATGCGAAGAGATCTACCAGGGGGGTGCCCCACGCCCGGAAGATCTGTCGCACCACACGGGAATTGAGCGACCACTCGTGAGGTTGCATAATCCTGCTCAACCTGTCGGCCAGACTGTTGTTTACGCCTGCCAGATATGTGGCTTGGAGCACCATGCCTTGACGGCGAGCCCAGAGCCACATGCTGACGGCTTCCTGACACAGGGGGCGAGATCCGGTGCCCCCCTGCTTGTTGACATAGTACATGGCAACCTGATTGTCTGTCTGAATTTGGATAATTTGGTGGGACAGCCGATCTCTGAAAGCCTTCAGAGCGTTCCAGATCGCTCGCAACTCCAGAAGATTGATCTGTAGATCGCTTTCTTGGAGGGACCACCTTCCTTGGGTGTGAAGCCCATCGACATGAGCTCCCCATCCCAGGAGAGACGCATCCGTGGTCAGCACTTTTTGAGGCTGAGGAATTTGGAAGGGACGTCCCAGAGTCAAATTGGAGCAAATCGTCCACCAATACAGGGATTCGAGAAAACTCGTGGACAGGTGGATCACGTCCTCTAGACCCCCGGCGGCCTGATACCACTGGGAGGCTAGGGTCCATTGAGCAGATCTCATGTGAAGGCGGGCCATGGGAGTCACATGAACTGTGGAGGCCATGTGGCCCAGCAATCTCAACATCTGCCGAGCTGTGATCTGCTGGGACGCTCGCACCCGCGAGACGAGGGACAACAAGTTGTTGGCCCTCGCCTCTGGGAGATAGGCGCGAGCCGTCCGAGAATCCAGCAGGGCTCCGATGAATTCGAGTTTCTGCACTGGGAGAAGATGGGACTTTGGGTAATTTATCACAAACCCCAGTAGCTCCAGGAGGCGAATAGTCATCTGCATGGACTGCAGGGCTCCTGCCTCGGATGTGTTCTTCACCAGCCAATCGTCGAGATATGGGAACACGTGCACCCCCAGCCTGCGAAGCGCCGCTGCTACCACAGCTAGGCACTTTGTGAACACCCTGGGCGCAGAGGCGAGCCCAAAGGGTAGCACACAGTACTGGAAGTGGCGTGCGCCCAGCTGAAATCGCAGATACTGTCTGTGAGCTGGCAGTATCGGGATGTGTGTGTAGGCATCCTTCAAGTCCAGAGAGCATAGCCAATCGTTTTGCTGAATCATGGGGAGAAGGGTGCCCAGGGAAAGCATCCTGAACTTTTCTTTTACGAGATATTTGTTCAGGGCCCTTAGGTCTAGGATGGGACGCATCCCCCCTGTTTTCTTTTCCACAAGGAAGTACCTGGAATAGAACCCCAGCCCTTCTTGCCCGGATGGCACGGGCTCGACCGCATTGGCGCTGAGAAGGGCGGAGAGTTCCTCTGCAAGTACCTGCTTGTGCTGGAAGCTGTAGGACTGAGCTCCCGGTGGACAATTTGGAGGTTGAGAGGCCAAATTGAGGGTGTATCCTTGCCGGACTATTTGGAGAACCCACTGATCGGAGGTTATAAGAGGCCACCTTTGGTGAAAAGCTTTCAACCTCCCTCCGACAGGCAGGTCGCCCGGCACTGACACTTGGATGTCGGCTATGCTCTGCTGGAGCCAGTCAAAAGCTCGCCCCTTGCTTTTGCTGGGGAGCCGCGGGGCCTTGCTGATTCGCACGCTGCTGACGAGAGCGAGCGCGCTGGGGCTTAGCCTGGGCCGCAGGCTGTCGGGAAGGAGGATTGTACCTACGCTTGCCAGAAGTATAGGGAACAGTCTTCCTTCCCCCGAAAAATCGTCTACCTGTAGAGGTAGAAGCTGAAGGCTGCCGGCGGGCGAACTTGTCGAATGCGGTGTCCCGCTGGTGGAGAGACTCTACCACCTGCTCGACTTTTTCGCCAAAAATGTTATCCGCACGGCAAGGCAAGTCCGTAATCCGCTGCTGGACTCTATTCTCCAGGTCGGCGGCACGCAGCCATGAGAGCCTGCGCATCACCACACCTTGAGCAGCGGCCCTGGACGCAACATCAAAAGTGTCATAAACTCCTCTGGCCAGGAATTTTCTGCACGCCTTCAGCTGCCTGACCACCTCCTGAAAAGGCTTGGCTTGCTCAGGGGGAAGAGCATCAACCAAGCCCGCCAACTGCCGCACATTATTCCGCATGTGTATGCTCGTGTAGAGCTGGTAAGACTGGATCTTGGACACGAGCATAGAGGAATGGTAGGCCTTCCTCCCAAAGGAGTCTAAGGTTCTAGCGTCCTTGCCCGGGGGCGCCGAAGCATGTTCCCTAGAACTCTTAGCCTTCTTTAGGGCCAAATCCACAACTCCAGAGTCATGAGGCAACTGAGTGCGCATCAGCTCTGGGTCCCCATGGATCCGGTACTGGGACTCGATCTTCTTGGGAATGTGGGGATTAGTTAATGGTTTGGTCCAGTTCGCAAGCAATGTCTTCTTCAGGACATGGTGCAAGGGAACAGTGGACGCTTCCTTAGGTGGAGAAGGATAGTCCAGGAGCTCAAACATTTCAGCCCTGGGCTCGTCCTCCACAACCACCGGGAAGGGGATGGCCGTAGACATCTCCCGGACAAAGGAGGCAAAAGACAGACTCTCGGGAGGAGAAAGCTGTCTCTCAGGAGAGGGAGTGGGATCAGACGGAAGACCCCCAGACTCCTCGTCAGAGAAATATCTGGGATCTTCCTCTTCCTCCCACGAGGCCTCACCCTCGGTGTCAGACACAAGTTCACGGACCTGTGTCTGCAACCTCGCCCTGCTCGACTCCGTGGAACCCTGTCCACGATGGGGGCGTCGAGAGGTAGACTCCCTCGCCCGCATCGGCGAAGCTCCCTCCGCCGACGTAGTCGGGGAGCCTTCCTGGGAGGTGGCCGCGGTCGGTACCGCACGCGGGTACCGACGTCGGGGACCTCAACCTGGGCGATGGGCCAGCCGGCGCCACGCTCGACGGTACCGGTGGCGCAAGCACCGCCGGTACCGGAGGGGTAGGGCGCAACAGCTCTCCCAGAATCTCTGGGAGAACGGCCCGGAGGCTCTCGTTTAGAGCGGCACCGAGGCCGAAAAAAGGCCTACCCCGACGACGAAAGAAAACTTACCGGGGCAAAAAAGCTGGAAGTACGGGGAGGATTTACACGAAACCCGGCGGGGGGTTTCCGGAGCACTTCCCGACAAGGACAAAGCTTTCCCGAAGGAAAAAAACACGTTCAAACAAATTGGACGCGCGAGGTCGACTTTCCGGGGCTCGACACGGCGAAAACACGACCGTACCGAGTGCGGACAAAAGAAGACTGGCCGGCTCGAGCCGGTTTCGGGCGGGAAGACGGCCGCGCATGCGCGGTGCGCGCGGGCGCGCGAGGGCTAGCAAAGGACTTTGCTAGTGAAGTTTCCGATTGGAGGGGCTGCCGTGGACGTCACCCATCAGTGAGAACAAGCAGCCTGCTTGTCCTCGGAGAAGACCAGTTTCGCATAAGAACTTCCCTGAGTGTGTTATGCAAAGAAGCTGTTGCAACCTCTGTAGGTGGAGAAGGATAATCCAAGACCTCGAGCATCTCGGCCCTGGGCTTATCCACAACCTCCATAGGGAAGGGAATATCTTTAGACATTTCCCGAACAAAGGAGGAAAAAGAAGGACTCTTAGGCAGAGACATCCTTCTCTCAATGGGTGGAGTAGGATCAGAGGGGACCCCATAGGACTCTTCTTCAGAAAAGTATCTGGGATCTTCCTCTTCCTCTCATGAACACTCATCCTCGGTATTGGACAAAAGCTCTCTAAGAGCAGCCCGAACCCGAGCCTGTCTCGACGTCGAGAAGCGACGGCCTCGAGGGGATGTCGAGAAGTCGACCCTGCCTGGACTGCGGCAAAGCTTCCTCTGCTGACGTCAAAGGAGAGTCGACCCGGGTGGCAGCCGACGCCGATGTCGCAAGCAGCACCGAGGTCGGGGACCTCACCACAGGCCCCCCCTGAGACACTTGGGTTCATTTTTTCATCAAAGGGCACAGCTTACAAGCAGCAGGAAGATGATTGGGCCCAAGGCACTGGAGACACCACGCGTGGGAGTCGGTACCCGAGATGGTCCAGTTGCACAGAGTACAACGCTTAAAGCCGCTGGGTGTCCTTGATGACATGGATGGAAAAACGGCATCTGCGAAATTAAAGGACGCGATTATGCCAATTAAAAAGGCACAAAAAGGGAAACAACCCAACTGTGCGGCCTAAAAAAACAGTCGCGGCGAAAAGAAACTTAAAACTAGTGACTAAAACTAAGAAAATAAAGGAACTACTGTAGTTTTGTTTTTTGTTTAAATTTTGTAGAAAGACGAAATAAAAGAAAAAAAAATAAACAATCGCGCAGAGACTCTTCCTGGGCCAAGAGGAACACAGCGAAAAACGAAAGCAGTGTCATCTCAGACATGGAGAAAAAAAAGCACTGAGGGACTTACGCGAGAGGGGTGGGAAACTGGTCCACGCATGCGCAGTGCATGCCGCTCGCGTGCCAGAAGACTCTGGAAGATTTTCTGAGATTTTGCTAGCAAAACCTTCCGATCCTGGTCCGATGTGGACGTCGACCCAATCGTGAGAACAAGCGACCTGCTTGCCCTCGGAGAATTATGTATTATACTTACAATGATCATCTTACTATAATTATGCTGCTACAACAATATAGGTTGCCTATGCCAAGCTATACCTGTTATACGTTGCCTTGGTGGTTAATAAGTCTTTATAAATATTCGCAGATTACTTTTAAAATTAAACTATCTTAATTGTTGTTTTTGATTTTTAGGACTCATCAATTATAATATTAATTTGTTGTAATCATGAAATCTGCTGTTTTCCTAGAAACTATAGAGTTACCTTTAAAAGGGCATCAATATACATGTTGTGCTGTGACATGATTTCCTTCACATCCCATTTCACATTCGCCATAAGCAGCAGCATCTGCTCATAATCAATGGCTTTCGCTGCTACAATCCAGTAAATTGGTTTACGGAGTTCACTGGCAGTTGACACAGTCTGTGGCAGAAGTAAACACAAAATAAAATAAAAATAAAATAACACACACACACAAGAAAAGGAATCTTATTTAGTAATTTGGTCATGAAAAAATACTTTAACAGAAGTACTTGAAAAAGTAAAATGGGTTATTTTAAAAATGAAATACAATGTAAAATCTCACATTTTATTACTATTCATGAATCTCTTGCTTAAAAAAAAGATAGAGACTGACCTGAGAGTAGAACTGCTGGAGGAAAGGTTTCTTGGCTGCTGGCATCACAGAATCAAGATGTGTTTGGAGGAATTCAAACTGTTCAGCCAAAAACACCCTACAGAGATAAATAAATACTGCTATGACACAAGTGCATTTATAAGCTTTTCAACAGCCTGATTAACACGACAATAGCAAACCAAAAGAAAAAAGCAGATCAAAAAAGACAAAAAAATGGAACAGGAGGAGATCTTTGCCTTTTTTTTGTTTGTTTCTGTCTGATTAACACGAAAGACAACTTTACTGCTTATGAAACTAGTCAAGTGCAGTTTGTAAAATGACCCCTTTCCTTTACCTTCTTCTTGTCCTGCTGTTCATAAAATGTCAACTGTAAACCTGGTTATTAACGGTAGAACTTCAAAGAAATCATTGGGAGTACTATGAAAATGATTGAGGTATGCTTATTCAGTAATTTCTTTTACTTCTAAATCTTGTTGAGGCATGTTTAAATGATTTCCATTAAGTAGGCAATTTTCTAAGGGAACTAAATACCAAAGTATATAATATAATAACTCTTCCTCTCTACGATTCTCTTCCTCTCTATGATTCCCTAATGTGTCTATACACACGAACCTTATTCTACCACAACATTACTGTATTTGTTCATTCTGGAATTGGCGAACGTCTCTACGGTACTATTGAGCCTGCAAATAGGTGGGAAAATGTGGGATACAAATGTAACGTGGAGGGGCATAATCGAACGTCACCGGCCAAATAGGTCGCCGGCGATCTATTTTGGCGGTGGCGCAACAGCTGGCCGGAACCGTATTATCAAAAAGATGGCCAGCCATCTTTTTTTTCGATAATACGGTTTAGACCGGCCAAATGCCTTGGACGTCGCTGGGTTTGAGATGGCCGGTTTTGTTTTTCAGCGATAATGGAAAAAAATGTCGGCCATCTCCAACCCGGCGACATCCAAGGCATTTGGTCATGGGAGGAGCCAGCATTTGTAGTGCACTTACATGCCAGGACACCAACTGGGCACCCTAGAGGTCAGTGTGGTGGACTTCAGAAACAGCTCCCACATGCATAGCTCCCTTACTGTGGGTGCTGAGCCCCCCCCCCCAACCCACAAATATGCACCCACTAAAAGTGCTCCAGGGACCTGCACACACTCAGGCCTCTAGGACTTGTTGCTACTGTATAACCTTGGCACAGCAGTTGACACCTGAAGACTCATGTCTTTGAAAAAGTGCTTTATTTGAATAAGCACCTTTACTCACAGTTAACTGCAGATCAGAGGTTGTGCCCCACTGGCGAAGAGTCTCCCTGATACCGAGATTAGCAGTAGGTCCGAGCTGGCAGAATGCTGTACAATGCCCTCTTTCAGCAACATTCAAGGTAACAACGTTTTCTAACGTGGGTAACACATGAAAGGGAACCCTCCTCTCACCTACCAACACCCATCCTGTTAGAATATCAATGAAATGCTTTGATGTCCCCATGCATACCCCCCCCCCCCCACTCTGTCAGACTGTCAAAGTAATGCTTTGATGTTTCTCTTATATATACTATCTGCTAACACATTTGCTTATTTCCAATCTGACAAAGAAGGGCAACCTTCAAAAGCTAATCAAGAAATGTATTAAGTTATGTCCAATAAAAAAGGTATCATCTTATTTTCTTTTCCATGTTTTATTTTGTTTGATTTCTATTGATAACCTTTAAGAGTGGACTAACATGGCTACCACACCTCTCTACTTAAGTTTCCATGAAAATATTTGTTCACTAATGGGAACAACAGTATGGTTCTTTGATACTATTCAGCTTGAGAATTCCTTACTAGATAAATCTGTTGTGCCACATGATAATGCTATTCAGTTTTTTTTCTTCTTCTTATGTATAGTGGGTGGGAACATAAAAAATGGATTATAATATATCATTGTCTCCAATTCTGATTGCTTTAATTGGATTCAGTAGGAAACCTCTGCTATCCATGAATAACATCAATATTCGCCTCACATTTGCAAAAATACACCTGAATGATCCCCAAGCTTTTAACGCTACAAAATGGCAAACCTACAAGTTTTCAATATTCTAAAAGCAGCACTTTCCATAAAATAGGTACTACGTGCAGAAGATAATTTAAATTTGCCCCTTTTTATATACTACCTATGAAAGTTAACAAGGGCTATCTAAAGTAGGTAAACAAACTATGCTTTAGGAGGTGTAATTAATTCACATGTTGGTGAATATGTGAAAGGACACTTACCGCCTCATTGGGTATCTAGTTCCCTTAGGAGGTAAGTGGTCCCATATTAACTTTCAGTAGGTACCACATGCTAATGGGAACATTAAACGCATGGTCTGAAATAAAAATAGTGGAGAACACCTCCAAAAGGTGCCTTGTAAAATCTGCAGCTACCACACGGTAAAATCTTATAAGCTGTTGTAACTGCACATTTTATTTATTTATTTCAGTACATTTATACCCCGCCTTTTGCCACAGTGTTGCAGCCCCAAATTAAATAAATATATTACAGTTACATTTCAGTAGTTAGAGCGGGAGAACAAGATAAGAAGATAGGATAGGATAAGAAGGGAAGGGTAAGGGAGGCAAAGATGAACGGTGAGAGTCCTGGCGGGCCAAGGGGGACGATGGAGATTCAGATTAGACAGAGGGGCTGGAGCAAGCCCTGGCAAGACGACCCTCGGACAGGCACTGGGGAAAGCAGCAACAGCAAGCGGCCAGGAGAAAGGCAATGATCACCAGAAGCCAATGAAAACCGTAGACCAAAGGCGCAGATTTCAAGATGGAGAATCGAACAGTCCTCCTCTGCAGCTCCAACTGTCGGGACCCTCCAAGCCAGGACAGCAAAGGCAATGAAGATCAGGAAAGAGGCAGCCGCAGCAGACATACAGCAGACCACAGTTCCCCGACCGAAACAAGCACAAGCCCGATGACGAGCAGATGATCCAAAGCCGGACGCCGACGAATTTCCCGAGGGCCCTCAAGATCAACAGAGCAGGCCACACGAGCAGGGACATCGCGACCAAGATGACTGCCGGCCCACGCTGGCTAGTGCCAGTGCTGCAAGAACCGCCACACCAAAACTGGCGATAAGGAGCGGCACCAGGATGCCGCAGCATCAAGCAAAGCCGACGCGACCAAACCTGGGCCATCACTCAGCCAACAGGCAACTGAATGATGGTGAGCTCCGAGGTGTTATCAGGAGCTAACAGTTCGTTAGCCCGTTAGTCAGCCGCCATTTTGTCTTATTAGTAAAAGGGCCTCAATATGAGAGAAACACTTTCAACAACAGTTATATCACAATCATAGCTCTCCCTTTTCACCTCCTCTTTATATTCATAAATGATTTAACGATGCACCTATTCTTTATAATACCCATTAGAAGTCATTGTTTAACCATTATCATTTGCCCAAGTTCATTATTAGTTATTCTGAGGCAAGGAATTAGAGAGAGATGAATAGCTTTGAATTGTTTCCAGGACATAGGTTTTTCCAAATATTTACTGTAGTGAAAGGGGATATTTACTATTGTCTATGGTGTTTTGAAACACTCAAAAATATGTTCAAAAGGGTCTGCCAAAAAAAGTATATTTGGATTGAGAATGAAGCAGGACTAGCTCCATCTCTAGTCCTGTATATGATGCATTGATCCATACAAAAGACTCTAAACTTTCAAAGTAAAAGAACAATTATAGAAATATTCAAAATGAATTAAGAATAAGAAACCAGACAGCTCTGATTGTAGAAGTCTTTTTGGTTTCTTATTTCAATTATAGAAATGATCAAAGAGAAATTAGTTCATCCACTTTGAAGGTGAAAAGCATATTGTGTAGATTAACAAAAAACATTGAATAAATCAGCAAAAAGCTTTCTACTTTAATGCATTTTGAATTATATTTTTCAAAGAAAATTTGTGAAAAATGTGCAAAGGTGAAAAGACTTTTGCAAGGCACTATACATTAAGAATCATGTTAAAAGAATGCTAAGGCAGGATGCACAAAAGTGAGAATAACTACTATGCAACTTTAATATTCCCTTATCTCTTGTTTGTCCTGTTCGTCTGTCCTAATTAGATTGTAAGCTCTGTCGAGCAGGGACTGTCTCTTCATGTTCAAGTGTACAGTAATAGTAGTAAGAAATATAAAGAATATAAAACAGACAACATTTATGGAGCACAAAGAAAGCATTAAGCATGCAGCATTTCAATGCATGCAACAGAGGATCAAACTCAAGCACGTAAAAGGAACAATGTTTCAGCATACAGAAATGCTTACAGTGGCCTAACCCAGAAAGGAAGTATGCAGCTGTGCTCTTTGGTGATTTCAAACAGCACGTTTTAGTCAAGAAGCAAGGAGGAGGAGCCACAGGAGTCACCCTTTGGCCTACAGATTGTTTATATGAATAGAAGGGCTACCTTATGAGTCTTACATTTCTTTTCTGAACAATGGCCTCAGGTAGGATGCAAGCCATTCTAACCTGCAAGATACATATAAAGGGTAACTCTATACGCTAGATGCCCACATTTATATGTGCATTACATGCATAGGAGTCAACTTTTCAAATGATTGGGGGTGCTCAACTGGACACAAATTACCAAGTCCATATAAAGGAAATTAAAGCATAGTGGGTTATGAACACAGCTAGTCAGGCTGTCTTTAAGTGACGAGCACAGCAGGTGGTGCACACACAGGGAGGATATGTGGGAAAAGATGCTAGGGGTTAGCAATGCAAGTCCCACCAGTCTCTCTTCCTCCTCAACCCCAACTCATCACTACAGTTTACCAACCTACTCCAAGCCCATCTACACACTTGCGCTGTGCCTTCCAGTCCATCCTGGTCCATCTATACAACCCATCCCAGCCAATCCTCAATAGTCCCTCTTCCCTACACAACCTTTACAACCATACACTTTTCTCCCAGACCATCTACTTCTTTCTCAGTCCCTCCCTCCCTTAATGTCTTCTTCCTCCTCTTTATCTTTTTACTCTGTTTTTCCCTCCCTTCTTTCTCCCAATCCAGTTAGACTTTTGTTCTGCGGTAGGGTGCTTAATAACACCCCTCCTGAACCTACCACACACCCCCATTCTTTATTTTTCTGCTGTCTACTTCCTCCTGACCTGTCTTGCCCCCTACTAATTCCTCGCCCCATTAGGTTCCCTCTCACTCTACCTTGGTCAGTGCCCCTCCCCTGCAGGCTAGGCTCATCCATCCCTCATACCTCCTAAGCAGCTTCATTGTACATTCAAAAACAGCTTTCCCCAACCTTCCTGTCAAGAATCATATTCCTACTTCCCCTTCCCAGAGCCCCAGACACTATTCATATCTAGAACTCACACTGAAATACAATAGCTGTTCCACATCCTGAAAGGCCCTATGAGCTGCTCCACCACCTGCATGCACAAACCTTTGAAGCTCAGCAATCTGTTGCTCCACAGCCCCTAGGGACACATTTGCATGTGGTGCTTCCTGCTCTCAGAACGAAAATCTCAAAGATCATATGCTGAGGAGGAAATCAGTGAACCCAAAGGCATGCATTCATATCAACCCACTGTGTGCCAGCCCACTTGCTAAAGCTCTACCGGTCACAGAGAAAGTGGTTGGCTTGGGGAGCCGAATTAGCACTGAATCTAGTGCCTTCTGCAAAAATGAAAATTGGCACTGTGACAGAACAGTGTGTTTTAAGACTGTAAAACTGCCTTTATTAAATCTTGAAGTGCAATTCTCTAGTTTGGCCAGCAGGTGGTGCATGCTATGTTTTAAGGCTTAAGCTGTTACAAAGAACTGACCTTTCCCTTCTTTAGTTAACACAGATAAAGGAAATGCCTGTAGTGATGTAACCAGCTTTTTAAAAATGTTGTTGACTGGGCTCCGATTGGCCCAGGAGCTTTTTCCATTTGAATTGTACTGGCTTTTGCCCTAGTTTCAGCCAGAAAGAAGAGAGAAAGCTCTTTGCTGAAGCCCTGTAAAACAGTTATATTTGATAACTGGTGAGCAGCTATATATCCTGATCTCCCCAGCTACTTTCTAGGAAGTAAACTAATGTTTAGTTAGTGTTTTAATTGATCCATATTTCAGTTACCTGTTACTGTTTACTGATTGCATATTTTCTGTCCACTGTTCAAGTTCTGAAAATAAACACATTTGTTTGCCTTGCCTGTCTGGACTGATAAAGAGTCCTGGTGGTTTGTGTGTTGGGTCTGTGAGTGCTTTCTGGGAACTGTGGGAATCACTGGAAGTGTGGCTCCAGTAATCTAGAAATCACTGGGGATAATTTGAGAGGGGGAGACTCGCTCAGAGGCGGTTATGACCCAGTTGGTGGGAGGAGGCTACAAGTGTAGAGCACGAGCAGCAGGTGCAGGCGGACCTGAGCTGTGCTAGGGATAGGCCCTCTAAGTGGCCGTGGGGCAACCCCAGACAGGTGGCTAGGTGTGTCATGACAGGCACCTTATTCGGTGGCAACAGCTTTGGTCTAATGCCCCCTCCTTTATTAGAAGTAACTCCAGCACAACATCCCTCTTACTCTCTCCTTTTACCAAACATCCTCTTCTTTTTCTTTTATTCTCTTCCTGGCACCATCTTCCCCCACTCCCCTCTTTCCCTGGCCTACGTGATATGGAAAGATATGGGGGTGGCACACCACTATAGCACTACCTCCTCATTCATGGTGCCCTGAACAGCCACATAGGTCACATACCCCAAAAGTGTGAGAATGGAAAGCCAGGGCTTAGTAGCTGAGCCAAGAGGAAAACCAAACCAAGAACCCCTTACCCGCTCTCCTATAACCTCTTCCTGCTGCTGCCATGCTATTTCTTTAGGATGATACAGCATAATGAGTCCACTTAGTCTAACATCACTGTCTCCCATAAGATGTAACACCTTTAGATTGTAAGCTCTCTTGAGCAGGGACTGTCCTTCCCTATGTTTAAACTTGTACAGTGCTGCGTAACCCTGGCAGCGCTATAGAAATGCTAAGTAGTAGTAGTAGTAGGAATGGCTGTTTTATTTTTGTGAAAAACGGGAGATGGAGCTACTCTCTATTCCCCTTTCAAACTGAGACTCTATCATAGGTCTCAATCAGAGCTGCCAAAGAGAAACAGTTTTAATGATATTTTTCGGACTATGGCATCAAGTACTAGCACAATCCCCTCCTGCACCCCTAAGTCCTTCCAATAAAAAAACATATATAAGGGATCTTTTACTAAGGCACACAGATTTAGCATATGCTAATGATTAGTGTGTGCTAAATGCTATGCGGCCCATAGGAATATAATGGGCTGTATGGCATTTAATAGGCACTAAATCCATTAGCCTGCCTTAGTAAAAGGACCACTATGTCTGGTGGCTACAGAGCTGAGGAAGAATGGCAAAATATAGCTACTGCAGAGGACTGAATTTAAACTCGTTTTTAGTAAAGATTTTGGTGCCAGCTGGGCTTTCCTCTCAACTAGCTCCTAAATCAACTAGGACAGAGGCGGGGTGAAGGCATGATGAGGCAGAGCAGAGGAGCAGCTGGCTGTGACAGCTAGCGTGTGGGTCATTACTAAGTGCTAGCTGGCATAGCGGCTGATACATCGGCTACACTTACCGCCATCTCAAGAAGAGAAAGTATGTGTAGCTGGGCTAGTCCGCTAGTGTGGCTGCTCTACAAGAATTGTCACCAAGGTGTATCCTCCCGACATCACTTGCCCCTTTTGTTCCCCCCAACCTTTATATACCTTTCCTATCCCAGCCTTCTGACATCACTCACCCCCTTTCTGCTCTCACCCACCAACATCACTCATTCTTTCTGATCCTACCCCCTCCCCTGACATCAGTCACCCCTTTCAATATCACACTTTTAGTTGAGTGTTCTGCTTTCTGAGTTAGTATCAGGCATATTATGCTATCTGAAATGCACGTCTATTCATCCAAAGTATTATCAGTCTCATTTTTCATGATATGACATCATATGAAACAGTCTTCTATTTTTTTTTTTGTTACTTTAGATTCTATCCTATGATGAAAAATCACAGAGTTAAGACCTCGCAAAAAGATTTTTGTGAACATGCAGCACCATACAAAATGAAATTGCTCCACTTATCTCTTAATCATTACTCCAGTATCTAGAAAATTAGAAAATTAGAAATTCTGTTAAAAAATTTAAAAAAAATCTTACAAGGATTCTGTGGCTACCACTCTTTGAGCAAGGCCAAACAATGTCTCACTTGTAGTCAAATCCACTAGATGACTGAGATGTGGGCTTGGAACTTTTTCCTTTCTCTCTTCAGATGCTGTAAGGGTGCCAGAGGCATCAGTGGATACTTCCTGAAAGGGAAATGTTTTTTTTTTTAACCAGTTGCACTGTACAATAACAACCCTAGCATATGCATTTTGAGTTTTTGTATCAGAAGCTCAGTGTTTAGAACTGTTTTTTTTTTTATTTTAAACTTTATATTTTTACCAGTAAAATGTGTATGAATTGCTATATGCCCACTTGCATTTTTAACACTAATACATGACAACGTAAAAACATATGGATACATTAGTTGATGAGTAGGAAAAACACACACAAAAAAGATCTAAACCAAACACAATAACCTGCACCAATTCTCTAATGGAATGCCAGGAAGAGATGGGTAGTGAAGTGAACATACCATACATTATATTTTAAACATTGGTTATAAAAGTTATTTTGTTAGTGTACAGTATATATAAAAATGATTTTCTTCAACATAAGTCAGAGTTGTTTTCCACAGATTTTCATGAACAAACTAGTCAATGTATGAAACAAACACACAATTAAAAGCCCAACATGGCCATGTTTCACCCTCTCAAAGGCTGTGTCAGGGCTTTGCAAATATACCTAAAGGTATAGTTTCAAAAAGCATCACCTAATGATAAGCTACTTCTCTCCCGGAAAAGCAGATGCATGAGATAAATTTGAATGCACTACCTCCATTCTATGCAAATCTGTCTCATGCATATTTATTGCGAGTATCCTGAAAACCGAACTGGCTAGGTGTGTCTTGAAGAGTGCGCACACACACACACACACATACACACACACACACACACACACACACACACAAAGACAAAGACAGCAGATAAAGATCATATTGGCCTATCCAGTCTGCCCATCCATACCATCTACTATCCTTTCTTCTCCCTTTGAGATCCTATGTGCTTGTTCCATGCTTTCTTGAATTTAGGTACAGTCCTTGTCTCCACCAGTATACTGGGAGGCTGTTCCATGCATCCACCAACCTTTTCATAAAGAAGTATTTCCTTAACTTACTCCTGAGCCTTCATCCTATGCCCCCTCAATCCAGGGCATTATTTCAACTGTCTGTTGTGCATTTATGCCATGAAAGTATTTGGGTGATTTCTATAATCGTGCTGAAAAAAACCTGCTTAAGCACTATTCTATAAGCTGCGCCTAAAATTAGGCATGGTTAATAAAATAGTGCTAAAGTCTTGGGGGTCACGTGTAAATTTAGGAATGCTCATTTGTACCAACGAAAAGGTGGTGCAAACGCCCCACCTAAATTTACACGTGAAACCCAAAACCATACCCACAATCCGCCCTGAATCACCCATGACCCTTCCATTTCTACACCCCCTTTTTCAGGACAAGCATAAAATTTAGGCACTGATCATTGCCTAAATTTACGCGCCAGCCCCCCCTTAACTCCCCTCAGCATTTGTAAAAGGTCCCTGGCGGCCCAGTGGGCGACCGACCCCCCCCTCCCCGCCAGACCTCCAGTCCCCCCAACACCCCCAACTCAGTTCAGGGAGGGTTGGAGATCCGGTGGGGCTCCAGCCCCCCCAACATTAAAAAGGGGTCCCTGGTGGTTCAGTGTCAATCCCCCTACCCCCTCCATGCCCTACCTTGAGTTGGAAGAGGAAGGTAGCCTGCCTCCCTCCTCTTCCTTCGATGATGCCATTCCCTTATATGGTGTGAAGCCCTTTGTTAATGTTGGGGGGGGGGGCTGGAGACCCACTGGATCTCAGCCCTTACTGAACTGTGTCGGGGGGACCTCCAACCCTCCGGTCGCGGGGGGGGGGGGGGGGGGGGTCGGTCGCCCACTGGACCACCAGAGACCTTTTACAAATGCTGAGGGGAGTTAGGGGGGCTGGAGACCCACCGGAAATCCAATCCTCCCTGAACCTTTGGGGGGGGGGGGTCGTAGGGGGGACCAGAGATCCACTGGACCTCAAGCCCGTTTTGCCTTGCTCAGGGCAGGAATAGTTGGGGTCTGGTGGTCCCATGGACCTCCAGCCCCTGTGTTTGACAGGTCTGGCCTTTTGACAGCCCAGACCTGTCAAAAAAGTGCAGCAGGATTGTGCTGAGCGCATGCTGCGGCACAATTCTCCCGCACTTCTACCCCATGATCAGAGATAATTGTGTGCTTAAATTTGCATGTCATTATCTCTGATCATAGGTCTAATAACGTCCCGTGCTGTTCCAGTGCTATTTTTAGAGCGGTTTGGAACAGCGCGGGGCTTTTGATCATCTTCCTGTAAATGCTTTATGATAAAGACCACTGACCATTTTAGTAGCTGTCCTCTGGACTGAAGTAGCAAACATACATTTTAGAAGTGCTGTGACTTCAAAGAATATAAATGAGCTCACTCACTCCTCCCCTTTGAAATAGAGGTGTAAAAGAAAGCCCTAGAGCAAGCAGAGAAGCTCCTAAAAAATTCCCCTTATTTAAGCTACAGAAAATAACACCACAAATAACCCAGCAAGATAAAATAAAAATTTTAAAATAACCCTTTCAGTAAATCAGAAGGAACACTTGCCCCGAGATTCAATATATGAAGCTAAAAACTGAGTATAAATTTGGGCATGCAATTTGTGTAACAACCAATTATAGGCACTAATTGGCAACAATTTGGATTTGTGTGTACATCTTGCTATGCACTATCCTATAAAGATGAAAATCTTTTAGTGCGTAACTGAAAATGGGGCATGGCCATGGGAGAGGCATGGGCATTCACAAAAGATGTGCGCAATATTATAGAATTCAGGGGATCCAGGCCTTGGGAAGAGGGGATAAGGATCAGGGGGAGGAAGGAGGGAATCAAAGACAGTGAGGGAACCTGCTCCTACTTATGCAGATCCTGGCTGAGGCCTGGCTAAATGTCTTATGTGTGTCCCGGTTAAATACTGGTCAGGACCCGCATAAGCTCCAGTGGCCACAACATACAGAATTAGCCCCAGATATTCAATGCTGGGGCCAGGACTGCCATGGACTGAATACTGAGCGTTGAGACTTTAGAAAGTCACTATTTCATTTCTATACTTCCCAGAGATTTAAAGATGTGTGATTGGGCATGCCTCCTAATTAGACATATACATCTTATTTTAAATTGGGAAGTCATGATTAAATTGAAAACCTAGTACCTTTGTAAATTAAGGTACATAAAAGACCAGTATGGTCTATATAATTTGCCCGTTAAGGTGGCTAGATTTGTACGTGCCATTCTGTGCAGATAAAACCCCTCTATGACTTTGTTTAGGGATGCACCAGGTGCTCCGTGCAGGTTACACCCCGCTAGGCCTTTTTGAAGTGAGAAAATCATTTACATTTTGCTTTGATTCCATGTTCTTGCTATATAGGGATCCTCTAGATTTATGTCATGCCTTTACAGATTTCATCACTGTTTTTGTCCCTGCCACTTCCTCTGTGAGAGTACTGCAGGTATCCACAACCCTTTCTGTGAAAAAGTTATTTCCCAGTGTTGCTCTTAAGTTTACTTCCTTACAGCTTCATTTCATGTCCTCTAGTTCTACAGCTTCCTCATCTTTGAAAAAGACTTGCTTGTTCATTTATACCTTTCAAATATTTAAATGTATATATCATAACTCCCCATTCCTCTTTTTTTCTTTTCCCTCTACATATTCAGGTCTTCAAGTCTTTTCTCATATGTATTCTGGCACAGACCCCATACCATTTTTCCTGCCTTCCTTTTGAAGGGGTGGAACGCTGGATACTACTCGAATACTATGAATACTACTGACCACCAGAACAACCTCATGTTTTGTGCCTACTGATGGACTTATACTTATGGACTCTACCTCTGCTTTTGGCCTTTTAGCCATACTTTATTAATGCACTGGACCTTTTGTGCCTTACATATAATGAGCCTAGACTAAGACCAAAACCTGTGCAGTTTAGACTTTTACTAGTAGTATGTATTTGTTAACCAGCAGCTAGATAACAAATTGTAGTAGTCAGCAATTTAGGGTTGTATGGAAGGCAGCTGGCTCTGCCAGCCCAGTCTCGTGATCCATGCATAGAGGCTGTATTGTGTAGATGTGCTGGAACACTGCAATAAGTTACATTTCTTGCAAAGTAACAATTTCTATGAAAGCTATGAAACTGACGTATCTTTTCTCTGTGAGAACTACAGAACTACTAATGTATTGCGCATGTGCCTGTACTGCGCATGTGTGTGTGTGACGTATGATGCGTTTTATGCGCATGACTAGTAATCTGTATAAGAACGAGTGTCAGATGACGCTCGACACACAGTATTCTGAGATTGTACTCGGTGCTGTGTGAATTGCTGGCAATAAAAGTTGTTTTGTTTTGGAACCAATTTGTCTTTCGCCTCCTGATTTTCGGACCCGTTACATTGGCGACCACGAAGGGACAGGAGTAGAAAGGGAAATCGGATTATATTCTTTCCCCTTCCCACTGCAGGCGGATCGGTTCACCGACTCCCCCGGCCGGGAAAGTGGTTAGTGGCCACCGCTGACTTCAGCGTCCACTTCACGGCGGGAGGGCCGATCAATTCCGGCCGGCTGAAAGTGGGACTGTGAGGCTCCGACAAAACAGCTTTCTCATTTTTCTTTTTCCTCTCCGGAGAGACGCGTACGACGGCGCGGCCTGCTGGGACGACGGACAGGCGAGTATACTCAACGTAGTGACCGGCTCGGTAAAGGGCCGAAGAAGAGGATTGATCACCCTCTTAGCCAGTGACTAATACGGACTAGGTCCCGGAACCTCACTAGGCTTGGGCGAAGAAACCGTACGGGAGGGTTTCTTGTTGTGTGCGAAAGTTGTGTGATTGGGCCTGCAGTTCCAGGCTGGGCGACCACGTCCTGGTCAGGCCGAGTGTTGACCCTTCTGTGTCCGGTGGAACGAGACCCCTTACTCCTCCACCATCCCTCTCCCCTTCGTCTGTCTCCTATCCTTTGGCACTCAGGTTAGGATGGGCGGGGGTGGTTCCACACCGCTAGACTTAATGACGGAACACTTTAGCGAAGTGTTCGACCAAGATAAATGTAGTAGGGCCGGGATGATACAGCGATGTCAATTTATGTGGCCCGGGTTAGGAATTGCCGAATGGCCCCCGGAAGGGTCATTTGAGTACGAAAAGGTGGCGGCGGTCATGAATATTGTTATAGTTGGGGGAAACCCCGGGTGCCCAGAGGACATCCCCTACATTGAGGCGTGGTTAAGCGTTGTCCGAGACCCGCCCGATTGGGCCCAACATAAAGTAGAAAAAGCCGCCCTTATGGTGATAAAACAGAGGAAGGGGCGGGGAGCCAAACGAATCCCGGCCTTCGCTCTCCAAACTCCGGCAGTCGCTGCCGTTCCGAAGGCCAGGGGAACCGCCCCTATAACGGCAACCGCCCCTTCCGTTGAAGCCCCAGAGGCCACGCCCCGTACTACCGCCAAGAAGGCCACGCCCCGTGCTACCAGTGCGCTTCCCAAACCTAGACCACCCATGAAAGGCCGAGGGAAAGCTCAGGGCCCGCCCGAAAAGGTGTCCCCTAAGGCCCCAGTTCTTGTGACCACGGAAGCCTACGAAGATGATGTGGCGCCTCCTCCATACGTTCCCCTATACCCCGACCTCGCGGACTTGTCGGATGGCCCGGATGACGCTGAGGCCTCCGAGTCCGAGTCGGACACTGGAGACGCTATAATCCCGGACCCCACAACCAACAGGAAGAGTCACAGAGTAGTGAAAGCCGTTACCCGATACCCCCAGTCGAGCCCGAGAAGTACACTTCCGGCTTCCCAGAGGACAGAAGTGACTAACCTATACCCGGTCCGGCAGTCTACAACTTATACCCCTAACCCAGTGGCCGATGCCCAGCCCATTCAGTCGACCGTCTATAGCCACGTCCCCTTCTCCAGCGCTGACCTATATAACTGGAAGCTGCACGGACCATCTTATGATCAGAAACCCGAACAATTGATAGAACTGGTAGAAGGCATCATTTACAGTTATAATCCCACGTGGGCCGACCTCAGGCAGTTGAGCGCCCACATCCTGACCACTGAAGAACGCCGCCTCCTACAGCAAAATATGGAACAAGCGATCCGAGACGCCAACCCGGGAAATGCTAATGTACAGGCCATCCTAGATACAGAAGCCCCTACCGCGGTCCCTGCATGGGACTACCGGACCGAGGAAGGACAGGCCGTCATTCGCCGGTACCAACAGGCATACCTGGCGGCCCTTAAGAAGGGAAAACAGAAAATTACAAATATGGGAAAAATTCACAATATAGTTCAACAGAAGAATGAAAGTCCGGGGGACTTCCTCGAGCGCCTTATGGATGCATTTAGAAGACATAGTCCAATAAACCCCGAGGACCCCAAAAACGTCTCCACAGTGGTCATGAGTTTTGTTAGCCAGTCAGCACCCGACATACGGAGGAAACTCCAGAGAACCGAAGGATTTGAAGGGATGGGCATCAGCCAACTGAAGGCCATAGCTGATCGCGTGTTCGGATACCGCGACCAAGAAGAGAAGGCCGAAGCCCGGAAGGAGTCCACCAGGCGGATGCGCGAGAATGCGGATGTGTTGGCCACAGTGCTGGAAGAACGTTTAGGGTCCAGGCCACGGGGCAGAGGTAGAGGCCGAGGGGGGAGAGGAACACGGTCCCCCTTAGGACGCAACCAATGCGCAAACTGTCGGGAGGAAGGGCACTGGTGGGCGGACTGTCCGGAGAAACCGCGTGACCAGAAGAGAGGGGGGGAAGATACCGACCACCCAAGGGCCCCCAGACAAGGACAACGAGGACGGGGCCGTGGCCGGGAACGGACCGAACAGCAGGAATGGCAGATGGCTCTGGACGCCACCCGGGACCATACGGCATGAAGGGACTGGGAGGGTAGAGTCCCCACTGACCCTCTGGTGGAGATCCGCGTGGGGACGCAATTGATGAAGGCCCTCCTAGACACGGGGGCCCAACGTTCCGTCATCACCACAGCCATCGCCCCGGCCACAAAAGAAACCATACCAATTATCGGTGCTTCTGGAAAATCGCTCACAGCCCCCCTCCTCAGGGAACGCCAAGTCCAGATCGGTGGGACGATGGTGTCTCACCAGTTCATCCATATCCCCGAGTGCCCCGTCCCCCTGATTGGCCGCGACCTACTGTGCAAACTCCAAGCCACCCTGAAGTTTAAACCAACGGGCGAAGTGGAAGCCCATTTCGAAGACCAACCAGTGACGCTCCTCTGCCCGGTGCGGGAGGAATGGAGACTATATGCCCCCCTTATTGCAGGCCCTAACGACAGCCGCTATTACCAGGACACCCCTTTCGCACAACAGAGAAGGGACCTAATGGAAGAGGTGCCCAACGTATGGGCGGAGGTGAACCCTGGTGGACTAGCCGTCAACGCCATCCCCCTCTGGATCGAACTCAAACCAAATGCCCAAGTTGTCAACCAAGGACAATATCACATCCCTTATGCAGCCCGGCATAGCATGCAAACACACCTACAGAAACTCCTTCAGCACGGGGTCCTGAGACCTGTCAGATCTGCTTGGAACACCCCATTATTGCCCGTGAAGAAGCCAGGAACGTCGGAGTATAGGACCGTCCAAGACTTGAGAAAGGTCAACAACCAGGTAGCCGACATAGTTGCCCTCGTACCGAATCCTTATTCCATTCTCGCCCAAGTGCCAGCCCAGACCAAGTGGTACAGTGTCATTGATTTGAAGGACGCCTTCTTCTCCATCCCCCTTGCCGCCGACAGCCAGAAATTGTTTGCCTTCACGTGGGAAGACTTACAGACTGGTAATAAGCAGCAGTTTACCTGGACACGACTCCCCCAGGGATTCAAGAACTCCCCCACCCTCTTCGGCGACCAACTCGCTCAAGACCTGAAGACGTATCAGGACGAGTATGGGCCGGTCGTCCAATACGTGGATGACCTGTTGGTGGCCCGTGAAACGTACACGGACTGTGCAGAAGCTACCCTTTACCTCTTGAAAACCCTGGAAGCCCAGGGGTACCGGGCCAGTCGCAAGAAGGCACAGATATGCGAGATCGAAGTCGAGTATCTGGGGTTTCGCCTCCGAGAAGGAACCCGGAGGCTCGGTATCCCCCGAACCCAAGCTATCCGCAACCAACCCACTCCTGCAAATAAGAAGGAACTACGGGCACTCCTCGGAGCCGCTGGATATTGCCGCATTTGGATCATCAACTTTGCCATCCTGACCCACAGTTTGTATGCCAAACTGAAAGGACCTGAACTCGAGGGCCAAAATCTCCGGTGGGAGAAACACGAACTGAAAGCCCTTCAGGACCTTAAGGATGCCCTTGTGGCTCCACCAGCGCTCGGACTGCCAGACGTGACTAAGCCGTTCCACTTGTTCATCGACGAAAAGAAGGGATTGGCACTTGGAGTCCTCACCCAACTGGTCGGCACCTGGCAACGCCCTGTAGCATACCTCTCCAAGGGCATGGACAACGTGGCACGAGGATGGCCGGGCTGCCTCCGAAGCATTGCGGCGGCCTGTCTGCTGATACACGAGGCCAATAAGCTCACCTTCGGCCAAACACTCTTTGTAACTACGCCCCACACCATCCGCGGCCTACTCGAGAGCCACGGACCCAGATGGATGACCAACTCCCGATTGGTTAAATACCAAGCCCTCCTGTGCGAAAATCCGGAGGTGCGGATCCTGGACACCGCTAACCTTAATCCCGCTACTCTCCTTCCGGCCCCTGAACCACCACTCCACGACTGTGAAGAGGTAATGGCCACTGTGCACTCGAGCAGACCTGACCTGAAGGACCAACCCTGGCAAGGGGGCATCACCCTTTTTACCGATGGAAGCAGCCAGGTGATAGAGGGAATTCGAAGAGCTGGCTATGCGGTGGTGTCTGAGGACCATGTGATCGAGGCTATGGCTCTGACACCCGGAACATCAGCCCAGAAAGCGGAGCTGATCGCCCTCACCAGAGCCCTCCTGTGGGCTGAAGGAAAAGTTGTCAACATTTACACCGACTCCAAATACGCTTTCCTCACCCTCCAGGTGCACGGAGCCTTGTACAAGGAGAGGGGATTTCTGACAGCTGAGGGGAAAGGACTTGCCAATGCCGCTGAGATCTGCCAGTTACTCGAGTCAGTATGGAAACCGAAGAAGGTGGCTGTGATGCACTGCAGGGCCCACACCGGAAGAACGGACCCTATTGCCCGGGGAAATCAGCGGGCAGACGACGCTGCAAAAAGAGCAAGTCAACTCCCTTATCTTTCTTGTTCCTCTGACCCTGTATTCGTTGTTCACCTCCCCACCGAGATCCCTATCTATGCCCCGCAAGAAATGGAATGGGCCCGGCAAGAGGGCCTGGAGTCACGCAATGGCTGGTGGATGCTACAAGACGGACGCATATGGATACCCGAAGCCCTGGCGTGGACCGTGGCCAAGGAGGCCCACGAACGAACCCACCTAGGCAAGAACGCTCTGGGACGCCTGCTCGAGAAGACCTATTACATTAACAAATTATCTCTGTGGACCAAAAATGCTTCCAGTCAATGCTTAACCTGTGCTCGGAACAATCCAAGGATGGGACCCGGTCCGACGCCAAGCCATGTTCTCCGGGGCACTAGCCCATTCCACGTTTGCCAGATTGATTTCACGCATATGCCCCCAGCACGAGGATATAAAGCCATCCTCGTCGCTGTGTGTACCTACACTGGATGGATTGAAGCGCAGCCCACCAGAACGGAAATGGCGAAGGAAGTCACCTCCTTATTGATCCAGCACATTCTGCCGAGATACGGCCTCCCCAAGCAAATAAACTCCGACAACGGCCCTGCATTCGCCAGCGAAGTTACGCAACAGCTCAGTACGAGACTGGGCCTCGACTGGAAGTTGCATTGTGCCTGGAGGCCCCAGAGCAGCGGTATAGTGGAGAGAGCTAACCGTTCCCTGAAGAATCAGCTAGCCAAGCTGTGCCAAGAGGCAAAGGCCAAATGGCCCGACCTGCTCCCACTGGCCTTGCTACATATGAGGTGCACCCCCAAGGCCACAGGCCTTACTCCTTATGAGATGATGTATGCTAGACCACCACCACTACCCTCTTTTCCCGACTCCTTGCAGATACAGGGCGAGAATTCCTTAGTGAGACAGATGAAAGCCTTACGCGAGGTAGTGCAGGACATCCAACAATACACTGAGAGTGTAGGTCCCTTAGTCCTTACCAGTCCTACACACCAGTTTAGGGTGGGGGATGAGGTTTGGGTAAAGGAGTGGGATGAATCGGACTGTCTGAAACCTAAATGGAAAGGGCCCTCCCTTGTTCTCCTAACGACTCCAACCGCTGTTAAAATTGCAGGAAGCCCAGTGTGGATACATTGGACCCGACTGAAGCCTGCTGCCCCCACTAGCAGTACCCCGCAGCGTTGGACTGCACATCCACATCCTGACGCTCCACTACGGCTGACCCTCAGAAAAACGTGAACCGATAGATTCATGCCTGCCCAGCAACAGGAACTCAGCTTTTGGACCCACTGCGTCTTTGGCTCTTTGTTTATTGCAGCCTTCATCCTGGGCCTTATCATCTTCTTGTTGCAAAAGCTCGGATACCTCCCACCACATATATAATGCTGAGCCTGCTACTCCTCCTTTGCTCAGTCCTGAGCCATTACCCTCTGAGCCAGAACTGCACTGAATGTTTGCGCCTGGTGCGCCATCGTATAGAAGGAGGGTACCACCTAGTCACCACCCTCATCCACCAGTCGCAGCCCCCGGACAGCGGTTGTCGGCTCCTTCCGACTTGCGCCATCATCACCCCGGCTGGCCTCCAACAGTTCCACAGGTGCCTTCAAGGCAACCTCACCGTCTGCCATAGCCCTACCAAACCAAGATACTACAATGTCACCCTCAGTGTAGGACTCCCTGCGTATGTGGCCGGGTCCCCGGGGGTTGAAGGGGATGGCATTCTGTACTACGTTAATTCCACTCGCATCCTTGCTGGCGGTACCCAAACTGTGGCTACACTCACCTTCGACGTTTGCGCCGCCATGGACAAACACCCTTGGTCCCGTAAGTGTGGAAGCCAAAGTTGGCGTGAGGCATATGTGAACGACCACAAGTATGTCTGCCCTTTCAGTCCAGACATGAGATGCTGCTCCCCTTGGGTTTGGCTCCCGTGTGCCGGCGACACTCGAGCCTCGGGCTGGGAACGAGTATGCGCTTACACGGGAGGAGGATATACCGGATGCACCGGCCTGGGCGAATTTCGTCGAGGTTCTGGTAACTATGTGTCCCTAGACTGGCCCATCCGAGGCCACGAGATGCCATGGAGAGGAACGTGGGGCCTTGGCATTGACGGAGGAGGAATGGATCCGCTGACGTATATTACCATATATCAAAGCCTCGAAACAAAGCCTCCCACGCACTACCAGACTACTGTCGTTGGGTACCAAGAGGTATTCGATGAAATCGCTCGCGCTGAAGAAGCCGCGACTAAGTTCCCCATCTCCCCAGAAGCGCGGAATATGTTCCTTAACCTGGCCGAAAACATTGCCTTCTCCCTGGGGATTACCAACTGTTTCGTCTGTGGAGGCACCGATATGGGTGAGCAATGGCCTTGGGAAGCGAGGGAGATCCGACAACAGACATGGGATGCGCTCAACACCACAAACATTACCTTTCCCCAGCGCCCGAAGCCGTACGAGTGGGCCCTGAGAACCAATATCATAGGTACCCTCTGCGCTAGTCGAGCGCCATCGAAGCATTATTCTGTACCCGTGGGGGATTCCGCTTGCACGGGGGTCCTTCAGTTTAACGGCAGTCGACATACCTGGTGGCAGACGGACCGCCTGCCTGCCCCGGAGCCCATCTGGACTGAACCCACCTTGAACGTAACGTGGACGCGCGGGGGAAATGCCTCCCTTAAGTGGGTAGCCCCGGAGGGCTACTACTATATTTGCGGGCGCAGGGCTTATGAACAGCTCCCGGCCCGCTGGTACGGTACCTGTTTCTTGGGCACCGTCCGACCTAGTTTCTTCCTTCTGCCCCTGCGAGTCGGCGAGACATTGGGCATCCCCCTTTACATGGAAACGGGGCCTAATAACATTGGCAGACGTAAACGGTCCCTCCCAAGTACCAAACCCAAAGTCCAGATAGGAGACTGGAAGGACAACGAGTGGCCGCCAGAACGTATCATTCATTACTATGGACCGGCCACATGGGCTGAAGATGGTACATATGGGTACCGTACTCCTATCTACATGCTGAATCGCATCATCCGCTTGCAGGCGGTGCTTGAGATCCTTACCAATGATTCGGCCTTTGCCCTCAATATTTTAGCCCGACAGAACACTAAGCTTATTACCGCAGTTTACCAAAATCGCTTGGCTCTTGACTACCTCTTGGCCCAGGAAGGCGGGGTGTGTGGCAAGTTTAACCTCAGTAATTGCTGCTTACAGATTGATGACCAAAGCCAAGTCATCAGCGAGATAACTGACCGGATGGTCAAATTGGCCCACGTCCCCGTCCAAACCTGGAACAGCGCTTGGGATTGGACCTCCTCCCTAACTAGCTGGTTGCCGACCTCCGGGAGCCTAAAGGGTCTCCTCGTCATGGGGGGCCTGTTTTTGCTGTCCTGCCTATTAATACCCTTGTCTCTCCCCTTTGTTTTCAGGTGTCTCCGCTCCACCATGGAAAGCATCGCTGACCGCCGTGCTGCTGCCCAACTTATGGCTCTCCAGATGTACTCCCCCATTCCCCAGTCTGATGAAGCTGACGATGAAGCACCTTGTGGCTGACGTGCATCTTTCACCTCCTGAGTCACTTAATGGGCCAGTACCCTTGTGTCAGCATAAGACCGGATACAAAGGGGGGGGGGGATTCCACTAGGGGCCCTCCGTCTCAACCCCGGCGAAGCAACCAACGGCTGCGCAAGGGCTTAGGGCTCGCTTGTTGCCTCCCTCGCTAACTATCCTTGTCCTTTCTTTCCTTTTTCAGGGTTCATGGAGGTGATACTCTCCACCAGATGGATGTTCAAGTATCAAAAGGGGGGAATGAAGGGGTGGAACGCTGGATACTACTCGAATACTATGAATACTACTGACCACCAGAACAACCTCATGTTTTGTGCCTACTGATGGACTTATACTTATGGACTCTACCTCTGCTTTTGGCCTTTTAGCCATACTTTATTAATGCACTGGACCTTTTGTGCCTTACATATAATGAGCCTAGACTAAGACCAAAACCTGTGCAGTTTAGACTTTTACTAGTAGTATGTATTTGTTAACCAGCAGCTAGATAACAAATTGTAGTAGTCAGCAATTTAGGGTTGTATGGAAGGCAGCTGGCTCTGCCAGCCCAGTCTCGTGATCCATGCATAGAGGCTGTATTGTGTAGATGTGCTGGAACACTGCAATAAGTTACATTTCTTGCAAAGTAACAATTTCTATGAAAGCTATGAAACTGACGTATCTTTTCTCTGTGAGAACTACAGAACTACTAATGTATTGCGCATGTGCCTGTACTGCGCATGTGTGTGTGTGACGTATGATGCGTTTTATGCGCATGACTAGTAATCTGTATAAGAACGAGTGTCAGATGACGCTCGACACACAGTATTCTGAGATTGTACTCGGTGCTGTGTGAATTGCTGGCAATAAAAGTTGTTTTGTTTTGGAACCAATTTGTCTTTCGCCTCCTGATTTTCGGACCCGTTACACTTTGAACAGCTTGAAGTCTTTTTATATCCTTGAGATATGGCTTCCAAAACTGAACCCAATACTAGGCCTCACCAGTGTTTTATATGGGGGCATCATTACCGCCTCCCTTTTGCTGGTTATGGCCAAGGTGCACCTATATATTCAAAAAATGTTGTTTGGCCCACCAACCTCAACGTGTTGGTGCAACATAATAAAGGATTAGATTCTGATGGCTAAAAGAAGCTAAGGAAGCAATGGAAACTACGAGAGAGACATGGAGAACTCAAAGAAGGCTCAGGAATGGGAAAAAGAAGAGGAAAATGTGCTGTGTGTAGTGTATGCTCACAAAGCAGGACCCAGCTCTCTCTGCCTTAAATGCTACCTGTTAATTCTCATACATCTCTTGTGAAGAATGTGAGCGGTTCTGAGTTCAAATCCCAGACAACCCCTTTATTATTTTCAACTGCCTACACTTCACTGGATGACTGTTCTTTATCTGTCATAATCTACTATGCTACTAGGCTACATAACATGCCTATGTTTACCAGCAAAAAAAAAAAGGGCCATCTTGGGATGGTAACAGACCTAAGGAAAAGAACAACACGCAGAGATTTGATAGTCAAATCTGCACATGGCGTTTTGCTTCCACTCAGTGCAGAAATATCAGGAACAAAAAATACATAATTCAAACTAGTTATATACATCCCTTTTTAAAATAAAAAGCATATACCTTATACAAATTCTCAGTAAAATCAAACTTTTTTCTGAATTTTCCTTTATAAAGTGTACATTTTTTACAGGAAAATTACTGAGACACTTGATCACTCTTAAAATGTGACACACAGTTCCTATAATGCAGCAGTATACAGGCACCCCACAGGTTTGAACTAGTTTGTCCTTTATGTATGACAAACACTGGAGCCTGGTATGAAACACACTGCTCCCAACTTTCCATTGATTCAAGCTTTGAAGTGCTTCAACAATTGATTCCTGGAAAAAGATTATCTTCTGTATATTAGTTTTCTGTGTAGGACTCAAACAGAAGAGGCATACATTCAAGGTGGGAAACATGAAAACAAAGGCCCACGATAATCATAAAACAGAAGCAATATTTCAGTCTTTAATGTCCTCAAAACAGAAAGTATAAGCGTAAAGTAAACAAACAAACACCATATATTTCAGCCTCCCACATATTTCACTTAAAGCTGCTTGTTTAAAGGGTAGGGTTAAATGGCCATTACTCTCAATGGAGGAAGATAAATAGTGGAATGCAAGAAGGATCTGTACTGGGACTGGTCCTATTTAACATATTCATAAATGATTTGGAAATGGGAAAAATGACTGAGGTGATTAAATTTGCAGATGACAGAAAACTATTCAAAGTTGTCAAATTGCATGTGAACTATGAGAAATTGCAAGAAGACCTTAGGAAATTGGAAGACTGGGCATTGAAATGGCAGATGAAATTTAATGTGGACAAATGCAAAGTGAAGAATAATACAAATCATAGTTAATTGATGCTAGGTTCCACATTAGGGGTCACCACTCAAGAAAAAGATCTAGGTATCATTGTGAACTGTCATGGTTGGGGAAGGTGAGCCCT
This sequence comes from Microcaecilia unicolor, assembly GCF_901765095.1. NCBI lineage: Eukaryota > Metazoa > Chordata > Amphibia > Gymnophiona > Siphonopidae > Microcaecilia > Microcaecilia unicolor. The sequence goes on along the minus strand of NC_044031.1, from coordinate 133,019,221 downwards.
GGACTGTGAAGAGATTGGCTCTACCTGTGCAGCATAAAGGCTGCGCAGACCCTCATTGACAGCTGCTGACGAGACCGCCTGGCAGAGTCCGGAAGCTGTAGAAGGTAGGACCTGACTTGGACTGGCTGAATCATAGGACTAAGCAGAGCCTAGCAGACTGGCTGAAACAAGACTGCAGCAGCCTACAGGACGGCTCTTAAATGACCCCTTGGAGGTGGCTCTGAAAAAAGCCCTTTGGGGCTGGCCCGACGGAGTCGAGGCCAAGGAGTAGCTGGAACAACAAGACTGGAAGCAGGAACAGGCAGGGCTGGAACAAGCAGGAATAAACAGGACTGGAAGCAGGAACAAGCAGGGCTGGAAGAAACAGGACTGGAAGCAGGAACAAGCAGGGCTGGAACAGGACTGGAAGCAACAACTGGCCAGGCAACAAACACGGGAGAAGTACAATTCTGGAAGCCTGTTGCCGAAGCACTGAAGGAGTGTAAAGCACTTCCTTATACATCCCCAGCCAGCACCTAATCTAGAGAAGTGGAGCAACCAGGAAGTAAACACTCACAAGGTTCTTAGATGTGGCATGCTGCAGGACTCCAGCGGCTTCCTGAACCCGGTGAGGAGCGTGATAGTGAATATCTTATTCCCTCAGTGTGCATTGTGAAATCTTTTCCTCAATGGCATCCAAAAAAGCAAACAGAATGTTAGGATAGGGATAGAAAATAAGACCAAGAACATTATAATGCTTCTGTATCACTCCATGACATAACTTCATCTTGAGTATTATGTGAACTTCTGGTTGCCCTATCTCAAAAAAGATATATCAGAAATAGAAAAGGTTTGAAGAAGAGTGGACAAAATATTTAAGGGGTTGGAACTCCTCTCATATAAGAAAAAGCTATGTTAGGGCTCGTCTGCTTGGAGAGGAGACAGTGGAGAGGGGATATGATAGATGTCTACAAAATCCTCAGTAGAGTAGAGCAGGTGGATCTGAATCAATCGTTTACTCTTTCAAAAAGTACAAAGATGAGTGGACCCTCCATGAAGTTACATGGTAATACACTTAAAATGAATATGAGAAAATATTTTTTTCATTCAACAAATTAAGCTCTGGAACTCATTGCCAGAGGATGTGGTACAGCAGTTAGTGTGTCTGGGTTTAAAAAAGGTTTTGACATGTTCCTAGAGAAAAAGTCCATAAACTGATATTAAGGTAGACATGGAAAAAGCCACTACTTATCCTTGAAGTTGATAGCATGGAATCTTGCTACTCTTTGGGATTCTGCCCGGTACTTGTGAACTGAACTGTTGGAAGCAGGATACTGGGCTAGATGGACCATCAGTCTGACCCAGTATGGCTATTCTTATGTTCTTATGTCAAGAAAACTGAAAACAAAATGTGTATTTTCATGGATCATCACATACAATACAATAGGTGTGCCCCAAATTATTAAAAGAAACCTAAATACCTTGGTCCATGATATCAACACTTCATATAAAAATAAATGATATTTGGCCACTGAAAATGCAAACACGTTCCTCTCCTCTGTCAGGTTATATTCCTTGTGTGCTTACGTGTGTTGCTTGGCAGTGAAAAAAATGTTTACCTCTGAAAATAAAATCTAAAAAGTAAATGCTCCAACTTGCCCTCTTAGCGCTATTTTAGCAAGAGACCTATTGATTTTTGAAGAGCTGGTTAGAGCACTGATGAAAACTATATAGACAAGATGTCATACACTTTAGAAATACGGCAACATTTCTTCTACTTCAGAATGAAGTGCTATCTTTTTGCATTGAACTTTGCCAACAAAAGCAGCTATACTGGGATTCATAACGTGGGAAAGCATTTTCTTACTAATGTGACAGCAAGTACAAACTATCCTGAAGCAGGAGGCTTAAGAGCAAAAATTTCAAGGTCATTTACGCAGTAAATAGTCAAGTACCCAGCTAAAATGGCTTGGTGAAAATCACTCTCCAGGTAAATAAAAGCATGTACCAGTTTCCAGAGTCAGCACATTTTACATTTGGGAAAAAGAGCTATGCTTTCAAGTGTGTTGAGGACATAGGAATAAAGCAGTAGATATTTATTTATTTACTTTATTAATTTACTTGAATTTATTAACCACTTTTGTCCTAACCACATACAAAAAGTGGCCAAGACTGATTCATTAACCAACTTAACTCGCATCTAAATTACATGTTCCAAGAAGGTTGTTTCCCCACAAAAAAGGCAATATAATACTCACACCAATACCAAGAGACACCAAGAAAAGAAATCACTGACACCTTGAACTACAGACCAGTAGCATACATACCTTTAACAACCAAAATAATGAAAGAAAGAATAGAGGCCAACCAACTGACTACATTAACAAATTCTCCATATTACACAAATCCCAAACAGGTTTCAGACACCATCACAGTACCGAAACAGTACTTATTACATTACTATCTAACTTAAAAAAAGAAATTTCAACCGGTAAAAGCATTCTCCTACTACAATTTGACATGTCAAGTGTGTTTGACATGGTCAACCATTGGTATTGGCAGAAAAGTACTAGACTGGATACTAAGCTTCCTTACCAAAGTAACCTACCAAGTGAAAACAAACGTCTCTCTCTCTCCCACATGGAAAACAGAATGTGGAGTTCCCTAAGGATTGCTGCTCTCACCAACTCTTTTCAACCTGATGATGGTCCCTCTTGCCCGTACATTCTCCAAACAAGGATTTAACCTCCTCATATACGCTGACGATGTATCAATATACATACCATTTAAGAAGAATCCGCATGAAATTGCAATCAGGATTAGTGATGGCATTAATATAATGGAATCCTGGGCAACATCCTTCAAGCTCAAACTGAACAAGGAAAAAACACATTGCCTGATATTCACATCATCACACAACACTGAAACATCAATGCCATGGGTATATCTCTCCCAATATCTGACAACCTAAAAATCCTAGGAGTCACCATAGACCGCTATTTATCATTCCACAACCAAATCTCACCCACAACGAAGAAAATGTTCCAAACCATGTGGAAACTGAAGTGCATAAAAAACTACTTCCCGAGAGATATATTCCGCAGTTTAGTCCAATCTATGCAGACTACTGCAACGGCATCTATACAGGTTGCAGGGAACAACTACTAAAGAAACTACAAATCACAGCGGCTAGATTAATATTCAGAACAAATCAATTAAAAAGTGCAAAATTTCTACTTCCTACCCATCAAAGCACACATATCCTTTTGCACCCTGCCTATAGAATACAGTACACAGAGTAATGAGTAATAAACTACAAGATTCAGTCACTAGGTATATAGTGACCAATAAGAAAACTAGAAGGGCCTCATGTCCTAAACCCATGAAAATGTTCACAGGTTAGTACACATTTTAAAAAATTTAGCAGTGAGATACAGATGAGCACTTGGATCATTTTCAAGACTTTAATCTAAAGACTGGTAGACAAGTTTTTTAACTCCTCCTGAGGCAGTATTGTAACAGAGGGTCCCCTCTGTCGAGGATAAAATGTGGGGCTTCAGCTTCAGCCTTAAGTCAGCGCTTACCTTGGTTGGATGAAAGATGTTGAATTCCTACCCAGTTGAAGAAGCTAAGTGACTATATATATATATATATATATATATATATATATATATATATATATATATTGGCTGTGCACACATTCTCAATTGTTATTCAATTACTCCAGTTTTTTTTTTTTTTTTTAAGAGATTTGTTATTGATTTAGGACTTCACTACTGAGTGAAAGAACTTCCTCTGTTTTTTTGGCTACAGTGGTTTTTTTCTCCATTAGGGAGTTGTTTTTACATTGTAGTTGTTTTCAGAGGTTATACTGAAACCCATGATGATAAGTCTGTTAAAGGGTAGACCATCTCTGTAGGCACCCTAGACTCGATGTTTTTTTTGTTTAATTTTATTTAATTATACGTTTGAAGTCCTTTGTTAATAACCTAGGTGTGAGAGCATTTTTGAAGTGTAGTTTCTATATTTTTGCTCTTCAGCTTTTTTTTGATTTTTGATAGTATACTACTTACAATGTCAACACAATACGTAATAGAACATTTTAATTGATAATGAAGGTTATAAGCTAAGATGGAACATAAGAGAGTAAGAAGAGTTAGAAAGCAAGGTGACTAATTTAAAGAAAGTTGCACATGCAGTCAGAGAGATGGTTAAATTATCTCAGCTAGGGTAGGAGTGGATAAACATGCAGTATGTGCAGCCCATGTCACTCCTTTTGTGTGTCAGTGAGACTAACAAGTTAGTTACTTCTTCCATTAAAGGCCTGGTTGAAGAGCCAAGCTTTCACCTGCTTCCTGAGGTAGAGATAAATCTTGTGTTAAGCGGAGCCTTTCAGGCAATGCATTCCAGAGTGTGTGGGCTACTCCAAAGAAGGCTCGCTTGAGGGTAGCACATCGTGCAATGTCTTTTGGAGAGGGTGTGGTTACTGATAGCCCTTGAGAGGACCTTAGTGTCCTTGGTGGTGTGTAGAGGATTATCCTATTCTTCAGGTACTCAGGACTATTTCCTTTAAGGGCCTTGAAGATCAGACATAGAGTTTTAATTTAGCCCTGTATTGTACTGGTAGTCAATGAAGTTTTTGCAAAAATGGTGTGATGTGGTCACTTCGCTTGCAATCTTCTATGAGTCTTGCTGCAGCATTCTGAATCAAATGGAGCTGGTACAGGCCCTTTGTAGTCAGGCCATTGTATAGTGCATTACAGTAATCTGGTCTTGATGTTATCATGGATTGCACAAATGGGATAAGATCATAACATATCATCTTCTATGAGGTCAATTACATTTTTTATTAATCCATTTTGTTTCTCTAAAGGGATCCTCTGTGTTTATGCCATGCATTTCTGAATTCCATCACTGCTCTTGTCTCCACCATCTCCAGTGGGAGGGTGTTCCAGGCATTCATCACCTTCTCCATAAAAAAAAAAAAAGTTAAGTATTTCCTGATTTTGCTCCTATCACCCTGCAACCTCAGTTCATGCCCTCTAGTTCTACCACTTCCCCATCTCTAGGAAAGATTTGTTTGTATATTAATACATTTCAAGTATTTAAACATCTACATCACATCTTCCATGTCCCTCTGTTCTTCCACGGTATACATATTCAGGTCTTCAAGTCTTATACGTCTTTTGGCAACAACCCTTTATCATTTTTGTCGCCTTTCTCTGAACTGCTCGGCAGATAAAGACCAAATGGCCTATCAAGTCTGTCCAATCACATAAACTAGAAAGCTCTACAAACCCTTCCTCTCCCTTAGAAGTCCTCTGTGCTTGTTCCATCTTTTCTTGAATTCAGATACAGTCATCTCCATTACCAAGCCATTCTATATTACAAAATGATCAAATACAAAATATGAAAGCTGTACAAAAATATTTTAACATATAAGATTTTGAATATCTGTATATCTCTCTCTCTATATATGTTTTCGCTGATGTATTAGAAAAGCCCTGTGTACATAGAGGGCAAGCATTGAGTCACATTCATTTTTAGGAATTCAGATTAGTAATCTATTAAAACAGGCAGAGCTTTAATAGATACATGGTTTAATGCCTACAAACTCGTAATTTAGGAGTATCCAATATTTACATTATATTTGAGTTATATTTCACCAGGTTTTATTCTTTCCAACCAACCAAATGTTGTGAAAGAAACAATATAAAAAGGGGTAAAATTTCTGTGTATTTGTCTGCCTGGGAGCAAAATAACCCTCTGAAAATGGGACTGAATTTGGAGTGTGGGAAGAACCATGGAAAAGACATTTCAGGTTGGAAAATGAGCCAGATCAGACTGGGGAGACCCCCCCAAAATAGCTCAATACAGTTCTATGGGGAAGTTCCAGCACTTTCAGCATAAAAATACTGAAATATAGCTACAAGGAACTTGATTCTTTCAAACTGCCTTTTCCTCAGTCACAGATGTACACAGAGCCAACATGTATTCACACACATAAACATGCATTCATACACATTTGTTTATTTATTGAGATTTATTAACCGCCTTTATGAAGAGATTCACCCAAGGCGGTGTACAGCAGGTATAGTTTATCAAACTTACAATACTGTTAACAGCATAAGAAATAGTAAAATGAACAAGTAAAGACAGAATAAAAGAGGAAAACCTGACAACAGAAAATTGAGACCTAATAGGAATATCATGAAACAGGATAAAAAATATACACATTTAACAGCACTCAAATTCAAATAACAGAGATATCATACAATGCAAGCATAATAGCGATGAAATATCTAATAAGCACACAATTAGAACATTCAAATAGTATTGCTACGATACTGCTTTTTTACAATACACGTGCACATAGGACCAAATTCTATATATGGTGCTAAGAGTTATGTGTGTTAAATTTATGCGGCAAATTTAATGTAACTTAATTGAGTAATGAGTCAGTCAGCGCTGACAATTGGTGATAACCAATTATCAGCACTAATTAGGATTTATGTGCATATTGTATTCTATAACGATGTGCACGTAAATCCTAACATGTGTACATATTTGGGGGCGTAAATAGGGGCGTTCCTGAGGGCATTCCCAAATGTTATGCGCATTGATATAGAATATGGTCCAACTGCGTATAACTGTAGGTGCCTGCATTTAAGCCTGCTCGTATTAGGCCTAATTGGAGGCGCAGTTTGTGCCTAAGCATGATTCTATAAAGTACGAATATAGAATCTCACTAAGGGGTCCTTTTACTAAGCTGTGGTAAAAGGGGGCCTGTGCTAGAGTCAGCGAGTGGTTTTGATGCACACTGAGCCCCCCTTTTCCCGCAGCAAGTAAAAGGACGTCTTTTTTTCTCCAAAAGAAATGGCCATGTGGTAAGTGTATCCCTTGCTGCATGGCCATTTCGGAGGGAGCACTTACCGCCACTCATTGAGGTGGCTGTAAGGGCTCTCTTGCTAACTGGGCAGTGCCGATTACCACTGGGTAAGCACCAGCACTACAAAATTGAAAATATTTTTGTAGCAGCAGAAAGGGCACGCGCTGGGAGTAAATTGCTGGGCTCCTGTGGTAGTACCGGATTGGTGAACAGCAACAACCACGTGCCAACCCTTTACTAAAAGGGCCTCTAAGTGTTTTAAATTTTTGGCACCAATATTTAAGTGCTACTTATAGAATATACCCCATACAACCAATAGATAAACACAAACATCTACACACAAAGATACAACACACGTGCACAGCTATACATAGACACACACACAATACCCAAACACATAAGCACACACACATGCTTTCCCATCCTCGGTGCTACATCCCTATATCTTCTGGGCTGGACCTTAGTGATTCAGATATGTAAGAACATAAGCATTGCCACACTAGAACACATCGAAATTCCATCAAGCCCAGTATCCTATTTCTAGCAGTGGCCAATCCAGGTCCAAGCAGCTGGCAAGATCCCAAAAGAGTAAAACTGATTTTATGCTGTTTATCCTAGAAATAAGCAGTGGATTTTCACAAGTCCATCTTAATAATGACTTGCAGACTTTTCTTTTAGGAAACTGTATTTCATTTACTTTGCTGTAAATTACGTTTTGAAACCTAGGACCTTATGTACTAAAGAACACTGGTTACCAAATGGGGTCAGATCATCAGCAGACAGAATCACAGATACAGAGTTGCTCCTCTCCCACTGTGATCTATGACCGGTATTGGCAGTCAGTATGAGGCCTGTGAGACAGTGAAAGTTCACAGACCCTACTCACTCCTCTTATATGGGGTTCCTGTTAGACTGGAAACTCATGCAGAGTACTGGTCTGTGAGTGACACTGCTGCTAGCTTTGTCACCACCAGTCCTTCCTTCATGCTCTTAAGTAGGGAAGGAGATGAGAGAAGGGAGGGGAGTGTGGATGTGTGTGTGTGTGTGTGTGTGTGTGTGTGTGTATGGAGGTGGGGGAGGTCTGCTCTTTTGTTTGTCACTATCTGGGGTTAAATTAATTTTAAATGTTAAAATGCGGTCACATTAGATAACAATTTGGGAACACTGTCCTAAACTGTAAAGTGATTTTGCAAAAGTGTGTTTTGCATGAAATATAGACAACATACTTAAAAATATGCAAAAATGCTACATTTCAGGCATTTTGTGATATTTTTCACAAAAAGCATATTTTTGCAAGTCACTTCACATAAACACAGTTCACAACAGTAGACACTTGTGAAAACTTTGTTTTATGTGAAAGTTTATTTAAATTTGCCATTAATGAGCAATTGTAATGCAAAATCAAGCAAAGTGGCTCATGAATTCTTGAATGGCAAAAATGGAAAACAAACAAGGGAAAAATATTACATTGGTACCATAGCCTTTTTTGGAGAAAGAGAACTCCTACATTTTTGGAAGTGTAATTATTTTTCCTTGAGCTGCTACAGTCTGATCTTCAGTGGTAGTACCATGAGATACTGCTAGGGGATCAGGAAATGCCACTTTTGAAGAAGCAGTTACCAAGGCAGGCACAAGAAGGAATTGCCCTTGCTCCCATCAACCTCTGAACTTCTTTGGGTGAGAGGGTTCATGGGGCGGGGGAGAAGGAGTGCTAGTTTATTTGTGGCAGGTCTTCCTTGGAGGAACCGGCATCTGAAACTGAACATGGCAAAGACTGAACTCCTTATCTTTCCACCCAAACCCTCTTCTCCTCTTCCCTCACTTTCCGTCTCTGTTGACAACGCCCTCATCCTCCCCGTCTCCTCAGCCCGCAATCTCGGAGCTATCTTCGACTCCTCCCTCTCCTTCTCTACCCATATCCAGCAGACAGCTAAGACCTGTCGTTTCTTCCTCTATAATATTAGCAAAATTCGCCCATTCCTCTCTGAACAGACCACCTGAACCCTCGTCCACTCGCTCGTTACCTCTCGTCTTGACTATTGCAACCTTCTCCTCGCTGGCCTCCCGCTTAGCCACCTATCCCCCCTTCAATCTGTCCAAAATTCCGCCGCACGGCTTATCTACCGCGTGAACCGATACTCTCATATCACCCCTCTCCTCAAGTCGCTTCACTGGCTCCCGATCCACTACCGTATACAGTTCAAGCTTCTCCTATTGACCTTCAAGTGCACTCAATCTGCAGCCCCCCATTACCTCTCTACCCTCCTCTCCCCGTATGTTCCCACCCGTAACCTCCGCTCTCAGGACAAATCACTCTTACCCATACCCTGCTCCACCACCGCTAACTCCAGACTCCGCCCCTTCTGCCTCGCATCACCTTATGCCTGGAACAGACTTCCAGAGCCCATTCGCCATGCGCCCTCCCTCCCCATTTTCAAGTACTTACTCAAAGCCCATCTCTTCTCCCTTACTTTTGGCGCCTAATCACCCTCCCCATTCATGTTACCTACACTGACTACATAGTTTGTAACCTTTAGATTGTAAGCTCTCTTGAGCAGGGACTGTCCTTCCCCATGTTAAACTTGTACAGCGCTGCGTAACCCTGGCAGCGCTATAGAAATGCTAAGTAGTAGTAGTAGTAGGAAAGAGGGCTTCTGACTTTTATGTTGCTCTTTGGAGAAAACGAGGGCCAGACTTTTATTTAGTTATTTAAAAAAATTATAGATCGTCTACAACCTAAGTGGGGAGTACCCACCAGTGATACAAGGCCCCTGAAGGAGGGGCATTCCAGGAGACCTCTAAGTCAACCCCCTTTAAATTTGTCCACTGCTGCCATGCAGGACTGGCAATGCATGAGAAATTTTGTGCACACTGCCACATCTGGTAACAAGTGAGAAATTAAACATGACAATCCATTAAGGTGTGAAAATGATCCAAGTGCTAGCCCATTATAAACCATAAAGCTGTATGTCTCTGTTGATCACCCCACCCCTAACCTATCCACACCCATCCTGTTAGAATATCAGTGATATGCTTTGATGTCCCCATGCATACCTCCTACCCACCCCCACCCTCCCCACCCTGTCAGACTGTCATAGTAATGCTTGAATGTTTTCACTTATATACACTGTCAGCTAGCACATTTGCTTATTTCCGATCTGACGAAGAAGGGCAACCTTCGAAAGCTAATCAAGAAATGTATTAAGTTATGTCCAATAAAAAAAGGTATCATCTTATTTTCTTTTCCATGTTTTATTTTGTTTGATTTCTATTGATAACCTTAAGAGTGGACTAACACGGCTACCACACTCCTCTATCTCACAGCTAAATTTTCAAAAAATGTGTGCTAACCTGTAAACATTTTCATGGGTTAGGACATGAGGCCCTTATAGTTTTCTTACTGGTCACTATGTACCTAGTGACTGAATCCTGTAGTTTATTACTCATTGCTCTGTGTACTGTCTCCTAGTGGTGAAGACGTACTTTGGTATAATGGTGCCCTGTAGTTTAAATATAAAATGTATTATGTAAACCTGTTGACAGTGACATCTAATGATTTGATATATTATCACATTTGGTTTCATCTTATTATTCTTTCTGAGCCAATGGAATTTTTGGGAACTGCTCTATTGAAAAACTGCTCACTTATGTGGAGTTGGAAAGAATTCCTTAAGTCATTATTTACATGCTTTTTCCACTTCTATATTATGTAAAACTGTTTTTCTAGATAATATTTGAATCCCAGGACCAAACTCCTTTTCCAAAATCCACTTTGCTGATGCAGTGAACATGGTATTTAAGTGCCTTTATTCCTTACTTCCTGACAATTTGCACATAGCATTCTGCACTTAGACATTAGTAAGAAATGCTGATTTGAGGCCAGAATCTGATAAAAGCCTATTTGATTCAAATTGAAGATGGTACCCCATCAAGAAAATGCACAGCAACTTTGAATTCTACTATTATGTTTCTACATTGATAAGTTGCATCAGTAAATGAGAGTATTAGAGCTTGAGATTTTAACTTTAAAGAAATGGATTTGAAAAATTCCATCTGCTGCTGGTGGTGTATTCAATGCTGTTTCAAATTCAGTTATAAAATATTTAAACCAGCGTGATATGGGTTTTAGTCTAGTAATTTTCCCCAGGGCTATATATTAGTTAAGTATCAGCAAATGTTACATGAAAAACCAAAGCTTTTATTATAGAGTGCATTAATTTGTATTCAAAATATTCCTGCAAAATGGAATGCAAGAGCAATGAAAAACTAACATGCATCCTTAACATCAAAGAACTTAGACAAACATAACATGTTTGTGAAAGACAGAAGTATACTTCATGATCACAAATGAACTATTAACCTTTCATAATATCACTGAACAGTGATTTTCTCTGGCAGCTTTTCTAGTTTCTGCAGTTTTCTTTTTAGCTGGAATCCATCAAAATGCTAAATTTCTCCAGTCCTAATGGATTTGCATTGGCTCCCAATTATGGCATGAATCTCTATGGGGACCTTTTTTCAAAGCGGCAGTAAGCCCAACACGGGCTTACCGCTCGCTAAAAACGAAGTATCACTGGGCTACCACAGCAGCTTTACGGTAGTTCCCACCCCCAGCACGCCGTCATATCCGGCGCTACAAAAATATTTTAATTTTTGTGGCAAAAGTTTCCACCTGGTGGTAACTGGGTAGTGTCGTGCGCTGCCTGGTTACCACCAGGTTAGCGTGGGAGCCCTTACTGCCACCTCAACGGGTGGCGGTAAGTGCTTCCCCCCGAAATGGCCATATGGCAAGTGCTTCATTTGCTGCATGGCAATTTCCTGAAGAAAAGACCTACCTTTTACCCGCTGCGGTAAAAGGGGGCCTTGGCGCATGCCAAAAACATGTGCCGATGCCAGTGCAGGCCCCTTTTTGCTGTAGTTTGGTAAAAGAGACCCTTACGTTGCTGTGACTGGTATACAAAGCTTTCCATAAGAATGTTCCTATTTATTTTCCAATGATTTAGAAGTGTAGTTCCATTGTGTAATTTATGCTCTTCATACGCACAGGACCTGTGGCTGGCAGAGCATAGTTAACTTGGTAACCCAGCACTGCGGCACTCAGCTGTCTTCCACCAGAAACATAAAGGGGCATTTTCGGTAAGTTGCCTTAGTCAGAATTGGATTGCTTTGCTCATTATGTCCAAAAATAAATCCATCTTAGAGCCATTATCAAACAGGAAAAACGTCTGGGTTTCCATTTTGAAAATGGCTCAGAGATGGATGTTTTTGCACAGGAGTCTAAAAAGGAAACTGAAACATCCAACTTATGAAAGCCAAAAAGAAAACAGCCACAAAAATGTCTGTCTGGCATCATTTGTACCAAAATGGCCACACAGATGTTCCTGCAAGGAGAGGGATTTATGAAATTTTAAGAAATGAAATCCAAGCAATTTCACTTGTACAGAAAAGTGTTTCTAAAGGTTCAATAATCTTTTTCAAAGATTGTCAAAAAAAAAAAAAAGGAAAATATGATTACACTCAACTCCACAATGTTGGATCCAAGACTTAATAAAGAGGGAAAGTAAGAAAAATTAAAGGCATATTATACCTGAAGTGCATGAGCTAGATATTTACTTTATGAAGAGCCTATTCATTCTCCTGATGTTTTCTTATTTGCCAAAAAATGCTGACAAGTAAGATGATTCAAAGAAAACATATTTTACATCTTTAAATCTAACTAGGAAAAAAGGCCCGTTTCTGACACAAATGAAACGGGTGCTAGCAAGGTTTTCCTCGGAGTGTGTGTGTTTTACAGAGTGTGATAGAGAGAGAGTGAATGTGTGAGTGTGTGTGACAGAGAGAGTGAGACTGAGTGCGAGAGTATGTGTGTGAGAATGAGAGTGTGTGCCAGGGGTCCCCCCTCCCTCCCTCTCTCCCAGTTCCAGGGTTTTTCCCCCCCCTCCCTCCCAGTTGCAGGGTCGGCCCCCCTCCCAGTTCCAGGGTCATTGCCCCCCCCTCTCTCCCCCCCTCCAGCCACCTTGCGATGTTTAACTGCAAACTTAGGGAGCTGTGTAGTATAATAAAACACACCTGCAACGTTGTGAAGCTGACTCCGTGGCTTCACTGAAGTGAAGGGTTCGTAAGGTTCGTCAGTCTGTCACCATCTCTCTCGGCCCCGCCCTCACGCCTGATAGGTCCGCCGCCCTCGACGTCATCACGTTTTGACGCAACTTATATGGCATAGCAGTTACAACCCTAAACAGGGAGTGTTTTCGTCGGGAAGGGGGGGCATCGACAGGGTCGCGGAGGGGGGTCCAGGGGTCCGTAACGCAGAGGGGGGGGGGGGGGTGTTGAAATTGGAGGGAGGGCGGAGTCTGGAACTCTGTGGGAGGGGCGTGAGGGGGCATTGAACTGGGTGGGTGGGAGGCTGGCCTTGAACTGGGATGGAGGGTGGGAGGGTGGCTTTGAACTGGGTAGGAGGGGCGTGAGGGGATCACGTCACTGATGGTGCCTAGCAGACCACAGGAGCCATGGTCCCAGGCAGGATAAAACGTTGGAGGTGAGAATTATATAGGATACCCTTTAATGTTAACAGAACTTGTATTTTCTGGCTGGTAATTTTATTTTCTTTATATACATTTGAATAATATTTTTAACTCATTTTATACAAATAAAGTCACAATATAGTCTTGAACCATACAGGGGCTCTTTTACTAAACTGAGTTAAGCATTAATGACTGCTTTATGCCACATTAACTGCTAGCACAGAGCTGGATTGTGTTATTTTCGCATTTAGCAGGCAGTAAACTACAGGTTGGTGGACAGTACACATAGAAGGCATTTAGCAGAAAATGTGCTGCACTTACCACACGCTAACTGCCTAATGCAGATTTAACAAGGGACCACATACTGCCTCCTAAATATGAACTGCAAAGTGCTTTTTCATTAACTGGGAGCAGGTACTGCATGTTAATTTGGATGTTAATACACAGCCTGCAATACAAAATAGTGGGAACATCCCCAATGGTTGCCACATTAAAATTTGCAGCTACCATGGGCTAAATTCCCCCATTAAGCTGCACATTTTACTGTGGTTTAGTAAAAAGGCCCTTTAGTTACTACAGTATCTTTTTGAGAAAGAGCGACCATCGAGTGACCATTTTGCTATGCCAGACTACTACCCTAATAACCTTATGATCAGGGTAATAAAAGAAAATGCCATAAATTTGAACACTTTAAAACAAGCACAAGGGGACAATAGGGGATATTGGTTTCTCCACCCATTGTCAGACTTTATTCTTCTGCTGTTGTAAATTCTGTTTGCCTCCCTCAACTTTTCACTTAGAAACACAGAAAAATACAGTTTACACTGCCACAAAGGATATGAATTTGCAAGAAAACTTGGTTAAGGTGCTTTATAATTGGTACCTTCCACTGGTTTGCCTGCATCATTGTTATCCAGATTCCTCACCTTATTGTTGGAGGCTATGTGGCAAATTGGGCACGATGGGACATATTTGGTGGCAATGTCAAAAGGCTTGAGCTTATTAGCGAGCAGTACAATACTGTTTTCAAATTATGTTGGGCTATAAAATGCTGAGGGACCCTGGAAATATTTTTGCTTAATAAATTTACTCTAGGGCTCACTATAGCAAAAAAAAATAAAAAATCATATCTAACAGTGTATGACTGCAGCCCGTATAACATTAGCTCAAGCTTGGAAAAAGCCCAGAACCATCTATTCAGGCTTGAAAGTGCTGTTTGCAATATATCTGTACCATGGGCAAACTTAGGGCTACAGGTTTGGAGTCTGGCTGTGCTGATGGATTGTGGGGGGGGAGGGGGGGGTGAGGAGGAGAAGAGACTTTACATAAAATATAAAGTGAGGTTAAACTGAGCTTTGTTTTTGTAAGACTACACTGTTTGCTATGTTATAAGTGCATTGTATTTCTTGGATCTGTGTGGCCATAAGAGAAATGTTCATGACTGCTTATTTTGCTGGTTCTTAGTATTGTAATATTCATGCTGCTTGTGCTTCAATAAAAAACCTTGTTAAATTAAAAAAGAACACTGAATAATAGATCTGGAGTGCTCTAATTCAAGGTACAGATGTTCAGGGGCAACAGAATAAGGCTTCCCAATTGTAGTGAGTTCTGACCCATCAGTATATTCATTTTAAAGAACCACAAAGGATGCTTTCCAACACTTGTTACTAGCAATTGCTGTGTGAGACACAGTTGCCCAGCAGTCTACTACATAAACTAATCTCAAATATTAATTGTTTTGCACTATCAACCAGTTTTATTTTCGAAATGTAACTCAAACAGTATCCAACCAGGAGTGTAGCCAGATAGCCAATTTTGGGAAGGCCTGAGCAGAAAGTGGGTGGGTATGACAACCCTGTTCCACACCGACACCCCGGTTGCATCCCTCCTCCCCCCAGGCAATCAGGGAGGTCACTTAACTCAACTCCCCCCGATCCCCCTGTACCTTTAAATCCTTTAGGTCGTTGGCAGCAAGAAGCAATTCATTCCCCTTGTTCACATCGGTTCCGAGACTTCCCTCTGATGCAACTTCCTGGTCCTGGGAACAGAAGTTGCATCAGAGGGAAGGTTTGGGCCGGCGCGAGCACATGGCATGTGTTGTGGCTTGCTGCCAGTGAAGACCTAAGAGAGTCTTTTACTAAGGCGCACTCACGTTTTTAGCACGCACTAAAATTGTGGGCATGCTAAACATTAGAGACACCTATGCATTCCTATGGGTGTCTCTAACACTTAGCAAGCTCTCACAATTTTAACGTGCGCTAAAAACGTGAGTGCGCCTTAGTTAAAGACACCCTAAATGATTCAGTCACTACCACAGAAGGGAAGAAGTTTGATTCTGAACATTTTGTGATTGGCTTTCTGTTGTGCATCCTGTTTTCAGTTTGTATGCCAGGTTTCTGGGTGCTACAGAGCTCGGTCTCTGTTGAGGTGTGTTTTCTTTTACATCCTGTTTGGAGGAGGGTTGCAGTCCTGGGGGCCCCGTAAGAGTCCATGCCCCCTTGGATAATGGTTTCTTCTGTTTTGTCACTAGATAAAGGGGCTATGGGTATAGGGGGGGGGTATAGGTTTGGGGTAGATGGATTAAGTATTTTGCACCGCTGGTTTGGGGTTGCTATGACTTATTGTTCTGTATTTTTTCTCCCCTTTTGGGGAATGTATTTGTTTGTTTGAAAACTCAAAAACTGTTTCATATAAAGGTAGCTGGGAGTGGTGGTTGGGGGAGTGGTGTTAAGTGTTGACCCCCTGATTTCCTGGAGGAAGAGATGCCGGGAGTCTTCAGCTGGCATGGCTTGGGGATCACCACCAGCCACATCATTGCTATGCTGCTGCTGGGTAGGTCTATGCTTGAGTCCAAAGTAGGTGGGCCTACGCCCACCCATGGCTACACCACTGGATCCAACCCAAATGCTTTGATTTCAGAAAAAAAGAATACTTTTAACCTACAAGGACAAAAATGGGTCCTGTTACTAAACTGAGGTAAAAAGTGGCTTTAACATACCCTTACATGGGCCTTTCCCACACGATAAGGCCATTTATACCGCAGCCGTAAAAATGTCTTTCTTCTATTTTTTCCATTAATGGCCATGTGCGAATGTTGCAATTTTTTTTTAATTACCATGTGAGAGCTTACAACCGCACATTTTGTAGGTGGTAAGGGTTCACGTGGTATTCGTCCACTAACCAGTTAGTGTGCTGCAATGTAGATGAGTTAATTGGTTAGCCAAGGATCACCCACTCTCTCCCACTAACCCACTCCCTCAAAAAAATTAAAAATTAGTACACAGTTAGTGTGTGCAGATTTCCAAGTTACCACAGGATGCTGAGTGCATCTCACAGTACTCCATTTTTTGCTGCATTAGGTGCATATTAGTGCCTAATGCAGCTTAGTAAAAGGACCCCAAAAAGACATAAAAATGCAGCAGGTACATCTACTAATACAAAAAGATTACTAATCCCTATGTAAAAAACAACAAACACATAAAAACCTGGTTGTGCAGAAGTTTTGTCTACTTGACTGCACATTTAGAAGGAAAAAAGAATCTGGAACAAGTCCCTCTGGCCAATTCTTTTTAAGATGCCATCTGTAAAACATGATCAAGTTTCCTCCTTGCTCATCAGCCACAACTTAGTTACTGCTTCAAACTAATTATGGAACAGAAGGTCAGTAATGTATGCATGAACAGGGAGAACTGTCAGTAAAACAGAGGATTTTAATTGAGTGAAATAACTTCCAAAGTATACTGAGTTCCAAAACTAAAAAAAACACTGCCAGAAATGTGATGAAGAGTTGTATTCTACTCTCATTCTGTCCTTATTACAAGTCAGTACAAGCAAAGAAATGTGAAAGCTGGAGACTTGGGTTCGGTTCCTTTCATTTAAATTTCAGTGTGTGTAAGTTCTTACCTTTTCTATGCTTTAGGAGGCCCATCAACAGTTGTTAAACTTGTAATCTGTACGTTTGTGAAGTAAAGTTTTACTATTTCCAAAAGAATACTCCAGGAAGAAGAAGTATAACTAAAAAAATAACTTTGAACAAACACTGGTTGAAAGGTCGAAGACTGAAGGCAGTCGAATGTAAATATTCAAGATGTTTGAGAATCTGCATTATAAGCCCCTACGACAGCAATCTTCGCTATTTTTGAAGTGGCGACCACATTGGCAAAAAAGACTTCAACCTGAGAGCCAGGACCAGTGACGGATAAAGTAGATGATGCCCAGAGCCGTGGGCAATAAAGGAGTGGGGGTAGGGGGTCCCTCTCTAATGATGTAGCCACTCCAACTGCTCAGGCGCATTCAGAGCAATAAGTGTAAATAAAATGAAGTTTGATTTTCCAGAGATGGGATGATGGTGGCTGACTGGGAGGACAGGCAGATGGTAATTGAGAATGATTTGGGATAGGGTTGAGGGAGAGTGTGTGTACTGGTAGAAACAAGATGGGTTGAGGAAGCAAGAGAGAGCTTCCTCAACCCATCTTGTTTCTACCAGTACACACACTCTCCCTCAACCCTATCCCAAATCATTCTCAATTACCATCTGCCTGTCCTCCCAGTCAGCCACCATCATCCCATCTCTAATTCCTTCTAGCTGGGTCTCTCCTTGGTTTGTGAATGCCCCCTGACCTTTCCTAGAGTCTTGTAGAGAATCCACAAAAGTGGAGAACTCAAAGAAGTCCCACGGATAGTTACTAAACAAAGAGGAAGTGTGTAAAAAACCAGGAATCCCAGAGACTGGATTTTAGTAAAGATGAATCAAAGTTTATTAAACAATATATTGACTCGACACAACGCTGTGTTTCAGCCCAATGGCCTACATCAGGAGTCTACAAATAAAAACATTAAAACAAGAATGATAACATGAAAATAAATAACAAAACACTCGTACGTTTTACAAAAATACTGTGATACTCACGTGTAACATTAAATTGAAGGACAAACAACAAACCATTTATGATAATTTATAAATCTCTGATGACTTAGATGAAAACAATAGTATAGTACCGCAAATAAACAATAAATTTGTATTTATTAAAGAAATCAAAAAATATGAAACTGATACGAGCCAAAAGATTTTATAATAATAAGATAGGACAAACCTAAGGACTGGAACAAAGAACAATGACGATGATCCAGATTGGGCTATACTGGAGAATCGCAGTCTGTAATACGATGGTCTGTGGAGATAACGAAATGTAATTACTAAAATGATACTGTATGTTAAAGGAATGAATATGAAGAAAAAAGAAAAAGGGGGGAAAAAAAGAAGAACAAAGGAAAAAGAGGGACCACTATAATATGAATCAAAAACTAGTACTGTTACAGCTATTAAAAAATGAGCTTTTAGAATAAACACTGACGATGTTCCAAAGAGAACAGATGCTTAAAGCAATGCTAAAAAAAAGCACATACCTAGCATAGATGGCAAGAGGGAACTATAATGATTGAAAAGGAGGACGCACGGCGATGTAAAACGGAAGAGATACTATGAACAATGCTAAATAAGCACATGATTAACATAAAATGACAAGAGGGAACATGCTTTAAGCATCTGTTCCGTTTTTTAATCTATACATAGCACTATCCTAGAGGTCATATTTTTTTCGTATATATTCTTTGGTCCCGATATATTATATTTTTCATCCCATTAATATACAGCACCACCTTAGCGTTTACATTCTGTCATCTTTCCAGACCACTATATCAGAGACGTTTATAACCCATTAGTGTTCTCTTTGGAACATCGTCAGTGTTTATTCTAAAAGCTCATTTTTTAATAGCTGTAACAGTACTAGTTTTTGATTCATATTATAGTGGTCCCTCTTTTTCCTTTGTTCTTCTTTTTTTCCCCCCTTTTTCTTTTTTCTTCATATTCATTCCTTTAACATACAGTATCATTTTAGTAATTACATTTCGTTATCTCCACAGACCATCGTATTACAGACTGCAATTCTCCAGTATAGCCCAATCTGGAATATCGTCATTGTTCTTTGTTCCAGTCCTTAGGTTTGTCCTATCTTATTATTATAAAATCTTTTGGCTCGTATCAGTTTCATATTTTTTGATTTCTTTAATAAATACAAATTTATTATTTGCAATACTATACTATTGTTTTCATCTAAGTCATCAGAGATTTATAAATTATCATAAATGGTTTGTTGTTTGTCCTTCAATTTAATGTTACACACGAGTATCACAGTATTTTTGTAAAATGTATGAGTGTTTTGTTAATGTATTTATTTTCAAGTTATCATTCTTGTTTTAATGTTTTTATTTGTAGACTCCTGATGTAGGCCGTTGGCCGAAACACAACGTTGTGTCAAGTCAATATATTGTTTAATAAACTTTGAGTCATCTTTAATGAAATCCAGTCTCTGGGATTCCTGGTTTTTTACCCACTTCCTCTTTCTTTCCTAGAGTCTTGCCATGGGCACTGCATCCGGAACAGCTGTTCTGTTTTCTTTCAGCATTATGGGGCTCTCAGTGAGCTTGATCTGTGTGGCATCTAAACGTCACTGTTTGCACAGTCTTGACAACAGCATGAGAGCTTGTATGCTGTATAACTCAAACTTACTGAGAGCCACACAGTCCTAAAGAGAAATTTTTTCTACAGACAGTACCAATGGCAAACTTCTACATAAAGTGTGTATGTGTGTGCGTGTGGGGGGAGAATATGTTTTGAGAGAAGAGAGTTACAGCTACTCTGGGGGTCAATGGGTGTTGCAAATGACCCCCATACCTTGCAACGAAGAACACTGTCGTATGAGAAGAAATGTCCAGGAATTAAGAGACCTTTGTGTTAAGCAGTTAACACAGAAATTGGAGTGCTCTAATTCCTTGACACTTAGAGTGTAATTTTATAACAGGTCACCTAGGTTGAGTGGGCAAGAAGGCATCTATTTGTAGCCTCTTTTATAAAGATAAAACAGGTGCTTATATGTTTTTAAAAGATTGCCCCAGAAAAGCTGAAGACTCCATATTGGCAATGCCCTCAACAGTTAATGCAGAGGGTTTGCACTTCCCACTGGTTAATCTTGGCACTTGTTGTGTGGTAACTGCAAAACCTTACCATACCTAAGGGCCCTTAAGTACATATATCCTAGGAAAAAAGACAAATGGGGAGATATGCTATATTATGTAAGCCGCATTGAGCCTCCTGACAAGTGAGAAAGCGTGGGTTATAAATAATACAATTTCTGTAGCAAACTAGGAAAAAGGATTATATTTCGAGATTGAAAGTAGATAGTAGATCCAGCTGCAACAAAGCATTTCTTCACCAAAAAAATGGGGTAATCAATGAATGGGACAACTTCACAACATATGTGAAAGAGACAAAAACCAGGAGACAAAGTAAGGTTTTACAGTATAAAGAGAGCACAGGCAGGCTAGACAGGTTCTGCAGTTTTCCTATCCACCATCATACTCTACATTTTCTTGTAGGTTTACAATCATCATATCGGCCCTTGAGAAAACTAAACAACTTGCAGGTTCTTTAGATAAAGGAGGGACCTGCGTATAGTCTTGTAAGGTCAAGTATAACATCTTTGATTAACTATTATGAACCAGCCCAACAAATTACTACTTCAAAAGAATTCATGATCTGTTATACAAATACTTGTAAGATTTAATTTCATGCATTTTCCTGTATGTTGTGTATCAACAAATATCCATAAGCTACAGACTGTACCTATAATTTGGGTGAACATTGCTAAAAAAAAAACTATATGGTTCATGCTTGTTGTAAATGCTTTGTGTGACCTCTTGAAATAAATAATCTTTTTAATATTCTTAATATATTTAAATATTATTATGTGACTGAGGGTTTGTGTATGTGTCGCTGTTTTTTTTTTTTAGGTGTAATCCCTGTCCATAACCACTTTTAAATATGCTCCTGAAGCAGGTACTAGCTGCCGAAAAAAAGTTGGACATATAGACTTTTAAATAAATTTAGAGCCCTGTTTACTAAGCCACACAGTAGGCTATCTTTTTAGTGCGCACTAAAAATTTGCATGCGCTAATGCTAGGGACACCCATATATTCCTATGGGTGTTCTTAGCATTAGCACACACTTTTTAGCGTACTGAAAAATTAGCGCGCCTATAGCACGGCTTAGTAAACAGGGCCCTTAGATTTCAGCACATTGTCACTGGCATGTTTTGCGCTGCTCTTTGTTTTATGTGATACTGTTTGCAGTACCTTGTACCTCTTATGTTTTTTTGATTTGTAAATGAATTTTCCCCTGTTTTTCTTGTTCATGCCACCTATTAGTATAAGTACTATAACTTTTTTTAAGCAGACATATCTATTGCATGCATTTTAATTTGTGGACATGTGAATGTACAAGCGATTTGTGCTCACTTTAGATTTTTAGATGACCAAACGACCCAGATACATGCTCATACCTAACCTATACTGGATCCATTCTTGAAAGGTTTTTTTTTTTAACTATGTAAATATTCAACAGCAAACATCTTAAAACTTTGAAAACACATAGGACAGAGTTTTAGAATTCTCACTGTTTTCCGTAACTATCAGGTTGCATTAGTTAAAAAAAAAAATCTGCCCAGGTGTCATTACATCAGCCTCTATCAGATGAACCCAAGTCAAATTTCTAATGCATACTGATCTAAATTCAGTTCAGCGTTTCCAAACGGAGGCTCATAATTAACAGGTTGAAAAGTGCTGGTCTAGCAAAAACAGCGCATCCCACTGCCTCAACAAAGGCTGCATATAGATATATCTGTTTTAGGATGGAAGCTTTTACCTACTGCTATTGTAGGGCAAAAAGCTTCTTAGTGAAGAATTCCTGTCAGCTGAATTTCCCCATAAAAAATAAAATGATGCTGACTAAACAAATAATGTTAGTCATATTGAACTGGAGCAGTATCATTTTATGTAAAGTTCACATTCCCTAAGTAGCTTATGTGTATAGCGAGCACGGAATTAGCAAACAATTCAGCTCTGACCTGTTCATCTGCAAAACTCCAGGAAGATGAGAATTTGTGTGCATCTTAATCTCTGATCCATTAAAACAGAAGGAAATCATGCTCAGGTATGTCAGAAATTGCACTCCTAAGATCGGAGTATACGAGGTCCATACTTTCATAAATAATTAATAGTCTTACCAAACACCTTCCAAAACACAATACTGCAAAAGGCAAATATTCTTATCTACAAAAAAATTAGTTGGCAGGTGTTTGTATGTTTTGCCCTGACATCTGGCACTGTGCTTATGGTAAACAGAAACTATTATCATTCAGAGAGTAATTTTATAAAGACATTTCTGATCATACATGACAGCATACGCACATCAAATGCCTTTATAAAATTACCCCACGTGTAAATGTACGCATAATGCCCAGAACATATGTAATTTTATGCTACTACTATTACAGCTCAGCGTTAAGTATAACATGAATCCGCAAATAACGCGATGCAAGTGTGGCTCTTGATTTCTCATTGCACCTTAGAGAGAATGTAGTCAACCAATTGCATCACTCTTGAATTTGGACAATTCTGAATATTTTTTTGGGATACTTTTAGACACTTTTAAGCAACTACAATTTACATGTGGCCTCTGAGTTGTTTGAGGAAGAGCATGGTCATGAGTTTTCAGGATCTACAGAAGTGGTACTGCTGTTAGGCTGAGATCAGCCTGGGGAGATAGAGGGTGCTGAGATCAGGCTGTGTTTAGGGACCGGGGGGGGGGGGGGGGGGGGGGGGGGGGGGGGGGGGGGGGGGGGGGCAGGTATTATGCTAGTTTGGTCTGTGGTAGGGATGGAGATTGTACTTGGAAAGCACACAGCACAGGAGGGGAGAAGCAGGGCAGGTACTGTTCGAAATGGCACCCAGGGCAATGATTTGTGGCACTCCTCTTCCCATTTGAGCTCAAATGCTTGCAGACTTCCACACTTTCACTAGCCGTATTTCCACCTTCGCTTCTTTGAGTTTAATCCAGTAATCTTTTCTGTGATCATCTTGTTGCGTTCTTCTGTATTTCTTGAACGAGGCCTATTTTGTCCTTGTTTTTTGATCCACTTGTTTCTTGCGTTTTTGTTTACTTTCCGTGCGTAAAGATCGGTTGCCATATTTATAGCAGTTTTCAGCTTGAATCACCGCGTTTCCACTTCTCTAATTCCTACCCCAACAGCTCCTTTTTCAAGTATTCCCCCATTTTACCAAAATCAGTGAATTTGAAATCCAGCACTTTGCGTTTTGTGTGTCCGCACTCCACTTTTGCTCTTGAGTCAAGCATATCGTTTGATAATCACTATTACCTAGGTGGGCACCCACATGGACACTGGAAACACTACCTCCATTTGTGACCACTAGATCCAACGTCGACCCTTACCTCTTCGGTTCCGTCACCAGTTGTTTGAACAAGGTACTTTGACAGGCATCCGGGATCTTTTTACTTCATTTCGATTCAGCCAACAGGACATTCCAATCCACATCAGGCAAGTTGAAATCTCCCAACAATAGTACCTCCCCTTTCATACCAAGCTTATGACTATCTTGCATCAGGTCCTTGCCCAACTTCTCAATTTGTACTGTAGATCTGTAGATAACAACTGTGTGAATACAGGTTCCATCTTCTCTGTTCAGGAGAATCCATATAGGTTCTTCCATTCCCTAGGTACCCTGCATTTCAGCAGCTCTGATATTTTCACAAGTAACGCCACTCCTCCACCTCTTTGGCCCTCCCTAACCTTTCTAAAAAGATTATAGCCCAGTATGCTCGCATCCCATTCATGAGAATCATTGAACCACATCTCTGCAATAACAATATCCAAGTTTTCCTCAAACATCAGAGATTGCAGATAATGAACATTTCTACTTAGAGTAGGAAAATTTGTGCTCGTTGCTTTCCATATGCTAATTGAGTTTGGATGTTCTTATTTTTATTTACATAACCTTTCCCTCTACCATCATGTTTTTTCTGGGGGTGGCTTTCTGAATTCCTTTGTTTCTTTTTGTTACCCCCCACCCTCTAATTTAAATGTCTAGAAACATTCTGACTGAATTTCTCTCCAAGAATCCTTTTTCCCCATCAGAGAAAGATGTAGCCCATCATTATAGTACAGCTTATGATTTGCCATGTACTGCCCCATCCTCCTACGTATCTGAAACCTTCTTCTTTACACCAAACTTTGAGCCTCTTTTTGAATTCCTCTGTTTTACATAGTCTCTCTTCTCCCTTCCCACATGTAGGAATAACTTCAGAAAAAATTGCAGTCTGAATCAAAGACTTCAGTCCCTCCCCAAGCTTCTGGAACGCTCTCAGGAGCCCTTTTACAGAGCGGTGGTAAGCCCAAAACGGGTTTATCTCTCGCTCTTTCGGGACTACTGTTGAACCAACGCTGCAACAGGCGTTAGTCCCGTTTTGAGCGTGTACCATTTCCGGGGAAAAAGAAAACCTCCAGAAATGGCTTGCGCAGCGGTAACCCGGCGGTAATTGGGCATTGCTGTGCGCTGCCTGGTTACTACCAGATTAGAATGGGAGCCCTTACTGCCACCTCAATGGGTGGTGGTAATGGCTTTCTACTGCATGGCCATGCGGTAAGAGTTCGCTTACTGCATGGCCATGTGTGCCTGGTGTCTTTTTACCCACTGCAGTAAAAAGGGCCCTGGCGCATGGGAAAAACGGCCCCCGCCACCAGCGCTGGGCCCTTTTTCCCGCAGCTTGGTAAAAGGGCTCCTCAGTGTGCTCTAAACTTGATATTGTTGGCCAGGTCATTTGTTCCCAGGTGGATTACAACATCAGTATTTGAATCTTTACTCTCCTCTTGGATCAAGGTCAGTATTTGGTCATTACTTATGGTAGTTGAGGATCCTGGAAGGCACTTCACTAGGTTAGGTCCTTTGAACTGTGTTCCTAAGTTAATGTTCTGATAATGGAGTCTCCTGGCAGTAAGAATGTTCTGCTTTGTACCGATCTTACGTTGCTTTGGGGATGTCTCTTGGATTGTGTTACATTCTTTTCCTCTGGTTTCACATCAGTACTTTTTTGCTATGTTATAAGTGCATTGTATTTCTTGGATCTGTGTGGCCATAAGAGAAATGTTCATGATTGCTTATTTTGCTGGTTCTTAGTATTGTAATATTCATGCTGCTTGTGCTTCAATAAAAAACCTTGTTAAATTAAAAAAAGAACACTGAATAATAGATCTGGAGTGCTCTAATTCAAGGTACAGATGTTCAGGGGCAACAGAATCAGCCTTCCCAATTGTAGTGAGTTCTGACCCATCAGTATATTCATTTTAAAGAACCACAAAGGATGCTTTCCAACACTTATTACTAGCAATTGCTGTGTGAGACACATTTGCCCAGCAGTCTACTACATAAACTAATCTCAAATATTAATTGTTTTGCACTATCAACCAGTTTTATTTTCGAAATGTAACTCAAACAGTATCCAACCAGGGGTGTAGCCAGACAGCCAATTTTGGGAAGGCCTGAGCAGAAAGTGAGTGGGTATGAGAACCCTGTCCCCCACCGATCCCCCAGTTGCATCTCTCCCACCCTAGGCAATCAGGGGGTCACTTAACTCAACTCCCCCCGATCCCCCTGTACCTTTAGGTCGTCCTTTAGGTCATTGGCAACAAGAAGCAATTCATTCCCCTAGACAAGATCGGCATTAAGGGATCAATTTTATAAGTGGGCACCTCAGTGCTGTACAGTGAGAGCCACTTGATGTGCTACTCCTTTTTTTGAGTTCAAAGGTCTTTTTTAAGACCCCTAGGCACAATGGCTCTACACTCGAACCCACACTACAAAGCCTCCTGAGGCAGGCCTGTGACCGAAACACAGATCTGTGTCGAGTCCATAATAAAGTTTTCCTGTTCGACTCAGTTGTCCCAGTCTCTGGAGTTATTGGTCCATTTCCCACTGTTTCTTCTGTTTTGTGTGTTTCGTGGGATTTCGCTGTTCATCCACCTAGGTTGATTACCCATCCCTAAAAATAGGCACTTCTGAAACATATTTTATATATCAGAATTTCAGTTAGAGGCAATAAATTATGCACCGCTGTTCACACTTCACCAAGATAGAATAACCTATGCTTCCAAGTAATGGAATTTTGTTTCTAAATCAATTTACTCTTGATTTGAATCAGAAAAAGTTTAGAAAGTTATCACTGCTACTGCCTTTAAAGGATCCAGACAGAAAACATTTACTTTCCATCTTATTTTTCTCTTATGTCAATTACATTCTAAATCACTTAAGTTTAATTATCCAGTAAGAAGTATCCAGTAAGAAGCACTTTGAACCTGGTTATTGATTGCTAATATCTTAACACGTGCACTAAATAGATTCAAGAAAATACAGAAGCCATTCTAGAACTGACAACTAAATATTTACAATAGGTTTTAAACATGACTTGACTAATAGAAAGTTGGTGATGACAACAGGATTGGGGAACAAAAAACGGTGGGAATGAACAAACAAATGTACCAGGAGAAATCTTGATGAGCTTTTTATTAGCAAACGCTCAATCCCAAATAGTGAATAAGTTACATACATGGGCCATATTTCAGCTAACAAGCCTTCATCAGGAGTCCTATTACATGCCGCAGTAAGGGGTCCTTTTACTGCAGCCCAAAACTATCGCTGGCCCAACATGGTTGCCAGCAGTAGTTCTGGCCCCAGCACACGCCATTTCTGGTGCTAGCGGAAATATTGAAAAAAATATTTCTGCAGGGAGTTACCTGGCGGTAATCATGAAATTTAGGAGCCCTTACTGCCACCTCATTGGGTGTGTAAGTGACCCCCCCCCCCCCTGAAATGGCTGCACGGCAAGTGCAAACTTACCACATGGCCATTTCATTTTTGGTTATTTTCACCCACTGCAGTAAAAGGGGCCCTGGAAGCGCAGGGCCCCTTTTACTGCAGCTTAGTAAAAGGGCCCCTAAATGTGCCCAAAGAAATGGGTTTATCAATAAATATAAAAGGCGAGTGTCGTACTCACTCGCAAATGCGCAGTAGAGACCTTCTCTGCCCCGCCCCCGCGTCAATACGTGATGACGGGGCGGAACAGAGAGGGTCTGTACTGCGCATTTGCGAGGGAGGGACACCGCCGTCGCTAACACTCCCCCCACCCAGAGTCGCCGCCGCCACCCACCCTCCACCCGGTCGGGCCCTCGCTCCGCTACTGAAACAGCGAGGGTCTGGGAACGCAGCACTGAGCTCTCCTGAGCTGCCGCCGTCGGCCTTCCTTCTTCTTCTCTGCCTGTGTCCCGCCCTCGACGACGTTACGTCACACGAGGGCGGGACAGGCAGAGAAGAAGAAGGAACTTGGAAGGCCGACGTCGGCTGCTCAGCAGAGCTCAGTGCTGCATTCCCGGACCCTTGCTGTTTCAGTAGCGGTGCGAGGGCCTGTCCGGGTGGAGGGTGGGTGGCGACGGCTCCGGGGGGGGGGGGGGGGCGAATTCAGAGGGGGAGGGGCAGCGGCGAACTCGGCGGCGCGGGGGGGGCCTTTCAACCCCCCCTTCCTATAATAGCCCGTTTTTACGGGCTCAAAGGCTAGTAAAGAAATAAAATACAAAATGCAATAAAAGAACCTACAGCGATACTACACCAAACATTCCCAATAGTGGGCTCACACAACTCAGTAGCGAATTACACATTCTTCAAAACAGACACCACTAGCGAAAATGGTCCCATCAATTGAGAATGTTTGGTGTGGTCTCGTTATAGGTTCTTTTATTGCATTTTATTTCTTTATAATCCCATTTCTTTTTGCACATTTAGGGCCTCTTTTACCAAGCTGCAGTAAAAGGGGGGCCTGTTGTTGCATTGGTATGTGTTTTTGATGCGCGCCAAGGCCCTCTTTTACGGCAATGGGTAAAAGGCTGTTTTTTTTTTTTTTTTAAAGGAAATGGCCCTACACTAATCACAGGGATTTGCACATGGCCATTTCCAGGGGGTTCCTGCACTAACCCCACAGTAACACTGCCCAATTACCAGCGGGTAAGCCCCAGCACTATAAAAATACGAAATATTTTTGTAACACTGGAAATAGCACATGCGGCAAGCCCTTAAGGGCCTCTTAGTGAAGCAAGCAACAGGACTACTGAGGAAGGCTTGTTAGCTGAAACACGGCTCATGTAGGGTCTGCATCCAATCAAGTTCATGTATATAATTTATTTGCTATTTGGGATTGAGCACTTGCTAATAAAGTACTCGTCAAGATTTTTCCTAGGACATGTTTGGTCATTCTCGCTGTTTTTGTTTGTTTTTGTTTTCCATTGGTATCCTGTGGGAATGTTTGGTTTTCACTTTTTCCTCTTCCAACAGTCTGAAATTTACACATTATGATAATTTGTTTCCTTTTCCATTTATACGCAAGTCTGTGATGTCCTGTATAAGATGCATTCAATGAAGAAAACGCTGTGAATATGTGCTATGGTTGTATAGGCAAGTATAATTATGGAGGCTAATCACTTCCTGCTAACCTGGTAACTGTAAAACATGCGCAATATACAATTACCATTTATCATTGTTCACTAGTCAATTTCTTTAATGAATGGCTGTCTTCCTAAGATGATTTTTTAGTAATAAACATAAAACAAAGTACCACTGTAATTAAGAGAGCCAAACTTATTAACTGGAATACTGTGCAACCAGATAAAATTACATTAGATTCTGTCTTCTCCAATTTTAATACAAGCAAGATCAATTATGATTTTTAAAATGCAGTGTCCTGTGATGATGATGATGAACATGATAAAAATTGAACACTGTAATTTCATTAACACTAATGGATGAAAATACGAGCTGCTGGCTAATCCTATAGAAAGATAATGCAGAATGATAAAAGTTGACAGATCTTCAGCAAGAATCAACTATGCTGTTCTGTTGTCATTGATCTTCAAGACATTGTGAAAAGGTGCAAATAAGAATTCCTGAGTTCTATTAGTCTGATAAAAAAAACTGACGGTGGAAGTTCCATCACCTACCATATCGATGAGGCTCTCCTGTATTCGGTTAAGGGTGGTTCGCAATCTGCTGCTGCTCAGACCCAGTCCACTGGATTCATACTAAAAAACAAAGGAACATAGGCTAGAAAATTTTTATTTTTCCTTCCCCCAGTCACCCACCACTTTGCAGGTACTTCCTGTGAAAGTACCTGCATGACAGACACATCTAGAAATAACATACTTGACCCAAAACAGGGACAATCATAAGAGCTTCTGATGGGAGGAAGTCATCAGTTTTCTGATAAAGACTGACAAAGTGCATGTAAACAGCAAAATGTCTGTCAGGATGCCATATGATTCTAAAATTTCTCAATGCACAAGATGCTAATTTGCACTCTATGTTACTAAAAAATATATATATACATAAATATAAATTAGTAGGACTGAATGTGTCATATATGACCATGCTAAAAATGAATAGGCAAGAGGTTACACGAAAGGCTAGAATAAGACACTACAAGTTGGAAAGTGCACACTTACAATGTGACACAATGGCATGTTTCCCCATTCCTCTAATTCACAGACTCAGGTATGTCTCTGTGGGCAACACAGTGTGAACCACTTGAAAAAGCATGTCTCATTAGGGTACATGGATATTATTATTTGTTACATTTGTATCCCACATTTTCCCACCTATTTGCAGGCTCAATGTGGCTTACATAGTACCGTAACAGCGTTTGCAGTTCGGTATGAACAAATACAAGGTGATGTTATGGTAGAAAGAGGTTCAAGTATGGTGAATACATTGGGGGAATTTAGAGAGCAAGATGAACAGTTAGGATATGTCCATTACGGTCTTTGGTTTCGTTATATCGCAAGTGTCCAGGTTATTTATGTTGGGTAGGTGGGGTATGCCTGTTTTTAGGACCTTTCGGAAATTTATGGTCGACCATAGTTTTTACTACTTTAGGTAGTGCGTTCCATAGTTGTGTGCTTAAATTATTTATTCAACTATTTACTCAAATTTGCCCCTTCTCGCTACATATTAGATCTCACATCCCACTTAAATTTCATGCTTCAAAATGGCTTCTTCCCTGAGGATCATGGCAACATCCTTCTCACCCCAATACCAAAGGACACCAAGAAAAAGACCAATGATATTACCAACTACCGACCAGTTGCTTCTATCCCACTGGTAGTCAAATTAATGGAAAGCATGGTGACTAAACAACTTAAGAACTACCTGGACAAGTTTTCTATACTACACAATTCGCAATCTAGATTTCGCTCCCTCTATAGTACTGAAACTGTCTTAGTTACTCTTCTGGCCAAATTTAAGCAAGAAATAGCTGCAGGCAAAAGTATACTTCTCCTCCAATTCGATATGTCTAGCGCATTTGATATGGTTAACCATGACATTCTACTAAATCTTCTTGATCACTTTGGGATTGGCGGAAATATACTTAGATGGATTAAAGGTTTCTTATCATCTAGATCATACCAAGTAAAATCAAATTCAAACATATCATCATCGTGGAAGCAGTCTGTGGAGTCCCTCAGGGTTCACCACTATCACCAACACTCTTCAACATAATAATGATTCCTCTGGCTAAATCCTTATCCAATCTAGGCCTTAACCCGTTTATCTATGCTGATGATGTTACAATTTATATATCTTTCAGACACGACCTGACAGAAATCACCAATACAATCAAGATCGGTCTGAACACAATGGATGCATGGGCAAACTCATTCCAATTGAAACTAAACACTGAAAAGACTCATTGCCTCATCCTTTCATCTCAACACAATAAGTTTAAACCTACAACCTTAAACATCCGAAACCACTCCCTCCCTATTTTGGATAGCCTAAAACTACTCGGCATCATAATTGACTGGAACCTGACACTTGAAAGCCAAGTAAATTCCACCACAAAGAAAATGTTCCACTCAATGTGGAAACTTAAAACGTATAAAACCTTTCTTCCCACGAGATGTATTTCCCAACCTAATACAATCAATGATATTAAGCCATTTAGATTACTGCAACGGAATCTATGCAGGTTGTAAAGAACAACTAATTAAGAAACTTCAGACCGCCCAGAATACAGCAGCTAGACTGATCTTCGGAAAATCAAAATTTGAAAGTGCCAAACCCCCTCGTGAAAAATTGTATTGGCTTCCCATCAAAGAACGCATTGCCTTCAAGGTTTGCACTCTGGTCCTCAGGATTATTTACGGCGTAGTTCCTGGATACATGTTGAACCTAATAAATCTGCTACCCAGAAAAAGTACCAGTCTATCCCGAACTAACTTAAATTTACATTATCCAGACTGCAATGGTCTTAGATACAAATCAGATTATGCGTCCAGCTTCTTTTACATAAGTACACAACTGTGGAACGCACTGCCTAAAACCATGAAATCAATTCATAACCATCTTAACTTCAGGAAGTCACTGAAAACCACCTTGTTTAAGAAGGCCTACCCCTCAGACCCAACTTAATTTTCTACTTCCTGTGATACAGCAAAACTATAGACTGTATTGGACTTTTTATCATATCTTTATTGCCTCACACTCATGTTATTTATAGGTTTACTACTATTTTGTGTATTTGCATTTTACCGAACCGGAGCCTGCCTCTGTGGTATTATGTAAGCCACATTGAGCCTGCAACTAAGTGGGAAAATGTGGGATATAAATGTGTTAAATAAATAAATAAATAGGAAAAGCTGGATGCGTAAGTTGATTTGTATTTGACTCCTTTGCTGCTTGGATAATGGAGATTTAGGTATGAACGTGCTGATCGTGTGGTGTTTCTAGTTGGCAGGTCAATGAGGTCTGTCATATATCCTGGGGCTTCTCTGTAAATAATTTTGTGAACTATTGCGCAGATTTTGAAAGAGATACATTCTTTGACTGGAAGCCAGTGCAGTTTTTGTCGTAGGGGTTTGGCGCTTTAATAACGCGTTTTTCCAAATATAAGCCTGGCTGCTGTGTTTTGTGCGGTCTGAAGTTTATGATTTGTTCTTTGCATCCTGCATAGATTCCATTGTAGTAGTCTGTGTGGCTTAGTACCATTGATTGTCTCAGGTTGCGAAATACTTCCCTTGGGAGAAATGGTTTCACGCGTTTGAGTCTCCACATTGAGTGAAACATTTTCTTTATGGTGGATTTCGCTTGGTTCTCTAATGAGAGGTTCCGGTTGATTGTTACTCTGAGAATTTTCAGGCTGTCTGATACAGAGAGGGTATAACCAGGGGTGTTGATGTTTGTAGGTTTGTATGTATTGTATTGGGATGAGATAATGAGACAGTGTGTTTTTTCTGTGTTGAGTTTTAGTTGGAATGCATTTGCCCATGATTTCATGATGTTTAAGCTGAGCTTGATTTCACTGGTGATTTCTGCCAGATCGTGTTTGTAGGGGGTGAATATTGTAATGTTATCAGCATAGATGAATGGGTTAAGGCCTTGGGTGGATAAGGTCTTGGCTAGTGGGTCATCATGAGGTTGAAAAGGATCGGTGATAGTGGTGATCCTTGCGGTACTCCGCAGTCTGGTTTCCAAGGTGATGATATGTTTGTGATTTCACTTGATATGATCTGGTGGTTAGGAAACCTTGATCCATTTGAGAGTGTTTCCACCGATTCCAAAGTACTCTAGAAGTCTTAATAGTATATTATGGTTGACCATGTCCAACGCACTGGACATGTCAAATTGGAGGAGAATGCTTTTACCTATTGCTATTTCCTGCTTGAATTTAGTTAGGAGAGTAATTAATACTGTTTTGGTGCTGTGTAGGAGCGAAATTCTGATTGTGAGTCGTGTAGTATTGTGAATTTACTTATGTAATCATTAAGCTGTTTGTTTACTAAGCCTTCCATTAGTTTAACTACCAATGGGATAGATGCTACTGGGCGGTAGTTGGTGATGTCATTTGTTTTTTTCTTGGTGTCTTTTGGTATTGGGGTGAGTAGGATCAGGGCTGGTCTTAGGCACAGGCGACCGAGGCGGCCGCATAGGGCCCCGTGCCTAAGGGGGCCCCGCACCTCAACTCTGCCTCCGACCTCCGCTCAGCCGCTCCGCTCCTGCCACCGGCGCCCACCCCCGGCTTGGGCCCACTGAGCCCGCCGTCAGCTCCCGCCTCCCCGGACCCAGACAGTAACTTGCAGCGAGCCAGCGATGGCCCCGACAGACAGTTGCAGCGACGGCTCACCTCCAGCTTTTCACTTCCCGCTCAATGTCCCGCCTTCTGATGAGGTATTTCCTGTGTCCGCGAGGGCGGGAGTCACTGAGCGGGAAAAGCTGGAGCCAGGTCTGAGGTGAGCCATCGCTGTGGTGTGAGCGAGTGCGTGCAGTGGAGCGAGCAAAGCAACAGACAGGGCTACAGTTTGTGCCATTAAGGCAGCAAGGTATGATAGCTTTTTTTTTTTCTTACAGTAACCTTTCTAAATTAAAGTGGTCTTGAACTGCGAATGGAACCTGATGATTCGTCATGTTGCCTGTCTCTGTGGTTTGAAATGTTCAGCTGTATGTCCATTTTTGTCAAAGGTTTTGGGACCCTTGCTTCCAGTGAGCCACAGTAATCCCCTTCTTCCCCTTTCAGTCCCTGCCCACCTTTACCCATAGATATCCTTTTAATCTTTTACCTCCCTTCTTCTTTTTTTTTTTTTTGTTTCTTTATTAACTTTTTATAATTTACAAGATAAACTTACAAATGGCAATACAGCAGTAATTATTACAGAGATTGCTATAATCTATACAAACAAAACATGTCCAACCTTTCTGGTATTAGCATTCTCCAAAAAGTAAAACAAAACATATTAGAAATAATTCTTGCTTTCTTAGACCCCAATCCTATATTGGAGAGGAGTAGCTGATCTAAGGAAAAAAAAAATAGGTAATACTTAAGGATAAATGGCCTGGCTCCAAAACCTCCAGCATTATATAATTATACCTTATTTACTCAACACTAACTATTTGGGCAACTTTTTACTTTCTATAAACAATTTAAGCTGATCTGGCTCAAAAAAACCATATTTATTTCCCAAATATTTAATACAGCATTTACATGGATATGCCAACAGGAATGTAGCTCCCATTGCTTTAACCTCTTCTCTGTAAACAAGAAAAGCTTTTCTACGGTCTTGTGTAGATCTAATCACATCTGGAAAAATCCAGATTTTTTGACCACAAAATGTTTTATGGGAATTTTTAAAATATAGTCTTAATAAAGCATTCATGTCCTGTTCAAAGACAAATGACACCAAAAGAGTCTTTCGTGTAGTTACCTCTGATATAGATTCTTCTAACAGGGCAGAAATATCTTGTAAATTCAATTCAAAATTCAGATTATTTTCAAATTGGATTCACCTTGGAATTTTTAGAGTCAGGCAAATAATAGATTTTGTTGATTGGTAGTATTGCAGTTTGAGGGTATGCCAAGACTTCAAGCAAATATTTTTTCAGAAAATCAATTGGTGAAATTCCAATTGAAGCAGGAAAATTTAGAAACCGCAAATTTAATCGTCTATTATAATTTTCAAGATGTTCCAACTTTAAAGAAACTTTGATTTTATCCTTAATCAGAGCATCCGTTAACGTTTTCAAAGAAGAGATTTCAGATTTCTGAGTAGATGTTTCAGATTTAATATTTTCAAGAGCTGAAGTTAAAGTATCTATTTTATTTACCAGTAAAGCCGTTTTTGCGAAGTTTTTGTAACCGCAGCAGTAAGTTGTTGAATAGCTGACCAAATAGTTTGAAGAGTAACCGCTTATGGAGCAACAAGCTCCGTGTTCGTAATGTCTGCTTCCTGAGGTAGAGCACCACTGTCTGAGGGCCTCTGGTTACCGACTTCCAGTTCCATCGTGTCCTCCTCACTCGTCCGAAGGAGAGCAGGACAAAGCGGCGGATTAAGGTCTGGTGGGGACCGAGATGTCTCGACCCCTAAGGGAGATGTCGCTCCTTCGACAAGACCACAAGCAGGATCCCTCTCACCAGAGTTTATTGGGGTGCTGGAGACGAAACGCAGAAGCGTTTGCTGACCGGGGGTAGGTATTCGGGTCGACGGTAGTAGACCTTTTACCACCCCCTTTCTCTTAGTATGCGGCATAATGGTAAGCGGAAAAGGTAAGGCAACAGAGTTTCAGCTCATGCGACTGCGAAGTCTCAAGCTAGAGCCGCCATCTTGACTCCTCCCCCGTTGTCTTTTACCTCCCTTCTTCAATGCACCTTAATTTTATTAATTCTTCCTTCTGAGCCTTACTCATCCTCCCCTAAGTGGTCCCATATGCCTCATCCTTCCCCAGGGTTCACCCCAAGTCTCACCTGTACTCCACTACACCTCAAGTCACCCTCCACCCTCCCAGTATCATTTATTCTCTTACTAGTGCTGCCAAACATCCCCATCCATCTTCCTACCTTAGTGCTCTCCCACTCCAGATCCTGTTATCCTTTCCCAATATTTATGTCCAAGCCTCTGATCTCCCCAGTAGCCTGTATTACAGCCTTAGTCATCCTTGCTGCAGTGCTCCCCTAACTTCATTCATCCTTCCGCTCTCACTCATCCTGCCTCCCCAGTGTTTCCCCTATTGTTAGTCACTTAATTTCTCCACTGCTTCCCCAGGTATCTCCCTTCTACTCTCCACATCCAGTGACTCTCCCCTCTTCACCTCCCTCCAGCATCTTTCCCTAATCTTATCAATGGGGTGGCGCTACGGTGGGGGGGGGGGGGGGGGGGGCTAGGATGGGGCCCCACCAAATTGGTCTGCACAGGGCCCCGCACTTGCTAAGACCAGCCCTGAGTAGGATGTTGCCTTTTTCTTTAGAGAAGATGCCTTGTTGAAGCATGAAGTTTAGGTGGGATGTGAGGTCTGTTATGAAGCGGTGGGGGGCAGATTTTATTAAGTAGCTGGGGCAGGTATCCAATTGACAGTGGCTGTTGGAGTACCTCTTAATCGCCTGGGTAACTGTATCGGCGGTGGGGAGAGCGAAATTCGACCAGATTCGGTCTGCTGGGTATTCACCAGGAGTTGGGTCTAGTCCATTGATGAAGTTTTCGATGTCCGTGTTGTCCTGAGGTAGAGTTTTGCGTAGGTTTGCAATTTTTTCGTTGAAGTATTTAGCAAGGTTGTCTGCAGATGGGATGTCCGTGTTGGTTGTAGTGACCGGCATTGTGTCTAGTAGTTTATTAACGAAATGATATAGTTTCTTGGTATTTTTGTAATCTGGTCCTATTTTAGTTTTGTAGTATGACCTTTTGGTCTGTCTTATTGCGTATTTGTATTTCCTTTGTATTTGTTTCCCTGCGTTGAGTGTATGCTCATCTTTTATTTTTTTCCATGCACGTTCCAGTTTTCAGGATTGTGTTTTTAATTTTTTCAGTTCTTCATTGAACCACGGTATCGAGTTGTGTCTGCGTGAAGTTCTTGTTTGTAAGGGTGCTATTTCGTCTAATATGTGTCTACATCTTTTGTCCCATTCTGAGAGGTAGTATATATGGAGTCCGTTTGTACTGTCCAATCGTTATTGTATATCTGTTGCCAGAATGTATCCGAGTCTATTTGGCCTCTCGTGGTGTAGGTTGTATGTTCTCGCATGTGGAGAGAACCCCTTTCCGCAATTTTAGGGATAGGTTTAGTTTGTAATGATCGGTTCATGGCGTTTCTGTCCAATTAGTTTCTGTTATTATTATGTTCTGGTCAGTGGACAGTTTGTGTGAGATGGGGTCGAGTGTGTGCCCTTTCGCATGGGTTGTTCGCATGTGTGGCCACGTAAGATCACATAAATGAAGGAAGTCCTTGCATTCTCGTGCATTGGTAGTCTGTAAAACAGGACACAGTTGAGGTGGTCGAGCAGGGTTTTATGATGAATTCTGATTGAGGCTATTTCGAGATGGGTTGTTATAGATTCCACAGTGGTTTTGATGGTGAGATGAGAATGGTATATAAGCGCTATGCCTCCTCCTCTTTTTTCCTTTCTGGTCCAGTGAGTGATTTTGTGTGGGTGGGTATGGTGATCCAAATGGATGAACCCTCCCCAATAGGCACTATCTCTTATGTGAAATGCATATAAAAAAATGGATAATACTGGCACCAATCCAAAAGCAGCTGAAGTGGAAAGGATCATAAAATACTATGCTACACAACTAACAGGTGACGATTAGCTATCTGGATAATTACTAAAGGGTGAATGGAGACTGGGATTTCTGGTGATGGTATGCTGAAGGGATGAAATGTCCTGTGGGGGCTCCTACCATTTATGTTTGAATTCTGATCTTGTAGCAGTCCTGGAAATCAGGAAAGCAAATTGCCTTCATCGGATCAGTATGCCTCTGAAGAATCTGAAAAGTGAGAAAAACACCAATGCTGCCCAAAAAAGTGGGGGGAAGACTGTGACAACAAATGATGGAGTGTCTCCCTCTTTGAAATGGGGTTGTAGCTGTAAGTGGGCGTCTGGCCCTGCAGACCAGGGTGAGATGGGGTTTCACTCAAATGCCAAGCAACAGTCCACAGCAGACATAGATATAATTCAGAGCGCCATTAAGAAGGGGAATGCTCTTGGTGGCAAGACCGAACTAGAACTGGGAGGAGTTTGGACACATTCAGGCCGAGCAGAGAGAGATGGTGGACAGGGTTGATCATGTGGAACAAGGACTGAAGATGAGATGGCAGTATGGAAGAAGGACTGATTTGCAAGCGGGGGTGATACAGACCCTGACTCAGAAGTTAGATGATCTGGAGAACAGATCTAGAAGATGTAATATCAGAGTCATGAGAGTTCCAGAGGGAGTTGAGAAAGGCACCCAGTGAATTTTCCTGACATAGATATTTAAGGAACTTGCATTCCCAGCACTGCAAGATCATCCTGTGGTGGAGACGGCACATCAAGTATTGGGGAAGCCTCTCCATTCTGGAGGGTGGCAACAGATGTTCCTCATGAAGATATTAATATTTCAGGACTTTAGTGTGGAATTAGACAGTAGATACCAACAATTCAGAGAAGCAAAAAAAATGTACAAGGAATTCAGCTAGCTCTGCTCTATCCTGCTAGACTGAAATTTGGTGGCAGTCATATACAGATGCAAAGTAAGATTACAAAACAAAATCCTGGTGATACATTTCCCAGGTGACAACCCAACCCCCCCCCCCCCCCCCCTCCTTTCCACCAGAGATGACTGGGAGAGGAGCATGGAATGGGTGCCAGGCATACAATGACAACTAAAGAAGGCCAACCAACTGCGTGAGATGTCAAGCTCCTTTGCCCATAGCGATATTGAAGAAGAGCCAAATGAACACTAAACTTTTACACAGATGTTAAAGAAAGACTTTTTTGCCTTCCTAGAACCTGAGCAATGGGAAACTGCTGAAGGAATGAGAAAAAGATTGTTACACACATATCTTACCAACAAGGAGACCAGAGAAACACTAACCACTTCATACAGGTAACAATTCTTCATGATTAAACACTAGCATCATAAACAGTGCAGTCAGCAATTTGCCAGAATACCAACCACATATAGGCAGCTATATATGATGCAATCTTGGAAGATTGTCAATACATGATTATGACTATGCTTCAGCCACAATTATAAAACCACTCAAGACTGCATCATATAAAACTGCCTGTTTGTGGTTAGCAAGATGTAGTGCTAAGAACATAAGAATAGCCATACTGGGTCAGACCAATGGTCTATCTAGTCCAGATTCATGCTTCCAACAGTGGCCAATACAGAATACAAGTACCTGGCAGAAACCCAAGTAGCAGCAACATTGCATGCTACCAATCCCAAGATAAACAGTGGCTTCCCCATGTCTATCTCAATAGCAGACTATGGACTTATCCTCCAGGAACTTGTACAAAACTTTTCTAAACCCAGATAAGTTAACCGATGTTTACCACATCCTCCGCCAACGAGTTCCAGAGCTTAACTATTCTTTGAGTGAAAAATATTTCCTTCTATTCGTTTTAAAAGTATTTCAACGTAACTTCATTGAGTATCCCCTAGTCAGTGGCGTAGCTAGGGTAGTTGACACCCGGGGCCGGTCATTTTTTAACACCCCCCCCCCCAAATCCAGTACTAGGCATACCGAGAATACATAGGCATACCGAGAATACATAGGCATACCTATAGCGCAATTCTACCATACCATAAGCAGTAATTTCTACAAGTCACACAAGCATCTTAAACGCTACAGTGAGCACTAGAACATCAATTCACCTATTGTAAAACGAAAACAGACAGATTAGTACAGATCGTCGATCCTGCACAGTCAATGCCAACCGAAAGCCATGTCTTTTTCACAAACACAGATACACCCTAATCCACTATAGAATAAGTAATCATAAACTTTCTATTTAGACAAAAATTAAACTGAACCCCCGATGCCAGACTCTGCATACAATGCAACATCACAGAAACAGAAAATGTCCCCTAGTACTGTGCAAAATATAAAATTTGAAAAAACTAACAAATCCAATCACTTTACAAATTAACAAATAGAAATAAAACAAATATAGAAAATAAAATACCATTTTATTGGACTAATACATTTAGCTTTCAGAGGCCAAAACCTCCTTCCTCAGGTCAATACAGTATAGTGCTGTTATAGTATCCTATCCTGACCTGAGGAAGGGGGTTTTGTTCTCTGAAAGTTAAGTCAAAATGTATTAAAAATTTGTCCAATAAAATGATTACCTTATTTATATGTTCTATTTATAAACATTTATTAACACATAAACACAGACACAATACTATAAAATAAAAAAATATATTTTATTTACAGTTTGTTGTCTCTGGTTTCTGCTTTCCTCATCTTCTTGTCACTGTCTTCCTTCCATCCAGCATCTGTCTTTGCTCTTTCTCTGAAATCCAGTGTCTGCCCTCTCTAATGTCCCTTCCATCCAGTGTCTGCCTTCTCTCTCTGCCCCTTCCATTCACCATCTGCCCTCTTTCTCTCTCCCCCTTCCACCCACCATCTGCCCTTTCTCTCTGCCTCTTCGATCTGTCTGCCCTCCCTCTCCCATCCATCCAGGGTCTGCCCTCCCTCTCCCATCCATCCAGGGTCTGCCTTCCCTCACACACTCCCCTTCCATCCAGGGTCTGTCCCCTCTCTCTGCCCCCTCTTTCCACCTGCACCTAGTTCCAGTTCCAGCCCACATCTCCCACCTGCCACCCTTTTCAGCCCCACTATCCCACCAGTCCCCAGCCCTTTTCTCCCATCAGTCCTGGGCTTCAGCCCCCAGCCACTTCTCCCTGTCCCCTTTTCAGCCCCTAGGTTCAACCCCAGCCCTTTTCTCTTACCAGTCCCGAGCTTCAGCCCCAGCCACTTCTCCCTGTCCCCTTTAAAGCCCCCAGTCCCCACAGTATCAGCCCCTGCCCCTTTTCAGCCCCCAGTTCCAGACCCCTTCTCCCATGAGCACTTCCCTCCCCAGTCCCCTTATCCCCTCTGAGCACCCCCACCCCTCCCCAATCCCCATTCTCCCCTCTGAGCACCCCCACCCTCTCCAATCTCCTTCTCACCTCTGAGCATCCCTCCTCTGAACTCCCCCACCCCTCCCCAATCCCCATTCTCCCCTCTGAGCACCCCACCCTCTCCAATCCCCTTCTCCCCTCTGAGCACCCCTCCTCTGAACTCCCCCACCCCCTCTCCAATCCCCATTCTCCCCTCTGAGCACCCCCACCCTCTCCAATCCCCATTCTCCCCTCTGAGCTCCCCCCCCCCGACCTAGTCCCGTCCCCCCTCCATTGAAGCCACAGAGCGCTCTTCTCCTGCCACCGCCTGCCTTTTTCTTTTCTTTTTTTTTAATCCGTGCAGCCACGCAGGCAGCGCTTCGCGTCTGCCCTGTGTGTGCTGCTGTGAAAGAAGTAA
Organism: Microcaecilia unicolor; assembly: GCF_901765095.1. Lineage (NCBI taxonomy): Eukaryota > Metazoa > Chordata > Amphibia > Gymnophiona > Siphonopidae > Microcaecilia > Microcaecilia unicolor. The sequence continues at coordinate 132,978,046 of NC_044031.1, read as the reverse complement.
ATCGCCAGCGCTGGCTTCGGGCCTTCCCTCGATGTCCCGCCCTCTTGTGAGGTAACTTCCTATTTCCTCGAGGGCAGGACATCGAGGGAAGCCCCGAAGCCAGCGCTGACGATTTATTTCTTTCATAGCACACGCAGGGCAGACGCGAAGCGCTGCCTGTGTGGCTGCACAAATTAAAAAAAAAAAAAAAGGCAGGTGGTGGCAGGAGAGAGACGCGACGGAGCACCCCCCACCCGCGGGCACCCGGGGCGGACCGCCCCGCCCTTGCTACGCCACTGCCCCTAGTCTTAGTACTTTTTGAAACAGTAAAAAATTGATTCACTTCTACTCGTTCTCCACCACTCAGGATTTTGTAAACCTCAATCATATCTCCGTTCAGCCATCTCTTTTTCAAACTGAAGAGCTCTAAACTCTTTAGCCTTTCCTCATATGAGTTGAGGAGTAGCCTAGTGGTTAGCACAGAGGCCTGAGAACCTGGGGAAATGGGTATGATTCCCATTGCAGCTCCTTGCAACTCTGGGCAAGTCACTTAACCCTCAATTGCCCCAAGGTACAAAAAAGTACCTGTATATAACATGTAACCCTCTGATTGTAACCACAGAAAGGTAGTATATCAAGTCCCATCCTTTTCCACTTCATATGAGAGGAATTCCATTTCCTTTATCATTTTTGTCTCTCTTCTTTGACCTCCGATATATCTTTTTTTGAGATACGGCAACCAGAATTGAATGCAATACTCAAGGTGAGGTCCCATCTTGGAGCAATACAGAGGATTACAGTATTCTCAGTCTTATTTACCATTCCTTGCCTAATAATTCCTAGCATTGTTTGCTTTTTTGCTTGCCGCCACACACTGGGCCGAAGATTTCAGCATATTGTATACAATGACACTTGGATCTTTTCCTTGGGTGTTGACTCCCAAGGTGAACCCTAGCATCAGATAAATATGATTCCGATTATTCCTCCCAATGTGCATTACTTTGCATTTGTCCAAATGAAATTTCATCTGCAATTTGGATGCCCAGTCTTCCAATTTCCTAAGGTCTTCCTACAATTTTTCACAGTCTGCATACGTTTTAACAACTTTAAATCTGCAGATGATACAAAATTATTCAATCACCTCACCGATTTCCAGACCATTTATAAATATGTTAAATGGCACCGGTCCTGGAACAGATCCTTGCGGCACTCCATTATTCCACATCCTCCATTGAAAAAAATGACCATTTAACCCTACCCTCTGTTTTCTGTCCAGTAACCAATTCCTAATCCACACCAGAACCTTGCCTCCTATCCCATGACTTTAATTTTCTCAGGAGTCTCTCATGAGGAACTTTGTCAAAAGCTTTCTGAAAACTTAAATACACTAAATCAGACAGTTCATCTTTATGGACATGTTTATTCATGCCTTCAAAGAAATGAAGCAAATTGGTGAGGCAAGGCTTCCCTTGGCTGAATCCATGCTGACTCTGTCCTACTAAACCATATTTGTGTGTTGCATAATTTTATTCTTTATAATAGTTTCCACTATTTTGCCTGGCACTGACATCAGGCTTACTGGACGGTAATTTCCCGGATCACCCCGGAACCTTTTTAAAAAATTGGAATTACACTGGCTACCCTCCAATCTTCAGGTACTATGGATGATTTTAACGACTGGTTACAGATCACTAGCAGCAGATCAGCAATTTCATGTTAGAATTCTTAAAGTACCCTTGGATGCATGCCATCTGGTCCAGGTGATTTACTACTCTAAAATTTGTCTATTTGGATCAGTACGTGTTCCAGGTTCACTGAGATTTCTTTATGTTCCTCTGCATCATCACCATAGAAAACAATTTGGTACAGATAGATCTCTTATATTTTCTTCTGTAAAGACTGAAGCAAAGAATTCACTCAGTCTCTCCGCTATGGCCTTGTCCTCCCTGAGCACCCCGTTTGCTCCTTCACAGGCTTTCTGCTTCTGATGTACCTGAAAAAGTTGTTACTGTGAGTTTTTGCCTCTGCAGCAAGATTCTCTTCATATTCTCTTTTAGCCTTCTTTGTTAATGCTTTGCATCTAACTTGCCTTTCTTCATTCAGATTCTTTTTCCATTCTTTGGAGGATTTTTTTTTTGGCTCTAATAGCCTCTTTCACTTCACCTTTTTACCATGCCAGCTTTCATTTGTTCTACTTTTCACCTTTGTAAAAACGTGGAATGCATCTGGTCTGAGCTTCTAAGAGGGTATTTTTAAACAACATCCATGCCTGATTTAATTTCCTAACCTTTGTGGCTGATCCTTTTAGCTTCTTTTTAACAAATTTTCTCATTTTATCAGTCGCCCTTTCGAAAATTAAATGCTGCTACACAATTTCCTTTGCAAATTCACTCCAGATATTAGCTCAAATTTGATCAGGTTCTGATCATCATTTCCCAGCAGACCTGACACTATTTCTTCTCATAGAATGCCCTGCATACCACTAAGGACTAGATCTAAAATAAATACCCCTTTTGTCGGTTCCTGGACCAGTTGCTCCAAGAAGCAGTCATTTATTATATCTTGGAATTTTACTTCCCTAGCACTCCCTGATGGTAACATTTATCCAGTCAATATTGGGGTAACTGAAATCACTCCTTTGTAAATGCTATCCAAATAGTACAGATTGATAGTCACTGTTGAACAAGGGCCAATATAATAGTCCAAACTCTTTAAAAAAAATGGAGAAAAAAGGCCTCATTGAGAAAAAGCATAGCCTTCAAAAGATGAAACAGCCAGCTCTATATTCTTTCATCAGCCAGAAAAATTCCACTCAAATGTCTTCTTTGTATCAGAGTCTACAATTGTTTCACATTATTATCATAAGTACAATCTCTAAATACTTCAATAATGTGCATTATTTCCACCACTGCTACTTTAATAGTTCCTACAGGAATCCTGTAAAACTGCAGCTTCAGGGAAGGACTGGGATCACATCACCAACATCACAGGCTCAAAAAGATGAAGCAGTGATTTTGTGCTGCATGCTGAAGATGAGATGTGTTAAGTTTTTTGTCTTAAAATTTATGTGGAAACTAGTAAAAAAGGCCCGTTTCTGTCAGAAATGAAACGGGCGCTAGCAAGGCTTTCCTGGGAGTGTGTATGTTTGAGAGAGTGTATGTGAGAGTGACTGTGTGTGAGAGAGACTGTGTGAGAGAGAGAGTGTGAATGTGCGAGTGTGTGTGAGAGTTTGGGTGTGACAGAGAGAGTGTGTGGGTGAGAATGAGTGTGTGCAAGTGCGTATGTGATCCTGGTTTCTGTAGTTGAGGGGGTTGTCCCGGGAGGCTGGCTATGCCAGGCTATTTGCCATCTGTGCCGTGAGGTCCCTGAGCTATCGTGATGGAGGCTGTCACACTTTCTATACCTCTGTATGTTGTACATAGCTTCCTGCTGTTTCCCTCTGTGTGAGACAGAGGTAACCTGGGTTCTGTCTAGAAATGATTCTTCAGTGTTTGTGTGAGGCTCTGTGGCAATGGGCTGTCGCTTCCTGCGTGTCTCTGTAGGTTCCCTGCGTTCACAGTTCCTCCATGCTGTCTGGCAAGCTGCGTTCCCTGTGGGCACTGTTGATGAGTGGCATGGCGATTGTTTGGGAGGTATGTGCTTGGGGGGGGAGGTGGTGGGCGATGCGCCGAGGAGGGGGGCAGGGCCTACTCGTCTCCGTGCGCGCGTCGTGGTTTTGTTTGTTTTTGTACTCCTGCTCCTCCCCCGTGTCCGTGGTGGTGCTCCCCCCTCCCCCTGCATCGGTCGCGGTTTTGTGTGCCTGCTGCCTTTCCTGCCCTTCCGTCGACACCTGTCCATGCGACTTGTGGCTTCTGCCTTCCTGGCCCCGCCGGCGACGTCTTCGTGAGAGGCGGGGTTGAATCGCTCGAGCTGTCAGTAGAGCGTTTCTCTTGTGGAGTGTAAAAGTAATCCTCTCCACATCGTCACCCATCCAGAAAGCTCGTCCAATGACGGTATTTTGCCGCGCGTTCTAGGGGAGGTTCGCCCATTGATGAACTGCCTAACGCACAGCTCAACCAATGGCGGGAGAGGACACGCCGTCGACGTAATCGCGAGAGGCGGAGGGCGGAGCTACAGGCAACAGGCCAAACCAGATATCTCGGGCACCTCAAGATCCGGTTTGAGGCTTCAATGGAACGTTGGAGGTGCCGTTTATATATATAGATAATGCATACCGACTGAAGTATTTAGAGACTGGACTTATTTATTATAATATTTAAAAAGAAGTAATTTGCATATGGTTGTAACTGAAATCATACTAATGGCCCTGTTTACTAAGCTGCACTATAGGCGCATTAACACTTTTAATGCGCGTTAACCATGTATGCACGTTAACTGTGTGCATGTCTACAATATCCCCCATAGGTGCCTATACAGTTAGTGCGCATGCTAATTGTATGCGCATTTAAATGCTAAGGCACCTTAGTAAACAAGGCCCTAAATCAGGTATAAAGATGATTGTAGATCTGTACAATATCTACCAACCATAAAAGATCCACCTATTCAATAGCAAATGTGATGGTTCATACATACATTTGTTGTTTTTATATATAAATATTTTTTGGGTAATCGAAGGAAAAGACCTTAGTGACCTTTAAGTTTGATTATTATAATCAAAGCACAAAAAAGTTAATCAATGCAAAAAAAGGTCAGATATCAGTTATTGGTCAAAAACCTCCATTTTATTTTTATATGTGGTCCTCAAAGTGCTGAATAGTCGTTGAAAACATCAACTGTATTTTGTGACAAATTTCCAAACAGCATTTATCTTATCCTCTACAAGGTCTGTTTCATCAATTGCATGGCTTTCTCAGATTAAAGTGCCCTCTGAAATAATGGTCACAGCACATTTCAGCCAGCTTCCTGGCATCTAAAAACCAAAACATTACTCATTAAATTCTTATAACAAAAAATAGACATACAACATACTCTCTTATCACACTTACTACACAGGATAACTGCTCTCAATCACAAACACACTGGTGACTCAATTGAAAAAAACGCTGGTTTATATATTAGACGCCAGCGCATGGGCTGTACAATGCCTTTTAAAACAGAATCTCACAGACCTATTGTAATGTTGTTAAATCACAAAAATGGTTTCCACTCAATTTTGACTATTAAGTCCTTGAGGTTCTAAAGTGTTTAATCAAAAAATACATTTTGATTCTCTCTGCTGTAATCATCAAACATGATCACCCCCTCTCTTCCAGGGTGGCTCTCGATACATTCTGGTGTTGGGCAATGGATTTTGAACCTGGCATGACTGATAAGGTCTACAAAAAGCGGGCATTTAAAGAGTTAAGAAAAGTGTCCGATATTCTGGAAGATGATGAGCCTCTTTTGTTATCTCATGAGGGGCTAAAAAAGACATATGATATTAGTTCTACTCATTGGTACCAATATGCACAGTTGTGCCATTATGTACATAACCCGGTAACTGTTAATAAGAAGGATTTTGAAGAGAACCCTTTTGATGAATGGTGGCCTTTACCAGCGGAGGCAAAGGGACTTGTAGGCCATTACTCGGGAATTTATAAGAAAGTTCTGGGAGACCATCCATATGAGGTGGTTGTGAGCAGCTGATCTCGGGATTTTGGAGACTATTCCCTGGATTAGCTCCTGCTGAGTTTAAAGCTTAGTCCCCGATGGATATAGGGAATTACATTATAAGTTTTTATTATGTATGTATATTCATCCCCACAGAGAAAAAAAAGGGTTATCCTACTTCGGGTGCATGTTTAAAATGCCTCTTATAAACACTGTGTATGGGAATGTCCTCAAATACAAAATTTTTGGGGCACCTCTCTGGACTCATCTGAGTGCAATGTGTGGCAGTAACTGGACAGTGCTCCCTCATAGATCTCTCGTGGATCAGATGGATTGCATCATGGAGGGAGTGGCGTTTTCAGTACTCCTTTTGCGAAAAGCATGTTTGATAGCAAAACGTTGTATATTGTTGTAATGGACTGATGCAGTTCCACCTACTATAACGTAATGGCGCAACCAGATGTTTGAACTATTTCAGATGGAGAGGATGACAGCAGTCCTTAGAGGACGATCTGCGAAGAAGAGATTTATGAAAATATGGGAACCTTACCCCGGAGAATCCACCCTGTTATTTTAAATGATTTGGATGTGTCGTAAATGATCACCTTGGACATGATTGAGAATTCTCTGCTTGGGAGTGGTGGGATTTGGGAGGTGGTTAGAAGGATGGGTAATCATGGCTGAGATTTATGCAATCCTTGATGTGTATATTGACACACTCTATATATATGATTAAGGAATGAGGGGGAGGGGATGGGATGGGAAAGGGGGTTATGTTCTGTAATGAAAATTGGTCATATATATCATTGTTGTGAAAAAATGTTTGACTATTTGCAATTTTGTATGTTGAAAAGGTTGATGACTGAATTTAAAAAATACACAGATATATGTGTTTGGATTTAGCTTGCACCTTTTCATTGGTAACTCATGGTAAGTTACACTGAAGTACATTAGGCATTTCCTTGTTCTAAAAATGCTTATAATAATTTTATATCTGATGCAGTAACTGTTGAAGTAACTTTCTTAAAGTTACAAGAAGCATCTGTGGGAATTGAACCTGGCTTCCCTAGTACTCAACCTAATGTTGTAACCACTACGCTACCACTGTTACACTGCATCTATCTATGGGCTTGTAGGGGAGAAGCAGCAGACTGAGAACCATAGAAGCCAGAGTGTGATATGCGCGCGCGCACACACACACACACACACACACACACACACACACAGTGAGAGAAACATCTATGCACCCTGAATTCTATAAAGATTATCCATATTTGGGCACAATCTCAAGTTGTGTCCACAACTTGGGGTCCTTTTACCAAGCTGTGGTAAAAAGGGCCCTGCACTGGTGGTAGGGACCATTTTTGCTGCATGCTGAAGTCCTTTTTACCACAGTGGGTAAAAAAGGCTGAAAATGGACAAGGCCATATGGTAAGCACTAACCAGGTAGCAAGTGGCACTACCCCATTACCGCTAGGTTAGCGTGGGATCACTTACTCAGCAGTAACTGGGTAGGACGCAGCACTGCCCGATTACCACTGGGTTAGCGTTGTGCTAAAAAATATAGGCCGATTTTCCCTAGCACGGGAAATGGTGCAAACAGGTCTCAAACTACTGCCAGTGCCCACATTGGGCCAGCAGTAGCTCCACATTTGCGTGCGGTAAGCCCGTGTTGGACTTACCACACCACTTTGTAAGAGGGCTCCTTAGTTAATGAGCGATTAACACTCAATAACTGACAGCTGACGATCAATTATTGGTGATAACTGGCATTAATTTGGAGTTGTGTTCACAACTGCCAATGCACAATTCTATAAAGAACAGCGCCTAAATTCTTATGTGCAACCGAATAGGGGGTATGGGCATGGATATGTCATGGGCACTGTTACAGAATTGATGGAATATGTGCCCTACTTGCATGCCAGGAGTTACACCTGTTTTCAGCAGGTGTAAATATAGAATAGTGTTGAGTGCCAATGTTTCTCAGTGCTCAAATTTGGCCACCATCATTTACTGAATCTAGCCCATAATGTATTTAAGTATAAATACATGGAGGCCAGTTTTTAGCTATGCACAAAATGCACAGCTATATAGCTAACTTTGTGCCTACTTTTATCAATCCTATCAGTTTGAGTTCGACTGTTGAAAGTACTGAGCCTTGCATTATAGATAAAGTAATAAGGATAAGCTATCCTTAGCCTTTTAAGTTTGCGCTAGAACAACCATCTCTTACACAAGGAATTATGAACTGTGAACAGTAATATTTTTTTCCCAAAAGACCATAACTCTTAGGTAGTCCTTAAATAACTATCCTACCTCAACAAAATTGCCTATTTTAAAGAGATATTTGATGAAATTGCTGCCAGAGAATTTAAACTCTTGGTATCAAAGTTAAGCAAAAGTAAAAGAGAAACTTATCTATGCCAAACTGTAGCAGATCCAAGAGGCTGGGTAAGCAGCAGAAGGGAGTAGAACAAGATTTAGGTATTTCAGAGATGGTTCCTCCAGGCAGTTCTAACTCCAGTGTTAGATGGGGGATGGGGACTTTGATTTTGTTATTGCTGCACTGAATTATATGGCTGAAACATTTTGCTGACTGGGTTAGATACTGCCTATTTATGTGGTACATTTGACTGCTTTTGCAATGTTGGAACAGTTGAGACTTTGTGGATTTTTTTTCTTTGACCAATGACTGAATGAGTGCTTTTACTATTATCAGCTGTTGCTCTATGTTTTAAGCTCCGATGATTCTGAGGTCTTTTTTCTCCATTATTACTGAGAGCAAGGCAGTCATTTTGTACCCTTAATAGAAGAGAGGTGATTGTGTATTTGAGTACAAAATAGGTAACAGTCCCATAGGTCCACAACATATGGGAACCAATTCCAGAGGCCCAGTGAATCAGAAGTAGATTGGAAAGGGGCACTGGGGGTATGGCAAATGAGTTTTCCTGTGAGGACAACCATTTTTTTTTTTAATTAGAATCCAGGAAGAGGGAGAGAGCTTTAATTTATCCAAGTGGCTGGCTCAAAAGATCCCGAGGACACTATAGAAGTAGAACCTGCTTCAAGGTGACAGGAGATAGGAAGATGTGGGGTTCTTGGAACAAGAACATTCAGTTATTACTATGTAAAGGATGTCAATCGGGAGGTTTCGCAATAGTATGTAGTAAATGTTGCAGTGAGTAGTCTACCTCTCTACCCTCATCTCCCCTTACGCTCCTACCCGTAACCTCCGCTCTCAAGACAAATCCCTCCTTTCAGTACCCTTCTCCACCACCGCCAACTCCAGGCTCCGCCCTTTCTGCCTTGCCTCACCCCATGCTTGGAATAAACTCCCTGAGCCCATTCGCTAGGCCCCCTCTCTGCCCATCTTCAAATCCTTGCTCAAAGCCCACCTCTTCAATGTCGCCTTCAGCACCTAACCACCATACCATACTATATTCAGGAAATCTACACTGCCCCAACTTGACATTTCGTCCTTTAGATTGTAAGCTCCTTTGAGCAGGGACTGTCCTTCTTTGTTAAACTGTACAGCGCTACGTAACCCTAGTAGCGCTCTAGAAATGTTAAGTAGTAGTAGTAGTCAGACCTCTTGTCCTCTCTTAGCATTTACTGGAGAGAGGAGAGACAGGGTCAAACCCATCCAACTTGTGTAGGAGCTGTTCCACAGTAGTCTATTGGATAAAAGTTGGGAGAGATTAGTGCTAAAGCTCCTATGAACTTCGTAGACAGAGACTTATGAACCTAAGCCAGTGTTCTGGGAAGAAAGGCTGTTGTATACACAAATGGAACAGCATTTTTTGTTTCAGCTTTTTTGTTTGTCTTATACGAACCACGAAACAGCTAAAGTACAGCAAAAATCCCCACAAAGAATGGAAGGGGAAAAGAGTATACCTGTGGAAACTCCATTTTTGGAAAGGTATTTGTATACTGGGAATGCATACTGCAGAAATGAACTATCTTCCTAAGAACAGGTTAACAATATTAAGAGGCCTGAAGAGTCATATGTTGTTTTTTTAAAAAATATTTGAGAGACAGAAGGGAAGAACACTGTGGAGTCTGCAGATACCTGGATTCGTATATTTCAAAGTGAAGCACTGACGAGTGCCCCTGCAGGTGACACAGATTCAGGGATGTGAATAGTTTAACTAAGTTGGACCTAAGTTAAGTGTTGCTTTTCATATGTATTGGCGCTTTCCTACAAGCCTATCCAGATTCAAGCTTTTTTAAAAAGGTTTAAAAGAACACTTGAAGTGTAAAATTGAGCACTCTGTAAAAATAAAAAAAAACAAAAAACAAGGAGAACACTTGAATCCTCATGAGAGAAACTTACCAATGGGTCTTATGCATTGAGCAACACCCGTTGTAAACCTAGGACTTTATATCTGTTAGGTTTCTGAGGGATTCTCTCCTTTATAAAAAAAAAACATAGTGGATTAGCCATTTTTCAATAGTGTCACAGGTTGTTTTACAAGTGAATAGTTTCCCAGCTGACTGGTTAGTAAATCTTTTGCGAATTGTAGCCTTTATATCGGAGCTGTTTCTGAACTCCCTGAAAATGATCAGTTAGACAGCATGCTATGTTTGACTTACAGGCCAATTTCTAACTTGCCACTTTCAGGAAAACTGATTGAGGCAATGCTGGCTTGCCAACTTCAGGAGTTACAAGATAATTACAAATTGCTGGCTCTCTCACAGTTGGGTTTCAGACCTGCTTTGAGTACAGAGGCTGTTCTCTTTCCATTGTAGACAGACTACTGTAAATCTGGACAAAGCTAGAGGTGGTTATAATCTTTCTAGACTTATCCTCAGCCTTTGACCTTATAGATCTTTCTTTACTTCTGAACAGACTACAATGATTTGGGATTAAAGGAGTGGTATTTCAATGGTTTGTCTCTTTTCTCATGAACTCTCAGCAAGGATGGAACAGTATGCCCAGACATTTCAAACCCAACAATTAGTTTGTGGTATCCCTTAGGGATCTCCTTCATCTCCGTTCCTTCTCAGTGTCCTCTTCAACTGCTGGGGTCCCTTATTAAGGAAACAGATTAATCAGCATTTTAGCTATGCTGATTATATTTGTCTGTCCCTTTTAGGTTTCAATAGATTATTCATGTGATGCTCTGAGATGCTGCCTCTATGTAACTGGATGGGTATTAACAAATGTAAAAATGATCTCGATAAGAGAGTTATTATGGGAAATTCAGATTTCTATGCATGGATTCTCCTTCTTAGTGGGCAATGTTAGACTTATATCTGTTTCTGAAGTCCATTGTCTTGGTGTGATTATTGATTCTTTTCATAAAATGGATCACCAAGTGGTTTTAAGTCAATAAATCCTTCTATATGCTTTGGACGGAAACAAATACTATCATATTTTTTCACTATCTGACTTGAGATCCATTATGTAGGCAGTTACTACTACTGCTACTACTTATCATTTCTATAGCACTATTAGATGAACGCAGGGCTGTACACAAAACACATAAGAGCAGTCTCTGCTGTCAGAGCTCACAATCTATTCAAGACAAACAGGACAACTAAGGGATTATGGAGTTATATATTATGGGAATGATTAAAACAAACATAGGTTCTGAACACGTGAATGAGGTGTTAAGAGTTAAAAGCAGCCTCAAAAAGGTGGGCTTTCAGCCTCGATTTCAATAGGGCCAGAGATAGATGATGACGTACCGACTCAGGAAATCTATTCCAAGCATATGTCACAGCAAGATAAAAGGAATAGAGTCTGGAGTTGGTGGTGGAGGAGGATACAAACAAGAGTGACTTACCAGTTGAATGGAGAGAAAAGAGGAGAGATACTGAGGAGCTGCAGAATGAATGCACTTCAGTAAAAGGAGTTTGAATGGAAATGCAGCCAATGAAGTGACTTGAAGAGAGGGGTTATGTGAGTGTAGAAACAATGGCAGAAAATAAGTTGTGCAGCAGAATTTGAAGAGGACAGATGGTTTTGTGGGAGACCCATGAGAAGCAAGTTGCAGTAATCTAAATAGTTGTCTTATTACAATTAGACTATTCAATGTCATGTATCTTGACCTTCCTAAAAGGTTGATTGCCAGATTTCAACTGGTGCAAAAAACAGTGAAAATCATAACTCAGCATAAATGCTGGGATCAATCTACCCCATTATTTATAACCTTACACTAGCTATTAGTGGTAATAAGAATTCATGCTAAAATTCTTGTCATCATTTTCAACACTTTGAAGGGGTTGGCTCCCTTGTATTTAGTCCAGCAGGTTGTGCAATACTTTCCTATTTGTACAATGAGATCTACCAGGACTGATGCTTAGTTTATTTACATGCCCAAGAGCTTTCTCTGGCATGACTCCTACCTTGTGGAATAAGCTCTCCAAAAGTGTAATTTCCTTTCATGCAGAAATAATCACAGCAAAAATCTGTAACTATGGGCAGTGACATCAATGTTGCATGACCAGATTCTTGACGCTGATAATGTGAGTGTCATGCATACAGACTCTAACTCCTTTTGCTCATTCTCCTTGCCACCAGTGCTCAGACATTCAGCACTTTGTGGTCCACCTGAACCCAATTCTATCAACTACTATCCTTTCTCCCATCCCACCCTATCAACTACTATCCTTTCTCCCAGCATACCAGGATTAGAGACCTTCAAATTCCAAAAAGAAGAGAACCAGAGGCAAGCTTGTGCACAGGTAACTATTTAGATTAATTGGCTGCCCCTGCCCCCATCATATTATCTTCTTTGGGTTGAGCTTCCCACCAATCTCATCCCATGACCCAAGGATTCTCTTTGGAATCCAAGACTGTGAGGATGGTTTTCTTCTTCTTCTTTTTTTTAATAGCATAGTCAATATGGCACTACCAGAACTTCAACTTTGTTGCTTCCTTCAGAGATGTGGCTGATTGACTCCTCACCATCAGCAAACACCACTCAACTGTTTGGTAGGTCCTGTTTGTCCACAGCTGAAGCATGAAGGTGAACAGCAAGAGCAAGCACACCAGCAAAAGTGAACACAGCACCTGTATACTAGTCACCTGCTAGACAAAGTAATATCACTTAGCACTATTGACTGTTAATGTTCTGATAAAACAGACATATCTGGTTATATGTCTGAAAAACGACTGTTATACAAACTGTACTTTGAGGATTGCCTTTCCTGCCGGAAGCCGTATTATACTAGTCTCTGCTAGCCATTCCATGTAGGCAGTCTTCACATGCTCATTTCACTGGTTCTACTTAAATAATTTGAAAGGGGAATAGAAATGCACTGCACCTGATAGCAAATGCAGTACTTCACTCTGTACTGAAGGCAACATCTGAATTACACACCACACTTGGCAAACTCACTAGATTAAACATTTTCCCTTTTGTAACTTTGTTATGTACTGGCCCTGAGATGTAAGATGGACTTCCAGTTAAATAATAGGGAAACACAGCTGAAAATTTTATGTTAAGTGGGGGTGGCAGGTGGACTTTGCAGATGCAGTTTGTCCCTTCTATGTCAGCAAGTTGTTCACTGTAAATGTGGTTATGACCAAAGGTTTGGCTATGTTTTGGCCTTTAGAATCTTCCATTGAAGGAACAATCGCAAGGAGATTTGACCAATATTGATCTACAACAGATAATGTGGGGTTTCTCTGACTCTACGGTTGTACTCCACAAGCAAGAAAATGAATGCAACGGGAAAAATAGTTGAAGCAATGACTTTGGAGACCCACTTCATGGTGGCCGATCAGTGAGTGGGTTGGTTTCTATGTCCAATTTTACAGTACAAGAGACAAAATTTCCCCAGTCATGGACAGTATATGTTAAAGGATGTTTTGAAGTTGCTGCTGTGTGTCCTAGAGTCTGCCCATAATATGCAGTTTGATTTGGTTACTATATTTATTTTGTATAATAATTAATGTATTTAACATATTTATCCTGATAAATGTTTCTCTTTCTAAAGAGGATGTCAAGAATTGTTATTGTGTTTGCCGAGAAGAGAAAGTGAATTACTGTCAAGGTTTTCAGTACCTGTAACAATCAGCATAAACATTTCTATTACAGTATACTAAACCAGCTACAGTGCAAATGACTGACCAGTCCCATACCCTAATGTACTATGCAAAATACGTAACAGCAAAAGAGAAAATATACCAAAATGAATCAATATCATGGAAAAGGTTTAAGCATTTGACCCTTCAGGGCTGATGGCAAAATCTCTCTCTCTAATGGCAATTTGAGGGTATAATTAAAGTTTCTAAAAATCATTCTCTCTACAATACAATACAGTTCCTGAGACACTAAAGTTTGCAGAAAGATGTAGGAGAATGTAAAATATTAACATTTATTTACATTTCCATAAGAACAAAAAAAAACACAAGATGTGCCAGACTGGGTAAGACCAAACGTCCATCAAGCCCAGAATCCTCCCTCTATGGCCAGTAGGGATGTATGCTGAAAAAAAAAAAATGTTAGTTCATTTCTGGGTTACTGCACATTTTCCCAATTTTTGACACTGTCTTGGTTTCAAATGTTGATAAAAAATTTTAACATGAGAATTGGTTTTATGTGCACTAATTTTTTTAATCAGGCAAACAAATGCACATCCCTAGTGGCCAATCAAAGTCATGAGTAACCAGCAAGAATCCCAAAGAGTACATCCATTCCTTATTGCTTACATCCAGAGATAAGGTATGGCTTTCCCAGAACTACATGTGTAATAATGGTCTATGGACTTTTAAACCCTTGACCACATCTTCCAATAACAATTTTCACAACTTAATTTTACAGTGAATGAAAAGAAATACTTTCTCTGATTTGTTTTAAATGTACTATCTACTAGTTTCATGGGTATACAACTGTCCCCATATATACCTATTTCACCCCTTCATTATCTTACAGACCTCTATCATATCTCCTATTAGCTGCCTCTTCTCCAATCTGAAGAATCCTAACCTGTTTACTCTTTCTTCATAGAAGTTCTGTTCCATCGCTTTTATTATTTTGGTCACCCATTCCTGTATCTTTTCCAGTACCACTATGGGGCTCATTTTCAAAGCACTTATACTTATAAAATTCCATTAATATGGGGCTTATTTTCAAAAGAGAAAAATGTCCAAAAAGTGGCATAAGCCAGCATTTGGATGATTTTCTCACAAAAACCCCAAATTGGTATTTTCAAAACCAATTTTTAGACGTTTTTCTATGAAGTCCATCAGCTGCAGATGTTAAAAGTTATGGCCAGTCCTATTAGAGCAGCTAGCAGGTTCCTGGAATAGCCTAGTAGTCGGTTCAGTGCACTGTAGAGAAGGTGGCTCAGGTCCCTAATCCACTCTAACTATTGCACTTGTAATACAAAGTGTCAGCCCCCCCCCCCCACCCCAAACTCTCCAAAACCTACTGTACCCACATATAGGTGACTTCTACAGCCATAAGGGCTATTGCAGTCGTGTATAGTTGTGTACAGTAGGTTTTTTGTGGGTTTTGAAGGGCTCACAACACAATATAAGGGGGTAATGGTGAGATGTGTACCTAGGACCTTTTATGTGAAGTCCACTGCAGTGCCCCCCAGGGTGCCCCACTGCTCTGATGGGAAGGCGACTGTGTGGCCAGTCTACTAGGAAAGCTGGCTCCTCCTACATCCCAATGGCTTGATTTTGTTTTTCACTTGGACCTTTTTTTGGGGCAAATAATCCAAAACGTTAAGACATACTAAGCACAACTTCTAGGGAATGGTCACTTTCAAAGAAAAAAGATAGATGTTTTTCTGGTTTGAAAATGGTCCTTTTCACTACTTTAATTTTGGACGTTTTCATCAAACATCCAAAGTCAGATTTAGAAATCATATCGAAAATGCCCCTCCACATAGCTTTGTAAGTCTAAGTGCTTTGAAAATATGTTTCTATATTTCTTTTGAGATGCAGGAACCAGAACTTCACACAACACTCAAAGGTGCAGTTGTTCCATGGATGGAAACAGAAGTATGATGATATTCTTTGTTTACTCTCCTTGCCTTTGCAAATAATTCTGTCACGGTTGTGGCTGTGCCCTGCATCCAGACTCACCTTTTTTCCAGTGAGCTGGCTCTGTGGCTCCTCCGGACTGCCTTGCCCCTGCATTGATGCATCTGCTGTCTGGTGTTCCTACTATCCAAGCCTCGCTTTGATGTTCCTGCTATCTAATCAAGCCCATTCCAAGTTGTGATGTCATTAGCAAAGTCCTTCATAAAGCACCGTGGAGTGCTCATGTCTTGCCTTTGCAACAGGATTTTAACCTTGTCTTTGTGTTCCCTGTTTGGTTGCATGTCCTGTTTGGCTTTATTTGTACGCCTTGTTTCTAACCTGGCTTTGTTCTTGTGAGTCTTGCTCCTGAATGCTTGTTCTTGCGTTTCTGAGTCTTGTACCTGAAAAGACTTGCTTTTGTAAACCTTGTTCCTGAAGCTTTACTCCTGTGTAATCTTGTTCCTGCTTACTGTGTATCTATGAGTTTTGTTCCTGAAAGCCTTGTTTCTGTGTGTCTTGCTTCTGAACCTTGTTCCCGAAAGCCTGGCTCTATAGCCACACCTTGCTCTTGGTGTCTGTTACAGTTTGACTCTACCTCTGGCTCCTGCTTTTAGTCTAGCCCTAGCCTTGCTCTTGACTCCTGCTTTCTGTTATTGCCAAAACCCTGTTTCTGCTTTCGCTAAAACCAAGCTTTGTTGCTGTCCCTGCTAAGTCAAGTCTGTCCCTGAATCCTGTTCTGTTGCCAAGCCAAGTCTGTTCCTGAATCCTGTTCCCGCCAAGCCAAGTCTGTTCCTGTGCCTGCCAATCCAAGTCGGTTCCTGTGCCTGCCAAGCCAAGTCTGTTCCTGTTGCCTAGCTCCTGTTCTGTTTGCCGAGACTTTGTCTGGATCCAGTTCTTTACCTGCCTTGCTCTGCTGTGTCTGAACCCAGTTCTAGCCTTCTTTCTGTGTCTTGCTGTGTTCCTGTATGGGTTCAGTTCTAGTCCTTTGACTTGCTTTCTTGCCTTGTCTGGATCCATCTTCTGTCTTGCCTGTCTGTCTTGTCCAGTTGTGTCTAGCCTTGCCTCATCTCGTCTTCTCCTGTCCAGATCCAGACCTTGATTTGTCCTTGTCTTGCCCTTTGCTGGACCCAGTTTTAATCTAGTTCCGTGTCTTGCCTTGTTCTGCCTTGCCTTGTATTGCCTGGGTCTCAGTCCCAGTTTTAATCCAGTTCCGAGTCTTGCCTTGTCCTGCCTGTGCTCCAGTTCTGGCCCTTTGCCTTGCTTTCCTTGCCTCGTCTGGATCCGGTCCTTGTCTTGTCTACTGTGCCTTGTTACCTCTGTCCTGCCTTGTCTACTCTCCTGGTTTATTCTAGTCCTGTCTTGTCTAGTCCAGTCTTGCCTTGCTAGACCTGTCTTGATCTGACTTCTGCCTTGTGCAGCCCAGGTGACTTGTCTGCCTCAGCTCTGGCTGCGGTCCAAGCGCTCACTATCCCTGAACTCTGTGACAGATTGCAAAGACCCCCGAGGCCGTGACAAATTCTTAACATTCTATTTAGAGATCTCAGCTCAATGTGTGGCAGTAGTCAAAAAAGCAATGTATTTTCCACAGTGATTTCTTTCTCCTGGGTGATGACTTCTAATACAAATACCAGCATTGTTTACCTAAAGTTAGGATTATTTTTCTCCACAAGTATCACTTTGCACTAGTCCACACTGAATTTCATCTGCCATTTAGATGCCTAATTTTCCAGTCTCACTAGATTGTAAGCCCTCTGGGGAAAGGGAAATTCCTAGTGTTCCTACACATAAAGACACCTTGAGCTACTATTGAAAAAGGCATGAGCTAAATACACATAAACAGATTCTCCTGCAACTCCTCACAAGTGCTCAAGATTTTAAAAATTTGAATAATTTTGGGTCATGTGAAAACTAAAATGCCTCTCTCATTGCTTCCTTTTCCAGATCATTTCTAAATATATTATTTCCATAACAAGATATAGATATGATCTGTCAGAACCTCACATAATTTGCTAGCCCTCCTGCCTCTTTATCCAACAAGACTGTGCAGCAGAGGATCTTAGATATGAGATGCAAAAAAAGGCAATTCTAAAACTAGGTACTCATGGGTACACGCCCCTTTGCCAGTTTAAATGCAGAGAAAATTAGTACTTTTGGCGCTATTCTGTAAGGGTGTGCAAGTGCTTTGGGGGGGGGGGGGGGGGGGGGAACATATGGGTGGTAAGTTATGCACACTCTTGCTGCACTTAGGCATCTGCACTTAAGCCAGGTCTATGGCAGGTGTAATTGCAGACTCCTAAATGTAAAGCGCACCAATGCAGGGCTAGGCTAGTAATCTATAACATAAACTGGGTGCCCAGAGACTCTTACAGAATAGGGCTCTCACCACGCAGCACTGGAGTGTGTAAAAGGAGGCGCTCACTTACAAAATTGCCACTGGATCCTAGGCTACTGAGTATTCGGGGTCCTGAAACCTTCCTTGGTAGTTTAATTATTGTTCCCTTTGTGCGAGTACATATATGTATACAATAAATTAACTTACCGTATCATTCCGGCCAAAAAATGTATAAACAGCATACAAATAGTAATCAAAGAGCTGGGACATGCAGTGAATTACATCAAATGCAATTGGTTTCAGAATGGTCATCATCTGCATGTATTTTCCTTTAAGAAAGATAAAGAAAGTTCATTAGTCAATGTAAACAATCACTGGAATTTTACTGTAGACTTGCTTATGAGTACAAAATTATATGTATTTGAAATATATGACAGAACATTACAGCAAATACTGTCATGTTTTGTAAGGCTTTTGAACATGTCACATATCTTCATCTATAGAAAAGCCAGGATTCAAACAGGGCATCAAGACAAAAGGAATAGATTGGAGTAGACAGTACAGGGTATATTCAAATAATGAAAAGAAAAATGGTGAATAAGTGATGAGAGGTGATCATGTCAAAAGAATGGAGCAAGATACATTCATGAACAAGGTACATACCAAACAAAGAGACAAAAAGGAACTTTCAGAGGCAAAGCAAAGGGAACTTGAAGCAAGTGTGCTGCGGCAGCTAAGAAAGGAAATAGAATGCTAGGTAATTATTAGGAAAGGAATGGAAAACAAAAGTGAGGACGTTATAATTCCTTTGTATTGGTCCATGGTGCGACCGAACCTCGAATATTGTGTTCAATTCTGGTCGCTGCCATCTCAAAAAAGATAATAGTGGAATTAGAAAAGGTACAGAAAAGGGCGACAAAGATGATAAAGGGAATGGGACGACTTTCCTAAGAGGAAAAGCTGAAGTGTCTAGGGCTCTTTAGCTTGGAGAAGAGATGGCTGAGGGGAGATATGATAGAGGTCTATAAAATAATGAGTGGAGTGGACGTGAATAGTTTGTTTACTCTTTCCAAAAATACTAGGACTAGGTGGCATGCGATGAAGCTATACGAATAGGAGAAACTTTTTCTTCACTCAACATGTAACAAAACTCTGGAATTCGTTGCCAGAGAATGTGGTAAAGGCCATTAAGCTTAGCGGGGTTTAAAAAGGGTCTGGACAGCTTCCTAAAGGAAAAGTCCGTAGACCATTATTAAATTGGCATGGGAAAATCCACTGCTTATTTCTGGGATAAGCATCATAAAATGTATTGAGCTTTCTGGGATCTTGCCAGGTATTGGTGACCTGGATTGGTCACTGTTGGAAACAGGACACTGGGCTTGATGGACCTTTGGTCTGTCCCAGTGTGACAATACTTATGTACTTCTTACTGCTAGGAGACTCCATTATCAGAGCATTAACTTAGGAATACAGTTCAAAGGACCCAATCTAGTGACGTGTCTTCCAGGATCCTCAGCTACCAGAAGTACTGACCAAATACTGAACTTGATCCAACAGGAGAGTAAGGATTCTAATACTGATGTTGTAATCCACCTGAGGACAAATAACCTGGCCAACAATAACAAGTTTAGAACACAGAGAGCATTCCAGAAGCTTGGAGAGGGACTGACGTCTTTGGTTCGCACTGCAGCTTTTTCTGAAGTTATTCCTACATGTGGGAAGGGAGAAGAGAGTGTAAGTAAAACAGAGGAATTCAATAGGTGGCTCAAAGTTTGGTGTAAGGAAGAAGGTTTCAGATATATAGGAGGATGGGGCAGTATATGGCAAAATCATGGGCTATACTGTAATGATGGGCTCTACCTTTCAGTGACGGGAAGAAGGATCCTTAGGGAGAAATTCAAGCAGTATGTTTCTAGACATTTAAACTAGAAGGTAGGGGTGACAAAAGGAAACGAAGGGCTTCACAAAGTCACCCCCAGAAAAAACCTGATGCGTTACAGTGGTAACAGAAATCCTGCAATGAGGATTACAATTTGCATTACTGCCACCATACCCTTGAATCCGGCATCATTTCCTCCACTTTGCCCTAGTCCCCCCTTCCCAGTCATATTTTACCCCCCTGTGAGCCCCGTCCTCCGAACCTGCCTTAGATTGCCAACAGTAGCAG
The DNA here is from genome assembly GCF_901765095.1 of Microcaecilia unicolor. Lineage (NCBI taxonomy): Eukaryota > Metazoa > Chordata > Amphibia > Gymnophiona > Siphonopidae > Microcaecilia > Microcaecilia unicolor. The sequence continues at coordinate 132,957,994 of NC_044031.1, read as the reverse complement.
CACTCCACTCAGGCTATCTACAGCCGGACCTACAGTGCCTTTCCTCTTCCAGATCCCGCCCGCCAAAAACAGGAAGTTGAATCAGGAGGGCGGGATCTGGTAGAGGAACGGCACCACGGGTGGCCATAGACAGCCTGAGTGGAGCGCTGCCACAGGGCCTTGCTGCTTCAACTGTGGAGAACAGAAGCAGAAGTAAGAAAGAACAACTGGAGGGACGAAACGTGTAGTGGGGAATGGGGGAAATGGCAGCGGGCAAAGTTAGCCCAATTCATTTTATGATGGTTGCTGCTCTGGCTGGACCCTGCTTCTCTCTTTTAGCGATTTTGAAGGGATGAGAAGAGAGTTGGTAGAAAAGGGTGGCCAAGAAGACAGTAAAAGAAAGAAAAGAGTCTGAGAAGAAAAAAAAAAAAAAGAAACACAAACTACTTCAGTAAGTAGTAGTAGTAGGAAAGTAGAAAATTGCAGTGGAGTAAAAAGAGAAAAACTAAGGACACAAATCTTAGTAAAAGTTTGTGATCATAAATTTGTCACATCTCAAAAATGTATGTTTAAATGGAAACTAGTTTAGCAGTCTCAATATTATACATCATAGTATATTTTTTTCAGTTTATAAAATGTATAATAATGGTCTAATATTAAAATTCCTTAGAACTGCCTTTAAAAAAAAAATCTTGGCACTATGCCATAAATAGGCATTGTTGTTGGCAGGGCAGTTAACTGCATAGAGCTGAAATCTAAAAGAATCCTGCATTAGGGCTATTAATCTGAAAAGAAATGACATGTTTTTCATTTTCCCAAAGTAAAATCATGCCCTGCTTGTATCAAAAACAATTACATTAAATTGTTTTGGAACAATTATTGTGGGTATCTTTAACAAACCATTAAAGTTGTGGAAGGAAAAAGCATCAGAAGTGAACTCCTGTGTGGAGTTCACTTCTCAAACACCAGACTTTCAAGGGCAATCACCTCATTGGCTGAAAATCCTTTCTACAAATTTAAGATACCCACAAACTATTGGTGATCTGATCAACAAAAATGTAATGTCATTGTTTTAGTTTTTGCTACACGTAAGCCAAGATTTTACTTTGGGTTGGTGCGCGCGCGTGTGTGTGTGTGTGTCTGATTTTCAGTGCCCAGCACCTGAACCTTAGCATCAATTGTATTGCCTTTGGAAGAGTCATGTGCTTATGACTAAACTATGTTTATATGATTGACTAAAACTGCTGCATTCATGTCATGTTCAAAAGTAAAGGAATTAGTTACTGTAAACTGGTAACTAACCAGTAATTAACTACATTCCTAGATGGGTAATTTAATTACCATAATTAATTATTTTAACCTGAGAAGTAAAAGAAACTGTAATAAATTACTCTTGGTGGGTAATTGGCACAACACTGCACCTTAATGGGATCCTGAAAGAGTTCAGCAGAATCGTTCAAAGGGGCATATATTTAGTACAGCCAGCTCAGCATTAGCCACAGTTATCATGGCTAATACCCATTTACCTTCACTTTTTGACTACTGTGATTAGTATAGCTGCATTTTTGTTTATCAGTATCACCACTCTGTTCTCTTAAAGTACTGCTAGAGATAAAATGTATTCTCTTAGCTACCTTCATTTTACATAAAAACATTAGGATCTTCTTTTTAATGGGGTGATTTATCCCATTCACATTTAAATAAAAGAACTGAAGGTTATTAGTCATCTAGCAAGTCTAATGTACACTCAAGTCCACTCGTCTCACCAGACAATCTATATACCCTTCACTATGATAACAATATAACACTTGTAGCTAAGCACAGTAAAAGGGAAACAGATAGATAGAAAGATGCACACAGATGAAACCGTAGTTAAGGGAGAGACAACAATAAAGTAATCATGATATGTAAACAGACTGAAGCTCAGTCAAGCAACAGAAACAATAACCATATGGGGGTCACAGGGACAGTTATTTGCAATCCACATAGAAACCTGCCACTAACCCCCTAATTTTATAAAAAGTACTAAAAAATGCATGTGCAAAATGAGATGCACGCCCAATTTGCACGCACATTTTAATTGAATGATCTAATTAGCACCAATAACTGGCTTTTCAACCAGAAGTTACTGGTACTAATTAGATTCAAATAACATTTACATGCATAAATTTAGGCACAGGATGCATGCCTAAATTTTGCATGCGAGTTGAAAAAAGGAGCACAGAAGTGGAAGGGCCATGGGCAGATCGCGGTCATCACTTTTAGTTACGCACGTAATTATAAAATAAGGGGGCTTTGCATCTAAATATAGGTGTGGGCATTTGCACCACATTTTTGTTGTAGACATGATCCCTGGGTTTAAGTGCTATTCTATAAACCGTGCCTAACTTTAGGTGTGGTTTATAGAATATCGATATGCACTTTTTTCCTGAACCATTTATAGAATTCCCCCCAAAATGATCAGTGGTAGGTTATATATTTATTTAAAAATTTGTATTCCGCCTACAACTATGTGGAATACAACATACAGAATAAAACTCGCAAAAAAGAATCTCAATTTACAATATACAAAATTAACATGTTAACCCCATGCCTGCACAAAAAATTACTCTTCAATTAATCCATTAGTGCCCAACGTTCCCATATGGGAATTTATTATGGGAACATTGGGAACTAATGGGTTAACGAAAAGATGCCATGCTGTCACATAGTCTTAAAAGCCCAGGTAAAGCATTTCAGGTCTGCAGACCAGCAAGTGAAAAAACTGTATTCCAGGTACCAGCATGTTTCACAGAATGCGAATACCGAGTTGTCAACAACATTGTATGCTCTCACCTCAAGGCCCTTACAGGCCGATACACCACAATTGCCTCTTTAGGATACCAGGGAACAGAGTCAGCATATAATGCCTGATGAATCAAACAAGCAACCTTGTAGAGCACCCTAAATTGAATGGTGTATAGATGACATGTTAAAAATGAGTCAGACCACATAACCATTGTGCTGCAGCATTCTGAATCATCTGCAATGCCTAAATCCTGGATTTTGCAATACCCATATACATAGCATTGCAGAAATCAATTTGAGAAAGCACCATACTCTGCACAACAGACCTAAAATCAGATTTTGGTAACATAGGTTTCAACCTGTTCAACAGGTGGAGATTAAAAAACGAAGATTGAACTACTGACAATATCTGATCTTGCATAGATAACTGGGAATCCAAAATCACACCAAGTACTCTCATCTTGTCTTTCACTTCCAAATTAGATTTATCCACATACACAGACCATCGCAGCAAAATCTCAACGCGCCCAAAAAAACATCTATTCTGATCTTTTCAAATTCAAAACAAATCTATTGGAATGTATCTAATCCTGAACTGCCATCATACACTGGTTCAACTTGTTTTGCAACCCAGTCAAACTTCCCTACCCTGGGTTGGGGGGGGGGAGATCATCAGCATATATCCTGTATTCAACCTGTAAATCATTGAAAACCTTACCCAAGGACGTCATATAGATATTAAATAACAAAGCAGAGGGAGCTGAATCTTGTGGAATCCTCTAGACATTGTCACTACTTGAGATGTCTGTCTTTTACTAAACACCTGAAAAGATCTCTCCTTTAAATAAGAAGAGAACCAATTTCACACAACACCACTTACTCTAATCTCCTTCAACCAAAACAACAGTAAATCGACATCCAACGTATCAAAAGCAGCTGACACATCCAGTCAAACCTTCATCATTTCCCTTCCTCATCACCTCCAAAGATGACAACAACAACAAAATTTCCACACTATGACCAGCCCTAAAACCATATTGGTGCTTATCCAAACACTCCACACTATCCACAAATTCTACCAATTGTTTCAAAACTAATTTCTCAATCACCTTCAAACAACCGGAACCACAGACGCTTAGTTACCCAATACTGATGCATCCAAAGAATCACCTTTTAATAATGGCTTCACTGTGGACAATTTACATTTTTCAGATACCTTACCCAGAGTCAATGATTTATTCACAATCAAAGACATCACAGAAGATACAATAGAAGAAAAACTCCTAACCACTATGTTAGCGCAAGGATCCACCAAAGATCTTGTCAGAGTTGATGATGAAGCAACACCTTCTACCTCATTTTCACTGACTAATCTAAATTCTGTCCAAACATCACTAGACCCCACATCATCACTCAAAGCCAGAGGAACACTACCTACTATCAAACTATCCAACATTTCCAATTTCTGAACCAGAAAACTCGCAAAAGCATCTGCATCTGGACCCCCTACAAAATCATCACATACATGACCTTGTACCAACTGTCTTACCAGAAGGAAAAAGTCTTTTGGCATATTCATAGCTGTTTGAATCTTAGTTCTATAAAATTTGTTCTCCTCCTCACAAAACCACAAATATTCTGTCTACCTAAACTTTTCAAAATCTTCAATATCTCTAGATTTCTGCCAAAACCTCTCACTATGATGTAATTCCCTCCTTAAGTAAAAAACTGCCTGAGTTTTCTAGGGACCCGGCTTATAGACATCCCTGAAACACACTTCCTTCAAAGGTGCTACATACAGTATCCAAAGCCTGATAAAGAGATACATACTACTCTCCTAACAAATCATCCAACAAACTCTGCTAGTCAAAAGACAACGGTGTCCACGCCTTCTTCAAGTCATTAACCTCAAAATTTGGTCTCATCAAGTCTTTCCTCGAAACAGCCTTTGCCCTAACCAAATTGCCAGAGATACACAGGGGGAAAAAAAAATTACAACATGATCTGACCACCCAACCTGATTAATCATTGGAAACTGACAAAGTTCCTGCACTAAAGAAGGAGAAAAAAAAATCCAAAGTATTTCCTGTCAAATTTGTAGAGACATTAATAATCTGACAAAAAGGCAAAGCCTTCAACATCCGAAACAACACAAGTTCAGAAACATATAGCACACCCTCTTCCATCTGAACTAGTACATTAAAGTATCCTAAAATACAAAGCTTATCCAAATTAATAGGCAAACTACATTAAAAAAAAAAAAAAGGAGAACAATCACCCCTCAGCAACCCTGGTAGACTATACACCAAACAGAAACTCAAATTTTCTCCAGTCAATACAAACATTTCACCAAAATCTGTCACTTTTGCACAGTACAACTTCAAATCCAAAACTTTCGCATAATAATCAAAACCCCACCCCCACGTCTATACTGTCTGCGTGCACACTCCCAGCAAAAACCAGATGAAGGCAAAGTCAACTAGTCACACCCTGATAGATGTGTCTATATGCAAGAAAAATCAAAATTCCTTACAGTGAATTGTATGATATTTGCAAAAATTCTATTATAAAGGAGGACAAGACCGCAACAAACTGTGGCATAATCTCTATAGATGATGTGAGCTAGTTTTTTGACTCACTACAGCCAACAGTTAAAACAGTCATCACAGGTCAAAAACGTCCTTAAAAAATAGTGTCTCAAAAAACTTATCACAATGAATGTGCAACTCAATCAAATTCTTCATAACACACTAGGATAACATTCATCAAAAACAGCTGTTGTGTAGATAAATCTTTTTCATCCAAGTCGTGTGTAGAGAGAAAGCAGGGATGTCTTTCAACAGCTGTTTTTATGTTTGACAACACAAGATTGAAGACATAAGAAAAGTGTTATCCTCGTGTGTTATGAAGTATTTGATTTAGTTGCACATTTATTGTGATAATTTTTTTTGGGACACCATTTTTTAAGGGGGTTTTTGAGCTGTGATGACTGTTTTAACTGTTGGCCATTGTGAGTGAAAAAACTAGCTCACAACATCTATTGAGATTGCGCTACAATTTGTTGAGGTCTTTTCCTCCTTTATAAATACAATTATTGCAAGTATCATACAGTTCACAGTAAGGGGTTTTGATTTTTCAATTGATTATTTAAGGTGAATTAGATCCTATTTTTGTTTTCCAATATATGCAAAAAGATACGGGGTTACAAATCCATAGCAGTGCGCCAACCCTGAACATGCTACCTAATTCACAGAAAAAGTAAATTTAGATTGGGTCAACCTTCAGCATCTTCAAATCTTCACAAAGACACTGGCTACAGCACACTGTGACTATTGTATGTGACAATCCAGCAACACAGAACTGGAAGGAGACACAAGTACACAAATATGAAAAATTCACTGCAGTAGAGGAGGAGCCTTGTGCATCAAAGAAGTTCTGCAGCTCCCAGGGCTTCTCAAAATTTCATGCCATATTGAGTAGGGTGAGAAAGTCGAGCTGGGAAATACAGCCCGTACTGGGCCCTGAGGGTTTTAAACTGTGGCTTCATATTCAAAAATTGATTGAGTTTAGAAGCTGTTGACTTGGCAAGGTCAGCTGCAATAATAATCTGGTGGTCTTGCCAAATGATAGCTTTTGCCTTCGCTTTGGTCAGAAAACCAAGCACCTTTTGGTATCTCAGAACCTTAAAAGACCTCAGTGTTCCAAGCTGGGTCGAAGAATACCATGAAATCTGATTAGCCCTCTGCATTTTAAAAAGCATAGGAAACTGCAATTCAAAAAATGCTGGTATAAGTTCTGTATGAATTGTATAGGGTTATCACCTTCAGCTCCTTCTGGCAACACAAAAGTATGTACATCATTTCGCCTGCTGCTGTTGTTCGCATCTTCAAGCTCTCTGCCTAGTACAGCAATGCCTTTGTGGTTTCACTCAACTTACAGGGCCCTCCAGTGCATTGGTGTGATATCAGTAAGCTACTCTTGAAAAGTGGATATCTCTGATTTAATCATCTGAGTGGCATCTCTGGTGCTTCTGAGCCATCCTTTCCAAGCTAAACAGCTCAGCCATTACTGAGGCCAAAAGATCTTGTGGATCTGCTGTTTGGCATCATCCTGAGCATAACTATTGGTTTCTATTTGTCTCTTAACTCCTGCAAACATGGCAAATGACATTTCAATCTCATTTTGTTTGCCTGATGCCATTTTACTGCTCCAGTGGGTGTGATGGGGCATAAAATTCTGATGAAAACAGAATTTTATGCCCCATCTGGCTAAAACATAGCTTGATGGCAGATTATTGGTATTGGGGTCTCCAGTTCAGTCTCTATATGGCCATTTTAAATTGGCTCCACTGTATTTATTTTTCAATTTTAAAATGTGGTATAGAGATAAACTCCATATTTAACCACACATTTCCAGGAAATATATGTCTGGAAATCTATAACAAATTCCTTCTCTTTCTTAATGTTCCTCAGAGACAGTTTTTGATCACTAATAGAGAAAACATTTCTTTCACACTCTCCAGTTTTTCAGATCCATTTTTTGAACAAGTATTTACTCTAGGAATTAAATTGTTTTTACACTTTCAATCATATAGTCCTAGTTTCTTTTACTGTTCCTACCACATTTGTGGGTTGGTAGTAAAAGAAATGAATTATTTAAAAGCCAGTCTAGCGCAGACTGCAGGAACAAAGGGTGTGTATGTGTCACCTACTGAAGTCCATATTAGGCTAATATCCTTAATACTGTAGCAAGTTTTAAATTATTGAAAAACTCAAAAACACTAAGATGGAGTCAGCAGTCCAGCAGCGAGAGGGGTGCTATCCAGTCTTTTGCATTGAGTGTCACATGTATGATTATCTCCCAGTTCGTGAGATGTCATATGTGTGTGCACGATGCAAAGAGCTCCTAGCTCTTAGAGAACGTGTCCGTTCTCTTGAGGCTAAAGTAGCAGACTTGGTGGAGCTGAGGGAGACAGAGAGGTACATAGAGGAGACCTACAGGGATGTTGTAGAAAAGTCCCACCTCCAGTCTGGTAGCCCTTGTGCTACCCTGGAGGAGGGAGGTCTCCTAGAAGGAGAGCATCACCCTGGTGAAGTAGGAAGTACTCCTGTAGCCAGGACCTGCCCACCAGGGGATGTACTATCCTCTCGCACCGAGGATATGTCTCCAAGTGCTGCCCAGGAGGGAAAGGTTAGGACAGCTGTTGTAGTTGGTGATTTGATCATTAGGCATATAGAAAGCTGGGTGGCTCGTGGATGTGAGGATCGCCTGGTGACTTGCCTGCCTGGTGCGAAGGTGGCGGACCTCATAGGATTCTAGATAGTGCTGGGGAGGAGTCCAATGACGTAGGAAAATGTGGGAGAGAGGTTCTGGAAGCCAAATTTAGGCTCTTAGGTAGAAAGCTCAAATCCAGATCCTCTAGGGTAGCATTACGTCAGAAGAAGGCGGGACACAGCGAAGAGAAGCGCTTTTACTGGCTGGGAGCGCTTTCACTGACGCTGCCGGACTGGAGGTAAATTTAAAAGCAAAAAAGGAAAGGGATCGATGATCGATCGTGGGAGAGAGAAGAGGGCGGGCAGGGGAAAGAGGGACATGGATGGGATGGCAGGGCTCAGGGAGAGAGGGGAATTGCTGGATACATGGGTGAATGGAGGGGGGCAGGGGAGAGAGGAGAATTTGTTCGGCCCAGGGAGAGGAGAAATTGCTGGAAATGGAGGGGAAGGGAGAGGGGAGAATTACTGGATGTGGATGGAAGAGGGAAGGGCAGAGAGAGCCAAGGATGGACTTGGATGGGATGACAGGGCCCAGAGAGAGGAGAAATTGCTGGAAATGGAGGGGAAGGGAGAAGGGAGAATTACTGGATGTGGATGGAAGCGGGAAGGGCAGAGAGGGCCATGGATGGACTTGGATGGGATGGCAGGGCCCAGGGAGAGGAGAAATTGCTGGAAATGGAGGGGAGGGGAGAGAGGAGAATTGCTGGATGTGGATGGAGGAGGGAAGGGCAGAGAGGGCCAAGGATGGATGGGATGGCAGGGCCCAGGGAGAGGAGAAATTGCTGGAAATGGAGGGGAGGGGAGAGAGGAGAATTGCTGGATGTGGATGGAAGAGGGAAGGGCAGAGAGGGCCAAGGATGGACTTGGATGGGATGGCAGGGCCCAGAGAGAGGAGAAATTGCTGGAAATGGAGGGGAGAGGAGAGAGGAGAATTGCTGAATGTGGATGGAGGAGGGAAGGGCAGAGAGGGCCAAGGATGGACTTGGATGGGATGGCAGGGCCCAGGGAGAGGAGAAATTGCTGGAAATGGAGTGGAGGGGAGAGAGGAGAAATGCTGGATGTTGATGGAGGCAAAATTGTTGAATTTAAGGGCTGGATCGGAACACTTTGAAGGCAGATGCTGAAACTGGAGAAAGGATAGGGACAGGGGGCTACAGATGGTAGACAGAACACATAAGGACACAGGAGGATGGTGGACACGGTGAGAGAAAAAATATCAAACGGAAAGAAGACACTGCATAAAACAGAAGACACTGGGACCAAAGCGAATAGAAAAACTAAATGATCAGACAACAAAGGTAGAAAAAAAGTATTTTATTCAGAATTTATTAATTGGAATATGTCAGCTTTTAGAAATGTGCATCTGTGATATTTTGCATGTAAGTTTCAATTTTTCTAGTATTGCTGCATGCTGAGTCTGACTTCTTGAGGTAACTTTCCATTCAGTATTTTGCCTTCATATTTGTTGTCCTGCTAGCGTGTATTATTTGCAGCCTTTTTTTTTTTTCCACAAGGTAGTGTATTGGTGTTTTAGAGCCTGGTGTAATTACAGTTCTGCCTTTCCATGCATAAGGTTGTAGCTCGTCCTGTCCTTGGAATTAGTGCTGTTATGGTTTGGTAAGGTTCTGACTGTGTTTTTGCACAAGTTTGTGTATAGTGTTTTGCAGTGGAGAGATTGTGTGTCCGCACCTCTGACCCCCCGGGGTTATGAGAATTTGAACTACTAATTGTGGACTTGAACTGAATAATTTCTTGGGAGGGGGGGTTTCATGATAGCATTCTGCTTATTATTTCAATCATTTTTTTCTGTACAAGTTTAGCTTCATTTGTCTTTATTTGAAATTTCATAAATAAAAAATTTTCTAAAAATTGAATACTTATCAATGGGTGGGGCGGGGGCGGGGCTAGGATAGGGACGGGGCGGGGCTAGGATGGGGCCCCACCAAATTGGTCTGCATAGGGCCCCGCACTTGCTAAGACTGGCCCTGCCGACGAGAGAAGGAAAAATTCTAGACTTGGACCTTAGTGGAGCGCATGATCTGGTGAGGGACGTTATGGTACTGGGGCCGCTTGATAACAGTGATCATAATATGATCAGTTTTGATATCAACCTTGAAGTAACTATATACAGGAAGTCAAATACATTAGCGTTTAACTTTAAAAGAGGAGACTATGATAAAATGAGAAGAACGGTGGAAAAAAAAAACTTATGGGATAACTGAGAGGGTAAAAACTGTACAACAGGCATGGATGCTGTTCAAAAATACCATCCTGGAGGCCCAGGCCAAACATATTCCACAAATTAGAAAAGAAAGACGGAACTCCAAAAGACAGCCGGCCTGGTTGAAAAGTGAGGTGAAGGAAGCTATTAGGGCTAAAAGAAATGCCTTCAGAAAATGGAAGAAGGAACCGTCTGAAAATAACAAGAAGCAGCATAAGGAGTGTCAAAGCAAATGCAAGGCGCAGATAAAGCAAGCCAAGAGGGATTACGAAAAAAAGATAGCATTAGAGGCAAAAAAACATAGTAAAAAATTTTTTCGGTATATTAAAAGCAGGAAGTCGGCAAAAGAATCGGTTGGGCCGCTGGATGACCGAGGGGTAAGAGGGGTGATCAAGGAAGATAAAGATGTAGCAGAGAGATTGAATGAATTCTTTGCTTCGGTCTTCACCGAGGAAGATTTGGGTGAGATACCGGTGTTGGAAATGATATTTCAAGCGGACGAGTCGGAGAAACTTACTGACTTCACGGTAAACCTGGAGGATGTAATGGGGCAGTTCAGCAAACTGAAGAGTAGCAAATCTCCTGGACCGGATGGTATTCATCCTAGAGTACTGATAGAACTGAAAAATGAGCTTGCGGAGCTACTGCTAGTGATATGCAATTTATCCTTAAAATCGAGCGTGGTACCGGAAGATTGGAGGTTAGCCAATGTAACGCCCATTTTTAAAAAAGGTTCCAGGGGAGATCCGGAAAATTATAGACAGGTGAATCTGACGTCGGTGCCGGGGAAAATGGTAGCGGCTATTATTAAAAACAAAATTATAGAGCACATCCGAGGACATGGATTACTCAGACCGAGTCAGAACGGCTTTTGTGTGGGGAAATCTTGCCTGACCAATTTACTTCAATTCTTTGAAGGAGTAAACAAACATGTGGACAAAGGGGAGCTGGTTGATATTGTGTATCTGGATTTTCAAAAGGCGTTTGACAAGGTACCTCATGAAATTGGAGGTTCATGGAATAGGAGGAAACATCCTATTGTGGATTAAAAACTGGTTGAAGGATAGGAAACAGAGAGTGGTGTTAAATGGGCAGTATTCACAATGGAGAAGGGTAGTTAGTGGGGTTCCTCAGCGGTCTGTGCTAGGACCGCTGCTTTTTAACATATTTATAAATGATTTAGAGATGGGAGTAACTAGCGAGGTAATTAAATTTGCTGATGACACAAAGTTATTCAAAGTCGTTAACTCGCGACAGGATTGTGAAAAATTACAGAAGGACCTTACGAGACTGGGAGACTGGGCGGCTAAATGGCAGATGACGTTTAATGTGAGCAAGTGCAAGGTGATGCATGTGGGAAAAAAGAACCCGAATTATAGCTACGTCGTGCAAGGTTCCACGTTAGGAATTATGGACCAAGAAAGGGATCTGGGTGTGGTCGTTGATAATACACTGAAACATTCTGCTCAGTGTGCTGCTGCGGCTCGGAAAGCGAATTGAACGTTGGGTATTATTAGGAAAGGTATGGAAAACAGGTGTGAGGATATTATAATGCCATTATATCGCTCCACGGTGCGACCACACCTTGAATATTGTGTTCAATTCTGGTCGCCGCATCTCAAGAAAGATATAGTGGAATTGGAAATGGTGCAGCGAAGGGCGACTAAAAGGATAACGGGGATGGGACAACTTCCCTATGAAGAAAGACTAAGAAGGCTAGGGCTTTTCAGCTTGGAGAGGAGACGGCTGAGGGGAGACATGATAGAGGTATATTTACTACTACTACTATTTAGCATTTCTATAGCGCTACAAGGCGTACGCAGCGCTGCACAAACATAGAAGACAGTCCCTGCTCAAAGAGCTTACAATCTAATAGACAAAAAATAAATAAAGTAAGCAAATCAAATCAATTAATGTGAACGGGAAGGAAGAGAGGAGGGTAGGTGGAGGCGAGTGGTTACAAGTGGTTACGAGTCAAAAGCAATGTTAAAGAGGTGGGCTTTCAGTCTAGATAAAATAATGAGTGGAATGGAACAGGTGGATGTGAAGCGTCTGTTCACGCTTTCCAAAAATACTAGGATTAGGGGGCATGCGATGAAACTACAGTGTAGTAAATTTAAAACAAATCAGAGAAAACGTTTCTTCACCCAACGTGTAATTAAACTCTGGAATTCGTTGCCGGAGAACGTGGTGAAGGCGGTTAGCTTGGCAGAGTTTAAAAAGGGGTTAGACGGTTTCCTAAAGGACAAGTCCATAAACCGCTACTAAATGGACTTGGGAAAAGTCCACAATTCCGGGAATAACATGTATAGAATGTTTGTACGTTTGGGAAGCTTGCCAGATGCCCTTGGCCTGGATTGGCCGCTGTCGTGGACAGGATGCTGGGCTCGATGGACCCTTGGTCTTTTCCCAGTGTGGCATTACTTATGTACTTATGAGTTTTAAGATAACTACCCAAAACAAGAAAGCATCTTCCCCCATCCTGCACATTTGAAAAACTACAAATAAGAAAAAAATTGAGTTTTAAACGTCTTTCAAATAAATTATACACAGTCAGAAATTTGGATATTTTATAAATACCTCATTTTGTTGATTATATGTAGCTACAGCTGTTTGTGTTATTTGGCATTACTACTACTACTGCTCATTTCTGTATTGCTACTAGATATACACAGCACTATAAAAACAAACATTAAATGCAGAAAGACCGTAAATGACTACAAAAGTGTAAAATATTTCCAGGCTGAAAACTATATGTACTATAAACCATGCTTTCACAATGATTAAGAGCCCTGTTTACTAAGCTGCGCTAACATTTTTAGCACGCTCTAAGCATTAGTGCATGTTAATCATGTAGATCCCTATAATATTCCTATGGGCATCTACATGATTAGCATGCGCTAATTTTCAGCATGTGCTAAAAACGCTAGTGCACCTTAGTAAACAGGACCCTAAAAGTTAAAATCCTAAGAAACACATTAAGACTAACAAGCAGAACAGGATTTAGGTTCAACTATCAGTAATACAGCTTCAAACCTGACCAATGTAGGCAATATTGGGGAATTCATCTGTTATGAAGAGGTATCGAGAAACATACATGCATGTAGAAACTTGGATTTGAAAATCCTATTGCTTACATGGAAAACTACATTTTTAAGAAAACAAAAATGTGCTCTATACATAATTGTAAAAGTAAAGAATGTGATTTTCCTTTTATTAATGTTTAGTAGAAGACTATTTTAAATAATTCACAATTTATAACAGTCTATAATTCATAGATAAGTAATCATAAAACACCTCTACTTACCAACAAGTCTTATCACATTCAGTGTAGTATTGGTTAAGATTGGTGCGTTCACCTTGTTCAGGTTATAATCTGATCTTTTCCTGCTCCTTAGTGTTTCTCGAGAAACACTTAAAAAAAAAAAAAAAAAAGGACAGAACGGTTATTCTGGGTAATCTAAGTCAGGCCGATAGTCAAAGGCATTAAGTTTGTCCCTATCAGGTGCTAACTGCATAAATTTAAAAAAAAAGCACTTATTGTACTGGAAAACTCAATGTCTGGCCAAACCTTAGCCACTTACATTTAGGCTAGGCCAGGGGTGTTCCAGGGGGAGAACAAAAATTAATCCAGATTGCAACAATATTTAGCTACTATCCAGATTCCATTTAGGTGGACTCACAAGCAATTCTAACTCAGGGGCTCTTTTTTTCTGAGTTACTAAATGGGTTTAGCACATCCTAACATAGGATTTTCCTGCACACTAAGCCCATTTTATAGCGCAGCCTGTAAAACAGGCATTTTTTCATTTGTTGAAATTCTGGCTGTGTGCTGAAGTTAGCAATAGCATGCAACTATTTAAAAAAATTAATGTGGGGGCACTTGCCAACTACTACTTAGGAGATGCTAAGGGATCCCAGTCAGCATTATTCAGTTAGCTACCTTAAAAAAATACAAAAAAATAAATACTGTGCATTTAGTGCATGCAAATAGCAAAACTAACACAGAAAGGACACAGTGGAGATCACCATTAAAGACAAAGCAGCCACTGAACGAACAGGCGTCAGGTGCCATGGAACCCCCCCCCCAAAATTTCTCACTGCTGCAGCAATTGAGCTGTCTCCTTCCCCCAGCTTCAACAATCAGCCCAGTCGGGCATCCCCTTCCTGCGATTTGGCAGCATCTCCCTTCCCAAGACCCCACGGTCCAGTAGCTCCCTGCCCCGGTCTAGCTTTCTATAAGCGCCTCTCTCCTCAACCAGTGGCTGGCAGCATTAGCAATGTATTTAAGGCTGCCTGCGCCATCTTGGAGGAGCTTTCCCTTTGCCGCATCCTGCCCCCCACCCCACTGATGTAATTTCCTGTTTCTGCAGGGGATGGACGCAGAGGGCTGGAAGAGTGAGGAGAGATGTTAGACTGGAGGCAGAGGGAAGGGAGGAGGGATGGAAGATGCTGAACTTGGAGAGAATATAGGGAGACTGAAGGGAGATGTTGGATATGGATGGGGGAGGTGAATCAAAGGTTCGTGAGGGTCAAAAGTGAGGAGGGGTTGTATAAGTACATGAGAACATACGGAGGAGGAAGAAAAATGTTGAACACAGAGTAAATTGGGAGAGTGCAGATGCTGGATATGGGGAGAGATAAGAGAGTGCAAATGGACACGTGGGAGGTGGGTATTGGGAGACAGGAGATTCTTAACACTGGATGATATAGGGACGAAGGAAGATACTGAACATGGGTATATGAAGATGGAGGGGAAATGCTGGACATGGGGGACCATAGGGAGATTTTAAACACAGGGGCACATAGAATGATGGAGAGGAGATGTTGGACACTGGGAAGCATATGGAGGGGGGATATAGGGAGATAGAGTAGACAGGAGATGCTTGAAATGGAGGGGAACACAGATGGAGGGGAAATGTTGGACATGGGGCATAGGAAAAAGGACAGGAGAGGTTGGACACTGAGAAGGATAAGGAAAGAGTGCAGATTTTGGAGGTGGGACTTGAGAGACAGGGGAGATGCTAGATGGGGGGGGGGCATAAGAAGATGGAGGGGAGATGCTGGACACAGGAGAGAAAGAGGGGAGATGCTAAACAGGGCGAGAAAGAGAGGCAGATGTTAGAGAACGGAGAGAGAGAGGGAGAAAGAGATGATGGACACAGGTAGGAGATGGAGAGAGATGCTGGAAACAGTGGAGAAAGAGAAATGGGGATGTTGGCATGGAGAGACAGGGAAAGAGGGAAAAACACTTGTCAGAGGAAGAGCTAGCAAGAGAGGGCAGACACTAGATGGAGGAGAGTGAGGGAGAGAGATGCTGGACACGGGGAAGTTACTGAAAGGAGTGAGATGGGGAACGGTGGCTAGGATGAGGGAAAGAAATGAAAAGCTGTAGGCAGATGCAGTAAAAAGAGTGACAGTGAGAAGTGGATAATAAGGAGGAAGGTGAAATCTTAATGGATAGAGAGGGAAAATTAAATGGAAGCAAAATGAAAGATAGAGATCAATATCCAAGATGGGTGTAGGAGAGACAGTGAGGAAGACACAAGGGAAGAGAAGACGCATCAGATGGATTGGAGACCCTAAAATGAGTGTTAAGAGAAGAAAGAGGAAGAGCAGAAACCAGAAACTAAGACCAATAAAATTAGAAAAATAAAATGGGGAGAGAAAAAAAGGTAGAAAAATATTTTCAATTTAGTGATTTGAATATGTTGAACTTTGGAATTTACATCTGCCAACTTTATATTTTGCACAGTGCTGAGGTAGTTGCATCTCCTTTTTCTCTGGTATTGTACTGCATGCAGGGGCTTCTTGGGAGTTCAGTTTAATTTTTGTGTATATATTTCTATTTTTAATATATGGTCAATTATTCTGTACTCTCTGAGAGTCTACAACAACCTCATGGGGGGTGTCGAGAAGTCAACCCCTGCCTGGACTCCGGTGAAGCTTCCTCCACCGACGGCGAGAGGGAATCGACCTGGGTGGCAACAGATGTCGATGCCGCAAGCGGCACAGAGGATGAAGACCTCACCACAGGCTATGGCCCAGAAGCCGCTTCTGCAGTTGGTACGGAAGGTGCAAGCACTCCCGACACCGAAGCAGACTAGCGCAGCAACCCTTCGAGAAGCTCTGGAAGAAGGGCCCTGATGTGCTCGTCGAGAACTTCCATCGGAAAAGGCTGGGAGGCCGGTGCAGGAGTCAGTGGCAGAATCTGAGGGGGCTCGAGAGCCAGTACCAGGCTTCCAGATGACCGACACATCGGCACTTCCTGTATGGAGAGTGAGCGGTCCTCCCAGTGCCGACGCTTCTCGGGTGCCGACTCCCTCGGCTCCCCGGAGATCTCAGTACCATGCATGGAAGCAGAATGATGATGGTGCTTCTTAGCCTTCACTTGACGCCCGTCATCGAGACTCCTCGGTACCGAAGAGGAGGATGTGGAATCCTCGCGCCTCCTCGGGGCCGGGTCCGACAAAGGTCGGTCCCGGGGGGCCTGAATAGCAGTAGGCTTCGAGATAGGTGTTGACCCACTCAATGCCTCGCTGCTCCCAGCACGATGTGGTCATTCGGCAGCCATTACCTGAGCTCTTGATGTTGCTACTTCCCTCGATGTTGATGCCGACGTCGAAGGACCGGACCGAACAGAAAAAAGTTTCTTCATCAAAAGACACAGCTTACAGGCAAGCTGGCAGATTGTTGGGCCCAAGGCACTGGAGACACCACGCGTGGGGGTCGGTACCCGAGATGGTCCGGTTGCAGTGAGTACAACGCTCAAAGCCGCTGGGAGTCTTCGACGACATGGACTGAAAAACAGCGGCTGCAAAATTAAAAGGCTCGATCTTGCCAAATAAAAAGGCACAAAAAAGGGAAAAGAGACTCGGCCGAGCAGCCTAAAGGGCAGCTGCGACAAAAAAAGAAGGAAACTTTAAAAAGGGAGAGAAAACCTAATAAATAAGGGAAAAAAAACTACTTTTTTTTAAAGAAAAATAAAACAATTTAAAGCAGAAAAAGAAAAAAGGGGAAGCGGTAAACGCATAACCAAGTCTCCTGAGCCGAAAAAAGCGCAGTCCAACAAAAGACGTGTCATTTCGATCGCGGATCAAAAGAAACAAAGGAGGGCACGCTCGCGTCGCAGGCGGGAAGCCGTTCGCGCATGCGTGGTGTGTTCGGCCCGCACGATGCAAGGTTCTAGAAGACTCTGTTTTTGCTTTGCAATTGTTGCCGGTCTCCTGGGCCGTCGCGGATGACGACCCAGTTGTGAGTATAATCCAGCCTGCTTGTCCTCGGAGAAATTTAGTGTATTGATGTTCTAGAGCAGGGGTCGGCAACCTATAGCCTGTGGACCGAATGCGGCCTGTGAGACCATGGGAAATACACACAGAAAATGTCAACTACAGTTTTGGCAATTTTATATACTATATTTAACAAATATTTTCAGAATAGTCACTCTAGCAGTTTGTCTCCATTGTTTTTTAAATTTTTTACTTATCTATTATAGAAGATCTACGGAGCTCTGTGCATTTTTGGTCTGCTAAGGATAGTACTGATATTCATGCGGCCCTCTGTGTATAAAGGTCGCCTACCCTTCTACTAGAGTCTTCATCAAAATGATGCCATTGACTCCTAGTGCAGTCTTGGAGTATTACCGCCAGGGGGTTCAAGATGAAATATAAGGGCAGGCAGCCACCAGTGCAGGAGCAAGTGGGGATTGAATCTGTCCTTGTTGCCCCCGGTATCCCTGGAGTAATTCAGGGTTATGTATGTGGGCTGGCTAAAAATAGATGGGGGGGCACTGAAGGAAAAGCTGGCTCAGGGCACCACAGTCCCTTGAGCCAGCCCTGGAAGGCTCCCTCCAAACCCCTACTGTAAACATCAGCAGCAGTTGTAAAAATAATATAGAGAAGCGCGGGACCATTTTCCTGTGCGTGCTGCCACTAGCTCTTCTGGTCGCGCCTCCTGTTGTAAACTTCCTGCATTGGAGAGGGCATGACTGGCAAAGCTAGCGGCAGTGCATGTAGGAAAGAACCGCTACTACCATGTAGGAAAGAACCGTTACCACCCCCAAAGCAGGGAGAGGCAAGTGAACCTCTCCCCACGGGGAGCTAGCAAGAAAACAGCAGGACAACTCCCGGCCTGCCCGGCGCCTGACCTCGCCCGCCAGCCTTCTCCCCTGGGAAGCCGTAAGAACTCCAATTGAGCTACTGTACGGGTCCCGCCAGGCAAGATCGCCTGCACAGCCTGCCCGACGCCTGCTTTTACGCACCAGCACACCCCTACCTGGAAGCAGACCGAACCCCCCTTGTGCAACAGCGCAGGCTCCGCCTGACAAAGATCACCTGAACCGCTCTGGACGCCCAACCATTCCGAACCACCCTGGACGCCCTGGCTTAAACCTCCACCCATCAGCTCACTCTGAACGCCCCAGCTCAAACCTCAGTTAAATTTCCTACACTGCAGGGCTTTCCTTCACGGCCTGCCCGATGCCTGCCTTTACCCACCAGCACACCCCTACCTGGAAGCAAACCGAACCCCCCTCGTGCAACAGACCACCTGAACCGCTCTGGACGCCCCGGCTTAAACCTCCACTCGTCAGCCCGCTCCGAACGCCCCAGCTCAAACCTCAGTTAAGTTTCCTGCACTACAGGGCTTCGAGGGGAACGGTGCCGGGACGAGAGCAGCGGGCGGCCGTCTGCCCGAGGCCCGGTGCATGGCGGTACAGCCCGAAGCTACTGCCTTTCCCCAATTCTTGTCCCCATCCACTGGTGCAGCCCCAGAGCTGCTGACTCCCGACGACCCGGACATCGCACCCGAGCCCAGACCATGTGAAAGGACACCTTGAATGACGTTCAACCGAAAAAAATAAATAAATAAAAGGAAAACACCTACCGGTAAATGTTTAACAGATTCCTACCTCAACCACTGCTACAGCTCATAGAATCACGGAGATTCTGTGCCCTGAGGAACACTTCTAAACACCTGACTGTGGTTCCTGGAATTTGTTCCTGTTCTCACTGGCACTCCATTAATTTCACAAGATCTAATAGTGAGTCCTTGATGCCCGGAACACATTGAAGCCATAAGAGTCACGAAAACGCTACGCCTTGGGGCAACACTCCTAACTCACTTGACTGTGAGTAAATCATTTATATTTAAAAAAAAAAAAAAAAAAAAAAAAAAAAGACACAGAGATCCAAGCCCTATCAAGCACCCTATAGAACGCAGCCTTCCAGGAACCCAAATTGATCTAATATCAAAATACCTTCAAATTACTACTAGTAATTTACTCCTTATCACTGATCCACCTAACACTAACTACCCCACTCGCAGAAAGTAACATCATTCCCGTACTACACCATTCCCAAAGACTGACCAGACACACTCTGCCTCATCAAACCGACAACAACCAAAACAAAGGAATATCATCAACATGCGGACAACCCCAATATAAGGGAAAGAACCCCCACAACTAACCCACAATAACAAAGAAGCGACAACTAAAGCGAATGCTACATACCTGTAGAAGGTATTCTCCGAAGACAGCAGGCTGATTGTTCTCACTGATGGGTGACGTCCACGGCAGCCCCTCCAATCGGAAACTTCATTAGCAAAGGACTTTGCTAGTCCTCGAGCGCCCATGCGCACTGCGCATGCGCGGCCGTCTTCCCGCCCGAACCGGCTTGTGTTCGTCAATCCCATATGTAGCAAGACAAGATAAGGGAAGACACAACTCCAAAGGGGAGGTGGGCGGGTTTGTGAGAACAATCAGCCTGCTGTCCTCGGAGAATACCTTCTACAGGTATGTAGCATTCGCTTTCTCCGAGGACAAGCAGGCTGCTTGTTCTCACTGATGGGGTATCCCTAGCCCCCAGGCTCACTCAAAACAACAAACATGGTCAATTGGGCCTCGCAACGGCGAGAACATAACTGAGATTGACCTAACAACTTATCCAACTAACAGAGAGTGTAGCCTGGAACAGAATAAAACATGGGCCTAGGGGGGTGGAGTTGGATTCTAAACCTCGAACAGATTCTGAAGCACTGACTGCCCGAACCGACTGTCGCGTCGGGTATCCTGCTGCAGGCAGTAATGAGATGTGAATGTGTGGACAGATGACCACGTCGCAGCTTTGCAAATCTCTTCAATAGTGGCTGACTTCAAGTGGACTACCGACGCTGCCATGGCTCTAACATTATGAGCCGTGACATGACCCTCAAGAGCCAGCCCAGCCTGGGCGTAAGTGAAGGAAATGCAATCTGCTAGCCAATTGGATATGATGCGTTTCCCCACAGCCACTCCCCTCCTGTTGGGATCAAAAGAAACAAACAATTGGGCGGACTGTCTGTTGGGCTGTGTCCGCTCCAGATAGAAGGCCAATGCTCTCTTGCAGTCCAATGTGTGCAGCTGACGTTCAGCAGGGCAGGAATGAGGACGGGGAAAGAATGTTGGCAAGACAATTGACTGGTTCAGATGGAACTCCGACACAACCTTTGGCAAGAACTTAGGGTGAGTGCGGAGGACTACTCTGTTATGATGAAATTTGGGGTAAGGGGCCTGGGCTACCAGGGCCTGAAGCTCACTGACTCTACGAGCTGAAGTAACTGCCACCAAGAAAATGACCTTCCAGGTCAAGTACTTCAGATGGCAGGAGTTCATGGGCTCAAAAGGAGGTTTCATCAGCTGGGTGAGAACGACATTGAGATCCCATGACACTGTAGGAGGCTTGACGGGGGGCTTTGACAAAAGCAAACCTCTCATGAAGCGAACAACTAAAGGCTGTCCTGAGATCGGCTTACCTTCCACACGGTAATGGTATGCACTGATTGCACTAAGGTGAACCCTTACAAAGTTGGTCTTGAGACCAGACTCAGACAAGTGCAGAAGGTATTCAAGCAGGGTCTGTGTAGGACAAGAGCGAGGATCTAGGGCCTTGCTATCACATCAGACGGCGAACTTCCTCCATAGAAAGAAGTAACTCCTCTTAGTGGAATCTTTCCTGGAAGCAAGCAAGATGCGGGAGACACCCTCTGACAGACCCAAAGAGGCAAAGTCTACGCTCTCAACATCCAGGCCGTGAGAGCCAGAGACTGGAGGTTGGGATGCAGAAGCGCCCCTTCGTCCTGTGTGATGAGGGTCGGAAAACACTCCAATCTCCACGGTTCTTCAGAGGATAACTCCAGAAGAAGAGGGAACCAGATCTGACGCGGCCAAAAAGGAGCAATCAGAATCATGGTGCCTCGGTCTTGCTTGAGTTTCAACAAAGTCTTCCCCACCAGAGGTATGGGAGGATAAGCATACAGCAGACCATCCCCCCAGTCCAGGAGGAAGGCATCCGATGCCAGTCTGCCGTGGGCCTGAAGCCTGGAACAGAACTGAGGGACCTTGTGGTTGGCTCGAGATGCAAAGAGATCTACCAAGGGGGTGCCCCACACCTGGAAGATCTGACGCACTACACGGGAATTGAGCGACCACTCGTGAGGTTGCATAATCCTGCTCAACCTGTCGGCCAGACTGTTGTTTACGCCTGCCAGATAAGTGGCTTGGAGCACCATGCCGTGACGGCGAGCCCAGAGCCACATGCTGACGGCTTCCTGACACAGGGGGCGAGATCCGGTGCCCCCCCTGCTTGTTGATGTAATACATGGCAACCTGGTTGTCTGTCTGAATTTGGATAATTTGGTGGGACAGCCGATCTCTGAAAGCCTTCAGAGCGTTCCAGACCGCTCGTAACTCCAGGAGATTGATCTGCAGATCGCGTTCCTGGAGGGACCAGCTTCCCTGGGTGTGAAGCCCATCGACATGAGCTCCCCACCCAGGAGAGACGCATCCGTAGTCAGCATTTTTTGTGGCTGAGGAATTTGGAAAGGACGTCCAAGAGTCAAATTGAACCAAATCGTCCACCAATACAGGGATTTGAGAAAACTCGTGGACAGGTGGATCACGTCTTCTAGATCCCCAGCAGCCTGAAACCACTGGGAAGCTAGGGTCCATTGAGCAGATCGCATGTGAAGGCGGGCCATGGGAGTCACATGAACTGTGGAAGCCATGTGGCCCAGCAATCTCAACATCTGCCGAGCTGTGATCTGCTGGGACGCTCGCACCCGCGAGACGAGGGACAACAAGTTGTTGGCTCTCGTCTCTGGGAGATAGGCACGAGCCGTCCGAGAATCCAGCAGAGCTCCTATGAATTCGAGTCTCTGTACTGGGAGAAGATGGGACTTTGGATAATTTATCACAAACCCCAGTAGCTCCAGGAGGCGAATAGTCATCTGCATGGACTATAGAGCTCCTGCCTCGGATGTGTTCTTCACCAGCCAATTGTCGAGATAAGGGAACACGTGTACTCCCAGCCTGCGAAGCGCCGCTGCTACTACAGCCAGGCACTTCGTGAACACTCTGGGCGCAGAGGCGAGCCCAAAGGGTAGCACACAGTACTGGAAGTGACGTGTGCCCAGCTGAAATCGCAGATACTGTCTGTGAGCTGGCAGTATCGGGATGTGCGTGTAGGCGTCCTTCAAGTCCAGAGAGCATAGCCAGTCGTTTTCCTGAATCATGGGAAGAAGGGTGCCCAGGGAAAGCATCCTGAACTTTTCCTTGACCAGATATTTGTTCAGGGCCCTTAGGTCTAGGATGGGACGCATCCCCCCTGTTTTCTTTTCCACAAGGAAGTACCTGGAATAGAATCCCAGCCCTTCTTGCCCGGATGGCACGGGCTCGACCGCATTGGCGCTGAGAAGGGCGGAGAGTTCCTCTGCAAGTACCTGCTTGTGCTGGAAGCTGTAAGACTGAGCTCCCGGTGGGCAATTTGGAGGTTTGGAGGCCAAATTGAGGGTGTATCCTTGCCGGACTATTTGGAGAACCCACTGGTCGGAGGTTATGAGAGGCCACCTTTGGTGAAAAACTTTCAACCTCCCCGCGACCGGCAGATTGCCCGGCACTGACACGTTAATGGCGGCTATGCTCTGCTGGAGCCAGTCAAAAGCTCGCCCCTTGCTTTTGCTGGGGAGCCGAGGGGCCTTGCTGAGGCGCACGCTGCTGACGAGAGCGAGCGCGCTGGGGCTTAGCCTGGGCCGCAGGCTGTCGAGAAGGAGGATTGCACCTACGCTTAACAGAAGAGTAGGGAACAGTCTTCCTTCCCCCATAAAAACGTCTACCTGTGGAGGTAGAAGCTGAAGGCTGCCGGCGGGAGAACTTGTCGAAAGCGGTATCCCGCTGGTGGAGCTGCTCTACCACCTGTTCGACCTTCTCTCCAAAAATATTGTACACATGGCAAGGTGAGTCCGCAATCCGTTGCTGGATCCTATTCTCCAGGTCGGAGGCACGCAGCCATGAGAGTCTGCGCATCACCACACCTTGAGCAGCGGCCCTGGACGCAACATCAAAGGTATCATATACCCCTCTGGCCAGCAATTTTCCGCATGCCTTCAGCTGCCTGACCACCTCCTGAAATGGCTTGGCTTGCTCAGGAGGGAGCTTGTCCACCAAGCCTGCCAACTGCCGCACATTGTTCCGCATGTGTATGCTCGTGTACAGCTGGTAAGACTGAATTTTGGCCACGAGCATAGAGGAATGGTAGGGCCTTCCTCCCAAAGGAGTCTAAGGTTCTAGAGTCTTTGCCCAGGGGCGCCGAAGCATGCTCCCTAGAACTCTTAGCCTTCTTTAGGGCCAAATCCACAACTCCAGAGTCGTGAGGCAACTGAGTGCGCATCAGCTCTGGGTCCCCATGGATCCGGTACTGGGACTCGATCTTCTTGGGAATGTGGGGATTACTTAGAGGCTTGGTCCAGTTCGCCAGCAATGTCTTTTTTAGGACATGATGCATGGGTACTGAGGACGCTTCCTTAGGTGGAGAAGGATAGTCCAGGAGCTCAAACATTTCAGCCCTGGGCTCGTCCTCCACAACCACCGGGAAGGGGATGGCCGTAGACATCTCCCGGACAAAGGAAGCGAAAGACAGACTCTCGGGAGGAGAAAGCTGCCTTTCAGGGGAGGGAGTGGGATCAGAAGGAAGGCCATCAGACTCCTCGTCAGACAAATATCTGATGTCCTCATCCTCCTCCCACGAGGCCTTACCATCGTTATCAGACACAAGTTCATGAACCTGTGTCTGAAGCCGTGCCCGGCTCGACTCCGTGGAAACACGGCCACGGTGTGAGCGTCGAGAGGTAGACTCCCTCGCCCGCACCGGCGAAGCTCCCTCCGCCGACGTCGTCAGGGAGCCTTCCTGGGAGGCGACCGCAGTCGGTACCGCAAGCGGCACCGATGTCGGAGACCTCATCCCGGGCAAGGGGCCAGCCGGCGCCTCACTCGACGGTACCGGAGGGGAAGGGCGCAACAGCTCTCCCAGGATCTCTGGGAGAACGGCCCGGAGACTCTCGTGCAGGGCGGCTGTGGAGAAAGACATGGAAGCCGATGCAGGCGTTGAAGTCAGAGTCTGTTCCGGGCGTGGAGGCTGTTCCGGGCTGTCCAAGGTGGAGCGCATCGACACCTCCTGAACAGAGGGTGAGCGGTCCTCCTGGTGCCGATGCCTACTGGGTGCCGACTCCCTCGGCGACCCAGAGCTCTCGGTACTGATGCGGGAAGGAGACCGGTGTCGATGCTTCTTTGACTTTTTCAAACGAAGCATGTCACCGGAACTTCCAGGTACCGACGAGGAGGATGTAGAATCCAACTGTCGCTTCCTCGGGGCCGAGGCCGAAGAAGGTCGGTCTCGGGGGGGGGGGGGGGGGGGGGCTGTACGCAGGAGCCCTCAGGGTAGGGGGAGACCCACCCGAAGGCTCACCGCCACCAGCAGGGGAATGGACAGCCCTCACCTGCACTCCAGTCGAAGCACCACCGTCCGACGACATCAGCACTAGTGGAGGTCCCGGTACCACCGACGCCGACGCAGCCTTCCGATGTCTCGACCCTGAC
This sequence comes from Microcaecilia unicolor, assembly GCF_901765095.1. Taxonomy (NCBI): domain Eukaryota; kingdom Metazoa; phylum Chordata; class Amphibia; order Gymnophiona; family Siphonopidae; genus Microcaecilia; species Microcaecilia unicolor. The sequence continues at coordinate 132,932,826 of NC_044031.1, read as the reverse complement.
GATGCAGAGGGTCGATGCCTCGATGCAATCGATACAGTCGCGGCCGAGGGCGGAGGTCTTGACGCTGTCGACGTCGATGCACTCGATCCTCCCGGTGCCGATGCCGACTAAGAGCCCGAGAACAACACGTTCCAATGGGCCAATCTCGCTACCTGAGTCCTTTTTTGTAAAAGGGCGCAAAGACTACAGGCCTGCGGGCGGTGCCCAGCCCCCAGACACTGAAGACACGACGCGTGCCTATCAGTGAGCGAGATTACCCAGGCGCACTGGGTGCACTTCTTGAAGCCGCTGGGAGACTTCGATGACATGGGCGGAAAAATCACGCCGGCGAAATCAAAACTCGTAATTGCGGTAAGGCACCAAAAAGAGAGGGAGAAAAAACTCGACCCGAGACTTCAAAAGGGCCTACCCCGAAAACGAAAGAAAACTTAACGGGGCAAAAAACTAGAAATACGGTAAGGGGAAAAAGACCGAAAGGCCCTTCTCCGAAATCCCTTACTTTTTTTTTTTTTTTTTTTTAGAAGCGAAAGTCAAAAGACGCGTGAGGGTCAACTTAAGGGGCGCGAACGGCGCAAACACGACCGTACCGAGCGCGGACAAAAGAAGACTGACGAACACGAGCCGGTTCGGGGGGGAAGATGGCCGCGCATGCGCAGTGCGCATGGGCGCGCGAGGACTAGCAAAGGCCTTTGCTAGTGAAGTTTCCGATTGGAGGGGCTGCCGTGGACGTCACCCATCAGTGAGAACAAGCAGCCTGCTTGTCCTCGGAGAAAAAAAAATCTACATAACACCAAATATAGCCAACCCATACCTAAAAATTCAAATCAGCTACATCAACGCCAGATCCGTAGTAAACAAAACAAAATTACTAACAGACTGGATCACGTCAGAAAACCTTGATCTACTCTTCATCAGTGAAACCTGGATCCATGATCAAAAGGACCCCATAATCCTAGATCTTTGCCCCCCAGGATACAAAATCGTTCACTGGACCAGAAAGGAAAAGCGAGGCAGAGGTATAGCAACCTATCGATCCCAGTTTACCATCAAAACCATTGCCGAGTCCATAAGTACCTGTATACGTAAGCCGCATTCAGCCTGCCATGAGTGGGAAAGCGCGGGGTACAAATGTAACAAAAAAAAAAACTCCCCAACTTGATATTGCCTCAATCAGAATCCACAACAAAACCCTGACTGATCACCTGAGCTCCGTCCTGTTTTACAGACCACCAGGAAACTGGAACGAACGCCAGACTATCTTAACTGACTTCATTTCAAACACATGTGCGACCAACTCCAACATACTAATAGTAGGAGACATTAACCTTCACCTAGAAGACCCAAACTCCACTAATGCACGAGAATGTAAGGGAGTCCTCCACTCATGGGACCTCACATGGCCACAAACGCAACCAACTCATGTCAAGGGGCATACGCTGGACCTCATCTCACACAAACTGCAAATAGACCAGAACCTACTTATAACAGATATCAAATGGTCAGAAACACCATGGACCGATCACTACAAGCTACACTTATCACTAAAATGGCGGAAGAAGAGCTCTCACCGAACACACAACCTACAGCACCAGAGGCCAAATAGACCCAGAAACATTCTGGTTACAGATATATAATAATGAATGGACAGCACAAACAGACTCCACACATTATCTCATAGAACGGGATAGAAGATGCAGAAGCATACTAGACGAAATAGCGCCCTTAAGAACAAGAACCTCATGCAGGCATAACTCTATACCATGGTTTAACGATGATCTGAAAAAAACTAAAAACACAATCCAGGAAACTCAAACGAGCATGGAAAAAAAATAAAAGACGCACATACACTCAATGCATGGAAACAGATACAAAGAAAATACAAATATGAAATAAGACAAACCAAAAGGACATACTACAAAACTAACATAGGGCATGACAAAGTCATGAAGAAACTATATCAACTTATGAACAAACTACTAGACACTACAGCGGTCACAGCAACCAATACAGGCATCCCATCTGCTGACAAACTCGCTAAATACTTCAATGAAAAAAATTACAAACCTACGCAAAACGCTACCTCAGAACAATACTGATAAAGAAAACTTCATCAATAGTCTGGATCCAAACCCTGAAGAATACCCAGCCGACCGAACTTGATCAAACTTCACTCTCCTCACCGACGAAACAGTCGCCCAGGCGATCAAAAGGTTCTCCAGCACCCACTGCAAACTGGATACCTGCCCCAGCTACCTACTAAAATCCGCCCATGACTGCTTCATAACAGACCTTACATCAGACCTAAACTACATGTTCCAACAAGGTCTTTTCCCTGAGGAATATGGCAACATCCTACTCACCCCAATCCCAAAAGACACCAAGAAAAAAAACAACTGAACTTGCCAACTTGCTTCTATCCCACTAGCAGTTAAACTGATGGAGAGCATGGTGACCAAACAGATTACCAACTACATGGAGAAGATTGCCCCATTTTGACAACCTCTACTCGACTGACTGTACATTTGTCCTTTAGATTGTAAGCTCTCTGAGCAGGGACTGTCATTCTATGTTAAATTGTACAGCGCTGCGTAACCCTAGTAGCGCTTTAGAAATGTTAAATAGTAGTAGTAGTACATGGACAAGTTCTTAATATTACATGAATCACAATCCGGATTCCGCCCCCTCCATAGCACTGAAACTGTACTAGTCACTCTCCTGGCCAAATTCAAGCAGGAAATAGCTATAGGTAAAAGCATACTTCTCCAATTTGATATGTCGAGTGCATTCGACATGGTAAACCACAATATACTACTAAGACTTTTAGACCACTTCGGAATTGGCTGAAATATACTTAGCTGGATCAAGGGTTTTCTAACCACCAGAACATACCAAGTGAAATCAAACTTAAACATATCACCACCATGGAAAGAAGTCTGTGGAGTACCTCAAGGATGACCACTATCACCAATACTTTTCAACATAATGATGATCCCACTGGCCAAGTCCTTATCAAAGCAAGGCCTCAACCCCTTCATCTATGCAGACGATGTCACAATATACATTCCCTTCAGACATGATCTAACAGAAATCAACACCGAAATCAAACTTGGTTTGAATACCATGGACTCATGGGCAAACTCTTTTCAACTGAAATTGAACCCTGAAAAAACACACTGCCTCATCCTCTCATCTCAACACAATACGTACAAACCCACAACCTTAATCACCCCAGATCACACCCTCACTATCTCAGACAGCCTGAAAATACTCGGCGTTACACTTGACCGCAACTTCACACTCGAGAACCAAGTGAACTCCACAACAAAGAAAATGTTCCACTCAATGTGGAAACTTAAACGCGTAAAACCTTTCTTCCCGAGGGAAATATTTCGAAACCTAATACAATCAATGGTACTAAGTCATGCAGACTACTACAACGGAATCTACGCGGAATGCAAAGAACAACTCACAAAGAAACTACAGACCGCTCAAAACACAGCAGCCAGACTGATATTTGGTAAATCGCGATTCGAAAGTGCCAAACCTCTTCGAGAAAAACTGCACTGGCTTCCAATCAAAGAATGTATTACCTTCAAAATCTGCACCCTGGTCCCCAAAATACTTTACAGTCAAGTCCCAGGATACATGACAGACCTCATAGACCTACCAATCAGAAACAAAGCCAGATCATCCCGAACACACCTAAACCTCCACTACCCAAACTGCAAAGGACTTAAATACAAAGCTACCTATGCATCTAGCTTCTCCTATATTTATTTATTTATTGCATTTGTACCCCCACATTTTCCCACCTATTTGCAGGCTCAATGTGGCTTACATAGTACCGTCAAAGGCGTTTGCCCAGTCAGTGGATAACAAATACAAAGTTGTATAGTGATCGTATGAGGTACAAGTGGAGGGTCGGAATGGATGAAGATTGCGTGTTGTCCTGTTCGATCATAGTCATGCTGTATTGGTAGGTGAAGAGGGTTACGTGGGGTCGTTGGGATAGGCCTTTTTGAAGAGGTTGGTTTTTAGTGATTTCCTGAAGTTCAAGTGGTTGTGGATTGTTTTCACAGCGTTTGGAGCCCATTCCATAGTTGTGCCCTTATGTGGGAGAAGCTGGATGCGTAAGTTGTTTTGTATTTTAGTAGTGTAGGTTTAGGTAGAATCTTGATGATCTGACTTTGTTTCTTATTGGTAAGTCTATGAGGTCTGTTATGTATTCTGGGACTACGCCATATATGATTTTGTGGACTAAGATGCAGATTTTGAAGATGATCCGTTCTTTGGAAGAAAATGCAACTTTTCTCGGAAGGGTTTGGCACTTTCGAAGCGTGTTTTGCTGAATATCAGCCTGGCTGCTGTATTTTGGGCGGTCTGGAGTTTTTTTATGAGTTGTTCTTTGCAGCCCACATAGATTCTGTTTCAATAATCTGCATGGCTTAGGACCATTGATTGTATTAGGTGTCGAAAAGTTGCTCTGATTTGTGGTCCGAGACCATAAAACACCCATAAAAGAGCACAGTTAAGTCATAATGTGTTCAGATATAATTGCAGACGTTTTATACAATGGCTATAATGAATTGATGTTTTAATAAATATCCAAAATATAACAAAGGCATGTTACAATATGCTATTGTACAAAGGTGAATTAAATTAAGCTTAAAAACAATCTAAACAGAAAACATTTTAAAGATAAGTGTAGTATTAGGTCTTAACTTATTGCAAGGGTTTACCTTTTTACAGGGGCATCTCCTGTCTGCTCATCCACATAATCTCTTTTGAGTTCTTCAGGAACATCACTATCACTGTCATATTCCTGATATGCACTTTTTTCCAACTCATCAGACTCATACTAGAGAAGGAATGGAAAAACCAATTTAAGTTCTAATCACTATAAAAAGGCAATGCTCCTCCTGACAGAATAAATCTACATATTAATCCAATTAAACTACAATGTGCCCATAACACATCCCTAGCTCTTAGCAAAGTTATAATGGCATTTTGTAAGAAGAGTACAAAAGTACAGCTTAAAAAAGCTCAACGAACTGAAAACATCATTCAATAATATAGACAGAAAGTCCCTCCTTTCTGATTCTGTTCATTCTGCCAAATGTCACTGCATTGTAACTTTATCCAGGCCTGTAAATTATAGTCAGTTTTCATATATTTTGTTAGTTTAGCAATTGACGCTGCTTACTGAAGTTAAGCTCTGCAACAGATGTAAAGACAATTAACTATCTATCTTTTATAATTTATCTCCTGTACTGTACAATGATCACACCTAAATGGCATCAGAAAACAACTAAAACAAAAAAAATAATTCATGTAATTAGCACTGCAATATATAGGTTTACTTGTTGCGTCAGATGTAGTTCATTAAAAAAAACAACAACATTTCCTAAGGTATAACAAGTGCTACATTTAGAAAATGTATCCTATTTAAAATCTGAGTAATTTTTGAATTGAATTAATTAGTTGATTCTAAATAAATCACACAATGATTTGTTCTGATGAGACTTTTATTATATATACACAGTAGGATGTAGCTGCACTAAAAAAACAAATACAAATAGGGCTGTGCAAGCCAAAAAATTTGTCTTGGTACGTTTTCAGTTCAACTTTGGATACTGAATCATAGGAGTCAACTTTTCAAAATTTATTTTATTTTTATATTTTTTGTTACATTTGTACCCCGCGCTTTCCCACTCATGGCAGGCTCAATGCGGCTTACATGGGGCAATGGAGGGTTAAGTGACTTGCCCAGAGTCACAAGGAGCTGCCTGTGCCTGAAGTGGGAATCAAACTCAGCTCCTCAATTCCCCAGGACCAAAGTCCACCACCCTAACCACTAGGCCACTCCTCCAGCCCCAAATGATTGGGGGTGCTAAAATTTTTTTTTTTTTTTTTTTACAGGTGGTGCTTTTCCCCCTCCTCCTCCACCTCATTATTCAATATCTCTCTGTGAAACAGCAGTAATAAAAAAGGCAAGTGCATTTTTATAACCATTGCATTACATAAAACAAAAAGGAGCAAGTTCCTACATTTTTGCTATACAAAAAATTCCACATTTCAGAGTGAAGCAAGCTTACTTTAAATAAAGCTATAAACAAAAAGTGCTTTTTGGCCTGAAAACAAACTTTGACCCAACAGCTGCGCGGAGGAGAGGGAATTAGGGAAAAGTTACCTTCTTCAGCTTTTTAACGTCGTCTGGCAGCTGACTGGCTGGTTCTGTTCTGGGGTGGGCTGGCTCCCTTCCCTGTACCTCTCTGGCTCACTCTCTGCCCTTCTTTAATGTTCCAGGCCGCCGGCAACATCAACACGGTAAGCACACACTACCTTCGGCGACCCCGGAAGCTCTCCTTCTGTTGTAGCATCCCGCCTATGCAGGACAGGAAACTGTAACAGAGGGAAAGCTTCCGGGCCGCCGCAGGCAGTGTGCTTACTGCACTGACACTGCCGGCGCCCCGGAACATTGAAGGACAGCGGACAGTGGTGCAGGGCAGGGAGCGGGACGGCGCAGGGACTGGAACGGGAGGGACAGACACTTTATGCCCACGCCCCACCACTGCTGCCTCAATTATTGGGCGGTAAGCACTAAGCACACACTACCTTCGGTGGCTCCGGAAGCTCTCCCTCTGTTGCAGCATTGTGCCTACACGGGACAGGAAACTGTAACAAAGGGAAAGCTTCCGGACCACCAAAGGCAGTATGCTTACTGCACTGACACTGAGTCACTGACGGCGCAGCGGCCCGGATACACTGAAGGACAGTGGTGCAGGGCTGGGAGTGGAAAGCTGCAGACAACCATGGAACTACACTAGAGAGTCCTGGTCTTTTTTGAGGAGGTTTTCAGCAACCATGGCTTGGGGATCCCCACCAGTTCCTGTATTTAATGCTTTAAATTGAATTAGGGTGGGAGGGAAAAATAGTGTAGGTGTTTTGATATTAATCACTTTTCCTTTGATAACTATATTACCTAACAGGTTATATGATCTACTAAATTGAAAGCCGCTGACAAATCAAACTGAAGAACTATGGACCTTATAACCTCTAGATAACAAGTTGCTAATTTCATTGAGCAATGCACCAAGGAGCATTTTTGTGCTGTATCTCGTATGGAAGCTAGATTGAGAGGATGTAACAATTCATGAAGCTCAAGATAATCATTCAGTTGTTTGGTAACTAAAGATTCCAAAACAACCCCCCCCCCAAAAAAAAACAAACAAACAAACAAACCAAAACAAATAAAATGTAATAATATGAAATAAAACAACAGAAGAAAGGGAAGGAACCCACTCCCAAATCCAGTCAAGTTTACTGAGTAGCGTAGTGTCCCATAAACTAATAGGATAACAGCCACAGTTAGCCTCATCATTCTTCACAACAGTGTTGCATTTCCCACCGGACAGTAAACCAGGCTCCTTGGCTAATCTCCTACGGTTAACCTGTGTTCACAGATTAAGTATACAGTGGGGGAAATAAGTATTTGATCCCTTGCTGATTTTGTAAGTTTGCCCACTGACAAAGACATGAGCAGCCCATAATTGAAGGGTAGGTTATTGGTAACAGTGAGAGATAGCACATCACAAATTAAATCCGGAAAATCACATTGTGGAAAGTATATGAATTTATTTGCATTCTGCAGAGGGAAATAAGTATTTAATCCCTCTGGCAAACAAGACCTAATACTTGGTGGCAAAACCCTTGTTGGCAAGCACAGCGGTCAGACGTCTTCTGTAGTTGATGATGAGGTTTGCACACATGTCAGGAGGAATTTTGGTCCACTCCTCTTTGCAGATCATCTCTAAATCATTAAGAGTTCTGGGCTGTCGCTTGGCAACTCGCAGCTTCAGCTCCCTCCATAAGTTTTCAATGGGATTAAGGTCTGGTGACTGGCTAGGCCACTCCATGACCCTAATGTGCTTCTTCCTGAGCCACTCCTTTGTTGCCTTGGCTGTATGTTTTGGGTCATTGTCGTGCTGGAAGACCCAGCCACGACCCATTTTTAAGGCCCTGGCGGAGGGAAGGAGGTTGTCACTCAGAATTGTACGGTACATGGCCCCATCCATTCTCCCATTGATGCGGTGAAGTAGTCCTGTGCCCTTAGCAGAGAAACACCCCAAAAACATAACATTTTCACCTCCATGCTTGACAGTGGGGACGGTGTTCTTTGGGTCATAGGCAGCATTTCTCTTCCTCCAAACACGGCGAGTTGAGTTCATGCCAAAGAGCTCAATTTTTGTCTCATCTGACCACAGCACCTTCTCCCAATCACTCTCGGCATCATCCAGGTGTTCACTGGCAAACTTCAGACGGGCCGTCACATGTGCCTTCCGGAGCAGGGGGACCTTGCGGGCACTGCAGGATTGCAATCCGTTATGTCGTAATGTGTTACCAATGGTTTTCGTGGTGACAGTGGTCCCAGCTGCCTTGAGATCATTGACAAGTTCCCCCCTTGTAGTTGTAGGCTGATTTCTAACCTTCCTCATGATCAAGGATACCCCACGAGGTGAGATTTTGCGTGGAGCCCCAGATCTTTGTCGATTGACAGTCATTTTGTACTTCTTCCATTTTCTTACTATGGCACCAACAGCTGTCTCCTTCTCGCCCAGCGTCTTACTGATGGTTTTGTAGCCCATTCCAGCCTTGTGCAGGTGTATGATCTTGTCCCTGACATCCTTAGACAGCTCCTTGCTCTTGGCCATTTTGTAGAGGTTAGAGTCTGACTGATTCACTGAGTCTGTGGACAGGTGTCTTTCATACAGGTGACCATTGCCAACAGCTGTCTGTCATGCAGGTAACGAGTTGATTTGGAGCATCTACCTGGTCTGTAGGGGCCAGATCTCTTACTGGTTGGTGGGGGATCAAATACTTATTTCCCTCTGCAGAATGCAAATAAATTCATATACTTTCCACAATGTGATTTTCCGGATTTAATTTGTGATGTGCTATCTCTCACTGTTACCAATAACCTACCCTTCAATTATGGGCTGCTCATGTCTTTGTCAGTGGGCAAACTTACAAAATCAGCAAGGGATCAAATACTTATTTCCCCCACTGTATATGATGGGGCCTGACCATATAATATTCTAAAAGTCATACAGGGCAGTTTTCATCCAGGCCTCCATCAGCAACCAATACAATTTATATAACAAAGTAGATGTTCTCCCGAATCTGTTTAAACTAAATAACAGGAACAGGGGAACAGGGAATTTAGAAATTCAAATCACATGAATTGAGAAGAAAATATGCTATTGGAGCCTCTGTTGTAGATCAGCATCCAGGAAGTCTAAGATGACTGGGGCGCAGTTTTGAGAAGATATTCTATGAACATTGATAATTTTGTTCGCACCAGCACCCAAGCTAAGTAATTTCAAATATCTAACAGCTGTTTTTATCTTTAATGAAAAAGATTTTTTGATATTTTTTAACATTAACATTTAGCTGGTGGTAGGACGTGCGATGATGTGAGAATGGAGTGTAAATGCTTCTCAAAACTCTGACACTATAGCACACCAAAAAAACTGAGCACATTTAATTTAATTATTGATTTAATTTTTTTTGTTTTGTTTGTTTTTTTGATTTTGCAATAAGGTTTCTGGTTAAGTTGTTAAACTAAATAACAGTCAAGACCCAGTATTTTGCAGAATCTGAAGCTTATTACTTAATGTTTTTAAGCAGCCCGAGTAGACAAAATATAAGTCTGAATTATGGTCTGAACTTGATCTATATGGACACAATGCAGAGAGGTAGTAGGTATGTAAGTCAACTTGTTTCATATGGGCCTACATCCACCCATGAATGTGGTGCTCCTTCATGGAGTGTAAACCACATTTTTACATATTGCCCTATTTTTTCTGACAATAATTATGTGAAGCTTAGCTGTATTCTTTTTTTTTTTTTTTTTTAATGAAATGTTTTTGATGTTTCGGTCATATATGGAAGATATATAGATACAGATATACTGTGCTGTGCTTAGTCCAGTTAGTGCTATTAGCGCTACAATTTAAAAAGCAGTCAATTTATTGCATTTTTTTATAAAATTAAAATATTATCAAATAAAAATTGCACTTCAGTTCAAAAACAACATTACAGATCACAGAATCTTCTAATAAATAAAACACAATTCTGAACTATACTTCATCTTAATGAAAAGGAAACACACAGCCAAGACATTGTGTGCTGGGCAAGAGACTGACAAATAAAGACTTCCTGTTTATGCTTCATTCCCTCTAGTGGCACAGACTTGTGCTCTTTCACTGTGGTGTTTTATAAAAGAGCTTGAAAAGAATCCAATACGCAGAAGTCTGAGAAACGGGCAGGAATTCAATGATAAATTAACATATCAATTTTACAGTATCTCATAACACAGGCAACAATGCAAGGTAGTTCTTTCCAGAAAGGACTATGAATATCATCTTTTCTATAAAAATTAAGGTGCTATATTATTATTAGCATTTGTATAGCACTACCAGATGCACGCAGCGCTGAACACATGACACAAAGAGACAGTCCCTGCTCAAAAAAAGCTTACAATCTAAATAATACAGACAGACAAGACAGTTAGTTACAGGTGAGGGAAGTAAGGGGTGAGAAGGAAGGAATGGACAATTGAGTAGTGGCTAGGAGCTAAAAGCAACAGTGAAAAGGTGGGCTTTCAGCATAGATTTAAAAACAGGTAGAGATGGCTATATGACTCAGGACAACTGAACTGTGAATTTAACCAGAAAATGGATAGATTTTGATTTATAGAAATAACCTGCCTTCCTGTACCAAGAGATGGCAAATGGTCATTAGTATCTTATTTCCTTACCTCAACTGATTATTAATGAAAATAAAACTGTGGACCTTTCTTTCTGATTCTCTGCAATCTACGTGCATAGGAGCCCTTTTACTAAGATGTGGTAGGGCTAATGCACAGGTAGCATGCGCTAAATCGACACTACCGTCGGGGTAGTGCAGGCACCCTGCAGTAGTTCTGAAGTTAGCAAGCGTTGTTTCCCCCACTAGAAAATAATTTTCTATTTTCTACTGCGGGGGGCATTCCCGGTGGTAATCAGCAGCATGGCCACATTAACCCGCGCTGTCTGAATACCGTAGGAGTAGAGTGTGAGCCCTTACCACCAAGTAAACAGGTGTCATTAAAGATTCTGGCAGTAAATTGCCGCACGCTGCTATTAATATTAGTGAACGGCCATTTACCGCCCCATTTAAAAAAGACCTTTTTACCCACCATGGTAAAAAATGGCCCAGTGCGTGCTAATTTGATGCATCCAAACTAGCACAGGCCACTTTCTACCACAGCTTAGTATAGATTCTAGGAAAGAGCTCTCTTCTTGCACTTTCTTCCTAACAAACATTCTCATGTGATCTCCTTCACTCTTTAATAACACCACAAGATAAAGGCTACTTAGCTGATTAGTAAAGCCTATGGGCCTGATATCCAAAGGATTTATGCTTCTAACTTTGAGAGCATAAATTTATGCTCAAAAATCTCACTAAACTCTTAAGATTAAGAGCGCAAAAAGTAGGAGGCAGCAGGAGCAGATTTACAGTAGGGTAAAAGAGATTAGGAGTTTGGCACTGATTTTCAGCACTAGGCTCATAAATTAGGCTCAAATCTAGGCAAATATGTATCAGTTTTAAATTTATAAGCCTACTGTAATTTTTAAGCTCCTAAACTCCACTAATAATGAAAACCAATATGCTGAAGGGGTTTCCAGTTAGATAAGGTCATTTTCAATGCTAATGAGTATAAAATATCTATTATCTTTTAAAAGAAATGAACAAGATAATTACCCAATGCCAGTATTTACACATGTAGATGCTACGTAAGGCTTCTACAATCATCTCCTATATCTCACTTGAAATAGCTGCATGGAAAGCAATTCCCTTAGAATGCAAATTTCTTATTCCAAGAAAGAGACTGGTAATACCTTGCTATTGCCAGCTCTGAAGTTAATTCTTAGCATCTGGAAAAACAGAGAACATACTCAAAAGCAGGGATGGTGAAATGTCATGTGTGAAAAGTCTAAATATGGACCGGTGACTGTGGAAAAATACAGCAGGTTAAAAAGTTATTATGAAACTCAGAACTGCAGAAAACGTAGACCATAATTTCCAGATCTGTACTAGTTAGTCAAGCAGAGCTGCAATTTTTTTCTGTAGGTTACAACAAAACACAATTTTAAAACACACACACACAGAAAAGTTCAACTCCCACTGCTGAGGTATGGTATTAAAACAAATAAGAACTTAAAAGAAACACAAAATGTTTCCAAAGTCAAAATCTCGTACTGTAATTAGAATATGTAGTAGTCATCCCCAAATATTGTTCCACCTTATAGAACTATTTCCCTGTGGATATTTATATGGCTACAGTAGAACTTTATTTTAGACTGAATGCCAGTTTCAAAACGAAGGTATGGTGGGACAAGTAGAACACAGCAAATGAAGCCGGACAAAATCAATATCCATTATCGGTACTGTTCTGCTGTGTAGCAGTTAATTGCACATGATAAACTTACCACTGTTTTTCTCAAAACCATTGGAGATTTATATTTATAATCAGATGAAACAAAAATGCTAGATACATAAATTCGTTTCTGCAGTATGCTGATTTATTATGGAAACCATTACTATGTAAATAAAACCCTTCATACCCCGTTAGCAGCAAGTACATCTTCTGTCTCATCATCTTTATCAGCTTGAATCTCAAAAGGGTTTCCTCCGTTACAATATTGTTCGAACAAGGAGGTTGCTGAGGAAGGATGCTTGCTAGGTGACACTGATGGCGATTGTGATTGTCCAAGAAATTTAAACTCCTATAAAAGGAATAGAAAACATTTCACATAAGCCAATGTGTACGTGTACGCATATGTGCACACACACTTATTTACCAAAATATTCTCTCTGTTAGGTCACCATGGGATCTCTCAGTGGAGCACAAGCAATACATAAGCAGCATCTACCCTGTAATACTCCAATCACAGTATCCCACCCCTATAAACAAAATAAAGACCAAACAGTAACACTGAATCCAGCAATATATATCTTAAAATGATACTAAATAACCATTTTAGATCTATCTATATATATATCTATATCTATATTACATGGTGTCCAGAAAAAAAAAAAAGAGAACTCTCAACATTTTTTCAAATAACCCAAAAACAAATGTACTACCATTAAAAAATTATTACTGTTACTGACAGGTGTTACTGCAAGATGCTGTAAAAACTGGATGACCCCTGTTTTCAAAATGACATCATTCAGGAAGTGACCATTAAGATCTGTTTTAGCAAAATGGCATTTAGCGAAGAACATAATGTTGTGATAAAAGTTTTGTGACAAAATCAGGCATATAGCGCAAAGCGATTCCAAAGACAGTTTCCTAATAAAGGTTGGACAAATGTATTTTCAAAGGTCATACTACGAGGCCCTTTTACTAAGCTGCAGTAAGCATTAATGTGCGCTTACTGCAACAAATGGTGTACTGCGGGGTGCACTGAGGCATCCCCTGGTAATTTTGCCATGTGCGCATGTTAACCTCGCGCAAAAAAAAAAAACAATTTTTTTTTCTTGGCACGGGGTGTCTTGAGGCAGAGAGTGGGTGCGTGGTTAGCACGTCAGACGAGACACAGGTCTATGTTTTGGCGATAAACGCCTGCCTCTGGAGTCACAAGACCTAGCCAATACTGTGTCTGATTTGTGTATAGGCAAATATTGTCAATGAATCGATTGGTATGTGTTGAGCAAAAAGGCAGAACAATCTGCAATCACTTCAAGGGTTAACACACAGTCAAGCTTAGCAGTGGAAATCTTCTTCAAAGGTAAGTTTTTGAATTTAATGAACCTTGTTTTGGGCTTAATTTATTAGATGCACTTGGAGGTTCTTATGCTTATGATTGATTAGCACCACAACAAGTTGTTTACTTGGGTGTTCTGAGGCCTTTTTATTTATAATACACAGTGAGGTACTCCACTATTGCAAATATATTGTTTGAAGTACTGTGAAACTAACATTAAAGACTGACCAGTGCCATTCTGAACCCACCATCCAATCGGGCAGAAGCAACTGGCCATTGCTCCTGCCCCACACTACTAGATACCAGGAATACCTAGTAGCGCTCTAGAAATGTTAAGTAGTAGTAGTAGTAGAATTGATGAGCCAGGCCAGTGGATGCTTAATAATGAGGTGGGGGAATGGTGCTTACTGAAGGAACTGGGGAGTGTCTTCTGCAAGAAGGGTTGGGATAAGGAAGAGGTGTTCATGACATACTTTATCTCGACCCCTTAAGATGGTCCCTGGAAGCACTGGGCCATGCCTCAGTGGACTGATACTCTTGAAGAAGAAAAATTACACCAGCTCTAAACTGGCATTATCTTTCCACCAGTAATTCAGTTTGTGAAGTTCAATGCAAGAAGCTGCCTTATTCAATTTGCACAATAATGAGGTGTTTTGCATCACATTGTTAAGTAAGTACGGGCTGTGTAAACTAACATGTTACAGTAAAATAACGTACAATTTTACCATTTAACACATATGTGGCAAATGTGTTGTTCCCTTAACACCCATTAGTAATAACCCTTGTAAAAAAATACACATAGTACTCAGGGTGCAGTCATACCATGGACCTATAATGATTTCCTCAGTTTTGTTCTCCATTTCATTCTGAATCTCTAATATCATATTTCCTTTTTTTATGGCGGCCATAAAACAGTGGGCTAAAAACTTCAATATACTACCCACCATAACTCCAAAATCATTTTCTTTGGTAGTGACTCCTAAGTCAGAATTTAGTATTTTGCGTCTTTAAATTCAGATTATTTTTCCATATATACATCACAGTTTTCTCTGCTGAAGGAACAGCCCTCCTACTAACTTCAATTGAATTCTGACCTAGCACAGTTTCCATCTTCTCAGTGCTTGGTGTTTGGTATCTAACTCTGCAGGCGTGGAAGCCTGCTCTGCCACCTTGCTGACATCAGACGCTGTCAACATTAAAGGGTAGTGCCTGGCATGGTGCTGTGCATGGGTTTAAATTTTCTATTTTCTTTTTTTTTGCAACCTAGTATTTATGAAGTTATTGTTTTATTGTTTGCTAGCCCTTTTGGGTTTAACGGATTATTGTCTGACAATGTGGAAATAGTGGGTCACGCTATTCCTGTCCTATGTTCTACCAATCACAGGCCCAGACCTAGGAACTGGCCATCCTGTGACAGTCCTTGGTAAACCAGCCTTCTAAGAACAATGGCCATGATCAATCTCAGAGGAATCCAACTAATCTGCATACTTTGATATGTGATTATAGGCCTTGTTACAATTCTTCTAATGTGCCTGTGCCTTATGTTAATGCTAGGTCAGTAGATAATAAGCTTGCTTCATGATTTTATTGAATCTTCTGATTTGGGGGGGGAGGGGGGGGATTTTGTTTGTTTTTTTAGAGAGATGTGGTAGCCGTGTTAGTCCACTTTCAAAGGTAATCAATAGAAATAGAATAAAATAAAACAGAGAAAAGAAAATAAGATGATACCTTTTTTATTGGACTAACAATACATTTTTGATTAGTTTTCGAAGGTAGCCCTTCTTCGTCAGGGCTGCTTTTAAGTCATACAAATTTCATGTTGTAGAGGCAAAGAAAGTTTTCTATGCTAAAATTATTGATGCTAGTCCTGGAAATTCTAAAACATTTTTTCAGATTGTTGATAATATATTAGCACCTCAGATTCTGTATCTATTACTAAGTCACAACCTACTTCTCAAGAGCTTGCTGATTTTTTTGTAAAAAGATAGAATTAATTTGCAACGATCTTTTACAAGATCGGTCCTGTATATCTGCATCATACATTTTAGAAATATCTGATACATTCTTTTCAGGCATTCCCATTAATCAAGTTTGAAAAACGTTTAGTCCTATTACAGCTAAGAAAGTTAGCTCTTTATTGCTCAAACTTACAGTCGCTGTATATTAGACAACTATCCTCCAATAAATATAATTTCTTGGTTTGTTAATTTCTTTAACAGTTCACTGATTTTTGGTAAGGAACTCCTCACCACTTCTGCGGCCAACCGGGCGAGGAGTATGGGAGAAAAGATAACCTCCACGGCATAGGGCCGCGACTGAAGCAGAGTCTTCAGGGTAAAGCCAAGTTTCAGTTAGGGCAAGCAGATGGAGAGTACGAGAGATAAAGAGGTCATGGATGTAGGAAAGTATGTTACAGACCGAGCGGGTATTCCACAGAGCGCAAGAGAAAGGCAGGGAAGAAGGGGGGAGGAGAGGAACAGAAATTAGATTGGAGATATCACGGTATGACCTGCACAAATAGGATGAGAACTGATGTGGAGGACCAGGATTGGGATTAATGTCCCCAGCGGAGAGCAGAAGGAGCAAGAGAGTACGGAGAAGAGTAGGAGAGGTATGACGACAGCGACGAAGGCACAGCGACGAAGGCGAGATGTACTCAGATAGAAAGGAGATGGATGAATGGAAGGAAGGATGTGTTGAAGGTTGAGAGCTGAGAAAAAGGAAGAGGAAAAAAAGAGATGGTGATATGATGAATATAGAGGGTGGACAATGTGTTCCTGCAGTGCCCAGTGGTTTCAGATGGAGAAACAGATTAGGAAGGGACAGTACTAAGAAGAAAAAGTGTACTGGAGCCATAAGTAGTAACTGGGATAACATATACTAAGATATTTGGGAATACAGTAAATTTATTTGCATAGGGATTTGTTTAATTCATCTGGCGCATCTGCAAACTTGGGGCCGTTTACTAAGCCATGTTATAGGTGCGTTAATAGTTTTAACATGTGTTAACCTTGTACATGTGTTAACTGTGTACATACCTAAAATATCCCTATAGGCGTTTACACGGTTAGCGTGCATGCTAATTGTAAGCACGTTAAAAACGCTAACGCGCCTTAATAAACAGGGCCTTTGGATCCTTCTCGAAACTGGCAATTTGAATGACCTTGACCCTGCCTGATTATTTTCTTTTATTACATTTTTTATTCTTGACTACATGTTAATATTATTTTTTTATGTCATGACAAACTGTCTATAAAAAATACATTTATAGTAATTATTCAATTTAACAGAAGTAAAAAAAAAATAAAACCACATAAAGAAGAAGAGAACATGTTAATAACTGGAAGTACCACTTACATGCAGCTGCAAAATGATAAAATTTGACTTCACCGGGCAAAGCTCCCAGGTCTCATTCTCTAAGAACATTCTCAGTTCTTCAAGACGCGTTCTAAGGGAAAATGATAAACTGTTTTTAAAACTAAGAGCATTAAAGTAAACTGAAAACTGTTTAATTCAGCTCACATTTTTCATTCTTTAACAGTAATAGTGAAATTACATATTACAAAACCAAGAAATCATATCTGAGTACCTGGGTCTTTAGTAGCTTCTGGAAAATATCCAGGCACCACTGATATTCAATGCTGGTACCCAGTTAGCTATCCTGGCAAACTGGTGAACTGTTTTATCTAGCCCAGCTTACCTGGATAGTTATCCGGATACCAGAACTGAATATTGATTGTGCCTAGATAATTTCTGGCTCTGCTGTTGATCCACTCCCGGACACGGGATCCAACTTTTCAAAATTATCGGGGGTGCTAAACCCAGTGGAAATAACCCCTCCCTGGACATATACAAGGAATTTTCTGAATATTGGGGGGTGCTCAATCAGCCACAGATCCTATGCTCCCAGATCACCTTGGCAATAACTGGAGAATGCCATCACAGTCTATGCTAGTAGTCAGTGACACTCATTAGTTAAGTGCAGCTGAATACTGTATGAGTACTGCATCCAATGTGATTTAACTGGGTAGGAGCCCTCATGAGGAAGCTTAGTAGAAGGAGGTTTTAGGACAGAAAGAAGCAGAGGGGAGCGGAAGTGCATGGATTTTTGAAGAATGAAAGGGAGAGAGAGGGCTGCACAGATGGTGGGAGGTGTGTACTGGGCAGACAAGACACACATTCTCTATAAAATCCTGCCAGCTTTCCTTCCCCTCAAAAAAAAAATATATATATTGATGGAAGAAGGTGAGTACATAACAAGTGTTATTTTGTCTCCAGTGAGTAAGCACTGCAGGCATTTTTGAAACTCTGACCGTAAATATATTAAGCACAGAATGTGATGGATGACAAAGATTACTACCTATTTTGGACATGTATTCTCTCTCTTGTAATATTGAATATTATTTTTCAGCTTTATCCTTGTTGCCCTGCAGCTAAGTGTCCTCTAAATTTATTCCATACTTTCTATATTGTTTCTGTATCTACCACATCCACAGAAAAGCTGTTCTATGCATTCATCAACTTTCCTGTGAAAAAAAATGTATCTTTATGTGGCTCTTAAGTCTACTTGGTTTCAGTATTGACTCTTTTCCAAATACATGCACAATCCTGATTCTCAAAGGCCACAAAAGGGTCTAGATTTTTTGGTAACCAAGATAGCCAAACTAAAGTGGTTCTGAAACCAAATAAATGAAAATACCCTTACAAATATTTATTGTGGATACTCAGAAAACTAAGGATATTTACGACCCTTGAGGACCAAGATTGTAAACCACTATTCTAGAACTTCCTTTCTCCTGAAGACCAAGATTGTAAATCACTGCTCTAGAACTTCCTTTCTACTGGAAAAAAAAAAGTTTGCTTTTTTTTTTTTATATTATTTAAGCTTCCAATGTATTTATTGGAATGCCT
Source organism: Microcaecilia unicolor (assembly GCF_901765095.1). Classification (NCBI taxonomy): domain Eukaryota; kingdom Metazoa; phylum Chordata; class Amphibia; order Gymnophiona; family Siphonopidae; genus Microcaecilia; species Microcaecilia unicolor. Next base: position 132,914,101 of record NC_044031.1, on the reverse strand, counting down.
CCAGAGAGGTATCAAAGTATGGTCTGCAGGCCATTTCTGACTCATGCAGACCCTTCATCTGGCCTGCAACAGTAGTCTATTTTTTTATAGTTTACTTTCATTGGTGGCTAGTGCTTGGCGAAAGCCTTTTCAAAGTGAGCAAGATGTGAAGCAAGTAAACAGGTAAATCTCCTTCATATGAATTCATTAGGGATATTCTAAAACTTGACTCATCAGTAGCCCTCAAGGCCAAGTCTCCAGGGTACACACACTTCCTTCTTTTAGGCCTTGTAGAAATGTAATTATTATAATAATCCAAGCAGAAATCACAGTATGAATATGATGGATGGTTAAATCTAATTTTCATAGTGTAGTCACGGCATTTCATTTTTTCTAACAAATAAAATGATAACATATTAATCCCCTAGGTGCCTTTAGTCAGAAAATTCCAACATTATACACATATAGTTAATTTGAAAGAAAACATCAGTTCATTGATTTGAACATTATTCAGACTACCTATATTTGGACTACTATTTGTAGTGATCTAGAGGAAAGAACGAACATACCTGTGGGAATTTATCCAATTATACTCATCAAATTAAAAATACAGAGCCTTTCACAATCCAGTTAAGACTCTTGAGTAATTCCCTGGATCAGCAAATGCATATTCTATGAGATTTACATTTCAGCATACAGAATCAACATTCTGCAGAAACCTACATGTTTTCCCTTCTTACTGTTAAGGCTGACTCTTAGGCATTGATATTCTTGTGGAAAAGTATACTTCCAATGTTCAAGCAATAAAAATGACAAGCGATATCACTGATCACTGAGAAGAACTTACCGGCAGAATAGTGCTGTACCCTAGACCCTGCAGTCATATAATTATGCGTTTTAAGTAAAATGAGAAGCCACAAAGTGAGAGGGAAATTCATCAAATGGCGTTAAGGGTAAGTCGCGTTAATTGGCCCTCAATGTGACTTAAACAGCCCTAACGCTGCTTGACTAAAACTGCAATATTTAAATCTCCATGGATTATACAGAAATAAGATGCAAAATATGCAAACTCATGCTTTGATTCTCATTACTAAGCAAATACCTAACGCAACATTAGGGACCATAAATCACAGTAAAATAACCCCAGCTTTTTACTGGGGTTATTTTACTGTGCGGGAGTATCGGGATGCAAAATCACGGCCCAATGCTCTTAGGTCTACAAATCTGGATTCCTCCCCCCCCCCCCAGGCCTCTGGACTCCTCCCCAGCAGTAGTCATGCAAGCTACCGCTAGGTGCACTATTTTAAAGCCACAACAGGACTGGACAGAGCGACTGGGCACCACTCCTACTGAAGACACAGTGGATCCCCGGATGACCCTCCTTCCTGGACCACCAATGATTCTTAAAGGTGGCCCATGGGAGGGTTGTGGGACTTATGGGGGGGGGCTTAGATCAGGGGAACCAGAAACCTGGGGAGACCCAGATCTGCAGGCCCAGGAATATCGGGCAGTGACTTTACAGTCTGATGTTCCCGGGTCAAAAGAATAACGCTGCTGGCGAAGTGTTTTGCAAGCGACATTCTTCTAAAGACAGGATTCAGCAACCTGTGGTACTGAGATCCCACAGGTTGCGGAATCTGGCAGTATATCAAGATGCAGGAAAAGGCAAACTTTTACTGCATCTTGACAAGTCACCCCCCCCCCCCCCCTGAAAGTCTTGATTATCTAGTTGACAGATCACCAAGGAAATGTGAGTAACATAGTAGATGACGGCAGAAAAAGACCTGCACGGTCCATCCAGTCTGCCCAACAAGACAAACTCATATGTGCTAGTTTTTGTGTATATCTTACCTTGATTTGTAACTGTCTTTTTCAGGGCACAGACCATAAAAGTCTGCCCAGCACTATCCCCGCCTCCCAACCACGAGCCACGCCTCCCACCACCGGCTCTGCCACCCAATCTCGGCTAAGCTCCCGAGGATCCATTTCTTCTGAACAGGATTCCTTTATGTTTATCCCACGCATATTTTAATTCCGTTACCGTTTTCCTCTCCACCACCTCCCGCGGGAGGGCATTCCAAGCATCCACCACTCTCTCTGTGAAAAAATACTTCCTGACATTTTTTTTTGAGTCTGCCCCCTTCAATCTCATTTCATGTCCTCTAGTTCTACCGCCTTCCCATCTCCGGAAAAGGTTCGTTTGCGGATTAATACCTTTCAAATATTTGAACGTCTGTATCATATCACCCCTGTTTCTCCTTTCCTCCAGGGTATACATGTTCAGGTCAGCAAGTCTCTCCTCATACGTCTTGTAACGCAAATCCCATACCATCCTCGTAGCTTTTCTTTGCACCGCTTCAATTCTTTTTACATCCTTAACAAGATACGGCCTCCAAAACTGAACACAATACTCCAGGTGGGGCCTCACCAACAACTTATACAGGGGCATCAACACCCCCTTTCTTCTGCTGGTCACACCGCTCTCTATACAGCCTAACAACCTTCTAGCTACGGCCACCGCCTTGTCACACTGTTTTGTCGCCTTCAGATCCTCAGATACTATCACCCCAAGATCCCTCTCCCTGTCGGTACCTATCAGACTCTCACCACCTAACACATACGTCTCCCGTGGATTTCTACTCCCTAAGTGCATCACTTTGCATTTCTTCGCATTGAATTTTAATTGCCAAGCCTTAGACCAATCTTCTAGCTTTCGCAGATCCTTTTTCATGTTTTCTACTCCCTCCTGGGTGTCCACTCTGTTACAAATCTTAGTATCATCCGCAAATAGGCAAACTTTACCTTCTAACCCTTCTGCAATGTCACTCACAAATATATTGAACAGAATCGGCTCCAGCACCGATCCCTGAGGCACTCCACTAGTCACCTTTCCCTCCTCCGAGCGAATTCCATTCACCACCACCCTCTGGCGTCTGTCCGTCAACCAGTTCCTTATCCAGTTCACCACTTCGGGTCCTATCTTCAGCCCGTCAAGTTTATTTAAGAGCCTCCTGTGGGGAACCGTGTCAAAAGCTTTGCTGAAATCTAGGTAGATTACGTCTATAGCACATCCCTGATTTAATTCTCCAGTCACCCAGTCAAAGAATTCAATGAGATTCGTTTGGCACGATTTCCCTTTGGTAAAATCATGTTGTTTCGGATCTTGCAGCTTATTTGCTTCCAGGAAATTCACTATCCTTTCCTTCAGAATCGCTTCTATTACTTTTCCAATAATCGAAGTGAGGCTTACCGGCCTGTAATTTCCAGCTTCTTCTCTATCACCACTTTTGTGAAGAGGGACCACATCCGCTGTTCTCCAATCCCATGGAACCTCTCCCGTTTCCAATGATTTATTAAACAAATCTTTAAAAGGACCCGCCAGAACCTCTCTGAGCTCTTTTAATATCTTAGGGTGGATCCCGTCCGGTCCCACGGCTTTGTCCACCTTTAGCTTTTCAAGTTGATTATACACACTCTTCCGTGAACGGTGCTATATCTACTCCATTTTCATTTGCACTTTTGCCAGTCCATCGCAGTCCTTCTCCAGGATTTTCTTCTATGAAAACAGAACAAAAATATCTATTTAGCAAATTTGCTTTTTCTTCATCGCTATCTACATAGTGGTTCGCAGCATCTTTCAGTCTCACAATTCCCTTTTTAGTCTTCCTCCTTTCACTAATATACCTGAAGAAATTTTTGTCACCCCTCCTTACATTTCTAGCCATTTGTTCTTCCGCTTTCGCCAGACGTATCTCTCTCTTGGTTTCTTTCAGTTTCCTCCTGTATTCCTCTCCGTGTTCGGCTTCTTGAGTTTTTCTGTATTTCTGGAATGCCAACTCTTTAGCCTTTATTGTCTCAACCACTTTCTTGGAGAATCATATCGGTTTCCTTTTTCTCTTGCTTTTATTTACTCTCCTTACATAAAGGTTTGTGGCCCTATTCATAGCTTCTTTCAGCCTGGACCATTGTCTTTCCACTTCTCGTTCGCCCTCCCAGTCCATCAGCTCCTTCCTCAGGTATTCCCCCATTTGACTAAAGTCAGCATGCTTGAAATCCAGGACTTTGAGTTTTGAGTGGCCGCCCTCCACTACAGCTGTCATATCAAACCAAATCGTTTGATGGTCACTGCTGCCCAGGTGGGCACCCACTCGGACATTTAACACACTATCCCCATTTGTGAGCACCAGATCCAGCGTCGCTCCCTCCCCCGTGGGTTCCGTCACCATTTGTCTGAGCAGAGCACTTTGAAAAGCATCCACAATCTCTCTACTTCTCTCCGATTCTGCAGTTGGAACCATCCAATCTACATCTGGCAGGTTGAAGGAAGTGATGCTGGAGGTTCAGTAGGAGGCAGGTTTTCTTCTGAATCACTACTGAACTACAAATGTACAAGCACAGGAGTTGGTAGGCGCTCAGTGTTGTCATGAAAAATTCTAGCAATTCTTTCCAAGAGTATGAATTTTACTATTAATATTATGAAGAAATTGTACCATAGGTTATTCAGCATAGCCTGTTGAAATCCTAACTGTACAAGTAACCTAAAACAGGTATGGAGAAATTATATTCTATTAATCCCAGTCATTGTTTAAAACAAGGTTTTTATAACAGAGGCTGATCAATCCTTCTTTGTCCAAGTTACTACTGGCAGCTTCTAGCAATGCGACCTCAGACTCTTGGATCCGCCAAAATAGCCCAATTACATAATATTAAGAATGCTCTGTAACAGCACAGTTTATTTTAACATTTAATAATGGGTCTTATAAGGCAATCCAAAAATTCAATTAACCAAATACCTTATGCAACAATACAGAATACTTTCATAGCAAGCTGAATTTTTATTTGCTAGTAAATGAAAAATTATCTATATATACAGAAGGATATGCTAAGAAGAGAATTGAAGATCTAAAAGAGATCTAATTCAAAAATAAGAACAGAGGATAAGCTTATTTAATAGACTGCATCCACAGGGATAAATGCTGAAGAAATAATTCATGATGGCAACTTTGCCAGAGTCAGAAAGCACCAAAGTAAAGAAGACACTAGAGTAATGTTGTCAATTACAGACCAGTTGCTTCCATAACCTTATCAGCCAAGGTAATAGAAGGAATAGTAGTAACTCAGCTAACTACATTTCCCCATTTTGCCTCCTTCATGCGCTTCAATCTGGCTTCAGGCTGCGTTACAGTACTGAGACTGTCCTAGCCACTTTAGTTTCTACCTTCAAGAAAGAAATCTGCTTAGGTAACAAGGTTCTCTGGTTATGCAATTCAACGGTACCTTTGATGTGGTGGATCATGGTCTATTTGGGATCTGTGGGGAAGTAATGTTGTGGTTCCAGGGTTTCCTGATGTCAAGGTCTTACAGAGTCAAGATGTCAGGTTCCTTATTGTTGTCTTGTGTCTCCCGATTGTGGTGAGTCACAAGGCTCTCCCCTACCTCCAATACTATTTAATGTCATGATTGCTCCTTAATTAAAACCGGCCATGACTTAATGGAATCCTGCGCCTCAGAATTTAGGCTAAAATTAAATTGGGAAGAGATTACATTTTTGGTTATAACTAGTCCGTTTGACCATGATCCCTGCAGCAATTTTAGCATTGATTGCATTTCTTATCCCTTGGAAACCACTCTTACAATAATTGTTGATCAGCACTACCTTTGAATCTCAGGTATCCTATGTAGTCACTAAATCTTTTAAATGACTTTGGAAGCTGAAGTGTATTAGGCCCTTTTTTATCAACTGATGTTTTCAGATTACTTGTCCAATCTCTAGTATTGACCCAATTCAACTACTGTAACTCTATCTATGCTGGTTGAAAAGAATGTGTCTTAAGAAAACTACAAACTACCCAAAATACTGCGGCCAGATTTGTCCTGCATATTCCACACTTTGGGAGGACTACTCCACTGCTGATAAAATTGCAATGACTCCCCATTAAAGCCAGGATCATTTTCGAACTCTGCGCTCTCATATTTTAGATTTTACATGGTACTGCCCGATTATATGTTACCCCTTGCTACTTTGCCTTCATGCAATGCAACCCCTTTGGTGTAACAGACTACTTGCGACTCCATTTTCCTACCTGTAAGAGTAGTTTATAAGTCAATCTATTCTGCTACTTTTTCTTATCAAGGTACTAAATGGTGGAATTCCTTACCAAAGTATGTAAGATCCCAGCATGATTTCTTGGTTTATCGTACATTTTTGAAATCTTTCCTTTTCAAAAAATTCCTGTTAATTGATTCTGTTGCCTAATACTTCCCCCCCCCCCCCCCCCCCCTTCAGTTAATTAATGTAAAGATTTGCAGAGTGATGCACTTGGGGAGAAGAAATATAAAGGAGTTGTAATGTAATAGGGGGAGAAGCTGATATGCACAAACCAGAAGAGAGATCTTGGGGTGACAGTGTCTGAAGATATTAAGGTGACAAAACAATGTGATAAGACAGTGGCCAAAGCTAGAAGGATGCTATGCTACACAGCACGAGGCATAGACCAGAACAACAAAAAGAGGGGTTAATGTCCTTTTCATATCTTTGGTAAAGCCCCACTTGGAATATTGTGCACAATTTTGGAGGCTGTATCTTGCTATGCCCATAAAAAGATTTGAAGCAGTTCAGAGGAAGGAGACAAAAATGATAAGGGGTTTGCACCAAAAAACATATGAGAAGAGACATGAAGACCTGAATATGTATACTTTAGAGGAAAGGAGAGATATGCTGCAGACATTTAAATACTTGAAAGGTATTAACTTACAAACAAATCTTTTTCACAGCTAAGGAAGCAATAGAGCTAAAACACATGAACCGAGGTTGTAAGGTGGTAGCCTCAGCAGTAACATGTCCATACTGTAACAGAAATCCCCAAATGCTACTAGTTTTACTTTTTCATTGGTTGTATTGAGTGCTTTTCTCATTCCAAGCTGTAGGTAATATCTTTTTAATGGACTAACAATGCATTTTTTTACAAGCTTTTGAGAGTAATCCTCTCCATCTCTCATTCCTACAAATCAAAGATACCAATGTCAATCAACTTACCGGTGATAGTTTTTGAAATAGTTAACACTTTGCTTTCTTATTGATTCTTGTAAAACTTCAGATTTGCTTCCACAAAACTCTTCTCCAACTTGCATCAGCCTGTGACATTAAAAACAGTTTTATGAGGGGGAAGCCCCTTTAATCTTAATGATTTGCAATTAGAAATTATTTGCATATCAAATTATTCATACATGTTATGCCATACAAATCCCCTTGTGCAACTGTTAGAAACTGCAGCCACAAGAACAGACATCTAAAGAAATACTAATTAGTATACAAAATGGTGTTCATGTAAGTTTTACAAACTAATTCATCAATAATTAAAATGGCTCAATTAAAACTGAAAATCAACTTTAATTGAAATGCTTAATCTACCTGCTGATTATATCCAGTACAAAGATGAAGTCATCATATTTGAAGCTTGACATGTCTGTGCCAAGAAAATATGTTTTCACTTTCAGCTGAACATCCTAAAAAAAAAAAAACAGGAAAATTATCAACATCAGTATTAATGCAGTACTAAAATTTTACACGTCAACTACTAGGTGAATTTTCACATACAGTTTTGGTCCTTTTCTACTCTGTGATAAAATGAAGATCTTGAATTTAGCTCACACCTTTCTCAGAAGTTCAAAAGATACATTCAGATACCGTATATATTTTCCTGTATCTGAAGGGCTTACAATCTAACAGGCACATGCTCAAAGCTCACAGTTAAATACTGCGTGCATTTATAGCCACGATTGAACTTACTGATTTCGAAACAGTGACTGATGCTCAAAGGAAATCACATGCAAATGAGATGCAAGGAAATTCTGCAAGTGCCTCAGTAGGGAAAAACACCCAACACATGCGCAGAACAGTCTCTCAGGAAGCGCTGATGTTCTATGCATGCTCAGGAGAAAAAAAGAGTGTGCATCCAGTGACTTCACATTTGCAGTTTCCTTTTGATTTTTTGTTCCACGAAAATTTTTAACACTATTGTTATGTGCAGGACACACATACACACATAATATACACACATGGCACATTTCACACACACATGGACTGCGCCACCGAGAAGTCACCCTCATGCAACAACAGCTCCAGACCTGCCGGAAAATTCTGCATGTTAAATATAGGCGCTCCTTTCTATGTAGTGCATGGAAACATCTGTGCATCGCACGAAATGCTCATTTTAATACTTAATGAGCTCATTGGAATATATTTGTATATGATTATTGGTAACTGCTAGGCAAAGTGACATAGAACCCATTTGTGAATTAAACACTGAACAACGTGCACACTAGACTAGCTGCAACCAGTCTAAATTAAATGTTGCAAGCACAGTAAGCTTTGAGTATCAGGGCTTAAGTTTGTACCTGAGACAATAAAGGGGTAAGGGGTCCTTTTACCAAGCTGTGGTAAAAAGGGCCTGTGCTAGTGGTGGGGGCCTTTTTTGCTGTGTGCTAAGGTCCTTTTTACTGTAGCGGGTAAAAAAGCTGAAAAAAAAAAAAAAAAAGAACATAGCCATTTGGTAAGACTGCTCTTATCGCGTGGCCATGCGGGGGGGGGGGGGGGGGGGGGGGGTATAATGCATTGAGGTGGTGGTAAGGGCTCTCATGCTAACCTAGTAGCAGCAAGCAGCACTGTCTGATTACTGCCGGGTTAGTGTCGCACTAAAAAATATAGGACGAGTTTCCCTAACACGGGAAATGGCACGCACCGGGGCTGGAACTACTGCCGGTGCCTCTGTTGGGCCGGTGTTAGCTCCAGACTAGTGTGCAGTAAGCCTGTCTTGGGCTTACCGCCGCTTTGTAAAAGGGTCCCTAAGTGAGCTGCCCAAGATCACAAGGAGCAGCAATGGTATTTGAACTATGCTCCCCTGGTTCTCAGCCCCTTGCTCTAAACATATTGTTTTATTGACCTGTACGCTTTGGTGACAAGGATTTCTTTTTTATATTCTGACTAATATTTACAGACTAGAGCGCAAAATTAAAGTTGCAAGGGCTGGATAATTCACATGACTTATGCTTCTTTTAGGGTTATGTTCCCTAGGACTGAGTGCCTAAATTTATACTCAAAATTTCACTGAAATTCCTAAATTTAGGAGCATAAAAAATGGGTGGCAGCATGGGTGGATTCAGTGTGGGGAAAAAAATTTAAGACTTTGGCACTGATTTTCAGCAGTAGACTCATAAATTAGGCTCATTAGGCAAATGAATGGCAGGCCTAAATTTATAGGCATAACTTTTAGGCTCCTAAATTAAGATGAATTTTCAGCTGAAATTTTAGAGGGGTGTTATTAATAAAACATCTAAACCCAATTTTGGATGTTTTGCTAAAAACTTCCAAAAATCATTTTTCTCTTGGGACCATTTTGGAAAATAAAACATCCAAGATTAAAAAAAAAAAAAATCAGCCATTGGAATGTCTGGCAGCCATCATTCTCAGTAGAATGGCCACACAGATGGTGGAGCGGTTTAGAATGCCCTGCAGTAGACTTCACATAAAAGGTCCCAGGTACATATCTCACTACAGCCCCCTTATATTGTATGGTGACCCCTCCAGGAGCAGAAAAATATCTACTGTGCCTCACTATACACCACTATAGTAGCTCTCAAGCTATATGTTGGTGTATTTTTGGAGAGCTCATACATTTTACCACAAGTGTACCAGCTACAGGGGGATATGGGCCTGGGTCCCCTTCTCTACAGTCCACTGCACTAACTACTAGGCTGCTCTTGGGATCTGCTTTCTGCTCTAATAGGAATGGCAATCAGCCTGGTATTAACCATTACTGTCACACCTCAGGGAGCTGGGAAGGGGGTCAGTAACCACTGGGGGAGTAAGGGGGGTTATGCCTTAATTCTCCCAGTGGTCATTTGGTCTTCTGGGAAACCTTTGGTCAATTAGTCATGAATGAAACAGGTGTAGCCAAAAATGCCTCAATTTTGGCCCTAGATGTGTTCATTTTGTTAAATTATTGCAGAAAAATATCTATCTTTTGGTGCCGCCCAGGTCCCACCCAAAACATACCCCCAACATGCCCCCTTGAAATCTGGACACACAGCATCTCATTTGAAAAAATGCATCTTTGTTTAGTGATTTTTTTTCACGTATTTAAGATCTTATGGTAGTCTTTCATTTTTACCCATCCAAACTTCAATAGGTGTAGATGTATAATCCAAAATTAATAAACGAGCAGCCTGCAACATTCACTTTCCCCCTTTTGATCACTAGCAAAAGTATTTAAATTATTCGGTAATGGCCAATAGCCATGCAGGCCCCCAGTCCACCCCTCCTTATCAAAAGCCACAATAGAAACAAATACCACCAAAAGTGTTACATCTTGGTCAGAAGATAAAATCTCACCCCCAATTAAAAAAAAGATAAAAACAACCCATATACAAATATATCCTCTAAACATAAATCATAAAGTCACACACAAAGGATTAGCAGGATTAGCATTTTAATCGATGCACAGCCCTAATTCCAAACATCTAGGCATCCTTCTATGTCTTATTACCAGTTACTTATTGAAAATGTTTTAGCAAAACGCATGGCTTGACAAAACACTGACATGCAAGTCCAGCAGGTGTCAAAAAGTAAACACTTGGCCTCATATATACAAACGCTAATCTCCATTCTTTTCTCACAAAATGTCTTCTCCATGAAGCAAAGCATCCACTTGACACAAAGCCAGGCACTTTGTCTTAATACACATCAGGCGATCCTTTACTTTTCATTGGTGGTATATCTTCCCCATCATCTCACCTTCTTCCACACAAACCTGCAAGGCTACAAATAATGGCTAATAGCATTTCATCTCTCACATCCACATGTGTTGCATCAGTGCATCAAATAGCCAGGATCCCCAGCAATCCAGAATCATTGGGACATGTTCCACAATACAACCTTCACATATGCTGACCGAAACCAAGATGTCATGCATACAACCTGCTCTAACTTTTAGCTACTAGTTAGGTAATGAGAAACTAAGGGGTTATAGACAGGTAGTAATTCTGTGAGTGGGCGCTTCACTGTACACAACAGAGGAGACCCAATGAAGCTGTTAAATTTAAAACAAATTTGAGAAAATATTTCTTCACTCAGTGTGTAACTTTAATATTCCCTTATCTCTTGTATGTCCTGTTTGTCTGTCCTAATTAGATTGTAAACTCTGTCGAGCAGGGTCTGTGGTCTTCATGTTCAAGTGTACAGCGCTGCATACGTCTAGTAGCGCTTTAGAAATGATAAGTAATAGTAGTAGGAAAAGCTTCAAACCTCAGATACATGTACAGCCAACAGTCAGGAGGAAGCAAAAAATAAAAATAAAAAAAACCTCTTCCAATGAATCTTTTAGCTCCAATAGCTTCGTTCACTTCACTTTTTAACCATGCCAGGTGTCGTTTAGTCTTCCTTCCTACTCTTTTAATACATGAAATATATTTGGCCTGTGCTTCTAGGATGGTATTTTTGAACAGCATCCACACCCGATATAAATCTTTGACCTTTGCAGCTGCCCCTCTAAGTTTTTTTTTCACCGTTCTTCTCATTTTATCATAGTCTCCTTTTTGAAAGCTAAATGCTAACACATTGGATTTCCTGTGTGTACTTATTCCAGAGCTCATATCAAATCTGATCATATTATGATCACTGTTATCAAGGGGCCCCAACACTATTACCTCCTGCACCAGGTCATGCATTCCACTAAGGACTAGGTCTAGAATTGTTCCTCCTCTTGTTGGCTCCTGAACCAGTTGCTCCACAACGAAGTCCTTGATTTTGTCAAGGAATATTACCTCTCTAGCATGCCCTGATGTTACATTTACCCAGTTAATATTAGGGTAATTGAAATCACCCATTATTGTTGTGTTCCACAGTTTTTTTAGCCTCCCTAATTTCTGGTAACATTTCTACATCTGTCTGTTCATCCTGGCCAGGTGGACAGTAGTACACTTCTATCACTATCCTTTTCCCCTTAACACATGAAATTTCTATTCACAGGGATTCCAAGATGTGTTTCATGTCCTGCAGAATTTTTAGTCTATTCGATTCAAGGCCCTCCTTAATATATAACGCTAACCTCCACCAATTCAATCTACCACTATAATTTGTATCCAGTGCTACACAAATGAATAGTAGTAGTAGTAGCCCTTATGGGTGAAGAGGGCACCTATATGTGGGTATAGTGGGTTTCTGGTTAGTTTTGCAGGACTCACAGTTCCCCCCACAAACGTGACAGGTAGAGAGAGATAGGGTCTGAGGAAAGGGGGAGTAGGAGGAGTAGGCTCTTGAGCAACACCAGTAGGCGACGTAGATAGGAACAATCTCTTTATTTAAATATACACTCGACTCAACACAGCCGTGTTTCGGCGCTACAGACGCCTTCTTCAGGAGTCAATCAAAGAAGGATGACATCTTGTGATATATAGATATACGAATATTAAGCTCAAAGAGAATGAAAGCAAGGCTTCTGCTACAATTGTAATCCACTGCCGATGCAGGAAAAAAGCTCAGCGTATTCAATTGCACTTCTGTGAAGTCAAAAGGGGCGTGTTCACATTAAGTCCATTTTATAAAAGAAAAAGCCCGCCAAAAGGAGCAATCAGCTGTGCAGGCTCAAAGTATAATGAGTAGCACTCAGTATGACGTATCAATCAAAGAAGGATGACATCTTGTGATATATAGATATACGAATATTAAGCTCAAAGAGAATGAAAGAGAGAGATAGGGACCAGAGTCCCCCACTCCATGGTGCACTGAACTTGCACTGACCACTACACTACTCCAGGGACATGAATGATGCTATAATAGACCTGGCTCTAACATATGAGGCTGTCATAGAGACTGCTAAATCATATTTGTATTCACATTTGTGGGGGGTGGGAGGGGGTCACCCCTGATTCTCTCCAGTGGTCATTTAGGGCATCCTTCTGTGCCTTATTCATTATAAAAACAGGTTTTAGCTCAAAACATCTTAGTTTTAGTCTTGGACACTTTTGTTCCACTATGGCTGAAAAACGTCCAAGTGTTAGGAACGCCTAGATCCCGCCCTTAACATGCCCCTGACACGCCCCTTTGTGATTTGAACACAATTCTGACGGACGTCATAGAAAAACATCTAAAAATTGGTTTTGAAAATAACAATTTGGACGTTTTTGTGAAAAAATCGTCCAAATGCAGATATATGCCACTTTTTGGATGTTTTCTCTTTTGAAAATGAGCTTCTAAATGTACCCGAGATCATCAAAATGAAACTGCAGCAAGTGGCAGAGTAAGGTTCAGATGAGTAGAATTACACAGTCTATTTACAAAAATATTTTTAATATAAACATATAAATACAAACCTGCCAAATTCGTGTTAGCCCATGTTCTAATTTCTTTTTCACATAACTGCGATCAAAATTTGATTCTTCGCTTCCCACTGTGCTACTGCAATCTAAAACAAAGTGTAGACCAATGAAACACAATTAGATTTAACATAATTCATAATTTTATAACCAGTGTGGACCATTTTGATTTAAAGGCCAATTTTCAAAGACCCTTACACGAGTAAAAAGACAATTTAACTACCCATCATGTGTGGATAAAAAGGCATGCACATTGATCCACATCTGCATGTTCTATGGATACTTTTTCCTTTCAAAACAATGACCATGCTTTCAGAAAATGGAATCCGCATGTATCATCTCAGAACAAACCTATTATTCCTATAGGTAGATATATGTGTGTTACTCCTTGCATGCACTTTTACCTGGGAAACAGGTGTAGATTTTTCAGGTAGCCTATACTGTATACTTGGGTAAATTGCTTTTGAATTACCCTGCAGATTATAACTGATTAGGTATTTCTACTTATGACACACTTACTATACAGTGTACACAGCATGTACACATTCTGTATACTACTATCTTATTTCTAATCAAACATTTTTATATAATAAAAGAATGAAGTAAAACTGAACAAAAAATACAGGGACCCTTTTACTAATGCATGTAGGTGCCTATGCACGTCAATTTGTAGCTACTGCCTGGCTACCACATGCCCTGGGCGGTAATCAGTAGTGTATGCATGCTGACAATTACCAACTGGTTAATGCGTGAGACCTTACCGCTAAATCAATGGGTGGCAGTAAGGTCTGAGACCCAAAATGGGCATGCGATGATTTTTTACTTTGCCGCACATCCATTTTCAGCTAAAAAAAAAAAAAAAGGTCTTTTTGCAGGTGCGCTGAAAAATGGACCTGTGCACGTCCAATACACAATTCTACAGCACACCTTAGTAAAAGGACTATATATATATATATATATATATATATATATATAATTTTATTTTGCATGTTATTAAGAATAATATTCATTATTTGTATGTACTTCTCAAATATCAGCAATAAAATTATATAAAATAGGTCCTTAGTGCAATAAAATAATCCATTAAGTTAGGCGGCCATGACAATCCCATCATCGTGCCCATCCCAGTCCCTTGCCGATCTTCTTTTTGTTTGTGTGTATGAATGTGGTTTGTTTTATTTTTGTTATTAATGATATTTTATTGCATTAACTTGTATCTTGTTATTCTTTTAATGGGTTTTGTATTTTTGTTTTATTGTCGTTCCTTGTTCTGTATGTTATTATATTTTTCTAATGCTTTTATACCATCTGTGTTTTTCCATGGGACGTATTTGTGATTATTGTTAATTTTTATAATTCCTATTACTTTTTAATCTTTGTACATTGCCTTGAAAGGTGTTTAAAATCTTAAATGGTAATGTTCAGATTGCTTTGTAGGAGCATTACAGCTTGAATATGTACATAAACAAACATGTAATTCTATAGTTATTTTTCACTTATAAGATAAATATAGAGAGGCCTCACATCAACTTTTGAGGTGAACCACTGCTCACTCTACCTTAACTCCAAACCTTAATCTTTTTACAAGGTTATAATGTTGTAACTACACTGCTGCATGAGAATGGGGATCACAGGAATCCCACAGGGATGAAGAAGTTGTCTCTGGATTTTCATGGGGATGAAAGATGTTGTCATGGGATTCCTACGGGAGTGTAGTCAAAATCTCTAGGGACACCAGAATGAGGCTTGTAATGACCAGAGAGGCAGCCAGAACACCAGACTGAGGCTTGGAACACTCGTTGGTTGAATTGTGAATACTACCCAAAAACCACAGGAGGCTACTAGTGTCAGGAGAAAAAGGACTGAGAGCGAGTAAGTGTTGCTTCCTGTGAGTATGGGTGGGTATGGAGGAGATTAATTATGGGGACGGGTTAGATTCCAGTGGGGATGGGCGAGGATGGGTGAAATTTCTGTCCCTGTGCACCTCTCTAGTTGTAGCTTTGTCTAAGACATTTTGATAAAACTGTGCCTCGCAGCTGAGGTAGCAAAGTCTAAAGGCCCTGTTTACCAAGCTGCGCTACAGGCGTGCTAACATTTTTAGCGCACACAAAATATTAGCGTGCACTAACACTAAAGATACCCCTAGGAATATATGGGTGTGTCTAGCATTAGCACACGGTAAAAATGCTAGCGCACCTTAGTAAACAGGGCCCTAAATCAAAGAAAAAAGAACTGAGTAAATGGTGTAACTAAAGTTAAGCATATTTTATTGATCCAGGGAGAAAACATTTCAGGATAACATCATACTGAGTAACACAATTGTAACATAAATCTGTGTGTGTATGCGTGTATATGTAAATATATATACACATATACATATATATACTTAATTAAAATTGCAACTTAATCTGTATAATTCTAATTGTGTGAAATAAAGAAGGAATTATAAACTTATGTGAGATATATGGGTCATAACATCAATGGTTACTCATACCTTTTGTTTATCCCTATTCATGTAAGAGTTCAGCTCACTAAAGCACAAACATAATAGGAGTGCTCAATAAATACTTTCCTTATAGTCATTCTAGAATACATCCATGGTTTAATCTATTCGGATTATCTCTCATTTCCATTTTGACTTCTTCCTGAAGCCTCAATTGTTTCAACTTTTGGTTCACTTATTTCCTTCATCATTAAGAAATTATTGGGGTCATTTATTTATTTATTGCATTTGTATCCCACATTTTCCCACCTATTTGCAGGCTCATTGTGGCTTACAATGTTCTGCCCTGGCTATTGCCATGGCTGAATAGAAATACAATTAGTAATAACACAAGAATAAGAGTAACATAGTGGAATAAAATGTTAGGTATAACAAGATCGGTAATGAAATAATTTAGGGTTTCTAGCGATTCTGGAGCAGCAAATGCAAAGTCATCCATTCAATTCCTATGTGTTTCCTCACATTTGCCATGCGGGAATCATTAGCACAGCTGTGTAAAAGAAGCCTTTAATAAGTTAAAAAGAAATCAATGCTTTCAAAATCTTTCTGCATTTTCGTATCTCACCATTAGCTCCTTGACTCTGAAGCTGAAGTCTCTCTGCTCACTTTTTTCACATCCACAGTTTTCTTTTTCTTTTTACTCACTTCTTTATCTTATTCCTCTACTCTTCTTCTTTTCTCATTATTTTGTTCACCCGATTTTCAATAAAGAGTAGTTACTCACCTGTAACAGGTGTTCTCCGAAGACAGCAGGCAATATATTCTCACTGATAGGTGACGTCACGTCGGCCCGGAGGACTTTCCAGCAAAGTCCATGACAAAGTCTAAAATGTCCCCCGTCGCGCGGGCGGATGCAGTGCGCATGCGCGCGTCCACTTTCCCGCCCGCCGCGCGGGCACATTCCTCAGTTAATTACAAGAATTAGAGGAATACAACTCCAAAGGGGAGGTGGGAGGGTTGTGAGAATATATTGCCTGCTGTCTTCGGAGAACACCTGTTACAGGTGAGTAACTACTCTTTCTCCAAAGACAAGCAGGCCAATATTCTCACTGATGGGGTATCCCTAGCCCCCAGGCTCACTCAACACAACAAAGAATGGTCAATTGGGTCCCGCAACGGCGAGGACAAAAAACAAAATTGACCTGAAACCAAATTCAACTAACTGAGAGTGCAGCCTGGAACAGAATAAACATGGGCCTAGGGGGGTGGAGTTGGATTCTAAACCCCAAACAGACTCTGCAGCACCGACTGCCCAAACCGACTGTCGCGTCGGCTATGCTGCTGAAGGCAGTAATGTGATGTGAATGTGTGGATCGAAGCCCACGTCGCAGCTTTGCAAATCTCTTCTATGGTGGCTGACTTTAGATGAGCCACCGACGCAGCCATGGCTCTAACATTATGAGCCGTGACATGACCGTCCAAAGTCAGCCCGGCTTGGGCGTAAGAGAAGGAAATGCAATCTGCTAGCCAATTAGAGATGGTGCGTTTTCCGACAGCAACTCCCCTCTTGTTGGGATTAAAAGAAACAAACAGATGGGCGGACTTTCTGAAGGGGCGCGTCCGCTCCACGTAACAGGCCAGTGCTCTTTTACAGTCCAAAGTGTGCAACTTGCTTTCGCCCGGGCTCAAGTGAGGAGGGGGAAAGAATGTTGGCAAGACAATTGACTGGTTCAGATGGAACTCCGACACCACCTTCGGTAGAAACTTTGGGTGGGTGCGGAGGACTACTCTGTCATGATGAAAGACAAGGAATGGTGCATGAACTACCAGGGCTTGAAGCTCACTGACCCTACGAGCTGAAGTAACAGCCACCAAGAAAATGACCTTCAAGGTCAAGTACTTCAGATGGCAGGAATCCAGTGGCTCAAAAGGAGTTGTCATCAGCTGGGTGAGAACGACATTGAGATCCCATGGCACTGGAGGAGGTTTGATAGGGGGCTTTGACAAAAACAAACCTCTCATGAAACGCATGACTAAAGGCTGTCCAGAAATCGGCAAGCCATCAACATGTGAATGGTAAGCACTGATAGCGCTAAGGTGAACCTTGACCGAGTTAGTCTTAAGACCGGACTCGGATAAATGCAGAAGGTACTCAAGCAAGGTCTGTGCAGGACAAGAGAAAGGATCTAGACCGTTACTGTCACACCAGACGGCAAACCTCCTCCATTTAAAAGAGTAACACTTATGTGTGGAATCTTTCCTGGAAGCAAACAGAACTCTGGAGACACCCTCAGAGAGACCAAAGGAGGCAACCTCTATGCTCGCAACATCCAGGCCGTGAGAGCTAGAGACCGGAGGTTGGGATGTAGAAGCGCCCCCTCGTTCTGAGTAATGAGGGTCGGAAAACAATCCAATCTCCATGGCTCTTCTGACGAAAGTTCCAGAAGAAGAGGAAACCATATCTGACGGGGCCAAAAAGGCGCTATCAGAATCATGGTTCCCTGGTCCTGCTTGAGTTTCAGGAGAGTCTTCCCCACTAAAGGGATGGGAGGATAAGCGTACAGGAGTCCTGTCCCCCAAAAAAGGAGGAAGGCATCCGACGCTAGTCTGCCGTGGGCCTGGAGTCTGGAACAGAATTGAGGAACCTTGTGAGTGTCCTGGGAAGCAAAAAGATCTATCGACGGAGTTCCCCAAACTCGAAAGATCTTTTTGGCAATAGTCATGTTCAAGGACCACTCGTGAGGCCGCATAACTCTGCTCAGTCTGTCGGCCAGACCATTGTTTACACCGGCTAGATAAGTGGCTTGGAGAAACATTCCGTTTTGATAGGCCCATAGCCACATCTGCACGGCCTCCTGGCACAGAGGACGGGATCCGGTACCCCCTTGCTTGTTGGTGTAATACATTGCCACTTGATTGTCTGTCTGAATGAGAACAATTTTGTTGGCTAGCCGATCTCTGAATGCCTTCAGAGCGTTCCAGATCGCTCGCAATTCCAGGAGGTTGATCTGGAGATGCTTCTCCTGAAGAGACCAAGCTCCTTGAGTGTGAAGCCCATCTACATGCGCTCCCCACCCGAGGAGGGATGCATCCGTCGTCAGCACTTTTTGAGGCTGAGGAATTTGGAATGGGCGTCCCAAGACCAGATTGGATCGAATGGTCCACCAACTGAGGGAATTTCGAAAATTGGTGGACAGCCGGACAACATCCTCTAGATTCCCTGTGGCTTGAAACCACTGAGAAGCTAGGGTCCATTGAGCCGATCTCATGTGTAGACGTGCCATGGGTGTCACATGAACTGTGGAGGCCATGTGGCCAAGCAATCTCAACATCTGCCGAGCTGTGACCTGCTGAGATGCTTGCACTTTGGACACCAGAGACAGAAGTCTGTCTGCCCTGGGTCCTGGGAGATAAGCACAAGCTGTCTGTGTGCACAACAGAGCTCCTATGAATTCCAATTTTTGCACAGGGACGAGATGGGACTTGGGGTAATTGATGACAAAGCCCAGCATCTCTAGCACCTGAATAGTCATCCGCATAGACTGCAAAGTTTCTTGTGGGGAGGTGTTCTTCACCAGCCAATCGTCCAGATAAGGGAACACATGCACTCCCAGTCTGCGTAGCGACGCTGCCACAACGGCCAGGCACTTTGTAAAAACCCTGGGTGCAGACGCCAAGCCAAAAGGCAAAACACAGTACTGAAAGTGCTGTGTTCCCAGCCGAAACCGAAGATACTTCCTGTGGGCTGGAAGTATCGGTATGTGATTGTAAGCATCCTTCAAGTCCAGAGAGCATAGCCAATCGTTTTTCTGAATCATGGGAAGAAGAGTGCCCAGGGAAAGCATCCTGAACTTTTCTTTGACCAGATATTTGTTCAGGGCCCTTAGGTCTAGGATGGGACGCATCCCCCCTGTTTTCTTTTCCACAAGGAAATACCTGGAATAGAATCCCAGCCCTTCCTGCCCTGGTGGTACGGGCTCGACCGCATTGGCGCTGAGAAGGGCGGAGAGTTCCTCTGCAAGTATCTGCTTGTGGTAGGAGCTGAAAGACTGAGCTCCTGGTGGGCAATTTGGAGGTTTGGAAATCAAATTGAGGGTGTACCCGCACCGGACTATTTGAAGAACCCACTGGTCGGAGGTTACGAGAGGCCACCTTTGGTGAAAAAATTTTAACCTCCCCCCGACCGGCAGATCGTTCGGCACAGGTACTTTGATTTCGGCTATGCTCTGCTGGAGCCAGTCAAAAACCCGTCCCTGGTTTTTGCTGGGGAGCTGCAGGGGGCTGCTTCGGTGCCCGCTGCTGACGAGAGCGAGCGGGCTGGGGTCGAGCCTGAACCGGCTGACGGGAATAAGGAGTGTACCTACGATTTCTAGAAGCGAAGGGAGCACTCCTCTTTCCCTTAAAAAACTTCCTAGCAGTGGAAGTGGTTGCAGAAGGCGCCCGGCGGGAGAGAGAGTCCATAGCGTTATCACGCTGGTAGAGATGATCAATCATCTCTTCAACCTTCTCTCCAAAAAGGTGATCCCCCCGGCATGGGATATCTGCTATTTTCCGCTGAGTTCTTTCCTCCAGGTTAGAGGCACGCAGCCATGAGAGCCTGCGCATCGCTATACCTTGAGCGGAAAAGCGAGATGTCACATCGCAAGTGTCAAAAATGCCCCTGGACAGGAACTTGCGACACGCCTTCTGCTGCCTGATCACTTGGCGAAAGGGTTCAGCTTTCTCCTCAGGGAGTGTATCTACTAAACTCTCAAGTTGCCTCACAGAGTTCCGTAAATGCACGCTCGTGAAGAGCTGGTAAGACTGGATTTTGGAAGCGAGCAGACCAGCCTGATACGCCTTCCTCCCAAAAGAGTCCAGAGTTGCATATTCTCGCCCCGGGGGCGCCGAGGAGAAATTTCTGGAACTCTTGGCTCTTCTGAGGGCAGAATCCACCACCGCTGAATCATGAGGCAATTGGGTCTGCATGAGACTGGGTTCCCCGTGGATCCTATATTGGGACTCAGCTTTCTTAGGGACGGTTGGACTTGAAAAAGGCTTCTCCCAGTTCCTTAGCATAAGTTCCTTAAGAGTCTCATGAAAAGGAACTGTGGCAGAAGATGAAGGTGGAGATGGATAGTCCAGAACCTCAAGCATTTTGGCTCTGGGCTCGTCCACAATTTCCACGGGGAAGGGGATGGCCTCAGACATCTCCCGAACAAAAGATGAAAAAGACAAGCTCTCGGGAGGAGATAGCTGCCTTTGTGGCGAGGGAGTGGAGTCAGATGGAATGCCTTGAGAATCCTCGCCAGAGAACTCCCCAAGCATTCCTTCATCATCCTCGGATGAGGTACCATCAGATGGGGCTAAAAGCTCAGACAGAGCCGCCCGAATCTGAGCCCGTCTCGACAAAGAGGCATGATGGCCTCTATGATGGTGCCGAGAAGTTGATGGTCCCTGAGGCTCCGGGGAAGCTTCCTGCTCCGATGTCTCGGGAGAGTCAACTTGGGAGGTCAAAGGCACCGGCACCGGAGACGGCACCGGTGAGACAGACCTCACCACAGGCTGAAAGCCTGATGCAGGAACATCCGGCATCGGCAATGTCGACACCTTCGACGCCGTCGGCACCGGTGCCTCTGAAAGCATCAACACCGGCCCCGTCGACGCCGTCGGCACCGACAACCTCGATGCCGACGGCCACTGCTGCATCATGTTCAAGAAAAAAGGGAACATGGCCTGCATACTCTCATCCACAGCTGGAGTCGGAAAAGGCTGCGGGGTCGGTTGAGGTGCCAGAGGCAAAGTCTGCTGAGGTTGGGGAGTGGGGACTCGGCTGCCAGCGACCCCACGCGTCGGAACCTCAGTAATAGAGGGAGAGCGATCCTCTCGGCACCGACGCTTCTCGGGTATCGAGTGCATCGATGACCCGGAGCTCCCGGTGCCGTGTCTCGAAGGAGATCGACGACGATGCTTCTTGGCCTTCGCCCGACGCATGTCATCGAGACTCCTCGGCACCGGAGAGGAGGACGTGGAATCCACACGTCTCCTCGGGGCCGGGTCCGACGCAGGACGGTCCCGGGGGGCCTGCACAGCAGGAGGCGCCGAGGCGGGTGGAGACCCACTCGATGCATCACTGCTCCCAGCGTGCATGGGTCTAAAGGCAGCCTGTCCCCTGTCTCCCGGTGCCGACGCCTCCTTCGACGTCGACTTCGACGACGTCGGCCTCGAAGACATCATCCTCGACGGCACCGACTTCACCGGCACCGACTTGCCCGGCGCCGGTTTGGAGGGCGCCGACTTAGACGACGTCGACGGCGCCGACGCCGAAGCACCGGGCCCAAAAATCTTCTCTCTCTGGGCGTCTCGAGAGAGCAGTGTCCGCTTCTTCATGGCGAGACACAATTTACAACTCTCCGAGCGGTGGTCCGGCCCAAGGCACTGAATACACCATGAGTGTGTATCAGTGCCAGAGATGGCCCGATGGCAGCGGGCACAAGGCTTGAAGCCGCTGGGCGTCTTCGTTGACATCTCGGGAAAAATTGTCCCTGCCAAATCAAAAGACGCGATTGTGTCTAGAAAAATAATGACACAGAAAAAGAAAAGAAAAAGACGGGAAAAAAAATACCCGACCGAGCGATTTAAATAAAATCGCAGACTAAAATAAAGGAAACTTAATAAACGAAAACAATCTAAGATAACAAAAAAAAAAGGATACTTCGCTTTTTTCTTTCTTCACCTCCGGGCACAGGAGGAACACGAAGACGAGATCGTCGAGCTCCGTGTCACCTCAGACGCGGAGAAGAAAAAACTGAGGAATGTGCCCGCGCGGCGGGCAGGAAAGTGGACGCGCGCATGCGCACTGCATCCGCCCGCGCGACGGAGGACATTTTAGACTTTGTCATGGACTTTGCTGGAAAGTCCTCCGGGCCGACGTGACGTCACCCATCAGTGAGAATATTGGCCTGCTTGTCTTTGGAGAAATATATTTTCAAATACTATCAACATACCCTTCCAATCATCTGTAATACTTACTCACTGCATTTTTAACCCTGCTATGCTCTGATCTGCCATCTTGAAAAAGAACAAAGTGACAAATTGCACCTATTTCTGAAAAGACTAGTCAGGTAAAAAGCCCGTTTCTGGAAAAATGAAACGGGCGCTAGCAAGGCTATCCCTCCATGTCTAGCAATTCTCCCACCCCCTCCCTTCCCATCCATGTCCATCCATTCTCCTCTGCCTTGCCCTCCCATCCCATCCATGTCCAGCGATTCTCCTCTGCCCTGCCATCCCCTCGCCTCCCATCTATTCACTTCTGCCCTGCCCTCCCATCCCATCCATGTCCAGCGATTCTCCTCTGCCCTGCCCTCCCCTCACCTCCCATCTATGCACGTCTGCCCTGCCTTCCCATCCCATCCATGTCCAGCAATTCTCCTCTGCCCTCCAGCATTCCGTTGCCTTCCTTCTCAGTGTCCCGCCCTCCTGTCCTCTGGCTGCCTGTCTGGGTTCGTAACATCCTGATGTCAGGTCGCCTCCAGCGTTCCCTTCCCTCTCAGTGTCCTGCCCTCCTCAGATGTCATTTTGAGGGCAGGACAGTGAGAGGGAATGGAACGCTGGAGGCGAGCTGACTTCAACAAGATGTTACGAACCCAGACAGCCAGAGAACGCTGAGGTACAAATTATTATATAGGATGAAGTATTGGGTGCAAAGATCATGAATGAAAATCTCCAGAGGCTGACGTGGAAAGAGAATGACTCTTGGGAGAGAGCTGAGAGAAATAAATAAATAAATAGAGTCCATTGTACAGGCCCACAAATAAAATGTTTGCCTAGGGTCCAACATATTATTAATTTGGCCCTCCCTGCCTGCCCATCAATTATTTTATTTATTTTCACTGCATGATTATAATAATTAAGAGTATTTTAATTTGATATTTTAATTTTTTTTGTTAATGCTAAAAGGCCGAAAAAATCTAAAGAGAGCTACATTTGTTTGGCCTTTTAGCATTAACAAAAAAAAAATTTATATTAACAACTTCAAACATAAGTAGTTCAAAGTCTAAGCCTAATCATATAAAATGAAAAGGGAGTTTACGGCTATAATACCATACAAGCTCTACATTACGTATGCAAACTGAACAGATAAAAGGATTCAATTAAAGGATTAGCAGAAATGATGCTCTTCAACCTACAGCATAACCACAACCAAAACAACTGAGGACACTAGATGCTTCAGTGTTTATTAAAAGCAGGATGTCTGATTGTATTTTCAATTTTCAGCTGATTTTTATGAGGAAAATATATGGGAACTGTCATAAAATCAAATCAGAAATTGTGATTTTAATTTCCATAATGTAAGCATCACTGCTCAGCTAGCAATAACACTAAATAATTGAAAGTTGTGCTCCAGTGACCATGTACGGTTTAGACTATATAAAGTTCTATTTTCTGAAGGCAAAAAAGGAAAAAAAAAAACAGAATTACGATTAGCTTTGCTTTTAAGCCCCTAGAAGGATTTATATTTTTCAGCCGATATCTTTCCATGTTCAGTGTAGTCTTGTTAGTGCATAAAATAGCAAGGATCAAGGACTAAATTAACTTCACAACCATGAGTGAATTTAGGTGCATTTCTTTTTAATTAACTTCCTCATCTGAAATAACTTTATTCTAACTTCTTTGGGTGCAAGGTGCTTCATGAAGGCTCAGTAATACTGATAAATTAAAAAAAAAAAGCAACAGGTAAAAGTATAAAGACAAGACTGGACTCCCAGGAACTTTGAAGTCCCAGCAAGAAAGGCTAACTATTGTCACTGATTTTAACATGGTTTAAAGAAAACTGCACTTACAAATAATCTCTGTTTTTCAGTAAATGTACTTTAACATTTTTCATTACCTTATTTTTCACACACTACTACCTAGGAAACATTAACTATGAAATACTGTGGCCGCAAAATTTGGAGTGTGAAAGCGGATTCCACCCACAGGGCAACTATGAGAACAGGAAAAATGATCCAAGAAAATAGGTGAATGAAACCGAAAAGGTCAATAGCAGAGGAAGCAAGAATGCAGCTTAGATGAAGTATTAAAAGAAGGTAGCAGAACAAGACAGTTTAGAGCAATAGACAAGTGAAAGGCTTCTGAACCCGATGTGAACGTGGAAAAGGAATCAGTAAAGGTCAGGTATGCAAAAATGGAGCAGTATCATACCTATGACAGGCAGGTAAGATGAACAGCATTTCCTCCAAAGGAAATGAAAAGGTCAAAGATGAAAGAAGATGCTGTTGTGGTCCAGCTGAAAAATATATCCAAGGATATTATTGATCGCTGAGATACTGACTTAACTAATTTTTAAAATTCTAATGAGAATGCCCGTAAAATTTGAGATTTGAATATGAAGGCAAGGCTATATTCCACTGGTTAAACTTATTCTTGGGAAACAGTTATCCAGTCAGATTTTCTGAATATTCACAATAAATATGTATGAAGTTAGTGCATGCAAATCTATCTCGTACATATTAATTGCAGGTATTCTAAAAACCTAACTGGATGGAGAAATCCCAAGGATTTGACTGTGAACCAATGCTCTAGTGAAAAGTTAAGAATGGAACAGATTTATATTTATTGAGAAAGATCAACGATAGCAAGAGGCAATTTTCAACAAGCCCTGCTAAGTGCAAGGCCCCTGGGCATTTTCACATCCACAGACACATTTCATGACCAGCACACACACAACTCAGAACAAAGATATGTTATTCACTGGGATTTATTAACCACCTTTATGAAGAGATTCAACCAAGGTGGAGATAGATATCTATAGATAAATACAAAGATAGACAGATAAAGATAGAAACACATGCAGGACCCACAGATACACACACAGGAAATGTAAAATTCTCTATCCCTTTATTTCATTTTCTTTGTTAATTCTACTATGAAAACTACTGTACTTCAGTAATCATAGTTTACTTATTGGTTGCAAGCATGGTATTTCCTGTGCAGTCGCCACAATGAGACTTTTTATTTTGATGCTAAATTTAATAGGTACATTCTGGGGAAGGTGCATCAGCTTGTTTGTCTCGTATGTCCTCGCTACCAAGAACCCTTATTAAAAGGAAAGCATCTCTGCTTTCTTGACAACAATGAAGCAACACCACAAGTGGGAATCCCACAGCTGAGGGCTGACCTATTTACGTTTTGATTTTGGACTATACAGGACAACCCAGACAGAGAATCTGAAGGAGCAGTTATTTAAATTCCTTGTAAAACTCTTTGTCCAAATGCACTGACTCTTCAAAACATACTGTTCAAACAATAGTGAAATATGAAAATATGAAGGGAAGACCATAAAGCACTTCTATCTATTTCTTTATTGGAAAGGGAACTTATATGGCAAAGAAATTTACCATGGCTCTGACCTGATGTGCTGTCACGGTACTATTAAATGTAATCCTGCAAGGATATAGCAGTGGGATATGCACTTCAGTTTGAAAACAATTTATTTTAACTATGAGAGTTCTTAATATGTCAGAATCAAAGATGAATGGCCTGGCAATGTAGCCGTTTTCATTTCATACAGTAACCTAGTGCTCTTTTACATCCAGTGCTCACCACTGTGAGTATGAGGACTTGAAAGAAAAGAAAATGTAGGAAACACAATGGAGTGATGGATATAAAAAGTTATCACATTTACTGCTGAGTTATGCTCCATCACATACAATGCATTTTTCTCAGCAAGACTTGATGATCATGCCTTTAGATTTTCAAAGTACTACTTTTATCTGTTATATTCCTATTAGGTAACTTCTTGTCAACTAATTCATGCGAGGAGACTGGTCTTCTGTCATTTCGTAAAAACTGGAAGACCTGATCATTTCTACAAACATTTCCTTGTAGTTTTGGGGTATCAATATTGAGTATGATGCCTAAAAATGAATTAAGACAAAGCCCTCATTTGCATAGAAATGGGGGAAAAAAGGGGCAACATCTTAAAGTAGCAGAACTGCAGGGCTTACAAAGTAAACAAGAGGCACTGTAGGTTAATCAGGAAAAAGGGAATCCATCATCTCTTTATACTGGTGTGTGTGAGGGGATTGTAAGCTCTTTGAGCAGGGACTGTCTTTCTTCTATGTTTGTGCAGCGCTGCGTACGCCTTGTAGCGCTATAGAAATGCTAAATAGTAGTAGTAGTAGTAGGGATAAAGGGGGTAAAGGGCGAATGAAAGAAGCTCGCATCTTGGAGATAAATGCGTGGTTGGTGCCAAACACAGGGCTTTGGTTTCGAAGACCATGGGATGATTTTCCAAGAGGCACAGAGCGGTGATGGTGTCCATCTGTCAAGGAAGGGAAGGAGTGTCTTTTTTTTTTTGTTTTGTTACACTTGTACCCCATGCTTTCCCACTCATGGCAGGCTCAATGCGGCTTACATGGGACAATGGAGGGTTAAGTGACTTGCCCAGAGTCACAAGGAGCTGCCTGTGCCTGAAGTGGGAATCAAACTCAGTTCCGCAGTTCCCCAGGACCAAAGTCCACCACCCCAACTACTAGGCCACTCCTCCACTCGAGTCTTCAGCAACAGGCTGGATAAAGTACTAAAGAGAGCTTTAAACTAAAATTGATGGATAGGGTATAAATGGCCATGAAGCCATAATTAACCCCAATGAGGATAGGTCATCTAATGCCTCTATAGAAGGGAATAAAAAAAAGTAAAATCTGGAGAGCCTTGTACATCAATGCCCGTAGTATGGGAAACAAACTTCTAGAACTTAAGGCTACAATGATGGAAGCAGACTTGGATTTAGTGGTGGTCATGGAGACGTGGTTCACAGAGGACCATGACTGGGATGTTGCTATACCTGGCTATAATCTATTCAGGAAGGACAGAGTAGGAAAAAAGGGTGGAGGTGTGGCATTATATGCTAAGAATGATATCCAAGTGACAGAACTGCAGGACATGTGGGGTAGGGAAGAAGCGCTGTGGGTTAAACTGGAAAGAGGGAAAGGAAAATGTATCTATATCGGAGTGATATACAGACCTCCCTCACTGTCGGAGGAAATGGACAGAGACTTAATTGAAGATATCCGCAAGATAGCTAGGAAAGGGGAAGTACTACTGATAGGTGACTTCAATATGCCAGATGTTGATTGGGGTGTCCCGGCTGCGGGGTCGTCTAGAAGCAGAGATCTTAGATTCCCTACAGGAAGAATTGTTCTGGCAGTGGGTATCGGAACCGATGCGGGATGGAGCTGTTCTGGACCTGGTGCTTACGAATGGAGAATACATTTCTGACGTCAAGGTGGCGGACCATTTGGCATCTAGTGATCATTGTATGGTATGGTTCAATATTAAAACAGAAGAGAGGGCTCACTCAAGATTGAAGGTCCTGGATTGCAAAGGAACTAACTTTGCCGAGATGGGGGAATTTCTCAAGGAACAGTTAGCGGGATGGGAACAGCTGAAGGATGTAGAACAGCAATGGACAAGACTGAAAGGAGCTATATTAAAGACAACTAACCTTTATGTTAGAAAATTACATAAAAGTAAGAGGAAAAGAAGGCCTCTCTGGTACTCGAATGTAGTAGCTGAAAAGATAAGGGAAAGGAGGCTTGCCTTTGCACGTTATAAGACGACTCAGAAAGATGAAGACAGGAGAGAATACCTAAATAAGCAAAGAGAATCTGGAAAAGCTATCCGGAAAGTAAAGCGGCAAATGGAGGAAAAGATAGCTAATACGGTAAACTTGAGGGACAAGACCTTTTTCAGATAAGTAAGTGACAAGAGGAAGTGCCATAATAGCATTGTGAGGCTCAAAGCTGAGGGAGAGAAATATGTGGAAGATGATAAGGATAAAGCTGAACTGCTTAACGATTATTTTAGCTCGGTGTTCACGAATGAAAGACCGTGGGTAGGGCTTCAGAAAACAAAGGCTAAAGGGGATGGAGGTATGTTAGACCAAGACCCGTTAACGGAGGACTGTGTTCGTGAGGAGCTTGCAAAACTAAAAGTAGACAGAGCGATGGGGCCTGATGGGATACACCCGAGGGTGCTTAAGGAATTCGGAGAAGTTCTGTCAGCTCTGCTGATGGACCTCTTCAATGCTTCCTTAGAAACTGGTCCCGGTGAACTGGAGAAGGGCGGATGTGGTTCCTTTGCACAAGAGTGGAAGTAAGGAAAAGGTTGGGAATTACAGACCTGTCAGTCTGACCTCGGTGGTGAGTAAGCTAATAGAAACGCTTCTAAAAAGGAGGATTTTGACATTTCTTGAACTACATGGAATGTGGGACCCAAGGCAGCATGGCTTCACTAGTGGCAGGTCGTGGCAGTCTTCGACTGGGTGACCAAACAGTTGGATGTGGGAGGGGTGCTTGATGTGGTATACTTGGATTTCCGCAAAGCCTTTGACATGATTCCGCACAGGTGACTGATACATAAATTGAGTGCCCTCGGTGCGGGACCTAGAGTAATTGATTGGGTAAAAAATTGGTTGAATGGTAGGAGACAGAGGGTGGTGGTAAATGAAGCTTGCTCTGAGGAAAAGGAGGTAGTCAGTGGAGTACCGCAGGGATCGCTCCTAGGGCCGGCTCTTTTTAACGTCTTTGTGAGCAATATTGCGTAAGAGCCGTCTGGTAAGGTTTGTCTCTTTGCGGATTATACTAAACTCTGCAACAGGGTGAACACCATGGAGGGTGTGAATGACATGAGGAAGGACCTAGCGAAGACAGAGGAATGGACCGATATTTGGCAACTAAGGTTTAATCCCAAAAAATGCAGGGTCATGCACTTGGGTTGCAAAAATCCGAGGGAACAGTACAGTATAGGGGGTGTAGTGCTTCAGTGTGCCAAGGAAGAGCAGGACTTGGGGGTGATAGTGTCTGACGACCTTAAAGCTTTCAAACAGGTAGAAAAAGCGACAGCCAAAGCCAGAAGGATGCTTGGGTGCATAAAGAGAGGCATGACCAGCAGGAAAAAGGAGGTGATAGTGTCGTTGTATAAGTCTCTGGTGAGGCCCCATTTGGAGTACTGCGTGCAGTTCTGGAGACCGTACCTACGGAAAGATATAAATAGGATGGAGTCGGTCCAGAGGGCGACTACAAAATTAGTAACTGGTCTTGAATGCAAAAATTATAGGGACAGGCTTATCAACCTCAACATGTATATACAGGGAAAGAGGAGACATGATAGAAACGTTTAATTATCTCAACGGCATTTATATACAGGAATAGAGCCTTTTTCAAATGAAGGAGAGCTCTGGAATGAAGGGGCATACAACAAATTTAAGAGGGAATAGGCTTAGGAGTAACCTAAGGAACTATTATTTCACAGAAAGGGTGGTGGAGGTGTGGAATAGCCTCCCGGTGGAGGTGGTGGAGTAGAGGACTGTTCCAGAATTTAAAAAAGGCATGGAATAAGCATGTGGGATCGCTTAGGAACAGGAAGAATTAGGAGTTACAGAGGATAGGCAGACTGGATGGGTCATGTGGCCTTTATCTGCCGTCATGTTTCTATATACAGAACACTGCCTCTCGTCCTTAAGAAGGATTCCCTCAGATAGCCAGAGCCACCTTAAGGTCATTAATCCTGCCCCAGGAGGAGGTGAGCTGGGAGGGGTGGAGTCAGAACCAGGAAGTATAAAAGGCAGGGCCAGTCTGAGGTTAGAGAGATCCAGGGAAGGAACAATTGAAGCCCCAGCATACACCACTATGACTTATGTTTTGTGACCTGGATGATGTAAGCTACTTTTGTTTCCTCTTTGAGACTTGCAAGCTTT
This sequence comes from Microcaecilia unicolor, assembly GCF_901765095.1. Lineage (NCBI taxonomy): Eukaryota > Metazoa > Chordata > Amphibia > Gymnophiona > Siphonopidae > Microcaecilia > Microcaecilia unicolor. Next base: position 132,883,568 of record NC_044031.1, on the reverse strand, counting down.
GCTCTGAAGTCTGGCTGAAGCCAGACCCTAGAACTCAGAGAAGAGCCAAGAAGGCCTTACAGACTGTGTTTGGGGCGTGGCAACTCCACAAGCCACAGACTGTGTTCTGGGCCTGCCAGCCAGACACCTGCTTAAGTCTGTGCTTCTTGAACTACAGAGGCATTTTACTTTGTGTTCCTGGCCCTGTGACATAACAGGCCTCAGAATTCAATTAAATAAACACTTGTTTTCATTTATATCCCTTTGTCTGGCTGTGTTATTTCACAGGCCCACCCTCAACCCTCACTTGGAGTATCACACTGTGATATACAAGCCACCCTCACAGGCAGAAAAATAGATGGAGATTTAACTGAAAATATTCACAAAACTGCTATGAAATGGAAACTACTATTGCTAGGTGGCTTCAATCTGATGGATATAAATTGGGACATCTTGGCTGTGGAGTCAACTAAAATAAGGAGATGCTGGAATCTACAGAAAAAAAACTTTTCTGGCTGCAGGTAAGGGAACCCAAGTGGGAAAAGCCAATAATAGATTTATTGCTTACAAATGCACATAGTATTTGTGATGTCATAATAGGTGATAATCTAGGATTCAGTGATCACCAGATGGAGAGGTTTATTACAAATTCTTGGTAGACCATAGTATGGCCAAAATAAGGCTTCACTATAGTTTACAATAAACCAAAAAGGCATTAGAGTAAAACAGAAATATGGCATATTAGAGGCAGAGAAGGAAGGGATAAAGGGGAGATAGAAGCAGCTAAAAGAGCAGAAAACAGGTTAGAACACGTATGGCTTGAGAAGGGTTTGCAATTTAGAGTATGTTTCTGATCTAAAGGCATGGTGAAGAGAGAGATGGGAAGTGTAAAAGTGAGCCAAGAAGGAGCAGAGTGTACAATTTGGGGAATAGGGAATTAGCAGGTAGCTGATATAGGCGGGTGCTGTGTGCAGATGGTCTTTGAAGACCAGTAGCAGAATCTTGAAACAGATCCGTGCTAAAACTGGAAGCCAATGTTCCAGCTGTAACAGTTTTGTGACATGATCCAACCGATATGCATGGTGAGTTATTTTTATGGCTGTGGATTGTACTAATTGACGACACAAGAGTAAGCAGTGGTAGACCAGTAAAGAGAGAGCTGTAATAATCGAGATGGAGGATGACTAGAGAAATGATCAGGAAGAGAATGAAGTTCAGAGATAAAAGATGTCAAATGGCACGGATTCTGTGAAGGGTGAAGAAAGAGACATGCAGAATGTGATCAATGTGACATCTGAACATGAGTTTGGAGTCAAAGGTGACACCAAGGATCTTAACTGTATCTTTGAAGATAGTGATTTCCAGTGGAAGGAGCTGAAAGAACTGGAGCACAGAGATTGAGGAAATGGATGAATTTGCATTTAGAGCTGTTTATAGGACGAGAAGGTTTTTCAAGGAGCCTAGCAAAAAATGGGAGATTAGAAATACGATGGAAGTTGGTAGGCATAGAGGGATCAAGATGTTGCTTCTTGAGGAGAGGGGAAATTAGCATGTCTCTAGGTAGGTGAGAGGTAGCCTTATGATAGGCAGCAGTGACTGAGAGAGAGAGGAACAACAGCAAGATCTGGTGGGGTGAACTGTTTCACCAGGTATGGTGGCCAGGACTCCAAGGAAGTGATGGAATGGTTCATAGGAGGAAAGAGCTGAGAGTAAGGGGAGATTGTCAATCGACCAGTTAGGGTGAGAGAGGTGGGAGAGGGAGATGGGGAGAGAGAGAATCAATAGATGTAAGAGGCTGAGACAGTGGGGTTCCTAGGTCGGTTGACACCCGGGGCGGATCGCCGATGCGCCCCCCCCCCCCGGGTGCATTTTTACCTGCTTGGGGGGGGGGGTGCTGCGCGCCTGTCTGCTTTGCTCGTTCCATGCTCCCTCTGACCCTGAACAGGAAGTAACCTGTTCCGGGGCAGAGGGAGCACGGAACAAGCGGCGCCGACAGGCACGTGGCACCCCACAGCAGCGTGCACCCGGGGCGGACCGCACCCACCCCCCTAGGAATGCCACTGGGCTGAGATGAACACAGATTGATGCAAGGAAGAGACCTTAGATTGCAGAGCAGATGCTAACTAATAGTCCTGGTACTTTGTTTTACATTGCTGAAGGGTAATCTGAGTGCATGTTTGTGCCCATTCGGCACTTCAAAGACGGCATTTAAGAAGGTGAAAGCGAGCAAAGAACCAGGGAACAAGCAGAAGATAAGAGGCGGGAGCTGGAACTGGAGAGGGGAGTGAAAATATGTTCAGGATTTCAGAGATTAATTAAATTTGATGACTAGACTGGAGAGAGAGGAGGCAGTGCTAAATGTGAATCAGAAATAGAGAAAAAGGGCTTGAAGGTACAGAGCGAAGTGTGAAAAGAAGAGGAAAATATAAAGGCCACACCACCATCTCAATGGGCTGAGCAAGAAATGAAGGTTAAAAAAAAGAAGCTGTTAGGTGAAGAAATGAATAACAACGATGTCTCACTTGGTTTAAGCCAAGTCTCTGTCATATACATAATGTCTTGTGTGTTTTCATGAATTAAGCCAGCCATAAGTGGCCCTGTATGTCTCATTGAGCAGGTGTTCAAGACGCCAAGCTGAATGTGTTGAGGAGTAATAGAAGGAAGGAGTGAGGAAGTTAAAGGAATGGGGATAAGGTACCAGTAATTGGGACATGGACAGTAAAGTGGAATTAGGTGTGAAAGATTACTGGAATGAACGAGGAAGTAGGGGATAGGATTTGATATACCGTATTTCTGTGGTTACAGTAAAAGCAGTTTACATATTATATACAGGTACTTACTTTGTACCTGGGAAAATGGAGGGTTAAGTGACTTGCCTAGAGTCAGAAGGAGCTGCAGTGGGAATTAAACCTGGTTCTCCTGATTCTAAGGTCACTGCACTAACCATTAGACTACTCCTCTGCTCGGTAGGGGTGTAGTTATGGGTGAGCCAGGGTGGGCATGAAGCACAGCCATTTAAGATCCACCATCCTCCCTCCCGCAGTTCCAGCACCTCCATATCTTCCTCACCCTCCCCCCTGCCGCAGTGATTGTTGCTATTGGCACTGCCTGGCAGCAACTCTACACAGTTGCGGCATCCTCCTCCAGGGCCTTCCCTCTGCCAAGCTGATGCAACTTCCTGTTTACGCAGGGTGGGACATGGCAGAGGGAAAGCCCTGGAGCAGGATGCAGCATCTGTGAATTGCTGCCAGGCAGCGCCAAGTGTTACATGCAAGCACTGTGGCAGAGATGAGAGGTGAGGAGGACAGTGGGATGCTGGCCCTGCAAGGGGAGGGGGCTGAAGAGAAGGGATAGATGCTTGACTTGTAGGGGGGGGGGGTGTAAGGAAGACACAGAGGTGCTGGACTTGCAGGGGGTAAGGAAGACATGGAGGTGCTGGACTTGTGGTGGGGGGGGGGGGTGGGAGACATGTAGGTTCTGGCCCTGGCTGAAGGGAAGGGAGGGGAGAGGGCTGAAGGGAAGGGAGAGAGGTACTGGACTTGCAAAGAGGGGGGGGGGGTTAGAGGGAAGGGAGAGAGGTGCTGGATATGCAAGGGGGTTGGAGGGAAGGGTGAGAGGTGTTGGACATGTAGGGGACTTGGAGGGAAGGGGAGAGGTGCTGGATATGCAGGGGAAGGCATGAGGAAAGGGATAGAGATGTGGACCTACAAGGGATGCTGGAGGGGAGAGAGAAGTGCTGGATATATAGGGGGGTTGGAGGGAATGGGAGAAAAAAGTGCTGGATATGCAGAGGGGTTGAAGGGAAGGGGCGAGGTGCTGGATATTCAGGGAGGTTGAAAGGAAAGGGGAGAGGTGCTAGATATGCAGGGGGGGTTGGAAGGAAAGGGGAGAGGTGCTGGATATGCAGGGGGGTTGGAAGGAAAGGGGAGAGGTGCTGGATATGCAGGGGGGTTGGAAGGAAAGGGGAGAGGTGCTGGACATGTAGAGGGGGGCTGGAGGAAAGGGAGAGAGGTGCTGGATATGCAAGGGATGGCTGAAGGGAAGGAGAGATGTGGACCTGTAAGAAGGGCTGGAGCGAAGGGAGAGAGGTGCTGGACAAGGGGATAAAGGAAGAGGGGGTCAAATGCTGAACCCCTCAGTGGGAGAAAGAGTCAAATACATAAGGGAAAGGGAAAAGAGAGGAAGAGAAGCTGGTTGGGGTGTGGTCAGAAAGGAGAGGGACACTTGTGGAAGAGGGAGAAAGGGAACATAGGCAGGTGTACAGATAAAGAGAGATGACAGGTATTAGGTGGGAGCATAGGGACAGGGACACAAATGTGAGATGCAGAGAAGGGCGACGAAAATGATAAAGGGAATGGAACGACTTCCCTATGAGGAAAGGCTGAGGTTAGGGCTCTTCAGCTTGGAGAAAAGGCGGCTGAGGGGTGATATGACAGAATTCTACAAGATAATGAGCGGAGTAGAGCAGACAGATGTGAAGCATTTGTTTACACTTTCAAACAACAACAAAACCAGGGGACACAAGATGAAGCTAGAATATGGTAGATTTAAAACAAATAGGAGAAAGTTTTTTCTTACTCAGCGTGTAGTTAGACTCTGGAACTCGTTGCCGGAGAATGTAGTGACAGCAGCTGGCCTTACGGAATTTAAAGGGGGTTTGGACAGATTCCTGAGGGAAAAGTGCATTGAACATTATTAATTTTTTTTTTTTTTTTTTTTGGGAGGGGGGGGGGGGGGGGGTTGCTGGGTTCTTGAAGCCTGGATTGGCCGCTGTCAGAGACAGGATGCTGGGCTTGATGGACCCTTGGTCTTTTCCCAGTATGGCGGTACTTATGTACTTATGCTGTATGGGGATGGCATATGGGCAAAGAGGAGCAATGCCTGACACGGAAGTGGGGGAGATGGGGGATATGGAATTGAGATACAATGCTGGACACTGGAGAGGGGGGTATATGGACACAGAAGGGAGATACAGACAAGAAGGAGAACAGGAACAAAGAAGGGAGATGCTGGGCATGGGGTGCATAGGTGCACACACAAATGATGATGGATGTGGGGATATGAATACAGGAGAGATACTGGACAAAGAAATACAGGGAAACAGATGGGAGATAGATGATGGACATTGAAAATGAAGAAATGTCAAATAGACAGGAGACCCTGGCGAGTGAGTTAAGAGATGACAGAGAGAAGCAGAAATCAGAGACTGGGACCGATATGATTTGAAAAATAAAGTGAACAAACAAAAAGAGAAAATAAAATATTTTTTGTACATGTTGTGAATTTAATGTGTCATATTTGAAATGTACGTCTTGCCAGAGTTGGTGTTAAAGATGGCTGGGGTCCAGGGCAGAAATCTAGGACAGGACCCCAAAGTCCATTAACAGGCTGCGCCTTCTTCAGCTTCCAGAAAGCTTGGGGCTCTCTTTGGCCAGGGAACCAAGCTCAATTGCCCTAGTTGCACCCTCCCTAACACCATCCCTGGCGTGTGCCGTCTTTATATTTTGCACAGGAGGAAATGCTTTTCTTTCTTGTTTCTCTGGTGGTGTATTACATGCAAAGTCTGGTTTCTTTGGGTTTCCGTTTAATTTAGGTTTCTAAAGTTTGTGGTCACTTATTCTGTATTTGGCATTTGTGTTCTGCGTGTGTGACTGAGATATTCTGTTAGCATGAAGATTCTTTTTAGCATTCTGTAGTAATTTGGCTTGTTCAGCTTTTCCAACAAATGTATTGGTATTTTAGGGCCCCACTATAATATTTAAGGCACTGCCTTTTCATAGGTAGGATCCTTGTTTTAGAAGTTAGTGCTGGCATGGTAGATTTGCTCTAGGTTCTGAGTGACTTTTTGTTTTACAGATTTTTGAAAAATTACTTTATATGTCTATTATTGGGATTACACTAGAAACCAAAATTTCTTTGTATGGTGAGTTTTAGGAGTGGAGGAGTAGCCCAGTGGTTAGTGCAGCGGACTCTGATCCTGGGGAACTGGGTTTGATTCCCACTGTAGCTCCTTGTGACTCTGGGCAAGTCACTTAACCCTCCATTGCCCCAGGTATGAGTAAATACCTGTATATACTATGTAAACCGCTTCTAATGTAGTTACAAAAAAAAAAAAAAAACCACACACACACACACACAGAAAGGCAGTATATTAAGCCCCATTCCCTTTCCCCTTTATGGGAAAATATCCTTGCTCTACTCTGTATCCATTGTTGGTGGAGGGCCATAAGATTCTCTGGGTGCGGAATGTGTTTGGCTTCAATATCATATGTGTGTGTTGGAGGACCATCGCTCTATGGGGCTGAAGAGTGCAGTCTCTTGTAGTTCCCTTAGCTGTCAATTGGCCTGCAGCCACTGAAGCCTGCACTGCTACCCTCATTGAAGTTATTGGGAGTGAAGTAGAGGTTGAGCATGCAGTGAGGTAGGGACAGCATGGGTGCATCAGGTTGCTGTTTTTTCTATTTCAAAAAGTTGGCAACTCTAGTGCCTACCCATCCAACCTGTTGGCCCACTCAAATATTGCCTTCTGGCTATGCCACTGCTACTCAGTAATGAATCAGAAATTGAAGAAGCCATTACGGTTTATTTTTTAAAAACTTAATATACCGCTTTAGTCATCGGACAAATCAAAGTGGTTAACAATAAAAACAATGTTAAGAAAATAAAAGTAGAATTCCATAAAACAAAATGAAAGCAACATTCATTCAAGACAGAAAGAAAAGAAACCATCCACACGACAGCAATTAAGGGCGTCTTTTACTAAGGCACGCTGTTTTTAGCGCACGCTAAAATTGTGGGTGTGCTAAACGTTAGAGACGCCCATAGGAATGCATTGGTGTCTCTAACGTTTATCGTGCGCCAAAAACGTGAGCATACATTAGTAAAAGACCCCCTAAGTGTTTTCTGTCACTATGTCCTCAGTCCCCTTGGTAGAAAACAACGTTTTAATTGGTAGAAAAGTCTTGCTCAAAAAAGTAAGTTTTCAGTAAAGAATGGAAAGTGGTAAGATATTTTTACAGTCAAAGACTATGTGGAAGGGAATTCCAGAGTGCAGTTGCTAGAAAATAAAATGCATTAGATCTGGTCAATTCCAATCTGGAATTTGAAGGAATAGGTAAAAGAAGTCTATTATCAGTAAGAGATCTAAGAGTACAAGAAGGGGTATATGGAATAACAAGTGAGGCCAGATTAGTAAAACAGATTTTGTGCATGAGTGTTAGTATTTTAAATTTGGACTCTTGTTTCCTGATTTCCACCTTTATCACAAAGCCTTTATAATTCACAAGATTGTCACTGGTTTTTCCACTCTGATGACTACTCACTGCTTTGGCTATAGTTAGAATCACCCCTGTTTTCTACAATCCTCCTACATCTCCATGTAACCATCATCATATTCAAACACCTGAAGGGAAATCTACTCCTTGCAAACACCAACAGGCTCATTTTCAAAAGAGAAGGACGCCCATCTTTCGAAACAAATCGGACGATGGGCGTCCTTCTCAAAGAGTCGTCCAAATCGGTATAATCAAAAGCCGATTTTGGACGTCCCCAAATGCTTTCCGTTGCAGGGACGGCCAAAGTTCATGGGGGCGTGTCAGAGGCGTAGCAAAAGCGGGACTTGGGTGTGCCTAACATAGTAACATAGTAGATGACAGCAGAAAAAGACCTGCACGGTCCATCTAGTCTGCCCAACAAGATAAACTCATATGTGCTACTTCTTGTGTATACCTTACCTTGATTTGTATCTGCCATTTTCAGGACACAGACCGTAGAAGTCTTGCCCAGAACTAGCCCCACCACCCAAACACCAGCCCCGCCTCCCAATCTCGGCTAAGCTTCTGAGGATCCATTCCTTCTGAGCAGGATTCCTTTATGTTTATCCCACGCATGCTTGAATTCCGCTACCGTTTTCATCTCCACCACCTCCCGCGGGAGGGCATTCCAAGCATCCACCACTCTCTCCGTGAAAAAATATTTCCTGACATTTTTCTTGAGTCTGCTCCCCCTTCACTCTCATATCATGTCCTCTCGTTCTACTGCCCTCCCATCTCCGGAAAAGGTTCGTTTGCGGATTAATAACTTTCAAATATTTGAACGTCTGTATCATATCACCCCTGTTTCTCCTTTCCTCCAGGGTATACATGTTCAGGTCAGCAAGTCTCTCCTCATAAGTCTTGTAACGCAAATCCCATACCATTCTCGTAGCTTTTCTTTGCACCGCTTCCATTTTTTTTTACATCCTTAGCAAGGTACGGCCTCCAGAACTGAACACAATACTCCAGGTGGGGCCTCACCAATGACTTATACAGGGGCATCAACACCTCTTTTCTTCTGCTGGTCACACCTCTCTCTATACAGCCTAACAACCTTCTAGCTACGGCCACCGCCTTGTCACACTGTTTCATCGCCTTCAGATCCTCAGATATTATCACCCCAAGATCCCTCTCCCCATCCGTACCTAGCAGACTCTCGCCGCCTAACACATACGCCTCTCTTGGATTTCTACTCCCTAAGTGCATCACTTTGCATTTCTTTGCATTGAATTTTAATTGCCAAACCTTAGACCATTCTTCTAGTTTCCGCAGATCCTTTTTCATGTTTTCCACTCCCTCCGGGGTGTCCACTGTGTTACAAATCTTAGTATCATCCGCAAATAGGCAAACTTTACCTTCTAACCCTTCGGCAATATCACTCACAAATATATTGAACAGAATCGGCCCCAGCACCGATCCCTGAGGCACTCCACTACTCACCTTTCCCTCCTCCGAGCGAACTCCATTTACCACCACCCTCTGGCGCCTGTCCGTCAACCAGTTCCTAATCCAGTTCACCACTTTGGGTCCTATCTTCAGCCCATCCAGTTTATTTAAGAGCCTCCTGTGGGGAACCACAGGAGGCTCTTAAATAAACTGGATAAGGCAGGAAGGCGCTAATTTTTAGCCTAATTTATAAAGACACAAAGGCGCAGACAGAAAAAGGCTGGGGAAACCTGCGCAATAGGCAGCTCTAAAAGAGTTCCATCTTGGTGCCACCTGTGTGGCTGATATTTTTGCTGATGGAAAAAAAATACCTTAAGTGCCACCACAATCCTGGAATCAGAGGGCTGCAAAATGCTCAACTAATCTCCGACGGCAAGAATTATCAGCCTGACCATGTATCTTGCTTAACTGAAGGATTAGAAATTTCTTCACATGATTTCATTTTTCATAAAGAAATTGCTTGCTCTGAAGTCCTGTCAAATCATAACACATTTAGTTTTATGAACCAATATAAAAGTAATTTGTAAATTAAAAAAAAAAAAAAAAAAAAAACTTAAAACGTCAATAGAAGTCATCAACATGACCATCACATGCCTTACATTAGGCTACAAAGCTGAGACTCACCAAACCATAAGCAGAAGCTCTGAAAGAGAAACTTAAATCCAATCCACAGTAAATTCACTGCTGCATTTTTAGCTTTTTTTTTCTTATATAAAAAGTCTGGGTCTATCTCTGATAGCATAGCACAGTACGCAGTCACCCAGGAAATGTCCCTCTGATTTATATATCAGGCACTCAGTTGTATTTTAATCCAGTAGTGTGGCAGCTAGGCAAAGCTATCATCAGTTATTATGCTACTGCCGCCACACAGTGGCCAATTTTCCACAATATGAAGATTAATAAAGAAAAATAAAACAGAAAAGAAAAATAAAATCTTTTTTATTTGGCCAGACAATACATTGAGGGTAATTCCATAAGTCGAAAGAAAAGTATCATGAATGGCCACAAAAATGCCTGCATTGAGGATGCAAATACTTATACCAGCTATACAGTTGGTGCAAATTCTCCCCACCTAGACAATATAGAGGGGCATAATCGAACACCTATCTCCATGGGCATCTATGTCCGAGAACGGGTACGTAAAGGGGTGGGACAGACTGTATTTAAAAAAAAAATGGCCGCCATCTTTCGTTTCGAAAATACGGTTTGTACGGACCAAAATGCCATGGATTTAGTCATTTGTGAGCTGGGCGTTTGGTTTTTTTAGCGCTAATGGAAAACAAAAACGCCCAGCTCAGAAACGTCCTAATCAAAGCCATTAGGTCATGGGAGGGGCCAGGATTCGTAGTACACTCGCCCCCCTGACATGCCAGGACACCAACTGGGCATCCTAGAGGTCAGTGTGGTGGACTTCAGAAAACGCTCCCACATGCATAGCTCCCTTACCATGGGTGCTGAGCCCCCAACCCCCCTCCCCCCAAACCCACAAATGTACAACACTACCATAGCTCTTAGGGGTGAATAGGGCACCTACATCTGGGTACAGTGGGTTTTGGAGGCCTCCCATTTACCAGCACAAGTGTTACAGGTGGGGGGGAGGGGATGGGCCTGGGTCCGCCTGCCTGAAGTGCACTGCAGTACCCACTAAAAGTGCTCCAGGGACCTGCATACATGCAGGCCTCTAGGACTTGTTGCTGCTGTATAACCTTGGCACACCAGTTGACACCTGAAGTCTAATCTCTTTGAAAAAGTCCTTTATTTGAGTAAGCACGTTTACTCACAGTTAACTGCAGATCAGAGGTTGTGCCCCACTGGCAAAGAGTCTTCCTAGTACTGAGATTAGCAGTAGGTCAGAGTTGGCAGAATGCTGTACAATGCCCTCTTTCAGCAACATTCAAGGGAAGAACTAAGTTCTGTAACATGGCTAACACATGAAAGGGATCTAAAACTGTGTTACAAACATGGCCACTACCTCATGGACTACCGGAAATAAAACAGGGCACACTCTGACCCAGTAAGCAGGGGGAAAAGCACCATGGGAGTAGAGCCTACCAACTACCAACATCGTGAGCATTTAACACAAGCTACTGGAATCACGGAGCCCAATACCCTACACCCACCACAATGCATTGCTGATGTGACTCTGCAGTGCGCATAACAGAAGGGTGTCACACTCACCCGAGAGCCACATCAGAACCAGGGAAAGGCTGTCACAGGATAGAACACATTCTGCTGTCATGGAGGTGGGTACAGCATTTGAGGCTGGCATAGAGGCTGGAAAAAAAAGTTTTTAAAGTGGGTTTTTTTTGGTGGGAGGGGGTTAGTGACCACTGGGAAAGTCAGAGGAGGTGATCCCCGATTCCCTCCGGTGGTCATCTGGTCAGTTGGGGCACTTTTTTTGGACTTGGACCTGAAAAAAATGGGTCCAAATAAAGCAGACCAAATTCTCGTCCAAAACGCCCTTCTTGTTTTGATTATCAGCTAAAGACGCCCATCTCTCCTCGGCCGATACCACGCCCCAGTCCCACCTTCGCCACGCCTCCGACATGCCCCCGTCAACTTTGTTCGTTCCTGCGACGGAGTGCAGTTGAAGACGACCAAAATCGGCTTTCAATTATACCGATTTGGTCGCACACGGGAGAAAGACGCCCATCTCCCGATTTGGGTCGAAATATGGACGTCTTTCTCTTTCGAAAATAAGCTGGAGTGTAACATAGTACGTGACGGTCCATCCAGTCTGCCCAACAAGATAAACTCATTGTATGTGATACTTTATATGTATACCTGTCCTTCATTTGTCCTTGCCAGTTTCAGGGCACAGACCGTAGAAGTCTGCCCAGCACTGGCTTTGTTTCCCCAATTACCAGTGTTGCCACCCAATCTCCCTAAGCTTCTGTGGATCCATTCCTTCTAAACAGGATTGCTTTGAGTTTATCCCATGAATTTTTGAATTCTGTTACTGTTTTCATCTCCACCACCTCCCTCGGGAGGGCATTTACAAGTATCTACCACCTTCTCTGTGAAAATATGCTTCCTGACATTATTCTTGAATCTGCCCCCTTTCAACCTCAATTAATATCTTCTAGTTCTACTGACTTCCCGTCTAAGGAAAAGGTTTGCTTGAGGATTAAAACCTTTCAAATATTTGAACATCTGTATCATATCACCCCTGTTTCTTCTTTACTCCAGGTCTCGCATTTTTTTGAGGGGGTAAGCAAACATGTGGACAATGGGGAGCCGGTTGATATTGTATATCTGGATTTTCAGAAGGCGTTTGACAAAGTGACGCACGAAAGACTCCTGAAGAAATTGCAGAGTCATGGAATCGGAGGTAGGGTATTATTATGGATTAAGAACTGGTTGAAAGATAGGATGCAGAGAGTAGGATTGCGTGGCCAGTATTCTCAGTGGAGGAGGGTAGTTAGTGGGGTCCCGCAGGGGTCTGTGCTGGGTCCGTTGCTTTTTAATGTATTTATAAATGACCTAGAGATGGGAATAACTAGTGAGGTAATTAAATTCGCCGATGACACAAAATTATTCAGGGTCGTCAAGTCGCAGGAGGAATGTGAACGATTACAGGAGGACCTTGCGAGACTGGGAGAATGGGCGTGCAAGTGGCAGATGAAGTTCAATGTTGACAAGTGCAAAGTGATGCATGTGGGTAAGAGGAACCCGAATTATAGCTACGTCTTGCAAGGTTCCGCGTTAGGAGTTACGGATCAAGAAAGGGATCTGGGTGTCGTCGTCGATGATACGCTGAAACCTTCTGCTCAGTGTGCTGCTGCGGCTAGGAAAGCGAATAGAATGTTGGGTGTTATTAGGAAGGGTATGGAGTCCAGGTGTGCGGATATTATAATGCCGTTGTATCGCTCCATGGTGCGACCGCACCTGGAGTATTGTGTTCAGTACTGGTCTCCGTATCTCAAAAAAGATATAGTAGAATTGGAAAAGGTACAGCGAAGGGCGACGAAAATGATAGTGGGGATGGGACGACTTTCCTATGAAGAGAGGCTGAGAAGGCTAGGGCTTTTCAGCTTGGAGAAGAGACGGCTGAGGGGAGATATGATAGAAGTGTATAAAATAATGAGTGGAATGGATCGGGTGGATGTGAAGCGACTGTTCACGCTATCCAAAAATACTAGGACTAGAGGGCATGAGTTGAAGCTACAGTGTGGTAAATTTAAAACGAATCGGAGAAAATTTTTCTTCACCCAACGTGTAATTAGACTCTGGAATTCGTTGCCGGAGAACGTGGTACGGGCGGTTAGCTTGACGGAGTTTAAAAAGGGGTTAGATAGATTCCTAAAGGACAAGTCCATAGACCGCTATTAAATGGACTTGGAAAAATTCCGCATTTTTAGGTATAACTTGTCTGGAATGTTTTTACGTTTGGGGAGTGTGCCAGGTGCCCTTGACCTGGATTGGCCACTGTCGGTGACAGGATGCTGGGCTAGATGGACCTTTGGTCTTTCCCAGTATGGCACTACTTATGTACTTATGTACTTATATGTTCAGGTCAATCCCATACCATTTCTGTAGTTCTTCTTTGCACTGCTTCAAGTCTTGTTACAGCTTCCAAAACTGAACACAATATTCCAAGTGGGACCTCAGTAATGACTTGTAGAGGGGCATCGATACCTCCTTTCTTCTGCTAGTTATACTCCTCTCTATGCAGCCTAGCATCCTTCTAACCACAGCCACCACCTTGTCGCATTTTTTTCTTCACCTTTAAATCCTCGGATACCATCACCCCAATGTCCCTCTCCCGAGTCGAACTTACTAATCTCTCCCATCCTATCCGGTATATCTCTTTTGGGTTTCTGAACCCCAAGTGCATCACACCCTGCACTTCTTGGCATTTCATTTTAACTTTAACAACAAACAGTACTCCTGTTCTATATAAATTACAAAATCTTTATTAGTGAAAACAAACCAGTGCATTAAAAGAATTACCAAATAGTATCCCTGCAACTCACTCACACTGCCATCCACACCAGACTTATACCCTGATCACATATGTAAATCCCACAAAGAACATTGAACATAAACCCTAAATTGCAGTTTCTTCAGTCTGTGTATCATCAGAGCACAATCTCAATAAAGATCAGTCAGTGAGCCCTAAAAAAGCACAAGGGCACACAAAACCCAGTTCTTAATAATTGTAGCAGATATTGAACATTGCTGATCTTTGTATCCAACAAGTTCTCAAGTGAAGAAAGAAAAAAGCTCCACTGCAATATAAAGCCACTGTTCTTATCCCTGTGATAAAAAAGCCACAGAGAAACACTGAGAATTGCAGAGTCACACAAATCTTCTGTGATCCTCCTGCACACAGTCAAACCTTTAAATTAAAGGCAGCCAAAGAATGCTTCAGGTAAGTGGGAGACTTCCAGGGATAGGTAAATTAAACCCACATAGTTGGTATACTCCAAAGTTCCCCAATGCGAGACCGCATTTCGTAGCTCTTCCTCAGGGGGAACCACCCCTTATCACCAATGGGACTAACGTCCAGGCAGGGAATCCCAGCCCCACCTCCAAGCTTCCTGAGGAAGAGCTATGAAATGCGGTCTCGCATTGGGGAACTTTGGACTATACCAACTATGTGGGTTTAATTTACCTATCCCTGGAAGTCTCCCACTTACCTGAAGCATTCTTTGGCTGCCTTTAATTTAAAGGTTTGACTGTGTGCAGGAGGATCACAGAAGATTTGTGTGACTCTGCAATTCCCAGTGTTTCTCTGTGGGTTTTTTTTTAAATCACAGGGATAAGAACAGTGGCTTTATATTGCAGTGGAGTTTTTTTCTTTCTTCACTTGAGAACTTGTTGGATACAAAGATCAGCAATGTTCAATATCTGCTACAATTATTAAGAACTGGGTTTTGTGTGCCCTTGTGTTTTTTTAGGGCTCACTGACTGATCTTTATTGAGATTGTGCTCTGATAATACACAGAGACTGAAGGAACTGCAATTTAGGGTTTATGTTCAATGTTCTTTGTGGGATTTACATATGTGATCAGGGTATAAGTCTGGTGTGGATGGCAGTGTGAGTGAGTTGCAGGGATACTATTTGGTAATTCTTTTAATGCATTGGTTTGTTTTCACTAATAAAGATTTTGTAATTTATATAGAACAGGAGTACTGTTTGTTGTTAATGTTTTAGGTACCTCCTATTATATATATATCCCCTATTAGGATTAAGATTTCATTTTAACTGCCAGACCCTTGACCATTCTTCTAACGGATGCAGATCCCTTCTGAAGGTTTCTACTCCTTCCATGGTATCCACTCTATTGCCTATCTTTGTATCATCCGTAAAAAGGCAAACCTTTCCTTCTAACCCTTCAGTAGCATCTCTCACAAATATGTTAAACAGAATTGGCCAGAGCACTGACCCCTGACGCACTCCACTCCACTACTCTCCTTTCCTCCGAGCAGATTCTGTTTACCACCGCCCTCTGTTGGCTGTCGGTCAACCAGTTTCCTATCCAGGTCACCACTTTGGGTCCTAAGTTCAGCCCTCTCAGCTTATTCACAAGTCTTCTGTGAGGGACAGTATCAAAGGCTTTGCTGAAATCCAAGTAGATTACATCTAGCACACATCCTTCATCCAGTTCTTTGGTCACCCAGGCAAAGAAATCAATCAGATTCATTTGGCAGGATTTTCCTTTGGTAAAGCCATGTTGCCTTGGATCCTGTAACCTGTTGGCTTCTAGAAAGTTAATTATCCTGTCTTTCAGCAGCAACTTCATTATTTTTCCTACCAATGATGTGAGACTTACCGGCCTATAATTTCCCACATTTTTCCTGTCTCCACTTTTGTGAAGAGGAATCACATCCACTCGTGTTCAATCCCACAGAACCTCTCCCATCTCTAAAGATCTATTATATAAATCTTTACGAGGTCCCGCCAGGACTTTGCTGAGCCCCCTCAGTATCCTGGGATGTATCCCACCGGCCCCAATAGCTTTGTCCACCTTCAGATTCTGATGCTGTTTATAAACACTTTCCTCCATATCCACTCCATCCCCAGATATTCCCTCAGTAGCCAACCGCAGTCATTCCCCAAGATTTTCTTCTGTGAACACTGAAGAGAAGTAATTGTTTAGCACATTCACTTTATCCTCATTACTCTCCAAATAGCCATTCTCAGTATATTTCAGTCTTGCATTTCATTCCTATCTTTTCTCCTTTCCCCAAAACATTTGAAAAAGCTCATCACCTCTCAACATCTTTAGTCATTTTTTCTTCCGCCTGAACTTTCACTAGCTGTATTTCCCTCTTTGCTTCTTTGAGTTTAATCCGATAATCTTTTCCGTGATCCTCTCGTTGGGTACTTCTGTATTTCTTGAATGAAGCTTCTTTTGCTCTTATTTTTTAAAGAACCATATAGGCTTCCTGTTTCTCTTATTTTTGTTTACTTTCCTTGTGTAAAGATCAGTTGCCGTATTTATAGCAGCTTTCATTGGACCACTGATTTTTCACTTCACCTACACCTACCTATGCCATCAGTTCCTTCTTCGGGTATTGCCCCATTTTACCAAAATCAGTATGTCTGAAATCCATTACTTTGAGTTTTGTGTGTCCACACTCCTCCTTTGCCCTTATATGAAACCATATCATGTAATGATCACTATTACATAGGTGGGCATCCAACCGGATACTGGAAACGTGTCCTCCATTTGTGAGCACTAGATCCAGCATCGACCCTTCTCTAGTGGGTTCCGTCACCATTTGTCTCAGCATGGCACTTTGACAGATGTCCACTAACTCCCTACTTCTTTCCTATTCTGCCAACGGGATGTTCCAATCCACATCAGGCAAGCTGAAATCTCCCAAAAGTAGCACCACCTTTTCATACCAAGCTTTGGAATATCTTCTACCAGATCCTTGTCCAGCTTCTCCATTTGTGCCTGAGGTCTGTAGATAACACCCATGTGGAAACAGGTTCCATCTTCTCTTTTCAGGATGATCTATAAAACTTCTTCCTTTCCCCACGTTCCTCACATTTCAGCCAATCTGATATTGTTTCTCACATACAGTGCCACTTCCTCCACCTCTTCAGCCTTCCCAGTCCTTCCTAAAAAGATTATAGCATGCTCACATCCCATTTATGGGAATCACTGAAACATGTCTAAATGAAAGCAACAACATCCAAGTTTTCCTCAAACATCAGGGCTTGCAGATCTTGAACCTTTTACTTAGCACATGGAAAGCAATGAGCACAGATGTTTGTAGTCTAAGTGATTAAACTCTGGAATTTGTTGCCAGAGAATGTAGTAAAAGCAGTTAGCTTAGCAGGGTTAAAAAAAAAAAGTTTGGATAGTTTCCAAAAAGAAAAGTCCATAAGACATTATTAAAATGGACTTGGGGAAAATCCACTGTTTATTTCTAGGATAAGCAGCATAAAATGTATTATACTGTTCTGGGATCTTGCCAGGTACTTGTAACCTGGATTGTCCACTGTTAAAAACAGGATGCTGGGCTTGATGAACCTTCAGTCTGTCCCACTATGGAAATACTTATGTACTTATGAGTTTGGGGTAGTTTTCTATATTTAGATGACCCTTCCCTCTGCCATCATGTTCATTCTGAGGGTGACTTTCTGAATTCCCTTGTTTCTTTTTGTCATCCCCTCCCTCTAGATTAAATGTCTAGAAACATAAGTACATAAGTAGTGCCATACTGGGAAAGACCAAAGGTCCATCTAGCCCAGCATCCTGTCACCGACAGTGGCCAATCCAGGTCAAGGGCACCTGGCACGCTCCCCAAACGTAAAAACATTCCAGACAAGTTATACCTAAAAATGCGGAATTTTTCCAAGTCCATTTAATAGCGGTCTATGGACTTGTCCTTTAGGAATCTATCTAACCCCTTTTTAAACTCCGTCAAGCTAACCGCCCGTACCACGTTCTCCGGCAACGAATTCCAGAGTCTAATTACACGTTGGGTGAAGAAAAATTTTCTCCGATTAGTTTTAAATTTACCACACTGTAGCTTCAACTCATGCCCTCTAGTCCTAGTATTTTTGGATAGCGTGAACAGTCGCTTCACATCCACCCGATCCATTCCACTCATTATTTTATACACTTCTATCATATCTCCCCTCAGCCGTCTCTTCTCCAAGCTGAAAAGCCCTAGCCTTCTCAGCCTCTCTTCGTAGGAAAGTCGTCCCATCCCCACTATCATTTTCGTCGCCCTTCGCTGTACCTTTTCCAATTCTACTATATCTTTTTTGAGATACGGAGACCAGTACTGAACACAATACTCCAGGTGCGGTCGCACCATGGAGCGATACAACGGCATTATAACATCCGCACACCTGGACTCCATACCCTTCCTAATAACACCCAACATTCTATTCACTTTCCTAGCCGCAGCAGCACACTGAGCAGAAGGTTTCAGCGTATCATCGACGACGACACCCAGATCCCTTTCTTGATCCGTAACTCCTAACGCGGAACCTTGCAAGACGTAGCTATAATTCGGGTTCCTCTTACCCACATGCATCACTTTGCACTTGTCAACATTGAACTTCATCTGCCACTTGCACGCCCATTCTCCCAGTCTCGCAAGGTCCTCCTGTAATCGTTCACATTCCTCCTGCGACTTGACGACCCTGAATAATTTTGTGTCATCGGCGAATTTAATTACCTCACTAGTTATTCCCATCTCTAGGTCATTTATAAATACATTAAAAAGCAACGGACCCAGCACAGACCCCTGCGGGACCCCACTAACTACCCTCCTCCACTGAGAATACTGGCCACGCAATCCTACTCTCTGCTTCCTATCTTTCAACCAGTTCTTAATCCATAATAATACCCTACCTCCGATTCCATGACTCTGCAATTTCTTCAGGAGTCTTTCGTGCGGCACTTTGTCAAACGCCTTCTGAAAATCCAGATATACAATATCAACCGGCTCCCCATTGTCCACATGTTTGCTTACCCCCTCAAAAAAATGCATTAGATTGGTGAGGCAAGACTTCCCTTCACTAAATCCGTGCTGACTTTGTCTCATCAGTCCATGTTTTTGTATATGCTCTGCAATTTTATTCTTAATAATAGCCTCCACCATCTTGCCCGGCACCGACGTCAGACTCACCGGTCTATAATTTCCCGGATCTCCTCTGGAACCCTTCTTAAAAATCGGAGTAACATTGGCTACCCTCCAGTCTTCCGGTACTACACTCGATTTTAGGGACAGATTGCATATTTCTAACAGTAGCTCCGCAAGTTCATTTTTTTAGTTCTATTAATACTCTGGGATGAATACCATCAGGTCCCGGTGATTTACTACTCTTCAGCTTGCTGAACTGACCCATTACATCCTCCAAGGTTACAGAGAATTTGTTTAGTTTCTCCGACTCCCCCGCTTCAAATATTCTTTCCGGCACCGGTGTCCCCCCCAAATCCTCCTCGGTGAAGACCGAAGCAAAGAATTCATTTAATTTCTCCGCTACGGCTTTGTCCTCCTTGATCGCCCCCTTTAACACCATTTTCGTCCAGCGGCCCAACCGACTCTTTGGCCGGTTTCCTGCTTTTAATGTATCTAAAAAAATTTTTACTATGTATTTTTGCTTCCAACGCTAATTTCTTCTCAAAGTCCTTTTTTGCCCTCCTTATCTCCGCTTTGCATTTGGCTTGGCATTCCTTATGATCTATCTGTCCCCAGGGATCTTTTTCCCTGTCACAGAAAGATGTAGCCCATCATTACAGTACAGCCTGTTATTTTTCAATGTATTACCCCATCCTCCTAGGAATTATTGAATTCCACTGTTTTACGTAGTCTTTCCTCTCCCTCGACACATGCAGGAATTAATTCAGAAAAAGCCGCAGTCTGAACCAAAGACTTCAGTCCCTCCTCAAGCGTCTGGAACACACTCTGTTTTGTAAACTCACTATTGTTGGCCAGGTCATTTCCCAGGTGGATTACAACATCAGTATTAGAATCCTTACTCTCTTCTTGGATCAAGTTCAGTATTTGGTCAGTACTTCTGGTAACTAAGTGAAAGGAATTTCACTAAGTTGGAACCCTTGAACTGTGTTCCTAAGTTAACGCCTCTGATAACGGAGTCTCCTAGCAGTAAGAATTTTCTGCTTTGCACCAATCTGTTACTGTTTAGGGGATGTTTCTTGGATTGTGCTACCTTCCTCAGCAACTTTCTAGGTTTGGGGGCATCTATCTGTGGTGTAATCAGTCTAGTTGGCT
Source organism: Microcaecilia unicolor (assembly GCF_901765095.1). Lineage (NCBI taxonomy): Eukaryota > Metazoa > Chordata > Amphibia > Gymnophiona > Siphonopidae > Microcaecilia > Microcaecilia unicolor. The sequence continues at coordinate 132,863,619 of NC_044031.1, read as the reverse complement.
TGGAGTCCTCAGATGTCAGTGGCTGCACATCACCCATGACGCATGGGCATGCTGTTGGGATGAAGAGGTAGGGGTATGCACAGGTGGTGGTTTCCCTAAGGAGGGCTTTGTGTGCCACTATCATGTAGAGTTTTGAACTGCCTCCAGCTTGGGCCTTGAGGGATGTTTCACAGGGCAACATACCTAAATTTGCATCTCACAATGCGATGTATGCAATCAATATGGGGTGTGGCCCATATGAGGCCATCCATTCGGGTGGCAATTTGTGCTCTGACAACCCTCTGTGGTCGTGTACTGTCCTCCTTGTGCACTCCTTTGTGAGGTATGTGTGTGGAGCAGGGTTTAGGGTTGTGGGCCCTCAATGCAGGGGACATGGGTTTGATTCCCACTGTGGTTCTTTCTGGTTACAATTCTATTTACCCTGCCATAGCTGCTCCAATGTGCTTTCTAGCTGTGTGCGACATGCTGGCTACTTTTTCTTAGGTCACAGGAGGGTGCTGTCCAACATAGGGGTGCAATGTCAGTGGTACTTATGTCGGGCCCTGAAGCTCTCCCTCATGCAGACAAGGCCTGGATATTCCCGCCATATCTTAAGGTAATGGAGCCTGAACACCTCAAGGTCCCTGTGTATGCATATGCCAAATCTTTTGTGGTGGAGACATGGTTCAGAGATGAACCTTCTTGGCGTCACATACTTTACTTTTGTTTGACATGTGCAATGCTCCTCACATAGCCTGTGGCAGATGGCTACAGCTGAATTTAGGGTTTTTTTTTTGGGGGGGGGGAGGGCTGAGGGGTGGGAATGCAGTACTCAGGCACAGGTGCTGTGTGAGCTGAGGTGGCCATGGGGACAGAGAATGCCATGGTGGTGGAAGTGGGGATGGGCAGTGGGGTTAAAGCAGGTGTGCCTTTGGGTGGCTTCATGGGTTTTAGTGAGCTGCAGCCAACATTCACATCAGTATGTAGGCGTGGCACAGGATTCTGTTGCAGGGTGAGAGGGGGGTCCAAATATATGCAGCCCCTCATTTCACCACTGGTTAGTAGAGGGAGCCCCATAATTACTTGTCGTTGGATATTCTGAACATTATGATTTCACCAATGTTTTGTTATTCTTTTAAGGAAAAATCAATTACATATATTGCAACAACAAAGGAACCCCACTGTATGTAACCCTGCCTATGTATGGTGATCTCACGCGAGTGGTGCTGTCATCCTGGGGGCACTGCTTCACACTCACCTTGCCAGGCAACCTCTAATGGATCTCCATGCCCTCATGGAGCTGTTATGGGGTGGGAGGGTGTTGGTGGTGCATGAGTATTTGCCTCCTGTGGCTGAAGCACAGGAGGACCAGGAGGTCTGTCTCTGGCACACTGTCGACACTGAGGAACGTTCCTCCACATGAAGGAGGTATATATCCATGTTTTGCACGTGGAGAGAATGTTCTGCTGTTGCCACGGATATTTTCTCTATGCGAGGACCAGCAATGCTGTTGTACGTTTTGCATATTGTATTTCCAATTGTCAGAGACGTTTATCTCAGAACGTCTATGACATTTGCAGTGTGTTCTCTTTCTAGACAGTATTTTTTGTGTATTTTTCAATATCAGAACACATTCATTTATTTATTCCATTATGGGCTTGCGTTTTTAAATATTTTTTGGTAAACGTTTATTTCACATTTGAACGTCATATCAAAAATGCTCCATAAAATATGTTACACCTTTCATAGAGACGGCTAAAGAATTTTTTTTTTTAATGAAAAAGTAAAACACAGCAGAGGGGCCTTCTGATGTGGCAAACACATTTGTTTGCTTTCGCAGAAAATGGGTCCATCAAACCCAATATCCTGTTAACAGTGGCCAGTCTTGGTTACAAGTACCTGTAGAGTCCCAAACAGTGTCAGGATTCCATGCTACTTAATCCCAAGGATAAGCAGTGGCTTTCCCAGGTCTGCCTTAATAATAGTTTATGGACTTTTCCTCCAGGAATTTGTCCTAGCCTTTTTTAAACCCAGCTACATTAACTGCTTTTACCACTTACTCCGGCAAAGAGTTCCAGAGCTTAACTATACGCTGAGTGAAAAAATCTTTTCTCCTATTTGTTTTAAATGTGCCACTATCTAATATGGAGTATCCCCTAGTCCTTTTACATTTTGAAAGGGCTTCATGGCATGTCTGTGCGGTACTGACTGCACATGAACAGTACTGACTGCACATGAACAGAGAAGCCTCCTAGCTCTTTCTAGCTGTAGCTAGTATATTCTTGGCCCCATCAGACATCAATCACATATGTTAACCAATCTGTCCTGGTTTTCCATGGAGAATATACTTTCCAGTGCTTCTTTGCTCTCCTTTGTCCTATGTCAGTCCACTGCAGTAACACTATCTAGTGGTCTCTGGTGACCTGGTTTCACTAGTAAGTTAGTCATATCACTAGGAGCGGAGGCTGATTCTAACTGAGATGCAAGACAAGCAGAAGGAAGCTGCCTTGTCAAATAATAGAATACACATAAATACAGCATGGGCATATTTTAACAAAGCTTTTAACAAGATATACGTCAAAGAGCTTATTGAAAGTTTAATTAAATTAAATTGCCATTACATTGTTAAGAATGCAGACCAGCCTATGCTAGCTCTTTAATCACACTACACTCAATATAGAAAAGGGCCGTATATACAAGAAAAGATTTCAACTCTGATGTACCTTTCCCTTGGCACCACCTAATACAAGTAGTTTTAAAAATATGTTCAATCAGTTAAGGACTTTTAGCAAACCCTCAGTAATTATTTATTTACTATACATTCTTTGTTTTCTTTCTGTCCCTATTTGGCACTTATATATACTACTCTGAATACCTCCAATAGGAACAGGATAATTCCTCTACTCTTCTTCCAAAAAGCTTATGTTAATGGCCTGCTACTCAGAAGATCAAAGGAGGCATTTAAAATTATGATATGAACAATACATTTTCTCTGAGAACAAATTACATTTGTCTCCACTGGGGCAAGCTCTGAAAGCTTGAACAGTTTGACAAGGCTTTGTTAGCTGAGTACTGTATACTGCTGCAAACGGTTTCAAAAGAACATGATGTAAGCAGTAATACGCTGCACCGACATCTTTTGACTTAATTCCAAAAAATCAGGAACAGAAGGGATATATCAAATGCCTCATTTTACAATGTTTTTAAGAATGGATAAAAAAAAAACCTCAGTGAATTGTTTCACACATTAAGGACCTGCTACCTTAAAAGAAAACTTACCATCACAGATCAAAAAAAATCCATAAAAATTCTAGTGCCAAAAAATATTGAAAAAAAAAAAAGCTCTTGAATGTCACACAGTGATTGTGAAATACAGAAGTAAAACGTTTACTTAACTTCTGAAGAGACAGTGAATTAAAATTACTGAGGCACCCAATCATGAAGAAAGCGAAGCTGAAGACATCCTCAAATAAGGGATTTTGTCAAGCTTATTTGAGGACACCTTCAGGCTACTCTTCCACAGAGAAAAACTCCACTTCTCACAAATGCATATATTTGACTCCGTTGAAAAAGATTCCCAGCAATATGAATATGTATTAAAGACATACATTTGTTTGAAACAATATGAAAAATGTTAACAATATTTTCCATGTTGTTCTATGCCATGTTTAACCTTAAAAGAAAAAAAAAAAAAAAACCAGGAAAAAAACCCACTAACCGGGGGGGGGGGGGGGGGGGTCCATCTGATCAATAGCTTACACTATCCTATACAATAAAACGCACCTCCAATGTTCTGAAGCCGAGAAAGTGAAGCCTTCAAGCCTTGAAGCATTCCTGCAACGTTCCGGAACTACGTGTCGTCAATTGAGGAGATGGAGCCATACAGAGCGCACGAATGCTTCAAGGCTTGAAGGCTTCACTTTCTCACACACACACACTCACTCTCTGTCTCTCACATACTCTCTCTGACACAAACACACACTCTATCTGTCTCTCTCTCTCATTCTCTCTCTCACTCATTCTCTCTCACATACACACTCCATCTCTCACCCACACACTCTCTCTCTCTCAAACATACACACACCGAGGAAAGGGACGCATGGAACTCGGAGGGAAGGGGGGGGCCAAGAACTCGGAGGGAAGAAGAGAGAGGGAGGGGAGGAGAAGAGAGAGAGGGAGAGGAGAGGGAGGGAGGGGGGCCTGCACCTCGGACGGAAGGGGGGGCATGGAACTCGGAAGGGAGGAGAGGGAGGAAGGGAAGGAGGGGGTCATGGAATTTGGAGCCCCCCCACACACACACACACTCCCTGTCTCTCACATGCACTCTCTCTCACACACACATACACTCTGTCTCTCACACACTCTCTCTCTGACACAAACACACACACACTCTGTCTCCCTCTCACTCACACACACACTCCATCTCTCATACACACTTTCTCTCTCTCTCTCTCTCTCTCAAACATACACACTCTGAGGAAAACCTTGCTAGTGCCTGTTTCATTTGTGTGAGAAATAGGCCTATTTTACTAGTTTTTTTAATATTATACCACACTGCTCAGTAATGTGCACTATGGAAGAATTGGACGCAAAGGTTCAGTATTGATGCATTTCATCCAAAATAAAAAACTCTCAAACATGGCAAACAGAATAAAATGAAAATGTTGGGCCTGAACACCCCAATTGTTTTGTTCCCTCAAAATATCTGCAAAATAAACATCTAAATCTATAATTCATAAACAACCAAGAATAGAAGCCCTATTTATAAGTCCCAAGCAAGGATCATGGTGCCCTGGGAATACTCATAGTTACAAGTGATATCATACATACCACATTAAAAAATTAAATTCCAAAACATAAGCAATTTCAGAGACTGTGTAAAACATTGTAAACTTATAAAAGCAACATTAATGTTTGCTTGCAAAGTTTTCAGTGGTAAAGTATGGCACATCATGATATCCATGCAGTGAAAAGCTCAAATACAAGTTAACAGGTAAAACTGAATATGTAAATAAATGCAAACATATTACATTATGCCAAATAACTGCCACACCATTTTTAAAAATCTTGTTGCAGAATCTTGAAAAATCTGTAGCAGGAAAAAAAAAGAATTTAAAATGTTCCATAGAATATAAAACACAAAAACTAAAGCTATTTTATAATAATAATCACTTACCAGAACCTGGAGATGTTTCATCACGGTCGTATTTTTCATGCCATTCCATGGTTCTATAATAACTAAGCATGACTTCCCAGAGAGCTTTGCAGAGGTCAGCAAGACATGGAATATAGCTGTCTGATGTAATATGCTGCACAAATACAGAAAAAAGGTCAATGAGAATGTCTACTCTTCAACTTTATTCTCTCAGTTTAAGACATTTTACTTTTTATTATAGTCCACTATAGGGGAACTAAAACAAAGGTCACATGAAAACCTTCCATACAAAAGAAAGAAAAAAAAATAAAGATTTTTCTAAGTTTTGTTGTTGTGCTTTAGTAACGAAAGCCTTTCGGTAATTTTAATGGGAAAATCATCAAAAAAGAAGTGACATCTAAATTGTTCAAAGTTATTGCAATACAGTTTTTCTCAACACAGTACCTTATTGGATTGTGATGATAATACTGTGCAGGCCACAAGTTTATAGGTTTTTTTTTCCCCTTCATATGCAATTACAGAAGTAACAGTCTCCACTATATGGGAGTAACTTTATAAGTATTATGAAAAACAGAAGAGTCCTGCTCAAGTAGGGGCCTATAAAATTGGCCTAGCATATATATAAAAATAGGAAGAGTAATTAAGGGGCCCTTTTATAAAGGTGCACCAAAAAGTGGCCTGCGATAGCTGGACCATTTCTCCACGCATCTGGAAAAAAGGTTTTATTTTGGGGGGGGGGGGGGGCGGGAAATGGGCGTGAGGCAAAATGAAAACCAGCACGCATCTATTACGGCCTGAGCCCTTAACATCACCCACTGACTTAGTGGTAAGGGCTAAAGAGTTAGCCATGCAATAACCGTCCAGCGCGCGCCAACTGTTGATTACCACTGGGAACGTCCCCACAGTAGAATATAGAAAATTATTTTCTACCGCGTGTTTTCGGTGTGTGCCAAACTTGGAATTACCGCCGAGCACATGCGCTAGCCAGGCAGTTATGCCGATTTGACGCGTAGGCCCTTACATGCCTTTGTAAAAGGGCCGCTCTGTACATAAGATGCTAATACAGTGGTTCCCAAACCTGGTCCTGGAGGCACCCCAGCCAGTCAGGTTTTCAGGATACCAACAATGAATATTCATGAGAGAGATTTGCATGTACTGCCTGCAAATCTCTCATAAACATTCATTGTGGGTATCCTGAAAACCTGACTGGCTGGGGTGCCTCCAGGACCAGGTTTGGGAACCACTGTGCTAATATTTAAAAACTGAATACGAGTAAAAATTAAAATACAGCATATAAACGTGAATGTGTGCAAACACATGTGTAAATGCTGAAAATCCACAAAAAAGTCAAATGTTGTCCGTCATGAATTCCTAGATTTTTACGCCATGTACACTCAACTTTACGCAGTGAGCACTTCTGACCCTTTAACTGTGTCGTAAAACATGGGGCAGTATTCTTTTGCTTTCTAATTGATGCAATCTGATCTAAAGTCTTTAACAATATAGAATTCCAAAGTTCAACTGCATCACTAACGTTGAACTTTTCAATATCAGTCAATTAAAGCAACCATGACTCTTTTTTTTAAAGTCAACTCCTTTATAGGGGCTATGATCCATCTGGGTATTTGGAGTACAGTGCTTTTTCTCTAAACTTTCCATAATAATAAATTTAATCAAAATTGATCTGACCAGGGTACGGCATCACTAACAAAACTAACATTCCTATCAAATGTAAAAAGACTCCTGCACAAAAATTACGTCCAAAGTATGCCCACCAACATGTGTAGTACCTCATAATTTATGATCAACCCAGAGAAGCTAAAATATCTAAAAAAAATCTCTAGCTACATCATATATAATATGACTGTGATCAACATGCAAAAGTCTCATAACAGAATTGTGTTATTGGCTCTAATTCCATGATTTGTAAGAGCTTCAATGAAAGGGAAATAATCAACATGAAGCAGACCTGGAGAAAAATAACAATAGAATATTTAAATTAGGGAATTTTACAAACAAGGGGGTCCTTTTACTAAGGCTCATTAATGATCAGCGCATGCTAAATGCCATGCAGCCCATAAGAATATAATGGGCTGCATGCCAGTTAGTGCATGCTAAATCTTCAGTAAAAGGACTCTGAAGTCTCATACCTTGAATCAATCAAGAATGCAGAGGTTTTAAAACCCATTTGTTTCCTAAAGATTACCAGCAACCCATCACCCTGCTTCCCAATCCGAAACGTATACAATGCCTTATATCCAGAAGGCTAGCCATACAAATTCTTTGCTGATCTTCTCCCTTCCTCCTCGTGCTGTTGCAGTACAGAAGTTGCTGGTCGCACACCTCCAGCTACCAATGCTGGAACTCCCTGTGCATGTTCATTTCATGCAAGAACTGAGCATGATGGGGAGTCCTGGCGTTGGTGGCTGGAAGGCACACCACTGATTTCTTCTGTACTGAAGAATCGTGAGGACAAGGTTTGACTAGCGGGGCTTTGGCATCCCTGTGTTATTTGAGATGTGAACCCTTGAGCCCAGGCCGAGGCCTAGTATAGGATTCTGGCCAAGGCCTAGGGTAGACCGAACAGGCCCTACACACCAACCCAGCCACCAAGCCCCGCACACACACAACAGCCAACAGGCACCACCAGAAAATGGGAGATAGAGCATTCAGGCAGGCCTCATGGCCGATCGGAAACCCACTTGCGCAGAGTCCAAGCAAGTGGTCCTCACGGCCGACCGGGAACCCAGTCACACTCTGGGAAGGGAAAAAGAACAAAAAGGGTTCCCCACGGAACTGGAGCACAAGCAGCGCACACAATGCTGGGTATAGACACAAAGGAAGGGGTGAGAGGCAGCAGCCTCTAAAGGTATACAAGGCTGTGCCACAGGGTGATCAAGAATACAGGAAGCCCCAGAAGGGAATACTCTAGGCTTGTACCACACAGCACTCCAGGGAAAGAGGAAGCCACTCAAGGAATACTCTAAGGAGTGCCACAAGGCACCCAAGGAAAAAGGGAAACCACTCACAGGAATACACTAGGCCAGGGGTAGGCAACTCCGGTCCTCGAGAGCCGCAGGCAGGTCAGGTTTTCAGGATATCCACAATGAATATGCAGGAGATAGATTTGCAAGCACTGCCTCCATGGTATGCAAATCTATCTCCTGCATATTCATTGTGGATATCCTGAAAACCTGACCTGCCTGCGGCTCTCGAGGACCAGAGTTGCCTACCCCTGCACTAGGCTGTGCCACACAGCAGTCAAGGGAACTAGGCTGCACCTACAGCATACAAAGATACAGGAAGCCTCACAAGGGAACACACTAGGCTGACTATACAGCACACAATGGTAAAGGGAGAACTACCTATATGAATACACAAAGCTGGCCCCACAACAGCCAAGGGAAAAAGGGAATTGCTAAAGGAATATACAGGGCAGAGCCACTTAGCAGATAAGGTAAAGGAGAGTGTAAGCAAACGGAGGAAGCTGCCTTGACACACACAGACCAGAAAAGGAACAATGCTCCCAGGAAATAGGAGACAGAGTCAGCAAAACAAAGAGAACTAAAACAAACAGGAGCAAAATACAGGGACAAGGGGAACTGCCAAATGGAGGCAGAACCACAGGAAGGAGAGCCAAAGCTCAGCACCATAAAGGGAACACAGAGAGCGAGAAAGCTAAACAACCAAAGGAACAATACAAGGCAAAAGCTTACCACAGACAGCACAACGTTAGAGAAGCAGAAAGCAGACCAGGTGTGAAGTGGGGCAATCAAGGTCCTGCTGGGGAAGCCCAGCATACACACACACACACAGAATAAACAAGCACCGAGGAGATAGGCTAAACTTTCTTTATGCATACAAGGCCAACGAGTCTTGTATTGCTAATTTAAAAGTGAGAGTAGAAGGAAGGAGGAGTGTGTGAGGTGGTGGTGGGCATGATGTGTGGAAATGTCATTTTGGCTTGCCCCCCTCCATACCACACTGAAAGGAAGGAGGAACAGAGGAGATATGATACAGGCATTTAAATACTTGAAAGGTATTAATATACAAACAAATCTTTTTAGAGACTGTAGTATTTACACTGTATATTGTCAGTGCATAACATTTTGGATTCTCTGACAAGCACAATGCAATGTGGATCTGTAAGAACTTTTTAAGGCACTGTTTTCAAAACAAATATCCTTAAGCTTTAAGTTTCTAAAATACTTATGCGAATGACTTTTTTTTTTTAATTTATCATTTTTAGAGTATAAAGTTGTGTTGGAATACATGCCATCCTGTATTGTTTGTATAGGGTAATAGTTTTGAAAGCCCATATAAATTTAAATGTTTATTTATTTATTCCATTATTTAGCCCATCCTCCTGACAGCACCCAGAACAGGTTACAGAATTACATTCATATAATATAATAAAACAGTACAACATATAACAAAATTAAATTAAAAGTAAACAATGATTCCAGCCTGACAATTTCCATTTCAACTCATCAAATTCCTAGATTAAAACAAGTAAGTTTTAACAGCCTTACAAAATCCCAAAGATTAATAGATCTCACAGAGGGAGGAACCTTGTTTCACAACCAGGTCATAAACTAAGTTTAAGCTCTGATGAGAGCACACTCTAACTGCAAGGATCTGGCAGGACTCTGAGAATGTAATGATTGTTTAAGAGTATGAATTGGCAGCTTATCAGAAACAAATCTTGGTGCCATGCCATGAAACACTTTAAACATCAACACCAGCATTTTAAAATGTAACAATTATAATTGGAAGCCAATGCAAAGAAGAAAGAATAGGTAAGACATGATCTTGTAAACCTAAATTCTTCAAAAGTCAAACAGCTGCATTTTGAACATGCTGGAATCTTTTTAAACCCTTATCAGGTAACCCCACAATACAGTGCAATAATCTATGTGTGAAATTACATAAATATTAAAGTATAGTAGAAGTCCTTTGGTCATTGGCCAATGACATTTTTAACTTATGTGGTTACCAGATTTTGTCAAAATGATCACCAAAATGAGTATAATTTTCCAGCTGTTATTGTAGACAGGGCCACTTTGGGCCTTGCATAGCAGGGGGCCATAGGTCTGTATCATATCTCTCTTGTCCCTCCTTCCTTCCAGGGTATACATATTCAGTTTATAAAGTCTGCATTGGGGGTAAAAATGTCTTTAAACACATGTGTAATTACACTGTACACTGACATTAGCGCAGCTGCATCAAGGTATCTGTGTTTTCCAGCTGTCTCCAAGAGCCCTCTTTCTTCTTAGTGTCTCTCATAGTGTCTCCTGGCTATGGTGTTAGAAGCTGAAAGAGTTCTCAAACTCAGCTTTCCGTGCCTCTGGCACACATACAGTTATTGCTTAGTTGAATAGCTGTCTCTAAGAGCCCTATCTTGATCTGGGGATGATTTCTGTAGATAGATAGATCAATAGATAGATAGATACTGTAGATAGACAGATTTTTTTTGAACTCCAGCAAAGTAATTTCAGAAGCAAGCACTTTTCTAGTTATTTATGACTCTCTTCCTCAATGCAAGAAAGAATATAGTGCTATCCTGTGTTATTGTTCTTTTACTTTCTTAGTAAGGTTTTGTTGACATAATCAGTCATAGGCTTTGGGGAATAGGTGGCGGGGACAGATTTGTTTAGCTCCTTGTCAAAAAGTGTCAAGATGGCTGGTGATATACCTTATGCTTCTGCATTTTCCTCCTCCCAAAGTGGCTCCGTTGTTTGCCCTTCCCCCTCCCAACAGGCAGTTTGAGTCCAAAACTAGTAAAACTAATGTGGATGCAGTTTAAACCGGATCCTCCCCCATTTATTTCTTTACATATATACAAATCAAAAATGCCTTAATCCTACGTTTTACCATTCAGCTGATAAAAAAGCACACCCTTACTACTGATTTACAGTTAAATCCCACTAAATTCCTTTTAAAATTGTCCTCTTTTTATGGTCCTGTACAGGCATGCTGCATAATATAGATATGTTGCACCATTTAAAATTCATACCAGAGTACTCCAGCAACTTGCATCATCCCTATATGCCACAATACAGAACTATAAATTTTTCCCCATACCACATCAGAAAATGCACATAGTAGAGATAATTAATGTCTGTCAAGTTCATCCACCTCAAGAATAATCACAAAGCATGCTGGTATACTGTTTTGATATAAGGTGTTCGATAAATCAAAATAATTAAATTAGACATGGATAGCTCTAAACTCCCTTTACATATGCACTAGCAAAAAACCTTTCCTTTTATTCCTGTTTCTAGACTACCTTCAAATTTTAGCACATGGTAGTTTACGAAGTTCTCCTAGGTACAATAAATCTCTTCCCTAAAGAGCTTAGAATCTAGGTGGGTACCTGAGACAATAAGGGGCTGGCCCAAGGTTAACATATAACATAGTAAATGACTGATGAACATCAGTGGGACAAAGCAAAGTTTGAATCTTGATTTTCCTCATTCACAGCTAAAGGGGCAATTCACTTGGCATTCAAAATGAATGCAATCCACTACATATAATTATACAGCACATTCAGACCCCGATGCTCAAAAGCAAATGCAGGCGCAAGAGGCCATTAGCACCTGACTAGCACCTACATTTGCTACCGCCAAATGCTCAGAGCCAACGAGTGCGCCAAACAAGAGCGCTCCTCCTGCAGCAGACCTTACGCCAGCTGAGAGCTGGCATTAGGGTTGGGCCGAGCAGGGGAGGAATAGGGAGCCTGACCTATCAAACCTAAACCCTGATAGTCCAGTGGATCCCAGATCCCCCACCCCCCCCCCCCAAATACGCTGGTGCTCCAATGGACCCCAGACCCCCCCCCCCCCCCCCCCCCCCCCAAGGATATAGGGGCCTGGTGATCAGGTGGACCCCAAACTCCCTACTCCCCACCGAAAATAAATAAAACTATGGTGGTCCAGTGGAACCCCTGGCCATGTCCCCTTCCATCCCGAAGACTAGCCCTAGTGGCCTAGCAGTGGCTCCCCCAACCCCCTCCTACTTTGACAGAGGAGGGACAGACTCCTAGTCCCTCCTCCTGCCAGGTGCACCATCAAAATGGTGGCATTCTGTCCTGCCCAGTGCATCCTGGGATTCACCGAGTGGGGCTTAACTACCATATTGAGGTGGAGTGGAAGAGTGTGGGGAACTGGGTTCAATTCCCTCTGCAGCTCCATGTGACCCTGGGCAAATCATTTAGCCCTCTATTGCCCCAGATACAACATACTACTTAGTTTGTGATCCCATTAGGAACAGCACCAGTACCTGAAATGAAAATATAAACTGTTTAGGCCTAAGTGGTATATAAATACTTAAATAAAATGAAATAAGAGAAGCCCCACCCAGTGCATTCCAGGATGCACCAGGCAGGGCAGGGTGCTGCCATTTTGATGGCGCACCTGGCAGGAGGGGGACTAGGACTCCTTCTCTCCTCCTTCGCCAAGGTAGGAGAGGGTTGGGGGAGGGGGCCTACTAATAGGACACCAGGGCTAGTTTTCGGAATGGGGGAGTATGGACAGAGGTCCCCACTGGGTCACCACGGTTTTGTCTTTTTTTTTTGGGGGGGGGGGGGGGTTCTGGGGTCCACTGGACCACCAGGGTTTGAGTGTTTGGGGGGGTGGGGATCTTGGGGGTCTTCTGGACTACCAGGTTTGACAGGTCAGGGCTTTTCTTTCTGAATTGTACCTGAGCATACACTCAAGAGCTGTGCTTAACACACAGCTCTTGAGCACATGCCCAGGTAAAATTCTCCCACAGAACTTAAAACAGCTCCCTAATGCTCAGCGCTGACATTGTGCCTAACTTGCATGTCATTAGCGCTGATCATTAGGGAGCTGTGTCACTGCTGTTGTGGCGGTATTTTTCCAGCGCTGTATTGAACAGCAAGGGAGTTTTGAGCATCAGAGTCAGATAGCTTCATCCCTTACACAGACTAATGCAAATATTAAAACTCTACACTGTTCAGTTTACTGTGGTATAGGTTCTGTAGTCATAATGATGATTGAGATCACTAAGGGGGAATATATTTCTTCTCTCCTGGATAAGAGTATACCAGGAGGAATAATACTGGAGTTCATATGCAAGGGGACAATGTTGCTTTTTGCATCTCTATATGTATACTTAATATATTCATCTTAGGCCATGACAATGGTGTGTTTACATATATTGGACTGTAAGTTAGGATATCATGGTAGTGCTGTTTACCCATGATTCTTCCATTTTGTATGGTTCTCATCTTGTTTTGGATGTTGAATAAAGATTTTGAAACCATTAAAATGGTTACATAAAACAAGAAAAAATTGTTCTTCCATTTAAATATGAGAAAACGAAGCTGAAGTTTCACAAACTATGATATTTCATTGAAACTTTTGCTGAGCTCTAGCATTCCAGTAAATGGAAGTATGACTTAGTTACCACCTACCATGCACAGATCCTTGTACTGTAGCTTCTGGAACCTGGTATCTGTGTTTCCTGCACACAGCTCCACGTACCCCAGGACTACTTGAAACACTGTATTATGAATGGCCTGCGTGAAGTGCATATGCAATTGATCCATTGCAGTCTAATTAAAAAAAAAGAAAAGGTAAAAATAAATGTATACATTAAATTTAAACTGGTACTTATTCCACTAGAACAACCACAAATAGACATTCTGAATCAATTTTACTAATATTATAATGGCCTCAATTCTTCAGATACTCATGCGACATCAGATTCTGTTTCCAAATTCTGTGATTATCCTGTACTATCCTCAGTACAAAGAAAAATTCTAGATGCTCCTATTTCAACTGAGGGAATATTGGCAGCTATTAAAAATTTATCACACAGGAATTCTATCATTAAAAAAAAACACTTTCACCTCAATTAAAGTATTCAATAAATATCTACATAAAGGTTGTGCTAGTTGTTCTTTTGTGGAAGCAAAAATAGTCATGACCCCAGCCTTGTAAAAAAAAAAATTATAGGCTTATATCCTTAATTAATGTTGATTGAAACCTATGTAAAAATACTGGCCAACAGGATAAAGAAAGTCCTCCCAAACACTGTACACAAGAGACCAAATTGTACTCATGGTTGATCAGTCCTCTCTTAACACCACTTATTTGTTCTGTAAAATTCTTTCCCAATATGACCACTTAGAAGACCCTATGTTAGTCTTAGAAGCAGAAAAGGCATTTGACAGGAGTTTTACTTATTTCAAGACTTAGGATGGGCTAAGTTCAGACACTTATTCACTGCTATGGTAAGACAGGCCCATATTATGGTTAACGAACTCCAGTCAAATTTATTTTATTTTTTTTATAAAGAGGCACAAAAGCAAGGCTGCTCTTTGTCCCCATTGCTACTTAACATTGCATTAGAGCCATTAGCCATTGCTATTTGGCAAGATGTTGAAATTAAGGGCTACCATACATCTACAATTAATTGTAAGATCTCAATATATGTGGATGATATCACGGCATTTATAACAGTACCCTCAATTCCTTGGTTGCTCTGACTTATTACAGGTTTTTCCACAATATCAGGTTATAAAACTAATTGAGATAAAACAGAAGCTTACTCTCCACAACAACATTTGTTTACTGTGCTTGGGACAGAACATCTGTGATGGCAAGAGATGGGTTCTTAGGCTTAAATATACAACATTGGAAACAACCATGACATCTTTGTTTTGGACAGCCTGGCACCAGGTCCTGAGGAGAGGGTAAAAGACACTTTCCTTAAAGCTAGCTGTTATCTGATGCAGCAAGAGATTGCTGCTATCAGCTGACTCCAAGCCGGCCACATGATGAAGCCTCATTAATCTGTGACATCACCTTCCTGCTTATTCTTGCCCTGCTGCGAAGAGTTCACCTTCTGCCTGAGTTCCTGATCATGGATCATCATCAGTTCCTGACTACTGCAACTCCAGAGGTCGTGAGTGTTATCATCTTCTCAGGTTTAATTGCTCCACAGTGCCTGGTAGTGCTTGGAGATTAAGTATTCTAAATGGGGCCTCAGAGACATATATAAGGCACTATCACCACTTTTTTCCTGCTGGTCACCCATCTCCTTATGCAGCCAAGCATCCTTCTGGCTTTGACGGTCGCTTTATCTACCGGTTTGGAGACCTTAAGATCATCAGACAGAATCATCCCCAAGTCCCACTCTTCTTTTGTACACAGAATCAGTTCACCCCCCTATATTGTACTGCTCCCCTGGATTCTTATATCCCAAGTGTATGACCCTGCGTTTCTTAGCATTAAATCTTAGTTGCCATTTATTGGACCATTCTTCAAACTTCACTAGATCCTTCCTCTTGCCATCCACACCCTCCGCACTTACCAGACAGCCCTTCCGCAATATGACACACAAAATTGTTAAAAAGAGACGGTCCGAGGACCGACCCCTGTGGTACACCACTGATAGCATCCCTTTCCTCAGAGCAAGCTCCATTTATCTCTACCCTCTGTCTCCTTCCATTTAACCAATTTTTAACCCAGTTAGTCACTTTAGGTCCCACACTGAGGGCACTCAGTTTATTTATCAGTCGCCTGTCTGGAACCATGTCAAAGGCTTTGCTAAAATCCAAGTACATCTAGCACCCCTTCCAAGTCCAACTGTTTAGTCACTGAAGCAAACAAATCAATCAGGTTTGTCTGACATGACCTGCCTCGGGTCCAGCAGTCCATTCATTTCGAGAAACCTCACAATCCTCCACTTTAGAAGTGTTTCCACTATTTTTTTTTGTTACATTTGTACCCCGCGCTTTCCCACTCATGGCAGGCTCAATGCGGCTTACATGGGGCAATGGAGGGCTAAGTGACTTGCCCAGAGTCACAAGGAGCTGCCTGTGCCTGAAGTGGGAATCAAACTTAGTTCCTCAGTTCCCCAAGACCAAAGTCCACCACCCTAACCACTAGGCCACTCCACTCACTAGTTTACTCACCACCGAGGTCAGACTGACAGGTCTATAATTTCCTTGTTACTTCTGCTCTTGTGCAGAGGGACCGTATCCGCCCTTCTTCAGTCCTCTGGGAAAACTCTAGACTCTAAGGAAGCATTGAAGATGTCAGAGAGCACAGCCGCCAGAACCTCTCTGAGTTCCTTGAGCACACTTGGATGTATCCCATCAGGCCCCATTGCTTAATCTACTTTTAGTTTAGCTAGCACCTCATGAACAGTCTTCTGAGGATTGGTCCTGGTCTACCATGCATCCATCCCCATTTGCATTTGTTTTCTGCAGTCCTAACTCCAGCCTTTCATCCGTTAATACAGAACAGAAATAATCAGAGGCAGCAGAAAGCCTTTTTGTTTGGGGGGGGGGGGGGGGAGAAGCTCCTCCCCCACCCCTGCCTATGCTCCACCCATGCTCCGCCTCCAGCATCTCTCCTTACCTAATATCTCGTAGTCACCCCTTCCCACTGCATCCAGCATCCTTCCCTACCTTTGAACCCCCCACCACAGTAAAAAAAATATGTAGGCAAATATTAAACTGAGCTCCCAAAAAGCCACAGTGCAAATATAAAGATAGCAGATGCAAATTTCAGTTACTATACTATAGGTTAACACAAATAAAACAAAAAATTGAAAATATGATACCATTTTATTGGACTAAATACATTTTTCAGTTAGCTTTCAGAGGCCAAAACCTCTTTCCTCAGGTCAGGATGGTATGCTACTGTTATGGTATTCTGTTCTGACATGAGAAAAGAGGGTCTGGTATCCAAACATTAGTCAAAAATGTAGTAAAATTAGTCCAATAAAGATATCACTTTATTTCCAATTTCTGTATTTATTAACACAGCTACCACACTACTTTATCCTAAACTAAAAACAAAATTTATTTTTTCCTACCTTTATCGTCCGGCCGTTTACTTTTTCTAATTGTGTTGGTCCCAGTCTCTTGTTTCTTCTTTCCTCAATCTCTTCTTAACTCTCGCCAACGTCTGCCCCCCCCCTTCCCCCTTTCCATCATCCGATATTGACTGGATAAATGTTAACATCGGTGCATGCTAGAGAGGTGAAATTCCTTGATGGAATCAAGGTCTGCTTTATGAATCAAGAGGAGGAACAATTCTAGACCTACCCTGTTTCCCCCAAAATAAGACAGTGTCTTATATTAATTTTTGCTCCCAAAGATGTGCTAGGTCTTATTTTCAGGGGATGTCTTATTTTTCATGAAGAAGAATTCACATTTATTGTTGAACAAAAAAAAATGAATATTTATTATATACTGTACAGTAGTTGTCATCACAAACCAGCATAACCAGATAAACTGTGAATCCTATCAAGAATTTCTTGTTACTACCATTATTTCCATGTACAACAATCTATGGTACATTTACCAATCCCGATATTATGAACACAAAGCAAGATTTATTCAATGATAATCATACCCCTTTGGCGGGAAGCGATGAGGAAGGGTTGTGCTCGTTTTTCGTCTTTTCTTTTGGGAGGGAGGGTCTCTGTGCACTGACTTGGCTCTGGATAATGCGGGGCGAGGGGGAGTTCAGCTCTCTCCACCCCTACCCCGCTCTGCAGGCCTCCAAGCTTTCCAGCTCCACTGGCACGCAGCATCAGCTACGGTGTGTAAGAGCTGCCTTTAGCCTGCCCCGGAAGCTTTCTCTGTACAGCTTCCCGTGTAGGCGGACGTTGTACAGAGGAGGCTTCCGGGGCTAGCCAAAGGCAGCGCTCATGTCGCTGATGCACGCTGCTGGAGGTCTGGAAGTTTAAAGGCCTGCAGAGCGGACGGGCGGCGAGGAGGGAGAGCGATACATCGCAGTGATCGCACAGTAGTTGGAGGGACGCCGGAACGGAACCGTCATGGCAGGAGCATCAACACCGAAGGATGTTGGGTGGGTGGGCCTGCTCTTCCGCCAAACTTGAAAGCTGTAAAAGATGAAGGAGGAAGACAGGCCAGAGAAGGGAGTGGGTCTGCAGCAAAAATAGGCGTGTTTTGTCCAGGTAAGCGGTGAGGGTAAGCATGGCAGGCGGTGCCCTCCAGAGGTCGGCACCCCCCTGCGGTGCTTACCCCGCTTACCGTGTTGGCACGGCCCTGCCCTGCCCATCGGGGCCAAACAAAAACTTTGCTAGGTCTTACTTTCTGGGGAGGCCTTATATTTAGCAATTCAGCAAAACCTCTACTAGGTCTTATTTTCAGGGGATGTCTTATTTTCGGGGAAACAGGGTATTACTTAATGAAGCGAATGATCTGGTGCAGGAGGTAATGGTGCTTGGTCTTCTTGATAACACTGATCATAAAATGATAAGATCCGATACAAGCTCTAGAGTAAGTAAACACAGGAAATCCAATAACTTAGCATTTAACTTTCAAAAATGAGACTATGATAAAATGAGAAAAACGGTGGGGAAAAAAAAAAAACAAAAAAAAACTTAGAGAGCAGCTGTGAAGGTCAAAAATTTACATCAGGCATGGATGGTGTTCAAAAATACCATCCTGGAAGCCCAGGCCAAATATATTCTGTCTATTAAAAAAGGAGGAAGGAAGACCAAATGACAACAGGCATTAGTTAAAAAGTGAGGTGAAGGAAGCTATTGAAGCTAAAAGAAAATCCATCAGAATATGGAAGAAGGATCTGACTGAAAATAATAGGAAACTAAACAAAGAATGACAAATCAAATGCAAAGCGCTGATACGGAAGGCAAAGAGAGACTTTGAAAAGAAGATTGCGTTGGAGGCAAAAATACATAGTAAAAGCTTTTTTAGGTATATTAAAAGCAAGAAGCCAGCAAAAGAATCGGTTGGACCGCTAGATGACCGAGGGGTAAAATGGTCACTCAGGGAAGATAAGGCCATAGCGGAGAGATTAAATGAACTCTTTGCTTCGGTCTTCACCAAGGAAGATGTGGGAGAGATACCGGTGCCAGAAATGGTATTCAATGCTAACGAGTCGGAGAAACCAGTCAAATCTCTGTAAACCTGGAAGATGTAATGGGCCAATTTAACAAATTGAAGCATAGCAAACCGCCAGGACCGGATGGTATACATCCCAGGGTATTGATAGAATTGAAAAATGAACTTGCAGAACTATTGTTAGTAATATGTAATTTATCTTTAAAATCAAGCACAGAACTGGAAGATTGGAGGGTGGCCAATGTAACGCCGATTTTTAAAAAACGTTCCAGAGGTGATCCGGGAAATTACAGACCGTTGAGCCTGACATTGGTGTCAGGCAAAATGGTAGAGACTATTATAAAGAACAAAATTACAGAGCATATTCAAAAGCATGGATTAATGAGACAAAACAAACATGGATTACTGAAGGTAAATCTTGCATCATCAATCTACTACATTTCTTTGAAGGGGTGAATGAACATGCGGATAAAGGTGAGCCGGTCGATATTGTGTATTGGATTTTCAAAAGGCATTTGACAAAGTACCTCATGAAAGACTCCAGAGGAAACTGGAAAGTCATGGGATAGGAGGTAGTGTTAAGGGATAGAAAACGGAGAGTAGGGTTAAATGGTCAGCGGAGAAGGGTAGATAGTGGGATTCCACAGGGGTCTGTGTTGGGATTGCTGCTTTTTAACATATTTATAAATGATCTAGATATGGAAATAACTAGTGAGGTAATTAAATTTGCTGACAACACAAAGTTATTCAAAGTTGTTAAATCGCAAGAGGATTGTGAAAAATTGCAAGACGACCTTACGAGACAGGGAGATTAAAAATCATCCATTTGGATGCCCAATGTGAGCAAGTGCAAAGTGATGCACGTGGGAAAGAGGAACCCGAACTATAGCTACGTGATGCAAGGTTCCACATTAGGAGTCACCGAACAAGAAAAGGATCTAGGAGTCATTGCTGACGATACTTTGAAACCCTCTGCTCAATGTGCTGTGGCGGCAAAGAAAGCAAATAGAATATTAGGTAATATTAGGAAGGAATGGAAAATTAAAAACGAGGATATTATAATGCCTTTGTAGCGCTCCATTGTACAAACCCCACATTTCCTACCTTGCCTCCTCTGTGTCTCACCTCCTCCTCTGTACTTCGCCCCCTTCCCCCACACCTACCATTCAAACCCCCCTATCTTGACTTCTGTCTCTCATTGTTGCTCTTGTTTGTCCACTCCTATTTTGTCACTGTGCTTTGTGTTGCTGCTGTTTGTGTGAGAACTGTGTTCTGGTGCTGGGGAGACCATTTATGCAGAAAATGATCATAACAAGATAGAACAGTGGTTATGGAGTCAGCACCAGCAACAAATCCCTGAAGAAGGTAGGGGAGAGTGAATATTGTGAGACGATCACTGAGTAAATGGGAGTTGCCAATGACTATGAATCTTACAATGAGTACTGCATGCATGGCTTCTGGAACACAACTATATTTAGATGCTAAAATTTCTTGCCTAATGGTAACATTTTCTTTAAATTTATGAACTCACCTGTGTTTTGCCCAATAGTCGGTATGCCTGCTGGACTTTAGTATAATGGCTGACATCAAAATTCTTGCAGATTTTGGAGAGGGCTACATCTAATTGTTCCTTTAAATAGAAAATAATTGAAAATGAATAAAGTTGCCCATGTAAGCAGTTTCCTACAATACTTGGACAGTTTTACTTCCACATCCATAATTAAGCATTTTATTAAACTTACCATGAGAATAGAGCAACTGTAATTAATCTCAAACACTGTATAGTACATAGTTTTTTGCAAGAATAAGCAAAACAGAAAAGGATACCATTCAGGTCACTAGTTTTAGATGCTTTCATAATACAGAAGAAATATCAATCAAGCAATTTTGAATAGTACTCAGCGAGGGAGAGAGCAGTGAACCCTGAGGGACACCATAAAAAGAATGCCATAATGCCAAAATACTACTTCAGAACTCTACCATGGACACCCAGTTCACTCATTCTGTATAACAGTGAAGGGTGATCCACTGCATCAAAATGCAGCAGATATATCAAATTGTAAAAGCACAAGTTGTTTCCCTTAACAATAACCTAATTTCTTACATTCCAATAATAAAGATTCTGTACTGTACAAGACCTGAACCCACATTGCGTTGAATGCAAAGCATTTGAGGAGACAAGAAAATCAGTAAGCTGAAGATTAACCAGAAATCAAAGAAGTTTAGCAAACCATGAAATACTGGCAACGGACCTATAATTTTCAACTTTAGAGGAGTCTGCCCCTGCTGATTTTAGGATGGGAGCTAATACAAAATGAGACAGGTCACCTGTATAGATACCTTTGACAAGCACCACATTTACAAAACAGGTTATCCAACAAATTAGATTTGACAAAATACTTTTTAGCACATAAAATGGACAAATTTCCAGAGAGCAAGATTTTTTTAGAGACTCTTCTGGGCAATGGATTCTGCTTCAACAGGCAGAAATTGACTCTAAATTCTGTGCCCTTGTAATGTCATTACAATTGTTAACTGTATTTACATCTACACTGGAGGAGATGAAGACATGGAAGTAAAAGAAAGTCTAATATTATTTACTTTAGTTTGAAAGTAGTCTGCCAGCTTGTCCACCCTAGGTTGTAAAATGGCTGACGTAGACAAATCTGAATCTGTAGACGTCAGTGTAGTAAATATTTTAGAGAGACATTTAGAAGAGTTATCCACCTCATCAATTAGTTGCTCAAAATAATTCTTGCATTAAGTAACACAGATTTGTATTGCTTAATCTCCTGTTTCCAACCTGCGTACATATCTTGGTTCTTAGATTTCTTCCAGTTTCTTTCTAATTTTCTACACTGTTTCTTCAGAGTCAGCAGAGTTTCAGTAAACCATGGATTTGGATTTAGTTTAGTTCTAACCTTACTCATCTTAACTGGAGCAATTTCATCTAAGGCCTCCACTATCATACTATTCCAAGACTGTAATATCTCAACTGAATTACTTCCATCAGGTAACATACTCTTGATTCTTTGCCAAATCAACTCAGAATCAATCTTCCTACGCTTACTAGTATACTAACTGTAGAGCCAGAATAAACTAATTTCTTAGAAAGCCTCATAAAAAAAAAAAGAAAGAAAAGTGATGCTGGCTCCCAAATCTGATGACCAACCAAAGGAAGTTGACCCTCTGCTCAATGTGCAGTGGCAGCTAAGAAAGCAAATAGAATGTTAGGACTTATTAGGAAAGGAATGGAAAACAAATATGAGAAGGTTCTAATGCTCTTGCATCGCTCCATAGTGCGACCGTACCTCAAATGCTGTGTGCAATTCTGGTCACATCTCAAAAAAGACACAGCGGAATTAGAAAAGGTTCAGACAAAGGCGATGAAAATGATGATGGGGATGGGATGACTTCCCTATGAGAAAAGGCTAAAGTGGCTAAGACTCTTCAGCATGGAGAAGAGGTGGCTGAGGGGAGATATGATACAGGTCTATAAAATACTGAGTGGAGGAGAACAGGTAGATGTGAATCGCTTATTTACTCTTTCCAAAAATACTAAGACTAGGGGGCACGCAATGAAACTACCAAGTAGTAAATTTAAAACAAACCAGAGAAAATACTTCTTCACTCAATGTGTAATTCAACTCTGGAATTCACTGCTAGGGAATGTGGTAAAAGCAGTTAATTTAGCAGGGTTTTAAAAAAAAGTCATGTTAGAGCCCAAATATCACAGTAAAATCTCTCACCACCCGTGAGCATCAGGCTGGCAGATCAGAGTCTTCCTGGGCTTCTGGGCTCCCCTCCCCCATCGGCTTATGCACCCACCCCAATTCCCCTATCACAAAGGTAGCCCTCCCCACCCTATGGGGTATCTTGGTATCATTGGTGATCCAGGAGGGTCTGGGGTGCCTTTGGTTTGGAGTAATGCCCTTTTGCTCCTGCCCAGTCATGTGCCTTCAAAATGGCGCCCCCTAGCCAGTTTCACACGACAACCACAAGCGGGTCATATTTCCATATAACAATACCTGCGGGGACCCTGATCTGCCAGCCCAATGCTCCCAGGCCCCGAGAATAATGCTGCCTGTGAGGTGGCTCACACATTATTCTCTTATCCCAGGATTCAACAATCTAGGGTACCAGAATCCCAAAGGTTGGCAAGTTGATATTTACTTATTTTCCTCACTGCAGCTCCTTGTACTTCTAAGTAATGGAGGATTAAGTGATTTGCCTAGAGTTATAAGATGATGCAGTTGGGGGGAAAAATAAATAAATAGCATACCTATAATTATGATTAAAATTTTAATCGAAATGCGGCCCTAAAAAAATAAATAAATAAGCATGTGTTGTGGTAAACTGTGTGTTGCAGTAAAATAATACAAGATTTTGCAATGTAATGCACATTAAGAGGCAAATATCATGCATTATTCCCTTCATGCACATTAGTAATTACCCCACAAGTTGTATCTAAGGCAACAGAGTGAAGTTAGTTACCCACGGTCAGTGGGAGAAGCAGGTAAATCTGGGCTTCTCTGGTTCTCAGCCTGTCACCCCTGCCATAGGCTACTCTTCTACTCAGCTGAAAGTTCAGCTAAAAATAAGTAGCTAAAATCAGTTACTTATTTTTGTTGCTCAGCAGCTCCTTACAACTTGATCCCAAGTAGTTAAATGAAAATTCAAGAAAAACAAACATCCCAGCTAATTTTAAATCCTATTCTCCAGTCATCTGAATTCTTTCAGACTTTCAGTGTTATCAATCTCCACAACACACTTTGCTTCTTTAGAATCATCATGTTTGACCTGTCTGCTTCACTGAGTTGATAGTTATGCTAAGGCACCTAAAATGTTGAGATCATTCTGAGGAATCATTTTTATTTCAAGCAATTTCTGTAATTTTATTCCCTTTCACTCAGTTATTAATTTCAGTACAGAGTTCTAGCAGCTGCATTCTTCCAGGAGAAAAATGGAATCTTTGTAGACTATAATACCTTTTACTGAATCAATAAAAACAATGTTACAGATAAACTTTCAAGAAGTTTGATATGAAGAAGTTAAAAGTGAATGATTAGGAAACAGAGCCTATTTTGAGGATGTAACTCTACAGCAAATTCTGCAAACTAAAAACAAATAAATAAAAAGTATGTTGTTTTCCAAAATACACTGGAGTTTTATCATGGCTTTAATATAATTTAATTTTGCATTTTACACTGCTTCTTCCCATTACCTGATTTGAGGTAGTTTACAATGTTTGTAACATTTACAATAAATAAAGTATAAAATGAGTAACATACTGTAAAATACTACATCCCCTCCCCCCTCCATATATTCTCAGAACTTAAAACAACTACAACTTAGTGCAAAATTATTTGAGCTTCTGTTAAAAAAAATGAATTGTTTTAACTTCAATAGGCTTACAATTCCCTAATGACAGTAGGCCAGTTGCATGACTTGAAATACAGATAACCGTTCTCCTTCCAGGGTTCCCTTGGCTACCGATCATGTCTCATCTATCACTGGCAACTTAGTTTGTGCCTCTCTAAATGACTCATTTTCCATTTGGGATCTCTTGGAATCCCCAAGATTTTCCTCCCCATTCACTCCAGCAAGCTAAGGATTCTGGGGTATCCCAAGTAGCCTCCTCTGCACCAGGTTTCCTGTCTACTGCAGCCCCTAGATTCTGGATACAGCCTAACTTCTCTAGCCGATGTTGGTGCTAAGGTTTAGGCACTTCCGGTTCTCTACATATAGGTAGGGGTCCTCTAGTGGGAAGATTTTGGGGAAGGATTCTTCCTGCAACTTTTCTGGTACAGTGGTTAGTTGTGTCCGGACAGACTCAAACTCAGCCCATGACAAAAGGGTAGGGAAGCCAAGGTAAAACGCCAACTTCGAACTGGGCTTGCCACACCGGGGTTTTGAATGAGACTTGAGCGGTTGGGTATTACCTCTGGTTTCCATGCACACAAAATAAAGTCACTGTCCACTCATAATTCACTTCAAGTCTGGTTATTATCCCCTCCAAATCAGTCTGTTCACATTTCTGGAATTCACCAATACCTGGAAGGGTCTCCAATCCAGCTAAATCTTAAGCACAACGTTCTTTTCCCCAGGAGGGAAAGACTCCATGAAATTACAGTAATGTGGAGTCACTTGACTCACATCCATTCCATCTCCCCCCCCCCCCCTCCCTTAGCAGTCTCTTGCAAAATGTCCTTCTACTCCACATTTGAAACAAGTGAGGAGGTCCAGTTCCCTCAGCCAAGCTGACATGGGATGTTGGGTTCTTGGCGAGTATGGTCCTTATCGCTCCATCCTTTCCTTCTGGTTTTCTGGGCTCAAGGATGACTTCCTTTCCTTGGCATTTTTGGCAACCTCGAATACTTTGGTATCGGAGGTAAAGTTCTCAATTGGTTTAAGGGGTTCCTAACCACACGCTCATATCAAGTCACAGCAAATTCGATTACATCAGCCACATGGATACCTGAATGCGGAGTTCCAAAGGGATCCCCCCTCTCACCAATCATATTCAACCTAATGATGACACCCTTAGCCAAACTATTATCGATGCAAAACCTCAACCCATACATATACGCTGACGATGTAATGATCTTCATTCCATTCAAACAAGACCTAAGCGAAATTTCCAACAACATCAACCAAAGTTTACATATTATGCATTCTTGGGCAGATGCATTTCAGCTGAAACTAAATGCGGAAAAAACCCAATGCCTAGTACTCACCTCGCAACATAACAAAGACAAATTTACCACCATCAACACACCTAAACTAAATCTACCAATCTCGGATACCCTAAAGATTCTTGGAGTCACCATTGATCGGCATCTAACACTTGAGAATCATGCGAAAAACACAACCAAAAAGATGTTTCACGCAATGTGGAAACTAAAAAGAGTAAGACCATTTTTTCCAAGGACCATCTTCCGCAATTTGGTACAATCACTGGTACTCAGTTATGTGGACTATTGCAACTCGCTCTACGCAGACTGTAAAGAACAAATACTCAAAAAACTCCAAACAGCCCAGAACACAGCGGCCAGACTAATATTCGGAAAACCAAAATATGAAAGCACAAAGCCCCTACGAGAGAAACTGCACTGGCTCCCACTCAAAGAACAAATCACGTTCAAAGTATGCACCCTTGTTCATAAAATTATCCATGGAGATGCCCCAGCCTACATGTCAGACCTAATAGACCTGCCACCCAGGAATGCAAAAAAATCTTCTCGAACATTCTTTAATCTTCATTTCCCCAACTGCAAAGGTCTGAAATACAAATTAACACACACCTCCACCTTTTCTTACACGAGCACGCAACTCTGGAACGTGCTACCACGCTATTTGAAAGCGACCTATGAACTGACCAATTTCCGTAAACTACTAAAGACTCATTTCTTTGAAAAGATATACCACAAAGAATAAAATATGTAAAATCTCCAAATACACCTAGAAACGTCGTAATGTGTCTATTGTTTTACAGTGTCTCTGCTACACCATGATCTTGTATTTCTAATGTCTGAGAATGTCTTCTGTAAAACCACTATCTTGTATTCATAATGTCTGTCAATGTCTTCTGTAATACCACTATCTTGTACTTCATGACCATGTAACCCAAATCCTTCTGTAAAACCAAATGTATATCCTTTTCTATTTCAAGTAACCATGATATATTGTAAGCCACATTGAGCCTGCAAAGAGGTGGGAAAACGTGGGATACAAATACAATAAATAAACCATCTTTCCCTTCACTCTTCCTGGACTCAAGGGCAATTTCCTTTCCTTGAAAGGTTCAGGTTTGGTGGAAACCTTCTGCCACTTCCAAAGTACTCTTTAGTTTCAATTTGGGATATTGGCATATCCACTGCCTCTAAGGCAGAGGCTGCCCATCTAAGAACTCTTCGAGGAGAACAATCTTGACTTTCCTTACAGTTGTAGCAACTTCTAAGCAACCTCCTTAACATAGAAACATAGTAGATAACAGCAGTCCATCCAGTTTGCTCAACAAGATAAACTCAAAGTATAAGGTATGATGTGATACTACATATGTATACTTGATCTTGATTTATCCTTGCCATTTTCAAGTCACAAACTGTAGAAGTCTGCACAGCTCTAGCCTTATTCTCCAGCTACTGAAGCTAAATCTGTCCAGCTATGATCATGGCACAGACTGTAGAAGTCTGCCCAGCTATGGCTTTGCTTCCCAATTACTGGTGTTGCGATCTAATAACCGCTAAGCTTGTTTGGTTCCATGTCTTCTATACAGGATTCCTTTGTGTTAACTCAGTAGAAAAATCTTCACAGGCTGTCTTTTGCATGGAGAGCAAATTCTCTAAATTTTGCCAATAATTTTCCTCAGTACACCCCACCCTACCAAAATGGCGGCCATTTCCGCATATGTGGCCCTGCCATCTAGATTAGCAGGTTTCCTAAATAGGTAGTCCATGCTGCCTCTGGCCGGCCAGCCATTTGAGCAGTTCTTTCAAGGATCACTAAAAAAAATCTGGGCCATCTTCAGGGGTCATCATGGCTAACACGAGAACTGGAGGATGTGTCTGCAACCTAGGACCCTGAAGCATCTGTTACTTGAGCCAGGGAGCTTTGTAGCAACTCCAAAGTCTTCTGGAAAGCTCGAGGTCATACTGAACGTGCACAATTCGCTGCAGCTGTTGCTATCCTTCTGCTAGGGCCTGAAATAGCCTTTCCCGGATTAGCCTACAATATTTCGAGCCCTAGTGAACACTGTAATTAAAGAGGAGAAAAACATGCCTGTTCAGCTCTGACTACACTCCTTCTGGTCCCTGTACAGGGCAGGGCTACTTTCTTAAGCCCCAATTGCTGGTCTGGTGCTATTATCAGGCCCAGAGCTCTGGGGATAATGAATTTGGCTTCTTTCAAATGGAGGAACCCAGATCCTACCACCAGAACCATATGTAGCAGAATGAGCAAGGGTTGGACTTGGAGCCTTAACAGACATAACCACTCGTTCGAAAGAAGGTTAAAGCCTGTTCCTTTGACAGGCTTGAGAAATGAGAACAAAAGCAGGCAGTCTTTTGGAGTCAAGAATAATCTCCCTGTAGCCTATTCCTGATAGGGCACAGTGTGTACCAATCTTTTTTCTTCAAGATAAATCAAAGCCAGGCCTGGCCTTGTCTCCAAGATTAAAGTTTCCACAAGGTTCCAAGATAAAACCTGGCCTACCTGAATTAAGATTCTGCTTCTTACACATACGTGATGAAGGCATATCCTAGATGGCTGCTCTTGTCTTCCCTGGGCCTCCCTGGCTTAGCTGTGCTTGGGGATTTTATCCTGCCTGGAGCACACCCTCCCTGCTCTGTATTGTGGGATTTCATGCGGTTCTGTGAGAAAGTGTTAAGGAGGACTGGTAACGTCCTATACACTACCTCACAAGGCCCATCATCCTGGCACAAATCACTGTATAATTTATTGGCCTGCTTGCAGAGAATGACTGAGCTGTATAAGAGTATCCTTCTTCTAGTAATACTGAGTTCAGTATTAACCTTACATGTATACTGTTTCACATGCCAATGAGATATTTAATATATTAGCTTCTAACATTAATAAAGCAGCATTACTGGCAGAAATCATGGCCTCTTAAAAGGCTTTTGGTATCTTTGGGAATTAGATGGACAAACCTTAGGCTTTGAAATCACCATCCACAGACTGTATGTATTTATTTATTTAAATATGTATGTATTTACTTTTTAGCATTCAACTCTGTTATTCATTAACTAGACAGCACCGGTATTCAGTAGTATTCAGTTAAAAAACATTAAACCTGGATGGAAAAATACCTTTACTATAATTAACAAAGGGGCCCTTTTACTAAAGGGTTGCTAAGCGGCAACCTGGAATTATCGCCAGCCCAACACGGGTGCTGGCAGTAGTTCCACCCCCAGCAAGCACCATTTCCAGCGCTAGCAGAAATATTGAAAAAACATTTCCACAGGGGGTTACCCGGCGATATTCGGGCACTGTCAAGCTCTATTGGGTTAGCAAGGAGCACTTACTGCCACCTCAACGGGCCACATAGCAAGTGCAAATTTACCAAATGGCCATATCGTTTATGGCTATTTCACCCACTGCGGTAAAAGGGGCCCTGGTGTATGGCAAAAACAGCCACTGCCGCTAGCGCAGGACCACTTTTACTGCAGCTTAGTAAAAGGGCCCCCAAGTAAGTTATCTACTTAACTTTAATCTGGTATAGTCATCAGGCATCAGGCAAATTTAACTGGTTATGTTATTCAAACATCTGGTAAAAGTTATATGTCCCTTGTACATGTAAGTGCACAGAAAAGGGGAACTCATGCGAGTTTAGTGCACTATGTGCTATTCTATAAAATAGTGGCTAAGCGGAATAGCACAAAACTGTAGAGGGGTATACACAGGGATAGAGCATGGGAGGGGCATGGGCGTGTCCCCAACTTATAGAATACTATAAGTTATGAGCATTGCATGGTGCACTAAGCTGAGCCCATTTGAAGTTGCCATTGACCTGGTACAAAAGTTCATACCTAAATTTAGGTGCACCAATCCACCTAAATTCTATAAGGAAAATGGGGTGACCAGACCGGTTATAGAATAGGCATTCCCTGTGCAGTTCTAAGGTGCCTATAAGGAGGCACTATATTATAGAATTGCCCCCTACTGATTTCCCATCGCTGAATATCAGCTCCAAAATTTTGTTTGATCAGTCAAATAAAGAACAAATTCCAAATGTATATGGCTCTGAAACAAATCTTAGAGGCCCTTTTACTAAGCTGTGGTAGGTTTACTGCAGGCCTACTGTGCACAAAAAGAGCACTACCACAGGATGCAGTGAGAGTCTTCTGCTCAGAGTGCGCTAATCCCACACTGGTATACCTGTGGGGCGGAGAGTAGGCATGCCTGCACTAACCGGGTAGCATGGGCACATTACCGTGAGTTACCCAATTAGCGCAGGAGTAGTGTGGGAGCCCTTACCACCACCTGAATCGCAGCACCGGCCACTTTCTAGAAATGCCTTATTAAAAGGACCCCTTAAAGAGATAGATACTGTGTATACTTTGAGTTTTAATGAAATCTGTGTAATAATTATAAATGATGAATCTCAGTCAGTCACCAAAAGACATTAAAAGTCACAAAGTATATTGTGTGAACATACATACACTTCAAAAGTACAGTAATAGATTTTACCTCTATTTGTTCCAAAGTGTCTTGCAGCTTTGAGTTCAATTCACTGTAATTGAAATGATAAATTACTGGTTAGTTCAGCCAGTTTCTTTAGATTTCAAAGCCTATATTGAACTAAAGAAGCTTATTCTAGGGAATAATAAAGACAAATTTAGAGGAGCATTTTTGATGTTTTGCAAAAAAAAGTCCAAAAACTCCAGGGCCAAACATGGTCATTTTGAACCAGAAAAACATCTTTTTGGTTCAAAAATCACCCTATTTTAGACATTTTTGCGCTCAGTGTGTCTTTCTTTAAGGGCCACCTAAAAATAAATTCAAGGGAAGAATGCACAAGAACAAGCCATTGGGACGTCTGAGGGGCCAGCAATCTTACTAGACTGGCCACAAAGGCAGTGGGGCAGCCTAGGGGGCACTGCAGTGAACTTTGCATAGAGGGTCCCAGGTAAACATCACAATATAATCCCCTTAAATTGTATGGTGAGCCCTCCAGGAATAGCAGAAAATGTACTGTATCCAACTGTACAGAACTACAACAGTCCTTATGCCTGCAGGTATTACCCTATATGTAAGTTTAGTATGTATTTTGTAGGTTTTGGGGTGCTCACACTTTCCACCACAAGTGTATTAGGTAGCGTGGGATATGGGCCTGGGTCCCCTTCTCTACAGTCCACTCCATTGACCACTAGGCCACTCTAGAGACCTGCTTGCTGCTCTAAGAGGAATGTCCATTACATCTACAGATATCAGAGCCTGGTATGTACTGTCACTTTCACCTATTAAGGAAGTGGTAGGGGGTCAATGATCACTCGTGGATTAAGGAGAAGTCATGCCTTTATCCCTCCAGTGGTCATCTGGTCAGTTTGGGCAACTTTTTTTGGCACTTAGTTATTATTGAAACAGGTCTAACCAAAAATGTCCTATTTTTTACCCTGGATGTTTTTACAATGTTCCATTATTGCAGGAAAACGTCCAAAACGTAAGCCCGCTCAAAACACACCTCCAACATGCCCCTTGAGATTTAGAAAAATGTCTTAAAAATTAGTTTTGAAAATAGCAATTTGGATATTTTTGCGGAAAAAAAAAACATCCAACTGTCACTTTTTTGCTGTTTTTTGGATGTTTTTCTGTTTTGAAAATGAACCCCTTAGTGTATTCAGTATCTATATAGAAGCCCAAATTCTAGCTGGCCAGAGCTGCAGATGTGATTAATAGCCTATAATGCTTCTTGTTTTCTTTGCTGCCCTTGTCTGTCAACTATAAAACAAACCAACACAGAACTGGCAGTTAAAGATGGATAAATTCTCTACAGGTTAAGAAACAAAAATAAAACACAACTTGTACACCTTATCAAGAATCTGACTACAAAGCAAACCCGGGGGGGAGGGGGGGAGCTAACTTCATTAACATATCTATAAATATATGAAACCCCATATGATGAACCTAAAAAAAATTTCTAGGAAACCCACAACACACATTCTTTTCCATAACTAAACACCTTTAAAAACAGGATTTCTAGTTATTCTTTTAACAAATACTTTAACAGAATCAGAACCTCAGGGCTGGATTTAGTTTGCAAAGGAAAGGAGAAACATGATTTGAACCGAGAGATCTCTTCCTCAACGCCAGTTCTGCAACCCTCCCCCTTGCACTCCCCACCTACCTCCCTATCCTTACCCCCACTCTTCTTGCTCTACCTAAGTAGTACTTCTCACATGCCATCTTTGGTGCCCTCAAATTACAGACCCACTTCTCTGCCCCTTCTTGCCCAAACTAATATACAAAAAATATAAAGTTAAACAGTTACAGTTCATTTATAGCCTGCCGTTTCCCATAAATATAGTTCACAACGGATTACAGTAAGATTCTAGAGTACAATAGTCTAGGAAGTTACATAATATAAATGCAAAAAATACTTTAACCTTAAAACAATATAACATAATACTAATAATAAAGACAGAAAGCAACTAGGAATCAAATTATTTCTTTGTCACATAGATCTGAAACTGTAGTGTCTTCAGACCTTTCTTAAATGTGGTATAATTGGTAATATTTCTTAAATATTTTTTAAATTATAAAACACATCTTCAAAACGTAATTAAAAAGTAAATACATAAAATATGTAGGGGCTCATTTTGGAAAAATAAAGATGTGGGGTTATGTGCAACTTTCTATGATTCCAATGCATCTCAGTGAACCAACAAAAAAATCAAGAAACCAGAGTATCTTTTTTTCATCCAATTACTGAATGCATTATTTGATCCACACAGACAATTCTCTTCAACTCCTACGTCTTTCCATTTCAGTCAGAACCAGGCTGAGATCTGGCACCATAAATGTCTCTTCCAGTTCTGCCATGAGAAGGCTGGTATATTTTGGTTCCATTCTTTGCCTATAGCAGTGCCCATGATTTATACACTGTGTCTGAGAAAGAAAGGGAACACTTACATCAGTGGTTCCCAAACTGTTTCGGCTCGCGGCACCCTTAATGTCTGAGCAATATTTCATGCCCCCCCCCCCCCCCATCACACAGGTCTCAACCCCCCCCCCCCCCCATCGGCCACTTCATGTCCAATATTTCTCCCTCACTCCCTTATGTACCATCTCCCTCCCCCCACCCCAACCCATGCCCCATTGTAATCCATTTTTTTACCTTGTTTCTGGGGAGAGAAGGATGAAGAAGAGCCCGGACCCGAGCACAGGAGGGAGGCAACATAATGTCCTGTAGCCCCATCCTCCCTCCCTGTCATCATTTTGAAAACAGGGATCATTCAGTTTTTACAGCATCTTGCAGTAACTGTCAATAATAGTAATAATTTTATTTATAATAGTACATTTGGGTTTTCGGTTATTTGGAAAAATGTTGGAGGTCCCATTTTTTTCTAGACACCATGTAGATAGATGTCTTTATTGAAGTGGAAGCAGTTGTAGATTAGGATGAATGTCAATTTTGTAATTGCCTCCAGTGTGAATTGGTGCTTCAGGACAGATGCTTTTCGGAATCTGCAAAATGCAGTTATGCCATCTGCATCAGGAATGTTGCTGTATAGTGATTTACATCAATTGTGACCTGGAGAGTGCCAGGTGGTAGCTGGTTGGTGTTTTTTTTTTTTTTTTTTTTACATTTGTTCAGGAAGTCTATTGTGTCTTGAATGAAGCTGTGTGTCTTGGGTACTAGGGGTTTAAAGATTCCCTTTATAAGTGCCAATACTAGGTTTCTGGATCTTAGGTAGAATATAGAAGATGCCCAAAAAAGGCATTTTCATAAATGTGGCTGTACTTGTTTTGGAAATGTCTTGAAAAGATTTTTATCTGCTTTAGATTAAATGGCATTTCAGTTTGAATAGGAGCAGGGAGGATAAAGGAAAGTCTTTGTACTTTCTGAAACAAGGCATGCATATATTGCACCATGCTGGTGAGAAGTAATCCGAAAACATAACTCCTTGGAACTTCTTTCCTAAGTGATCTAAGAACTTGATGTGGCATTTTTTAATATTCTCTAGTGTGTCTGGGGTTTTTTCATGGCTGAATCAGCTACCAAAGAAGTATGTGAAATCTGTGTTTTCTTGAATCATTAAAGGGTCCTTTTACAAAGCTGTGGTAAAAAGTGGCCTGCAGTAGTGTGAGCGTGTATTTTAGGCTCACACTGGGCCATTTTTTACCACGGCTAGGGAAAAAGGCTATTTTTTTAATGGGCCAGGAAATAGGACTGAGCTAATATTAAAATTAGCATGCGCCTATTTACAGCCTAAGCTCATACCGCCACCCATTGACCTAGCACAGTGATTCCCAAACCCTGTCCTAGAGGCACCCCAGCCAGTCAGGTTTTCAGGACATCCACAATGAATATTCATAAGAGAGATTTGAATGTAGTGGAGGCATACAGATCTCTCTCACATGCCAAAATCGGAATTGCATGCTACCCTGGTGGTAGTGCCGACTGGGCATGCGCTACCCGTGCATTAGTCCTCCTGTGCCTTTGAAAAAGGGCCCCCAAGTGCATTGAACTTAGTATTTAAGGTCTAGCTTCTTAGATACTGGTTGGAGCCTGCAACATGGACATTTGTTCACCACTGAGCAAACTATTAATGAGAGCTACCACTTAGGACTTGGAAGCATTTATGAATGTTAAAAGTTCAAAGTAAACATCCTAAGTCTTGCTTCCTGCTGAAACAAGAACGGAACCAATCAATATTCGTTATACAGTTTTGGGACAAAACATGTATTCAAAAGAGGATAAGTTTTTCATAGGTAGAAGAGAATTCCTGTGGAGAAGTTCTCCCCTCCAGTGGAGGAGACTTCTAGCATGCAGTCAAGATCTGTAGAGTCTTCTAAGAAAACACGGATTTCACATACTTCTGTGGTAGCTGATTCGGGGAGGGGGGGGGGGGGAAGAAATCACCTGCTAGGGTCACTAAAATTGAGGTTGATTTGGTGACTTTTAACCACAGACTGAGTTGTTCAAACATTGGTGAAGCAGTGATCAACTAACCAGGTGGTGACAACACAAAAGAGTGTCTGTGCCAGCTCTGTGCTGGAACTATTTCTTTGGATTTTGTTCACACCTTTTTCAGTAGTAGCTTAAGGTGAATTACATAAGGACCAGGAGTAGGCATTTAATGCAATATTAATGCGATTAATTTCTAAAAATTGCAACTATTTTTTAAATTTGTAATCATGAACACAATTTTAATTATGATTAAAAATTTTAATCATGAGCAAAAAAGTTTTACCTCCTTTCTGTTGCCCAGCATTGCTTTCTCTCCCCTGCCTATCCTATTTCACCTTGGCATAGCATAGCAGAGGGAAGGCATTGGTGTCAACTGCAAGTAGCATATGGGAATCACTGCTAGAGACCATATGAAGAGCCAGATAAAACATAAGTGCAGGGAAGGGAGGGGGGGTCAGCAGCAGGAGAGGAGAAAAAATGGGTGTCTGTGTGTCAGGGGTAACAGGTATAATAACAGAAGGGAATATACTTGGGTGTATATATAGAGGAAGGATACAGCAAGAGTGGAGAAAGGTAGGCACCTATAAGGAGGGGAGGGGGAGCTATGTGCTGTGGGGAAAAAAGTGTCTGTATGCAATTTTTCATTCTATGAGCAGGTTTAAAGAATTTTCATGCAGTTACCGCCCAGTTAACGTGAGAGACCTTACCGCTAAGTCAATGGGTAGCGGTAAAATCTCAGGCCCAAAATGGACGCGCACAAATTTTTATTTTGCTGAATGTCCATTTTCTGCCAAAAAAAAAGGCCTTTTTTGCAGCCACGCTGAAAAATGGACCTGCACACGTCCAATACAAGTGTCTACAACAGTGCAGGCTATTTTTCGGCACACCTTAGTAAAAGGACTCCTGTTTGCCACACTAGGTCAGACCGAAGGTCCATCAAGCCCAGTATCTTGTTTCCAACAGTGGCCAACCCAGGTCACAATTACCTGGCAAAATTCCAAAATAGTACACTTTATGTTGCTTATTCTAGAAATAAGCAGTGGATTTTTCCCAACGCCATATTAATAATGGCTTATGGACTTTTCTTTTAGGAAGTTATCTCCCGCTAACTGCTTTTACAACATTCTCTGGCAATGAATTCCAGAATTTAATTACACGTTGAGTGAAGAAATATTTTCTCAGATTTGTATTAAAATTACTACTTTGCAGCCTCATTGCATGCCCCCTACTCCTAGCATTTTTGGAAAGAGTAAACAAGCAATTCACGTCAACCCGTTCCACTCCACGCCACATTTTATAGACCTTTATCATATCTCCCCTCAGCCATTTTTTCTCCAAGCTGAACAGCCCTAGCCACTTTAGCTTTCCTCATAGGATGCTTTCCCATCCTCTTTATAATTTTTGTCACACTTCTCTGTACCTTTTCTAATTACACTATATCTTTTTTGAGATGCGGTGACCAGAACTGCATATAGTACTCGAGGTGCAGTCGCACCATGGAATGATATAAAGGCATTACAACATCCTCATTTTTGGTTTCCATTCCTTTCCTAATAATACCTAACATTTTATTTGCTTTCTTAGCCAGCACTACACACTGAGCAGAGGGTTTCAATGTATCAACAACGATGACACTTAGATCCTTTTCCTGATTGATGACTCCTAATAGGGAACCTTGTATCATGTAGCTATATTTCGGGTTCCTCTTTCCCACATGCATCACTTTGCACTTGCTCACATTAAACGTCATTTGCCATTTGGATGCCCAGTCTCCCAGTCTTGTAAGGTCATCTTAAAATTTTTCACAATTCTCTTGCGATTTAACAACTTTGAATAACTTTGTGTCGTCAACAAATTTAATTACCACACTAGTTATTCCCATACCTAGATCATTTATAAATATGTTAAAAAGCAGCAGTCCTAGTACAGACCCCTGTGGGATCCCACTATCTAACCTTCTCTATTGGGAATACTGACCATTTAGCCCTACTCTCTGTTTTCTATATTTTAACCAGTTTTGAATTCATGGTAGAACACTACCTCCTATCCCATGACTTTCCAATTTACTCTGGAGTCTTTCATGAGGTACTCTGTCAGATGCCTTTTGAAAATTCAATACACAATATCAAATGGCTCACCTTTATCCACCCCCTTCAAAGAAATGTAGTAGATTGGTGAGGCAAGATTTCCCTTCACTAAATTCATGTTGGCTTTGTCTTATTAATCCATGCTTATGTACATGCTCTGTAATTTTGTTCTTTATAATAGTGTCTACCTTTTTGCCTGGCACCAACGTCAGGCTCACCGGTCTATAATTTCCCAGATCACTTCTAGAACCCTTTTTAAAAATTGGTGTTGCATTGGCCACCCTCCAAACATCCGGTACCATGCTTGATTTTAAAGATAAATTACATATTACTAACAATAGTTCTGCAAGTTCATTTTTCAATTCTTTCAGTACTCTGGGATGTATACCATCCGGTCCAGGCAATTTGCTACTCTTCAATTTGTCAAATTGCCCCGTGAAGATTTACAGAGATTTGATTCAGTTTCTCTGACTCGTCAGCATTGAATACCATTTCTGACACCGGTATCTCTCACACATTTTCCTTGGTGAAGACCGAAGCAAAGAATTTATTTAATCTCTCCACTATGGCTTTTGTCTTCCCTGAATGCTTCTTTTACCCCTCAGTTATCTAGCGGTCTAACTGATTCTTTTGCCGGCTTCTTGCTTCTAATATACCTATAATATAAAAGTTTTTACTATATGTTTTTGCCTTCAACGCAGTCTTCTTTTCAAAGACTCTCTTTGCCTTCCTTATCAGGGCTTTGCATTTGACTTGCCATTCCTTATGCGGTTTCCCATTATTTTCATTCAAATCCTTTTTCCATTTTCTGAAGGATTTTTTTTTAAGCTCTAATAGCTTCTTTCACCTCACTTTTTAACTATGCCGGTTGTCATTTGGCCTTTCGTCCTCTTTTTTTAATACACGGAATAAATCTGGCCTGGGCTTCCAGGATGGGTTTTTTTTTTTTTTTTTTACAACATCCATGCCTGGTGTAAATTTTTGACCTTTGCAGCTGATCCTCTAAGTTTTTGTTTGTTTTGTTTGTTACCGCTCTTCTCATTTTATCATAGCCTCCTTTTTGAAATTTAAATGCTAAAGCATTCAGGTACACTGGGTATTTGCCTGTCCCTGGAAGGCTCACAATCTAAGTTGGTATCTGAGGCAACAGACTTGCCCAAGATCACAAGAAGTAGCAGTGGGATTTGAACCAGCCACCTCTGGATGTCAAGCCCAGTGCTCTAACTACTAGGTCACTCCTTAGCAGCATAACAGGGTATACATTCCTCAAACGAGACCGGACAGATTGCACAAGAACTCTGTGCTGGAACTGTGACTTTTCTTACGTGCAGTGGGTGGCACAAAAGCGGCCTCCAATTCCACGCTCTTCAGAATAGCGCTATGTTTTTGGTCATCTCCACTAAGATGATGGTATTTTGCAGATGCTTTTAAGCAATACAGATTAACAAGCTCTCCCTGCTCAGACCTGTGCAGAAGATATCTGCCTCTAGGTCAAGAAGTTTCAACCCAAGCTGCTGCTGAGTCCCAAGAGTTAAGGCATTGACCTTTCATTATAAGACTTTTGAAGCCACTGCATAAAGGAAGGAGAAAACATCAACAGAAGAGGTTTAGTTGGATTGCCAAAGTCAGTCAATCTCTGTGCCAAAGACATCAAGTTCGGCTTCAGGAGCCTTTTCACATGCCTTATAATGTTCTCAAAACCGACCAAGGAGGTTCTTCTGGACTCAAGGTAATATGTATACACAGTCTTTGCATTCCTTCTGTTCATCTTCAAAGTTCAGATAAATAACCCAACATCTATGGGTATCGTGATTCTCATAAATCAAGCAGGGCCTGAAGCCTGGCTGTGTGTGCCATGATTCATACAATGACTGAAGAACTGAAGGAAAAAG
The DNA here is from genome assembly GCF_901765095.1 of Microcaecilia unicolor. Classification (NCBI taxonomy): domain Eukaryota; kingdom Metazoa; phylum Chordata; class Amphibia; order Gymnophiona; family Siphonopidae; genus Microcaecilia; species Microcaecilia unicolor. The sequence goes on along the minus strand of NC_044031.1, from coordinate 132,824,981 downwards.
GAAATCAGTGAAAGTGAACTATATGTATGTATGTATATACTGTATTTTTGTGACATAACATACTAGGGGCTCTATGTAAATAAATAAAATAAAATCCTGGTAAATAAATAAAACCTGAAGAAGTGAGAAGATTGCTGCATGCAGGAAGGACCACACATGCTCATATCTTTTTTATTATAATTTTATTTTAATACGTTTACAATATATTCACAAGACAGAGTCTTGTTACAGGAAACTCAGCAAGAAACAATAAAGAAGAAAATAATATCAATAAAAGCAAATATTGAACTTCCTTAGACCACAACTAATCGGGGAGCATCTCAACAATGTAGGAGATTTAAATACTAATACACATTAGAATATTCAAATAACATATTAAAGTAAAGACTTAACATGACAATCCCATCCTTAACATCATTTCCAACATTTTCAAGTTATCTTTTTTAACTCCAAAAAAGCCTTCAATTGCTCAAGAGAATAAAACACATATTTAATCCCCCCATATCAGACCAAATATTTTCAAGAATACAAAAGTAGAAAAGTTGCATCAAGATTCAAAGTTTCCTGTCTCATTGTCAAAAATAATTTTCTCAGTTCTTGAGTTATCTTAGTAACAACTGGACAGATCCAAATTCTTGAGTTATCTTAGTAACAACTGGACAGATCCAAATTTTTTGTCCACCAAAAATACACACTTGAGTGTTTAAAGTAAAGTCTTAAAATAGCATTCAAGTCTTGCTCGAAAACAAAGAAAACTAAGAGCATAGCTCTCTCAGTAGCATGTTCTATAGATTGTTCCAATATAGCAGATATATTATTCACATCAATATTCAAATCTCCACCACCTTCTCCTTCCTTTTTCCCCTGAGAATTCTTAGACAAACAGTAAATCTTATTAAAAGGAGGAAAAACATCTAATGGCATTTTCAAATTTTCTATCAAGTATCTTTTAAACAAATCCAGAGGCAAAGTCCTGGGGATTTTAGGAAAGTTCAAAAGGTGGAGGTTTAAAATCTGTTAAAATTTTCTATCTGCTCAATTTTCCTGTGGAGAGCTAGCTTATCTTTAACTGTGGCAACCTTAAATTCTTGGAGCTCTGAATTTGCTTGATCCGACCAGATCTTCTTTAACTGACTCAACAGTCTTAACAAGTTCTTCAAATTTAAGACAAAGTAGTTAGCTCTCTTGAGGATTTCACAAGTGTTTGAGTCAATCCTCTGAAGCATTAACCAGATATTCTCCAAATTTACCTCCAATGGTGTAACAGAGACTCCAGTTGCACCCAGAGTCTCATTCTCCAGGTTACCTCATTGAAATGCTGGTCCCTCAACAGGAGTCTCACCCACAGCACTTCCGGCGGCTTGTGGGTTCCCACTCAATGAAGCAGAGGAATGCTGAAGCAGAGGGAGGAGAAAGAGTTGTTTCATGCCCCAGCAGATGCACCGCTCCTCCGACTGCCTCTGAAGCAGGATTCACCTCCCTCAGTTCAAATGGAAAAGCTCTGGACAAGAAGCGATCCAGTCTCTGTAGTGTGGGCAAAGTTGAGGTAGGCGGGGGAACTGTCCTCACAGTCCCCTTCCAAAAAAAACACCAGTAGAAAAATTTCAGCGCCTCACACAGTGCCGGAGTCACGCTGCCATCTTGTCATGCCCCCCCCCCCCCCCTTTCCCCATATGCTCAGATCTTTACACTCATTCTGGTTTCTGGGAGAGCGGTCAATTACATACAAGGCTGATTCAATCCTGCTTGTGAAAGAAAACAAAAAATGCTAGAAAATAAAACCCGTGTGTTGTATCGGTAAGCATTTTTTTGTAATTACCAAAGTTACAGATCTTGAGCTCCCTTCTTCACCCCACTCCACCAAAAATAAGAAAACATGTTTGTGGTTCAGTCAGCCTACTACAATGCTAATTAGTTTTCAACTTTCCTTTTAAATGGGAAAATTAGGTTCTTACCATGATAATTTTCTTTCCTTTAGTCATAACAGATGAAGCCATTACGTATGGGTTGTGTCCATCAACCAGCAGGGGGAGATAGAGAGCACTCAACTTTTCACAGTGCCTCATGGCCAGCTAGCTCCACTACCTCTTCAGTATTTGAAGCTTCCAAAGCAGTATGGCAAACCGCAATGGGAATAACATGAACTTTCCTCACAGCGAACGATGGCCCCTTAACAAGGGCATAAACTCAAAAAAAGGAGGGAATGAACTCATCCTCCTGGAGGGAATAAACTCGTACTCCACTTTGTATAAACGAAGGAAATACTTGCATCCTCCTGGAGGGAATAAACTCATCCTCCCAAAACATGAACTGGAGGGAATGAACTCATCCTCCTATCACTGTAACAAGAATCCTGAAGACTGTTTTCCGACTCCCCAAGGAAGGAATATAACTTCAGGAAACAAGAACAGCACCTAAAATCAGAATCACTGCAATACAGACAATCATACAGGGAGGGCTCATGGCTTCATCTGCTATGACTAAAGGAAAGAAAATTATCATGGTAAGAACCTAATTTTCCCTTCCTTGTCATCAAGCAGATGAAGCCATTACGTATGGGATGTAACAAAGCAATCCCTAAATAGGATGGGAGCAAGCCACACCATGTGCTAGCACCTGTGCTCCAAAACGCGCATCCCTCCTGGGAGCCACATCCAGCCTGTAATGTCGAGCGAAAGAGAACTTAGAAGCCCATGTTGCAGCACTGCAAATCTCATGAAGAGATAGTGCTCCAGTTTCCGCCCAGGAAGAGGAAATCGCTCTTGTGGAATGTGCCTTAAAGGCTTCAGGCGGAGCCCGGCCAGACAGCAGATATGCTGAAAAGATAGCTTCTTTGAGCCAACGGGTAACAGTGGCTTTAGACGCTGAAGACCCTCTGCGAGGACCTGCAAACAGCACAAAAAGATGATCAGAGGTCCTGAAAGAATTTGTAATTCGCAGATACTGCAACAGAGTCCTGCGCACATCCAAAAGGTGCAACTGCCCAAATGAATCTGGAAACTCCTCCTCAACAAAGGAGGGAAGAAAAACAGGCTGGTTTAGGTGAAACGCTGAAACCACCTTAAGCATGAAGGAAGGCACGGTCCGAACCGTGACCCCTGACTCTGAGAATTGCAGAAAAGGGTCTCTACAGGACAGCGCCTGGAGCTCTGACACCCGTCTCGCCGAAGTAATGGCCACTAAAAAGACGGCCTTCAGTGTCAAATCTTTCTCTGAAGCACGCCGAAGCGGTTCAAAGGGAGCCCCCTGAAGGGCCTTCAATACTAACCCCAGGTTACAAGCTGGACAAGGTGCCCGCACGGGAGGACGGAGCCGAAGCACCCCTCTAAGAAACCGTGCCACATCTGGATGAGCAGCTAAGGACACGCCTTCAACCTTGCCACGCAGGGAGGCCAATGCTGCCACTTGCACCTGCAGGGAATTATAGGCCAAGCCTTTGTGTACACCATCCTGCAAAAAGTCCAGAATCGGCGAGACAGGAGCCCGCAACGGAGAAAGCGCTCTTGAAACACACCAGACTTCAAACTGGTGCCAAATCCTGGCATAAGCCATGGAAGTGGAGCACTTATGGGCCTGCAGGAGAGTGGAAATTACCTTATTTGAGTAGCCTCTCTCTCTCTCAATTGCACCCTCTCAATCGCCATGCCATAAGACCAAAGCGGCAGGTGTCCTCCATGGCCACCGGACCCTGTGACAACAGGTGCGGAACCAGAGGTAACGGAAAGGGAGCCTCCAACAGCATCTGTCGGAGGTCTGCATACCAAGGCCTCCTGGGCCAATCCTGGGCGATGAGCACCACTTCTCCTGGATGCAGCCGAATCCGCAGGAGCACTCGCCCTATTAAGGGCCACGGAGGGAAGACATACAGCAAGCCCAGGGGCCAGGGTTGAGCCAAGGCATCCAACCTGGCAGAGCGAGGATCCCTACGTCTGCTGATGAAGCACGGGACTTTGGCATTGGAACTGGTCGCCATAAGATCCATCACTGGCTTGCCCCATTTGGCACACATCTGCAGGAATACATCATCTGCTAGTTCCCACTCCGCTGGATCGATCTGATGCCTGCTTAGATAGTCGGCTTGCACGTTGCTCTGACCTGCAATGTGTGCTGCTGACAGGGACTGTAGATGCAGCTCGGCCCAGTGGCAAATTTGTTCGGCCTGCGCGGCTAGAGCTCTGCACTGAGTGCCGCCTTGTCCATTTATATAGGCCACTGCTGTCGTGTTGTCCGACATCACCCGGACAGCCAATCCTTCCAGGGTCACTTGAAAGGCCAGAAGAGCCAGAAACACCGCTTTCAACTCTAGGCAGTTGATAGACCACTCCGACTCGTCGGGCGTCCACAGACCCTGGGCATGCTTCCCCTGGCAATGTGCGCCCCAGCCCTTCAGGCTGGCATCTGTCACCACTAGGCACCAATCGGGGAGCGCCAGCGGCATTCCCCACCGCAACATGCTGTCTGAGAGCCACCACTCCATACTGAGGCGGGCCGCAGGGAGCCAAGAAAGTCTGCACTGATAATCCTGAGATACTGGAGACCATCGTTGAAGTAGAGAATACTGTAGAGGTCTCAGGTGCGCTCTCGCCCATGGCACCACTTCCAAGGTGGCTGTCATCAATCCCAACAGCTGGACAATGTCCCAAGCTCGCGAGCGGGGCATCCTCAGGAGCAGACGGACCTGATTCTGAAGCTTGCACCGCCTTTGCTCGGGAAGAAACACATAGCCCGAGGCTGTGTCGAACCTGGCCCCCAAATATTCTAGAGATTGTGAGGGGGTCAGGTAACTTTTGGCCATATTGACGACCCAGCCCAGAGATTGAAGGACTGAAACCACTCTGGCTGTAGCTAGATGACTCTCTTTTTCTGAGTCTGCTCTGATGAGCCAGTCGTCTAGGTACGGGTGAACCCGGATACCCTTTCGCCTAAGAAAGACAGCTACTACCACCATTACCTTGGAGAAGGCTTGGGGAGCTGTGGCGAGACCAAAAGGCAAGGCCCGAAACTGGAAATGTTTTCCCAACACCGCAAACCACAGAAACTTCTGGTGCGGGGGCCAAATTGGTATGTGCATGTAAGCTTCTTTCAGGTCCAGAGATGTGAGAAACTCTCCTGGCTGTACCGCTGCAATGACGGAGCGCAGGGTTTCCATGTGAAAATGCCGCACTCTTAAGGACTTGTTTAGCTCTTTTAAGTCCAGGATCGGGAGAAAAGACCCGCCTTTTCGTGGCACCACAAAGTAAATGGAGAAGCGGCCTAGACCTTGTTTGGCGGGAGGCACCAGGGTCACAGCCCCTATCTGGCACAGACTGTGCAAAGTCTCCTCTACCGCCGCCCGTTTGGCGGCAGAACCGCATCGGGACTCCACGAACACGTCTCTCACCGGGGCATCGAATTCTATTCGGTATCCGTCTCTGATCAGGTCCAAGACCCACTGATCTGCGGAGATTTTGGCCCACTCCTCGAAAAAGAGGGAAAGTCTTCCTCCGATGACAGGAAACGAGGAGGGGGCCGGCGCACCCTCATTGAGAGGGTCGCCCCTGAACTCCAGGCCTTGAACTGGCAGCTGCAGAACGTTTGTCCGAGCGAAAGGAGTTTCTCTGCTGAAAGCGGGCACGCGAAGTGAACCCAACAGCACGCCCCGGGCGGTACCTTCTAGCTTCACGGAAGCAAGGTCTGTAAGAGGAGCGGACCGCCTGACCCTTAGAGGAAGGCTTCGGCCTACCTTCTGGCAAGCGCTGAGGTTTGGAATCCCCCAGGCCTTTAACAATGTTTTCCAGCTCCTCACCAAACAGGAGAAGGCCTTGAAAGGGCAAATTCACCAACCTTTGCTTAGAGGCCATGTCCGCCGCCCAGTGTCGTAGCCAAAGAGTGCGGCGAGCCACCACTGCTACAGCCATTTGTTTAGCCGAAGCTCTGACCATATCATAAAGGGCGTCAGCCAAAAAGGACAAGGCCGACTCCATCAGCGGAGCCACTTCAGATAAGGTCTCCGCTCCATCACCGGGCTGTTCCACTGCCTGCTGTAACCAAGCCAGGCAGGCTCTAGCAGCATAACACCTGCATGCAGACGCCCGAACAGTGAGACCTGCCAAATCAAAGGACCGCTTCAGAGCTGAATCAAGCCTGCAGTCTTGAATATCCTTCAGGGCAACACCTCCTTCAACAGGGAGGGTAGTTCTCTTTGTCACAGCCGTGACCAGGGCATCCACTTTAGGCATTGCAAAGCGAGCCAAATGTTCCCCACTCAGAGGGTATAATTGCCTCATAGCCCTAGCAACCTTCAAAGGTCCCTCGGGGTCAGCCCATTGAGCCGAAATAAGCTCTTGGATGGAGTCATGCAAAGGAAAGGCTCGAGCAGGCTTTCTGATACTAGCCATCCTTGGATTAACAGAGGAGGCTGTGCCACTCCCAGCATCTTCAATCGAGAGGGCTTGTAAGGCATCTGAAATAAGCGCTGACAGCTCTTCACGATGGAAAATCCTCACCGCAGACGGATCATCAAGCTCCTGTGACAATTCTGCATCCGACTCTGGCTCCTCAGCCCAAGAAGTTCTGCCAAATCCCTCAGAATCCTCATAGCCCGACCACGGGTGGGGGGGGGGGGGGGGGGGGGGGGGAGGGGGGGCGCCACACTCAGAAGGGGAATTAGCCCTTCTGCGTTTATCAGGAGGATAAGAAACAGGCAAAGCCAACTCCAAAAGGCCAGGATCCACCGGGGGGCGGGGGGCAGGCAGAGGGTCCGAAGATCCCTGTGGAAGAGCTCTTTTAAGCATGTACGCCCTATGCAGCATTAAAACAAAATCAGGGGAGAAAACCGCTCCCTGACCGCCCGGATCCTGCCCAGGGCTATCAGCTCTATTACTAGCCTCACTCAGAGGACCCCCCCCCCCCCCGGATTCAGGGCTCTCCGTTGCAATGGAGGCCGCGCCATGTGGAAAATCCAAAATGGCGTCCGCTGTCAGCTCAGAGCGTAAGAGATCGCCGCTTGCCATGCTCGGGCCGGCTCTACCATCTGTACAGCATGAATTACAGAGCCCCGCTGCTGATTTGCGCTTGCCACATTTAGAACAGCGCTTTACAGTCTCCGCAGCCATCGCTGAAAACGGCGGTAAAATTCAAAAATGGCGGTTCGCTCCAAAAACGTCCCGATCGCGGGCCCACCCCGGAGGAGTCAGAAGGTAAAATTATGTATAATCATACCTGATAATTTTCTTTCCATTAATCATAGCTGATCAATCCATAGACTGGTGTAGACTGGTGGTTGTGTCCATCTACCAGCAGGTGGAGATAGAGAGCAAACTTTTGCCTCCCTATATGTGGTCATGTGCTGCCGGAAACTCCTCAGTATGTCGATATCAAAGCTCCATCCGCAGGACTCAGCACTTAGAGAATTACACCCACGAAGGGACACTCTGCCCAGCTCACCACCGCCGAAACGGGGGAGGGGAATTAACCCAGCTCATCCCCACACAAGTGGGGGAGGGGAATCCGTCCAGCTCATCCCCGCGGAGCGGGGGAGGGACACCACACCCGCCGATGCGGGGGGATCTGGCTTATCCTGCAACCGCAACCGCGGGAGGAGCTGACTGACCCTAACACCGCCGAAGCGGGAGGGGTACAAAGCTGCCCTACAGCCGCACGAAGCGGGAGGGAGTGCCGGCAGAATTTAAGTCTCAATCCAGCCCATAAAACGGAGGGGAGAGGAATGCAGCAGCTCACTGTAACACAAACTCGTCTTAACTCTTGAAGAATCCAAGTGAAAAAAGTTGAACACGAAGTCTTTCTGAAGTAACTGAAGACTAAACTTGAACCTGAAATGCAACCAGAATAAAAACAGTACAGATATCTGGGAGGGGCTATGGATTGATCAGCTATGATTAATGGAAAGAAAATTATCAGGTATGATTATACATAATTTACCTTCCATATCATCAAGCTGATCAATCCATAGACTGGTGGGATGTACCGAAGCAGTACTCACCCAGGGCGGGACCTAGAAATCCCTGACCGCAACACTGAAGCTCCAAACCGGGCCTCCGCCCGAGCAGCCACAGTCAAGCGGTAATGCTTGGAGAATGTATGGGCCGAAGCCTAAGTTGCCGCCTTGCATATCTCTTCCAAGGAGACGGAACCGGCCTCTGCCATCGAGGCCGCCTGAGCTCTTGTGGAGTGAGCCTTCAGCTGGATAGGCGGCACCTTCCCCGCGGCCACATAAGCCGCTGCAATGGCTTCCTTGACCCATCTTGCCACTGTAGGCTTAGCAGCCTGCAGACCCTTACGAGGACCTGCAAACAGGACAAACAGATGATCCGACTTCCGGAAATCATTGGTCACTTCCAAGTATCTGATGATGACTCGTCTCACATCCAGATATTTAAGAGCAGAGTACTCCTCTGGGTAGTCCTCCCTACGAAAGGAAGGGAGACAGAGCTGCTGATTCACATGGAAGCGAGAAACAATCTTGGGCAGAAAGGAAGGCACTGTGCGAATAGTCACTCCTGCCTCAGTGAACTGCAGAAAAGGCTCTCGACATGAGAGCGCCTGGAGCTCGGAAACTCTTCTGGCTGAAGTGATAGCCACCAAAAAGACTGCTTTCAACGTCAGGTCTTTCAGAGATGCCCTCGACAAGGGTTCAAACGGCGGCTTCTGCAATGCTCTTAGCACCAGGTTGAGATTCCACGCAGGCACCACTGAGTGCAGAGGAGGGCGCAGGTGATTAACTCCCTTGAGAAAGCGCACCACATCTGGCTGCGAAGCCAGGGAAGCACCCTTCAGGCGGCCCCTGAAGCAAGCCAGAGCCGCTACCTGGACTTTAAGGGAACTGAGCGACAGGCCTTTCTCCAGACCTTCTTGCAGGAACGCCAACACTGAAGAAATTGGAGCCGTGAAGGGAGAAAGAGAGCCTGCTTCACACCACGCTGCAAAGATACGCCAAACCCTGGCGTAAGCAGTAGAAGTAGAGCGCTTCCTCGCTCTTAGCATAGTGGCGATAACCTTGTCTGAGAAGCCCTTCTTCCTCAGACGCTGCCGCTCAATAGCCAGGCCGTAAGACCAAAGGGGGAGGGATCCTCCATCACCACGGGACCCTGATGTAACAGGCCCTGCTCCACTGTCAGCCGCAGAGGATCGTCGACTGAGAGCCTGATCAAGTCCGCATACCAGGGACGCCTGGGCCAATCCGGACCCACCAGGATTACTCTGCCGGGATGCCTTGCCACCCGGTCTAGCACCCTGCCCAACATGGGCCAGGGCGGGAACACATAGAGGAGCTCTTGTGTCGGCCACTGTTGGAGGAGAGCATCTACTCCCAGGGATCGAGGGTCCCGTCCTCTGCTGAAAAAACGCGGCACTTGGCAATTGGCCGATGACGCCATCAGATCTAGGCTCGGCTGGCCCCAGCGCTTCGTGATGTCCAAGAACGCCCGAGCAGATAGCTGCCACTCTCCGGGCTCCAAGGTATGGCGACTGAGAAAGTCCGCCTTGACATTCATGACTCCGGCAATGTGGGCCGCTGAAAGCTGCTCCAGGTTCGCTTCCGCCCACTGGCAAAGATTCATAGCCTCCTTGGCTAGAGGGGCGCTCTTGGTACCTCCCTGGCGGTTGACATAGGCCACAGCCGTGGCATTGTCCGACAGGGCCCGTACAGGCTTCAACACCAGTACCGGGATGAACTCCAAAAGCGCCAACCGAATGGCTCTGAGTTCCAGGAGGTTGATAGACCACTTTGCTTCTGCAGGAGACCAGAGCCCCTGCGCTGTCCTTCCCAAGCAGTGGGCTCCCCAGCCCGACAACGAGGCGTCCGTCGTGACGACAATCCACTCTGGGGTCACCAGAGGCATTCCCGCAGACAACTTGTCTGTCTGCATCCACCAGCTCAGCGCCTTGCGCACTGCTGGATCCAAGGGAAGGCGCACAGCATAATCCTCCGACATCGGAGTCCAGCGCTGCAGCAGGGAGTGTTGTAGTGGTCTCATATGAGCCCTGGCCCAGGGCACTACTTCCATCGTGGCCGTCATAGAGCCCAACAGCTGCACATAGTCCCAAGCCCGAAGAGGAGAGGCTACTAGGAACTGGTCCACCTGAGCCTGAAGTTTGACAATCCGATTGTCTGGCAGGAACACTCTGCCCACTTGGGTGTCGAATCGAACTCCCAGATACTCCAGGGACTGAGTCGGGCGCAGCTGGCTCTTCTCCCAGTTGATGATCCATCCCAGGGAGCTCAAAAGAGCAACTACCCGGTCCACAGCTTTGCCGCACTCTGCATAAGAGGGGGCTCGGATCAACCAGTCGTCCAGATAAGGATGGACTTGTACTCCTTCCTTTCGCAGGAAGGCCGCTATGACCACCATTACTTTGGAAAAGGTCCGCGGAGCAGTAGCCAACCCGAACGGGAGGGCTCTGAACTGGAAGTGTCGGCCCAGGACTGCAAAACGCAGAAAGCGTTGATGAGGAGGCCAGATGGGAATATGCAGGTACGCTTCCTTGATGTCCAAGGATGCCAGGTACTCCCCTGCCTTCACTGCCGCTATAACAGAGCGGAGAGTCTCCATGCGAAAGTGCCGCACTTTCAAGGCCCGATTGACCCCTTTGAGGTCGAGGACAGGCCGGACAGAACCTCCTTTCTTTGGTACCACAAAGTAAATGGAGTAACGCCCCTTGCCAAGCTGACTTTCTGGCACCGGAACGACCGCACCCAGGCGGATCAGATTGTCCAAAGTCTGCTGCACTGCCACAGCTTTGACCGGAGACTTGCAGGGAGAGAGTACAAACCCGTCTCTTAAGGGTCGGCAGAACTCTAGCTTGTAGCCGTCTCTGATGACTTCCAGCACCCAAGCGTCTGAAGTTATTGTGGTCCACTCGCCCAGAAACGAGGACAGCCGTCCTCCAATCTGCACTGGGGCGTGGACCAAGACCCCGTCATTGGGTACGAGACCCTGGGGGAGGACCGGAGGGAGCACCTCCGGGACGGCGGTCTCTGCGAAAGGAATGCTGCTTGGGGGAGAAATTCCTCTTAAAGGAAGAGGGGGCAGAAGAACCCGACCTGCCCGGGCGGTACCGACGGGCTTCCTGAAAACGTCATCTGGAGGTACCGGGACGAGCACTAGCCCGAGCCCTGACCTCTGGTAACTTCTTGCCCTTAGACGTGCCGAGATCGGTCACGATTCTGTCCAGCTCGACCCCAAAGAGCAGCTTGCCTTTAAAAGGCAATCTAGCCAGGCGGGATTTAGAGGCGTGGTCAGCAGACCAATGTTTCAGCCAAAGCCACCGCCGCGCAGAGACTGTCTGAGCCATGCCTTTAGCTGAGGCTCTCAAGACATCATACAGCAAGTCTGCCAAATAGGCTAAGCCCGATTCCAGGGCTGGCCAATCAGCCCTCAAGGAATGATCCGAGGAGGAAGCCCGCTGCACCATAGTCAGGCACGCCCTGGCCACATAGGAGCCGCAAACTGAGGCCTGCAAACTTAAAGCAGCCGCCTCAAAGGACGACCTTAAGGCCGCCTCCAATCTCCTGTCTTGGGCGTCCTTTAGGGCCGTGCCACCTTCCACCGGCAATGCCGTTTTCTTAGTCACCGCAGTGATTAAAGAATCCACGGTAGGCCACAGATAGGCCTCACGTTCACTCACAGCCAAAGGATAGAGGCGGGACATAGCCCTAGCCACTTTAAGGCTCGCTTCTGGGACATCCCATTGAGCCGAAATTAAGGTGTGCATGGCATCATGCACGTGGAAGGTTCTAGGCGGGCGCTTCGTCCCCAGCATAATGGCAGAGCCAACAGGGGCTGAGGGAGAGACGTCCTCCGGAGAGGATATCTTCAAAGTGTCCAGGGCCTGTAACAACAGGTTGGGCAAATCCTCTGGGCGAAAAAGTCGCGCTGCAGAGGGGTCATCCGCTCCATCCGAGCGGGGATCCGTCTCCTCCAAGGAATCCGCAAAGGACCGTTGGGAGACCTCAGACACGCTGCCCTCATCTACATCGGAGGAGACTAATTCCTCCAAGGCCTGGGAATCAACCCGAGGGCGTTTACCTCTGGGAACCTCAACCTCTTTACCAGACGAGGGAGCGGGGGCAGCGTTGTGCATGAGGAAGGCCTGATGCAGCAGCAAAACAAACTCGGGGGGAGAAACCCCCCAGACTGTGCACTCCCGCAGCCTGGGCAACAGCCCTAGGCGCGCTCTCAACCGGCGCTCGCAACAGCGGGGGAGAGACATGCTGCGCATCCAAAATGGCGTCCGGCGCGAAACTCCGCGAAGGAGCCGCGCGGGAAGAACGGCTCTTAACTTTAGCCGCTTCTGTGCTGTCGCCCAAATTAAGGGCGTTCATGGCATTAATGTCTCCAACCTCAAGGGCGGCCCAAGAAGAAGCCGTCCGAGCCGCGTGGCCGGCCAAGATGGCGGAGGCGAGGAGCGGGGGATGGGCGTTTATGGCGGGAAAAACCGCCACGCCGGAGGAAGGACCGGGACATTCATCGGTCACGAAACTGTCACCCAACAAGGGCGAATCAGGCTTTAAGACCCCCGCATCCCCTCTAGAAGCGCTCAAGCGACCCGGGGAGCGACTCTTTGCGCCCTCGCCCTCCGACGCCATGTGCCACGAGGAGAAGAATCGGGGAACCCCCGCCCGCTATAAAAAGGTAAAAATTACCTGCTGTCCGCTCCGAGTTGTAACGACCTGGTGTCCCAGTGAGTAGCTGCAATAGACGCTTAAATAAACGTCGAAATAAACGCCTTTAAAGACGTTTAAAATTTTTTTTTTTTTTTTTTAACGGAGCCAGCGGGAGGGGGGCGAAAAGGAGGGACCTGGCACCACCAGGTTTGCACTTGCTCAAAAGAGCCCTCAACCCCAGGCACTCAACAAAACCTAAAAATTAGGCTTGGAGGCCTAGCCAGAGCTGCTGCTGTGTGTGACCACCACCTGCTGAGATAGAGAACATACTGAGGAGTTTCCGGCAGCACATGACCACATATAGGGAGGCAAAAGTTTGCTCTCTATCTCCACCTGCTGGTAGATGGACACAACCACCAGTCTATGGATTGATCAGCTTGATGATATGGAAAACACTCTTACCTCACTAGACCGAGTATCACAGCTCCGGTCCTGCAGAAGAATCTCAAGAAAAAAACCTCTTTTCCAAGATCGCTGCGCTAAAGCGCGACGCGACTAATTATTTTTTTATTTTTTACGCTGTGAGGAAAGCAGAGGCAAAAGAGGTAAATAAAAACACTCCGGAGGCTCAGATAAGTGGGAAAGGCAGGGAAAGGCGAACCAATGTGCCTGCATCCACTGAGTGGGAAAGGACAGGGAAAAGCAAGCTAATATGTCCACATCCACGGGGGCATGGGTAAGGCAGGGAAAGGGCTAACCTATGTGCCTTCAAAGTGAAGCTGCTATAGCCTCTAACACCCCGGCTAACAACTGGCAAGCCAGGAGCCACCCCCCAGGCAGATTTTTGATGGAGCTCGAAGAAGCTGCTGCCACCCTGCTTGGGGAGATAGAGAATACTGAAGAGGCAGTGGAGCTAGCTGGCCATGAGGCACTGTGAAAAGTTGAGTGCTCTCTATCTCCCCCTGCTGGTTGATGGACACAACCCATACGTAATGGCTTCATCTGCTTGATGACAAGGAATGCATATATAATCCACCCACTTGCTGCCCAAACACTAAAATCTAGAGCTCATTAAGGAATAAAAACATACAATCTTACCTTATACAGCTGTAGTGTTTAAAAGTGCTGGCTGCCTTCTGACATTCTAGACAGAGCTGAATGGCCCCAGGATAATCCTCTTCCTTACAGCAAAAAATGAATACCAGAAAATCATACTTTGAAAAAAGGTATAGTTTTGAATAACAGTCCAACAATTTAAATTCTACAATTTTTGTTATTCAGTGCTAATGCAGTAGTGCAAATTGGTAACTGACAGCATTGATTCGATATTATATAACTCACCTAATAAGTTACTTTACTCACCATGAGGTCCTTTTACCAAGCTGTGGTAAAAGGGGCTCTGCGCTAGCAGCGGGAGCCATTTTTGCTGAGGGCTGAAGCCCTTTTTACCACAGCGGGCATAAAGAGCGAAAAAAGAAATGGCCATGCGGTATGATTTCACTTACTGCATGGCCATGCAGAGGGGAGCACTTACCGACACCTACTGCTGTGGTTAAAAAAAATAGGGACCTATTTTCCCTAGCACCAGACATGGTGCACACTGGGGCTGAATTACCACCAGAGCCTGCACTGGGCTGGCGGTAGCTCTACATTGGCACATGGTAAGCCCACAGTGAGCTTACCGCCGCTTTGCAAAAGTGCCCCTATGTTAATAACAGTGAAACCACTGTTCACTCAATGATTTTTGCATGATGTAAGACTTGAAATTAAACCCAAAGATGATATATCATTAGGAAAAGTGGCGAGAATTTTCAGGCTGAAAACATGTTATGCATATGTCTTGTTCTATAATCCCCTTAGATACCTGAGGCTATTACATTTTACATCAGAACGATATACAGCTGAAAGTTTGATTGACAGTGTTCCAGCTCCATAGTTTGTCTACAGCAAGTTAACAGATACAACACCGCTGGAATATTTTTCAAGCCTGTATTAATGCCAAGTTTGCATGGCAATAATTCCACACCTTTGACCAATATAGGCACAGCAGTGTAAAAAAAATGTTGTAACATATTTTGCCATTTGAAGGAATAAGATGTTGTGTCACATTACAATGATTCAGAATTTTACAATGTTGTTCAAATCAACAAGGTTGGCCAATCCTATCATTTCAAATCTGCCAGTCTCTGGTGCTACCACATAAAGCAAAGAAAAAAAATTGCAATGTGTTCTAATCACTGCAAAATATTTGAATTGCACGTCTATGCTTTAACTCACATCAGCTGAAATATAAAACTGATAAAATAAGATATTGCCACCCAGAAGAAGGGAATATATATGTTGTCCCAAGGTATCTTGGTACCTACACATAAAAAGGGCAATAATTGCTATTTTATTTGAATTTCCTCTGATTTGCAGAAACATGCCAACTGACAAATGAACCCTAGCATATCCAAATAAACTGTATGAGTGTTACTTCAGTTTACATAGCTTGCCTGCACTGCCAAACATGTTAAATATATGTCACCCCCATTCTATAAATTCATCAAACAGATATAGGCCTCCTTAAATTAACTGATGTAAATTATTTCCAGTTGTTTTCATCTGCTTTATAATGGCCTATTAATTGTATCCTTATTTATTTGTGCAACTTTGATACACCACCATTTGAAAACACACCCTGGCAGTGAACAAGAAAATAGAACCATCAAAAAGCATAATAGATTACACCATTAATAACCGCTACGATTTAAACATAAGAATTGAGTTATGCAGTAGAACTAGTAAGAGACAATTATTTTTAGCGATTTAGAAACAAGCCAATGTATTAACGTATTATTTACCGCAGGTCTTATTTTATACAGTGGGCCTATTTACTAATAATAACTGTAATGCTGCTAAATACAGCAGTACACTTTAGTAAACCTAGCCCTAAGTCTGAGATTCTACAGTTCCAGCAAAAGGAAGAAAGACTGGAGAATAATATATAAATGTGTTTATACAAGTTTAAAAAATGACACCTACCTCTAACATTTCACTTAAGCGCACATCAGTTCTTTGCTAAAAACAAGCAAATAAATAATTTAAGCAGAGATATCAACTGCAACAGAGACATATAACAAAAATATATAATAAGATGTTTGCTGTACCAGTGTTTTAATTGTTCTCAGAGACTTTAGCAATCCAATAAGCAATTGCCGTTTTCTTTGATTTGCAAGAAGACCCAGACTAGCTTGAGTAAAACCTTCTTTTGCTATATTCAAGTGCCTACAAAGATGAACATCAAAAAGATAGAATCCTTTTAGCTGCTACACAAAACATTCTCTCTTCTATTTAATAGCATTTTTAATACAGTACAGTATTATATAATATCAGTGAAGACAGTCTATAATCATCAAGCACCGAATCATCAAGTAATATAACCACAGCAAGTATGATGTACTTTTTAGGAGCTAGCTGAAGAAAAACAAAATTGGAAGTAATTTATATTCAGAACTGGTGGCATCTTGATTGAGTTCCTCCACAAATCTACTAAGCTTGCAGAACTATTAGTTTTCACTTTCTAAACTGCATTTAAATGATGGAACTGATTGACAGCCTGATATTCTTGTCTTAAAGCTAGGAGCAAACAGTACATGTAAATGAACTAATTCTCTTATTTATTGTAAAAACGTTATGTCAGATTTATGCAAATGCAAGATATTTCCTTTCAAAATCTGCAAAGTGTTATTAAAATCGGGAGTTCACTCACCTTCTTCCATTTGTACAAATGACAGCAGCTAGCTGAAGGCTTGTCTGTAATGATGTAACTCGGTCAAGTTCCTATAAATCAAGCAGTAGGTAAGGTTAGAGTTCACTGACTACAGATCTGTTGGACGTACACCAAGAAATTCTGAAACAACACGCAGGTATTTGCAGATCCACATCTTCACCTCCAGAACACTTTGTGAATGCACGTCTGTTGCTTATGAAGTGAACTGGGCCAACAGCTGACGAAAAATGGTGTGTATGATGTTCATACCTGCCAGCTTGACATTAGTCAGTAGGTAATCATCAGAAATAGTGACACACTCAGGCTTATATGTGTATCACTATCTTAGAAGTTTCACTGCTCAACAGGAAAAACTATATATTGTTTTGAAACTGTTACTCTTGATTTTTGGATGGTTGGTAATCTTTCTGAACAAAAAGGTATTAATGCTTTAAATGTATATATATATATATATATATATATATATATATATATATATATATACACACACACACACACACACACACACACACAATCAGCCACCACTGCTCAAATAAGTAATAAGTGAAGTTTGTGCCAGCTTTTAAGATGGCCAGGTGGCCCTGGCTGTCTGTCTAGATTTGACTGTAGCCTTTGATCTGATGGATCATTCTTGACTTTCGCAAAGACTATCGGATTTTGAGATTAAAAGCCAGGTCTTAAATCTGATTTAAATCTTTTCTAACTGACCACTCCTCCTTTGATGATTTCTCCAGTTCAAAGTCATTATTGCATAAGATGCTTTATGGGGTCCCTCGAGGATCAATCTTTCTTTGTTTTGTTTTTTTAAGTCCTTTGGCAGTCATTAGGACTGCAGTAATACTACAAATTTCTATACAGATATCATTTTGGTGTGGGGTTTTTTTTTTGTTACTTTTCTTTGTGTTCTAGATCTGGGTCTATTGCAACTTTGCCTGGTCAAAGTTGCCCTCTGGTTGCTCCTAAAGATTCCAAGATGGAGTTATACTGGGGCTTACTGCAGGACGTTGTTTCTTTTCAGCATTTTGACTTTGTGGTTCCAGTTTCCCATTATGGGAAAGAGGAAAATGTGCGTCTCAGGTGGCTCCCAGTAAACCAGGGATACCACCACCAATTCGCCAGATGAACCTAGAGAAATTTTGGGCATTGATCAATCCCAAAGCTGTGGCTTCTTCTGCTCCACCATGGCTAGTGAGCTGTGGAAGCAGTGAGGAAAGGGTTTCACCCAACTCTGCGCAGCAGATTGCGCCACTGCAACCGGGAAGTGAGGCTGCAAAGGCACACAAGTGTCCCAGTTCTGTAGCTGTGCTCCAATGATTCAGAGTCTCTGCTGGGGAGCCTGCCTCTTGTGGTATCCACCCCTAGAGAAGTGGGCCATTCCTCAGAGAATGGATGGATTCACTTCACCAATGCCAATCTCAAAGAGAACAATCCAAGATGGGGTACAGGAACGTCCTAGTGGAATGTTAAAGGAGTTAGAGAAAACTGCGGTCATAACAGAAGACTTTAGATCACGCACAGTCTCCCAGAGTATCTCCAAGGTTAAGGAAT
The DNA here is from genome assembly GCF_901765095.1 of Microcaecilia unicolor. NCBI lineage: Eukaryota > Metazoa > Chordata > Amphibia > Gymnophiona > Siphonopidae > Microcaecilia > Microcaecilia unicolor. Next base: position 132,807,057 of record NC_044031.1, on the reverse strand, counting down.
TGATGGTAAAGGAGCTTGAAGATATTAGATCTATTTCTCAATTGGTTGTGGAACATTCACAGGAATTATATGAGTTTAACATCAAAGTATGCTCTCTGGAGGGGAAATCTACTACTACTACTACAAATCAATTCTATAGCGCTACCAGTCGTACACAGCGCTTCACAATTTAACATGAAGAAAAGACAGTCCCTGCTCAAAAGAGCTTACAATCTAAGGAGATAACTCAAACATTTGCTAGAGACCATGTTTTTTGCATAAGAAAGTGGAGTATATGGAAAATCTAATACTATGAAATAATTTGCACATCTTGAATTTTCCCAAGTTGCCTTTGGTGGCCCTGTAGATATGGTGAAGTAGTAAACCTTTAAAATCCCACCGGAATCTCTGCTACTAATTGTGCATACAATTTGGTACTGAAAAGCTCAACGATGGGAGATAGTCATCAGCAACTTGGTCAGGTGAGTTTTGACCTTACAGGATTTCCGGAATCTTCCATCAAGATAGTAACACAGAGAACAACTATAATTGTGACTTTTGCGATAGAGATGGACCAAAACAATGTATTACATCTTTACTTCAGAAATATTAATGATTTATGTTTTGGATCAATAGTGCAAATTTTTTCTGATCTTTCAAAAATTCCCCAAAAGAGACACCAGGAATTCTTGGCTCTCTGTCCCAGAGTGTTGGCTCTAGGGGCAAACTCTACTTTGAAGCCTTCCTTGTTCATATGTGGTATTGTTTCAGAATACATCCTATGGGGGGGTTAGATCCAAAGCCGTTGATAAGTTTGTTTGTTTGTTTTTTGTTGTTGTTTTTTTTAAGAGGCTAGGGAGGATGTATAAGTTCAGCGTTAGTCTCTGGAGTGATGATACACTATAAGGGCAGGCTGAAGGGCAGCTTGGGGTTTATTTAGATTTCTTTACATCTTTTTTATTTCCTGTATTTTGGAATCTTTATTACCTGTATATTGTGGGCAAATGTTATTAGTTAATTACCTTTTGTGTTTTTTTTCCTTTGGAAAACATTTCTAATTTTCCTGTTATGAAAGTTTGTTTCTGAAGTGATGTAATATTGAAGGTTCTATAAATAAATGTGTTTTTTAAGATGCCATTAATTGCCTTGTTCCCCCTACTGTAAATCCAATCTTGTGGGATACCCCAATGCAGATATTAAACGCCTTTCAATATCTTGGAGTCATCTTTGATACTGATTTATCCTTCAGATCTCGTGTTTCAGCAGTCATGCCGATTTTCTAGCATTTAGCTAACTATGTTCAGTTTGAAGATTTTTTGATTTTAATACTTTGCATCTGCTTCTTCTTGCATTTTATGTCCTGTTTTATTATTGTAATGTTGTATATGCAGGTATTCCTCACTATCAACAAAAGCGCCTTCAACTTCTAAAAATACGTTGGCCAGGTTGTTATATAAGATCAATTGGTTTGATCATATTTCCCCTATTTTCCGGAATTTATATTGGTTGCCTGTTCATTATCACTTTAAGTACAAGATTCTAGTCCTTACCCATACAGCTCTTTATGAAGGAATTCCTCCTTATCTCCACTCATTGACTACTCCCTATGTATCAGGACAGTCTCTTCATTCATTAAATGAACGTTTAGTCCTTCTGCCTCCTACTCATACTCACCTGGAATCAACATGTAGTTCAGTTTCCTTATTCCTTGCTCTGTCTTTACGGAATAACTTACTTAGGCCATTATGTAAGGAACTGTCTTTGAAAAACTAATGCTATGTTGAAGTCTCATTTTTGTAAGTTGATCTATAGCACTTAACAGTGTCTGAATCTCCACTCATGAGTCACCATCCCAAAAAGACTGTTTCAATCATTGTTATGTAATTTATCTCTTTTTATGAGTGACTTTCCTGTCCCCAATTGGAGCTCCTTTTCGTTGCTTTTATTAAGTTGTTCTATTTTCTTTTATTTGTAAACCACTTTGGCCTATATATTCAGAAAAGGCAGTATATCAAGCTGTATTAAACATAGCAGAATAAATCAGTCACACAAAGTGGGCAACATCATCTAATGATAACAGACAGAAAGCTCTCTTGGAGCTCAAAAACTACTATACGTTTTCAGTGTGCATGGAAGTTCTTATGCAGCCGCCTTCATGAAAACCTTCTCGATCATACAGTTTAGATATAACTTTAGAAGAAGGAAGGAGAGAGAGAATGTATGCCTTAATAATTCTAGTTTCTACAGAAAATTCCAAGTACAGATAAGCGAATTTGCTCTGTCAACAAGCAGGAAAAAAAAATCAGTCACTCAAGTGGAAACTCCCAAGCAGAGTTAGAGAGACCATACCAACAGGAAAACTATAAAGAGCTTATAAACAACTGGTATCCTATTCCTCAGAGTGAGCTGAATCTTGTTCTATAACTTGGAGAAAGTAGAAAGATGGGACAGCTGACATTTTAAGAAAAAAGACTTTTTAGAATGGGTTAACCAAAATCATTGTTTCTTCTGAAAGCACTGTCCAAGCATCTGTGGGAAATCAACATACGTGTTTAATTTAATTTATGAAAATACTAGTAAGAAATGCCCGTTTCTGGAAAAAATGAAACGGGCGCTAGCAGAGTAATCCCCCCCCCCCCCCGTCCTCCCTCCCGAGTTGCAGACACCCCCTCCGTGCCTCCATTCCGAGTTGCACACCTCTCCTCTTCCTCCGTTCGTCCCTCAGTGACGTGGTTGTGAGGGCCGCCCCACCCTCAACATCGCGTTTTGACGCGAGGGCCGCCCCGCCCTCAACATCATCACGTTTTGACGCGAGGGCGGAGCTACAGTGACTGGAGCCTGCAGGCCAAACCGGATATCTCGGGCGCCTCAAGTTTCCGGCTTGAGGCTTCAAAGTGCCTTTTATATATATAGATCTGCTTAACTGCCTTTCCTAATCAACCAACGAGGTGGTGAACAGACTAAAAATGTAAAATAAAATAATTTAAATAACAGTAAAGACTTGGAAACAACCAATCTAACTGAACAAACAAACAAACAAAAACCCAGGATCAAAAGCAGTGGTAAAGAGGTGGGCTTTAAGTTTGGACTTGAAAACGGCCAAAGAGGGGGCTAGACGTACAGGCTCGGGAAGTTTATTCCAGGCGTAAGGTGCAGCAAGATAAAAGTAACGGAGTCTGGAATTAGCAGTAGAGGAGAAGGGAACAGATAAGAGAGATTTGTCAACAGAACGGAGTACCCGAGGAGGGGGGCGTAGGGAGAGACAAGCGTTGAGTGGTACTGGGGAGCGGTAGAGTGAAAACACTTATAGGTCAATCAGAGAAGTTTGAATTGAATGCGGAAACGGATAGGGAGCCAGTGAAGTGACTTAAGGAGAGGGCTAATGTGAGCATAGCAACTTTGGCGGAAAATGAGTCGCGCAACAGAGTTTTGGACTGATTGAAGAGGACAGAGATGGCTAAGAGGGAGACTGGTGAGAAGCAGGTTACAATAATCAAGACGAGAGGTGACAACAGTGTGAATAAGGGTTCTGGTAGAGTGCTCAGAGATGAAGGGACAGATTTTGCTGATGTTACAGAGAAAGAAACGACAGGTTTTGGCAATTTGCTGAATGTGAGCAAAGGAGAGAGAGGAGTCAAAGATGACCCCAAGGTTACAAGCAGATGATACAGGGAGAATGAGAGTGCCATCCACAGAAATAGAGAAAGGGGGGAGAGGAGAGGTAGGTTTAGGGGGAAAGATGAGAAGCTCGGTTTTGGCCATATTAAGTTTCAGATGACGTTGAGACATTCAGGCAGCGATGTCAGATAGGCAGGTTGAACGTTTGGTCTGGATGCTGGTTGAGATTTCGGGGGTAGAGAGGTAGATTTGGGAGTCATCAGCATAGAGATGGTATTGAAAGCTATGGGATGATATCAGAGAGCCAAGGGAAGAAGTGTAGATGGAGAACAGGAGAGGACCGAGAACAGAACCCTGAGGTACACCGATTGGTAGAGGGATAGAAGTGGAAGAGGATCCACCAGAATGTACACTAAAGGTGCGAAGCGAGAGGTAGGAGGAGAACCAGGAAAGAACAGAGCCCTGGAATCCAAATGAAGACAACGTATCAAGGAGTAGGCTGTGATCAACAGTGTCAAAAGCGGCGGATACTACTACTACTTAACATTTCTAGAGCGCTACTAGGGTTACGCAGCGCTGTACAATTTAACAAAGAGAGACAGTCCCTGCTCAAAGAGCTTACAATCTAATAGACAAGTGAACGGTCGGTCCGATAGGGGCAGTCAAATTGGGGCAGTCTGGATTCACTGAACGGTAAGGGTTAGGTGCCGAACGCAGCATTGAAGAGGTGGGCTTTAAGCAAAGACTGGAAGACGGGCAGAGAGGGGGCAGGGAGGGGATAGATCAGGGCTGTGCTAGATCATCCTTCTTGATCATCCTCTCTGTTTGGTTTCTATTTGTGTTTGAGTGGGTTATTCTTCTGTTTAGCTGTGACTACTAGTGCCGCCCAGAGCAGGCTCTCTGTGTGGCATGAGTGGGCTGTTCTTCCATTTACCTGTGTCTACTAGCACAGCCCTGAGCTTCCTCTCTGTTTGTGTTTGAGTGGGTGGTGGTTTAGTCGTGACTACTAGCTTTGCCTTGAGCTGCCTCTCTGTGTGGCACGAGTGGATAGCTCTTCCGTTTAGCTGGGACTACTAGCTCAGCCCTGAGCTACCTCTGTGTGATTTCTGTTTGTCTCGGTTAGGACCATTCGTTTATATCTGTGGTTCTAGCACAGATATCTGAGCTGCCTCCCTGTGTGGTTTTCTTATCTTTTACTTGTGGTTTCTACCATGCGAGTCTAAGTGGGGTTGTCCTTTCCCCTTTAGTTTTTTTGTGCCTGTGTGTAGGGTCTTTTGACCCCTTGTTTGTGGCTCTGTTTAGTGCAGGGTGTGAGCACTGGTTGAGCAGTACTTGCTCAAGAGATTCTGTTTTGTTTCTTTTTCCCTTCTTTCTGGTATGAGTGGGTTCCAGTTCAGCCTTGCGGCCCCATATTAGTGTCCTCCCTTTGTTCCTTGTTCCTGCTTTTGTCAAGTTCCATTTCTGGTTTTCGCTTTAGCCAGGCTCTGGTTTCACCTCTCTTGAGTGTGCTCTCTTTGCCATGTCTGGAATCTTGTCTGATTCAGTGTCTGGTTCACCTCTTCTCTGCACCTCCCCAGAGGACTTGTGTGCTGCAGCCCAAGGGCTCACCATCCCAGGTTCCATGACAGGTATGAGGAAAGGCCAACCTCGAGAAGCTAGGGCTGTTTCTATGTCAAATCTAGTACTGGCCCGCTTGACACCTTCATTCATCATGGTTCTGACTCAACCCAGGCTGCAACTGCAGGGGTGCTAGGAGGTTCCTTAGCAAATGGAGAACCTCCATTTCCCTTAGCCCTATATGTAACACTTTGTTCAGAGAACCACATACAGCATCCCTGCCCCATGTTGTTGCTGGTGGAGGAGGAGCAGCAAATTGTGGTCCTGTTGGATGACTACAGCCTGGAAACATTGGTTTGGAGAGTTTGCAATCTGTGGGAATTGCCACCAACTGCCATGGGTTCAAAGTTCAGGAGCTGGAAGACTAGCCCTAGCTGAAGCGGCTGCATACCAACTGAAGCACACAGTTGAAGGATCTACTTTATCCTCTTATAAACCACAAGTAGTAATGCCTGAAACAATGTAACATGCTACTGATGGTTTAAAGAAAGCAGTATCACAGTCTTCCATTTCTTGATAGTATAATCTGTGTTTAGTGAATTTAATTTATTCTGTCATCTCACCATAATTTAAAATTAATGTTTTTTAATATAAATTTTTCTCATTATATCAATGTTTTCTTTAATTTATGTGATTATTTTTTTTTTTAGTTTTGCCTATGCTATTCATCATTTTAGTTTTGATTTGTGTTCATTATTCTTTAATTGGTATATTACAAGTTTTGTGTACTGCATTTCTTTATTGATTGGTATATGTTTTTAGACATTTTTTTGTTTTTGTGTGTTTTACGTAGAACCCCTGACACAGGCATTACACTGAAAGACAGGCTGTGTTAGGTGTCCAATCTTTGATTTCTCTAATGCACAGCCAGACCTCAATGTTTGGGTGCGCCTAGGGATGGGACTGGGTGGGCATCACCCAGGCATTTCCTCTCTGTCTTCCCCCCCCCCCCCCCCCCCAATAAAGATAAATACCTTGGCTGGCAGGAATCTCTGGGTCTCGCCAGTGGAAGAATTTTCTGGAGTCCCCCAAGGCCCAAGAAATCTCATCTGTGTGCCAGTTGCCAGCACATATCTAGCCGCCAACACCAGCACTGTCCCACGCATGCTGAGTTCAACCAGCATCCCCGTGCACACATGCGAATGGTGCCAACTGAACCAATCATGTGTAATAGTTGGGGGTGGGGGTGGGGGCAGTGCCGGTGTCAGTGACTGGAAACACGCTGCTGACTGCTGTGGGGTTGAAACTGCTCAGGGAACTCCAGGCAGAAAGGACTCCTTAGCTAGCAGGGTCTAGGGAGCCCCACCAGCTACACCAACAATGTGCGTCGCCACTGGGTGGGCCTGAAGTGAAACTGGGTGGGCCCTTGCCCACCCATAGCTACGCCACTGCCCCTAACACTGTGGCTGACTACACTTTTTTAGTGTGTATTAAAGAAAATTTAACAGATCAATTTTAAGTTGCTCAGTTAGCCACATTGACAGAAATAACTTCTAAACATGCAGTTAAGATAACTAATCTAGAGAAAAAGTTGGAAGATTTGGGTTTACAGATGTCTAAATTGGAATTGGTTGATATAGAGGGGCATAATCGAACGCCCATTTGTAAAAACGTCCATCTCCGAGAACGGGTCCGTGAAGGGGCGGGCCGAATCGTATTTTCGAAAAAGATGGACGTTTATCTTTGGTTTCGAAAATACGGTTTGTGCCGGGCAAATGCATAGGATTTGGGCGGTTTTTGAGCTAGGCGTTTTTGTTTTTCAGCAATAATCGAAACCAAAGCGCCCCAGCTCAAAAACGAACAAATCCAAGGCATTTGGTCGTGGGAGGGGCCAGCATTGGTAGTGTTCTGGTCCCCCTGAGTTGCCTCTATGCCAGCCTCAAATATCATCCCAAGCTCCATGACAGCAGTATGCAGGTCCCCCGAGCAAATTTAGTTTAGTTGGTACTGCCCGGACCCATGCAGAGAGCAAAAATCGGATTAAAAAAAAAACATGCAAGTGCAGTTGGGGACGTTCAAATTAAAAAAAATAGTAAAAGGGAGATTTGAACCAGCCACCTTCTGATTCCCCGGCCATTGCTCTAAGCACTGCACCACATGAATCAGTTGTTTAGACGTCCTTCCCTTTCCATTAAGTCCCTCCAAGTTTCTGTCAGCCAATCACAGCTCATTTAGCTGACATGATGTCAGCTAAACGAGCTGTGATTGGCTGACAGAAACTTGGAGGGACTTAATGGAAAGGGAAGAACATCTAAACAGCTGATTCATGTGGTGCAGTGCTTAGAGCACTGGCCGGGGAATCAGAAGGTGGCTGGTTCAAATCTCCCTTTTACTATTTTTTTTAATTTGGACATCCCCAACTGTACTTGCATGGTTTTTTTTTTTTCATCCGATTTTTGCTCTCTGCATGGGTCCGGGCAGCACCAACTAAACTAAATTTGCTCGGGGGACCTGCATACTGCTGTCATAGAGCTAGGGATGATATTTGAGGCTGGCATAGAGGCTGGAAAAAAAAGTGTTTAAAGTTCAGGTTTTTTTGGTGGGAGGGGGTTAGTGACCACTGGGGGAGTCAGGGGAGGTCATCCCCGATTCCCTCCATTGGTCATCTGGTCATTTAGGGCACTTTTTTGGGACCTGTTCGTGAAAAAACAGGGTCCAGAAAAAGTGTCCTAAATTCTGGCTAAAAACGCCTTTATTTTTTTGATTATCGGCCGAGCGCGCCCATCTCTCCTCAGTCGATAACCACGCCCCAGTCCCGCCTTCACCATGCCTCCAACACGCCCCCTTCAACTTTATGCGTTCCCGCGACGGAGTGCAGTTGGAAACGCCCAAAATCGGCTTTCGATTATACCGATTTGGGCACCCACAAGAGAAAGACGTCCATCTCCCGATTTAGGTCGGAATTTGGGCGTTTTTCTCTTTCGAAAATAAGCTGGATAGCTTTAATGAAAAATAGAAGTTTTAGAAAATATAACCAGGTCAAGAAATTTGAAATTTATAAAATTTCCAAACAAGACAGGCGTATCTGCTAGAGAAATACTGCAAAGATTTCTGAAGGAGACTTTGAAATTATTATCTAGCCCAAGGATGACAGGTGCTTATTATGTACCATCTATAACTGAAGACTAATCTGACATTTCATCTGCTTTTTGGACAACTTGAATAGTTCTGACCACTTGGATGTTCGGAAGGATAAATTGCCAAGTAGTTACACTTATTGGGACCTTTGCACAATTATCTGATCGTGATTTGGTTTTGAAGCAGTTCATCAGAGTTAGACAGTTGTTGTTCTGTAATTTAAAATTTAGATATTTCCTGACATGGCAAGAGCCACTCAGAGCCGTCAATGTCAATTTCTTTTGCTAACATCGAAGGTATAGCAGACCGGGTAACAACTAATCTGAAATATATTACTAGCTATTATTGGTTTGGGGAGAGTGGGCCCCTCAGGCACTGCCCTATTAAAAGACTGGTCAGTCCTCCAGTGAAGAAGTGCACTTGGTCAGTGGAGACTTTCTTTCTCAGCCTGACTGGTGAAAGTATTCTGGTTCTTCTGATGCAATAGGAGTAGATGACAACTTATTAGTTGAACTGCACGAGTACTCTTGGGAAATACTGATCACCATGGCTCGAGTTGCTCTGATAAAAAATTGAAAGTGTCAGCTCAGACCAATGCTGTCACTGCATCTCAAAAAAGATATAGTGGAATTAGAAAAGGTACAGAGAAGGGCAACGAAAATGATAAAGGGGATGACTTCTCTATGAGGAAAGGCAAAAGCGGCTAGGGCTCTTCAGCTTGGAGAAAAGATGGCAGAAGGGAGATATGATAGAGGTCTATAAAATAATGAGTGGAGTAGAATGGGTAGACATAAATCACTTGTTTGCTCTTTCCAAAAATACTAGGACTAGGGCACACGCAATGAAGCTACAAAGTAGTAAATTTAAAACGAATCAGAGAAATATTTCTTCACTCAAAGTGTAATTAAACTCAGGAATTCATTGCCAAGAATACAGTAAAAGCAGTTAGCTTAGTGGGGTTTAAAAAGGTTTGGATGGCTTCCTAAAGGAAAAGTCCATAGACCATTATTTATATGGACTTGGGGAAAATCCACTGCTTATTTCTAGAATAAGCAGCTTAAAATGTAGTGTACTGTTTTGGGATCTTGCCAGGTACTTTTGACCTGGATTGGCCACTGTTGAAAACAGGATGCTGGGCTTGATGGACGTTCGGTCTGTCCCAGTATGGCAATACTAATGTACTTATATACTTAGTAGTAAAACAGGCCCGTTTCTGACACAAATGAAACGGGCGCTAGCAAGGTTTTCCTCGGAGTGTGTATGTTTGAGAGAGTATGTGTGAGATTGACTGTGTGTGTGAGAGAGAGAGAGTGAATGTGCGAGTGTGTTTGACTGTGTGTGAGAGAGAGAGAGTGAATGTGCAAGTGTGTGTGTGTAACAGAGAGACAGTGAGACTGCTGAGTGCGAATGTGTCTCCTCGGTCCCCCCTCCAGCCACCCAGCGATTCTCCTCTCTCCCCTGCTCCCTCTCCAGCCACCCAGCGATTTGACTTTTTCCCTTGCCCCCCTCCAGCCACCCACTGATGCTCTTCTCTCCCCTGCCCCTCCTCCAGCCACCCAGTGAGTCTCCTCTGTTTCCTGTCCCCCTCCAGCCACCCAGCGATTCTCCTGTGTCTCCTGCCCCCCTCCAGCCACCCAGCAATTCTTCTCTCTCCCCTACCCCCCTCCAGCCACCCAGCGATTGTCCTATCTCCCCTGCAGCCACCCAGCGATTCTTATGACCTGTGGCAAAGGCACTTACAGTGTCTTCAAATAAGCTGTTTATTATTTTCCATTTATTTCCAGTACTCGAATGTACACCTTGCCAATTAGATCCATCTGTGAAGAAGATTTTGAGAAATTCTTGAAAGGCATACTGAGATAGTTGCTTTTGCTCCTGAAAGACTTCCTGAGGTGTAGGCTAATGAATACTGTAGGAGAGTAATTATCTGCTTCAGGAACTAATTCTGCAAACAAGTTGGTTTCTCCTGCAGAGTAAAAGAATACATTGACTCCTCAATCTTCTTATTATAAGATTGATTTGTAGAAGGTCACGTCATACCTGTACCGCTCTGCAACAGGTATCAACTAACGTTCTGCCTAGTGGAGTCTTCCTATCATTCGAAGTTCCTCAGCTTTAAGGCAATCTATGCACAACCCTTTCCCCAAATTACTGTTGTGGCCCTATTGATCTTGCTATATGTCATAATGTATTGTTTGTTAATTTTTTAAAAATTTGTCTTCTATTTTCTGTATAAACTAGCCGTTGAGCCCGTAAAAACGGGCTGGTATTGGGGTTTTCAGAGGTCGACGCTGGCTCCCCCCCCCCCCCCCCCGCGAGGTCGCCGCTACCACCCCTCCACCCGCTCTGGGCCCTCTCTTCGCTACTGAACTTACATCCATTCGCCGGAACGCAGCATGCACATCAGCTGAGCTGCCATCGGCCTTCCTTCCCTGCCTGTGTCCCGCCCTCGTGTGACGTAACGTCAGCGAGGGCGGGACACAGGCAGGGAAGGAAGGCCGACGGCAGCTCAGCTGATGTGCATGCTGCGTTCCGGCGAAAGGATGTAAGTTCAGTAGCGAAGAGAGGGCCCAGGCCGGGTGAAGGGGTGGCGGCGGTGACTCCGGGTGGGGGGAGCGGAAGCGGCGACCTCGGGGGGGGGGGGGGGGGAGCAGTAGTGACCTGGCGGCTTTGCGCAGTTTCCCTCTGTGTCCCGCCCCCGTCATCACGTATTGACGCGGGGACGGGACAGAGAGGGAAGTCTCTACTGCGCATTTGCGAGTGAGTACGGTCACTCGCCGTTTATATGTTTGATTACTGTGTTGCCAGGAGTACAATTCTGGGGCAAGCGTTTTATACATTTGAATGTGTTAAAACACTGCTGTATACTTTTTTTTGTTACATTTATACCTCGCGCTTTCCCACTCACGGCAGGCTCAATGCGGCTTACATGGTGCCATATACCAATGCTATTCCCACAGAACCAGGGCCCTTCAGCACCGTTATCTTTGAACTGCACTCTGATACTATTTTCCCTCTGTCTTTTTGAAAGATGGTCTTCATTTGAACCATCTTATCTTCTTGTTTAAACCACCAAGCAAAGGGAGTTTTTTTTTCTCTCTGTATTGTTGTAGGAAGATTTCATCTCTGCACTGTACAATTAACTGTTTTGTGGCTTCATCTTGTAGGTCATTAGGAGACACAGGCACAAAGTCAGTAAAATAATTAAAACATGTAAGTTTAAATTAAAAAAAAATCTATTTCTTTTCAGATTTGGTTATTTATTTATTTATTTATTTATTTATTGCATTTGTATCCCACATTTTCCCACCTTTTTGTAGATTCAACCATAACTTAAAAATTCCAGGTACCTTTTTTTATTTTATCAAATTTAAAACATTAAACCTGCCAAAATAAACTATTCAGTCATTCTTTTAAGTGGCTAATAAGACTTTAATAAGAGTTTGTAAGGGTAAATGTAATGCTTAATTTTGTATATTAACAAATTTCTGTCAATCCTCATGAAGCCTTGAATCACTACTAAAGAACATGCATCTGATAAAAAAGGAAAATGAGCAACTTTGAAAAATGAAATAACAGGAATGGATATGAAAGAAAAACTCTGCACTGTAATAGTATGCAAAAACAGCACAAAAGACTCCCTCTTTAAAAAAAAAACAAATAAATAAATGTCAACTCCAAAACGTTGCATCTAAAGGACTGTTTCCATGGCTCACACTGCAGCATTACAGTGCAGGAGACTGAAATTCAAATCTTCTATCCAGCACAGTCGGGGGGGGGGGGGGGGGGGGGGGGGGGTGGGGGGGTGCCAAGCCTGAGGAGGTAGCAACATACCTGATGCACAGCAGGAAAGGAAACTGGTGGCAATAATTAAGGCAATCCTTGCCAGCAAAGGGAGCATAACTGATGATAAATATACTTTCTATACTAGACTGTCTAACTTATTCTATATTCACTTTATCATTTAGGAACTGTGTATTCTACTTTACCATTTATACACCTTAATGTAATATCTTTGGAATTTCTCTATCCGGAAATGGCGATCGCCATGACGGCATAATGTAAGCCACACTGAGCCTGCAAATTGGTAGGAAAATGTGGGATACAATGCAACAAATTAATAAAATAAATAAATCTAGCATTCTAGGCTAAGTTTAGTTTAGTTTAATTGATTTATAATCCCTGAATAGCACAGACATGAATCTGACATGAGATCTAATATAGAGGTTAAAATGTGAAGTGCAGTCACAACTAAAATTGTTCTATAAAGTTTTCAACAACTAAAAATGCTACATTTAAAATAAACCCACTCCAACTTAGTTTGCATTGTGGGGTTGGGCTGGCCAGGCCAAATGTCTCAGTCCTAATGTTGTAATACGAGAGATCTGGGTTCAATTCTCAAAACCTACTTCTGCTTCTCAGGCCAGTTGGGGATTTGCAAATTGTGGAGGCAGAATTCACAGTCCTTACCATGCAACAGTGAAAGCTCATTGCCAGAGTCAAAATGTACCAGAGGTAGGTGGTAACCTACAGACCCTAGCCAGAGACTATCACTATAACTCTGGGCTAGATGTTTTTTTGTTTTTTTTTAATGGGGAAAAATCCCAGATAGTTGCAAATGAAACATTATGCAGCTATAGTCTCAGGAAACACAGGATCTGATTGAGCTAGAAGCTCAATGGGATTAAAAAAAAAAAAAGTTACTTAGTTGTAAAATCAGATATTTTCTGAAAGTCACAATGACCAATAACAATAAAATTGCTACAGCTCATTCCAGAAAAGAAAAATTTCTCAATACAGTGACATCAACAACCTCTGAATCTAGCAGGGCAATTGTTATAAATACCATTAGACATTTTACCTTTCAAAAATATGTCAAGAAGATCTACTTATTTAAAAGGAGTAAATTTGAGCTATATACTTGTCATTTACTTTAAGGTGTTCCAATGCAACCTAGAGAACTTTATACACTCTCAGGTCCTTGATTCACAATAAAAATCCAATTTCAGCACTCCAACAGAAATTGGCTTTGAAAGACAGTATAGGCCATTATACCAATGCTGGTGAAAATAACTAAGGCTATTAGAATTAGTAATGCCGCTGATCTTGGATACTGCACAAAAGCAATTTCTATTCTTCCTACTGAGAAGCTAGATTTAGTAAATTACAGATAGGAAGAACAGATTGCATATAAATGCAGCCAGCAAAATCAAGAGACCACCAGACCAGACAGAGAGGTAGATGTATTAAAAAGACAGGAAAGGTATTAATCATGTGATGAACACCTTAACCTAGGTATCATACTTGCCTACATAAGTATAGTAATGGGCAAGCAAATAAAGAACGCTGAGAATACTAGCAGAATGAATAAAGTATATCATGCATTAGAAAGTCAGAAAAAAATCTGGTCACATAAAGTGCAGATTACATCAAGTATATCATATATCTACAATCGTTCGTTATGGTGCATTTTGGTTAACCACAACCCCAAGGACAATAAAATGTCCGACTTGGTTTGAAATTGAATCCTCGCAGGCTCATCCAATACCTTTGAAATGCTTTCAATATGCTTCTAAATTTACTATTTTACACCTCACAGATATTATCTCTTCAACAGTATGTGCTCTCCATTTCCTAGACTCAGTTTTTCTCAACCAATGTTGGTCCGAACTTGATGCCCCTTTATGGTATAACTCTAAAATTGAAATAGATCACAAACCAGTCTCCTAGCCCAAAAACGGCATCCGGACTCTAAAACATATGATTGATAATAATTCTTTAATGTCCCTTGCGCAACTAATTTCCAAATACTCTTTGCCTAGTTAAGAATTTTTTCATTCGTTCCAACTTACATATGTATATTAACCAATTTAAAATCACTTTTCTCTTTTCCGCAGACTTCAGATTTAGCAAAATTATGTGCACTGGGTATGGTGAAAGGACATACCACCTCCCTGTTTTATCAAATTTTATGCACTATAAAATTTCCTATCAGAATTCACACTAAACAGCTTTGGTCCAGTGAAATCAATTGGTCAGATGATGAAAATGATTGGTCGGCCTTCTTTATAACTATACAATGACCAACTGCATCCACTAGCCTGATGCAAAACGTCCTGATGGAGGGGCAGGGAAACCCGTATTATCGAAACAAGATGGACATCCATCTTTCATTTCAATAATACGGTCGGGGACGCCCAAATCTTGAAATTTTGGTCGTCCTTAGAGATGGTCGTCCCTAGACTTGGTCATTTCTGATTTTCGGCGATAATGGAAACCAAGGAAACCCATCTTAGAAACGACCAAATGCAAGTCCTTTGGTCGTGGGAGGAGCCAGCATTTCTAGTGCACTGGTCCCCCTGACATGCCAGGGCACCCAGGAACGTAGCTCCCTTACCTTGTCTGCTGAGGCCCCCAAATTCCCCCTAAAACCCACTACCCACAACTGTACACCACTACCATAGCCCTTACGGGTGAAAGGGGCACCTAGATGTGGGTACAGTGGATTTGTGGTGAGTTTTGGAGGGCTCGCTGTTTCCTCCACAAACGTAACAGGTAGGGAGGGGGATGGGCATGGGTCTACCTGCCTGAAGTGCACTGCACCCACTAAAACTGCTTCAGGGACCTGCATACTGCTGTCATGGACCTGAGTATGACATATGAGGCTGGGATAGAGGCTGGCAAAAAATATTTTGAAAGATGTTTTTTGAGGGTGGGAGGGGGTTAGTGACCACTGGGGGAGTAAGGGGAGGTCATCCCCGATTCTCTCCAGTGGTCATCTGGTCATTTTGGCCACCTTTTTGTGCCTTGGTCGTAAGAAAAACAGGACCAAGTAAAGTCATCCAAGTGCTCGTCAGGGACGCCCTTTTTTTCCATTATGGGTCGAGGACGTCCATGTATTAGGCACACCCAAGTCCCGCCTTCACTACGCCTCCGATACGCCCCCTTGAACTTTGGTCGTCCCTGCGATGGAAAGCAGTTGGGGACGTCCAAAATCGGCTTTCGATTATACCGATTTGGACGACACTGGGAGGAGGACACCCATCTTCTGATTTGTGTCGAAAGATGGGTGTCCTTCTCTATCGAAAATGAGCCTGCAAGTCTCCCAGTCTTAAAAGGTCCTCTTGCAATTATTCACAATCCTCTTGCGATTTAACAACTTTGAATAACTTTGTGTCGTCAGCAAATTTAATTACCTCACTAGTTACACCCATCTCTAGGTCATTTATAAATATGTTAAAAAGCAGCGGTCCCAGCACAGACCCCTGCGGAACCCCACTATCTACCCTTCTCCATTGAAAATACTAACCATTTAACCCTACTCTCTGTTTTCTATCTTTTAACTGGTTTTTAATCCACAATAGGACACTACCTCCTATTCCATGACTCTCCAATTTCCTCTGGGGTCTTTCAAGAGGTACTTTGTCAAACGCCTTTTGAAAATCCAGATACACAATATCAACCGGCTCACCTTTATCCACATTAGTTCACCCCTTCAAAGAAATGTAATAGATTGGGAAGGCAAGATTTCCTTTACTAAATCCATGTTGGCTTTGTCTCATTAATCCATACTCGAGAGATTGAGAAGGCTGGAGTTGACTCTTTTTGAAGTTGATCACCCAACCAAGGGACTGCAAGAGATCCATGACTCTGCCTGTAATCCTCAAACTTTCCTGTTAAGATACAAATGCAATAAATAAATAAATAAATAAGATGACGCCCTGATGAGCCAATCATCCAAGTACGGATGAACCCTGATGCCTTCTTTGCTTAACACCAGAGTCGCCACCACCATGATCTTGGAAAAGGTCCGTGGGGCTGTCGCTAGGCCAAAAGGAAAAGCCTGAAATTGAAATTGTTGACCAAGAACTGCAAAGCGTAGAAAATGCTGATGGGCAGGGCAAATGGGAACATGCAAGTATGCCTCCTTGAGGTCCAATGCTGTGAGAACTTCTCCCGGCTGAACTCCCGATCACCAACCAGACAGTTTCCATGAGAAAACATCAAACCTTGAGGCAGTGGTTGACTCCCTTGAGGTCCAAGACCGGATGGTATGACCCCTCCTTTTTGGGAACCACGAAATAAATGGAGAAACAGCCCATTCTCCATTCTTGGGACGATACGGGCATCGCTGCCCCCAACTGAAGTAGCCCCTGCAAGGTGTCTCAGTACCGCTGCCCTCTTGTGGGTGCTGACGCACAAGGAGACCAAGAAAGAATCTGCGACGGAGAGGAAAACACTAATTTGTAGCCGTCTCGAATATCCAAGACCCACTGGTCTGACATAATCTTGGCCTACTCCTTGTAAAAGGGAGACGGCCATCCCCCTATGCTGGGAATGGAGTGGGCCAACAAACCATCATTCTGAAGGTCACGAGGCAGAGGGAGCTCTGGTTGAAGTACCACTTGCACACCAGTCCGAACGGACTGCTTCTGCTGATACCAAGACCACTGTGAAAAGCCAGAACAACCTGGCCAGTACTTCCTGCTCTCCTTGAAGTGCGTCTTAGAGGGGCCAGCTTTCCCAGGAGGACAGGGCTTACCCTCTGGCAGATAATGACTTAGAGTTTCCTAGGTCCTCCCCAAACAATAACTTGCCCTTAAAGGGCAGCCTAATCAGCCGTTGCTTGGATGCTGTATCTGCTGCCCAATGGCAGAGCCACAACAAGCGATGTGAGACCACAGTCAGGGAGATCTGCTTGACCGACGCACGAACCGGGTCATATAAGGTGTCCACCAAATAGACCAGACCGGTTTCCACATTTGGAAACTCCAAGGGTGGCTGAGCTCCTGCATCCAGCATAGTATCAGCTGCCTGCTGGACCCACAAAAGGCACACATGGGGCACATAACTGCTGCTGCTGCTCGGAGAGCTAGAGCCGAGATCTCAAAAGAAAGCTTCAACGCTGAATCCAGCTTGCAGTCCTGTGCATCCTTAATTGCTATGCCTCCTTCCACAGGCAAGGTGGTCTTCTTAGTGACTGCTGCCACCAAAGCGTCAACCCTCGGTAACCCCCAACGGTCCAGCTCCTCCTGGACAACAGGATAAAGACATGACATCATCTTGGCCACCCATAAGCTAGCCTCCGGTGTAGTCCACTGTGCAGAAATGAGTTCTTGCATAGCCTCATACACTGGAATCTTTGGGATTCACCACCGCTGTGGGCTGCATGTCAGGAGTTGAGATATTTAAAGCCTGTAGGGCCTTGATAATGAAAGTTGGGAGTCTCTCCTTATGGTATACCTGAACTGCAGTGGGATAGTCTTGCTCATCCCCAATCAGCTCCCCCACCTCAAGGTCGTCTACCCTTTACGAGGAGAGAAAAGGAGCAGACAAATTGCCCTCTGAAAGAACTGGCAATAAAGGAGCCAGAGATCCCCCATCCAAACTGGACTCTAACCAAGGTTGCTTGGGCCCCCCCTACATCCTGGGGAGGCGAAGAGTCCCAGGAGAGGCCAGGAGGCTGGAATGCCGCTCCAGACACAGACTGTGCCACTTTGTCCAACAAGGGGGAAAAGGGAAATCTGGTTCGCTGCCCCCTTTCAGCCCCCCCCCCCCCCCAAGGTGGCCCACATGGGAAGGCTGACCCGAATCGGCTCCCTGCAACTCAGCTCCACCACCGCAGTGTCAGCCGCGTGCGAATCCAAAATGGACGCCGAAACCACGACAGCACTGGGAGACAATGGGCACGCATCCTGGACACAGGAAACACTCCCTCTCAAATCTGGCACCACATTAAAAGACTCCGAGGACGAACACCCGTTTGGGAAGGCTCCTGAAGCTGTTCACCACTTACTGCAGCGGGAACAGTGCTTAACAACTTCTGCCACCAATTCCTCGCCCCCAAAAGAAAGGGCACACTCACTGTGAGAAAAGTCCTGAGGTCCCAGGAAGCAACCTCTGCAAAACAGCTTCACTCTCTTTCTGCAAACCACTAGACAGCTTAAACCACTTTTTTTTGTCAATAGTTATTCGTAATGGCGGTGCTATGAGGAAGCAAATGGTGGCAAAGGGCTAGAGAGGTCACCGGGGTGGGGGAGG
This sequence comes from Microcaecilia unicolor, assembly GCF_901765095.1. NCBI lineage: Eukaryota > Metazoa > Chordata > Amphibia > Gymnophiona > Siphonopidae > Microcaecilia > Microcaecilia unicolor. The sequence goes on along the minus strand of NC_044031.1, from coordinate 132,788,724 downwards.
GAACTGGCCTCATCAGGTGTGTCCCCCAAAATTGGCACCGCTCAGTCTACCACCCCCAAGCTTACTGAACCAGAAAATCCAGAACCAAAGCTGCAGCCCGATGAATCCAGGAGTAGAAAAAAGACCATCCACCCGCCTGCTGGAGATAGAAAATACTGAGGATTCCAGGAGCACACCGTCCAATAAGGCAGAGTCAAATCAGTGCTCTCTATCTCCACCTGCTAGTAGATTGTCACATCCCACCTGTCTCTGGATTCATCTGCTGCTGATGCTAAGGGAATTAAATTACAATGAATAGTTGAGCACACAATCTGGAAATTGTTTTAAGAATATAAACTGAATATATGTGGTGCCACATTCCATGGAGTTCTTTAGCCTTGCATGGATGTTTTATCCATGAATATATAATCTTCTGAATTTTCTTTCACATTTTTTTGGATTCTACTTTTTTGAAAAAGAAAATATATGTTTGGGATAAGCCAGAAGCCAATGATTGATGATTTCCCCTGACATGTTGAAGCTTTGGCATCAAAAAAAGTTTGGGATTCTGAGGAATTTTGGCTATATTCTTTACCTTTTCCTCGATTGAAATCTGTGACACCATGTTTGCTTAATTTGTTCAACAACAGAGTTATTGTGTCTGTACTGGTGGCCTTCTCATATCTGTCAGATTTGTTGGAAACTGTTCTATTCCTTGTTGATGGCTATTTTGTAATTACGGTTGGTTATTTGAATACTGAACAGCTACGGCTGACTTAAATATAACTATACTTTGCAGTGAAATGTTACTAGTTTGTTCATGTTTTAATTGTTTAATATTATGTATGGATTTTCTGTAAGACACTTAGGGGTCCCTTTTACTAAAGTGTGTTAATGGATTTAGGGGCTCTTAGTTACAAAGCAGCGGTAAACCCTACACAGGCTTACCACATGCTAATCTGGAACTACTGCCGGCCTGATGTGGGCACCAGTGGTAGTTCCAGGCCCAGCACTACAGAAATTGAGACCTAATTTTCTAGCATGGGGGTTACCCAGCAGTAATGAAGCAGTGCCACGCACTGCCGGGTTAGCGCAGGAGCCCTTACCATCAAACACCTCAATGGGTGGTGGTAAGAGCTCCCCACCACATGGCCATGTTTTTTGCAGCCTTTTTACCCGCTGTAGTAAAAGGGGCCACAACATGCAGCAAAACGGCCACTGCCACTACCGCAGGGCCCTTTTTTACCGCAGCTTGGTAAAAGGGCCCCTTAGCACATACTAATAAATTTGCATGCATTAAGTGTCATGCACCCATAGGTAGATACACCCAAATTCTATAAATGGTGTTCAAAATTGCCTGCACAAATTTGGATGTACCCAGTTTGTGCTCACATTTTAATTGAGTAACAAGCCAATAAGTACCAATAATTGGGCACCAATTGGCAACAACTTAAATTTAGACGCTTATCTTGCTAGGCCCTAATCTATAAAGATGTGCTCATAAATTGTCTAGAGTACAACTGAAAAGGAGAAGTGGCCTTATCAGGGGCATGGGCAGGTCAAGGGCGTTCACTTGATGCATGCAGTACTATAAAATACAGAAGATCAATGCTAAATTAGGCATGAGAATTTACACCAGGTTTCAGTTGGTGTAGATCTTTACGACCAAAATTGGAGCGCCGTTTTTAGAATAGTGCTCAGCGCTCATTTTTTTCAGCGCCCAAATTTTGGTACCATTTACTGAATCCAGCCAATAATGGGCTGTGCTGTGTTTAGCATTGCCTAATTGTTAGTGTACCTTAGTAAAAGGACCCCTTAAGATCAGTGGTTCCCAAACCTCGTCCTTCATGCACTCCAGTAAGTCAGGTTTTCAGGATATCTACAATGAATATTCGTGAGAGAAATTTGCATGCAGTGGAGGCACTGCATGCAAATCTCTCTCATGAATATTCATTGTGGCTATCCTGAATACTTCACCTGCTGGCGTGCCTCCAGGACCAGGTTTGAGAACCACTGCCTTCGATACCGATAGACAGGATATAAATTTTATAAATAGATTAATGCAAAACAAAACAGAGTCCAACCCTTGACCATGTTATACAGTGGTGGAAATAAGTATTTGATCCCTTGCTGATTTTGTAAGTTTGCCCACTGACAAAGACATGAGCAGCCCATAATTGAAGGGTAGGTTATTGGTAACAGTGAGAGATAGCACATCACAAATTAAATCCGGAAAATCACATTGTGGAAAGTATATGAATTTATTTGCATTCTGCAGAGGGAAATAAGTATTTGATCCCCCACCAACCAGTAAGAGATCTGGCCCCTACAGACCAGGTAGATGCTCCAAATCAACTCGTTACCTGCATGACAGACAGCTGTCGGCAATGGTCACCTGTATGAAAGACACCTGTCCACAGACTCAGTGAATCAGTCAGACTCTAACCTCTACAAAATGGCCAAGAGCAAGGAGCTGTCTAAGGATGTCAGGGACAAGATCATACACCTGCACAAGGCTGGAATGGGCTACAAAACCATCAGTAAGACGCTGGGCGAGAAGGAGACAACTGTTGGTGCCATAGTAAGAAAATGGAAGAAGTACAAAATGACTGTCAATCGACAAAGATCTGGGGCTCCACGCAAAATCTCACCTCGTGGGGTATCCTTGATCATGAGGAAGGTTAGAAATCAGCCTACAACTACAAGGGGGGAACTTGTCAATGATCTCAAGGCAGCTGGGACCACTGTCACCACGAAAACCATTGGTAACACATTACGACATAACGGATTGCAATCCTGCAGTGCCCGCAAGGTCCCCCTGCTCCGGAAGGCACATGTGACGGCCCGTCTGAAGTTTGCCAGTGAACACCTGGATGATGCCGAGAGTGATTGGGAGAAGGTGCTGTGGTCAGATGAGACAAAAATTGAGCTCTTTGGCATGAACTCAACTCGCCGTGTTTGGAGGAAGAGAAATGCTGCCTATGACCCAAAGAACACCGTCCCCACTGTCAAGCATGGAGGTGGAAATGTTATGTTTTGGGGGTGTTTCTCTGCTAAGGGCACAGGACTACTTCACCGCATCAATGGGAGAATGGATGGGGCCATGTACCGTACAATTCTGAGTGACAACCTCCTTCCCTCCGCCAGGGCCTTAAAAATGGGTCGTGGCTGGGTCTTCCAGCACGACAATGACCCAAAACATACAGCCAAGGCAACAAAGGAGTGGCTCAGGAAGAAGCACATTAGGGTCATGGAGTGGCCTAGCCAGTCACCAGACCTTAATCCCATTGAAAACTTATGGAGGGAGCTGAAGCTGCGAGTTGCCAAGCGACAGCCCAGAACTCTTAATGATTTAGAGATGATCTGCAAAGAGGAGTGGACCAAAATTCCTCCTGACATGTGTGCAAACCTCATCATCAACTACAGAAGACGTCTGACCGCTGTGCTTGCCAACAAGGGTTTTGCCACCAAGTATTAGGTCTTGTTTGCCAGAGGGATTAAATACTTATTTCCCTCTGCAGAATGCAAATAAATTCATATACTTTCCACAATGTGATTTTCCGGATTTAATTTGTGATGTGCTATCTCTCACTGTTACCAATAACCTACCCTTCAATTATGGGCTGCTCATGTCTTTGTCAGTGGGCAAACTTACAAAATCAGCAAGGGATCAAATACTTATTTCCACCACTGTATGTGATCTACAGTGTATGTTTATTTAAATAAGTTAAAAATAAAGTACTGCTTTATTGATAAATGGTGCAACTACATTAGTACATATACATAAGTACATAAGTAGTGCCATACTGGGAAAGACCAAAGGTCCATCTAGCCCAGCATCCTGTCACCGACAGTGGCCAATCCAGGTCAAGGGCACCTGGCACGCTCCCCAAACGTAAAAACATTCCAGACAAGTTATACCTAAAAATGCGGAATTTTTCCAAGTCCATTTAATAGCGGTCTATGGACTTGTCCTTTAGGAATCTATCTAACCCCTTTTTAAACTCCGTCAAGCTAACCGCCCGTACCACGTTCTCCGGCAACGAATTCCAGAGTCTAATTACACGTTGGGTGAAGAAAAATTTTCTCCGATTCGTTTTAAATTTACCACACTGTAGCTTCAACTCATGCCCTCTAGTCCTAGTATTTTTGGATAGCGTGAACAGTCGCTTCACATCCACCCGATCCATTCCACTCATTATTTTATACACTTCTATCATATCTCCCCTCAGCCGTCTCTTCTCCAAGCTGAAAAGCCCTAGCCTTCTCAGCCTCTCTTCATAGGAAAGTCGTCCCATCCCCACTATCATTTTCGTCGCCCTTCGCTGTACCTTTTCCAATTCTACTATATCTTTTTTGAGATACGGAGACCAGTACTGAACACAATACTCCAGGTGCGGTCGCACCATGGAGCGATACAACGGCATTATAACATCCGCACACCTGGACTCCATACCCTTCCTAATAACACCCAACATTCTATTCGCTTTCCTAGCCGCAGCAGCACACTGAGCAGAAGGTTTCAGCGTATCATCGACGACGACACCCAGATCCCTTTCTTGATCCGTAACTCCTAACGCGGAACCTTGCAAGACGTAGCTATAATTCGGGTTCCTCTTACCCACATGCATCACTTTGCACTTGTCAACATTGAACTTCATCTGCCACTTGCACGCCCATTCTCCCAGTCTCGCAAGGTCCTCCTGTAATCGTTCACATTCCTCCTGCGACTTGACGACCCTGAATAATTTTGTGTCATCGGCGAATTTAATTACCTCACTAGTTATTCCCATCTCTAGGTCATTTATAAATACATTAAAAAGCAACGGACCCAGCACAGACCCCTGCGGGACCCCACTAACTACCCTCCTCCACTGAGAATACTGGCCATGCAATCCTACTCTCTGCTTCCTATCTTTCAACCAGTTCTTAATCCATAATAATACCCTACCTCCGATTCCATGACTCTGCAATTTCTTCAGGAGTCTTTCGTGCGGCACTTTGTCAAACGCCTTCTGAAAATCCAGATATACAATATCAACCGGCTCCCATTGTCCACATGTTTGCTTACCCCCTCAAAAAAATGCATTAGATTGGTGAGGCAAGACTTCCCTTCACTAAATCCGTGCTGACTTTGTCTCATCAGTCCATGTTTTTGTATATGCTCTGCAATTTTATTCTTAATAATAGCCTCCACCATCTTGCCCGGCACCGACGTCAGACTCACCGGTCTATAATTTCCCGGATCTCCTCTGGAACCCTTCTTAAAAATCGGAGTAACATTGGCTACCCTCCAGTCTTCCGGTACTACACTCGATTTTAGGGACAGATTGCATATTTCTAACAGTAGCTCCGCAAGTTCATTTTTTAGTTCTATTAATACTCTGGGATGAATACCATCAGGTCCCGGTGATTTACTACTCTTCAGCTTGCTGAACTGACCCATTACATCCTCCAAGGTTACAGAGAATTTGTTTAGTTTCTCCGACTCCCCCCGCTTCAAATATTCTTTCCGGCACCGGTGTCCCCCCCAAATCCTCCTCGGTGAAGACCGAAGCAAAGAATTCATTTAATTTCTCCGCTACGGCTTTGTCCTCCTTGATCGCCCCTTTAACACCATTTTCGTCCAGCGGCCCAACCGACTCTTTGGCCGGTTTCCTGCTTTTAATGTATCTAAAAAAATTTTTACTATGTATTTTTGCTTCCAACGCTAATTTCTTCTCAAAGTCCTTTTTTGCCCTCCTTATCTCCGCTTTGCATTTGGCTTGGCATTCCTTATGATCTATCCTGTTACTTTCAGTTGGTTCTCTTCTCCACTTTCTGAAGGATTGTTTTTTGGCTCTAATGATTTCCTTTATCTTACTGTTTAGCCACGCCGGCTGACGTTTAGTCTTTTTTCCCTTTTTTCTAATACGTGGAATATATTTGTCCTGAACCTCCAGGATGGTGTTTTTAAACAGCATCCACGCCTGATGCAAGTTTTTTACTCTGCGAGCTGCTCCTTTCAGTCTTTTTTTCACCTTTTTTCTCATTTTGTCGTAATCACCTTTTCTATAGTTAAACGCTAGCGTACTTGATTTCCTAGTTTCACTTCCTTCAATGCCAATATCAAAACCGATCATATTATGATCACTGTTATCAAGCGGCCCTCGTATCGTTACCCCCTGCACTAGATCATGAGCACCACTAAGGACTAAGTCTAGTATTTTTCCTTCTCTTGTCGGCTCCTGAACTAGCTGTTCCATGAAGCTGTCCTTGATTTCATCAAGAAATCTTATGTCCCTTGCGTGTACAGATGTTACATTAACCCAGTCTATATGCGGGTAATTGAAATCCCCCATTATTATTGTGTTGCCCAGTTTGTTTGCGTCCCTGATTTCCTTTAACATTTCTGCATCCGTCTGTTCGTCCTGGCCAGGCGGACGGTAGTACACTCCTATCACTATCCTTTTCCCCTTTGCACATGGAATTTCAATCCACAGTGATTCCAAGGAGTGTTTTGTTTCCTGCAGAATTTTCAATCTATTTGATTCAAGGCTCTCGTTAATATACAATGCTACCCCTCCACCAATCCGATTCACCCTATCACTACGATATAATTTGTACCCCGGTATGACAGTGTCCCACTGGTTATCCTCCTTCCACCAGGTCTCAGAGATGCCTATTATATCTAATTTTTCATTTAGTTACTTTCTCCTATAGGCAAACAGCAATGGAAGAAGATTTATACATCTGCTCTTTCTAAACAGCATGTAAACAAACATATATTACTTATAGGTTGCATTTAAAACTAAACAGAATAAATCAATAATATAAATTGTGGAGAGAATATAATGGGGGACTATTTCACTACATGGAGGGACTGTACTGAAATTCAGTATATACTGGGAAAAATCCATAATCAGATTTAAATAATTACTGGAATAAACATATCTTTGGACTCTAGAGTATGAATTCCAAGTTTATGGGAATATGATAATAATAAAACTTAACTAACAACACAACTCCTTCTGGCAGTGAATTATTGCATGACCCCAAAAGTGGAGAGAGTACTAGTCCAGCTGTGGTAGAATGAATGAGGAAAGCAGGAGAGATAATGTGCTTTGACAAATTACAGAGACAAGAACAAGGTTAGCATTAGCTGAGTAGTTTTGAAAATATGGTCAATGCAAACTATTAGTAAGAGCTCAAGAAAGGAATTAGAAAACGTGGAGGGGCATAATCGAACGGGGCCGGCCCCGTAAAACGGTATACCCGACCGCATTATCGAAACAAGATGGCCGGCCATCTTTTGTTTCGATAATACGGTCGGGGCCAGCCAAATCTCAACATTTGGGCCGGCCTTAGAGATGGCCGGCGTTAGAGATCGCCGCCATTGGTTTCCGCAGATAATGGAAACTAATGGCGGCCATCTCAAACCCGGCCAAATCCAAGGCATTTGGTCGTGGGAGGAGCCAGCATTTATAGTGCACTGGTCCCCCTCACATGCCAGGACACCAACCGGGCACCCCAGGGGGCACTGCAGTGGACTTCACAAATTGCTCCCAGGTGCATAGCTCCCTTACCTTGGATTCTGAGCCCCCCTAAATCCCCCCCAAAACCCACTCCCCACAACTCTACACCACAACCATAGCCCTAAGGGGTGAAGGGGGCACCTACATGTGGGTACAGTGGGTTTTGGGTGGGTTTTGGCGGGCTCCCATTTACCACCACAAGTGTAACAGGTAGGGGAGGGATAAGCCTGGGTCCGCCTGCATGAAGTGCACTGCACCCACTAACACTGCTCCAGGGACCTACATACTGCTGTCAGGGAGCTGAGTATGACATTTGAGGCTGGCATAGAGGCTGGCACAAAAATGTTTATAATTTTTTTTTGGGTGGGAGGGGGTTGATGATCACTGGGGGAGTAAGGGGAGGTGGTCCCCAATTCCCTCCTGTGGTCATCTGGTCAGTTGGGGCACTTTTTTGAGGCTTGGTCCTAAAAATAAATGGACCAAGTAAAGCCGGTCAAGTGCTCGTTAGAGCCAGCCTTCTTTTTTCCATTATCGGCTGAATCCGGCCATCTCTTAACCACGCCCCGTCCCGCCTTCGGTACCCTGCCAACACGCCCCCTTGAACTTTGCCTGGCCCTGCGACGGAAAGCAGTTGAAGCCGGCCAAAATCAGCTTTCGATTATACCGATTTGGCCGGGTTTAGGAGACGGCCTGCCATCTCCCGATTTGTGTCGGAAGATGGCCGGCCTTCTCCTTCAAAAATAAGCAGGATAGTAACATAGTAAGTGACGGCAGATAAAGACCTCAACAGTCCATCCTGTCTGTCCAACAGTCTCATTTATTCTCAATTCTAGATTGAACAACAATTAACATGATATATATACTTGATATAGACGGTAGAAGTCCAGCCGGCTCTATCCTTATGCACTAACTACAGGAGTTGCCGTCAAAGCCTATTCCAATCCATCTTGTTATTTGTGGGACACACACCATAAAAGTCTGCCCAGCACTGTCCTCATGTTCCAAATTACATCAGTTTCTGTCGAAGCTCTCTACAGCCCATCCTAAGCTAGACTCAGACCATACAAGCCAGCCCAGCACCAGTCTTTGTTGATACAGGCAGAGTTGCCATCTAAGCACCACTTGACATGCAAACACACATGCAAACCTTCAAGCTTGGTTTTTTATACTATTTATTTTCTAATTAGAGATCTACTACTACTACTTATCATTTATATAGCGCTACAAGGCATACGCAGCGCTGTACACAGATCCCCTGTGTTTATCAGAGGCCACCTTGAATCCTGCCACAATTCTCTTCTCCACCTCCTACATTTGACTCCAACTTCATCCACTAAATTAAACCATTGTAATTGACTGATAAAATGTTTTCAGGAACATTTGCTTCCCCCCCCCCCCCCCCCCCCCCCCCCCCCCACACCAAGTAGTGTCTTACCTTTACATATGAAGGCTGCTTTTCAAGGATTAAGTCTGCAACTTTTTTGGATACCTGTAAAGACATGTTAAAAATCACCTTTAAGATTCAAGCAATTACACCAAAACAACCCATAAAAAGGTTAACTACAAAAACTTTTGAAGAAAAAAAAACCCTGCAAATTGGGAAATTATTTAATAGTTCCAACATGGGAAAGATTCACAATATTTACTGCCTTTGAAGTTCCAATGTGCCATTTTCTTCCTTCAACTCTCACCAATATGGTAATTTGATATTGAAAAAGGCATTAACTACTTTATGCATAATGTTCTCATCCATTCCCTGCTGGTATCTGTCCTCAAGCTATAGCAGCAGAAGTAGATTTTCAAAATCAAGTCAACACAAAAGGATGAAAGAACTTTAATTGCTAAAATACTGACAAGGCACACTACTTAAAATAAGGAGAGACTGAAAGTAAGTTTGGTAATTTATAATAACACAATGTTCTACAAAAATCAGCAGAAAGTTTGCCTTTTTTCCTTGCTTCCTTTCCTTTGTAAAACAGGCAACAATTCACATTATATACCCGGAGGTACATGCTGCGCTCAATAAAAATACTAAGACAAACAACTGGGGAAATTCTATAAATTGACACCTCAGTCTAGGAGCCCCAATGCTGTGGGCTTAGGACGAATTCTATAATTTACTTATTTAAAAAGAAATGTGTAGCCTGCACATCTACTATCCTGAGCAGAGAACAATTTACATTCATAATCATAATTCATATCATAGACTCACAAGACAAACATTCTTAAAAAAAAACTGATAAAATGTAGTCCAAGTGAAAATATGCATTAGAAACCTTTTTTAAAAACATCCAAGCCTCCATGTGAAAATATTTATTATTTATTACATTTGTATCCCGCACTTTCCCACTAAAAGCAGGCTCAATGCGGCTTATATAGTAATAGGTAACACAGAAGTTTGTTATGTAAAATAGGAAATGAAGTATAAACATAGTAATAGGATGGATGGGTAGTAATAGGATGGATGGGTAGGTAGAGACAGGTGATAGAGAGGAAGGTAAGGTGCGAGATAGAGTCTGGGTCAATGTCATTTTCTCTTCGGTATATGTAAGGTAGATAGGATCATAAGATTAATCTGGGTCCTTTGGGTAGGCTTGCTTGAATAAATGGGTTTTTAGTGCTTTCCTGAATGGTAGGTGGTCATGGATTGCTCGGATAGGTCTAGGGAGAGCGTTTCAGAGTTGGCTGCCCAGGAAGGAGAAATTGGATCCATAACAAGTTTTGTACTTGAGACCTTTCCAGTTGGGGTAGTGCAGGTTGAGGTACTTTCGCGAGGATACAAACATGTTTCTTGCTGGGAGGTCGATCAGATTTATCATATAGTCCGGAGACTCTCCATGTATTATCTTGTGGATTAAAGTCTGGGCTTTGAAGTTGATACGTTCTTTGATTGGGAGCCAGTGTAGTCTTGCACGGAGAGGAGTTGCACTCTCAAAACGTGATTTGCCAAAGATGAGTCTCGCTGCTGTATTCTGGGAGTCTTAAGTTTTTTCAGGATGTGGGCTTTGCAGCCTAAGAAAATACTGTTGAAGTAATCAGCATAGGTAAGTACCGTGGATTGCACTAAATTCTGGAATGTTTTCTGAGGTAGATATGGTTTTACGCGTTTCAATATCCACATCATTGTGAACATTTTTTTTGTGGTGGATGTGGTGTGATTTTCGAGGGAGAGGTAGCTGTCTAGTGTCACTCCAAGGATTTTCAGGTTTTCAGAAATGGGGATTGTACTGCCGGAGGTGGTGAGATTAGATGGGGGGATTGCGGAGTGCTGAGATGAAAGGATTAAGCATTGTGTTTTTTCTTTGTTCAGTTTCATCCTAAAGGCGTTGGCCCAGGAGGTTAAGATGTCCATGCCCACGGATATTCTATCAGAGATTTCTGTTAGGTTTGATTTAAAGGGAATGAATATGGCAACGTCATCAGCATAAATAAAAGGGTTTAGACCATGTCTGAATAGGGCTTTGGCTAGTGGGACCATCATTAGATTGAAGAGTATCAGTGATAAAGGGCATCCTTGAGGTACTCCGCAGATTGGTGACCAGGGGGGTGAGATATCAGTGGGTGATTTAATTTGATAGGATCTTGAGGTGATGAATCCTTTTTTTATACTTTGTTTATTTATTGTTTTAGTGATAATACAAAGAATACATCTTTGAAAAGATACACCAGATATGAACACAAATACACTAAAGAATATTGTATATATAGAAAACATCTCTACAATCTGGTTACAACAGTCCACCAAAAAAAGAAGGAGTGGGATTCAAGATTGATTAAACCAAAGGAAGTTTGGTATTATTAACTTAAAGTTTAAGGAAAAACAAGCAGTGGTACTCCTTAATTTACAGAACCATAAACCAGAAATGGAATTAGCATTGGTTTTTCTTCATATCAAGGAATGACCTTAATTGTTCAGGTTCAAAGAATATATATTTTTTATCCTTGAATATCAAAATGCAAGGAAATCGTAATTGGAAAACTGCTCCAACATTTAAAGACTCTTGCCTCATATCTAGGAACTTTTTCCGCCTTTGCTGAGTCCAACGGGCAATGTCTGGGAACACAGAAACTTTGCTTCCTTTATACTCAGGATAAATTTTTTTTAAAATAAAGTCTCAATAAAGATTCTTTATCTTGTAAGAAAACAAAAGATACAATCAGTGTCGCTCTGGTTTCTGTATTATCCACAGACTGCTCCAAAAAGTTTGTCAAATCCAGCGTTTCAGGAGGAATGTCCTGTTTAGAAGTAACTTGAGGTAAAGGAGGTTTCTTTTCCAAATAGTAAATCTTTTGAAGAGGAGGGAGTGTTTGATCTGAATAATTGTATATTTCTTTAAGAAACTTAGCAAACATATCCTTCAGGGCCACAAATTGAGATTTTGGAAAGTTTAGGAATCGTAGGTTTAGATTTCTTGATAAATTTTCCATATTCTCTATTTTTCTTTGTATAGAAGCACAATCTCCTACAATATGAACTTGTTGTTGAGATATTTTCCCAATTTGCGTCTCTAGGTCAGTTTGCTTTATTATTACTCCCTCCATTTGTCTTTTAAGAGATTTTATCTGAGAAGAATTGTTCAAGGATAACGTTATGAAAGAGGTACAGACCTTGTGAAGTGATTCCAATGCTGTCCAAATCGATTCCAGCGACACCTCTTGGGGCTTGACTAAGGGTTGTATCGCCAATACGCAAGCAGAAACTTCTTCTGGCGTAGTTGTTTCAGGCAATACCCCAATAGCCTCCCCTGTTGGCATTTCTGGCGTTCGCTGGACTCCCTCAGCTAGCCCCAAGATCTCTCTGGTCTCCGCTATCGCTTCTGGGGAAGGCCACTCCTTCGAAGCCCCACTAGTCTCGGGATTCGGTACAATTCCTCCAGGTGCGTGCGAAAGCGTCGGGGTCACAGGTCCTAACGGACTAAGCGAAAATTCGCTCTCCTGAGCGGAGCTCTTCCCTGCTCCGCTAGCGGATATGTCCGAGGTCGGAGTAGATACCAGAAATGTAGTCAATGACTGCTGCCCAGGCAAGGTAGGGATTTGCTTCGGGAGGGGTGGTCCCCTTAGCTTCCCTTTCCTTTTCGGCATGTTTAACTAGGAAAATCGTCGAAGAAAAATTTTCTTTTTGGGAGCGTCTTTGCTACACGTCCTGCTTGGGCGCCATCTTGAATCTCCTCCGAGGTGATGAATCCTTTTATCCAGTTAATAATGTTACCGCCTATTCCAAGTTTGTCCAGTAGTTTGGTTAGCATGCTGTGATCTACCATGTCAAATGCACTGGACAAGTCGATGCTTGCAGAAACACAGTTTTTAAAGCTTTTTTAAACTCATCCAAACCTCTAAAAGCACAAATCTCTCAGGGTAAAGAGTTTCATAACTTTGGGCCTGCAATGCAAGAAATCATATTCATGTCATCAAGGTAAACGCTCTTAAAGGAAGGAACATCAAGAACATTAGAAGAAGCAGACCTCAAGGCCCTAAATGGCTGATTTAAATGTATTTATTTAGATTTTGCTCACACCTTTTTCAGTAGTAGCTCAAGGTGAGTTACATTCAGGTACACTGGATATTTCTCTATCCCTGGAGGGCTCACAATCTAAGTTTGTACCTGAGGCAATGGAGGGTTAAGTGACTTGCCCAAGATCACAAGGAGCAGCAGTGGGATTTGAACCGGCCACCTCTGGATTGCAAGACCAGTGCTCTAATCACTAGGCCGCTCCTCTGCTCCCAATGTAAACTTATCTTATCAGTTATTACCTTAAATACTAATAAAAGTATTTTATATTGCACCGTAAACTTAATTGGAAGCCAGTGCAAATAAACAAGTGCAGGGGTATTCAAGATTCCATTACAGATAGTAGCATAAGTCAGCATTGGCATGTCCATGTTTAGGAATGCCCTCGTATGCCATGTCAATGGCAGGCATAAGCTGATGCGTCAAGTGATGTGCATAATTTATAGTATTCTATAAACTATCTGCAACTAGGAGACACTATGGATCACCCACCCGTACGCTCCCTTGCAGTTAGATACAATGGCATTTAGGGTGCACACACTCACCTATCAATTAATGGTACCTTTGATGCACGTAAGTGGCATATACCTCTAAGCAATTCTATACTGCCTGAGGTTCCTAGTTTATTACCAGAGTACATGCTCTAGAACTACTTATATAAAGTACTCCTTACACCTTTAATATGTTTTTTATTTTATTACTTGTGCCTAATACCTCTACCCTCAAAACTCACATTGCATTCAACATGTCTCACAGTGTCTTTACATGTTCCCTTGTTAATTAATTAACCATTTAAGTTCTATATTCACTTTTCAATACAATATATTTACTATACAGCAGTTTCTCTGCCTTATTTCAGAACATTTTCAAATCAATGTCTTCCGATGTACTTCTGATATTCTTCTTAAATCCCAGTTCAAATGTCTATCAATGTTTATACTGATTTGAAAATGTTCTGAAATAAGGCAGAGAAACTGCTGTATAGTAAATGTATTGTATTGAAAAGTGAATATAGAACTTAAATGGTTAATTAATTAACAAGGGAACATGTAAAGACACTGTGAGACATGTTGAATGCAATGTGAGAATGTGAGTTTTGAGGGTAGAGGTATTAGGCACAAGTAATAAAATAAAAAACAAGTTTAAGATATTAAATGTGTAAGGAGTACTTTATATAAGTAGATATACCTCTAAGCACCAGCTTAAAGAAATGTCCCATATGATATTTGATAAAGTTCATGAGACCCAGCTAGTCTACCCAAATAACCTCCTGTCACAATACCATAGATTCAGTTGGTCTTAAGTTATCTTTCATGTCTTTTCAGCTAGGGATCTTTTCTATTTCTTAAAATGTGTCTCCACTACTTCCACTGAAATGTTGATGTAAGTGCTACTCTAATACATAATAAAGTTGAGTCGTGCACACTTGTTTTAGTCTCTGCCAGCCAAAGAACAGAGTCCTCAGCAGATCAGTTGACATTAGTAGCGCACTTCTGCATTTCTAAAAAGCTTAATGAGTCTAATGCATAATCTGATAATAATTTGTGTGCTACAGAAAAGCCTAAAACCCCAAATAAGGGGGCTAAAGATTTTCACAGCTATATGGTACACCTATGTCAGCTAAACGAGCTGTGATTGCCTGACAGAAACTTGGAGGGACTTAATGGAAAAGGAAGGGCGTCTAAACAACTGAATAAGTGGTACAGTGGTTAGAGCACAGGTCTTGTAATCAGAAGGTGGCTGGTTCGACTCCCCCTATTACTATTATTTTAATTTGGACGTCCCTGACTGCACTTGCATGTTTTTTTTTTTCTTCCGATTTTTGCTCTCTGTATGGGTCCCGCGCAGCACCAACTAAACTAAAATTGCTCCGGGGACCTGCATACTGCTGTCATGGAGCTAGGTATGATATTTGAGGCTGGCATGGAGGCATCTCAGGGGGACCAGTGCACTATGAATGCTGGCCCCTCCCACGACCAAATGCCTTGGATTTGGTCCATTTTTTAGATGGCCGGCAGCGGTTTCGATTATCGCTGAAAAACGAAAACGCCCAGCTCAAAAAACGCCCACATCCAATGCATTTGGCCGGCACAAATCATTTTTTCAAAACTAAAGATAAACGTCCATCTTTTTCGAAAATACGGTTCGGCCCGCCCCTTCAAGGACCCGTTCTTACACATGGGCGTTTGCATTCGATTATGCCCCTCAATGTAGCCTAAGTAACCCCCAGCATAATGACAGTAGTATGAAAGGTGAAAAATGACCCAAGATCTTTTGATTTAATCAAACATTCAGTCTGCACAGGACACAAGATGAAAATGTAGGTATCCAAACCACTTAAAATACAAGAATACTAATGTAGCAGGAATACTAAGAGGGCAAATGGTTGAAGCACATAAGATTCTCTTTGAGGCATTTAACACTAGTTTGTTACTTTTAAGACAATGAGAAACAGCTGTCAAACACTGATCCGCAGTTGAGATGTCAAGAGCTAAAGAGTCCACAGAAAGTAAAATTAAAATTGTATAAAATATTCAGAGTTCTGTACCACCCCAATCAAGAATCAGTTGCTAGCTGGCAAAAAGATCATCAATTATTACTCAATCCAGATAAAACTGCTGCCTGTTGGTTTTATGGTACATCTCCCCCCCTCCGTCCTCCATTACTCTGTTTGATACTTCTATTACACCAGTATCTACCTTTCGTTATTCAGGTATTATCCTTGATTCTTCTCTCTCCTTTGTGCCACAAATCTCAATAAAGTTAATTTTCTAGTCTTCCGCCAACTGCGAGCAATTTGTCACCTCTTTGACACTCCACAATTCCATGCATTAATCCTTTCTTTTTTTACCACCTGTCTTGACTATTGCAATGTTCTTTACACCGGTTTGCCCGGTCACACACTAAAGCAGTTTCAATCACTCCCGAACACAGCCATCAGGTAATTCTACCATGCCCACTGCTCTGATCATACTTCACCCCTACTGAAACAATATCATTGGCTCCTCGTCAAACAAAGGATTACTTAAAAAATTGCTACTCTTACCTTTAAGGCCTTCAGGCTTCATATCCTCGACTATCTTTTCTGTCTAACTATTCTTTACTGCCCCTCCAGAATCCTCCCGTTCTTTAAACGATCACCGTTTAGTTCTGCCCTGTCCAAAACATGCTCACTTAGAATAAACACATTATAACTTCTTCTTCTTCCTTGCTCCTCACACCTGGAACAATCACCCCCCCCCCCCCCCCCCTCCCATCTCTCTCCACACTAATTCCTCTTTCAAGGACTTCAAAATTGAGCTGAAAACCTGGCTCTTCCAATTAGCTTTTGGGGGAAAAGTTTGATTCAAACTACCAGTGTTACCCACTCAACCCTGCCATATTTTTATGTGTGTTTTATTTGCCCTCTTTTTCTTTTTTTTTTAGTTATGCCTGTCTTTCAAATTTAACTACCCTGCACTTTCCTATACATTGATGGAGTTCCTTTCTTGTTTTCTACGTTAGCCTGTACACTGCTCTCTGTTCTTCTCATCAGCTAGAGCGGTATAGAAAGTTTTGCAAATAAATAAATAAATACACTCTGGATTGTAACAGAGCCTTGGCCTTCTATCTGAAGTGGGCTAAAGTCATTTCTGTTGAAGTCCACCCAACCTTTTGTTTCTTTTGACCTAATCAGAATGGAGGCTGCCACTGGCAAGCCTTCACTTTCCTACTGACTAGCAGACTGCATTTCTTTCACTTATGCCCACGACTGGACTCACTGTAATCCAGTGATTTTCAACCCAGTCTTTGAGACACACCTAGCCAGTCGTATTTTTAGGAATTCTACAATAAATATTCAAGAGATAAGAGCTGCATGAAAGAGAGAAAATGCATGCAAATCTGTCTCATCCATATTCCTTGTGGATATTCTGCAAACCCAACTGGATGGGTGTGTCCCGAGGACAGGGTTGAGAAACCCTGCTCTAGAGGGTCATGTCATAGCTCATAATGCCAGAGATATGGCTGCGGTAGCAGCCCACTTGAAATTAGTCCAAAACTGGACACAGTACTCCTAGTGGGGTTACCAGCGAACTGCACAACAGCATCAACACTTCCTTTCTTCTGCTGTTATGTCTTTCTCTATGCAGCCTAACATTCTTCGGGCAACAACCACCACCTTATCACATTGTTTCACCTTGAGATCCTCAGACACCATCACCCCAAGGTCTCTCTCTTGATCCATGTGTGTCAGTCTGTCATCCCCTAGCACATACTGCTCTTTTGGATTTTGGTACCCCAAGTGCATCATTTTGCACTTTTTTGCGTTCAATTTTAACTCAAATTTCAAGTTTATTTTGTACTTAGTATACCGCTTAAGAGGAGTGCATCAGAGCGGTGTACAATGTCATAATATCGGGAAATAGGAGAAAGAACTACAATAATATAAAAAGAAAAGATAAGAGGAGCAAAGAAGCGCAAAGACCAACACGGTTGCATATCAAATCACAGCCCACAACACAGAAGAAACCAGTCTTCGCAGAAAAACAACAATTGCCAAAAACAGCGAAGATGACACCAAAAAGGGAAAAAATAATAAAAAAAATAAAAATCAACAAGGAAAAAATTAAAAAATAAAACAAATAGACACCAAAAATAAACTCAAAAACAGACGACAAAAATAATGATAAAACTTTGAATTTATTAAGGTGATATGACTCGACACAGCTGTGTTTCGGCCTAGCTGGCCTGCGTCAGGAGTCTGTTACACCACGCACATATTCTCTGGTTGTATCAATATTTATGTGAAGAATGTTCTGTCAAACGATACCTTATTGCAATAACTCAACCTTTAAAAAGCCTGTGTACACAATCTTGCAACAATCGCTATGGAAAACTGTAGCTGGAAAACTTTCAAACTAGAGTAGCAGTGAAGTTTGAAGGTTTTCCAGCTACAGTTTTCCATAGCGATTGTTGCAAGATTGTGCACACAGCCTTTTGTTATGACCCGGTAGTAGTGAGCCCTTGTGCCCCAACAGAGCACGGCAGAGATAGAGTGCTACCGCACTCAGTCAGGCAGCGAGACAACCCCTAGCTTCACCTGGAAAGCGACCACCGTTCACCGGGAGTTGATATCCCAGCTGCAGACGGCCACCTGGACTTCTGGAACCGGCGGGGTTGCACAGCCGCTGACCAGGATGGCAGGAAACAGACACAGTCCAGAACCAGTACTCCGACAGGCAAAGAATAGTCAAAATCAGTCCAGGATCAAGGCAGGCAGCAAACAAGCGTAATCCAAGAAAACTAGCCAAGGTCCGGTGCACAGGTAAACAGGAACAGAAGAATAGTCAGTGAACAGCACTCCCACAGCAACTCCTCAGAACAACTGAGGCCGAAGCAAAGAAGGCCTGGAGGCAGTGCTTTAAATAGTGAGCAATCAGAGCAAACCAAACTCAGGTGCATCCAACATGGCAGCCCCCATAGGAGATCCTCCCACGACCAGATATGGAGTTCCTTCCTGTTCTCGTTTAGACAAGATGGCTGCCCCCTCCTGAGCTAGCCAAGATGGATGCTGCTCTTGCTGCAAGCCGGATGACGGCTGCCGGGTTAGGAAACAGAAACCGACCCATCCTGGAGAAGTGTAGCAGAGCGTAACACCTTTTCAAAGGTTGAGTTATTGCAATAAGGTATTGTTTGACAGAACATTCTTCACATAAATATTGATACAACCAGAGAATATGTGCATGGTGTAACAGACTCCTGACGCAGGCCAGCTAGGCCGAAACACAGCTGTGTCGAGTCATATCACCTTAAAAAATTCAAAGGTTTATCATTATTTTTGTGTCGTCTGTTTTTTATTTTATTTTTTTCCTTGTTTTTATTTTTTTATTATTTTTTCCCTTTTTGGTGTCATCTTCGCTGTTTTTGGCAATTGCACATCAAATCACACCTCCCCCTTCTACCAGAGGTCTAAGTCCCAAATGCTTGGTAGAATAAATAAGTTTAGCCATAAAGTCATTTAGTGATTGCATCAGGTATAGATCCAGCGGAACAGTATTCCATAGACTGGGACCTTGCACACAAAAAGGTCACCACATTGAAACCAGAAGAGAGTGATACCCCAGTGGCACGTTAGTTAAAATTTAATGCCAACAAGTGCAGAGTGATGCACTTGGGGTGCAGAAACCCCAAAGAGAGATACCGGATAGGAGGGGAGAGTTTAGTAAGCTCGACTCAGGAGAGAGACCTTGGGGGTGTTGGTGTCCGAGGATCTGAAGGTGAAGAAACAATGTGAGAAGGGGACGGCCGTGGCCAGAAGGATGCTAGGCTGCATAGAGAGGGGGATAACTAGCAGAAGAAAGGAGGTATTGATGCCTCTCTACAAGTTGTTGGTGAGGCCCCACTTGGAGTATTGTGTTCAGTTTTGGAGGCCGTATCTTGCTAAAGATGTAAAAAGACTGGAAGCGGTGCAAAGAAAAGCTACAAAAATGGTTTGGGATTTGCGTTGCAAACTGTACAAGGAGAAACTTGCTGACCTGAACATGTATACCTTGGAGGAAAGGAGAAACAGGGGTGACATGATACAGACGTTCAAATATTTGAAAGGTATTAATCCGCAAACGAACCTTTTCCGGAGACAGGAAAGTGGTAGAACTAAAGGACATGAATTGAGGTTGGAGGGGGGCAGACTCAGGAGTAATGTCACAAAGTATTTTTTCACGGAAAGGGTGGTAGATAAGTGGAATGCACTCCCGCGGGAGGAGGAGGAGATGAAAACAGTAATGGAATTCAAACGTGCGTGGGATAAACACAAAGGAATCCTGTATAGAAGGAATCTAAGCGGAGATTGGGTGGCGACACCAGTAATTGGAGAGTAAGACCAATACTGGGCGGACTTCTATAGTCTGCGCCCTGATCGTGGCTGAATAGATATGGATGGACTGGAGTGTAAATTTTAAGGGGCTTCCACGTTGGCTTCAGAACTTTTAGTATGGGAACAGTACTGGGCAGACCTTTACGGTCTGCGCCCTGAGAAAGGCAGGGACAAATCAAACTCAGGTATACATTTAAAGTGGCACATACCATGTAAAATGAGTTTGGGCAGACTGGATGGACCGTTCAGGTCTTTATCTTCCGTCATTTACTAAGTTACTATGTAACTGAAGGAACCTGACATAATCCAACCTGAGAGAGTTCACGAGGGAATATGCAGCTGCAAAAAATGAGACAAAGAGTGGGCTTGCAGAGGATAAAGTCTTAAAGACTAGGAGTAACAATTTATAAGTCACTTGATATGAAACAGGGAGCCAATGCTCACCTCGTAAATAGGGAGCGATATGCTCAAAATGGCGAGCTTCTGTAAGTAAGCGCATGGCTGCATTCTGCACCACCTGCAAGCATCTCAACTGCTGCTAAGACCACACAATAGAGCATTACAATAATCTAATATAAAAATCATCATAACATGAGCAAGTACTCGAGACCATAAATAACTGACGGATTAAATAGAGTTTTTTCAATTTAAAGAAATAGATCTTTACTGTTTCAGAGATGTAATGGCTGAAAGACAAGGAGTTGTCTATATTACTCTCAGTACCTGTACTTTATTTTTTGTTGGCAATATGCAGCCCACAGTTTGCAAAGACTGAACATTTGTCCATTCTTCTAATTTTTGTAGATCACTTCTTTTTTTTTTTTTTTTTATAATTCTTTTTATTAACTTTTTTCTTTACATACATCCCACATAGCTGAACACATTTATCACAAAACTTTCTCATATATGAATCGACAACCTCCCTCCACCCCCCTCCCCCCCTCTAGGCATCTCAGGTGTACATCCCACTCCCCCTACAACAGAGTATCCTCATTAAACATATGTTTTGTAGATCACTTCTTATGTTGTCCACTCCCTCTGGGGTGTCCACTCTGTTGCAAATCATGGTGTCATCCAGAAGATGGCACCCAAGTTCTTGGCAGTTAACAATGTAAAGCATCTAAAATGTACAGTATATTGCTGGTATTCTGTTGCTGCCACAGAATGCTGTCAGAACATGTTATACAGAATGGCATGTTTGCCACAATGCAATCAGTTCTTCTGTATGACTCATACACTGTTTTCTTATCACTGCACAAGCAGAGATGAAGTAATTGTCATGATTGTTCTCAAACGAGAAACAATAAATTACCATTGTTAGCAGACAACAAAGAAGCCTATGGAGTAAAACACATGCTATATTATAAATTTTTATCCTTATGCAAATTGAAATACAACTTAAGAGGCGATTCATTCAAGGGTCAATGATTAAATTCCCTGCACTGTTCTAAACAGTGCTGAAAATCAGCACTAGAATTATCAGGGAACTAAAGCCCGATGACCAAAACTAATAGCATGCAAATTTATGCACGCTATTAGTTTTGATCATTAGGGGACTTCTGGGGAGGACTGTGTCTGGGCATGCGCCCAAGGCATAATCCTCCCGCAGAAGAGTTGTTTGACAGGTCCAGGCTTTATTTTGACAGCCCAGACCTGTCAAACACACTACCAGATTAGCCCCGGACACGGGGCTGGAGGTCTGGTGGACCTCCAGACCCCCCCCCCCCCCCCACACACACACAAATTCCCCCCAACCCCCCCAACACAGGGATGGAGGTCCGGTAGACCTCCAGACCTCCGTCCCCTCCCCCCAGCAATAAAGATCAAATCCCTGGTAGTCCAGTATGACCCTAGTATCCCCCCTCTACTCGCCCTGATGGCCTAGTGCCCCCCCAAACCCCTGTACCTGTAAGCTGGAAGACGGAGTACTACTCACTCCTCCCGTGAGCTCCGCCTTCAAAATGGCGGTTCCCTGCCTGGTGCATCCTGGGATGCGCTGGGCAGAACTTCCCCACCATTTAAGGGAGTTTTATATGACAGGGAAGCCCCACCCAGCACATCCTGGACAGAGTGCCGCCATTTTGAAGGAGGCACTCACAGGAGTAGGGCATGCTACTCCCTCCTCCAGCTTACAGATACCAGGGGGTCAGGGCAGCACTAGGCCGCCAAGGCAGGTGGAGAGGGGGGCTACTAGGGTCATACAGGACCATCAGGGACTTTATATTTTGTGTGCGGGGGAGGTGAGCATGCAAATACTTGCTGGACAGGGTCTCCCCATTCCTCCCCAATGCCCAGGCAAACCCTAATGCCAGCTCTGAGCTGGCGTAGGGTTTATCGCGGGAGCAGCGCCTTCGTTTGACATGCTGCCTCCTGAGCATTGGGGAGGAATAGGTAATGTCATGTTTAGCATGTATTTGCATGCTCATTGCATTCAGAGTCAACAAACTCATTGTTACACGCGCTCGCCGGCTCTGATCATCAGGTGGGAGCAAACGCGGACGCTAATGCGGAGCTATTGGCCTCTAGCACCCGCGTTTGCTTTAGATCAGCTGCCTCTCAGTTTTTCAGCACACCCACTAAAATGGGATCTTTATAGCTGGCATGCAAAATTTGCAGGAATGCCAAGCCATGAACTTTGTTATAGGTCACTATTAGAAACCACATAAAGAGGGGATAATAATACAAGACTAATATTCAAAAAGCCGAAAGACAAAAGAGTAACTCCACTATTTGTAGTGCTACACTGGCTACCAATTAAGGCTAGACTGCTTTTTAAAACCAGCACCCTAATCTTCAAAATACTGTTTGGCTTGCCACCGGATTACATGCTAGACTTGATAAACTTACCACCAAAAAACGCAAACCCAGGAACCTGGAGCTGCCTACTACTACACCTTCCCAACTGCAACAACATCACCTACAAACCCATCTACACAGTTGGGTTTAGCTACCTGGGTTCCAAATGGTGGAACTCAATCCCCCAGGCCATAAGAAACATTAAAAACTATCTCCAGTTCAGAAAAAATTTAAACACGCATCTTTTTAAGAAAACTGTTCCCCAACGCACATAACTGAGCATCACATTGTAATCCCTCTTGTAATTGTATGCCACATTGAACCGAAACTTGTTTTTTGAATAATTGTGAGATACAAGACTGTATGTATAAATAAATAAATAAATAAATAAATATTGGAGCAAACAAATATAATATGAAAAAAAAGGTTTTTAATTAATCATAAGTACATAAGTAGTGCCATACTGGGAAAGACCAAAGGTCCATCTAGCCCAGCATCCTGTCACCGACAGTGGCCAATCCAGGTCAAGGGCACCTGGCACGCTCCCCAAACGTAAAAACATTCCAGACAAGTTATACCTAAAAATGCGGAATTTTTCCAAGTCCATTTAATAGCGGTCTATGGACTTGTCCTTTAGGAATCTATCTAACCCCTTTTTAAACTCCGTCAAGCTAACCTCCCGTACCACGTTCTCCGGCAACGAATTCCAGAGTCTAATTACACGTTGGGTGAAGAAAAATTTTCTCCGATTCGTTTTAAATTTACCATTGCATTCAAAACAGTTTTTAAATTGCAAAACTTAAGAAAAAGAAAAAAACAGTTATAGTGAACACTTCCAATGTTCACTAAAGGGTTTACTAAGGTGTGCTACTAAATTTTCAGTGAAACCATTTCAAACAGAGAACCACAGAGTTTTAGTGAAGGCTTCCAATGTGCACTAAGGGGGGGCTTTTACTAAGGTGCGCTACTACATCTATATAATAATTTGTACCTCAGCTTCTCTGGACGGCTGGGTGTCTGGGTTCGTAACATGCTGACATCAGCTCGCCTCCAGCGTTCCCTTCCCTCTCAGTGTCCTGCCCTCGCGTAAAAATGAAATGACGTCACAGGAGGGCGGGACACTGAGAGGGAAGGCAAGGAACCGCTGGAGGTGACGCGCGCCCAGCCTGCCTGCCACTGCTCCGACCTGAGGTAAGATGGACGGCTTACATGGAGGGCGGCAGGAAGGACAGAGTCACTGGCCATGGAGGGGAGGAGAGAATCGCTGGAGATGGATAGGATGGTAGGGCAGGAGAGGGCACAGGATAATCGCTGGAGATGGATGGGATGGGAGGGCAGGGCAGAAGCAAATCGCTGGGATAGGAGGCGAGGATAGTATCGCAGGACATGGATGGGAGGGGAGGGCAGGGCAGAGGAGAATCGCTGGACATGGAGAGGAGGCCAAAATCACGGGACACAGAGGGGAGGGCAGGGCAGAGGAGAATCGCTGCACATAGATGGGATGGGAGAGAAGAATCACTGGAAATGAAGGGAAGGGCAAGGGAGAGAGGAGAAGCAGAGGGACACTCCAACGTACTGTACATCACAAGCGATTACAGGACAGGGCAGAGGTGAATCACTGGATATGGATGGCATTGGAGGCAAGGGCAGAATCGCGGGACCCGGATAGGAGGGGAGGGCAGGGCAGAGGAGAATTGGTGGATATGGTTGGGATGGGAGGCAACGGGAGAATCACAGATCGCTTAAAAACATAATCGCCATTACATGATAGCCTTGCTAGCGCCCGTTTCATTTTTTAGCGAAGCAGGCTTTTTTTTTTTTTTTTTTGCTTGTTTTCAATGAAACCATTTTAAATAGAGAAGATACTTAACAGAGCATCACTTATTTGGACTGATAGTCTGAATGCAAAATCTTACATACTCAAAACATGAAGTATCAGGTCCCTGGCTTGGACTATGTTTTGAAAAACTGCCTCAGTGAGACCATCCACACCAAAATATCCATTTCAATACTTGTCACAGAAAACTTCATTCTTCTCAACATCCACAAGTCCAGTTTATAACTGTAGCTCTCAATAGTGAACAAAGCTCGTGAGCTGAAGACTTTCTGTTTGAATATCATTCTGAATTGTGTAGCAGTATCTTAGCCTCTCATGTAATCATCTAATGGAACAAAAGGATTGTGAGCATATATTGAGTTTACTCACATTGAAAATCAAGGACTCCTGACAAAGGCACTCGCCAAAGCTGTGCCAGATCATCAATAAAATGAATAACTTGAGTGTGGCTACAGTGACATTATCCTCCTAGCCATCTCTGCTTTTTGCTGTACCTCTACATCTAGTGCCATTATTACACGTCTATGTTGTACACTATCCAGTAGGGGTCAGTGTCAACCCTTACCCTCACACAGGGATACGTTAACTGTAAATCTCATAGGAACAGTGTAAACAGGTTAAAAAACAGAGAAAGACTGTTCAAATCTAGCTTAAATCTTAAGAATGAACACTTGAGGTGCAAGCTCCTGATAGCACTAAGAGATGCAGAGCTGGGATGCAATGAAAAGAAATTGTGCCATGGGAATCCCTAACCTCACAGAATGGAAGGAGCATTGAAGCTGACTGCAGTAAAGAAATAAACAAAACTATGCCCTGGGGATCCCAAGCCTTGTGACATCACAAGGGGCCAGCAAAGATCAGCAAGTACAGAAGGGAAAATGGAAGGAAGGGAGACATATAGGGAGTGAGTGCAAGAGTTTGCGGGACAAAGAGGGGAATAATGAAAAGGCTTAACTTGCATTTCTGCCATAAAAGGAGAAGAGTGGATGGGGAAGAGAATGTAGAAAATAATGGAGGAGGTGAGGGCACCCTGAAACACATATTGGCACTGCCGAGTGGAGGGGTAGCCTAATGGTTAGTGCAACAGGCTAAGATCCTGGAGAATTGGGTTCAACTCCCACTACAGCTCCTTGTGACGCTGGGCAAGTCACTTAACCCTCCATTGCCCCAGGTACACAAACTTAGATTCTGAGTCCACTAGGGACAGAGAAGTACTTGCACAGTAGTAGTAGTAGTACTACTACTAACACCTCCACATCCTAGCACATATCTTCTAACATCTAAATAACCCAACATATAAGAAGATAAGAAAAGGGAAAGGGAAATGGGACTTGATATACCGCCTTTCTGTGGTATTTTGCAACTACATTCAAAGAGGTTTACATATATACAGGTACTTATTTTATACCTGGGGCAATGGAGGATTGAGTGACTTGCCCACAGTCCCAAGGAGCTGCAGTGGGAATTGAACCCAGTTCCCCAGGATCAAAGTCCGCTGAACTAACCAGTAGGCTACTCCTCCGCTCCAGCCATACTAAGTCAGATCAATGATCCATCCAGCCCAGTATCTTTTTACCAATAATGGCTAATGCAGGTCACAAATACCTGGCAGAAACTCAAACAGCAGCAAGATTCCATGCTACCAATCCCAGGGCAAGCAGCGGCTTCCTTCTGTCTCAATAGTAGACTATGGACATTTCCTCCAGGAACTTGTCCAAACCTTTTTTTAAACCTAGATATGCTAACTGCTGTTACCACATCCTCTGGCAACGAGTTCCAGAGCTTAACTACTTACTGAGTGAAAAAATATTGCCTCTTATTTGCTTTAAAAGTGTTCCATGTAACTTCATTACGTGTTCCCTTATCTTTCTACTTTTTGAAAGCGTAAAAAAAAAAAAAAAAAAAATTCACATTTATCCAATCACTCAAGATTTTGTAGATCTCAATCATATCTCCCCTCATCAGTCTCTTTCCAAGCTGAAGAACCCTAACCTCTTTTGCCTTTCCTCATATACACGCCCCATAACACATCTACACTGTCTCCCATCCCATACCTTCCCACTCACTCCTCAGCCATACACCATCTACAGAACTCTCCTCCCCCCCCCCCCACATAATGCCCTCATACACCCCCACACTTCCTTACAAACACAAACATACACTTTCTCTACCCCCACACACAGAGATGCCACCAGACCCCACACATAATCTACACATTTCTCCCCATTGAGAGACACTTCCAACTCAGTTCCTCACACAGATATACTTGGGAAAATGCACCACCATATCAAACTGTAACTTGTTCTAAATACATGAGGCAATGTGGGCAAGAACACAGAAACCTTTTCAACTGTTTGAATGCCTGCATCACACATCTATATTTATTTATTTATTTGCTGCATTTGTATCCCACATTATCCCACCTATTTGCAGGCTCAATGTGGCTTACATTGTTCCGTCATGGCGATCGCCATTCTAGAGTGAGAGATACAAGTGGTATTACATAAAGATCATGAGTGACATAGTAGATTAAGCAATCAAGTATAAAGAGATCATATTCGGAATAAGAGATAAAGGGGTATTGTATTAAAGTTCATATGATGGATCGTTGCGGTATGCCTTGTTGAAGAGGCAAGTCTTCAGTGACTTCCGAAAGTTGGTTAGGTTGCGCATTTTTTTCACATCAAGTGGTAGTGCATTCCATAGCTGATATACATCTGATACCTGAACTAGAAAAAGAAACTTTTTAAAGGAAAACACTATCTGCTTAAATGTGGGCAACACTGAATAGCAGACATGTCGGCAGACAGTCATTATCAATACTAATGCAAAACTGTGTTAATTGGACCACTAAAAATGGTTGTGCACATATTTTTGTTCTTGTTTCCAAATTGGTAGGGGGTATAGCTTATATTTGACATGCCGTTTAGCCCATTAAAATGGGCAGCATTTTTTATTTGTGAAATGTAATTCCCTTATTGTTGTAATATTTTGTCTGTGTGTGTGAGAGGGAGAGAAAATCTGTGTGTGCGCCTGTCTGAAAGAGAGTGAGAGTGTGACAGTGAGTTCAGAGAGAGAGAGAGAGAGAGAGAGAGAGAGAGACTGAGAAAGCGTGTGTGTGTGTGTGTGTGTGTGTGTGTGAGAGAGAGAGAGAGAGAGAGAGAGAGAGAAAGTGTGTGTGCACCTGTCCGAAAGAGAGAGTGTGAGAGTGAGTTCAGAGAGAGAGGGTGTGTGAGAAAAAAAGTGTGTGTGCACCTGTTTGAAAGAGAGAATGTGAGAGTGAGTTCAGAGAGAGAGGGTGTATGAGTAAAAAAGTGTGTGTGCACCTGTTTGAAAGAGAGAATGTGAGAGTGAGTTCAGAGAGAGAGGGTGTATGAGTATGTACGAGTGTGAGAGAGAGAGAAAGTATGTGTGTGTGCATCTGTTTGAAAGACAGAGAGTCAAGGAAGGAGGAGATAAATTTCTCCCTGCTTCTGTGTGTGTGAGAGGGAGAGAAAGTGTGTGTGCGCCTGTCTGAATGAGAGTGTGAGAGTGAGTTGAGAGAGAGCGAGTGTGAGTGTGTATGACCATCTCCTCCTGGCTCTCTTCTCTCCAGGTCCCTTCCCCTCCATGGGCACCATTTCTCCCCTTCCCGATCACAGTCTCCTCCTGTTTTCTCCTCTTTTCCCTTTACTTCCCCTCCATGGGCACCAGCTCTCCATGATCACCATTTCTCACTTCCACTCCATGACCACAGTCTCCCTTGTTTTTTTCATCCCCTATTCCCAGCATCTGTCCCTTTCAAACCTCTCTATCTCTGCCCTCCTTCTACCAATAATTTTTCCTGCTCTCCTGAATCCCTACCCCTCCCCGTGGTCCCCTTTCTCTCTCTCTTAACTCCTGAACCCTCACTCCCCCCTCCCCCCGCACAAGTCCACGTTCTCTCTCTCTTCTTATACCTGCTGCTCTCAGCCCTCCCACTTCATCTTTAGTGCTGCAGGCAGAAATCGGAGCAAGTATAAAAAGAGAGAACCACTGCTGCTGCCTACAGCCTCTCCGTGCACGCTGCAGTCTGCGCACACCTTGTTACTCCGTTTCCGCTTTGACATGGGGTATCCTCTTGGCAGCCCCCCGCCTCCGGAGGGGAAACAGCAGCCGGGTTAAGAAGCGCTCTCGCAGCTCGTCGGGGTAGCTCCTGTAAACGACAGACGGCGTGCCGCGCGGGAGTGATCTACGTCGGTCACTCTTCATTTATATAGTAATATGTACACCACCTCAGGTGAATTTCCTCAACAAGGCAATAAAATTTTGTTTTTAGAAACAATAAATAAAACAATACCACTTGCACAACATACAGTACAATTTAGAGATATCCTACCAATATATTTTAATTGAATATGGATTAATATGCCCAAAGTATGTGAAGTATAGAATTAACATTTGACTAATCTAAAGTTAACAAGCCACATAAAAGTCAAGACTCCTCATAGACACAAGCTTAATTTTATGCAAACCAATGCAAATGGAAATTTTGAGACATTTCCTCTGAGACGCAAGACTAACATTATTTCATTTATGAAGGGATGTTTCCAACTGTGTGTGTGATTTTTATGAGACAGAACAAGAAATACAGCTGATTTTTAAAGTGTTGCATTTGTCACAGTGAATCAAGAGGTCAATTCAATATTACTTGTTAAAGGGACCTTTCAGGAAATAAAAGCTGAATACAATTAATTCAAATTCAATAAAACAAAAATCAATAAATTAAAAGTCAATAGAAACAGATAAAAGTTCAAATTAGAGCCACAGAAAATGATGGCCAGGTAAGGACCACAAGGCCCATCTAGTTTGCTTGTTTCTGATGGAAAACTGCAGTCCTACAAAATTTCGTGTTTTATAATCACATTTTCATAACCAAGATTCCATCATGCTTAGCCCATGTTTTCTTGAATTCTGTTTCAAGTTTAGACTCCCCTCTTTCCAAAAGGACATTTTTCCATGTCCACTAACTTTTTGTCAAAAAGAAATTTTCATATATCTGGTTCTGAAGTTTTCTTAATACTTATTAACACACTTTTATAGAACTAGTGATCATAAGATGTGCTGCACAGTGGTGATAAATATTCAGGTACAATATAATATGCCCCTGCAATAAAGAGCTTACAATCTTAAGGGTCCTTTTACTAAACTGTGGCAAAAAGTGGCCTTAACATGCCCTTATGCGGGTCTTTCCCAATCACTAAGGCCATTTCTACCACAGCAGGAAAATGGCTGATTTTCCATTTTCCGATTTAATGGCCATGCACTAACGTTGTGAGGGTATTTTTTTGTGAGTGGGAGCAGTTTGTGAATTGTGGCGCAGTTGAAGTTGTTTATAGCAGCGTGGGTAGTTAGCGAGCTGGTAAGGCAGTTGTAGGGGAATAGTTCTGAGGGGTGGGGCACTTGCAAAGGGTTAAGCCAGTCTGTGGGTGGTGGAGCACTTACAGGGGGTAGTTTTGGAGAATGGGGACATTCTGTGGATTTTGGAACCCTTACAAAGAGTAACTTCTGGAGCTAGAAGGCAAGGGAAAGGGAAATGGGACTTGATATACCGCCTTTCTGAGGTTTTTGCAACTACATTCAAAGCGGTTTACATACACTCAGGTACTTATTTTGTACCAGGGGCAATGGAGAGTTAAGTGACTTGCCCAGAGTCACAAGGAGCTGCAGTGGGAATCGAACTCAGTTCCCCAGGATCAAGGTCCACTGCACTAACCACTAGGCTACTCCTCCTCCAGTTATGGGAGTTGAAAGAGTTTAAAAGGAAGAATTTCCTGTTATATTTCACTTTTGTAAGTTTCTATGCTACACAAGCTGGAACTTCTTCTCCCATAGAAATGCACTGGGATTTTTTTTTTTAAGAGGATGGAGAGGAAACTTGTTTCTCTGGAGCTCCTGTGTAATGGGCCCATTTTCTAACTTGATGCGTAACAGCACAGAAACACTTGCAGATGCTTGGCCACGTGTTCTCAATACATGTGCCCCCCCCCTCTACATACCACAAAAGAAAGCCACAATAGGATACCAAGTTTCAGTGGAATCAGCAGACCCAGCATTTATTCCAGAAAATTCATTAGACA
Organism: Microcaecilia unicolor; assembly: GCF_901765095.1. NCBI lineage: Eukaryota > Metazoa > Chordata > Amphibia > Gymnophiona > Siphonopidae > Microcaecilia > Microcaecilia unicolor. The sequence continues at coordinate 132,758,138 of NC_044031.1, read as the reverse complement.
AATTCATTTCAACCTATGTTGCAGTTATTTATTTGTGCAATTATTTGTCTTAATGATTCCATACGTGTTACCTAGAACAGATGTTGATATCCTGCTATTACTATTTGCATTTCCACTCACACAATAGAAAAAAAACATTCTATATTAGTTGAAAACCTATAAAATATGCAGTTATGCCAACAAAAAAATAAGTTGACGATTCACAAGTCAAAATCCTTTGAGAGTCCATGTCAGCGAAATTAAATTGGCTGTACTACAATATAAGAATGTACAGATCAGTAAGTACAGCAATCAACACTACTTCTCGTCATTCACCCTGATTGTCATCTGTCCGTCAATGCAGCTATTCAAGATATAATGCTTTATAGACTGTATCTAAAACTCAAGCTGTTCAGCATTAGGATTTGCAATACATGATTTGGTCATCCTTAATATAAGACATTTCGCTACAAAGCGAAGAACTCTAATTTATAAACAAACACAAATCACAGTTAAACTGCAAAGCATAGCAAAGCTATTATGCCTACAAACGGTAGAGATTGTTAAACAGTTGTGTAAACACTCCTAAGCATAAGGCAAGCCATGGCTAATTATAAATGATTTTTATACCCACAATTCTGGTTTAAAAGATTTCAGTCGGAAAGTAAAATCTGTAGATTTGTTGGCAGCTTTCGATCTTGTGTAAACCATAAATTGCAACTTTCAAATTTGGAAGAAATAGCAGAGGCACTGTTTTGGATTGGGTCAGGTCATTTCTCTCATAACTCTAATGATTCTGTTCTACAACCACTATCGTTCAGAGTCCTACAAGGATCATCTGAACACGGCCAGAAGGGTGCAATCAGGATCATGGTTCCGCGGTCTTGCTTCAGTTTCAGCAAACTTTTCCCTTCTAGAGATACTGGAGGATATGCATACAGAAGGCCTGTTCCCCAATGAAGGACAAAGGCGTCTGACGCTAGTCTGTCATGGGCCTGAAGCCTGGAACAGAACTGAGGGACTTTGCGATTGATTTGAGTGGCAAAAAGATCCACCGAGGGGGTGCCCCACGCTCGGAGGATCTTGTGGGCTATGCCCATATTCAGTGACCATTCGTGAGGTTGAATTACCCTGCTCAGCCTGTCGGCCAGGCTGTTTACACCTGCCAGATAAGTGGCTTGGAGATACATGCCCTGACGGTGTGCCCAAAGCCACATCTGGACAGCTTCCTGACACAGAGGGCGAGATCCGATGCCCCCCTGCTTGATGGTGCAGTACATCACAACCTGATTGTCTGTTTGAATCAAAATGATTTGGTTGGCCAGCCGATCTCTGTAAACCTTCAGAGCGTTCCAAATCGTTCGTAATTCCAGGAGGTTGATCTGCAGACCTGTTTCCCGGAAGGACCAGGCTCCTTGAGTGTGAAGCCCATCTACATGAGCTCCCCACCATAGGAGGGATGCATCAGTCATCAGCACTTTTTGTGGCTGAGGAATTTGGAATGGTTGTCCTATGGTCAAATTGGACCGGACTGTCCACCACTGAAGAGAATTTAGAAAATTGGTGGACAATTGGATCACATCCTCCAGATTCCCTGCAGCTTGACACCACTGGGAAGCTAGGATCCATTGAGCTGATCTCATATTTAGACTTGCCATGAGTGTTACATGAACTGTGGAGGCCATGTGCTCCAAAAGTCTCAACATCTGCCGAGCTGTGACCTGCTGAGACGCTCGAACTGTGGACACCAGGGACAGAAGGTTGTCTGCCCTTGTCTCGGGGAGATAAGCCTGAGCTGTCTTCGTGTCCTGTAGTGCTCCAATGAACTCCAATTTCTGAACAGGAGTGAGATAGGACTTGGAGTAATTTATTACGAACTCCAGTAGCTCTAGCACCTGAATAGTCATTCGCATGGACTTCACAGCACCATTCTCCGAGGTGCTCTTCACCAGCCAATCATCGAGATAAGGAAATGCATGCACTCCCAGTCTCTGAAGCAACGCTGCAACTACTGCTAGACACTCTGTAAACACTCTGGGCACAGACGCCAGGCCAAAGGGCAGTACACGGTACTGAAATTGCTGTGCTCCCAGCCGAAATTGAAGATACTTCCTGTGAGCTGGGAGTATCGAGATGTGTGTGTAAGCACCCTTTAGGTCCAGAATGCATAGCCAATCGTTCTTCCGAATCATGGGAAGAAGGGTGCCCAGGGAAACCATCCTGAACTTTTCTCGGACTAGAAATTTGTTCAGGGCCCTTAGGTCTAGGATGGGACACATCCCCCCCTGTTTTCTTTTGCACAGGAAGTACTTGGAATAGAATCCCAGCCCTTCTTCCCCTGGGGGAACGGGTTTGACCGCATGGGCCTTTAGAAGAGCGGAGAGTTCCTCTGCAAGTACCTGCCTGTGCTGGAAGCTGTAAGAATGAGCTCCCAGTTGGCAATTTGAAGGTTTAGATTCCAGATTGAGGGTATATCCTAACCAGACTATTTGAAGAACCCACTGGTCAGAGGTTACGAGAAGCCACCTTTGGTGAAAAAAAACATTAACCTCCCTCCAACAGGCAAGCCGTCTGGTACGGACACTTTTACTGTGGCTATGCTTAACTGCAGCCAGTTGAAAGCTCATCCCTTGCTTTTGCTGGGGAGCAGCAGGGGCCTTAGGAGCACACTGTTGACGAGAACAAGCACGCTGGGGCTGAGCCTGAGCAGGCTGTCGAGAAGCCAGAGTGTACTGAATCAACAGCATGCGCTAGACATAATCTACTTAGATTTCAGCAAAGCCTCTGACACGGTTCCTCATAGGAGGCTCTTGAATAAACTTGACAGGCTGAAGTTAAGACCCAAAGTGGTGAACTGGATTAGGTACTGATTGACAGACAGACACCAGAGAGTGGTGGTTAATAGAATTCAATCGAAGGAAGGAAAGGTGAGTAGTGGAGTGCCTCAAGGATCGGTGCTGGGGTTGAATCTTTTCAATACATTTGTGAGCAACATTACTGACGGATTAGAAGGTAAGGTTTGCCTTTTTGTGGATACGATGATACCAAGATTTTTAATAGATTGGACACCCCAAAGGGAATGCAAAACATGAAAAAGAATCTGCAAATGTTAGAAGAATGGCCTAATGTTTTAACAATTAAAATTCAATGCAAAGAAGTGCAGAGTGATGCACTTAAGGAACAGAAATCCAAGGGAGTCATATGTGCTAAAAGGTGAGAGGCTGATATGCACAGACAGTGAAAGGGTCCTTAGGTGACAGTATCTGAGGATCTGAAGGCAACAAAACAGTGTGACAAGGCTGTGGCCATAGCCAAAAGGATGCTAGGCTGTATAGAGAGAGGTGTAACCAGCAGAAGAAAGGAGGTGCTGATGCCCATGTACAAGTTGTTGGTGAGGCCCCACTTCGAGTATTGTTTTGGAGGTCATATCTTGCTAAGGATGTAAAAAGATGACACAGTCCAGAGGAAGGCTACAAAACTGGTAGAGGGTCTACGCCAAAAGAAGTATGAGAAAAGAATGGAAGACTTGAATATGTATATCCAAGAGAAGAGAGATAGGGGAGAAATGATACAGACATTTAAATACTTGAAAGGCATTAATATAGAAACAAATATTTTCCAGAGAAGGGATAACAGTAAAACTAGAGGACAGGATTTGAGGTTGCGGGGTGGTAGACTTAGGAGTAATGTCAGGAAATTCCTTTTCATGGAGGTGGTGGTTGAAGCCTGGAATGCCCTCCTAAAGGAGGGTGATGGAGAAAAAGAATGGTAACATAATTCAAAAAGGCGAGGGATGAACACAGAGAATCTCTAATTAGAAAATGGATGGTATAAAAAACGAAACTTAAATGGTTGTGTGTGTTTGCATGTCTAGTGATGCTTAGATGGCGACTTTGGCTATGAAGAACTAAGGCCAGTGCTAGGCAAGCTTGTATAGTCTGGGTCCGTACATGGCAATCCGGTAGGATGGCTGGACAGGGCTTAGACAGAAACTCCAGTAATTTGGAAAATGAAGACAGTGCTAGGTAGACTTTTACAATCTGTGTCCCACAAATGACAAGACAGATTTGGATAGGCTAGAGTGGGATTTGAAGGCAACATCATTAGCTGGAAACTAAGGGAAGGGCTAGGTGGACTTCTACGGTTTATGTCCTAGAAATGTCAAAGATACAAATTATCAAACAACCTTTGAAATGTTTACAAAATATTTTATCTTTATTAAATCTTATAATAACTAACTTTTTCTTATTACACCATGTCATAAATAGAACATTAACACAATCATTCACTCTCTTTCACACATCACATCATATATAAAAAAATGTTTACAGCACTGTCCTCAGAAAATGATGGACTTCTCCTGTATATTCTTATGAACATTGTTAAGTTTTACAACAGTAAACTTAAACTCCACTTCACGGTCTACTTCACCAAAGGTTTCTCATGAGTGTTGACTACTCATCAATGTCCAATAAGATTCAATAATGGTGATATCTCTAGTAGTTCATATCTCCTTAAATCCTTAGGAATCAATCACTGATTGTACAATCTTTCAATGGGGTGGCTGTATAATTCTATCCAAATCACAATCAAATCCGGAGCTGTATTGCTCAGGACTTAGCATGGAATCTTTGTTCAGCTTCTCTCGTTTTTCAACAAGCTGCTCATGGACCCGACATGATCATGTTTCGCTATACAAAGCGTCTTCAGGGGTCTTTCGTTCTAGGAAAGACAACAGTGTATAAATGTCTATATGATCATATCCATCCTAAAAATTACACATCAAACAACACTGCAGAATTTAAGAGTGGAGGAGTGGCCTAGTGGTTAGAGTGGTGGACTTTGGTCCTGAGGAACTGAGTTCGATTCCCACTTCAGGCACAGGCAGCTCCTTGTGACTCTGGGCAAGTCACTTAACCCTCCATTGCCCCAGGTACAAATAAGTACCTGAATTCAATATGTAAGCCGCACTGAGCGGGAAAGCACGGGGTACAAATGTAACAAAAAAAAAAAGTTTAAAACTCTTACCAGCTACTGTGGGTTGCCAGGAACTCGATACCAGATGAGCTGGTGAGTAACGTCCAAAAGGACGCCCACATACGCGCATACGATATCAGGGGATCTCAGTGATTTAAATACCTTCCTAAATGCTCAGCCAATCGACTTCTTTATTTAACCCCCATGGCACAATAGTATTCCAGAGAAATATATGAGACGCTGCTCCTTCCTTAATAACATCAAGGGGAGATTACCACCTCTTTGTGACTTAACTAAAGTACTACAAATTGAAGATCTAGTACTGTATGATTTGCTTCAAGCCAGTGAGAAACAAGAGGGGGCCTCGATATGGGTGGTCCGTATATTACTTAAATGCTGGGCTATCCTAATTTTAATTTTCCTTGTGGTAAGCCCAATATACCACAGACCACATGGACATACCACTCCATAAATACAATTCATGGTATTACAATCAGTATGTTCCTGTAATCGATATATTTTATCTGTATGGGGAATAGTAACTTCCTTAACTTGCAGTGAATGTTGACAATAAACACAATGGTTGCATGTAAAGTTGCCAGGTTCTCCGAATTAATCAGATCTCTTATTATATCTTTTAGTCAGCTGTTCACCCAGGTTCATACCCCGAGAGAAAGAAAAGCGTGGCATATTTTTTAATATATCGTGTATACCAAGTATAGGCCAATGCCTAAGAATAATTTTTTACGGTATGCTTAGATGCTCGTGTATATGGTAGCACACAGGTCAACGGAGAGTCTTTTATCATAATCTTTTGTTTATGTTGTTGCCAATCATGATGATAGTTATAGGCTCTTTTAGCAGCCTTTTTCAGTATCACTCCACTCCTCCGTGGTCATCCTCCAGGAGCAGTGACGTGAGAGGCGAGAGGAGCGGCTGCAGAACCGCCAGCCAATGCCTGATGGCTGCCTGCGGTGCCGCACTTGCTTTCTAAAAACATTTTTGGTAGCACTTTTTGTTTTTGTAGCGGCCGCTGCTGCTCAACAGGAGAAGCAGCAGTGGCCGGAAATGGGAGCTGGTGCCGCGTGTTTCGCGGGAGACTTGGCAGGTCAGTGTTGGGTGGGCGGGCCTGGATGGAAAGAAGGGGATAGAGAGAGAAAGACACTGGATGGAAGAATCGGGAGAGGGGTAGAGGATGGACGGATGGGGAGAGAAAGACAGGATGGAAGGATGGGGAGAGAAAGAGGGAAAACAGATGGAAGGATGGGGAGAGAAAGAGAGAAAACAAATGGAAGGATGGGGAGAGAAAGATGGAAATGGATGCAGAGAGAAAGGGGAGAGACTGGAAGGATGTGGAGAGAGAAGGGACACTGAACAGAAAAGGGTAGAGAGAGAGACAATGGATAGAAGGAGGGGGAGAGAGACATTAGATGGAAGGATCAGGAGAGAGGGTAGATGGGTGAAAGGATGGGGAGAGAAAGAGGGAAGACGCTGGATGGAAGGGTAGGGAAAAAGAGGAGACACTGGATGGAAGGATGCCGAAAGAAAGAGGGGAGACATTGGAAGGATGGGGGAGAGAAAGAGGGGAGACACTGGAAGGATGGGGAGAGAAAGAGGAGAGCTGCTGGATGGAAAAGGAGAGTAGAGAAAGACTGGAGAATAAGAGGAAGGGGCATGGGAAGAACAAGGGTGAGAAAAAGATGAAAACCCATAGGTAGATGAAGGAAAAAGAAGGAAATTAAAGAATGGATAGTGAGAACGAATTAAATCTGGACAGAGAGAGAGGCTGAACAATATTGAAGAAAGCAAAGAAAAAGGAAAGAAAAATGACAAATGGCGCAGAAGAGTTCAGCGAAAATGAAGGAAAGCAGAATCTAGAGACTGGGAGCAACACAATGAGAAAAAGTAAATGGCCATACAACAAAGGTAAAGAAAATAATTTTATTTTTAATTTAGGATCAAGTAATATGGTACCTGTGTTAATAATGTTTCAGAGACCAATACTTCCTTAGGTCAGGAGAGGATACCATAACCTGAGGCAGGAGGTTTTGGACTCTGAAAGCTCACTGAAAAGGGTGTTAGGCTATTAAATAAATTATTTTCTGAAACCTGATGCACTGAAAAGCATCACTTTACCCCTGTGTGACAAATGCATCTGATTAGTGTGACTAAATTTTGCTGGGGGAGGGGGGGTAGAGAGAAAAGTTTGTGCCCACCCACTTTGGGTTCAGGCCCACCCAAAATTGGCAGTCTGGCTACGCCACTGATGTGTAGTTTGCATGTGGGCGTTCACACTTATGTATCTCCAGAATCTAGGCATGAGTATTTACACCAAGTCTATGGCTGGCATAAATGCTCATGCTTAAATGCATGCACACGTATATACCCAGTTAAGTTAGTATTCTATAAAGGAAAGTAAAAACCTACTTTCCTTTATAGAATGGGCTCCAAACAGGCACCCAAAATGCAAGCACCCACTTACAGAAGAAATTCAGAAAATGGACAGAGAAAAATTGCTCATCAGTGGATGGAAGTGCAATGATTTACACACAGATCATATGACTCTTCTGCCTGCACACAGGATTCTTCCAGAGTTTCTAGGCCATGTGGTGAGGTTTCCCACTCATTGCCAGACTTGCAGTGGCTCAGTTTAATGGTTAGTTATTAGAGATGTAAAAGGAGAGGAGAGGGGCTAGAACTCTGGGAGGCACTAAATGGGTCAAAAAAAACGGGGATTTTTTTTAATGTACTTCTTAAAATCAGTAGTGCAGCTTTGGAAGAATATTATCACATTAGAATATTCTGCAGGAATAGTAGAACAGTGGTCTGGTTGCTCTTTTACTTCTACCACTACCACCTACCTACCTGAGACCTAGGCTTCATCTTTCTCCTCCTTTCTCTCTCCATCGTATCAGCTTCCATTTCTCCTCCCTTCATTGGTAGCGCTACTCATTCTGCTGCAGCTTTTTCTCATATCATCTCCACTCCATTTTCCCCTCTCCTATCCTTTTTGTCTCCTATCTTCTTTGCTGCCTCCTCCTATTCCATATTCAAATGTTTTCCCCATTCTTACCCTTTGTCTTACCTCCTTGCCCTGAGATTGGTAGCATGGAAGGTTGCCAGTATCTGGGTTTCTGCCAGGTACCTGTGGCCTGGCTTGGAAACAGGATACTGGACTAGACAGACCACTGGTCCGACACAGTGTGGATATTCTTATGTTCTTATATCTCCCCCAATGCGCCATTTCTCTCTTTCCTTTCCAGCACCCACCATCCCTGCAGCTTCACCCTTTTGAAATCTGTTATCTATCCCATTGTCTCTCTCAGGTAATATAACTGCATAGCAGGAGACCATCCCTTGGCTGTCTAGAACTGTACAGTCTGTAGATGCAGCACGCATTTTCAGACATCACAAACTGGAACTTTTTTATAAGTACATTGTTCCAGTATATTTTGGAAGTCAGGATCAAGGCTTAAGACCAAACACATTTTTAATACACACTGTGCAGCTTACAGAGAGGAACAGTTACTGTAATGCTTTCTTAGTTTGCTCTTGTGTGGCGAGCTGAACCTTTGACACCTAGGTGCTGTCCCCAAAATCCAGGGGGGATGAGAAAACATAAGCAGAGCTGAACTACTAGAAATAAATCCCATTCAGGACTATTACATCACGTCGAAGGACATTACAATCAGCAGCCAAGAAGAATGAACCAGCCCAAAAAGAACAAATGCAAATGGCACAAATTTAATGGCAAATCTGCTCACAATTAAGTTGGTGATGGTTACTGAAATGATTACTCATGTCAAGGCAGATTTCAAATGGCAAAACAGTTGGTGCAGGTAGCCAAGTGGTTAGAACTTATTTCTACCACCAAAACTTGCTGTGTGACCTTAGGCAAGTGTTTTTGTTTACAACATTATATAAACGCTAACAATAAGAAGTTATTTGCAAAAAACGTGTAAATTGTTCACTAACATGTTGGCAAAAACCAACATAAAAAATAAATTTATAGGCTTATCAGATGTTTTGTAAAGGTCTTTAGGTGCTGGAAAAACAAAAAGAAATAATCTATACCACTTTCCCACTATGAACAGCAAAATAAGCCATGTCAGAATGCATGAAATCTACAGAGAACACAAACACAGTCTCAGAGCTTCAAAGTACTTTCTTTCTTCTTATAAATATACTAGGAAAAAATGCCCGTTTCTGAGGGCAACGAAACGGGCGCTAGCAAGGGGCCCCCTCCCTCCGTCCCTCCGAGCTACTTGCCTTGTTAGTTCTGTGGCGTTTCGGTTTCGGGCCTCGAGTGTCATAGCTCCGCCCTCGATGTCATGACGTTTTGACGCGAGGGCGGTGCAGACACTCCAGGGCACACCGGATATCTCGGGCGCCTCAACTTCCGTGGAGGCTTCAGAACATTGGGGTTGCCTTTTATATAGAGAGATTATACTCTAGGAAATATTATTCAAGTAAATAGTTATACTTTAATAAGCTGAGGAAGCCACATAAAAGTGGAATGCTGGTGCAGACCATAATAGGTCACTGCAAAAATAGAAAAAAAACATTTTAAAAATGACTCCGATATTTTTAAAGCTGCTTGGAGCAGCAATGACAAAGAAAAACAGGCCTGGAGCTGTAGAACAAAACAGCAGACCCTGAAAGCATATGCAATGCAAAGGTGTGGGCCACAGAGGCAATGGCCCCAGCAATATTTTGCCAAATACGGTATCAGAAATTAGAGAGCTTGGGGACAGGGCTTGTTTGGCCCTTCCAACCAAAAAAGATGTTGCACTGCATTTGAAAGAAAAAGCAATGGAATCTGCATTAATAGCACTCCCAGACTGATCAGAGAATTAACATATAGCATAATGACAGATGCAGTGAGCCCATCAATAATAAATACTGAGATCAATGGAAACGGCAGGGCCTGAGAAACCCACTGAATTTTGCAGAAGGGCAGGGAGCTGGCAAATACAGGTTGAATTCAGTGATGGTAGACGACAGCAGACGGAACAGGAAAGCTGCCGAAAACAAGGGAAACAGAAAAGGCAGTTTTGACAGCAATACAGAAACCATCTAAACTTTAAAACTGGAGAGCAATCCCTGGAGAGCAGGAATCCACATGGGACCCCAGTAGGAATTACTGATCTGGTTTCTAAGTAAGTGAGAACCATGAAGAAGCTCTGGCTATCTATTCTGATAAACAGTTTTTACTGAAAGAATTTAAGCAAGAGTTAAAAGTTGTTCAACAAGGAGTCTTATAGCAACTGGATGATTTAAAAACAGAAGCTGAAGACTTTAGCAGAGAATGAAAAAAAAAAAAAAAGAGAGAGAGAGAAGCAGAGATCTGTTTAAAAAAAAAAAAGTGTCTGAGCTCAGAAAGAAAAATCCCTATCTTCTACTTGAACTAGGTAACATCAAGAACAGTTTGAGCAGACATTAACAGTCATCTAAAAGGAAATACCCACATCTCTTATTTGTCCTCTGTGTCTGTCCTAATTAGACTGTAAGCTCTGTCAAGAAGGGACCATCTCTTCATGTTCAAGTGTACAGCGCTGTGTACGTCTAGTAGCGCTATAGAAATGATAAGTAATAGTAGTACCCAGAAACGGCAAAGGAAATAAGATTCACTTACAAGCTGAGTCTTGCTATTTCATTAAGATTGAAAGGAGAAACACCGGACCATGATAGGGCACACAGGGCCTTGGGTTTCTAAATACAGATTAACTGCTGATGAAGAGATATACTGGTGTGTGTATATTTATACCACTTCATCATCAAAGAGAAAACTGCAAAAGTTGAGAGACCATTCTCTTCAATTTCAAAGGGAACAAGTTGGAAAGTTACAATGACTTAGATCTTACACTCAGCAAAAGGTGAAAAATGAAGAAGCTACTTCCATCTGAAAATGAAAAAAAAAAATAGAAATATAGATGTGGATTTCTTTTCAATATAATATTTTCTATAAACTGAAGTGTCTTCCAAGCTCAGAATGTATGTGAGAATTGAGTGCTCTGGTGAAGACAGGGATTATATTCAAGGAACTTCCAGAGTTAAGAATTAAGAAGCCTGTTATTTTAAGAAGCTGTAATACAACCAAGTAGTGGTAAGTTCACATATATCACATTCAAAATAATGAATGCACAAAAATTATTCAAAAATATTTCTTATGTAGTGTATCCTATACTGGTGTCATACAAAGATGTATCTCATTTACACTATCAATCTCATACTATAGCACTTATAATCATTTACTAGGCACAAAGGCTATTATTTATCAAAAGCTCCATTAAGAAAACACTTATGTTTTATATTTAAATCTGATTTTATTGAGAATCAACAGTGCATAACCAAAGGAAAAATAACCTCGCAGAGAGCTTGGTTTCTTAAAGCCCTCTGCCAGTAATAGAGAGTATAGCCATCCCTCTAACCAGACCCTTCCCAAACCCAAAGTTTATATCATTCCAATGAAGTGGAAGAAAGAAAGCACTAATTTATTTTAAACCTCTCCAACAGCTACTAGAAAAATACATGTGGTTCAGTATCAAACTCCTTGTACCTGTGACAGAGACTGTATATATGGATCCCACACAGAAAATTAATTATTTTCACTTTTTGCAGAAAGTACCACATCTTTTGCCTCCCTCAATGCCAAACAGTGGACATTGGAATGCCATATCCAAATAGATGAAGGCTCTGGATTCACCCACGAACATAAGATACACTTTTCCCCACTATTATAAATATTCTAAGTAGTGTCTTCTGTGTGTGGCCCAATCCACCCCCCCCCCCCCCCCAAATAGATCAAATAATAAAACAATACCAAGTCCACTGTAAAATGAATACTAATGTGTAATAAAGTACTTTAATAAAGAGCTATTTCAAACCAAAAACGCTGTATGAGAGTACAGTCCCACATGGCATGATGAAAGGTATTGTTATCACCTTTATACCTGACACATCAGAGAAGTCAATCTCCCTGCTCTACATTTGCACTGGGTGAAATATGCCCGATGGAGCACCCGAAACGTACACTCTCTCAAGTCAGCTCCTCGAACCAACTGGGATATTCTATGAATAGTATTGACCACATTCCACTCTAACAATGATCTCCCCAGGTCAGATTCCCATCTGGCTTTTACCACCCGGAAATCTTTCCCTCCCACCAAGGTCTGGATTGACTTAAAAAGCCCCGAAATAGTGAGCCTGTCAGTAACCCCAATTAAAAAAATGTCCTTAATTTGTCCTCCAGTTTCAATTTTAGGGTATTGGGGTCAAGGGATTTAATGTAGTGTTTAAGTTGGCAAAAAGCAAACTGGTCCCCACCACTGTACTTCCATCTGTTGACAGAAAGGCTCAAAACTCATTATTTCACCCTCCCCAGTGAGCATATTTTCTACCAAACTGTATTTCCCAGATTTCCCAATGCACAAAGGCGACATTGTCCATGCCAGGCGAGAACTGTAGGTTACTCCTAATCGGTCAGTACCCATAGGAGCACTACCCAACCATTGAGTCAACTTAGTCCAAGTATCTTTTAAGGGCCTGAAAAATATACTTTCCCCAATGAACAGGGTAAGGTGAAAGCAGTGACTTGCAAGAAAGATCCAACGCTGTAAGGTGCATAGAGCAACTGTTCATAAAAAGTGGGGGTGTAATCTGATCTAATAACCAATCCTCCAGATGCCGTAAAACACAGGTGTAATTATAGAGCTGTATATTTGGAAAACCCAAGCCCTCATTTTGCCAATTTTCATATAAGTATGATAAATGTAATTTCTCCTTTTTCCTGCCCCAGCAATATTTAGCATTCTGACTACCTGCAAGAGATAGTTCTTAAGGATGGGAATTGGTAAAACCTGGAGCACATAGAGCCACTTGAGGAAAACAATCATCCAATACTGGCCAGATAAGGACAAGGGCAATGTTGCCCATCCATCCACTTGTTGCAGCCAGGAGAGCTCCCACATTAAGAGAGCGTACCAGCCTGGCCGAGTGAGGTAAATGAATCTCCAAACATCTAAAACACTGTGTAGCCCACCGCAACAGAAAGGTCCCTCTCCATGTCCGGCACACCAAGTCCTCAGTGGCCAAGGCTTCTGATTTGGAAAGATTTATTTTAAAGCCAGAGTAGTCCTCTTTTTCACAAAAAATAATCAGTATCTTCCTCAAAGGAGTTCTGAAGATCGGTGAGGTGGGCTAAGAGATCATCTGCAAAGGCTGCTATTTTAAAAATATGCTCTGCTGACCCCACCCCCTTCACCGCTGAAGCTGAAATAACTTCTCTGATCAGAGGGTCCAGCATCAAAACGAACAAAAGCGGAGACAGAGGACATGCCTGACTGGTCCCGCTACGTACAGTGAATTCCCCTGGCACGAGGGGATAAGTAAAGAGTGCGGATTGTATCCAAGAATGGACTCTCAAAACCACGGTAAAGTAATGTGTCGTACATAAAGTCCCATTTACCCTGTTGAACGCCTTTTCAACATTGAAACTGATCAAGAGCGATGGCACTGTGGATGCTCTCACAGTTCGAGAGGTCAATATTTTCCTAACGTTCTTGGTTATATACCAAACCTGGATGAAGCCCAAATGGGTCTCATGCACTAGTGCAGGGAGCACTCTAGTTAATCTATTCATCATCACTTTCGCCAATAGTTTGGTTTCAAAGTTTAACAATGATTTAGGGCACAACAATTCCAGAAGCAGGGGATCTTTGCCAAGTTTAAAGAGAACCACAATTTGGGCCAGATTTAGCTCTACCAGAAGCATATGGGATCCAAACAGACTCTATACATGGCAGCGAGGGGCGGTATAACATGCTCCTCTATAAGCTTATGAAATACTGCTCTATAGCTGTTGAAGCCCAAGACCTTTAACAAGGGACTTTGCTTAATCGCCCAAGCTATTTCATCTGGTGTTAATCTGAGTGAGACAATTTAGGAATAGTTATATTTTCTAAATACATGGAATTCTGAAGTCCCTCCTCCACAAGAGTGGCATACAGTGCAGCATAGTAATCCCGAAGTTTGACAAATTGCAGCATTATTATGTAGGATCTTCCCCTATCATCCATAAATCCCATCATCCGTCGAGGCTCTTCGTGAGTAGACACTAGCTGGGCCAAAAGTCTTCCCCCTTTATTACCATGTTTATATGTGTGATACTTGTAATAAGTTAGTGACTTTATGGCCCTTTGGTGCAGCAGTTCATTTAAAGCTGTCTGCAGAGTTAATAAACTTTGCTTAGTGACCTTAGTAGCTAAGGAAACATATCTCTGATGGGCTGCTCTGACTTGTCATTTGAGACAGATAATGTCCCAATCTCTAGTTTTCTTTTCGAAACTCAGATAACTTATATCTCCCTGAAGTACATAAGAAAATAAGAGAAGCCATACTGAGTCAGACCAAAGGTCCATCTAGCCCAGTATCCTGCTTTCCAAACAGTGACCAAGCCAGGTCACAAGTACCTGGCAGAAACCCAAATTGTGGCAACACTCCATACCACAAATCCCAGGGCAAACAGTTGCTTCCCATGCCTGCCTCAATAGCAGACTATTGACTTTTCCTCCAGGAATCTGTCCAAAACATTTCTAAACCCAGGCATGTGAACTGCCGTTACCACATCCTCCAGCTAAGAGTTCCAGAGCTTAACTATTTATTGTGAAAAAGTATTTCCTCCTATTTGTTTTAAAAGTATTTCCATGTAACTTCCTTGAGTGTCCCCTAGTCTTTGTACTTTTAGAACGAGTAAAAAATCTATTTACTTCTACTTGTTCTACACCACTCAGGATTTTGCAGACCTCAATCATATTCCCCCCATCCATCTCTTTTCCAAGCTGAAGAGCCATATCCTCTTTAGACTTTCCTCATACAAGAGGAGTTCCAACCCCTTTATTATTTTGGTCGCTCTTCTTTGAACCTTTTCTAATTCCACTATATCTTTTTTGAGATACGGCGACCAGAAATGAACGCAATACTCAAGGTGCAGACGCACCATGGAGCGATACAAAGGCATTGTAGTGTTTTTGGTCTTATCCCCCCTTAGCCATCTCTTTTCTAAGCTGAAGCAGTCTTTAGCCTTTCCTCATATGGGAGGAGTTCCATCCCCTTTATCATTTTGGACACTCTTCTTTTAACCTTTTCTAATTATGCTACATCTTTTTTAAGATACGATGACCATAACTGAACACAATACTCTAGGTGAGGTCGCAGCAAAGAGCGATACAGAGGTATTATAATATTTTTGGTCTTATTTTGCATCCCTTTCCTAGCATCCTGTTTGCGTTTTTTGGCTGCCGCCACACACTGGGCAAAAGATTTCAGCATATTGTCTACAATGACACCTAGATCTTTTTCTTGAGTGCTGACTCCTAAGGTGGAACCTAGAATCAGGTAACTATCATTCGGACTATTCTTCCCAATGTGCATCACTTTGCATTTGTCCACATTACATTTTGTTTGCTATTTGGATACCCAATCTTCCAGTTTTCTAAGGTCCCATGACTTATATCCACCCAGATTATTGCATGGTCAGAAATTTCCACCCCCTGCACAAATGACATTAAGGAGGAAGACAGTAAAATGTAATTAATTCAAGAGTCGGTTCCATGTGCCAGAGACAGGTGAGTATAGTCTCTTTCGTGAGGATGTAAAACTCTCCAGATGTCTAAAAGATCTAAAATCTGACAGAAGGGTGGGAGACCCCTGTTAATACTGAAGCGTTCATGTCAAATGGTAGTCTATTTCAATGCTATTGAAATCCCCACCCAGAACAATGAAAAGATTACCATACTGCAACAAAGTATTCCATAACCTCTGATAAAAATGAGCATCATAACGGTTGGGAGAATAAACATTGCACAATACCAGTTCTTGCCTATCTAGAAGGAGCTTACAAATAAATCGCCCCTCCATGTCTTCCTGTAACCACTGAATTTGGGTCATCTTCCCTCTCTGAAACAGACTTGCCACTCTCCCCCCTTCTTTCCCCTAGCTGGGGTTGCAACACAAGTCCCCACCCACAAATGCTCAGATGTCTTGTAGAAAGGTCACATCTGCTCGGTGTCACTGAAGGGCCTGAAAGATTTTTTTTTAAACATTTAATGGGTAATTAAATGCTCCCCACATTCCAGGATATTAAGCAAACCATATCATCCTACAAAAGGCCCCAGTAGCCCCATTCCTAGTACAAAAGAGACATGGAGCGGGGATGTCCCAGCCGCTCCCCCCCCAAACCAATCTCCACTCTCATATCCCAGGTAGCTCCCCTCAGCACTAAACATGTTCCCACCCATCAGGAAATCCACATCCAACAACAGCCACTTAGCCAGATTACTAACTCTCATCCTAACCACCCACTGTACAAGCACCCCTTCCCCATCCCTTATCCTCCTGAATCCCAATCTATAGTGTTCCGCCTGGAAAGGAAACAGGACTTCATCAAATACCCCTTCCTCCTTACCTACCACCTGTCCCCCAGGCACCCACCAACCAGTCCTTCAAGGCCCTCGGCCCTAAACAATTCCAACCCTCTGACGAAAACCATAATGTCCCATATGAGGTAATAATCTTTTAGCACTGACAACAATCAAGCAAACAGTCACTCTAAGATGGAGCAATTAAGTGTTTCACAGACAGGCCAAGCCGAGAGGCACGTTCCACAGAAGACAGCAAGCCAGGGGGCCCCTGAAGTCAAAATGCCCTCCTCACTTAGAGACTCTGACAAACCAAGGTCATCCTCCTCCACCGATTCCTCGTTGGCAAGTGGTGAGGAGCATCCATTCCCCATGAAGGGCTACGGCATCCTCGGGGGCAGATCAATATGCCCCATGCCCCTTTGGGGTCTCTATGGTCGAGCCTCAGAAGGAACCCTGGACCCCTTATCCAGATCTGAAATGAACTTTCGGGCTTCCTTCGAGGTAGCCAGGAATTTCCGCCTGCCATTCACCATCACCATCAATTTGGCAGGGTACCACAATCCCAATCACAGGCCCCTATTTTGTATCTCAATCTTACATTGAAAGAGTTCCTTGTGCTTCTTTAAAGTTTCTAGACTTAAATCTAGAAAAATCCAAACCTCCGCTTGTTCATAAGAACAAACTTTAAGCTGTCTCACTTTCCGGAGCACTAATTCAGTCTCAAGATAGTGCAGTGATTTTACCACAAAGGCTCTCGGGAGGACCACAGACTCTGGCCTGGGCCACAGTTCCCTATGAGTACTTTCAATTTCATACTTCAGCAATACTGTAGTCTCAGAAAAACAGGCACAAAGCAAGTATTGAACATATGTCACAGGATCTCTACCTTCTCTGCTCTCTGGGACGCCGTGGATCCATAGGTTAGACCTTCGGCTCCTATTTTCCTTGTCCTCCATTTTGTCTAACAGGTAGTCCACTTGCTTTTGTACGGTGCCCCTAGAGGATTTCTCCTCCATCCAATCTTTTTCCAGCTTAAGGATCCTGGATTCAGGCAAGTCCAATCGAGTGGTCAGGGCTTCAAATTAATCCTTCAATCTTTCCACCACACAGTACACTATTTCTGTCTTGGACCCCTAATTTCCTTAAGAACCAGGTCCATATGGCTTCTGGACTCTTAGAGGGGGTGTCCTTACTAGGTGTGGCAGAGGGGGCCGGAGATGGTGACTCGGCCTGGTTATTAGTGCCCTTACCCAAATGTTCAGATTTTGCGGCATACACGTCCTTTATAGTATTTGGCCTCAGTTGTTTAGGCATGGTGATGCAATTATGGAAATGGTCCCTAGGGCTTCCACAGAGTTCCTAGGAGCCAACGTCCCCAAGCTGTCCCCAGATCCAGGGGCAAGTGCCTGCTCCTGCTTCTCCACAGATGGGTCCACTCACCAGCCAGCCAGAAGCTGAATCTCTGGTTCCAGTGGTGCTCCAGGTTCAGGCAGCCGGAACCTCATATTGAAGGCCTCTCAGAGTGGAGGGTAAGAGCTATTCTGCCTTCTCTCAGCTGGACCCTCATCATGTGCAGTGCCTACTTTAATCATCCAGCCATCATGAGCCTCCCACATCTCCTGGGAGCTGTATGCCCCATACCTCTCCACTAGCAACGCTTTCTAATGCTGTCCACAGCACAGGTGGCCACCTTTGGCATGATGGAGCCAAATTGCATTAGCGCAGAGCTCGGGAACGCCAACTCAGATTCACCCGTACCTCAGCAGGCTGCCCACACCTCAAAGCTCCGTGCTGCTCTCCTGCCCTGCATGGCTTCTGGGGCCCCCAAACACGCACCACAATGGGATCGCCGTGGTTTGGGGGCTGACCAGCACTCAGTGGAAGTCAGAACAGCCTGGGGGTCTGCCGGGGGCGAACGAAGGGAGGGAGAACAGAGCTCTAATTATGTGCAGTCATCTTGACCGCAAGCTCTGCCAGAAGTCATGGATGATGTTTCATTTTTTAAAAATTTGATTCAATATACTGACCGAGCAATGTGAATGTCTCATAAAAAAAAAATGCCTCAAGGAATATTCATCCTCCAATGATCTTAACCTTCAAACAAATATGCCAGTATCACTCAAATTCAAACTGAATTAATGTCTTCATAACAAAATTAAAATTAAAATACAGCAGTTATCTGTGAGGCATGTCATAGGAAGACTATACTCTAGGACAGAAAATTGTATTTTTTTTTGCCTTAACAAGGATGTTGGAACTGTAGGGTTAGCGTATCTTTTAAAAATTGATCTGCTTAGTGCTTTATTTGTTTTTAAAATAGAAAAGAGACTTTGTATTTTGTAAACAGTTAAAGGAATGATAATGTAAGGAGATAGCACTCAGAATGATAGTGTAAGGGGAACATCTTTATATAATATAAAGATAGGAAACACAATGTTGGGTTCCACATCAGGAATCATTGTCCAGGAAAAGGACATTGCAATCACTTTGGACAACTATGTTTAAATCATCAGTTCAGTATGCAGCAGTGATCATAAAAGCAGCAGAAAACATTGATCTGTGGTGCAACCTGACATTAAGCACCGTGACCTTGGGCAAGCCACTTTACCACATGTGAAAAAGGATGAACAACAACTAGAAAAAGTGTAGAGAAGGGCAAAATTAAATAAGGGAATGGAATGATGCCCTTATGATAAAAGGGCTGAATAAGTTAGTGTTCTTCAGCTTTGAGAGGTAAATATTAGAAATGTATAAAAGTGTGTGTGGTGTAGAACAAATTAATAGGGATTGATTATTTACCACAATGGACACGCCATGAAAATAACTGGTAGCAGAATTTTTGTTGTATCGGGCTTACCATGGACTTGTATATTGCTGATCTCTCTTGAATTTATTTTTTTGTATATGTTTGTTATTTTGATTTATGTATTTTCTTTTGTACTCTGCCCTGGATAAGGGCAGACTAAAAATAATAAACTTCAACTTCAGATTTAAAACTAATTTAAGGATATTTTTCGGTCAATGCACAATTAAACTACATACCAAATAAAATCTCCACCTCTTAACTCAAGGAGTGACCAACATGAAATGGACTTTCCAGTGGGATCTTCCAAGTACTTTTAAATTGCTTGATTATCCACTGTTTCGAGCCAGGATGTTGGGCTCAATGGACAATTGGACTGGCCCAGCATAGCATGCTTTATGTTTTTATCTTTAACGTGTGAAAAACATCTGACAACAAAGGTTGTTATTTTTTTTAGGGGGGGTGTTTGGTTTGCACCATAATTTGATGACACTTTTTTGATCAACTTTTTAACCCCTCTAAAAAAATAAACTCAAAACAATTTATTGCCTAAATAAAACATCAAAATATATAAAACAAACCTTCACAATATTCAAAAACTAGAAGATCTACATGGGAAAGACTTTCCAGGCTCATAGTAACATAGCAGATGATGACAGATATCTGTACGGTCCATCCAGTCTGCCAAACAAAATAAACGCATTGTATGTGATAATTTATATGTGGTCTGTGACAAACACCTAGCCACCCGCCTAGGGTTACCCCGCGGCCTCTTAGAGGGTCTATCCCCAGCATAGTTCAGGTCCGCCTAACTTGCCGCTTGTCCAGTCTATGTCTCGGTTTAACCCATGTGGCTGAATAGCACATGCGGCTAAATGGCTGATGACGTTTAATGTGAGTAAGCGCAAGGTGATGCATGGGGGAAAAAAGAACCCGAATTATAGGTACCTCATGCAAGGTTCCACGTTAGGAGCTACGGACCAAGAAAGGGATCTGGGTGTCGTCGTCGATAATACACTGAAACCTTCTGCTCAGTGTGCTGCTGCGGCTCGGAAAGTGAATAGAATGTTGGGTATTATTAGGAAAGGTATGGAAAACAGGTGTGAGGATGTTATAATGCCGTTATATCGCTCCACGGTGCGACCGCACCTTGTGTATTGTGTTCAATTCTGGTCGCCGCATCTCAAGAAAGATATAGTGGAATTGGAAAAGGTGCAGCGCAGGGCGACTAAAATGATAGCGGGGATGGGACGACTTCCCTATGAAGAAAGGCTAAGGAGGCTAGGGCTTTTCAGCTTGGAGAAGAGACGGCTGAGGGGAGACATGATAGAGGTATATAAAATAATGAGTGGAGTGGAACAGGTGAATGTGAAGCGTCTGTTCACGCTTTTCAAAAATACTAGGACTAGGGAGCATGCAATGAAACTACAGTGTAGTAAATTTAAAACAAATCGGAGAAAAGTTTTCTTCACCCAACGCATAATTAAGCTCTGGAATTCATTGCTGGAGAACGTGGTGAAGGCGGTTAGCTTGGCGGAGTTTAAAAAGGGGTTAGACGGTTTCCTAAAGGACAAGTCCATAAACTGCTACTAAATGGACTTGGGAAGAATCCACAATTCCAGAAATAACATGTGTAGCGTGTTTGTACGTTTGGGAAGCTTATCAGGTGCCCTTGGCCTGGATTGGCCGCTGTCTAGGACAGGATGCTGGGCTCGATGGACCCTTGGTCTTTTCCCAGTGTGGCATTACTTATGTACTTATGTAGTGTTCCAAGTATAAATTAATAGAGAATCCAGGAGAACTCAAAGAAGTCCCACGGATAATTACAAAATAACTGAGAAGTGGGTAAAAAAAACCAGGAATCCCAGAGACTGGATCTCAATTAAAATGAACTAAATTTTATTAAACAATATATCGACTCGACACAACGTTGTGTTTCGGCCAAAAGGCCTACATCAGGAGTCTACAAATAAAACAATACAAAAACAATATTTATAAAAGCAATAATAAATGCAAATAATGACATGAAAAGAAACAGAACAGACATGCAATTTGCATACTTTACAAATGCAACATGATATAAAATAAAAATAATGACATGAAAAGAAACAGAACGAACATGCAATTTGCATACTTTACAAATACAACATGTTTTTTCGGTCGGACTTTCTCTTCACGATAACATATTTAGTTATATTCTTTTAAATTTATATCCCGACAGCGCATACAATCATACTTTCATTTTTATCTTTCAATTGACATATGTTTTTTTCTTTCAATTACTGTAGCACACGTCACCTATCACGCGATTCCAACCGTTTCTTTTGCACCATTTTTTTCTTTTATAAGGGCTGTCATTTCCTATCAGCTGTTTCTTCAACTGCACAGCTCAGACGCTCACGCGAGTGATCAGACTAACGCTCTAAAACAAAGGTCTTTTTTAAGGTATGTTGACTCCACACTCACCCTATATGTTTTTCATTTTTGCTATACCCCTTTATTCGGGTTACTTTTTGACTTCTTGCCCGATTATTTTAGAGTTAGTTCAGTCTTAAAACTCCGTCACTTACTTTACAGTCATCCTATTCTGCCCATTTAGCATAGCCATGATCTTAATAGTTCAAAAAGGAATACATCAGTGGCGTTCCTAGCCTGACACCCAGGGCGGATCGCCGATGCGCCCCCCCCCCCCCCCCTCGGTGAAACTACACCCCCCCCAGGTGCATTTTTACCTGCTGGGGAGGTGCCGCGCGCCTGTTAGCTCTAAGTCCGCTCGTTCCCTCCCTGCTGCTCCCTCTGCCCCGGAACAGGAAGTAACCTGTTCTGCGCAGAGGGAACAGCAGGGAGGGAACGAGCAGACTCGAAGCCAACAGGCGCACAGCAACCCCCCCCCCCCCCCAGCAGCGTGCAACCCAGGGCGGACCGCCCCCACCCCTTGGTGCGCCACTGGAATACACACATTGTTTTAGTTTGGTCGTTCATTTTTTATTTTACGTCTAGAAAAGTACACAGCACAATGATAAAAATTATATTGGCTTTTCTATTGATTTTACGTTTTCTTTCATACAGGACTGCTTTAACATCGATATCCTGTTATCTTTTTAGATTTTTTCATACATATCGGTGTTCACTCTAGAACGTTGTCTGTGCTTAAGTGTCAGTTTAGTGTCAAGGTTCTTTCTATGGTTGCACAATGACTTATCCTCTGTTCCTTGGTTAAAATAGCCCTCGTTCTAAACAGTCATATTATACACTACTTTATTGGTTCCGGCTATGCCCCATATTATAGTGGTCTTCTTTTGTTTCCTTTTTCTTTTAAAATACAGTGTTATCATAGCATTTACATTCTGCTATCTCCACAGACCATTCAAATACAGACTGCATTTTGGGTCCTTAGTTCAACATTCTCAGCTTATTCACGAGTCTTCTGTGAGGGACCGCATCAAAGGCTTTGATCAAAATCCAAGTAAATTACATCTAGCGCACGTCCTTCATCCAGTTCCTTGGTCACCCAGTCAAAGAAGTCAATAAGATTCGTTTGGCAGGATTTTCCTTTGGTAAAGCCATGTTGCCTTGGATCCTGTAAGCCATTGGCTTCTAGAAAGTTAACTATCCTTTCCTTTAACAGTGACTTCATTATTTTTCCTACCACCAACATGAGACTTACCGGCCTGTAGTTTCCCACTTCTTCCCTGTCTCTGCTTTTGTGAAGAGGGACCACATCTGCTCGTCTCCAATCCTGCAGAACCTCTCGCATCTCTAAAGATCTATTAAATAAATCTTTATGAGATCCCTCCAAGACTTCTCTGACCTCCCTCAGTATCCTGAGATGTATCCCATCTGGTCCCATAGCTTTGTGCACCTTCAGATTCTCAAGCTGTTTATAAACACTTTCCTCCGTAAATGGCACAATATCCACTCCATTCTCAGATATTCATACAACTTTAATAACAGAGCACGAAAGAACTCTAAATATGCAACAAAAACACTGCCTCAAAAATACACTGTTTAAGCAATGAACATGATTTTTCAGCCTTGAAATGTTTTGCTATAGATCGAGCACTCATTAATGAGCATGAAGGCGATCAAGATGTAAGATATTATGAGAACAGAAATGGACTTTTATTTTGAAATCAATGGAACCATCCAGTTTAAAACGGTAAAACTGGATTGGTGCATTTTTTAAAATACTCTAAGTACATAAGTATTGCCATACTGGGAAAGACCAAAGGTCCATTGAGCCCAGCATCCTGTTTCCAACAGTGGCCAATCCAGGTTACAAATACCCGGCAAGATCCCAAAAACGTACAAAACATTTTATACTGCTTATCCCAGAAATAGTGGATTTTCCCCAAGTTCATTTAATAACGGTCTATGGACTTTTCCTTTAGGAAGCCATCCAAACCTTCTTTAAACTCCGCTAAGCTAACCGCCTTTACCACATTCTCTGACAACGAACTCCAGAGTTTAATTACACATTGGCCACCCTCCAATCTTCCGGTACCACGCTCGATTTTAAAGATAAATTATAGATTACTAACAATAGTTCCGCAAGGTCATTTTTCAATTCTATCAGTGCTCTGGAATGAATACCATCGGTCCAGGAAATTTGCTACTCCAGGTTTATAGAGATTTCATTCAGTTTCTCTGACTCGTCAGCTTTGAATACCATTTCTGGCACCGGTATCTCTCCCAAATCTTCCTCGGTGAAGACCGAAGCAAAGAATTAATTTAATCTCTCCACTATGGCTTTGTCTTCCCTGATTGCCCCGGCTTCTTGCTTTTAATATACCTAAAATAATTTTTACTATGTGTTTTTGCCTTCAACGCAATCTTTTTTTCAAAGTCCCTCTTTGCCTTCCTAATCAGCGCTTTGCATTTGACTTGACATTCCTTATGCTGTTTCTTATTATTTTCAGTCGGTTCCTTCTTCCATTTACTGAAGGATTTTCTTTTACCTCTAATAGCTGGCATGGTTAAAAAATGAGGTGAAGGAAGCTATCATTTGGTCTTCCTCCCTCCTTTTTTCAATACACGGAATATATTTGGGCTGGGCTTCCAGGATTATATTTTTTTAACAGCATCCACGCCTGATGTAAATTTTTGACCCTCGCAGTTGCTCCTCTAGTTTTTTTTTTTTCACCGTTCTTCTCATTTTATCATAGTCCCCTTTTTGAAAGTTAAACGCAAATGTATTGGATTTCCTGTGTATACTTACTGCAAAGCTAATATCAAATATGATCATATTATGATCACTGTTATCAAGCGGCCCCATCACCATTACCTCCTACACCAGATCATGTGCTCCACTAAGGACTAGGTCTAGAATTTTTCCTTTTCTTGTTGGCTCCTGTATCAGCTGCTCCATAAAGCTGTCTTGGATTTCATCAAGGAATTTTACTTCCCTAGCATGTGCTGATGTTACATTTACCCAGTCAATATTGGGGTAATTGAAATCACCCATTATTATTGTGTTGCCCAGTTTGTTAGCTCACATCCGTCTGTTCATCCTGGCCAGGCGGATGGTATCACTATCCTTTTCCCCCTTTACACATGGAATTTGAATCCATAGGATTCCAAGATGTGTTTTGTTTCCTGCCACAGCTTAAAGATTAGGGTTTAAAAGAGGAATTGTAGGATATTGATAAACACAGAATTTTAAAAAGCAAGCAAACCCTTTTCCCCATACTGAATACTCCTGGATCCAGTATTCATGATTGGGTGAGAGTGTTGTCATCTGTCAGGTTGAACTGCTTTCTCTATGTACCTTGGCAGCCAGGTGTTCTATAATGTATAGAACTAGGAGCTAGGGTGCGTTTTCCTTGTCCTGCCTTGAAAGATGCATAAATTCATTGTTTCACCATCATTTTGCGTAACTGCAGTGTCTCTGATTTGCATTGCTATTATTGCTGTCAGTATAGCTAATAGACAGCTTTTCTATTTTTATAATAACATCTGAGCCTTGTGTCTTTTCATGTCAGTATTTCTTTGGGCTAGGATACGCTTTGGTACCACTGTCTAGAGGGACGTATAATTTCACATATCATTCCAGAGTGCTACTGTTTATAATTTCTTACTTGTGTCTATGTCCCCTCTTTGCCTATCTCTATAGGAGGCATGGTAATATGTGTGTTAGCCCCACATCATCAGGATTAAGTGATGGGCTCTTTAACAATGGTCTAACAATGCATCTGGCATAAATCCTTCAGAAAAATACAAATTAATAATATCTCTGATTACCTTGCTAATTTGATGTTTCAAAGACTTAATTATCAAAGGATGACGTATGTCTAATGGGCAGTGAGACAACTTCACTCTCAAGAAAGCCTGCAACACTTGATCAGTTCTTATACACTGAAAAAAGGACTATTGATTGTCAGGAACTAAAGGGCAGCCCAATTCAGCTGACAATGATTGGTTCTCAAATTGCTGATGGATGTTAATTACTTTGTCTGCAAATCCCTGAGCAAAATCCTTACTAGACAAAGAGGAATTAATCACTTTACTGTCCGAGCTAGGATCAGTCATCAAGCATCGAACTGCAGAAAACAACTGTTGAGTGAGGGAAGTTGCTTACTCATAACTGAGTTAAGATGTTCCTTCTTTGCCGACAGACATGCACTTTTATATGCCTGCAATTCTAGGTTATAGGTCACTAACCCATTAGTGCCCAATGTTCCCATCAATTTGTTCCCATATAGCTTATTATGGGAACATTGGGCACAAATTTAATAAAGATATCTTTGAAATAACCATGATTTCAAACTATGGCAAAAGGTTTTGCTGCTACATTTTGTAAAACAAGGAGTCTGTGTAAACGCCTTTCTAGGAGATCCAGCAATACAAAATTACAGTAGTTCAGATGCGACAGTACTATATGCATGTAAATGAACAAGGAAATGTGTGTCTGCCAATAAGCACTTGTAAATGTGTGCATAAATTAATTGGGGTAATTTTCAAAGTGAAAATACACACACAGTTTAGTGTGCATTATTTCTGCATCTGTACAGTGATAAATTTGTCCCCATCCCCTCCCCCCAGGGACATCCAAAGCTCAAAATCAGCAGATCAAATCTCCTTTTACAGTAGTATTTCCCTCTGTTGACCACACTTGAAATTTAGCTGAACAGGAGAATAACTGACATGCTGAATACTATAAACTCTCAAATCAAACCTATCAACATAGGCTGGTCTTCCAGCTAAGTTCTATAAACTTATATATTAAAGTCGCTACATACTATTGAATCTACTCAGTGCTATGCAAAAGAACATCAGATACAATAATATCAGTAGGTATTATGGTGCCATCTACAGCTGGTAAATATATAACAATTGTGATCCTTACAGACTAATTTTATTATTGCATATTGATTTTTTTTTTTTTTACAATTCAAAGTTCCATAAAGGAAAGCACAGACAAAGTTTCAATGCTAAGAGCACTAATATAGCCCACAAGCCTGCAGCAGGGAACAAGAGAAAAAAAGAAATCTATTTAAATCAGAAGAAAAAACTGTGTATTCATACACACATCCTGAGGTCTGTATGCTTAAATGGGAAAACTCACAGCTTTTTAGAATCAATAAAAAAACATAACTGAGAAAGCTCATAGAACACACACCACAAAAGTGACCCCCCCCCCCCCCCAAAGGTAGCACTTCCTGGTGCATAGCTAGATATGTCTTTCTATGATTCGGAGGAGCTCTGCTCACATCAGGAAATAGCTAAAGCCTATGATCTGAAATACAGAAGCAAGAAGTTGCTTGGGAATACAAAGGTCACCAATAAAATGGCTTTTGATGACACTCTTCCATTGACTTCTCCAGTAAGGAAATTCAAACTGTCTTGGGACATCACCTGTATTATTGTATCTCAAGAGAAGACACAATATCTTACTAAAAGGGGGGCAGTTTCCTCTAGAACTCCGAAAATTTCTCAAGTCAGTAGGGGAGATACATGAAACCAATGGAAAATTTAAAACTTGCAAGTTTAAAGTTTTAGCAGAGTTCTTTAGTTTCTCCAGTCTCTGATGTACCACATTTTTATTCTGTATCAAGTTCAACAGAACTACTGACACTTGGGTCAGGTCAGATTTTGTAGAGATTCTGCTTCCCCCCCTTCCCTGAGTAAACCTCAAGCTCCTGAGTCTGTACTCGGGAATGTACCCAAAGAAGTAATTGTCTGTCCAATATTAGCCACTGCATTCCATAAAGTATCCAGAGTAACATTTAACAGGTCAACACTGGATTTTAATCCTAAAATAATTCACCTCAGAAGAATTTGAAGTCTTTCCCTCTGAAGAGTCTCCCCCTCTGTAACTCGGACGGTTGGCTGCCTGGAGCCTACTAAACGCATTCCAGAAGCAACTCCATGATCTTGGGCTGCTCTCACAAGATACATAATCTGGACTGTTCCCACCACCAAACTACAAGAAAGTCACACTTGCTTGCGGCCTCCTCAGATTCTCAGGCAATGATATTTAAAACAGTAGAGAAGAGGTAACCAAAGGACCACTCAGGAGCTGATGGACACCTCCATCTCAGGCCACAGAACCACTCATTGTGCAACAACAGCAAGATCGTCTTGTAATAGTAATGACACAGCCATTGTTAGATGCTCCATGATAGCCGTCTGCTCATCAGTTGCTGCAGAGGCACTGACAGCTTAGCCCTAATTGAACCTTTGCATTTCTCCACAGAAGACAGAGGAAAAAGCCTCAAGAAGCAAACAAAATGCACAGAATAAACTGCTATCTGGCTGCTCAGGGCGCCATGCTACCCCTGTGCAATATTGATGTTAATAAAAACACAAAATATTTAGCATTGAATTTACTTCAATAATGATTGGTTTCTCATTAAGACTTTCACCCGATATAGAAAAATGCATCATGTTACAGTGCAAGCAGCTTTTTGTCTCAACAATTTATTTTTTAACATTGTGTTGATTTAGATGTCATTAGATTACTGCATGAGAAATAAACTGTTTAATGTATGCATTTGGAAACTGCACACTGAAGCTCAGCCTGGCTAGTAACTTCTTTATGCAGAGGGGTAAAGTAATTTCCAAGTCTGGAGACTGCAGAATTGCTGAATTTGCAACAAGAATTTCTGTACCACGTGGTAGCAACTAAAGCTAGCAGAGCGTATATTTTTAGAGAATTCTGTAAAGAGAAACTCTCAGGAGTTTAGAAGAGAGGTCATCGTCAAGAGAAGGGTCAAATTCCTGTCTGAAGAAATGAATCAGCAACTTTGTCCAGGTACCAACACAGGGAAAGTACCAGAATTGGAAGAATCTCTAGAGAATACCCTACTAGGAATATGGGAAAAGAAGAACCCCTTCGTGACTGTAAATTGTAGAAGAAAATATACCCCCTGTTAAATCATTGACATTGCACCCATGCATCAGTCAATTGTGCGGTTTGTGCTTAAAGGTACAGAATAAGTCCAGAGTTGTAACAATCTGGGAAACTTGCTTGTTCCCCCCCCCCCCCCCCCCCCCACCCCCCACCCCCACCAGATGGCTCTACAGCTCTCAGCTATGTTTTCATGTCTTACAAGTAGGTGGTTACCTTCTCATTTAGCATCTAATAAAATCATCTTAAAATAGAGCTTGTGAAAAATTACAAGAGGACCTTACGAGACTGGGAGACTGGGCGGCTAAATGGCAGATGATGTTTAATGTGAGCAAGTGCAAGGTGATGCATGTGGGAAAAAAGAACCCGAATTATAGCTACGTCATGCAAGGTTCCACGTTAGGAGTTACGGACCAAGAAAGGGATCTGGGTGTCGTCGTCGATAACACACTGAAACCTTCTGCTCAGTGTGCTGCTGCGGCTAAGAAAGCGAATAGAATGCTGGGTATTATTAGGAAAGGTATGGAAAACAGGTGTGAGGATGTTATAATGCCGTTGTATCGCTCCATGGTGCGACCGCACCTTGAGTATTGTGTTCAATTCTGGTCGCCGCATCTCAAGAAAGATATAGTAGAATTGGAAAAGGTGCAGCGAAGGACGACTAAAATGATAGCGGGGATGGGACGACTTCCCTATGAAGAAAGACTAAGGAGGCTAGGGCTATACAGCTTGGAGAAGAGACGGCTGAGGGGAGACATGATAGAGGTATATAAAATAATGAGTGGAGTGGAACAGGTGGATGTGAAGCTTCTGTTCACGCTTTCCAAAAATACTAGGACTAGGGGGCATGCGATGAAACTACAGTGTAGTAAATTTAAAACAAATCGGAGAAATTTTTCTTCACCCAACGTGTAATTAAACTCTGGAATTCGTTGCCGGAGAAAGTGGTGAAGGCGGTTAGCTTAGCAGAGTTTATAAAGGGGTTGGACGGTTTCCTAAAGGACAAGTCCATAAACCGCTACTAAACGGACTTGGAAAAATCCAAAATTCCAGGAATAACATGTATAGAATGTTTGTACGTTTGGGAAGCTTGCCAGGTGCCCTTGGCCTGGATTGGCCGCTGTCGTGGACAGGATGCTGGGCTCGATGGACCCTTGGTCTTTTCCCAGTATGGCATTACTTATGTACTTATGTACTTATATACACACCTCACCTTCCAGTCCTCTACATTTCCATACCCACTTCCCTCACAACAGGAGGTCAGGCACAGAAAGTGGCCATGAAAACAAGGAGTGTTAAACATAAGTGTAACCTTGCAGATAAAGCATAAAAATAAAATAAAAAAAAAAGAAATCTTGGGACATAAGTTCAAGTTTCGCCACCGAGAGTCTGTGTAATTAAAGTTAAGAGATTTTTGTGTTCGTACTAAAGATGTTCTGTCTACAGATCAAAGGCTGCAATGACACACTTTGGGTGTTACCTGCAAAGCATTTTAGCCAGTGGTGTAGCTACGTGGGGCCTGAGGGGGCCTGGGCCCCCGTAGATTTCAGTGGGGACCCCCCTCCCGGCGAACCCGCCCCCGCCTACCTTCCATTTTGCTGGCGGGGGACCCCACTCCCCGCCAGCCGACGTTCTGTTCTCTGAGTCTGACGTCCTGCAAGTTCGTGCAGGACGTCAGCATGCAAGGAAGTAGACTTTTCTCTGCCAGTGCCGCTGCGTTCTACGGGAGAGGACGTTGGCTGGCGGGGAGTGGGGTCCCCCGCCAGCAAAACGGAAGGTAGGCGGCGGCGGGTTAAAATGTGCCCCCTCCCCTCGAGCTGTGGACCCCCCTCCCACGCAAGTCTGGCTACGCCCCTGATTTTAGCTACAACTGTTCGGTCTAAAATCCTAAACAGTTTTAGACAAATTGCAAAATCGTAACATATTGAAAGAAAACAGAATATGACAGAACCCATGGCAATTTTATGATTCCTTAGCATCAGAGCAGAAGAATCCAGAAACTTATGGGTTATGACCATCAACCAGCAGGTGGAGATAGAGTACAGAACTGAACTCAATGGTATTGGATGGTAAGACTCCTATGGGCAGATGATCAAAAGCCCTGCGTTGTTCCAAACAGCGCTCTAAAATAGCGGTGGAACAGCGCGGGGCTTTCTCGCACCGATGATCACAGATAATGCATGCAAATTTAAGCAGCGCAATTATCTCTGATCATGGGGTAGAAGTGCAGGCGAATAGTGCCGAGCATGCGCTCAACACAATCCTCCCGCACTTGTTTGAGATGTGTAACCAGCAGAAGAAAGGAGGTGTTGATGCCCCTGTATAAGTCATTGGTGAGGCCCCACCTGGAGTATTGTGTTCAGTTTTGGAGGCTAAGGATGTAAAAAGAATTGAAGTCATGCAAAGAAAAGCTACAAAAATGGTATGGGATTTGCGTTACAAGCCGTATGAAGAGAAACTTGCTGACCTGAACATGTATACCCTGAAGAAAAGGAGAAACAGGGGTGATATGATACAGAAGTTCAAATATTTGAAAAGTATTAATCCGCAAACGAACCTTATCTGGAGAAGGGAAGGCGGTAGAACTAAAGGACATGAAATGAGATTGAAGGGGGGCAGACTCAAGAAAAATGTGAGGAAGCATTTTTTCACGGAGAGAGTCGTGGATACTTGGAATGCCCTCCTGCGAGAGGTGGTGGAAATGAAAACGGAGTTCAAAAACGCGTGCGATAAACATAAAGGAATCCTGTTCAGAAGGAATGGATCCTCAGAAGCTTAGCGGAGATTGGGTGGCAGCGCCGGTGATGGGAGGCGGGGCTAGTGCTGGGCAGACTTCTATGGTCTGTGCCCTGAAAATGGCAGAAACAAATCAAGGTCAGGTATACACATAAAGTAGCACATATGAGTTTATCTTGTTGGGCAGACTGGATGGACCGTACAGGTCTTTCTCTGTCGTCATCACCTATGTACTAGGTTACTAGAGACCTCCCCTCAGTGCTTGTGTTGCTGCTTTGTCTGTTGGTTTCTCTGTTTGGGATTGTGTTTTCCGGTTTCATCAAGTTCTGTTTCTACAGTGATTGTTTATTGGACGCTGTGGAGAAGGAGAAATTTTCTGGGTTATCATTCCTTCTGCTTTGTTATAAGAAGTACTGAGTCAACAGTAGCCTTGCAATCCAATATGACCGAGTTCAACTCTGTACTCTCTCTCCACCTGCTGGTAGATGGTCATAACCCATAAGTTTCTGAATTCATCTGCTATGACTAAAGGAAAGAAAATTATCTGGCAAGACAATGTTTCCTTCCTCCTGCGTACTGTATATGATTCTTCAGCGCTATTATCTATAGGGGCCGATATTCAGACCACGGGAGGCAGTCTGGCTAGCTCCTGCAGTCGGAGGTGAGACCAGATATTCAATACAACCATTTCTGGTGACTGGCACTAAACATCCGGTTTATTTTTGACTGGTTTAAAATTAACCAGCCAAGCCAATATTCAGTGCTGGCAGGTTAAGTTTAAACCGATCAAAGATTGTCCTGCTATTTTGGCGGCCCAATTTGTCCACCAAACTTAGTTGGTGATGCGCTGAATATTAGCGAATAGCTGGTTATATTGTGCAATATCACTGGTTAGCACTGACCAGGAATATTCAAGCAGGAGATAACCAGCTATCTCTCGCAGATAGCCAGTTAAGTGCTATTTAATCAATCAGGAACTGTTCCTGGCTGGTTAAATAGCGCTTAATATTGAGGGGTTTACAGTTTTACTCTGCAAAAACTAGAACCTGTAAAGCTTTTATGCTGAACTCAGCCATACAGACAGCTAAGGAACAGTTATACACTAAATTACATTTGGATCATGTTTAACTTAATTTTATAACCACTAGATGGGGTCAAAGATCCGTCAAAATGGTATTTAAAACAACACAATACATATACAATCTGGGACACTGAAAAGAGGACGAGGCCCACTCGGGTCGATATCTTTAGGCCTCACGAAATCAAGGCTTTGAAGAGGAGGCCCTGGCAGAAGCCTTGGGTTTATCCTCTGGAAGGCACTGGGATTTGGAATCTCCCAAATCTTTTAACAATCTTTTCCAAGTCCTCACTGAACAAGTTTCCCCCGAAAGGGCAATTTAGTGAGCAGCTGCTTAGAGACCATATCCGCTGACCAATGGCGAAGCCACAGTAAGCGCCTAGAAGCAACAGCCAAAGACATCTGCTTGGCGGATGCTCTCACTGAATCATAGAGAGTATCCGCTAAACAGGCTAGAGCCGATTCCATATGTGGCGCAAAGACTGACAGGGAGGAAGAAGGCTCTAGATTCTGCTCAAGCGCCTGTTGAAGCCAGGACAAACAAGCCATGGTTGCATACAAGATACAAATGGCAGCCTGTAATGCCAGTGCCGACACCGCAAAAGAACACTTCAAAGAGGCCAGTGTTCCTGCATATCTTCATATCTTTCAATGCAACCCCCCCCCCCCCCCCACTTCCACCAAAAAGGGTGGTCTTCTTGGTGACAGAAGTCACCAGTGCATTCACGTTAGGCAAAGCAAAATTGTCAAGGTGAGCCTCACCCATTGGATAGAGACAAGCATAGCCCTCAGCACCTTAAGGTTCCCAGCCGGATCCATCCACTGAGCCGTAATGAGATCCTGGATGGCCTCGCGAACAGGAAAGGCCCTAAAAGGTATTCTAGTAGCCATCTTGACATTAGCTGTTGCGGCAACCGTACAGTCTGGAGCCTCAATATTCAATGCATCTAAGACATCAGAAATGAGGGAGAGGAGCTCATCCCAATGAAAAATGAGAACGGTCTTAGGATCGTCCTGCTCATCCTGAAGGAGCTCACCCTCCTCCACATCCTCTAGCCTAGAAAACCTAGAGGACTCCCCCCAGCCCAGAAATGATGACTGGGTAGGAGAATGAGGCCCCACGTACCCACGTCAGATACGGATGACAACCTTCTATGCTCAAATGCAGGATTATCCCGAGGAACAGACTCCAGTAATCTCCATCTGCCGAAGACGAATCCCGGACAGTGAGAACAGGAAGAATCTGCAACTGGCCCTGCGCCCCAGGCAAAGCTGCTTCATTAAGTAGACCTGTTACATAAAAAGTATAAAAACTCAGGGGAGAAAAACTTTCCCCCTGTAAAACTGACCCAGATTTCATACCAGACGCCGATCCCAAAGGCTCCCTCGAATTTGTAGCACCCTCTGTCAGCAGAACGGAAGGCCATCCAGGATCGCCCGGCTGTGAGGCAGAGAAATCTGCATCCATGGGCGCCTCTAAAATGGTGCACGCGCCAATTTCCCTCAGAATGGGAAAACTCCACGTCAGCAGGTGCCACCAAGCCTACTGCCCCTAATCCGTCCTAGCAGCCTGTGCTACAGAATCCCGTAGCGAGAACATCTTTTAACACCCTCCACCGCCATACTGCTTTCCACTGCACTAGCGCACAGATCTACCACCGAGATAAAGGCAAACACTCACCCCAACGTCAGACTGTGCTTGTTCTACAGCGGCCACTCCCAGAAGGAGCCCGAACAGTGCTCCACAGTCCCAGCACCTAGCTCTGTCAGACACAGGGTTCTGCCTTCTGCGTGTAGCACTTAAAGCTGCATGGAGTTGTTGATTTTTTTTTTTTTTTTGATGCGAGGAAGGAAAAATGCAGACAAGATAACAGCAAACTGGGAGAAAGGGAAGGATGGCGTAAGGCAGGGACCTGGCAACCAGGTATGCCCTCAAAGTGGGCACTCTCAGCCAAGCTCAGATGCTCCCTACTAAATCGAATCCAGGAGCTGGAAGGAATCCGTCCACCACTTGATGGAGACAGAGATATACTAAAGGGTGAAGGAGCTGGACGTCTAGGATCACTGCCTTCTTTCTGTGTTCTCTATCTCCACCTACTGGTGGGCGGATACAGTTTCTGGATCCATCTGCTGCTGAGGCTAAAGAATTTACTCTGTAGAAACTGGTGACTATCAATGAAGAGAGGCACAATGTGATCATAGTATTTGAGAGAATGGATCAACCTAATGGCGGTATTCTGGACTAGTTGCAGCTTTTAAGAAAAGTAAGTCATGTAGAGAGCACTACAATAGTCCAGACATATCATTAAGACAAAAATATACAAAGAGGCCTAATCTTCTGAAGGGTGAAAAAACTGGATTTGACCGCAGCAGAAATCAGACTGTCAAAGCTGAGCCCAGAATCCTGAATACAACCTAGCAATTTCAAAGAAGAAAAATGAGAAAGCTGTTGTCCCATCTACAGAGAACTAGGGGTTAGAGGAGGCATCCATCCTGTAATCCACACAGCTAGAGATTTACAGGAGTTCAACTGCAACCTACTGTCAGACAAAGCTGGCTCAAAGGGTTGTGGTGCCCTAAACCAACTTATGCTTAGGTGTCACCATGCTGGGGCTGCATCCCCTCCAGCTCCCCACCCACAGAACCCTGAATCATCCCAGGGGTTCTGGGGGGCAACAGACAGGAGCAATCCCCACTCAATCCTGCCATGGCAACTGCCTATAATCTCACAATGCAGGTTTACACTAGTATTCTGTAACAGAGTCAGGGTGCCCATATGCTGTTATAGAGCAGGCACTCTCCACAGAGCATTGCTGTGCCATGTTACAGAACTGCCACTAATTTGTATATACTAGAGACTTATCTCATGTATATTTATTGTGTGAGTCCTTGAAACCCAACTGGCTGTGGGGTCCTCTGGACATGGTTTGGAAGCCCTGCCAGAGTCTTAGTAGAGCCCTTACACTTTTTCAGTTCACACTGGCCTGTCTTTATTTTCCTTTTACCCTCTATGCCTGCTCATGCTCAGTGTGGAAATGGTACAATTGAACAATAATGTACTTGGGATTTTCTTTGGTGGGGGGAGGGGTTTGCTGTGCTATCCATGGAATAGGAGAGTTTGATTTCTTTGTTGGAGAAACAACAATGATAGCATTCTTCAATGTTTCTCCTTCTTATAGACTAATGCTTCTCAACCCAGTCCTCAGGGCACACCCAACCAGTCAGGTTTTCAGAATATCTACAATGAATATGCATGAGATAGATTTGCATGCACTGCCTCCTTGGTATGCAAATCTATTTCATGCATATTTATTGTGAATATCCTTAAAACCCAACTGGCTGGATATGTCCTGAGGACTGGACTGAGATGCATTATTATAGGCTATCATACCATCAGATAATCCCAATTTTAATTATCTTTAAAATTCAGTTATATAACTATCACAATGGCACACATAACTTTTCATCATTCCTGTATTCTCAGTTAACAAGACATATGCACAACAAACATGGGATCTTGAAAGCACATGTGCCACATCATCTCTGGAGTATCCTTATTTTGCTTAAAGAGGTATTACATCCTACAAAGAATCCAGGTTAGCATGACATGATAATACTTACAGCGGCTTGTTGTTGCTTTAGTCTGTCTCTATACTGTTCCAGTTCTTGTAGACTAAGAACAGACGGGAGCTTCTATATATGGAAAGAAAGCCAGGGTGAAAAATATGAATATTCTATTTGGCAGTTACAGATAACCACTACATCTACCAGCATTCAGATAAACCATGCTCAGCTTTCACTATGAAAACCAAATGTAGCAAAACATACAGAAAACAAACAAACTGCCTAAAACATACGGCGAACTATGCCATTATTTAACTACAAAATTATTATTATAGGTGCACAAGTAATTTATAAAGTGTAGAACAGATGCAGAAGTAAGAGTTGATTTCAACAACTGTATTTCTCACAACTATTCTGCCAAATCTAATTGATATTCCAGAATGCCATTTCTTTGAGTTTTAAATAATGCAGTCTGTAAGCAACAGCACTACAAGACAAATCCATCTGCTCCAAGGCATGGTGCCAACAAAAATTCAGGAAAATACATGAAAACAGAAAGAAAAACAGCAAACAAGGCAAACATTCAGCTAGGGAAAGCACCGATAGTGCCAGCATTATCCACAAACCAGTTATAGTTCAAACATACATAAACACAATGGTCTCCACTCTTAACCACAACAATACTGCATACATGAACAAGTCACAGAAAGCAAGCTTTTGTTTCACTGCTATGAAAAGTACAATTGTGACCAGAGAGAAGCTAACCAATCCAATAACATTTCATAGCAACACAGTTTTCTCAAAGACCACTAAACCTAGTCTATAGCAATTCATTTTTATTGGTAATAGAGTTTTTTTATAGTTATCCATCTCATTGCTAATGAGAAACCCAGAAAGAGAAAACAGAGAATTGGATCTCAAGATTTTAAAAATTCTATGCATGACAAAAATCTTAACCGTATGATTAATGACTTGTGAGTACAAGGCTTCAAAATCCACTATACCTCTCAAAGAACAAGTCTCTTTAACTAACTATGAATTTTAGGTTGTTTCTTCATCTATTCAATACTTAGCAATGATAATCATGTTGTGCTAACATCCATATACTCTTCTAAAGTGACAAATCAAAAGACATCATTTATCATGTCTACCAGTGGGACTTAGCTGTTCTCAACATCTAATCTTCAGTTTTATCATTGTACAGTCAATATACCTCATTCCAATCCCATACTGTTAAACATATCAAATAAGCAATATTATAATTAATGTATTCATGAACATGTACATATTCTGAATCAATTAGTACCAGGGTAAAATATGTAATTTGTCTTGTAACTTTCTTCAGGGTAATTTTATAATAAAGAAACCAGTGGGTTGTGTCCGTCAACCAGCAGGTGAAGATAGATAACTAAACTGAAGGGAGCTATACCAGCCAGCCAGCCCTTAAGCTATTTAGTATATGTCCCATCACAAAGCTGCAGAAAATATAGCATTATAACTAGCAAGATTGCCAACTTCCTCACAACTAATGAACCACAAAAAGTGCGGTTCATGGCGCAAACTACCACTTAACATGGTAACTCAAAACACCGTATGTCAGCTCCGAGAGACGCAAGGTGTCCGGAGCACTCAAAGTTCTTCATAACTCCTTTGCTCCATTTTCTTTTTTTTTTTTTTTTAACAAGAGTTCTGATCTGCACATTGGAAACAAAAAAAATCAGGGTGGGATCCTGGATTCATCTGCTGTGACTAAAGGAAAGAAAATTATCAAGTAAGGCATAATTTTACCTTCCATAGCGTCATCAGCAGATGAATCCAGAAACCAGTGGGATGTACAAAAGCACTCCCTATGTAGGGTGAGTATCTGTCGCTCCCTGCGCTAACACCATCGCTCCAAACTGTGCGTCCTTATGAGCGGAAACATCTATTCTATAGCGTTTGAAAAATGAATGCAACGACGCCCAAGTAGATGCCCTACAAATCTCTTCCAAAGAGGATCCCCGTTTCCGCACAAGAAGTAGCCTGAGCTCGAGTCAAGTGAACATACAGCCCCGCCGGAGATTGACCCACTAGAATATAAGCCAAAGCAATGGTTTTCCTGAGCCACCGCGCAATAGATGGCTTTGACACAGTTTCCCCATGGCGAGGACCCGCCAGCAAAACGAAAAGATGGTCTGAGCGTCTAAAGTCATTGGTCACCTGTAAATAACGCATCAGAACCCTTCAAACACCGAGAAGCCTGAGGGAATCAAAATGGGCTGGATAATCCTCCTGCTTAAAAGGCAGGCAGGAAGATATCCTGATTGACATGAAACGCTGACACCACTTTCGGAAGGAAAGAGGGAACAATCCGTAATGTAACCCCAACCTCAGAAAACCAAATAAAGGGGTCCCAGCACAACCATGCCTGAATCTCCAAGACTGCGAGCTGACACCAGGGCCATCAAAAACACTGTCTTAAACATCAAATCCTTCTCTGACGCCTTATGTAGTGGTTCAAAGGGAGCCTGCTGTAGTGAACTGAGCACCAAATTTAAATTCCAGTTCAGACACGGACATAGACAGGGGGGCTTAAGATGGAGAACTCCTTGAACAAAACGTGAAACGTGATGAGCCGCAAAGAAAGACCGGGAAAAGCGACCTCAGTAGCAGGAAAGAGCCGCCAGCTGCACTCTTAGGGAATTATAAGCCAAACACTTCTGGAGAGCCTCTTGTAAAAAAAATCTAGCATCTGAGAAACTGTAGGCCAAGTGGGATCCCATCCCCGAAGGGTGCACCAAGCAACAAAGGTGTGCCACACTCAAGCATAAGCTGTCGTTGTGGATCATTTATGAGCCTGCAGCAAGGTCGCTATAACATTATTGGCGTAGCCCTTTTTCCTCAATCTCGACCTCTCAAAGGCCAAGCTGTAAGACCAAAGCAGGAGGGATCTTCCATGAGAACTGGCCCCTGATGAAGAAGATCTGTCGCCAAAGGAAGGTGAAGTGGCGACCCTGCTAATAATCAGATTAGATCTGCATACCACGGCCATCAAGGCCAATCCGGAGCTACCAGGATCACCAACCCTTGGTGTCTGCTGATCCTTTGTAGAACTTGGCTAATGAGTGGCCAAGGAGGGAATACGTATAACACAGTGGCCACGGCTGAAGTAGAGCATCGAGCCCTGCCGAGCCGATCTCTCTGCGCCTGTTGAAGAATCGGGCCACTTTGGCATTCTGTCGTGATGCCATGAGATCCATTTCCGGCCAGCCCCAACAATCGCAAATCCGTTGAAACGTGCTGTCTGACAACTCCCACTCTGACACATCCAGAAGATGCCGACTGAGAAAGTCTGCATGAACATTGTCCTGACCTGCTATGTAAACCGCCGACAGATGCTGAAGATGTTTCTCCGTCCAAGTGAGAATCTTGCTCGCTTCGGACTGCAAAGCCTAAATGAGTCCTGCTCTGCCAATTGATGTAAGCCACTGCCATCGTGTTGTCCAAGAACACTCGGACTGCGGCCCCCTGAAGATTCTATCGAAACATCAGCAGGGCATTCATAAATCGCCCTCAACTCCAACCGATTGCTGGGCCAGGCAGCTTCCTCTGTCGACCAACGGCCCTGCGCATACTGCGAGTGACAGTGAGCCCCCCCCCCCCCCATCCGAAGAAGCTGACATCAGTCACCACTACCACCCACTGAGGGGATGCCAAGGGCATCCCCCGATTCAAATGGGGGGGCAGGAGCCACCAAATCATACTGGCTCGAGCCTTCGGCAACCATGAAAGACGCCGAGTGTAATCCTGTGACACTGGAGACCAACGGCTTAGCAGGGCTAGTTGTAATGGACGCATGTGCGCTCTGGCTCTCAGCACTACCTCTATTACAGCTGCCATCGAACCCAGTACTTGCACATAGTTCCACACCTGAGGGCATGGCATCCGCAAGAGACCTCTCACTTGAAATATCAACTTAAGCCTCCTGCCCTTGGGCAGAAAAAACTGTCCTTGTGCAGTATCGAACCGCACCCCCAGATATTCCAGTGACTGGGAAGGAAGCAGATGACTCTTGGAAAAGTTGATTATCCAACTGAGGGACTGAAGAACTTCCACCACTCACTGAGTAGCCATGCAGCTCTCTGACTCAGAAGACGCTCGAATGAGCCATTCGTCCAGATAGGGATGAACCCGAATTCCCTCCTTTCGTATATGTTATCAATAGAAATCAAACAAAATAAAACATGGAAAAGAAAATAAGATGATACCTTTTTTATTGGACATAACTTAATACATTTCTTGATTAGCTTTCGAAGGTTGCCCTTCTTCGTCAGATCGGAAATAAGCAAATGTGGTAGCAGATAGTATATAGCTACCACATTTGCTTATTTCCGATCTGACGAAGAAGGGCAACCTTCGAAAGCTAATCAAGAAATGTATTAAGTTATGTCCAATAAAAAAGGTATCATCTTATTTTCTTTTCCATGTTTTATTTTGTTTGATTTCTATTGATAACCTTTAAGAGTGGACTAACACGGCTACCACACCTCCCTCCTTTCGTAGAGAGGCTGCCACCACTACCGTAACCTTGGCAAAGGTGCGGGGAGCTGTGGCCAATCCGAAAGGCAACGCTCGGAACTAAAAATGGTGCCCCGATACTGCGAACCGCAAGAATCTCTGATGTGGAGGCCAAATCGGAATATGATAGGCCTCTCTGAGATCCAAAGCCGTCAGGAACTCTTCAGACTGCACTGCTACAATCACCGCCCGAAGAGTTTCTATGCGAAAATGGAGAAACTTCGGGAAGTGATTTATTTTCCGGAGGTCGAGAACAGGTCTGAATGATCCTCCTTTTTTTGGGACCACGAAAAATATGGACTATCGACCTGTGCGTTCTTCGAGCTTCAGCACAGGCACAATGGCTCCAATGGTCACTAGATCTCGTAAAGAGGTTAGTACTGCAGCCCGCTTCGAAGAAGTAGCGTACCGGGATTCCAAGAAAGAATCTCCAACCTGAGCGGCAAATTCTATTTTGTAGCCTTCATTGATGACTTCGCGAAGCCATTGGTCTGAGGTAATCTTGGTCCACTCTTGGTAATATACAGTCAACCGACCCCCTATTTTTAATTACAATGAGTGGGCCGGCGCCCCGTCATTGGGAAGGCCGAGCAGCTGCTCTCTGCCATGTTCCAGACCCTGATCCTCTTTTGTCGGCACGAAAGGAATTTCGCTGTTGAAACCTAGGCCACTGGAAGGCTGGAGAAGGTCTACTTGGTAGGTAACATCTGGATTCACGAAATCGAGGCCTCGAGATTCCCGAGTGAGCTGAGGGCTTGGGCTTGTCTTCCGGAAATCGCTGAGATTTGGAGTCCCCCAAATCTTTAACAATCTTTTCCAAATCCTCTCCAAAAAGAAGTTTACCCGAAAGGGTAACTTAGTGAGGCACTGCTTAGATGCCATGTCTGCGGCCCAATGTCGCAGCCATAGCAATCTACGAGAGGTGACTGTCAAAACCATCATTTTGGCTGAGGTTCTCACCAAATCATTTAAAGCGTTCACTAGGTACACTAGAGCTGCCTCTATCTTAGGAACGACTGCCATCTGGCAGGAATCCTCCGGTTCCTGCTCCGCAGACTGTTGTAACCAATCAAAGGAAGCCCGGGCTGTGTAAAACTGCACATGGAAGCTTTAAGGGCCAAGGCAGATACTTCAAATGCTCGCTTCAGCGTCACTTCAAGCCTTCTTCGCAAGTCTTTTAACACAACCCTGCCTTCCACCGGCAGGGTAGTTTTCTTGGTGACTGCTGTCACCAAGGAATCGACACAGGGAAGCTCAAACCTCTCTGCCTGACTGGTCTGCACAGAATATAGGCGAGACATAGCCTTAGCCACCGGTAAAGGTTCATCCAGCTCCAACCACTGCATTGTGATGATCTCCTGGATGGCTTCAAATACCAGGAAGGCCTTGGATGGTCTCCTCGTGCTAGCCATGCGCATATTCGCTGGCGCTTCAGGGTCTTCAATGTGTAACACTTCCAGAGCAGAAGAAATGAGGAAGGAAAGTTCCTCCCAGTGAAAAATCTGTACCGCCGAAGGATCATCCGGTTCCACCGCGATGATCTCCCCCTCTTCTAAATCCTCCATGCCTGTGGCCCTTAGGGAAGCCCCTGAACATCCAAGAAGAGAAGGGGTGAGCGAAAGCGGCCCAACTGAACCCGTATCTGATGCAGAATCCCTCTGTCTGCGCTTGATAGTCTAATCTAGCACTACAGGCATCAGACTTCCATCT
Source organism: Microcaecilia unicolor (assembly GCF_901765095.1). Lineage (NCBI taxonomy): Eukaryota > Metazoa > Chordata > Amphibia > Gymnophiona > Siphonopidae > Microcaecilia > Microcaecilia unicolor. The sequence continues at coordinate 132,715,965 of NC_044031.1, read as the reverse complement.
GCATCCTCCCGAGAAGAAGCAGGTCCCCCTGGACACCCCCCCCCCCCCCCCCCCCCCCCCGTGGGAGGAGGTAGAGGAGGAAGAGTACACTTTAGTAAATAAGCCTGATGAAGCAACAGTATGAATTCAGATGAAAAGCCTGCTCCTGCATCAGCCACGCTCACCTCCATCACAGCAACCATTCTAGGAGGAACAACAGAACCCCTAGAGGCATCCTCACTGCCCAAACACTACTACTACTATTCAGCATTTCTATAGCGCTACAAGGTGTACACAGCGCTGCACAAACATAGAAGAAGTTATGTACAATAAAAAAAGGTATCATCTTATTTTCTTTTCCATGTTTTATTTTGTTTGATTTCTATTGATAACATTTAAGAGTGGACTAACACGGCTACCACACCTCCCTCCTTTCGTAGAGAGGCTGCCACCACTACCATAACCTTGGCAAACACTGAGAAAGTGAATGATACATACCTGTAGCAGGTGTTCTCCGAGGACAGCAGGCTGATTGTTCTCACGACTGGGTGACGTCCGCGGCAGCCCCCACCAACCGGAAAAAAGCTTCACGGGACGGTCGGCACGCAGGGCACGCCCACCGCGCATGCGCGGCCGTCTTCCCGCCCGTGCGCGACCGCTCCCGCCAGTTGAATGACTAGCAAAAGATGAAACACACAACTCCAAAGGGGAGGAGGGAGGGTAGGTGAGAACAATCAGCCTGCTGTCCTCGGAGAACACCTGCTACAGGTATGTATCATTCACTTTCTCCGAGGACAAGCAGGCTGCTTGTTCTCACGACTGGGGTATCCCTAGCTCTCAGGCTCACTCAAAACAAGAACCCAGGTCAATTGAACCTCGCAACGGCGAGGGTACAACAGAAATTGACCTACGAAGAACAACTAACTGAGAGTGCAGCCTGACCAGAATAAATTCGGGTCCTGGAGGGTGGAGTTGGATTTACACCCCAAACAGATTCTGCAGCACCGACTGCCCGAACCGACTGTTGCGTCGGGTATCCTGCTGGAGGCAGTAATGTGATGTGAATGTGTGGACAGATGACCACGTCGCAGCCTTGCAAATCTCTTCAATAGTGGCTGACTTCAAGTGGGCCACTGACGCTGCCATGGCTCTGACACTATGAGCCGTGACATGACCCTCGAGAGCCAGCCCAGCCTGGGCGTAAGTGAAGGAAATGCAATCTGCTAGCCAATTGGAGATGGTGCGTTTCCCGACAGCGACCCCTAGCCTGTTAGGGTCGAAAGAAAAACAATTGGGCGGACTGTCTGTGGGGCTGTGTCCGCTCCAAGTAGAAGGCCAATGCTCTCTTGCAGTCCAATGTGTGCAACTGACGTTCAGCAGGGCGGGTATGCGGCCTGGGGAAGAATGTTGGCAAGACAATTGACTGGTTAAGATGGAACTCCGACACCACCTTCGGCAGGAACTTTGGGTGGGTGCGGAGCACTACTCTGTTATGATGAAATTTGGTATACGGAGCATGAGCTACCAGGGCTTGAAGCTCACTGACCCTACGAGCTGAAGTAACTGCCACCAAGAAAATGACCTTCCAGGTCAAGTACTTCAGATGGCAGGAATTCAGTGGCTCAAAAGGAGGTTTCATCAGCTGGGTGAGGACGACGTTGAGATCCCATGACACTGCAGGAGGCTTGATAGGGGGCTTTGACAGAAGCAAGCCTCTCATGAATCGAACGACTAAAGGCTCTCCAGAGATGGCTTTACCTTCCACACGATAATGGTAAGCACTAATCGCACTAAGGTGATTCCTTACTGAGTTGGTCTTGAGGCCAGACTCTGATAAGTGCAGAAGGTATTCAAGCAGGTTCTGTGCAGGGCAAGAACGAGGTTCTAGGGCCTTGCTCTCACACCAAACGACAAACCTCCTCCACTTGAAAAAGTAACTCTTTTTAGTGGAATCCTTCCTAGAGGCAAGCAAGACCCGGGAGACACCCTCAGACAGACCCAACGCAGCGAAGTCTACGCCCTCAACATCCAGGCCGTGAGAGCCATGGATTGAAGGTTGGGGTGCAGCAACGCTCCGTCGTTCTGCGAAATGAGAGTCGGAAAACACTCCAATCTCCACGGTTCTTCTGAGGACAACTCCAGAAGAAGAGGGAACCAGATCTGACGGGGCCAAAAGGGCGCTATCAGAATCATGGCGCCGCGGTCTTGCTTGAGCTTCAGTAAGGTCTTCCCCACCAAAGGTATGGGAGGATAAGCATACAGGAGGCCGGTCCCCCAATGAAGGAGAAAGGCATCTGACGCTAGCCTGCCGTGTGTCTGAAGTCTGGAACAGAACAGAGGCAGCTTGTGGTTGGTCTGAGAGGCGAAAAGATCCACCGAGGGGGTGCCCCACTCTCGGAAGATCTTGCGTACCACTCTGGAATGGAGCGACCACTCGTGCGGTTGCATGACTCTGCTCAGTCTGTCGGCCAGACTGTTGTTTACGCCTGCCAGGTACGTGGCTTGGAGGAGCATGCCGAACCGACACGCCCAACGCCACATCCCGACGGCCTCCTGACACAGGGGGCGAGATCCGGTGCCCCCCTGCTTGTTGACGTAATACATTGCAACCTGATTGTCTGTCCGAATTTGGATAATTTGGCAGGACAGCCGATCTCTGAAAGCCTTCAGCGCGTTCCAGATCGCTCGGAGCTCCAGGAGGTTGATCTGCAGATCCTTTTCCTGGAGGGACCACAGACCCTGGGTGTGAAGCCCATCGACATGAGCTCCCCACCCCAGGCGAGATGCATCCGTCGTCAACACTTTCGTGGGCTGTGGAATTTGAAATGGACGTCCCAGTGTCAAATTGGTCCGGATGGTCCACCAGAGCAGTGAAGTGCGGCAACTGGTGGAGAGGCGGATGACATCTTCTAGATTCCCGGTGGCTTGGAACCACTGAGAAGCTAGGGTCCATTGAGCAGATCTCATGTGAAGACGAGCCATGGGAGTCACATGAACTGTGGAGGCCATATGACCCAGAAGTCTCAACATCTGCCGAGCTGTGATCTGCTGAGACGCTCTGGTCTGCGAAGCCAGGGCCAGGAGATTGGTGGCCCTCGCTTCGGGAAGGTAGGCCTGAGCCGTCTGGGTATTCAGCAGAGCTCCTATGAATTCCAGAGACTGGGTTGGCTGGAGATGGGACTTTGGGTAATTTATCACAAACCCCAGCAGCTCCAGAAGCTGAATAGTGCACTGCATGGACCGGAGGGCTCCTGCCTCCGAGGTGTTCTTGACCAGCCAATCGTCGAGATATGGGAACACGTGCACTCCCAGCTTGCGTAGGTAGGCCGCTACCACCACGAGGCACTTGGTAAACACTCGTGGGGCAGAGGCGAGCCCAAAGGGCAGCACACAATACTGAAAGTGCCGTGCGCCCAGGCGGAATCTGAGATACTGTCTGTGAGCTGGCAGTATCGGTATGTGAGTATATGCGTCCTTCAAATCCAGGGAACATAGCCAATCGTTTTTCTGAATCATTGGCAGAAGGGTGCCCAAGGAAAGCATCCTGAACTTTTCTTTGACCAGGAATTTGTTCAGGCCTCTCAGGTCTAGGATGGGACGCATCCCCCCTGTTTTCTTTTCCACAAGGAAGTACCTGGAATAGAATCCCTGCCCTTCCTGCCCGGGTGGTACGGGCTCGACCGCATTGGCGCTGAGAAGGGCGGAGAGTTCCTCTGCAAGTACCTGCTTGTGATGGGAGCTGAAAGACTGAGCTCCCGGAGGACAATTTGGAGGCAGGGAGGCCAAATTCAGGGCGTATCCGCACCGCACTATTTGGAGAACCCACTGGTCGGAGGTTATGAGAGGCCACCTTTGGTGAAAAAATTTTAACCTCCCTCCGACCAGCAGATCGTCCGGTACGGACACTTGTAGGGCGGCTATGTTCCCGTGGATCCAGTCAAAAGCCCGTCCCCGGCTTTTGCTGTGGAGGCGCAGGGGGCTGCTTAGGCGCACGCTGTTGACGAGAACGAGCGCGCTGGGGCTGTCCCTGTGCCTGACGAGGCCTTCGGGCCGGCTGGTTGTACCTACGCTTCGCAAAAGAATAGGGTGCAGCCTGCCGGGCCCGGGAAAAACGTCCACCTGTGGAGGTGGATGCTGAAGGCGCCCGGTGGGAGAGCTTGTCGAGAGCGGTTTCCCGCTGATGCAGTTGGTCCACCATCTGCTCGACCTTCTCACCAAAAATGTTATCCCCCCGGCAAGGGACGTCGGCCAGTCTCTGCTGGGTGCGGTTGTCCAGGTCAGAGGCACGCAGCCATGAGAGCCTGCGCATCACTATACCTTGGGCCGCAGCACGAGATGCCACGTCACAGGTGTCATAGATACCCCTGGACAGGAACTTTCTGCACGCCTTCAGCTGCCTGACCACCTCCTGATAAGGCCTGGACTGCTCCGGCGGGAGCTTCTCGACCAGGTCCGCCAGTTGCTGCACATAGGTCCGCATGTGAATGCTCATATAGAGCAGGTATGATTGGATGCGGGTCACGAGCATGGAGGATTGGTAGGCCTTCCTCCCAAACGAGTCCAGAGTGTGAGACTCCCGCCCCGGGGGGCGCCGAGGCGGTATCCCTCGAACTCCGTGCCCTCTTGAGAGCAGAATCCACGACCGCTGAGTCATGGGGCAATTGTGGCCGCATTAGCTCTGGGTCGGAGTGGATCCTTTACTGGGACTCTGCTTTCTTGGGAATGGTGGGGTTAGTTAATGGTCGCACCCAGTTCCGAAGCAGCGTCTCCTTAAGGACATTGTGCAGCGGCACCGTGGAGGACTCTCTAGGTGGTGATGGATAGTCGAGGACCTCGAGCATCTCGGCCCTCGGCTCTTCCACAGAGACCACGGGGAAGGGAATGCTAATAGACATATCCCGTACAAAGGAGGCAAAGGAGAGACTCTCAGGAGGTGAGAGTTTCCTCTCCGGTGAAGGCGTGGGGTCCGAGGGAAGGCCCGTAGACTCCTCTGAGGAGAAATATCTAGGGTCCTCCTCTTCCCCCCACGAGTCCTCATCCTCGGTGTCGGACATAAGCTCATGTAGCTGAGTCCTGAACCGGGCCCGGCTCGACGTCGAGGCACCAAGGTCTCGGTGTCGTCGAGCGGTGGACTCCCGCGCCGGCGGGGACGGAGCTCCCTCCATCGACGTCGACGGGGACTCCACCTGCGTGGCGGTCGAGACCGGCACCGCAAGCGGCGGCGGTGTCGATGGCCCCGGCGCCGGGCTAGAGCTCGCCGGCGCCACAGTCATCGGCGCCGGGCACAGCCTGGCGCATCAGCCCTTCCAGGATCCCCGGAAGGATGGCTCTGAGGCACTCGTCCAGGCCCGCTGCCGGGAAAGGCGGTGGGGCCGGTAGGGGTGTCGGCGCCAGAAGCTGCTGGGGGCCAGGAGACGGCACCGAGGTGCCGGAACCCCGACGCGTCGGTACCTCCACAACCGACGGAGACCTCTCCTCTCGACGATGACGCTTCGGCGTCGCCTCCTCTCCGATATCCGGATGCACCGAGGGCGACCGGTGACGACGCTTCTTATCTTTCTTACGATGCCCGTCACCGGCGCCGGAAGGCATGGAGGAGGAGGAGGTCGATCCCCCTCGGTCTCGAGGTACCGGGTCAGACAGGGTTCGGTCCCGTGGCCCACGAGTTGAGGGAGTGACCGGGGCCGACTGCCCACGCGGCCTCTCACCCCCACTCTCACCGGAGGACCGGCTGGCCGACGGGACCTGTGCTCCTGGGGTCGCTGCCATCGGTGCCGATGTCTCGGGCATCGATACCGGTACCGAAGGGCCGGGCGTCGATACCGATGCCTTCGAGGTCGACGTCGAGGGGCCGGCGCAAGTTCCAAAAAGACGGTCCCGCAGAACTTGCCTCGCAACCTGAGTCCATTTCCGGAGACCGAGACACAGAGAACACGACTTGATATTGTGCTCCGGCCCGAGGCACTGGAGGCACCAAGCGTGGGTGTCGGTCTGCGAGATCGGCCGGCCGCAGCGACCACACTTTTTAAATCCACTCGGGACCTTCGAGGACATCGACGGAAAAATCGCGTCGGCGAAGTCAAAGTCGTCAATGGTGGCTGAAATCACACCACGAAAAAGGGAAACGACCGTGCGGCCACTAGGCCGCAATGCAGCGTCCCCGCTGGAAGCGAGGGAAAAAAGGGAGCGCGTGCTCCACACGCGCAGGGTTTCTTTTTTTTTTTTTTTCAAAAAGAAACCGGACGGTAATAAACCGAAATAACAACGAAAAGCCCGATCGGCGTAAACGCGATCGAAAATCCGGCGGCTGAATCAGAGAGAGCGGCGAGGCACGACTCTCTCCAGACGCGGAAAAAAAGGAACTGGCGGGAGCGGTCGCGCACGGGCGGGAAGACGGCCGCGCATGCGCGGTGGGCGTGCCCTGCGTGCCGACCGTCCCGCGAAGCTTTTTTCCGGTTGGTGGGGGCTGCCGCGGACGTCACCCAGTCGTGAGAACAAGCAGCCTGCTTGTCCTCGGAGAAGACAGAAAACAGGCCGAATTCCACCATTTTGGGGGTGCAAGAGCATGAGGAAGCACCAGAGAACCGGGGGAAGAAACCGAAGGAATTTCCAAGATGGCATCCGAATCAGCGATCCCCGCGCGGAAAACTGGCGCTCTTGAGGAAAACGCCCACGAATCTCCTCTGTCTGAGTCGGAGCAACCCGCGGAACAAACGCCTGCCATCGATCTGCGCTTCCCACAACAGGCACAGCGCTTAACATTTTCGGCCGCCATAGCAACAGGCACAGCTGCAGCGAGGATGGAGGGATCAGTAAAAAGTAAACAGCAAAGAACTGCACTCACCAAACACTGAGAAGACAGAAAATCCCTCTAAATTCAGAGAGCTGCCTCTGCTGAACAACTGCATGCACCCTGCAGAGGGAAACTCCCGTACAAAAAAAAAAAAGAAGCAGGAGCAATGCACTGCCTGAACCACTCCGAGTCTCTCTGTTTTTTTTTTTTTTGTTTTTTTAATGTGAAGAAGTTAGCAGAAAGAAATCTAAGGCACAGGGAGAGAGGGACTTTCACAGGGTGAAGCAGGGACAGGCAGGCAAACCAGTAATGCTTCCAAAGGGGTCACAGACCACACAGCCATCCCTGGTCTCAACTGGCTACCAGTCCAGGAGACTGCACAGGCCCCGATAATCCAGGAGCTGGGACAGGTCCAGCCACCACCTGCTGGAGATAAAGCTATACTAAAATAGCTTAGGGGCTGGCCAGCTGGTATAGCTCCCTTCAGTTTAGTTCTCTATCTCCACCTGCTGGTAGACAAACACAACCCACGGGTTTCTGGATTCATCTGCTGATGATGCTATGGAAATACAGATACACACATGAACACACCACATGTACAACATACATACACAGGCAATGCAGATACAAACACAGATCATCAATGAACACGCACACACCTGCACATGCAAATAGGTTGGTAAAAAATCCAAGAGCTATGCTCTGCACCCTATCCCCATTAAGTTTAACTGAAGACCATCAAAGCAAATCTATAAGCTCGTGCCTACAGTTACGTGCCAGGTATGTGTGAAAAAGCTAATTAAAGGTGCCTTGTGCTACTTTATAGAATAATGTCTGTATCAAACTCCAAGATGCCTGTAAACATAAAAGGAGCACAGCACCAAGTAACAAGTCTAATTTATAGAATACTATTAACTATGCGTGTCACTTGGGGGTCCTTTTACTAAGCTGTGGTAAAAAGTGGCATTCGGTAGTGTAGGCACGTGTATTGGGCACATGTCGGGCCAGTTTTTAACCACATCTACATAACATGGGTTTTTTTTTAATGGGACGGAAAAAGGGCCTGTGGTAAATCTAGTCGTAAAGCTCACGCGCTACATGCATGGTGACTGCTTTGACATGTGCCAAGCGGCGATTACCGCCGGAACTGGTGCATGTAGGAGGAAATAAATAAATTCATCCAGGCGTTATGGGCATGCGACAAATCTGAAATTACCGCCAGGAGGGCGTGCTGGCCTGGTGGAAGTCTCATTTTGGTGCGTGTTAGTAAAAGGGCTCCTTGGTGTTTAGTCATCTCCTTGCTATGGGGCTCATTTTCAATGCACTTAGACCTACAAAGATACATTGTAACCTATGGAACTTTGTAAATCTAAGTGCTTTGAAAATATGCCTCATCAACACCTTATCAGAATTTGGTCAAAGTGATTTATAAATATAACATTCATAAAATCATTAGAAACCAAGGCCATTAAATTGATAGGAAAGATTAACACATACATTCCTGAAGGGTGAAAGCGAAAAGAAGAGTAAGAGATTGAGGGGTGGGGGGCAGGAAGAAATTGTTACCTGGTCTCCATCCAGAAATTATAAACTAGCTGACCCATAAATTAATTCAAAATAAAAAAAATTTAGGTGAGATTTGAATTTTAGAAAGGAAATCTCTGATCTAATATAACTAGGTAGGTCATTCCATAGTCTTGGGGCTAAATAGAAAAATGTAAAGGGTTGCAACTAAGTTTTGGCATGCCAATGTGGGTTTGAACTAGTATTCTGTAACAACTTAGGGGCACTTAAGTGCCATTATAAAATTGGCACTAAGCATGCTCTATTGTAGTGTCTAAATATAGGCAAAAAAAAAAACAAAAAGGCACAAAAACTGCTTACTGAATAATACCAACAAACAAAAAAGCAGAAAGGGTTAAGAGATTTATTGGAACAATACCCGACGTGGCCACGTTTCGCCCTCAGGCTGCGTCAGGGGTAAAACTAGTAGGAGTGAATCTAAAAACCTATTCACTCCTTAATTGTTCCTAAAAACAGTTCCTAAAAGTGTGTTCTCTCTTCTACTCCGGAAGTGCTGAATGCCACAGCACTTCCGGAGTAGAAGAGAGAACACACTTTTAGGAACTGTTTTTAGGAACAATTAAGGAGTGAATAGGTTTTTAGATTCACTCCTACTAGTTTTACCCCTGACGCAGCCTGAGGGCGAAACGTGGCCACGTCGGGTATTGTTCCAATAAATCTCTTAACCCTTTTTGCTTGTTGGTGTCTAAATATAGGTACCAAGTTACAGAATTGTTTCCTGTGAGACTTTAGCCAATCTGTTATCACTGAAATAACAGCAACCAATCATTTCAAAGTAGCTAGACACAAACCTTTTTGGGGAAGGAACAGCACGATATCATCGGCATAAAACTTATATTTTACATAGCTTAGGTAATTATGAGCTGCCTTGCATCTCATTATTAGTTAACATATTCTGGGGTAAAAAAATGCGCATTAATTGGGGTAAAAAAAATATGCATTAAAGGCAAATGCACATTAATTGGGGTAAAAAAAATATGCATTAAAGGCAAATGCACGTTTTTGGGGATACATGGGTGAATTCTATGTATGGCGTGAAAAATGTGCTACTTTATAAGACGTGTTTAAAGTTAGGCGCAGTTTATAAAATAGAGTTTTGCCCTGGACTTGCACCTAACGTTAGGCGCAGCCATTTGCACCAGCTGAAATGTGATATAAATGTATGCACCTAAATTGGGCGCATATCCCCCCTTTATTCTATAATAATGCACGTTAGGAATTCCCCTGTTCAAACCTTGACCCTCCCATTTCCACGCCCTTTTTTTATACTCGTGCCTAAATTTATACAAATTCCAATTAAATCTAATTAGTGGCAATTGCTTGTTAAAATGCCAGTTGTGCTAATTAGCTCATTTATTCAATTAAACTGCACAAATTAGACATGACCCAAATTTGCGTGCCCAATTTTTGACGACTTTTATACAATTAGGGGAATGTGTGTTATTCCTTCCGTGCACCTTAGTAGCTTTCCCTATAAGCATTCTACTCTATGGAGATAAACTGGGAAAAGCCCTTTAGTAAAAGTGATCCTTGGTAACCAAATAGGGACAAAAGGTTCAGCTCGGTTATTTCATCAGAAATCATTCCACTTGATATTCTCACCTCCAGTTCATACTTGACCATATCAAAGGAGTCATTGGAAAAATATACTTCATCAATGCTGTTAATGATTTCTTGTTCTGCCTGAGGATCGGTAGGCTGCTCTCGAAGTTCTCGCAGCTCCTCCTTTATACATGAAAAATAAATACGTTAAATGTCTTTCACAAAATATTATTTTGAGCTTCCCAGAAACATTTTTCCCAAGCAAACGATGGAACCTACTTAGGGCAAGTCAATCACAATACTGCAATCATACTGCAAGATTCTAAAATGAACTTTCTTACCATAATCTAGCATTTCTCTATATGTTTATGCTTACAATACATGGAACCAAAAAGTTTATGACACACAAAACAAAGTTAATAATATGCAAAAGTAGATTTAAAAAAAGGTATAATGCAATTATGAAACAAAATCAACAGAAATCATATAAATATGTTCAAGTAAATAAAAGTAAATTAGAAACTAGAGAAGTCCCTTCAGTCTGGTGCATTCAATTACAATGAGGCAGCAACAGTAGCCAAATGTACTAGAAACAAGGAGTCTCCAGTGTAATGTGGCACAATTCAAATCTGCAGCATTCAGATGCTCTGCATAGGAAAGCCAAGGGCCTCAAAAAGCCTAAACACATCCACTGGATTATTAGCGCTGGGGAGGGGGGCCATCTGGAGGCGAAGCGTAGGCAGATTTTGCGCTAATCTGTTAGCACAGCTATATTACTGCATACTAACTTGATTAGTGCGTGAGCCCTTGCTGCCTACAAAGTAGGTGTCAGTAAATGCTCACATGCGTGTGCCCCCCAGTAGTGCATTTTAGCCCACGATAAGCATGCGGTAGTGTTTACCGCAGCTTAGTAAAAGGACCCCTAAGTTTGTCAAGAATATGGAAAATACTGGTACTCAATCTCCTTACCACCAAGCAAAAATGCAGCAGCAAATACCACATAGTACAAGCATATGACAAACAATTATTCCTGCAGGAAAGAGCAAATTAATATGTTTCAAATGTTATATTTGACTACATCTCAAGTAAAGAAAATGCTAAATAAAAAATCACCTTGATCATTTGTTCACTAAATGAATCTTGTTTATACAAACCTTATTTTTTATATTTCAGAATATGTTGCCCATGGAGTTGTCATTACAAGCTTGTTCTTCATGTTTGGAAATATATACTTTATAAATTGCAATATATCTCTGCAAATTATTTATACTAAAAATTTAAAAAGGGAAAAAAAATAAAAACTAAGCATAATATTAAAGTTCAATTTAAAACATTTAGAGACTCCTACATTTAGGTATTTACTGCAATTTAAAAGGGTCAAGAATTCATGTGTTCACAAAGAATTTCTTTCCAAATAGTAAAACATGTCCAGTATTTACTGCCTCTGTTTACTGCTACTGTTGCTCTCTTTTCTATTTCATTCAGTTCTACTTATATAACAAATGCCTTGAATACCACTACGGAAAAGTCAAGATAAAATTCATCAACCCACCATGCAATCAGTGCACCATAGCTCTCTTAAACCCCCACTCCCCCATGCACTCACACCAACATAGCTATCCCTCAACCCCTACCCCATATTCTTTGTACCATAGCTCTCTCTCAACCTCCTGCCCCATGCACTCATGCTACCATAGCTCTCATTCAATCCCTCCCCCCCCCATGCACTCATTCTACCATAGTTCTCCTTCAACACTCACCCACTCACGCACTCTTTACCAGGGTACTCAATCCACCAGAGCTTAATAAATCAGGTCTCTAATGCACCAACACAGTGCGAGTAGAAGCCAAGGCCTCTCTTTACCCCATCCCCAACACTGCCAGAAGCATGCCAGTGATCCCTGATAGCTGCACCAGAGGGATTACTTTTTAGCTTCACATATCATGAACCAGACCCCCCCCCCCCCTTAGTCTCTCTCATTCTCTAGCACCCCCATGTCACCTAGTCTCCCTCATTTTCCCACATTTTGCCTTCACAAAGTCTCACTCTCTCTCTTATTTGTATACACTCCACCTCAAGTAGGCCTGCTCTCATTTACCCACATTCTGTCTTCATTCAGTCCCTTTCTTCTTCGCCCCAGTAGTCCCAATTTCCTAACCCTGGGAAGTCAGTCACCTCCTCGACACCTCTCAGCTAGCCAGTCACCTCTACCTCTCATGCACATCCTCAGCCAGACAGCTGGCTGGATGTACCTCCCCTTGCCTCTGCTGCCTATTGCTGCTGCAGAAGATAAAAAAGAGCTCAACTCACACCATGCATAGTCCTCATTAGGGTAAAGCCACATGGTGTACGAACTCTGGTGCATGTCTCTCAGTCTCATCTCTCAAAATATGTACCAGAGTTCCTGTACCACAAGGCTTAAAGCACTTGTTTCTTTGGAAACCAAATCTGGGGCACAAAATCCCAGCCCAGGAAACAAGGTTCAATTTTTAGGCACCACTGTGACTTGCTGCCTGGGATCTGATAAACCCAGACTTAGCAAAAAAAGAAAAAAAAAGAATTAATCAATGTAGTTCACCAAATGCACTATTGTTTCGAAAAATGTTGTAAAAAAATCTATACTTCTTTTAACACATTCTCCATAGACTACCACAGTAACCCTCTCAGAGTACAGATGTGCTCAGTCAAGGGAAGGTTACGCTGGACATGATGCAGAAAAATGGAGAAAGCATTGCCAACCTCAAGCTAAGGGAAAATTCAGGATCTAGTGATCTACTCTGCTGTGCAATTCAGACACACAAAATGTCCAAAAAATCCTTGTTTTATATTCAAGCCAGTAAGACAAAAAAAAAAAAAAAACCAGGGAAATGAGGACACAGAATTAACAGAAACCTGCCTACTGATAAAAGGACAAATCTTTTAGATACAAGTAAAGAAGAAGAAAAAACATGGCAATCTGCTCTTTCCATGAGAGTATAACTATACCATCACCCACCCAATTCTTTCTCCTCTGAAACCTTATCCATATCCAATTCACTTGTAAAGGTAGTGAATAAGTGAAACCTGGCTAGATGAAAGCAGGAGTTTACTATGACCAATAGGTTTCAACATCCAACATCAACCAAGACCAGGAAGATGGGATGAAGGAGTAGCAGTCTTGATTCGGGATACAATCAAACTGTACAGAATCTCCATCCTCCAGCTAAATGAATCACTCTCTTTTAATCCAGCTAACGGTATAATTGAACACCTCATAACAACACATTATCTGTGAAAGAACTCCTAGTCCTGATTACTCAAGTGACCCTGAATTACCCTAGGATGGTGATCATGGGAGATTTCAATTTACACATTGAAACCCAGATACCACCAAAGCTGCCTTCCTGGACACGATGATAGCACTAGGATTCATATAGGTGATCAATTCTCCAACCCACAGAAAGGGTCATATACTAGACTGGGTATTCTACAAAGGGTTTGACATCTCAGAATTCTGGGACAGCAATATTGAAATAACACCCCTATCATGTCAGACCATTTTCTAATTAAGTTGTCCCTAAGTGACCACTTGAAACAAATGGCAATTCCCAGAGTTTGACATTTGGAACACACACTTAGCCAAAACCTTAGAGAAAACAGAACCACAAAAAAAGATCTTATGTCCCACTCACAAACGCTCACCTTGGTTTTCTCCAGAACTTTGGATCCTTAAACGCGGACAGAAACTGGAAAGAAGATGTAAGAACGTGTAATTAAACTCTGGAATTTGTAGACATCTGCGGATTCAAGATGGCTTCCAGACTGGACGTGTGAGCGTGAGCTCCGGAGATTTTCTGATTTGGATTTGTGCCACGGAGCGCTCCCCTAAGAAATGGGGAAGAGAAAAGGAAAAACTGTTGCTCCTACCTCTCTGAGCACAGCTTTGGGTCCCGCCATGTCGCAGCCCACATTAGAAAACTTTGGTATCCAACCACCGGGACCGAGGGATCTTGCTTCTAGAACTTCCGTACCGCTATCAACGGAACACAGTGCAGAGGGAGTAACTCTGAGCCCTCCGACTGGTCTGACCCCGCCACAACCCGGAAGGAAAGCGAGAGCTGAGAATGGGTCGACTGAACAGACGTCCGAAGTGGGCGATTTGTCGTTGGCAATGAGAGGTCCAGCCTTTGCTTCAACTCCAGGTATTGTTACAACAGAAGGGGGACATTTGCCCCTGGCCTTAACTCAAGAAGAGATATTCCCTGGGTTAGGAGATGGTGTGGAAAAACCAGCAATTGTCACTATGGACACGATCTGGGAAGCCATACAAGGGGTAAATGCATCCCTCCAACGCATATTTAATTATACTCAAACTGAAATAAGACAATTGAATCAAAAAACTGACCAATTAGCCAGTAAAGTTGAATCCCATGAGGCTGAAATGCAAACTTTTGACTCTAATTTTAAATTAATGCAAACTACAGTGGTGATGGTCATAAAAGGGAATAAAATCCAAGCACGAAAAATGGAATATATAGAAAACTAGTAAAAAAGCCCCGTTTCTGATGCAAATGAAACGGGGGGGGGGGGGGGGGGGGGCTAGCAAGGTTTTCTTCAGAGTGTGCATGTGGGAGTGTCCCTGCCCTCTCTCCCTCCCCCTCCCCCCTCCGAGTCCAGTCCTTCAGTGTTAAGTTTCCTGCTGTGCTGTGTTTGTGTTACAGAGAGAGTGAGGGCATCTCTCTCCTCCCCCCTCTGAGTCCTTCACTGTTACAGAGAGAGGGATTTCGTGCTGTGCTGTTTTCCTTCACTCATGGGGATTGGGGAAACCGGATATCTCTGGCGCTTCACACTTCCGGCTGGAGGCTTCATAGAACGTTGGGGTTGCCTTTTATATATATAGATCAGTATAAAGGGCTAATCTCAGGATATTGAGTTTTCCGATTTCACCTTTCATATTACCAGCAGAACTCTTAAAAAAATACTTCCTCTCCTTTAGAAAGTCACCCTTTGGTGACTAGAATGCAATATCTTAAAAAACCTATATCAGTGACAACAGTTCCAGAAACTCCACAAGATAATCTAACTGACTTTCTAGAACGATCTGAAATTTTCAGATCGAGCAACTTTACTTGTTACGTTTGCATTGGAGATGGACAAAAATTTAATTTTGCGCTCTTACTTCAGAAAAATGAATGCTGTTTTCATGGGTGGGAAAATTCGAATCTTTCCTGACTTAGCTAAGGAAACTCTGACCAGGAGAAGGGAATTTTTGGTATATAAACCAAGAATCCTTTCCATGGGAGGTATTTTTACTCTTCAATATCCATGTAGATGTATGATTTCCTTAAATGATGTTAAATACCTTTTTTTCTGTCCTATGAAACTTCGTGATTTCATCATAGCTAAGGAGAGTATGCAAGATGTCCCTGAGATGGCATCTCCCAGTTAATTGCACTGTCTAGGCTGCAGGCTCCCGACATCCTTCCAGTCTATATGTGATAATTGTTAAATTCTTTTAGACAAAATTTGTTTCCTATTCTTGGATCCCCTCATTGTGGACAAAATAATGGGAAAATTAGGTTCTTACCTTGGTAATTTTCTTTCCTTTAGTCATAGCAGATGAAGCCATTACGTATGGGTTATGTCCATCAACCAGCAGGGGAGATAGAGAGCACTCAAACTTTCACAGTGCCCTCTTGGCCAGCTAGCTCCACTGCCTCTTCAGTATTTGAAGCTTCCAAAGCAGTACGGCAAACCGCAATGGGAATCACAAGAGCTTTCCTCACAGCGAACGATGGCCCATCACAAGGGCATGAACTCATAAAGGAGGGAATGCACATCCTCCTGGAGGGAATAAACTCATCCTCCTTATTGTATAAGTGGAGGGGAACACACGCGCCTCCTGGAGGGAATCACACATCCTCCCAACACACTGGAGGGAATGAACTCATCCTCCTATTTATAGAACTGGAGGGGAACACACGCGCCTCCTGGAGAGAATCAACATATCCTGCAAAAAAACATGCTGGAGGGAATGAACACATCCTCCTAAATTTAAACTGAACATGAATCCTGAAGATAGTTTTCCAACTTTCTCCCAAGGAAGGAACTTCAGGAAATTAGAACAGAACCTGAAAAAACAGATTCACAGCATACAGACAATCATACAGGGAGGGCTCATGGCTTCATCTGCTATGACTAAAGGAAAGAAAATTACCAAGGTAAGAACCTAATTTTCCCTTCCTTGTCATCAAGCAGATGAAGCCATTACGTATGGGATGTAACAAAGCAATCCCTAGATAGGGTGGGAACAAGCCACACCACGCACTAGCACTTGTGCACCAAAACGCGCATCCCTCCTGGCAGCCACACCCAGCCTGTAATGTCGGGCAAAGGAGAGCTTAGAAGCCCATGTTGCTGCACTGCATATCTCTTGAAGAGAGAGTGCTCCAGTTTCAGCCCAAGAGGAAGAAATCGCTCTAGTAGAATGTGCCTTAAAGGCTACAGGCGGAACCCTGCCGGCCAGCAGATAAGCTGAAAAGATAGTTTCTTTGAGCCAGCGGGCAATAGTGGCTTTAGATGCTGGAGACCCTCTGCGAGAACCGGATAGCAAAACAAACAGATGATCAGAAGTCCTGAAAGAGTTAGTAACTCGCAGATACTGCAGCAGAGTCCTGCGCACATCCAAAAGGTGCAGCTGCCCAAAAGATTCTGGAAACTCTTCCTCTGAAAAAGAGGGCAAGAAAATAGGCTGGTTTAAGTGAAAGGCTGAAACCACCTTAGGCATAAAGGAAGGCACGGTCCGAACCGTGACTCCGGACTCTGAAAATTGCAGAAATGGGTCTCTACAGGACAGCGCCTGGAGCTCTGACACCCGTCTCGCCGAGGTAATGGCCACCAGAAAAACGGCCTTCAGTGTCAAGCCTTTCTCCGATGCTCGCCGAAGCGGCTCAAAAGGAGATGCCTGCAGGGTTTTCAAAACTAGCCCCAGGTTCCAAGCTGGACAGGGTGCTCGCACTGGAGGTCGGAGCCGAAGCAGCCCTCTAAGAAACCGTGCCACATCTGGGTGAGCAGCCAAAGACACGCCTTCCACCTTACCACGAAGGGAGGCCAACGCTGCCACCTGCACCCGCAGGGAATTATAGGCCAAGCCTTTTTGTACACCTTCCTGCAAAAAGTCCAGAATCGGCGAGACAGGAGCCCGCATTGGAGCAATGGCTCTGGAAGCACACCAAGACTCAAACAGGCACCAAATCCTGGCATAAGCCACGGAAGTGGACCGCTTGCGGGCTTGCAGGAGAGTGGAAATAACTTTATTGGAATAACCTTTATCCCTCAATTGCACCCTCTCAATAGCCATGCCGTAAGACCAAAGCGGCCGGCGTCCTCCATGGCTACCGGTCCCTGAGTCAACAGGTTCAGTACCAGAGGTAACGGAAGAGGAGCCTCCACGAGCATCTGTCGGAGGTCTGCATACCAAGGTCTCCTTGGCCAATCCGGGGCGATGAGGACCACTTCTCCTGGGTGCAGCCGAATCTGCAAGAGCAGGCGCCCTATCAAGGGCCATGGGGGAAACACATAAAGTAGACCCGGAGGCCAGGGTTGAGCCAAGGCATCCAACCCCGCCGAGCGAGGATCTCTCCGTCTGCTGAAGAAGCACGGGACTTTGGTATTGGCACTTGTCGCCATTAGATCCATCACGGGCTTGCCCCATTTGGCACAGATCTGCAGGAATACTTCGTCTGCCAGATTCCATTCTGCTGGATCGATCTGATGCCTGCTCAGATAATCGGCCTGCACATTGCTCTGACCTGCAATATGAGCTGCCGACAGACACTGAAGATGCAGCTCGGCCCAGTGGCAAATCAGTTCGGCCTGCGCGGCTAGTGCTCTGCACCTTGTTCTGCCTTGTCGATTTATATAGGCCACCGTTGTCGTGTTGTCCGACATCACTCTGACAGCCAATCCTTCCAGGGTCACTTGAAAGGCCAGAAGCGCCTGAAACACCGCTTTCAACTCTAGGCGGTTGATGGACCACTCCGACTCCTCGGGTGTCCATACACCCTGGGCATGCTTCCCCTTGCAGTGTGCGCCCCAGCCCTTCAGGCTGGCATCTGTTACCACTAGGCACCAAACGGGGAGCGTCAGAGGCATTCCTCGCCGCAGCATGCTGTCCGAGAGTCACCACTCCATGCTGAGACGGGCCGCAGGGAGCCAAGTAAGTCTGCATTGGTAATCCTGAGAAATAGGAGACCATCTCCGGAGTAGGGAATACTGTAGAGGTCTCAGGTGCGCTCTCGCCCAGGTTACCACTTCCATCGTGGCTGTCATCGATCCCAGCAGCTGGACAATGTCCCAAGCTCGCAGGCGGGGCATCCTCAGGAGCAGACGGACCTGATTCTGAAGCTTGCACCGCCTTAGCTCGGGTAGGAACACATAGCCCGAGACTGTGTCGAACCTGGCCCCCAAAAACTCTAGAGATTGTGAAGGGGACAGGTGACTTTTGGCCATATTGACGACCCAGCCTAGAGATTGCAGTACTGAGACCACTCTGGCTGTAGCTTGTAAGCTCTCTGTTGCAGAGTCTGCTCTGATGAGCCAGTCGTCTAGGTACGGGTGAACCCCGATACCTTCTCGCCTGAGAAAAGCAGCTACCACCACCATTACCTTCGAAAAGGTTCGGGGAGCTGTGGCGAGGCCAAAAGGCAAGGCCCTGAACTGGAAATGTTTTCCCAACACCGCAAACCTCAGAAACTTCTGGTGCGGGGGCCAAATCGGTATGTGCAAGTAAGCTTCTTTCAGGTCTAGAGACGTGAGAAACTCTCCTGGCTGAACCGCCGCAATGACGGAGCGCAGGGATTCCATGTGGAAATGCCGCACTCTCAGGGACTTGTTCACTTCTTTTAAGTCCAGAATAGGGCGAAAGGACCCACCTTTTCGCGGCACCACAAAGTAGATGGAGTATCGGCCGCAGCCTTGCTCGGCGGGAGGCACCGGGGTCACTGCCCCTAACTGAATCAGACCTTGTAAAGTCTCCTCCACCGCCGCCCGTTTGACGGCAGAACCGCATCGGGACTCCACAAACACGTCTCTTACTGGGGCGTTGAATTCTATTCTGTATCCATCTCTGATCAGGTCCAGAACCCACTGATCTGAGGAAATCTTGGCCCACTCCTCCGATGACAGGCATCGAGGAGAGGGCCGGCGCACCATCATTGAGAGGGTCGCCCCTGGGCTGCGGAACGCTTGTCCGAGCGAAAGGGGTTCCTCTGCTGACCACGGGCACGTGAAGTGAACCCAGCAGAACGCCCCGGGCGGTACCTTCTAGCTTCACGGAAGCGAGGTCTGTACGAGGAGTGGACCGCCTGGCCCTTAGAGGAAGGCCTCTGCCTATCTTCGGGCAAGCGCTGGGGTTTTGGATCACCCAGGCCTTTCACAATTTTCTCTAACTCCTCACCAAATAGGAGAAGTCCTTGAAAAGGCAACTTCACCAACCTTTGCTTAGAGGCCATGTCCGCTGCCCAGTGTCGTAGCCACAGACGACGGCGAGCCGCCACTGCTACTGCCATTTGTTTAGCCGAAGCTCTGACAAGGTCATAAAGGGCATCAGCCAGAAAAGACAAGGCCACCTCCATCCGCGAAGCCACATCCAAGAAGGGCTCCGCTCTATCTCCGGGCTGAGCCACTGCCTGTTGCAGCCAAGCTAGGCAGGCTCTCACAGCATAACAGCTGCATGCAGACGCCCGAACAGTGAGACCTGCAATTTCAAAGGACCGTTTCAACGCTGTTTCCAGCCTACGGTCTTGAACATCCTTCAAGGCAACACCTCCTTCAACAGGGAGGGTAGTTCTCTTTGTCACCGCAGTGACTAGGGCATCCACTGTAGGCATTTGAAAACGAGCCATATGTCCCTCACGCAGAGGGTATAACTGCCCCATAGCCCTGGAAACTCTCAAAGGTCCCTCGGGGTCAGCCCACTGAGCCGAAACAAGCTCTAGGATGGAGTCATGCAAAGGGAAGGCCCGAGCAGCTTTCTTGGTACTAGCCATCCTGGGATTACCCGAGGAGGCCATGCCACTGTCAGGCTCTTCAATAGAAAGGACCTGTAGGGCATCTGAAATAAGTGCTGGCAGCTCATCACGGTGGAAAATCCTCACCGCGGAGGGATCATCCAGATCCTGTGGTAAATCCGCACCTGACTCTGGTTCCTCAGACCAAGAACGTCTGTCAGAGTTCTCCGAATCCTCACACCCCGACCACGGGGGGGGGGGGAGGAAAGGTGCATCACAATCTGAAGGGGAATTAACCCTTCTGCGCTTATCTTTAGGCCAAGCATCCGGGAAAAAAAAAGCCTCACTGGGCAGTCCCAGGCCAGAATCCATCGGGGGGGGCAATCAGAGGAGCCTCAGGCGACCCTTGAGGAAGGGCTCTTTTCATCATGTATGCTTTATGCAGCAAAAGCACAAAATCCGGGGAGAAAATCTCACCCTGGGCACCCAAATCCTGTCCGGTGCTAGCCACTCCTGAAATTACCTCATCTCGAGGTGCCCCACCCGGCTTAGGTCTCTCCGTGTCCACGGAGGCCGCGCCATGCGGTGTAAGCAAAATGGCGCCCGCTGCCAGCTCAGAGCGGGAAGAAACATCGCTCGCCATGCTCGGGCCGGCTCCTATGCCAATACAGCACGATTTACAGAGCCCTGCTGCTGATTTGCGCTTGCCACAAGTGGAACAGCGCTTTACATTGTCCGCAGCCATCGCCGAAAAACGGCGGTAAAAACCAAAATGGCGGTTGCGCGCCAAAATCGCCCCGATAGCGGGCTCACCCCGGAGGAGTTGGAAAACACTCTTACCTCAAAGGATCTAGTGTACAACTACGATCCTGCTGAAAATCAGGTCAAAAACCTCTGTTCCAGCGTCTCTGCGTTTAAAAACGCGATGCGACTTTTTTTTTTTTAAGCTGTGAGGAAAGCAGAGGTATTGAAGACTCCGGAGGCTCAGATGAGTGGGAAAGGCAGGGAAAGGGCGAACCTATATGCCTGCATGTTGGTGGGTAAGGACAGGGAAAGCAAGGCAATATGTCCACATCCACAGAGGTATGGGTAAGGCAGGGAAAGGGCTAACCTATGTGCCTTTAAAGTGAAGCTGCTATAGCCTCCAACACCCCGGTTAACAACTGGCAAGCCAGGAACCACCTCCCGGCAGATTTTTTCTGGAGCTCGAACAAGCTGCAGCCACCCTGCTAAGGGAGATAGAGAATACTGAAGAGGCAGTGGAGCTAGCTGGCCAAGAGGGCACTGTGAAAGTTTGAGTGCTCTCTATCTCTGGTTGATGGACATAACCCATACGTAATGGCTTCATCTGCTTGATGACAAGGAAAAGGAATGTTTCATTGTATTAGAATTCTTTAAAAATTTATGTTTCAAATTCTTATACACTTTGATGTATTATTATCATGATGTAAACTATTGAAAAGTTATAAATAATGTGGTAAAGGCGGTTAGCTTAAAAAGGTTTGGACGGCTTCCTAAAGGAATAGTCCATAGACCATTATTAAAATGGACTTAGGGAAAATCCACTGCTTATTTCTGGGATAAGCAGCATAAAATGTTTCGTACTTTTTTGGGATCTTGCCAGGTATTTGTGACCTGGATTGGCCACTATTGGAAACAGGATGCTGGGCTTGATGGACCTTTGATCTGTCCCAGTATGGTACTACTTATGTACTTATATACTTAAGATGGCATAAATCTCACCTGGATGAAGACAGGCTAAACTGTAGGAAACACATAATGTATCGCCAAGCCTTAACAGCAACCAAAAAACAATATTTCTCTCAATGCACTGCACAGGCTGCCAATTCAACCAAGCAGTTCGGTATAAAAAGCAGCCTACTGCAACCTTCACAACAGAACCAGCCTGCCCAGTCTAAACTGAACTGCAATGATTTTGTTGCATACTTTGTGTGTGACTGCCTGTAAATCCTGGTGGAGACTTAATTTTGTTGGCTGTCTCCAATCAGCTAATCAAGAGAGCACAAAAACTTGCCCCCTCCTGACACAGACACATGGGAAACGTTTAACCCAATAACAGAGGAGAGACTTGGCAAAATCCTAACAGACCATCGATTAACTACCTGTTCCCTCAACCCCTGTACGTAGCGCAACAGGCAAGTATGGGCCTCATAGAAGGAACCACAAAACTCATAACTCCTCTCTTTCTAATGGGCAACTACCAACAGCATTAAAAAGGGCAGTGGCTATCCTTTGCTAAAGAAAAACAACCTTGACCAGGGCAAACTTGAAAGTTATTGGCCAGTATCCAATATCCCATTTCTACGGAAACTTACAGAACAGTCTGTGTTCAACTCAATGATTGACTAGAAGAGAGAAACTGGCTAGATTCATGTCAATCTGGATTCAGACCCGGTTAAGGAACACAAAGTCCTCGTATCCCTACTAGATCTTCACAGAAACAGCAGGGGATTTGTGAAAGTGATAGTACTGCTAGATTTCTCAGCATCTTTTGACACTGTGGATCACAATATCACAATAGCACAACTGGCAGAAATGGGTATCAATAAAACAGTACTTGCTTGGTTCAGATCCTATTTATCAGACAGGCAACAATCCATAATGTTTGGCAGCACCTCATCTCCACCATGGGCACTGACCTGTGGGGTACCCCACAAGGATCGATATTGTCACCTATTCTGTTCAATATCTACCTCAAGCCACTAGTCAAGCTGATTCAGTCAATGGATGCTCAGTTCTATATCTATGCAGATGATGAGCAGCTACTCATACCCACTGAACCAGACTTACCTGCAGCCCTGAATAAACTGATTACCTAACGTTAATTCAAGAATGGTCAAAACACAACAAACTTTGCC
The DNA here is from genome assembly GCF_901765095.1 of Microcaecilia unicolor. Classification (NCBI taxonomy): domain Eukaryota; kingdom Metazoa; phylum Chordata; class Amphibia; order Gymnophiona; family Siphonopidae; genus Microcaecilia; species Microcaecilia unicolor. The sequence continues at coordinate 132,693,198 of NC_044031.1, read as the reverse complement.
TGAACCCAAGTAAAACCAATCTTCTCTGGGTCCCCTAACACAAGTAAACACATTACTTGACATCAACATCTCTTTTGGGAAGTACGAACTCCTTCTTAGAATACAGTTAGATTCCACACTTACTCTGATTCCCCAAATCCAAGCAACCTTCAAGAGCTGCTTCTACTATTTGCAACAACTACGCTGCCTCTCTCCTTACATTGAGAAGGAAAATCTTATCCTAGTTGTGCATGCCATGATAACATCAAGATTGGATTACTGTAATGCACTCTACACTGGTCTGACTACAAAGGGTCTGCACCAGCTCCAACTGATTCAGAATGCTGCAGGCTAAACTAGTAGAAGATTGTAAGCAACATGATGACCACATCACACCATTTTTGCAAAAACTTCACTAGCTACCAGTACAATACAGTGCTAGATTTAAAACTGCCTGATCTTCAAGGCCCTTAAAGGAAATGGCCCAGAGTACTTGAACAGGATCACCCTCTACATACCTCCAAGGACACTAAGGTCCTCCCATGGAGTATCCCTAACTACAACCTCTCCAAAAGACATTACATGATGTGATACCCGCAAGCTAGCCTTCTCTGGAGTAGCCCCCACACTCTGGAATGTATTCCCTGAAAGGCTCTGCTTAACATAAGACTATCTCTACTTCAGGAAGCAGGTAAAAGTTTGGCTCTTCAACCAGGCCTTTAATGGAGCAGGCTCAGAAAAATATTTTCTATTATAAGTTTCGTCTTTTTAGATTTAGAAATAAACCTGGTAAACTTTTGGTGAATCTTACAAAAAGCTGGACTGGGCCAATATCTGCGCTTCGAGATCCGCAGGGTCAGATTGTGACTGAGCAAAAGAAGCTAGAGACAGAGGGCAGTGGACAGCAGGAGAAAATAGATTATTTCCTACGTACTTGTGGAGTACCGTGTTTATCAGACGAGGCAAAAACTAAATTGAATGAGCCCTTATCTGGACTTGAAATACAGAGAGCTATAAAGAATTTGAAGCTGCATAAGTCGCCTGGGCCTGATGGGTTCAGCAGAGAATTTTATAAAATCTTAAATACTGGAGTGATGGGTCTCTTAGGAGCTTACTTTGACACAGCTATACAGAGGGGTTTTTTTTCCTCAGTGGTCCAACCAAGCATTGATTACAGTCTTGCCCAACCAGGGAAGGACCCTTTACAGCCAGAGTCCTATAGACCCTCTCTCTCTCGTAGATCTTAAATTGTTAGTGAAAATTTTAGCTGAGAAACTAGCCATGGTGATACCTAAGCTTGTGGGATCTGATCAACTGGGGTTTGTGAAGGGACGGCATGCTGGAGTAAATGTAAGGCATCTGATCTTGGGGCTGGAGCATTGTGCTCAATTGTCCACCCCTGCTCTGGCTGTTAGTTTCGACTCTGAAAAAGCTTTTGATAGGGTGGAATGGTCTTTTTTATTTTCGTTACTGGGCTTATATGGTATAGAAGGTTTTTTTCTCCAGGCTATACGAACTCTGTATACAAACCCATCAGCGGCCATGTTAGTGAAAGGAATATCATCTGAGGTTTTCTCTCTGGGGAGAGGAATAAGACAGGGCTGCCCGCTATCACCTATGCTATATATTCTTCTTTTTTTTTTTTTTTTTTTTTTTGAGCCTTTGCTGGTGCAGCTTCGAGGTAATAAGCATATAATGGGGATTGAAGTATCAAGGACGTGTGCTCCAATAAAGTGCATGGCTTTTGCAGATGATATAATGCTACTTCTGGCGGATCCGGGGCGGACACTGCCTCTGGTGTTACAGATGTTTGAAGACTTTGGTCAAATATCTGGGCTTAAGTTGAACGTCTCAAAATCTGAGGCGTTACCGATTAATTTGCGGGTTGATACTTTAGGGGCTGATTTCCTGCTGAAAGAGGCAGCAGGCTCCATTAAGTATTTGGGTACGTATACACCCACTGATATGAGCAAGTTATATGAGTTAAATGTGTCTCCACTCCTGCAGAAATCTGTGGATTGCTTGCGGTTATGGTCAGGGATGCCTTTGGCCCTTTCAGGCAGAATCTTTCTGTATAACATGCTTATAGTACCCAGCTGGTTATATCAGTTGCAGACACTGCCTTTGTGGTTGAGAGAGGCGAATTTGCGGAAGTTGTATAAGGCATTACGGATATTCCTGTGGAAGGGTAAGATGGCTAGGATTCCTTTATCTATCTACACTCGGATGATACCTTGGTCGAAGGGTGGGATTGCGCTTATGGATCCGAGTACAATTTAGGCTGTGCATTGAGACACGTTAGGGATTGGCTTTTGGGTACATTGGGGTTTACACCCTGGGAGGTGGAGGCTATGTTTCTGCACCCTCTGTCGGCATCATATATGCTACATGCTCGGGCAGCACACTTGGTCGAGGCTTGTGGGAGACGTGATTAACATGCTTATAGTGCCCATATGGTTATACCAGTTGCAGACACTGCCTTTGTGGTTGAGGCGGATTTGCGGAAGTTGTATAAGGCATTACAGCTATTCCTGTGGAAGGGTAAGAGGGCTAGGATTCCTTTATCTACACTCGGATGATACCTTGGTCGAAGGGTGGGATAGGGCTTATGGATCGGAGACAGTACAATTTAGGCTGTGCATTGAGACACGTTAGGGATTGGCTTTTGGGTACATCGGGGTTTACACCCTGGGAGGTGGAGGCTATGTTTCTGCACCCCCTGTTGGCATCATATATGCTACATGCTCGGGCAGCACACTTGGTCGAGGCTTGTGGGAGACGTGATCTGAAGGTATATGAGGAAAGTTTGGATGGCTCTGTGTACCACTTCGCGGGGTTTTAGACATGTTTCCCCGTTTCTGACTTTGAAGGGGAATCCTGACTTCCCTCCTGGCATGGGGAGTGGAGGAATATTTGGGGAAGGATGTACGTTGGGTAGGAGATCTGCTGGATGTGGAGGGTAAAGTGCTTCCCTTCTCTACTTTGCGAGAGAGATACGAGCTTGTGGACTCTGATGTTTTTATGTTTCTGCAGATGAGGCAATATATTTCCTAATTGCCTGTGACCCACCTTGGGACTTCTTTTGCTCAGCAGATTACAGTATGTCTGAGGTTGTAAGACCTGGAACAGCCTTGCTTCTGCCAATACGTAAAAGCCCTTTACGGGGTTCAACCTGACCTCTCTCTACAGAATGTGGTGGAGGCATGGTCGGGGGAATTGAAGATAAATATGCTTCATAGAGAACAGGAATATAAATTTCTATTACGAACCTATATTACTCCTTGGAGGGCTTTTAAAGCCCGGTTTGCTGAATCAGGCAGATGTCCTAAATGTGTGCAAGATGGGGCTACACTAGGCCATATGTTCTGGACTTGCGAAAGGACTCAAGTCTTTTGGGAAGGGGTGAGTTTTTTGTCCAGGTGTCTCAGGAGGAAGATTCTGCTCCATCCTGTGGGCCTTTTATTCCAGGATGGGACACAATTGCAGGCGGAGGCAGACGCGCAGCGTCTTTTTTTGGCAAAGACCTTACTTTTGGCTAGAAAGGTTATTCTTGCCCAATGGTGAATGCACAGAGTTCCCCAGTTATCAATGTGGTTTTCACTGTTGTTTGATATGGCACTTTTCGAGCGTAAGTTAGTGAGTAACAGACCTGAATCTCAGTGGAAACTTTTCCAGGATGTTTGGGAACCTTATTGGTCTATGCTTGCACACAAGGAGCGTAGCCTGCTCTTGAATGTATAAGGGGTAGGTTGGTTGGGCTATCTAAATATTAAAAGGCAACTTTGTATTATGATATCTATGGGCTTAATACAGTACCTTGTACAAATTAATATGTTAGACCTGATGTATTTAGCTTCCTCCTATGTTTAACATGTTTTTTCTGTTTTGGTTAGGGGAGTGGGAGGGTGGGGAAAAGGTGCCCAAAATGACCAGATGACCACCGGAGAGAATTGGGGATGACCTCCCCTTACTCCCCCAGTGGTCACTAACCCCCTCCCACCCTCAAAAAACATCTTTAAAAATATTTTGTGCCAGCCTCAGATGCCATACTCAGGTCCATCACAGCAATATGCAGGTACCTGGAGCAGTTTTAGTGAGTGCAGTGCACTTCAGGCAGGCGAACCCAGACCCATCCCCCCCTACATGTTATGTCTGTGGAGGAAACAGAGAGCCCTCCAAAACCCACTGTACCCACATCCAGGTGCCCCCTTCACCCATAAGGGCTATGGTAATGGTGTACAGTTGGGGGTAGTGGGTTTTGGGGGGCTCTGCACACAAGGTAAGGGAGCTATGTACCTGGGAGCAATTTATGAAGTCCACTGAAGTGCCCCCTAGGGTGCCCGGTTGGTGTCCTGGCATGTCAAGGGGACCAGTGCACTACAAATGCTGGCTCCTCCCACGACCAAATGGCTTGCATTTGGTCGTTTCTGAGATGGACGTCCTTGGTTTCCATTATCGCCGAAAATCAGAAACGACCAAGTCTAGGGAGGACCATCTCTAAGGACAACCAAATTTCAGGATTTGGGCACCCCTGACCGTATTTTGAAACCAAAGATGGGCGTCCATCTTGTTTCGAAAATACAGGTTTCCCCACCCCTGGATGGGGACGTTTTGCGAGGGCGTCCAAATCTAAACAAGGACTTCCCCGCCCCTAGATGGGAACGTTTTGCGAGGACGTCCAAATCAAAACGAGGACGGCCCTTTCGATTATGCCCCTCTTTATCTCCCAATTGCCCCAGGAGGAATTGTTAAGTTCAGTCCCCCACATGCAGGTTGACTACCCCCAACACTGTTTCAAAGCAATCATTTTGATTTCAAATCTATGTATTCCACACAACTTCTTTCTTTAAAATATCATTTCAGTTAAAAAAAAAATCTGAACACATTATCACAAAATGTATCATATTAAGCATTTTTATTATTGACAAAAAATTAATCTAAGTAATTTTTGTATATAAATTATGCACCTGACCTGCTGACAATAAAAAAATTGCTTTCAAGTTCATGGCCCTCAAACACATTCACACTAGCAATGCATTCAAGCTTATTAGCATCTTTCCAACATTAACATCCAACATTAATACAAATGCATATATCAGTGTGGAGGCATAGCCAAACATATAATAATGAAAAGAGGAGACATTCTGTGAATTGGGCGATGTAATGAATTCTGGAGCCAAGAGCAGGAGCAAGGCTTCAAAGTTATGTAAACTTATTACATGCTTCTGCCATGATAAACAGTATCCCCCTGGGTTCCAGTTCTGATCTTTAAATGCAAACTTTTATATTCGCTGTTCACACAACTTTCCCTGTAATTTTTCATATAGCATGTGGCAGAATTGATTTCCCTACACACTTTTTATTCCATTTAAAGAAGAACACTTTTATTAAAAAGAAAATGTGACAAGTTATAACTTCTTTCAACATTCTGGAGGATTAAAGTTATGCAAGCATCGCTGGGATAGAATTTAATAATCTCTTTGTGTTATTTTCCATGTAGTACAAGAGCAAATTATTTTGAAAAGAAAAGGTTTATCACTGCACAAAATAAGTAATATAAAATCTGGTCAACAGAAAAAACAAACCGGAAATGGATCCTTATATTCTATATTACATCAGGAATATAATGAGAAAACTGGTTTGCAACGAGCAGCAGGAGACTGGCAGGGTGTGCGAGTTATCAGTAAAAACTAAAGATTAGACAAATTGGTTTAAAACCTGGAAATCAGACATTCATATATTATTAAAGCATGACTATTTTAGGCCAAGAATGCCATTTTTCATCTCCGTTATATTAATTTCCTCCCTCAATTTACACCAGGCGTCTCTAATGATTGTCAAGTTTGACTGTAAAGGAATCATGCTCTATGCAATAACCAATCATATGATATGATCAAACCAAAAAAATGGAAAGAATTCCATTCTGTACATGCAAGCAAAATGCAGTCTTGTACACCAACGTTACACTTCCAGAACAGCCACAGAGTAAGCGTTCACAGCATCCAAAAATACTGAGTGGAGGAGTAGCCTACCGGTTACAGCAGCAAGCTGTGAACCAGATAAGGTATCTAATTTGCCTTCTAGATTTGCCCAACAACCAAAGTTCCTTTTTTTTTTTCCTATGTTTTTGTGAGCACAGCAACTGCTTCTGCACAGAAAATGCCCATGCTGTTGCAAAACTCCTCCTTCCTTGATATAAATACAATAGGGGCAATTCTATAGAGGGTGCCAAAATGCAACGTGCTGAGCGCGAATTCTAACAGTATCTTGATGCCCAGATTCCCTTACAAAATACTAGCATAAGTCAGCATTTATACATCAACATTAAGTCACACCCGCTTATGCCATGCCTATGGCAAGCATGAATACAGGCACCTAAATCCACAGTTTACTGCGTAAACAGTATTCTATAACCTAACCACATAAATGGTTGACATACCCATGCCCCGCCCCCTGTGAACTCCCCTTTACAATTATGCACTATACCCCAGATTCTGTAAAGGGCACCCAAATATGTGCCCAAATTTGGGTGCAATCCAGAGAAGCGTGTGCAACTTAACTAATTAATGAGCCAATTGACAATAATTGGACATTAACAATTAATTATTGATGTTAATTGGCACCAATTAGGGTTGCACACACATCTGGCTGTGTGCTATTATATCAGCCTCAGCGCCCAAATCCAATAGCGCACAACTCAAAAGGGAGCAATGTTATAGAATTTTGGGGATCTGGGGAACTGGCAGCAGTTGGAAGGAGTGTGCTGTGGTGTTGAGCAGGCATACCGGGAGACACTGATTCCCAATATCAACACTACAATCTGTGCCCCTCCACAGGATGCAGCCGTGGGCACATGCCCAAAGGGACACATCCTTTTTGAGCCCCTTCGGAGCAGGAATCTTTACTCATTTTTCAACATGGGAAAACGTAAAGGAGGTCATTTAGGAGTAACATCAGGAGTTGCTGGTATAGTGTCATGTCCGATGGATTTGCATTTGCAGTGTTTGAGAGCTCTCTCTGTTCAAACAGTGAACAAAGATTCTTCCTCTTTGGCCTCATTGCCTTTGAGTGGTCGAACTTCACCCCCCCCCCCCCCCCCCCCCACACACACACACAAAAAAAGTTGCACTGAGTGGGACTTTGTTGCCTCCTAGCATAGGTGGCAATGGAACTCTGGGTTGTCCTTCGGGCTTTCACAGGGGTCCTCTCTCAACACTACTTGCTATCTACCTGTTCCTGAACTGGTAAACATTCTCTCATCTGCCAAGGATCCACTGTTGTTTAATCAAACTTTTCATTAACGGATACTGGCTCTGCTGTATTCAGAATAAAGAAGGTACTTCATGATGTCTTGTTGGCAAGGTTCTCTGAGGCTGCCTCTTCCAAATTAGCTGAACATGACAGCAGACTTGGGAATCCTGAACATTAAGGTTTGAAACTTGATTCACAACTTAAAACAGTCCAGTCTGCTGCTATTGCTATTACAAAAGACAATTTGTTGATTCATATGCAACTGGAGTTATTTGAAAATTCAGCTAGAGCTTGTAATTTAAGGCTTTTGAATTTTCCTGTGACACATTATTTGTTCCCTACTGGGTTGTTCAAGATGTATTGCAGTTTCCAATTCCAGACTCTCTAAAAATTGAACTTGCTTATTATTTGCTAAAGGAGAGAAAGTGGTTAGAGAAGAGGGTGGAATGCACACAGTTAATTCCACTAATAGTTCTGATGTTTCAAAGTTTTTAGAATCTTCCCAAGATGTCTTAAGTAAGAGGTCTACTTTGTTAATTACCTTTTCTTCAGAGGAGAGTAAGATGGCAGTTTAAGAGCTTACTTTCCTAAGAATTTGCCTTTTTGTGGTCAAATTTGTGATGCTGTTTCCAGACGTTTCTAAATCCACACAACTGCACAGGACAATTTTTCTGCAATTGAAGCCTAAAGCTCTGGCAAACAGTGTCACTTTTTTCCCCATGTGTGTTTGGTGGATTAGGAGATCATTATATTTTCATTGACCCTATCCAATTAGAATCTTTCTTACTGAATAAACTGGCTAAGGATAAAATAGAGAACATGGAAACTAATTCTCAATACATTTTTTCTTTCCTGGTGGGTTTGTAGATAGATATCAGTTCTAAAAGTTTTTCTTCCTTGCTGGATACCGATTACTTTGTTTTGTATTGATATGTTACTTCGATCAATCTGTAGCTTGTTCCCATGATATGGGCTATATATATATTTTGTGTTTGATGGTATTATGATGGACATTTTTATTATTCTTCATTGTTTGTCAATAAGTAATAAAAAAAATTAAAAAGAAAAAAAAGAATTCTAGGATCTGGACCCAACTTGCATGCCAGGATTAACACCAGATTTCAGCTGGCTTCATTTCTCGTATGCAAAGATCAGCAAGGGAATTCCTACTAGGTGCTACTGTATAAAGGATGCTTATCCCGGTGCACTCTTTATAGAAAAGCACCGAGCAAGGATTTTTCCTAGCGCCATTTAATGAATCCAACTCTATGTGGCTTGTGTACTCACATTCTAGCACACAAACACCCAGCGCTCTCTCTCCCCCCACCCTCAAAACCCTGCAGCACAGACACCCAGCACTCTCTCTGCCCCAGACCCCTGCAGCACAGACACCAAGCATTCTCTCCCCCCCCCCCCCAACCCCTGTAGCAACACAGGCAACCAGCTCTCACTCTCTACCCCCAGCATCCTCCAAAGTTCCAGATGCCCAGCGCTCTTTCCCCCAACCCCTGCATGACAACAGATACCCAGCACTCCTTCCCGCCCCCCGACCTTCTTAGCATTTAGTGCACACTAAGATTTAGTAAAAGGGCCATTATGACTGAAACCTTATTTCATGTCTATCTGTAGTGTGGTAATTATAATATGAAAACTGGATAAATTTAATTCTTATCCAGTTAAGAGCCATGGCATTTGCTACTGTTCATTTTACTGATGAAATTGAAATGCTGGGTTCAGATTTATAATTCTCTGATTATGTACAGTATATATGAAAACACTGGGCAATGTCGCAAAATGGTCATATATATTCTTAAAATTAATCAACTTTGATTTTAATTTGTAAATTATATATAATCAGTATGCAAGTTTATTTGTAACTAATACAAGTGCAACATCATATGATTAGAGTTAACTAAAGCAATCTGATTTGAGCATTTCAGATCATCTCAAGGTCTAGAACCAATGTTATAATTCACTTAAACTGAACAATGTATATACATGTATGTATACGCATAATGTGTAAATGCCAGATAGTAATTTACAGATCAAACTTTTACAGCCTTGTAACAACTTCATAATAGATAATATAAGAAAAACCTGAAACAGTAGCAGTAGTCAATGACAACAACTCAAATCCCTTCAGTTGGTTTATAAGCATCACTATTCCATGCGGCACAAACAAATTTCAAAACATGAATGCCAATGCACAAAGCAAACAAACTGAAGTCCAGACCATAAGAATTAATTCTTTTATTTTTGGAGAACGCTGCTTTTATATTACATATTTCTTTCACAGAAAAGTCATCCATACCAACTAATGTCACAGGTCCATGCACCGCCTCACAATCTGCAACTCTATGGAACCAGATTTGCTCTTAAATTGTACAGTGATGCAAACATTTCATGAACCAGTAGCCTTTCTTTTTGCCCAGCTTTAGAACACAGCCAATGTAAAACTGGTTGACAATAATCAACACCATAACACTTTCCAACTTCAACTGAGACAGAACCATTATTCAAGTTGGAATTTCCTTCAACATTTTCCTCCTTCCTGCAAAATCTGCACAGCTCGACAAAGCAAATCTACATCTGGGTTAGATGATTTGACTACATTCACAAATAGAATAATTGCCACCTGAAAGTCATTGAAGAGATGGGTTTCGCAAAATATAGTTCATGCGTTGATGGTTTTCTTTTTGGTTGCTTTACTGCCCACAAATCTTCAACCTCTGTGCGAACATTTGCAACCTCATCTAAGTGCACAAACAAGATGGATGGCAACCTTTTCCCGCAATATTCTGCGCCATACAGCCTGTATTACTGTACTTCCATCTCCATCCATTGGACCTTTTCCACTTGCAGTTGTAGAGAAACTTAAGTCCAATGCCCAGAGGTTAAAGCCAGAGCTTTTTTTCAAGAGGTAGTCGGGGATACTGAGTATCAGAACCTTTTCCATTGCCTGCTAAAACTGACCCATTGTCCCCAAGAATAAATGAAAGATTCCAGGCTCTGCATACTAATGCTGCCTTTTCAAAGATTCTGTGACTAGTTGCAAGGGGCCTGGCTATTATAGAGTGGGTCCCTCAGTGATCACCCCACTCCTGAAGGATAGCCTGGCACTTGAGTAACAACTTTTTAACAGAAAAAAAAAAACACACTGGGTAAAACAGAGATGGTTGTGCCACCTACGCCAACACAACTCTATTCTTACACTGGCTCCCCCACTTGAGATTGCATCATTTAGTAACTCATGATTAAAGACAGTCACTCCAATCTTATGGTTTACTTCATGTCCCCTGCAGTGTGCAGTACTACAGTAAGCAGTGTTACTGTATTTGTTACCCAGTGTGCAGACATGACTTCATTCTGCTGTTTTAGGTTAAAGTTTTCTGAAAAATCTTCTTGCATCACAGCCTTTATATTGCACAGTTTCTCTTTTGCTGCTCTAAATGAACTTTGGCTACTGTGCTGCTTCATCTCAGTTATCCGCTTGACCAGCTCATTCTTGGCCTCTGCAAAATTGGTTTCAATCTTTTTTTTTTTTCTGTATTCATCTGACCATTTGTAATAACATATCACTTGTTCACTATTTTCTCTGGAAAGATTGACAGCTTTTCTTGCTATTGCAGAGCGGGCAATCTGCAAAGTAATAGTCTAAATATCTCCCATACCCTGCTTCCTGAATAAGGGTTTCAGCTTTGGACAATCAAGCAGACACTTATTCACACCAAACTGCCTGATCTTTATCATACTGGGGATGTAACCTGGCAAACTTGAACTTTCCAATTTTAGCTGTAGGATTTTCTGCTTTAAAGTGTTTGAACGCCTCCATAAGTGACATGATCAACACCTTTTTCTGCACTGTTTCTTGCAATCTCTTTTAAACATAACAACATCTTTCCGTTCAGACAGCTGACTGGATATATCACATCACTCTCAAAATGTGAGAACTGATTGAGAATAGGAACTTTTTTATTGTTTGTTTTTATTCCAAACTTTATGGCCAACTCCTTTACAATCTGTAATTTTCTTCCATGGACTCTTCGGTAATGCAGCTTTTGCATTGCTCATTGCCTTTCCAAGTGTTTGGGTGACTTAAATGCTTTCAACGGTGTTGATTCATGTGATTTTCTGCCAATCTGTGCCATTTTATTCAATCTTGACCTCCTCATCCTCAATTTACTTTGTTCCTTTTCCTTACATTTTCTTTTACTATCCCATTTTGCCTGCGATGCCCTTTGTTGCTCTCAGTTCTTGTCCATCACTTGTTCACGTCTTTCTGCTCTCACACATTTTCTGAACTCTTTCTTTCTTTGAGCTGCACTCATTGGTTGCATTTCCTGGAAATTCAGCTCCTAAAAATAGCAATAGGAGTTTAGTTCTGCAGTTACATTGCAAGTATTGCACCACTTCTGCTGCATTAGTTACACTAATATTATTATGCCACGATAATATCCAGAAAAAGTTTTCAATAGAGTCAAATGGGGATATCTTTTTCAGTTACTGGTTGCTCATCAATAGCTCCCTTTCATAGAGCTTGGAATTAGATACAGAGTTTCCTCCTGGGGTTGAGAGGACAAACATTATCGGCATATCTAACTATTTTAACTTATATTACAGTTCATTCACAGTTCAGAGATATTAGAGACCTTGGCATATTCCTTCCTGGTATACGTCTATAAATTAAACTGGAATAAAAACAGACATGTTACCACTTAATTATCCCCAGTAACAAGAATAAAGTGGTTAGGCTCACTGTAGAATTATGGAAGATACGATAAAACATAATGAGGATAAAATATTGGGTAATAATAGTCTCCCCCCCCCCCCCCCCCCCCAATTTGATATGGTTGGGGCACTTGAAAATCATTAGGACTTAATTTCTGGGAAAATGGCCAGGAACACAGTTCCACCACTTCTCCAGAGCAACAGGAAGGTTCTGCAGCAACTCCTCCCTTCCAGGCAGCCTGCAGGGAAGAGGAGAGGTGAGACTGGAGCACAGCACATAACAGCCACTCTGCCCCCTGATCTAGACACTTGGCTCACCCACACCCTCCCCTAGCTTCATAGTAGCACTTCCTTTTTGTCTGCAAATTTAGATCTGGAAAAAAATGAAGAAAAGGTTCACTCCGACAGTGAATTACACTCAAGTATATTACCATTATCCTTCTGTAATAAGTTTGATAAGAACATAATTTAGTTAGATTTCTTTGGAACAACCACTTCCCCTTGCCTCCTCCAGATGTATCGCTACCTGCAAGCCGATGAAGGCTAAGATAGGGTAAGATTTCCATGCTTCAGAAGACTATTATTTGGCATTTATATTGAATTTGTGTGTGCGCTGGCTTAAGGCTCATGCTATCCTCCTACCAGAGTGGAGTTTGAGACGAGCCTGCAAATAGACCCTCTACCTTTGGAATTATCAGCAGTCATTTCTGAATCTTATTTAACATTTAAGGCCCTGGACACGAAGGTACAGCCTCTGTCAGCACAATCTAACCAATACACTTTTGGCACCACAAGACCTTTAGAATTCAGGCAAAGGTGAATTAATTGAGAGGGGAGAATCTGGAACACTATTGGATAAACTGTTATCATTCAAAGAAGTGCAAGCTAAATACAATCTGCTTCCTTGCCACTACTTTCAGGAGCCATAGTTGAGGCATTGAATTTCACCCTGCTGCTCCCCAGTACCTCTCCTACGTCCCCCCTCAAGTACTCCGTTCTGTTGATAAATCTCTCTTATCTGTCCCTTTCTCCTCTACTGCTAATTCAAGGCTCCATTCCTTTTATCTCACTGCACCTCACGCCTGGAATAGACTTCCTGAGCCTGTATGTCTAGCCCCGTCTTTGGCCGTTTTCAAGTCCAAACTCAAAACCCACCTCTTTACCACTGCTTTTGACTCCTAACTTACTTACCCTGTCCCTTATCCTCACCTCTTTATTCCCATACCCTTAATTGTTCTGTCTGTGTACTGTGTCACCTCGGTACTGGTCCACCGCTCGAGGTGTTGCCTCCTCCTTGCCCTGATCCGGGAATCACCTCCGCCCTGCTAGTACTCCTCCTTGCTGGTATTCAAACACAGATCATGCTTCCTCTGCTGAGTTCACTCCCGCCTGAAGTCCGTCAATCAGTTCCAGGACTGGCGGGCTACTGAAAAAGATACTCCTCTTTGGGTAGCCAAAAGAAAACAGTTCCGTCTACTGGGACCCCCTGTGTCCGTTCTCCCCTTCCTCCCCCTTTGTCCTGCGGGACAGTAGTTCTTTTCCTCAGGTGGAGGCCGTCATCTACTTTTAGCAGATCACGCCTGCAAAGTTGTTTTAGGCCAGCAACCAGGTCTATCGGCTCCCTGGCTTCTCTCCAGCCAGGCTCCCAAGTGAACAATGCTTCTATACGGGTCCTGTTCCTGGCACAGGCCCCTTCAGTTCATTTCTCTCCCCCTTATAGAGTTCTAATCCAAAGTTCAGTTCTCAAGTTCAAATGCTATCTTGTTGCAAACTTTCCCGCTGCTGTATGAGTTCCCCTAGGTTCTAGCAGTTCCTTGTCAGCTAAACCTAGAGACCCACCTCCCTCATTTGTCAGCACTCACTCCTGACAACCACCCACACAGGGTTAGCACTCATACAGTCTGTTTTCCAGGACTTACTTTCCTTTGGTCCCCTCCTGGCCCCGAGCAAAAGCTGAGATATCCATTTCCTCTTGTTCCCCCCCTCCTTCTCCCTCTTGCCAGTCCATATGCTCAGCCCCTCCCTCCCCCAGCAGGTGTTCCTCATTCCCTTCCTCAGACTTCGTTTCCCAGTCAGCCTCCTCCCCCTTGCTTCTCTGAGAAGGCAAGTCCTCCACCTCCTGTTTCCTGCTCAACTCAGGCTTCTGGGACTTGTAGTTTCCCCTCTCTTCCCCCCCCTTTACTTTGCGCGGCCTTCTGGGATCGGTAGTTTCTGTAGTCACCCTCTTTCCCCTCTTCCCCTCTACATGGAAGCAGGGCCCCTTTTCTCCCCTTCCGCTTCTGCTTATCAACCCATTCCTCACAACTGTCTTATCTAGATTGTAAGCTCTTTGAGCAGGGATTGTCTTTGTGTATTTTGTACAGCGCTGTGTATGCCTTGTAGCGCTATAGAAATGATAAATAGTAGTAGTACTTAGTGGTCAGACCAAACACTATGCTTATCTGTGAGAGAGTTTAATCTTCTATGAAGTCCACTTCTCTTTTCTACAACGTTCTTAGACAAGAAACTTGATGCACAGTTGAGAAAGTTTGGAAAGGCGATATGCACAGTATGCTGGAGGAACGGGAGTACAATGTATAGGGTATGCTGGGGGAGATCTCCGTTTCCTTTGTCAGTATCCCTCACAAAAACACTGTACTTAATTGTTCATCAAGTGATTTGGATCCCCTACAAAGTTGCCCAAGTGTCTGGTTCTGCCCAGGATAAGTACTGGTTCTCTGAGGTACAGAGCTGCATGCTCTCCCGTATGCTATTCTTCTCTACTAGTTTGCAGACATAAAAGGGTTTGAATTTGGGAGAAACTGAATAATATTTTGGATCTCTGAGGGGAGGTAGCATTCAAACATATAGGGCCTCTTTTTCTAAACTGTTCTAGCGATTCCTGCGCGGCAAATGAGAGGAAGCCCATTCAATTGCTATGGGCTTTCTCTCATTTGCCACGCCAGGAATTGCTAGCACGCTTTAGTAAAAGAGGCCTATAACCTGGAAATCCCAGGAGTTAAAGCAATCACTGTCAAAGTAAATTTTTTATTTAATATCTAATGTTGGAAGTAATACTGCTTTTTGAAAGGACAGTACACAGACCAATTACAACATAAGGTGGAACACGTTATGTCTCAAGTCCATGGCTTATGTTTACCATGTTATGGGAAAATTAGGTTCTTACCTTGGTAATTTTCTTTCCTTTAGTCATAGCAGATGAAGCCATTACGTATGGGTTGTGTCCATCAACCAGCAGGGAGAGACAGAGAGCACTCAACTTTTCACAGTGCCTCATGGCCAGTCAGCTCCACTGCCTCTTCAGTATTTGAAGCTTCCAAAGCAGTATGGCAAACCGCAATGGGAATAACATGAACTTTCCTCACAGCGAACGATGGCCCCTTAACAAGGGCATGAACTCAAAAGGAGGGAATGAACACATCCTCCTGGAGGGAATAAACTCGTCCTCCTTATTGTATAACTGGAGGGGATACACGCAACCTCCCGGAGGGAATAAACTCATCCTCCCAAAACATAAACTGGAGGGAATGGACTCATCCTCCTATAAGTGAACATGAATCCTGAAGACTGTTTTCCAACTTTTTCCCAAGGAAGGAACTTCAGGAAACGAGAACAGAACCTGAAACAGATTCACAGCATACAGACAATCATACAGGGAGGGCTCATGGCTTCATCTGCTATGACTAAAGGAAAGAAAATTACCAAGGTAAGAACCTAATTTTCCCTTCCTTGTCATCAAGCAGATGAAGCCAATACGTATGGGATGTAACAAAGCAATATAGGGTGGGAACAGGTCACACCACGCACTAGCACTTGTGCTCCAAAACGCGCATCCCTCCTAGCAGCCACATCCAGCCTGTAATGTCGGGCAAAAGAGAGCTTAGAAGCCCATGTTGCTGCACTGCATATCTCTTGACGAGAGAGTGCTCCAGTTTCAGCCCAAGAGGAAGAAATCGCTCTGGTAGAATGCGCCTTAAAGGCTACAGGCGGAGACCGGCCGGCAAGCAGATAAGCTGAAAAGATAGTTTCTTTGAGCCAGTGGGCAATAGTGGCTTTAGACGCTGGAGACCCTCTGCGAGGACCTGATAGCAAAACAAACAGATGATCATAGATCCTGAAAGAGATAGTAACTCGCAGATACTGCAGCAGAGTCCTGCGCACATCCAACAGGTGCAACTGCCCAAAAGATTCTGGAAACTCCTCCTTATCAAAGGAGGGCAAGAAAATAGGCTGGTTTAGGTGAAATGCTGAAACCACCTTAGGCATGAAGGAAGGTACGGTCCGAACCATGACCCCAGACTCTGAGAATTACAGAAATGGGTTTCTACAGGACAGCGCCTGGAGCTCTGACACCCGTCTCGCCGAAGTAATGGCCACAAGAAAAACGGCCTTTAGTGTCAAATCTTTCTCCGATGCTCGCCAAAGCGGCTCAAAAGGAGAAGCCTGCAGGGCCTTCAAAACTAGCCCCAGGTTCCAAACTGGACAGGGTGCTCGCACGGAAGGCCGGAGCCGAAGCACCCCACTAAGAAACTGTGCCACATCTGGATGAGCAGCTAAAGACACGCCTTCAACCTTACCACGAAGGGAGGCCAACGCTGCCACTTGCACCCGCAGGGAATTATAGGCCAAGCCTATTTGTACACCATCCTGCAAAAAGTCCAGAATCGGCGAGACAGGAACCCGCATGGGTGTGATCGCTTTTGAAGCACACCAAGACTCAAACTGGCGCCAAATCCTGGCATAAGCCACGGAAGTGGAACGCTTGCAGGCCTGTAGGAGAGTGGAAATGACTGTGTTTAAATAGCCTTTGTCCCTCAATTGTGCCCTCTCAATCGCCATGCCATAAGACCAAAGCGGCAGGCGTCCTCCATGGCTACTGGGCCCTGTGACAACAGGTTCGGTACCAGAGGTAAAGGAAGGGGAGCCTCCACTAGCATCTGTTGGAGGTCCGCATACCAAGGCCTCCTGGGCCAATCCGGGGCGATGAGGACCACTTCTCCTGGGTGCAGCCGAATCCGCAGGAGCACGCGCCCTATCAAGGGCCACGGAGGGAACACATATAGTAGGCCCGGAGGCCAGGGCTGAGTCAAGGCATCCAACCCTGCCGAGCGAGGATCTCTCCGTTTGCTGAAGCACGGGACTTTGGCATTTGAACTTGTCGCCATAAGATCCATCACGGGCTTGCCCCATTTGGCACATATCTGCAGGAATACTTCGTCTGCTAGTTCCCATTCTGCTGGATCGATCTGATGCCTGCTTAGATAATCGGCCTGCACATTGCTCTGACCTGCAATGTGAGCTGCCGACAGAAACTGAAGATGCAGTTTGGCCCAGTGTCAAATCTGTTCGGCCTGCGCGGCCAGTGCTCTGCACTGAGTGCCGCCTTGTCGATTTATGTAGGCCACTGCTGTCGTGTTGTCCGACATCACTCTGACAGCCAATCCTTTCAGGGTCACTTGAAAGGCAAGAAGCGCCTGAAACACCGCCAGGCAGGCTCTAGCAGCATAACAACTGCATGCAGACGCCCGAACAGTAAGACCTGCAATTTCAAAGAACCGTTTAAGTGCTGCTTCCAGCCTACAGTCTTGTATATCCTTCAGGGCAACTCCTCCTTCCACAGGGAGGGTAGTTCTCTTTGTCACCGCAGTGACTAGGGCATCTACTTTAGGCATTGCAAAGCGAGCCAAATGCTCCTCACGCAGAGGGTATAATTGCCCCATAGCCCTGGAAACTTTCAAAGGTCCCTCGGGGTCAGCCCACTGAGCGGAAATAAGCTCTTGGATGGAGTCATGCAAAGGAAAGGCTCGAGCAGGCTTTTTGGTACTAGCCATCCTAGGATTCACAGAGGAGGCCATGCCACTGTCAGGCTCTTCAATAGAAAGGACCTGTAGGGCATCTGAAATAAGTGCTGGCAGCTCATCACGGTGGAAAATCCTCTCCGCGGAGGGATCATCCAGATCCTGTGGTAATTCTGCACCTGACTCTGGCTCCTCAGACCACGAAGGCCTGCCAGAACTCTCCGAATCCTCACAGCCCGACCACGGGGGGGGGGGGAGGAGGTGCACCACAATCTGAAGGGGAATTAGCCCTTCTACGCTTTTCTTTATGCCAATTATCAGGGAAAATAGCCTCAGCGGGCAGTCCCAGGCCAGAATCCACCGGGGAGGGGGGGGGGGACAATAGAAGGGGCCTCAGACGACCCTTGGAAGGAGAGCTCTTTTCAGCATGTATGCTTTATGCAATAACAACACAAAATCAGGGGAGAAAAACTCGCCCTGGGCACCCAGATCCCGTCCAGGGCTAGCCGCTCCCTGAATAGCTTCAATTTGAGGTCGTCCCCCCCCCCCCCCCCCCGGGCTCAGGGCTCTCCGTCTCCACGGAGGCCGCGCCATGCGGAGAATTCAAAATGGTGTGCGCTGCCAGCTCTGAGCGGGAAGAATCATCGCTCGCCATGCTCAGGCCGGCTCTTGCACCTGTACAGCACGATTTACAGAGCCCCGCTGCTGATTTGCGCTTGCCACACCGGGAACAGCGCTTTACATTCTCTGCAGCCATTGCCGAAAACGGCGGGAAAATTCAAAATGGTGGTTTCACACCAAAAAACACCCCGATCGCGGGCCCACCCCGAAGGAGTTAGAAAACACTCTTACCTCACCAGACCGAGTATCACAGCTCCAGTCCCATAGAAGAATCAAAGGAAAACCTCTGTTCTTTTTTTTTTTTTTTTTTTTTTTTTTTTAACGCTGTGAGGAAAGCAGAGGTAATAAGAACTCCAGAGGCTCAGATGAGTGGGAAAGGCAGGGAAAGGCAAACCAATGTGCCTGCATCCACTGAGTGGGAAAGGACAGGGAAAAGCAAGCTAATATGTCCACATCCACGGGGGCATGGGTAAGGCAGGGAAAGGGCTAACCTATGTGCCTTCAAAGTGAAGCTGTTATAGCCTCTAACACCCCGGCTAACAACTGGCAAGCCAGGAGCCACCCCCAGGCAGATTTGTGATGGAGCTCGAAGAAGCTGTAGCCACCCTGCTTGGGGAGATGGAGAATACCGAAGAGGCAGTGGAGCTGGCTGGCTATGAGGCACTGTGAAAAGTTGAGTGCTCTCTATCTCCCCCTGCTGGTTGATGGACACAACCCATACGTAATGGCTTCATCTGCTTGATGACAAGGAAATATGTTTTCTCTCTACCTCGCCAAGGATTTTAGATCGTGCGGAATAGCAATGGTTTAAATAAAGTTAGTTGTATAACAGATGGAGGTCTTTTCACACGATACAGGAACCCATATATAAATGGAACACTAGTAATGGGACAGTTTAAAATTAGCACCACAGCACTATGTGCCAGTTGTTGGATGTTTTTACTCTGTACCGTTTCAAATTTCATAAAAAGATTTAGAAAAAAAACTGGTTATGCATACTGAAGAAACTCCTTTAACAGTCTGCTTTACAGTTTAATTTCCTTGTAAATGTCCGCTAAATTTACTTGAGTCACATTCTATAAAACTTCAGATTCAAAGAAGCTAGAAAATTCAGCTTGTTATTATAGGTAACATGGAGGAGTGGAAGTGCCTGGTTCAAATCCCACTGCTGCTCCTTGTGATCTTGAGCAAGTCATTTAACCCTCCGTTGCCTCGGGTACAAACTTAGACTGTGAGCCCTCCAGGGACAGGGAAATATGCAATGTACCTGAATGTAACTCACCTTGAGATACTACTGAAAAAGGTGTGAGCAAAATCCAAATAAATAAATAATAGACATTGACTAGACTGATGATTGTAGGAGAGGACATTATATATATTATATTGTAGCACCATTATTTTTAATTGTTTCTATGTACAATTCAGGAAGTGCATGCAAATCTAATGCATAAATATTCACTGTGGATAGCCCAAAAACCCGCTGGGACAAGGTGGGCTATTTTCTTTGGGATGAACCAGTAGTGGTGGCTTTTAAAGCAGGCAAAAGTAAGCTTCTTCAGACAGAGATGCCGCACAAGTGAAATATAATGGAATGTAGCGTTATGATAAGTGTACAGTTGGGGTCTGCACCCACATTAGCCAAACCCTAACTGATTACTGCTAGAACACCCACATTCTTGGGTTTCTTTCTTACACTAATAAAACAAATAATACTTACTCAGAAGTGAAATAAAAAGAAAAGTTTACTCTCGAAACAAGTAAATAGTAGCTCAAGCAGAGGCTTATAGCAAGTCTGAAATACAGAAAAAGAAATTAATTGAGAGACTCCCCTGGGAACTGCCCTGGGAACAAAGGAGCCTGCCGAACATAGATTTCTCTCATTTTTATTCATTTAGTACATGTTATACAATAACCCAGAAACTACTTACCATCTTAGTACATCCCAACAACCCAATCTACTTTCCTAATCCAACACATCTGACTTCTATCCTATCAATTATCAGTTCATACCCTAATTCTTAGAATAGAAGTTACGCCACTCCACCTAGCTCAGTCACAAAGCCATGCTATCTTCATCCACCTACTAGAAACGTCTCTTACCATACCTTCTGTCACAAATTCCAAGTCCACCTCCTCATGCTACTTTAACAGTTTTTTTTAATCACATATCCAAACTATATACCAGCTGACCTTGTGGTTAAACTAGAAGACTGTTCCCAACTTCCCCTTTTCACCATCCAGATACAATGTGGTTTCAAACTGTATGAAACACAGGAAATCTTTACCCAAGAATACAAACCTAAATATCCATTAAAGTTATCTTAATTGCATTGGACCATTCTATATGTATGTACTTATCTTCTAAAAGCGTGTAACAAAGTTCACAATCAATAACTTCTTAAGCTGTCATGTACAGTATCTTGCCCTAAACATAACTTTAACATTGGTCATCAAAAAAACAGAAAAAACACGGGGGGGGGGGGGGGGGGGGGTCCATTTTGTGACGCACTCTCTCCTCAAGATCTTGTATAACTGTCTCTCACCCACACACATCTGTCACAGTAAAAGGGTCACCCTTTTCACACTGCTTGCCCAACAAATCACACTAAATGCGTAAAAATGTTTTGGGGTTCAGTTTAGTTAGGAGTGTGGGTCACATGGGTGTCTTTGCACAATTTCAAATGGTCACCTTACAGCCTGATCTAGTTAGCAAGGCTTAAAAACAACACACGTAATAATTTGGGCGGAGGGGGGATGAAATAAATGTTACAGGTAACCCTTGCTTTATTATGCAGAGGAGTGCTCTGCATACACAAACATTAGGGTCCCAAGCCAACCCCACCCCCCCCCCCCCCCAAGTTCCACACAGTACTAATCCTAGAGAAAGGACATGATGTTTTGAAAGCTCATGTTCCACAATAGTTTTAGATTAGTCTTAAGTCAATCCTATAAAAATATATCTCCAATTACAAAGAATCTAACTTAATCATTTACTTAGAAACATGACCAGGAGCAAAATAAAAACAAAGACACAAAAATCAGAAAATAAAGCTCTTACTTTCCTATTTTCTGCTGAATTGAGATTGCAAATAAACTAAAAGCCAAGGAACTGCAATATAGCAAAAGCTTTTCCTGCGCAATTGTGCCATCTACTGGATTATTTTCAAAACAAGAAGGATTTGGCCGAGTTATTTCACTCTCTAAAACAGAAAACACTTCAGTGACTTCTTACAAACTAAAGTGCCGATGCAAATAGCTAATGCAGATGACAGTGCAGAGTTAGCACACAGTTTTCTAGGCACACAATGCAGAAGAGAATTTTAGGCAAAAAACTAAACCTGCGCATAACATGAAATTAGTGGCGGAGTGGCCTAGTGGTTAGGGTGGTGGACTTTGGTCCTGAGGAACTGAGTTCAATTCCCACTTCAGGCACAGGCAGCTCCTTGTGACTCTGGGCAAGTCACTTAACCCTCCATTGCCCATGTATGCCGCATTGAGCCTGCCATGAGTGGGAAAGTGCAGGGTACAAACGTAACAAAACAAAAAATAAAACACCAGTATAAGGAATATTAAAATCAATGGTAATGAGGCTATTAGGTATTCAATCCCAAATGCAGAGAAATCGCACAAAAGACTTTAAACGGGAGCACAATGCAGGAACTTGAATGCCAGGTCTGAGGAGGTGTAGAAAACTTAAGATTATTCTTCCGTAGTACTGTCCGAGTAATTAATGCTAGTTTCTTATTTTTGCTGAGGGCATAACAGTACCCATACTTTTTTTTGTGGCCTCTGTAAAGAGCATAGTTTAGAAAAATACAGAATGGGGGAGATGATTGTTCTTCACACAGCTTCGGGGAGAGAGAAAAAAAAATGATCTGTACATATGATGGAATGTTGTCCTGCACAAAAATATAATCAGTACTGCAAAACTTTTATGCCCAGAAATTTGTCATGCTGATATTTTACATGAATAATATTCCAGCACCTGCGCTGATGCATGCCGATACTTTCTTTTTTGCTCAGACATACACACATTACTAGCTGTCCTCAGCACAGAACCCTGTTCGAATGAATCTAATGCGCTCACCCTGATTAGTGGAAAGTTCTGCATGCATCACATCGGCAAGACATCAGCGCACAGCGTTCTGCATCAGCCACTGATGGTAACAGTGATTACAACCCACTGATATTAACGTTTTGGAGATCAGCCCATGTGCAGGTTCTTGGAGGAAAGGTATTATGGTTTATGAAAAAGGAGAAACATAAAATAAGGCAAAATGCCATGGCAGACAAAGCTCTTGAAATCTATTGGGAGGTCATTTAGTAATGCCCTGTAATAAATAATTCCATTAGAGAGGACAATTAATGTTCAAACAGGCAGGGACCACTATAAATCCTATATTAGTTAGCCATAACTCCCAAGCACATTAATATTATCCTGACATAGACCGACAGAGTAGGCATAAAGCTGTTAGTTTGCAACGGTGTCTTCTTAATATTTGTGATTATTATATACTGGGATCATCAGAATTTAATGCATCAACACTGCTTGTTGAGCTAATCATTAGGCAGCAATGTGCAATTCGTCATTCATCTACAGTTATTTTTGTATATAAAAGTCCTTTAAGATGACCACTTCTCATAATTGAGTATTTTACATTTTTAAATGATTTTAAAATTTTAAACCCTTTAAAGTCTCTTCAACATAACCCTTGTGATCGCAGTACTGATTAGATCCAATCTCATAGTGTTACTTAACTGGCAGCAAATTTGCTAGTGGAGAGAACCTCCGCCAAAATAGCCAAGTTTCGTATCTTCATCAGGGAAGAGGTTCGCTGGAGTCTGTGTCCCAAGAACGCTGCAAAAAAAGTTTCTTCCAGAAGTTTACTGCCCTGGATGAGACCACAGACCAACACCAGGAGTCAGCAGCTGCCACAGCATTAGGCTGCCTCTGAAGCTCTACACCACATGGACATTGATCAGGGTCTCATCCAGGGCAGTAAACTTCTGGAAAAAACTTTTTTGCAGAGCTCAGGGGACACAGACTCCAGCAAACCTCTTCCCTGATGAACATACGAAACTTGGCTATGTCGGCGGAGGTTCTCTCTAGATGCATAGTGTTACTTAACTGGCAGCAAATTTGCTAATAATCACTACCGAGATCACAAGGTTTATGTTGAAGAGACAGAGTTTTATATTTTTAATTTATTTATAATTTTTTTATTTACAATCAAGTATTAATACTTGTACAGAAAAGTAACCTGGTTCCAAATTATCAAACATATATTCATTAAGGAAAGTAATTATTTCACCAGATAATACTCAAGTCCACAATAAAGATTCAAAATGTTACTCATATGGATATTAAGTCTTAAGGAATTTGTTAAGTCTGAATACCCAAAAGATTCCAGTTATTACTAACAAAAGAGCTATTTTATTAAATCCCCCCCCCCCCCTATAGTTTGCTTAGCTGTTAAAAAGGCAGTGAGTTGAGGAAGGTTGAAAAAAACATATTTATTCATCTGATATTTAATAACGCATTTACAAGGGTATCTTAAGACAAATGTTGCCCCCAACTGAAGTACCCCTGGCTTCATCAAAAGAAATTGCTGTCGTCTCTTCTGAGTGACTTTAGTAACATCAGGAAAAACCCAAATTTTCAATCCAAGGAAAATTTTCTCCCTATTCTGAAAGAATAGTCTCATTAACCAGTTCTTATCCGGGGTTAAAACCACAATTGCAATTAAGGTCGACGGTGTTACATGTTTACTATCAGAAGCTTCCAATATCGCTGAAACATCTAGTTCTTGATTACTTTGATTAGATTGTAATTTTGTTGGTAAATAGTGGAGGAGTGGCCTAGTGGTTAGGGTGGTGGACTTTGGTCCTGGGGAACTTAGTTTGATTCCCGGCACTTAACCCTCCATTGCCTGCCGCATTGAGCCTGCCATGAGTGGGAAAGTGCGGGGTACAAATGTAACAAAAATAAAAAATAAAATATTTGTGAGAATGGAGGAATGACTTCTTCGGCCACTCCTAATATATCTTTTATGTACTTCCTTAACATATCTCTTGGAGAAATCACAAATTGTTTGGGGAAATTCAAAAAACGAAGATTATTTCTAATCGAATTTTCCAAAGACTCAGTTTTTCTTCCCAGAAATGTTATCTTTAATTATACTTTCTTGATAAAGTTGTGACTTTTGAAGTTGTTTTTCAAGTTCCTTATTTTGTTTCGTTAAGGTTTCCAATCTAGAATCAATATTTTGTGTCTTCTGCTCTAAGATAGTTAAATCTTGAGTCAATTTTTGTATTTGCGGACTTATTGCTTTTCCCAAGTCTACAATTAAGGTCCATAAACTATCCAGCATAACTTCATTGGGTTTATCTATAGAAATAGGAAATTCTGACATTATTACCTCAATTTTACTAGAAGTACCTTGTTCCTCACTCACGGCTCGACTCCCCTTCGCTGTTACAGGAGTAGCTGGTAATCTTTCTTCCATCTGGTTTCCTAGTTCTACTCCAGACCGAACTTCCTCGGTCGATGTCTTCACCTCCCGTCTCTCTTCTCCCGTTCCAATCCTCGGCAGCGGGATTGAGGACGCCGAAAGAGTACTACTCCCAGAGGGTTGAGGGGGAGGAGCTCTTTCATCGGGGCTGAGCGAAAGCTCTAGCCCTGGGAACGTTGCGGGGTCTCCATCCACCCCAGAACAGACCAACGGGCTGCTTCCCGACAAAACTGGGATCAATGCCCTTTGAAAAAAAAGTCTGAATCGTTGCCGAGTTCGAAGTAGAGTTTTGCCACTGAGGAGCAGTGGAGGAAGGACGGCCCCTTCTCTTCGGCATCTCCTAAGCAGGAAAATTTCAGAAAGCTAGCAGGTACGTCAGACTTCAACAGCAGCCATCTTGAATCTCTATTTTATTTTTTTTATACGATTTTAAAATTTTAAACCCTTTACTTAATTATGAGAAGTGGTCATCTTAAAGAACTTTATATAAAAAAAATAACTGTGGATGAATGACGAATTGCAAATCGCTGCCTAATGATTAGTTCAACAAGTAGTATTGATGCATCAAATTCTGATGATCCCAGTATACAGTAAGGTAAAATTATGTATAATCATACCTGATAATTTTCTTTCCATTAATCATAGCTGATCAATCCATAGACTGGTGGGTTGTGTCCATCTACCAGCAGGTGGAGATAGAGAGCAAACTTTTGCCTCCCTATATGTGGTCATGTGCTGCCGGAAACTCCCCAGTATGTCGATATCAAAGCTCCATCCGCAGGACTCAGCACTTAGAGAATTACACCCACGAAGGGACACTCTGCCCAGCTCACCACCGCCGAAACGGGGGAGGGGAATTAACCCAGCTCATCCCCACACAAGTGGGGGAGGGGAATCCGTCCAGCTCATCCCCGCGGAGCGGGGGAGGGACACCACACCCGCCGATGCGGGGGGATCTGGCTTATCCTGCAACCGCAACCGCGGGAGGAGCTGACTGACCCTAACACCGCCGAAGCGGGAGGGGTACAAAGCTGCCCTACAGCCGCACGAAGCGGGAGGGAGTGCCGGCAGAATTTTAAGTCTCAATCCAGCCCCGTAAAACGGAGGGGAGAGGAATGCAGCAGCTCACTGTAACACAAACTCGTCTTAACTCTTGAAGAATCCAAGTGAAAAAACTTGAACACGAAGTCTTTCTGAAGTAACTGAAGACTAAACTTGAACCTGAAATGCAACCAGAATAAAAACAGTACAGATATCTGGAGGGGCTATGGATTGATCAGCTATGATTAATGGAAAGAAAATTATCAGGTATGATTATACATAATTTTACCTTCCATATCATCAAGCTGATCAATCCATAGACTGGTGGGATGTACCGAAGCAGTACTCACCCAGGGCGGGACATTGAAATCCCTGACCTCAACACTGAAGCTCCAAACCGGGCCTCCGCCCGTGCAGCCACAGTCAAACGGTAATGCTTGGAGAATGTATGAGCCGAAGCCCAAGTTGCCGCCTTGCATATCTCTTCCAAGGAGACGGATCCGGCCTCTGCCATCGAGGCCGCCTGAGCTCTCGTGGAGTGAGCCTTCAGCTGGATAGGCGGCACCTTCCCCGCGGCCACATAAGCCGCTGCAATGGCTTCCTTGACCCATCTTGCCACTGTAGGCTTAGCAGCCTGCAGACCCTTACGAGGACCTGCAAACAGGACAAACAGATGATCCGATTTCCGGAAATCATTGGTCACTTCCCAGTATCTGATGATGACTCGTCTCACATCCAGATATTTAAGAGCAGAGTACTCCTCTGGGTAGTCCTCCCTACGAAAGGAAGGGAGACAGAGCTGCTGATTCACATGGAAGCGAGAAACAATCTTGGGCAGGAAGGAAGGCACTGTGCGAATAGTCACTCCTGCCTCAGTGAACTGCAGAAAAGGCTCTCGACATGAGAGCGCCTGGAGCTCGGAAACTCTTCTGGCTGAAGTGATAGCCACCAAAAAGACTGCTTTCAACGTCAGGTCTTTCAGAGATGCCCTCGACAAGGGTTCAAAAGGCGGCTTCTGCAATGCTCTTAGTACCAGGTTGAGATTCCACGCAGGCACCACTGAGTGCAGAGGAGGGCGCAGGTGATTAACTCCCTTGAGAAAGCGCACCACATCTGGCTGCGAAGCCAGGGAAGCACCCTTCAGGCGGCCCCTGAAGCAAGCCAGAGCCGCTACCTGGACTTTAAGGGAACTGAGCGACAGGCCTTTCTCCAGACCTTCTTGCAGGAACGCCAACACTGAAGAAATTGGAGCAGTGAAGGGAGAAAGTGAGCCTGCTTCACACCACGCTGCAAAGATACGCCAAACCCTGGCGTAAGCAGTAGAAGTAGAGCGCTTCCTCGCTCTCAGCATAGTGGCGATGACCTTGTCTGAGAAGCCCTTCTTCCTCAGACGCTGCCGCTCAATAGCCAGGCCGTAAGACCAAAGGGGGAGGGATCCTCCATCACTACGGGACCCTGATGTAACAGGCCCTGCTCCACTGGCAGCCGCAGAGGATCGTCGACTGAGAGCCTGATCAAGTCCGCATACCAGGGACGCCTGGGCCAATCCGGACCCACCAGGATTACCCTGCCGGGATGCTTTGCCACCCGGTCTAGCACCCTGCCCAACATGGGCCAGGGCGGGAACACATAGAGAAGCTCTTGTGTCGGCCACTGTTGGAGAAGAGCATCTACTCCCAGGGATCGAGGGTCCCGTCCTCTGCTGAAAAAGCGCAGCACTTGGCAATTGGCCGATGACGCCATCAGATCTAGGCTCGGCTGGCCCCAGCGCTTCGTGATGTCCAAGAACGCCTGAGCAGATAGCTGCCACTCTCCGGGCTCCAAGGTATGGCGACTGAGAAAGTCCGCCTTGACATTCATGACTCCGGCAATGTGGGCCGCTGAAAGCTGCTCCAGGTTCGCTTCCGCCCACTGGCAAAGATTCATAGCCTCCTTGGCTAGAGGGGCGCTCTTGGTACCTCCCTGGTGGTTGACATAGGCCACAGCCGTGGCATTGTCCGACAGGACCCGTACAGGCTTCAACACCAGTACCGGGATGAACTCCAAAAGCGCCAACCGAATGGCTCTGAGTTCCAGGAGGTTGATAGACCACTTTGCCTCTGCAGGAGACCAGAGCCCCTGCGCTGTCCTTCCCAAGCAGTGGGCTCCCCAGCCCGACAACGAGGCGTCCGTCGTGACGACAATCCACTCTGGGGTCACCAGAGGCATTCCCGCAGACAACTTGTCTGTCTGCATCCACCAGCTCAGCGCCTTGCGCACTGCTGGGTCCAAGGGAAGGCGCACAGCATAATCCTCCGACATCGGAGTCCAGCGCTGCAGCAAAGAGTGTTGAAGTGGTCTCATATGAGCCCTGGCCCAGGGCACAACTTCCATCGTGGCCGTCATAGAGCCCAACAGCTGCACATAGTCCCAAGCCCGAAGGGGAGAGGCTACTAGGAACTGGTCCACCTGAGCCTGAAGTTTGACAATCCGATTGTCTGGCAGGAACACTCTGCCCACTTGGGTGTTGAATCGAACTCCCAGGTACTCCAGGGACTGAGTCGGGCGCAGCTGGCTCTTCTCCCAGTTGATGATCCATCCCAGGGAGCTCAAAAGAGCAACTACCCGGTCCACAGCTTTGCCGCACTCTGCATAAGAGGGGGCTCGGATCAACCAGTCGTCCAGATAAGGATGGACTTGTACCCCTTCCTTTCGTAGGAAGGCCGCGATGACCACCATTACTTTGGAAAAGGTCCGCAGAGCAGTAGCCAACCCGAAAGGGAGGGCTCTGAACTGGAAGTGTCGTCCCAGGACTGCAAAACGCAGAAAGCGTTGATGAGGAGGCCAGATGGGAATATGCAGGTACGCTTCCTTGATGTCCAAGGATGCCAGGAACTCTCCTGCCTTCACTGCCGCTATAACAGAGCGGAGAGTCTCCATGCGAAAGTGCCGCACTTTCAAGGCCCGATTGACCCCTTTGAGGTCGAGGATAGGCCGGACAGAACCTCCTTTCTTTGGTACCACAAAATAAATGGAGTAACGTCCCTTGCCAAGCTGACTTTCTGGCACCGGAACGACCGCGCCCAGGCGGATCAGATTGTCCAAGGTCTGCTGCACTGCCACAGCTTTGACCGGAGACTTGCAGGGAGAGCGTACAAACCAGTCTCTTAAGGGTCGGCAGAACTCTAGCTTGTAGCCGTCTCTGATGACTTCCAGCACCCACGCGTCTGAAGTTATTGTGGTCCACTCGCCCAGAAACGAGGACAGCCGTCCTTCAATCTGCACTGGGGCGTGGACCAAGACCCCGTCATTGGGTACGAGACTCTGGGGGAGGACCGGAGGGAGCACCTCCGGGACGGCGGTCTCTGCGAAAGGAATGCTGCTTGGGGGAGAAATTCCTCTTGAAGGAAGAGGGGGCAGAGGAACCCGACTTGCCCGGGTGGTACCGACGGGCTTCCTGCAACCGTCCTCTGGAGGTACCGGGACGAGTACTAGCCCGAGCCCTGACCTCTGGTAATTTCTTGCCCTTAGACGTGCCGAGATCGGTCACGATTTTGTCCAGCTCGACCCCAAAGAGCAGCTTGCCTTTAAAAGGCAACCTAGCCAGGCGGGATTTAGAGGCGTGGTCAGCAGACCAATGTTTCAGCCAAAGCCACCGCCGCGCAGAGATTGTCTGAGCCATGCCTTTCGCTGAGGCCCTCAAGACATCATACAGCAAGTCTGCCAAATAGGCTAAGCCCGATTCCAGGGCCGGCCAATCAGCCCTCAAGGAATGATCCGAGGGGGAAGCCCGCTGCACCATAGTCAGGCACGCCCTGGCCACATAGGAGCCGCAAACTGAGGCCTGCAAACTTAAAGCAGCCGCCTCAAAGGACGACCTTAAGGCCGCCTCCAATCTTCTGTCTTGGGCGTCCTTTAGGGCCGTGCCACCTTCCACCGGCAACGCCGTTTTCTTAGTCACCGCAGTGATTAAAGAATCCACGGTAGGCCACAGATAGGCCTCACGTTCACTCACAGCCAAAGGATAGAGGCGGGACATAGCCCTAGCCACTTTAAGGCTCGCTTCTGGGACATCCCATTGAGCCGAAATTAAGGTGTGCATGGCATCATGCACGTGGAAGGTTCTAGGCGGGTGCTTCGTCCCCAGCATAATGGCAGAGCCAACAGGGGCTGAGGGAGAGACGTCCTCCGGAGAGGAAATCTTCAAAGTGTCCATGGCCTGTAACAACAGGTTGGGCAAATCCTCTGGGCTAAAAAGCCGCGCTGCAGAGGGGTCATCCGCTCCATCCGAGCGGGGATCCGTCTCCTCCAAGGAATCCGCAAAGGACCGTTGGGAGACCTCAGACACGCAGCCCTCATCTACATCGGAGGAGACAAATTCCTCCAAGGCCTGGGAATCAACCCGAGGGCGTTTACCTCTGGGAACCTCAACCTCTTTACCAGACGAGGGAGCAGGGGCA
This sequence comes from Microcaecilia unicolor, assembly GCF_901765095.1. Lineage (NCBI taxonomy): Eukaryota > Metazoa > Chordata > Amphibia > Gymnophiona > Siphonopidae > Microcaecilia > Microcaecilia unicolor. The sequence goes on along the minus strand of NC_044031.1, from coordinate 132,662,829 downwards.
GCGTTGTGCATGAGGAAGGCCTGATGCAGCAGCAAAACAAACTCGGGGGAGAAACCCCCCAGACTGTGCACTTCCGCAGCCTGGGCAACAGCCCTAGACGCACCCTCAACCGGCGCTCGCAAGAGCGGGGGAGAGACATGCTGCGCATCCAAAATGGCGTCCGGCGCGAAACTCCGCGAAGGAGCCGCGCGGGAAGAACGGCTCTTAACTTTAGCCGCTTCTGTGCCGTCGCCCAAATTAAGGGCGTTCATGGCATTAATGTCTCCAACCTCAAGGGCGGCCCAAGAAGAAGCCGTCCGAGCCGCGTGGCCGGCCAAGATGGCGGAGGCGAGGAGCGGGGGATGGGCGTTTATGGCGGGAAAAACCGCCACGCCGGAGGAAGGACCGGGACATTCATCGGTCACGAAACTGTCACCCAACAAGGGCGAATCAGGCTTTAAGACCCCCGCATCCCCTCTAGAAGCGCTCAAGCGACCCGGGGAGCGACCCTTTGCGCCCTCGCCCTCCGACGCCATATGCCACGAGGAGAAGAATCGGGGAACCCCCTGCCCGCTATAAAAAGGTAAAAATTACCTGCTGTCCGCTCCGAGTTGTAACGACCTGGTGTCCCAGTGAGTAGCTGCAATAGACGCTTAAATAAACGTCGAAATAAACGCCTTTAAGGACGTTCAAAATTTATTTTTTATTTTTTTTTTTTTTAACGGAGCCAGCGGGAGGGGGGAGAAAAGGAGGGACCTGGCACCACCAGGTTTGCACTTGCTCAAAAGAGCCCTCAACCCCAGGCACTCAACAAAACCTAAAAATTAGGCTTGGAGGCCTAGCCAGAGCTGCTGCTGTGTGTGACCACCACCTGCTGAGATAGAGAACATACTGGGGAGTTTCCGGCAGCACATGACCACATATAGGGAGGCAAAAGTTTGCTCTCTATCTCCACCTGCTGGTAGATGGACACAACCCACCAGTCTATGGATTGATCAGCTTGATGATATGGAACCACAATTATTAAGAAGACACCATTGCAAACAAACAGCTTTATGCCTACTCTGTCGGTCTATGTCAGGATAATATTAATGTGCTTGGGATCTGTGATAAATAATAGCAGCTGAAAGATTTGAGGTCAGTTAGTGATGTCCCAAAATCTAACATCCCTTAATTAGCTGCCTTTACTGAAAATATTTTATTCTACATAACGTTTAAATATCAGGCTGATAAATGTAAATCATCACTATCTGTCCCCTCATCAAAAGAAATTGTACGACGTGACACCCACCAGCGAGACTTCTCAGGAATAGCCCCCATGCTCTGGAATTTACTCCCAGAGGGGCTACATATAATTGCACACTATCTCTGCTTCAGGAAGCAAGTAAAAGCCTGACTCTTTTGTCAAGCCTTTTATACATAAGGTGACTGAATATAGACCCATTCTGCACCTGGACTAGCTTGCTACACCCATTGTAACTTAGACCGGTTCCAGTTTCTTATATCTTGTTTAACTGTACCAAGAACTTGCCTCGAGTTTAGCCACCCATTCATTTATTCCAAATGACATTGTACCACGCTTCTCGTCCCTATCTACATATCTGAATTTAGTCCCTCAGCTATATGGGAAGCTGTATTGTAGAAAAGCATTAATATCATAGCAATGTTATTTGAATGTTCTAATTGTGTGTTTATTAGATATTCCATCACTTTTATGCTTACATTGTATTATATCTCTGTTATTTGAATTGCAGTGCTATTAAATGTGTATATTTTTAATCCTGTTTCATGGTACTCCTATTATTAGGTCTCAATTTGCTGCTTTCAGTTTTCCTCTTTCATTCTATTTTTGTTTATACTTATTCATTTTACTACTGTTAAGCTGATAGCAAGTTTGATGTTAAAATGTACCTATTGTACACTGCCTTGTGTGAAGCTCTTCATACAGGCAGTTAATAAATGCCAATAAATAAGGGACATTTGCTTTAAAGTAGCTTATGTTTAATATATTACAGGAAGAGTGGATCTACATATAATAGGAATGGGGTTCAATCTCCACAATGAAGGTTATTTTAAATGAATTATGCCATAAGGATTTTTCTGATATTTACTGTGTCTAGGGTTTTTAAAAAGGGTAGGGGCTAGCAGTATTAATTAGAAGGCATTTAAAAGTTAGTAAAGCAGAACAGCTGCCACTGAAATGTTTTGAACTTTGCTATATTAGTGAGAGATTGTAATGTTCTCAAATCTGTTACAAGGAATTGCAGGCATTCAAGTTTCCCAAATGTGATTTGAATGAGAGATTTTAATATATATTTGACAGGGGCGATAGGTAGCATTCTGAAGGGTAGGGAAAATTTGGCATTTACACCCCAATACTATCTAAGGCACTCAAAATTGTGTGTGCAATTTGCATGTGCAATTTAAGTGCTAAGTGAGCCACTCAGCACCGATAATTAGGCACTAACATACCTATGTGTCCTATTCCCCACTACATATTTAGAAGTATGTTTTGATTCCTATTTATATTATACGGTTTATCTATATATATTATTTTTATGTCATGGTGTTCTTATTCTACTTTAAATATCAAATTTATTGTTCATATTAGATATCATGCTTTTATGTATATGTATTTTATATTGAGTCTATTTATATGTGTAATTTTAATTTTGGATTGTTTATCATTTTGTAGCCCCTGATGCAGCCCCTTTGGGCGAAACACGGCCCATGTCGAGCATTTTATTTGATTGAGACTCTACAATAAAGAATATTTTGGACTGATCACTGATCTGCTGTGTTCTTTTCCACATTGGAGTTTACAGATCGCTTGCCTTGTTTTTTGGGACCAATGGAAATCAATACCTAATTTAGGTACATGAATTTACACCAGGTCTCAGCTGGTGTAAATCCTCATGCCCAAAATTGGTCGCGGATCCTGGCACCAAATACCATTCTAAAAACAGCACCCAACTCTGAGTGTTAGGAACATGCCATACTAGGTCAGACCAATGGTCCATCTAGCCAGGTATCCTCCTTCCAACAGTGGCCAATCCAGGTCACAAGTACCTGGTGGAAACCCAATTAGTAGCACCACTCCAAGCTACCAATCTCGGGGTAAGCAGTGGCTTGCTTCCCTCATATCCATCTCAATAACAAACTACGGACTTTTCCTCCAGGAACTTGTCCAAACCTTCCCCAAACCCAGATATGCTAACCACTGTTACTACATCTTCCAGCAGCGAGTTCCAGGGTTTAATTATTCTTTGAGTAAAAAAATATTTCCTCCTATTTATTTTAAAAGTATTTCCATATAATTTCATTGAGTGGCCCCTGGTCTTTGTACTTTTTGAAACAGTGAAAAATCAAATCACTTTTACCTGTTCTACAGCAATCAGGATTTATAGTACTCAATCATATCTCCCCCCTCAGCCGTCTCTTTTCCAAACTGAAAAGTCCTAACCTCTTTAGCCTTTCTTCACATAGGAGGTGTTCCATCCCTTTATCATTCTTTGACATTCTTCTTTGAACCTTTCCTAATTCCGCTATATCTGAGCAAATAGTGTTAAGAACATAAGAACAGCCATACTGGGTCAGACCAATGGTCCATCTAGCCTAGTATCCTGATTCCAACAGTGGCCAATCCAGGTCACAAGTACCTGGCAGAAACCCAAATAGCAGCAACATTCCATGCTACCAAACCCAGGGCAAGCAGTGGCTTCCCCTATGTCTCTCTCAATAGTGGACTATCCCTGCACCACTCCACCATTCACCCCCACCCCCCCTTGAGAAAAATGGTCATTTAACCCTACTCTCTGTTTATCCAATAACTAATTCCTAATCCACAGAAGGACATTGCCTCCTATCCTATTACTTTTTTAATTTTCTCAAGAGTCTCTGTTTATTCATATCTTCAAAGAAATGAAGCAAATTGGTGAGGCAAGACATCCCTTGGCTGAACCCATACTGACTGTCCCCATTAAACCATGTTTGTCTACGTGTTCCATAATTTTATTCTTTATAATAGTTTCCACTATTTTGCCAGGCACCGAAGTCAGGCTTACTGGTCTCTAATTTTCCAAATCATCCATGGAACCCTTTTTAAAAATCAGCATTACATTGGCAACCCTCCAATCGTCAGGTACTACAGACTATTTTAACGACAGGTTACAGATCACTAACAGCAGATGATGAATTTCATATCAGAGTTCTTTCAGTACTCTGGGGTATATACCATCTAGGCCAGGTGATTTATCACTCTTTAAACTTGTCAATTTAGTTCAGTACATCTTCCAGGTTCACCAAGATTTCTTTCAGTTCTTCTGCATCGTCACCTTTGAAAACCATTTCCAGTACAGGAAGATCTCTTACATTTTCTTCCATAAAAACTGAAGCAAAGTCGTCATTCAGTCTCTTCGCTATGGCCTTATCCTCCCCAAGTGCCCATCTTGCTCTTTCATGTTCTAACGGTCCCAAGGATTCCATCACAAGCTTTCTGTTTCTGATGTACCTGAAAAAGGTGTTACTATGAGTTTTTGTCTCCACGGCAAGTTTTTCTTCATATTCTCTTTTAGCCTTCTTTATCGATGCTTTGCATCTAGCTTGACAGTGTTTTATGTTGCTTCTTCATTTAGATCCTTTTTCCATTCTTTGAAGGATGACCTTAGATCTAATAGCCTTTCACTTTACCTTTTAACCATGCTGGCTGCTGGATGTTTGCTCTTCTTTCTACCTTTGTTAATATCTGGAATACATTAGGTCTGGGCTTCCACAATGGTATTTTTAAACAACGTCCATGCCCACTTTAAAGTCCTAACCTTTGCGGTCGACCCTTTTAGCTTCTTTTTAACCTTTTTCCTCATTTTGATGTAGTCACCCTTTCAAAAATTAAATGCTGAGCAGTAGATTTCCTTTGTGACTTCACTCCAGATATCAGCTCAAATTTGATATTATTATTACTGTTTCCCAGCGGATCAAACACCGTTACCTCTCGCACCATGCCCTGCATTCCACTAAGATCTAACATAGCTCCCCCTCTTGTCAATTCTTGGATCAGTTGCTCCAAGAAACAGTCGTTTATTATGAGGGTATACATTTTACTTCCCTAGAGCTACTACTACTACTACTCATTTCTATAGTGCTACTAGACGTACGCAGCGCTGAGCACTTGAACATGAAGAGACAGTCCCTGCTCGACAGAGCTTACAATCTAATTAGGACAGACACACAGGACAAACAGGAGATAAGGGAATATTAAAGTGAGGATGATAAAATAAGGGTTCTAAACAAGTGAATAAGGGTTAGGAGTTAAAAGCAGGTGGGCTTTTAGCATAGATTTGAAGACAGCCAGATGGAGCTTGACGTACCAGCTCAGGAAGTCTATTCCAGGCATATGGTGCAGCAAGATAAAAGGAACGGAGTCTGGAGAAGGGTGCAGATGAGAAATTTACCTAGTGAACAGAGTTTCTGGGGAGGAATGTAGGGAGAGATGAGAGTGGAGTGGTACTGAGGAGCTGCAGAGTGAGTGCACTTATAGGTCAATAAGAGGAGTTTGAACTGTATGCGGAAACAGATAGGAAGCCAGTGAAGTGACTTGAGGAGAGGGCTAATATGAGCATAACGACACTGGCAGAATATTAGTTGTGCAGCAGAATTTTGAACAGATTGAAGAGGAGAGAGATGGCTAAGTGGGAGACTTGTGAGAAGCAGGTTGCGAGCTGATGAGACAGGAAGGATGAGAGTGTTAGCCACAGAAACAGAGAATGGGGGAGGAGGAGAGGTTGGTTTAGGGGGAAGATAAGAAGCTCAGTCTTGGTCTAACAGTTTCAGATGGCGCTGAGACATACAGGCAGGAATGTCAGACAGGCAGTTGAGATTTCTGGTGTGGAGAGGTAGATCTGGGAATCATCAACGTAAAGACGATACTGAAAACCATGGGATAAGATCAAAAGTACCAAGGGAAGAAGTATAGATGGAGAAAAGAAGAGGTCCCAGGACAGATCCCTGAGGTACACCAACTGACAGTGGGATAGAAGCTCCCTGATCTAATTTTTATCCAGTTAATACTGGGGTAATTGAAATCACCCATTATTATAATGTTGCGCAATTTGCCAGCTTTCCTAATTTCTGTAAACATTTCTTCATCTATCTGTTCGTTCTGTCCTGACGAGTACCCGTATACTCTTCCCCTTCACACATGGAATTTCTATCCTCAAGGATTCCACGCTGCTGTCCACCCCATGTAGAATATTTATTTGGCTCAATTCCCTCTAACATATAGCGCAACTCCTCCTCCAATTTCATCTACTCTTATCATTGCAATATAATTTGTACCCTGATAACAGTCTCCCATTGATTGTCCTACTTCCACCAGGTCTCTGAGATGTCTATTATATCTACCTCTTCGTTTACTGATATATACTCCAGCTCTCCCATCTTATTTTATGGATTCTAGCATTTGTAAATAGATACTTAAAGTTGATGGAAACAATTTGCATCCTTTACTCTGTTCTTCCATTAAACACTCCTGGCTTTCTTTCACCATTACTGAAACCTCTCTTTTTGGATTCCCTAAAATTCCTGTCCTTCAAGGATACTCCACACCGAACCATGCGCTCCTGGGCGACTGTCGGATTCCTCCCCCACTCCACCCCATTTTTGTTTAAAAGCTGCTCTCCTTTTTAAATGTTAGCGCCAGTAAACTGGTTCCATCCCGGTTAAGGTAGAGCCCACTCTTTTGGATCAGGCTCTCCATTTCCCAGAATGTTACCTATTGGGTCCTACGCATGGAACAGGGAGCATTTCCAAAAATGCTACCCTGGAAGATCTGGATTTCAGCTTTCTACCTAAGAGCCTAAATTTGGCTTCCAGAACCTCCCTCCATTTTCCTATGTCATTAGTAACCACATGTACAAAGGCAGCTGACTCCTCTCTAACACTATCTAAAAACCTATCTAGGTGATGTGTAAGGTCCGCCACCAAGCAGGCAAGTGACCACGAGGGTCATAATCGAACGGGGCCGGCCATCTATATGGGCAGCCATCTTCAAGGCCGGCCCCATAAAACAGCATCCCGTCCGTATTATCGAAACAAGATGGCCGGCCATCTTTCGTTTCAATAATACGGTCGGAGCCAGTCAAATCTCAACATTTGGGCCAGCTTTAGAGATGGCCAGCATTGGTTTTCAGCGATAATGGAAACTAATAGCGGCCATCTCAAACCCGGCCAAATCCAAGGCATTTGGTCGTGAGAGGAGCCAGCATTTGTAGTGCACTGGTCCCCCTCACATGCCAGGACACCAACCAGGCACCCTAGGGGGCACTGCAGAGGACTTCAAAAATAGCTCCCAGGTGCATATCTCCCTTACCATGTGTGTTGAGCCCCCCAAATCCCCACCAAAACCAACTCCCCACAACTGTGCACCACTACCATAGCCCTTAGGGGTGAAGGGGGGCACCTACATGTAGGTACAGTGGGGGGTTTGGGGGGGAGAGGGGGGTTGGAGGGCTCACATTTACCACCACAAGTGTAACAGGTAGGGGGGGATGGGCCTGGGTCCACCTGCCTGAAGTGCACTGCACCCACTAAAAACTGCTCCAGGGACCTGCATACTGCGGTCATGGAGCTGGGTATGACATTTGAGGCTAGCATAGAGGCTGGAAAAAAATGAATTTTAATTTTTTTTAGGGGGTGGGAGGGGGTTGGTGACCACTGGGGGAGTAAGGGGAGGTCATCCCCGATTCCCTCCGATGGTCATCTGGGGCACTTTTTGGAGGTTTGGTCCTAAACATAAATAGACCAAGTGAAGCCGGCCTTCTTTTTTCCATTATTAACCACGCCCCCTGTCCCGCCTTCCATACTCTGCCGAAACATTACTACTACTACCCCCTTTAACTTTGGCCGGCCCTGCGACGGAAAGCAGTTGAAGCCAGCCAAAATCGGCTTTCGATTATACCAATTTGGCCGGCTTTAGGAGATGGCCGGCCATCTCCAGATTTGTGTCGGAAGATGGGTGGCCTTCTCGTTCGAAAATAAGCAGGCAGGTGATACTCACGCCCACCAGCCATCCAGCTATGTGCCTAATGATTGAATCACCAACTACAACAGCTGTCCTAACCCTTCCCTCCTGGACAAAAGCTCCTGGGAACACATCCTGAGTGCTAATTTTTAATCGGTGCCCAAATTTGGGCGTCATATATAGAACAGAGTCCTTAATAGTTCTTACGTCTTAAAAGAGACAACTTTTAGATCTGATTTTTACATGTGAGGATGGTTTTAGGATGTTTTTGATTAGAAGCTATTTCTCTATATCCCCTTAAACTGGGTCGGATCATTTTTTAAAATTAAGCAATGTGGAGACCTTGCCCTCTGAATTCTATTAATGGCTGATCATTTAACAAACATAAATAATGAGACTATAGTGGATATGGGGGGGGGGGGGGGGGCAATTGAAGAAAAGATTGCTGTGCTGGAAGGCAATGATACTTATGGCATCTGATACTATTGATCCAGTCAAAAAGATATATATCTGTAAAGATAAATAATAAAGTACCTGGTACTCAAAAGAACTGAGAGAGAAGAGATGTTGTAATAGGAGATTGGAAAGAAAATGGCAAAGGTCAATACAAAATGTTAGATCATGAGGGCTACAGAATACAGCTGCAGATGTATAATAAGCAATTAAAAGAAAGAAAACTTGATTTTTTTCTCCTCCAAGTTGTCGTCAGCAATAAATACAATGATGTGAAAAAGTTTTCCCCGCCCCCTGATTTCCCCTATTATTGCATATATGTCACATTGAATGGTTTATGATCTTTAAACAAAATATAATATTACTCAGGTTGTGTAAACACAAAGTTTTTAAATTATTACATTTATGTAAACAAACAAAACTTATCCAACACCCATATCTCCCATGTGAAAAGTAACTGGTCCCTAAACTTAATAACTGGTTGCACCTTTAGCAGCAATAATGGCAACAGAATGCTTCCTATAATTTAATTTTAGTCTTTTATATCACTGTTAAGGAATCGCAGCCCAATCCTCTTTGCATAACATTTGTAGGTTTTTATGAACTGCTCATATCAGGCCCTGCCACAACATCTCTATTAGGATGAAGCCAACGCTTTGACTAGGCCAATACAAAACTTAAATTTTGTTTCTCCTCAGCCATTCAGATATAGACTTGCTTTTATGTTTTTTGATCATTGTCTTGCTCCGTCATCCAATTATGCTTCAGCTTATGGACAGACCACCTGACATTCTCCTTAAGAATTTTCTGGTAGAGTGTTTTAAAATTCATGGTTCCTTCAATAATGGCAGCAAAGCATCCTCACACCATCATGCTACTGCCACCATGTTTGACTGCTACAACGATTTTCTTACCATGGAATGCTGTATTTGCTTTATGACATAACAGGACTTGTGTTGTCCAAAAAAGTTCCACTTTTGACTCGCCTGTCCATAGAACATTATCCCAAAAGGCTTGGGGATCATGCAGGTATATTTTTGCAAATGTCAGATGAGCATCGATATTACTCTTGGACAGCAGTGATTTCTGCCGTGCTATCCCATGAATCCCATTTGTGCCCAGTCTCTTTTTTTTATTGAGGAGTCATGAACATTGATCTTAGCTGAGGCTAGAGAGGCCTGCACTTTTTTGGATGTTCTTCTGGAATAATAACATAAGAATATAAGTGTTGAGGAAGAAGTGGCCCATCTATTCCTCTGTCTTGAACTGCTACTGTAAATAACAAAGTAGTCATTCTATTAGTTACTCCGGCGGGAATTCTATGTAACTATACAATGCAGAATATGCACAGAATTCCCACACTCTAGAGAATGCACTGAATTTTGCTCCGTGCTGACATAGGGCTCCCCCTCCCCCCACAGAGATCATATGGCAGGAGGAGGCGGAGGAATTGAACCGCTGCACATTGGGTCACTTCTTGCTCCTCTGCTGGCTTAGACCAGACTATTTATGTGAACTGTGGGGGTGGGGGAGGCTGGAGTTTGAAGAGGGAAAGAGGAGGAAATTTTGGGCCTTAGGCTGGGGAAACTGTGTGCAAAAAAAACACTACAAACAGCACAGAATTTGCAGAATTTTAAAAAACTTTTACACAAAATTCCCCCAGGAGAAATTAGTGTTAGCATAACACAACTGGCTCAAAGCTAACAAGTCTGAAATTGAATCTGAGAACTACAGGCTTGTAGACGATCAAAAAGAGAAAGTAAAGGAGTCTCAATGCATTGATGCTCTTTCCTCAGAGTTACTAACAGTGAGGTCTGTTGAGGAGCCATATGCAGGCAAAGCAGGATCACAGCAAACCACAGCATCACACAAAAAAAAAAAAAAAAAAATTAGTGAAATGTTTACTTCACCTTTGACACCACATGGCACTCTGCTCTAGCACTGAGCATCCTGGTCAGCAATTGAACTTAATTTTCCTGTTTGGTTGAATCAAAGTCAAAGCAACCCCCCCCCCCCCCCTAAACTTTTGTCATGTATTCCGTTGTAATTTGTAATTCAAATGTACACAAATACCAACAAATCCTGCTTTCTGTGCTTTATGGACATCCAGTGCGGCTGCAAGGTCACTATCCTCATGAATGTACTAGGTCATAGCTTTGCATTTCCTACACCCCCACCAAACTTTATAACTGAATTAGCAGAAGGGCATGACAGGGGAGCTTGAGTCTGTCGAGAGTCTGTGGTATGACATGAAATAATACTGTTTAACACCATTCAGAACAATCCTCCAATTATATCTCCCTAACAAACTGCAAACAAACCAACCAGCATGATCATGAAAGACACAATTCTGTACAGTTAACAGAACTCCCTTGAGGTTCCTTTTCATTTGGATTTAAGAGGGGAGGTAGTTATATTGGAAGTGTTTCAGCAGACAATGTTCTTAACAAGTCTTAATTATTCCTGAAAACTGTTAAACATCTTGGCAGTACAGGAGCAAATTGATTTAGACATTCCAAAAGAATACTTCTCCTAAATCTTGGGATTACTAATTCCTCTGCTTACAAAGCCGCGCTAGTGGCTGCTGCGTGACATGCAGACACTGCCCATTCAAAGCGAATGGGCTGTGTCGGCATTAGCGCACCGCCAGCCAATAGCGCAGCTTTATAATCGAGGGGGTAAGGCAGAGAACAAGTTGTTTACAGAATGCAGCTCAGAGGATAGAAGCAAGAGAGATAATACCTACTACTTATGCCAGAAAACTTTAGAATTAAGGGTCATTAAACAAGTCAGAAAATAAATGCTATATAAAAATTGGCATAAAAGCCATCCACACCATACCTTGCTAGGGATCCGAAAATTCTCAATGGGGCTTAGGTCATGCACATTCTCCTGAGGACTTTTAGGGCCCTTTAAAAAAAGGTTTACTAAATGTTAATGCATGGCATGCAACGATTAATTAACCAACAAACTTTAACCGAACATGGGGGGGGGGGGGGGGGGGAGGAGGAAAATTCTGTAAACAGCACACAAAATTAGGCATTGGGATGATGCATGCTAAGACAGAATTCTATAGAGGTAGTTCCATGAGGATCTGTCTTTATAGAATACTTAAGTCATTTCTGCGCCTAACTTTAGGTGTGAGCATTCACACCTGCCAAAAGCTCGTGCCAACTGCTGTCAGTCACAGAAATGGAAGTATTCTAAAACTCCAAACCTAAATTCTGGGGATGGCACATGACTCATCCATGTCCCTCCCTTTGCCACACCCCCTCTGGAATTGCACGTGAGAAAATTTAGGCGTACAGGTTAAAGAATAGGGATGCAGAACAGATACACAAGCAGTAATTAGTGCCAATTAAGACCAATCATCACAGATTTAGCCAATTACTTTACACATGTATCAGCAATCCACACCGAAAATCGTGCACCTAACTTTGGGTGACCTATACAGAATTGGGGGAACAATACCTAGTTTTAGTAAGGATACCATATAAACAGCACAAGGCAAATTGGCAGTAAAGTTTCTGTCCAGTGGTAGACTAAGATTTAAAAATTCTACTGCCCCCATCCTTTTATTGCTCAAGAAAGAAAAAAAAAAAATCAAACGTATTCATAACCCTAGGTCTGCTTCTACTATTCCTGTCTTTAGAATAAGTGCTTATAAAAATCTATTCAGTACTTATCAAAAGGCAATTTTATCTGATCTGCATGGCAAAAATTATTATATGGTTTATTCATTTATATTTCACCTTGACCAAAAGTGGATCACAAAATAAATATTGCCTCAGCTACAAACTTAGATTGTGAGCCCTCCTGGGACAGAGAAATATCCAGTGTACCTGAATGTAACTCACCTTGAGCTACTACTGAAAAAGGTGTGAGCAAAATCTAAATAAATAAAATAAATATGCATAAACATACATAAAATAGGCCTAAAAACTACAAGGGCATCTTCTTATATAATTAAAACACCAGAGTTACATAAAAGTGCTCCTAAATAACTTTATAATCAAAAGGGTAGGGCCTAATGCATTATGATGCAATTTGAAATACTTGGCTATGCCTCCCTGTTTTGTTGTTTTTGCTTTAATGCTGTATCTATGTTTTATTTTAAATTATATACCACTTTTGATAGTGTGACCCTAAGCAGGTAATCAAATAACAAACCTTGAAACCTTCAAATGTAGAATTCATGCAGCCAGGGTTTTTAATTCCTCCAAGATTTAACTCAGCAGAGACAAAATACACACTCTCCCCCAGATTCTATATATTGTGCCGAGATTTCCGTAAAAATGTGCATAAGCTAATTGGTTAAAAAGGTAATCAGCACTGATAATTGGCTGTTAATTAGAATTTATGTGCACTACTTGCTAAGCGTATGGTGTAAATACCAGCACCTAACTCAGGTGTTGGCATGGGCCGCTAGGCGTATTCTAAAAACCATGCCTAAATCTAGGTGTGGTTTATAGACTACGGAAATTTTTTCAGCACCATAAATAGATTCTAGTCCTATGTACTTCAACCTTCTGCCTAGCCCCATTCCCCCCAATAGTTTGTTTTTCAGGCATGAGAGGGCACAGTAACGGGGTACATGGAGATTGCATTCCTCCCCTAGTGAATGCCCACCCCAGTGAAGCCCTCCCATTCTCTACAGCTCTGCGTTCCCTCCCTCTACCCCACACCTAGTGCAGTCCTTTCCTTCATGCTGCACTCAACAATCCCCTCATTCTCCTCCTCCAGTTCCCCCTGCAACCTTTTCCTCACCCTCATACTCTCCTCCACCCCATCCCCTTCAGCTCTCTCAATCTCCTCCTAATTCAACATTTTCTATAAAACCCATATTTCTGCTTTATAGAGGACCTCACCCTGGCCACCCAAATAGCCGCCCTTAATTAACTTAAACTCGTTCTAAACAGGGACAAACATTATAGGAGAATAACAAGTTTCCACTTCTAGAAGTAAACTTCAAAAAACAAACTGATGGGCTGCATTTTACCTTGACAACAGGTGTGCAAAGAAAACCTGCAATGTGAATTTTTGGGGCAATAAGGTAAAGCAAGATTTCAGCCCAGTCTATTTCAAAACAGTGCTTGACTGCACATTAATTTTAAGAACCATTCAAAGAAGGCAGCTAAGAGTTAATTTGGTCCACAAATTGATACACACAAGCTTGAGGAGCATCTCCAAGGGTAATAAAGGATATCAACCATGGTACGTTTTTTTTTACTCAAAATCTGAGTATTGCTCATCAGTAGGGGGGCAGACTCAAGAAAATGTCAGGAAGTATTTTTTCACGGAGAGAGTAGTGGATGCTTGGAATGCCCTCCCGTGGGAGGTGGTGGAAATGAAAACGGTAACGGAATTCAAACATGCGTGGGATAAGCATAAAGGAATCCTGTGCCGAAGGATTGGATCCTCAGGAGCTTAGTCAGGATCGGGAGGCGGGGCTGGTGGTTGGGAGGCGGGGATAGTGCTGGACAGACTTGTACAGTCTGTGCCAGGGCCGGTGGTGGGCAGCGGGACTGGTGGTTGGGAGGCGGGGATAGTGCTGGACAGACTTGTACGGTCTGTGCCGGAGCCGGGGTTGGGAGGCGGGGATGGTGCTGGGCAGACTTATACGGTCTGTGCCCTGAAGAGCTCAGGTACAAATCAAAGTAGGGTATACACAAAAAGCAGCAAATATGAGTTATCTTGTTAGGCAGACTGGATGGACCGTGCAGGTCTTTTTCTGCCGTCATCTACTATGTTACTATGTAGTATGAACCAAAAATAACTACAATCAAGTTGTTGAGCTCCAGTTAAACACTATAATGCAATGTATGGACACATTTCTTCTCCTATATACCACAAATCCACCTCTGAGAACACCAGCAAATTGATGCTGATGAAAATCTTCCCATTCACTTACCAACATTCCTCATCAAGGTTTAAAGCTATAATCTATTCTATACCCACACTTTTAACATTACGCAAAAGAATGTTAGCAGAGTGAACCTTAAAATGTAAAGCTGGGCAGAGATTACAGGAAGTTACCAACAAATATCTTTTGAAAGGCTCAACAAGAGATATCTCTAATTCTGATCTTACAAATATTTGTGCATGACATGGTACATATGGATACCTCACATAGAGAACTAGATTCTATACATGGCACCAAAAAAATAGCACTTAGCGCTATTCTATAAATCACCCTTGTAGTTAGGCGCCATTTACAGACTAGCGCTTAGCACTGGGATCCAGGACTACATTTAGGCGTGACCATTTACACCAATGAAAATCTGGTGTAAATCCTAGATGCGTAAATTAAGCGCGGATTCCGCTGATATAGAATCATAATGCACATAAATTTTGGAACGCCCCCAACCCGCCCATACCCCTCCCATGGCCAAGCCCCCTTTTCAGATCCACACACTAGAATTTACACGCACCTCTTAATACGTCCAAATTTGCGCATGCAACTCAAAGCGCCAAAAACAGAATCTCTTATATGGTAGATAAGCCCCGCCCGGCACATCCCAGGATTCACTGGGCAGGGCGGGGTGCTGCCATTTTGGAGGCGGCCCTGGAAGGAGGAAGGAGTGCACTAGGCCACCAGTGCAGTTGGGGGTAGAGTTGCCCACTGGGTCACCAGGGACATTTTTGGTGTCAGGGTCTAGAGGTCCATCGGATCTCCAGCCCCCATGTACTCCAGTGTCGTCGGAGGGGGGCACAGAGGGTGTGGGGGAGGGAGAAGGCCACTGGACTACCAGGGAAGCTTGTCGGGGTGGGATGGGGTCTGGAGGTCCGCCTTCAGCCACCCCCTCCCCCCGTATCACTGTCTGGGTTCTTATCCATTGGGGGGGGGGGGGGTCTGGGGGTGCACAGGACCCCCAGGACCAAGAGTGACAGCCCAGGCTGCCTGGCTTGGATGGGACGAGAAGGGATGAAGAAGCCTTAACCCCAACACTATCTCCAAGCTGGTGTAGGGTTACGGCAGTATTCTGATCACAGCACAGTGCTCTGATCATATGGGTGAAATACCACAGAGCTCATTTAAATGAGCTCTGCGGTATTCCCTGGCACGCTTGTTTGCCACGCCAGGGCCTTCTGTTCATCCTGTGCTGGTAAATGCGGGTGCTAGTCCAATGCAAGTGGCCTCTAGCGCCTGCATTTACCTTTGATCATCTGCCCCCTAGCGAGGAAAGTTGTGCATGCAAGTTATAGAATAAAGTCAGTTCTGCACCTAAGTTAATTTAATAACGAGCTGATAATTGGTGTTAGAGACATCAGCTACAATTGGCCTTAACTGGAACCCACAACTGTCCTTAATCAGTATTCTATAAACACAGAAACATAGAAAATGATGGCAGATAAAAGCCATTAGAAGGTAAAGTTTGCCTATTTGCGGATGATACTAAGATCTGTAACAGAGTGGACACCCCGGAGGGAGTGGAAAACATGAAAAAGGATTTAAGAAGCTAGAACAATGGTCTAAGGTCTGGCAATTAAAATTCAATGCGAAGAAATGCAAAGTGATGCACTTAGGGAATAGAAATCCACGGGAGACGTATGTGTTAGGTGGCGAGAGTCTGATAGGTTCAGACGGGGAGAGGGACCTTGGGGTGATAGTGTCTGAGGATTTGAAGGTGACGAAACAGTGTGACAAGGCGGTGGCTGTATCTAGAAGGTTGTTGGGCTGTATAGAGAGAGGTGTGACCAGCAGAAGAAAGGGGGTGTTGATGCCTCTGTGTAAGTCGTTGGTGAGGCCCCATCTAGAGTATGGTGTTCAGTTTTGGAGGCCGTATCTTGCTAAGGATGTAAAAAGAATCGAAGCGGTGCAAAGAAAAGCTACGAGAATGGTATGGGATTTGCGTAACAAGACGTATGAGGAGAGACTTGCTGACCTGAACATGTATACCCTGGAGGAAAGGAGAAACAGGGGTGATATGATACAGACGTTCAAATATTTGAAAGGTATTAATCCGCAAACGAACCTTTTCCGGATATACGAAGGCGGTAGAATGAGAGGATATGAAATGAGATTGAAGGGGGGCAGACTCAAGAAAAATGTCAGGAAGTATTTCTTCACGGAGAGAGTGGTGGATGCTTGGAATGCCCTCCCGCGGGAGGTGGTGGAGAGGAAAACGGTAACGGAATTCAAACATGCGTGGGATAAACATAAAGGAATCCTGTTCAGTAGGAAAGGATCCTCAGGAGCTTAACCGAGATTGGATAGCAGAGCCGGTAGTGGGAGGCGGGGCTGGAGGTTGGGAGGCGGGGATAGTGCGGGGCAGACTTATACGGTCTGTGCCAGAGCCAGTGGTGGGAGGCGGGACTGGAGGTTGGGAGGCAGGGATAGCGCTGGGCAGACTTATACGGTCTGTGCCAGAGCCGGTGGTGGGAGGCGGGGATAGTGCTGGGCAGACTTATACGGTCTATGCCAGAGCCGGTGGTTGGGAGGCGGGGCTAGTGCTGGGCAGACTTATACAGTCTGTGCCCTGAAGAGCACAGGTACAAATCAAAGTAGGGTATACACAAAAGTAGCACACATGAGTTGTCTTGTTGGGCAGACTGGATGGACCGTGCAGGTCTTTTTCTGCCGTCATCTACTATGTTACTATGTTACATATGGCCTATCCAGTCTGCCCAACCATATCATCCGCTATCTCCTCCTCTCACTAAGAGATCCCACATGCCTGTCCCATGCTTTCTTGAATTCAGACACAGTCCTCTTCTTCATCACCTTCGCCAAGAGGTCGTTCCACTCATCCACCACCCTTTCTGTAAAGAAGGATTTCCTTATATTACTTTTGAGTCGTTCCCCTTCAACTTCATCTTATGCCCCCTCACTCCAGAGCTTTCTTTCAGTTGAAAGAGACCTGCCTCCTGTGCATTTATGCTGTGGAGCTATTTAAATGTCTCTATCTCCTCTCTCTCATAAAGTATACATACTGAGGTCTATGATTCTGTCTCTATATGCCTTATGATGAAGACCACTGACCTATTTGTAACCGCCCCCTATACTGACTCCATCTTTGTTATCGTTTTTTGAAGGTGCGGTCTCCAGAATTGCACACAATAAATGGGGTCTTACCAGAGACTTCTACAGAGGCATATCACCTCCTTTTTCCTGCTGACCATTCTTCTTCCTATGCACCCAAACATCCTTCTGGCTTTGGCGATCACCCTTTCTACCTGTTTGGCCACCTTAACCCACAAATCTCACTCTTCTTTCAAGAACAGAAATACTTCTCCTTCTGAATGGTACTGCTCCCTTGGGTTTCTGTAGCCCAAGTGCATGACCCTGCATTTTTAGCATTAAACCTTAGTTGCCAATTTCTGGACCATTCTTCTACCCTATTACAGAGTTTTGCATCATCTGTAAAAAGGCAAATCTTACCCAACAGCCCTTCCATAATATCGTTCAAAGATATTAAAAAGACCCGGGTCAAGGTCTGATCCCTGTAGTACACCACTGATAACATCCTTTTCCTCTGAGCAAACTTCATTTACCACCACCCTCTGTCTTCTTCCACTTAACCAGTTTCTAACCCAGTTAATGACTTTTCGGTCCAGACTGAGGGCACTCAGTTTATTGATCAGTCACCTACGCAGAACTATGACAATGGCTTTACTGAAATCTAAGTGCACCACATCTAGTGTTTCCTCTAAATGCAACAGTTTGGTCACCCAGTCAAAGAAGTTAATCAGATTAGTCTCACAAGATTTTCCTCTAATAAAACCATGCTGCCTTGGGTCCAGCAATCCACTTGATTCCAGAAATCTCTCTATCCTCCATTTTAGAAACATTTCCATTTATTTACTCACCACTGAAGTAAGACTAAATCAGACTGTTGTTCCCAACCTCCTCCTTACTTCCATTTTTGTGGAGAGGGACCACATCTGCCCTTCTCCAGTCCTCCAGGGTCACTCACGATTCTGAAGATGCACAGAAAAGGTCAAACAGAGGAGCGGCCAACAGTTCCCTAAGTTCCTTCAGTACCCTCGGATGTATCCCATCTGGCCTTGTCGCTTTCTGTACCTTTAGTTTAGCTAGCTCCTCACGATCACAGTCTTCTGAAATTTGGTCAAGGTCCACCACACATCCTTTCTTATTAGCATTTGTCTTCTATGGTCCTATTCCCAGCCCTTCATCTGTGAACACAAATATGAGTACCTACTAGGAGACATGGCCCTGGGAGGGGCATGGATGGGTCAGCGGCGTGCCTACCAGTTACACACAAATGGTACAGAATACTAGCAGAGGTCCGAGGTCCAATATGGTGCCATGATTAGATGCAGCCATGGGAGCTCCTTGCCTTCCTGGTGTTTTCTAAGACATGAAGTCCCCAGATTTTGCTGCTACTATGGGCAAAAGGAGGAAGAGAGTGGTGCGGTAAGTTCCTCTGATGCCACTGACGAACCCACAGCTGAGGCAAATGACTCTGGAGCAGTGTGAGGGAGTATATTAGCACACTGCCCCTCACCCTTAAGAATAGTCCTTCAGGTAGTTCAAATCACCTTAGGCCCGCCCAGAGAGGAAGCAAGATAGGAGGGGTGGAGCCAAAAAAAAGGAACCAGAACTATAAAAGAGAGGAGCCAGAGAGGTGTTAAGGAGGCCCAAGGGTGGAAGTGATCTCCAGCTACTATGACCTGGCTGAGGTAAGCCAATGTAAACCCGGTTCCGAGACCTAGCTGGCCAAGAGACAGCAAGAGACTTTACAAACTGTGTTTGGGGCGAGGCAGTCACAGGCCATGGACTGTTTTTGGATCTTGTCAGCCACAAGCCCATGTCAAGACTTTTTCCTCTGAATTAAAGAGACTAACTTTTTTGTTCCTGATCCTGTGAAGTAAAAGGCCACAGGCCTTAAGTTGAGTGAATAACCTTCTTTCCACAACCTTGGCCGGCTCCGTTATTTGGAGGCCTACCCTCAACCCTCCCTCACAGTATTAAAAACGGTTTCATAAGAACAATTGCCATACTGAGAAAGACCGAAAATCCATCAAGGCCCGTAACCTATTCCCATCAGTGGCCAATCCAGGTCACAAGTACCTAGCAAAATCCATGATGCAATTTCTCCTTTGACCCTGCCAGCAGAAAATATCTCTGGTGTAAGTAGAAGGGAGGGGGAGGGGTTGAACAAGGGTTTGTTCCATGGCAACCCAGAGGCATAAACTGAGAACGAGTAAATGGGGCCATAGGAGGAAGTTTGATATCCTTCCTAAGCTCCATTGAAGGAATCGCCACTCATGGTTTCCTCTCCCCAGATTTGCATTGGAGAAGAGGTATCTGGACAACATTTGCTAACTAATTAGTGCCAATAATTAACATCCAAAATATCGGCCATGATTGTTGAATTGTTAACCGAGTTGCGCACACAGCTAGTTGCACTATACAGAATTTGCAGGGCTATGTACAGATCTATAGGACCCTTTTACTAATGTGTATTAAGCACAACGCATGGTTAATGCAGTAGTTTGCCTGTTACTGTTGGTAGACCATATTTTACTTAATTATTTCTCTGTCAAGGGGCATGGCATGGGAAAGGAATGGTGTACAAGTGTTATCCAGGTAGCACACAGCTCTTACCGCATGTTAACTGGCTAATACATTGTTAACATAAGACCAAATACCCCTTCCTAAAGAGCAGGCATTAAGTGCACCTGCATTAACTGTCAGCAGACACCACATTAATAGGAAACCAGAAATGCCCCACTAGTTCCTGCCATAGATTTGCAGCTACTGCATGGTAAAGTCCCATGTGAAACAGTGATAATTACAAATTTAACGCACTTTAGTAAAAAGGACCCTTTATGTTTTAAAAACTACATAGCTACAATAGTAGTAAACCTGCAAACAAAACAATATACCAGCTGATTCACATACAAATACAAAAAGAACAAAAAAAGCCAAAGAAAACAATATTCAGAGATTTATTACTGGTCCTGATTTCCCTTTAAAGAAATATACATAAAACCTTTGGTACTATTTTCAAAGAACATAGTCTTACAAAGTTACACAGTAACCAGTGTTGCCAGGTGGGCGGGTTGCAGTTTTTTGGGCTCCTTTTGGGTCTTTTGGGCGGTTTTAAACGCTTTTTTTTTTGGCCGCGGGGGTGGGGTTAGTGACGTTTTGGGCGGGGCCGATGACGGGGGAGGCGGGGCTGATGACAGCAGGGCGGGGGTGATGACGCGAGGGTGGGGTGTCAGGGGCGGGGCTTGACTTTGGGCGGGTTTTGGGCTCGATTAGATGGGAAAAAATTTTTCCACCTGGCAACCCTGACAGTAACCTAGGTAACTGTGTAAGTATTTGTGCTTTGAAAATGAACCTCTTTTACATACAATACTAGAATATCCACAAAGTTGCTTTAACGCGGCGAGGCATAGACAGCAGCTCCCCACCAGTAGAGTGTCACCGTGTAAACAGATGGCTCAATCATTATTACCTGGGGAATCATAAAGGACTTGATCTTCTGCATCCCTCCACAAAGTATCGCTCTTTCAGACGGAGAACAAACCTAAGCAAAGATACCAAATCACACGCATTAGGCGTGTGACACACATTCATTCACACTCTTACACGCCTAGCACTCCCCACGCATTCGGGGATCGGCCTCCCCTCCGCATTATCTGCATCTCACTTTCTATCTTCCACTCTCCTCCTCGTCTGCTATAGGCTCAAACAACCCCGCCCCCTCCCACCCCCGATCATCAAACTCATACCTGAAATCGCCCAGACGCCAATTTAACAGTCCCGACTCCCAGGGCTTTGCGTCTTCAGTGCCCATCCCCTATCATACAGTACTACACACATCACACAACATCTTCTCTCCTTCTACGTACATACGGCATCTCTCCCTCAAACACCCCACCATCATTAAACTCATACCTGAGATCACCCACTAACAGTCCCACGGCTTTCCTTCTTCAGTGCCCCGTCCACTATGATAGACTACCACACACATCACACAACATCTTCTTCTCTCACTCTACATACATCCCGCCTTGCCGGAAACAGGAACTTGCATCACTGGAGAGCGCAGCAGCAGCATGTCCTAAATACTGGAAGTACGATGGAGTGATTTAAATAAAAAGGCGACACCACCTTAGGAAGAAATTGTGGGTGTGGTCGGAGTATCTTATTATAGGTTTAATAAACAGGGGTGGAAGTGAGCCTATCAAGTCCACTGTATGCAAGGAAGCCAATTAGGACAACCTAAGTTTCCCGTTCCCAGCGCAGCCGTCATCCCCGTTCACTCAAAACAAAGAAAGCAAACCTATGAGCTTCTGCATCCACATTGTCGTTTTTTATTGTTGGTCCATCTGTAACAAATCTAAAGCTGGTTGGATAGGCAGTGCCTTAAAAGGTGGAGGACAATTTTTTTAAACTTATTGGACAGCTTCCCATATCCTATATAATAAAATCCACCTCCAACGTTCTGAAGCTGACTGCGTGGACACAAGCCTTGAGGCATTCGTGCTTCTGTTGACGACTTCCACTTCCGGGTGCGTCAGCAGCGAAAGTGCCCAATCAAAACACAGCAGCATTCGGAACGTTGGAGGCACTCAGGCACAGTCAGCCCTTCGCCACGCCTAGGGTTACTATTCGTCCGGATTTCCCTGGACATGTCCTCTTTTTGAGGGCATGTCCTGGGCTTCCGGCGGGTTTTGCCCGCACGCACGTTTGTCCGGATTTCTGGACAAACGTGCGTGCGAGAGGGCGTGCGGGTGCGGTTGTGTGATCCAGATTCAGCGCCGGGGGTCTCCCCTCCCCTTCCATACCATCTTCCCTGGTGGTCTAGTGACGTCTTCGGGGCAGGAAAGAGCCCCCTCTTTCCTGCCCGGAGCGCTGCCTTGCCCATCCTCCTTCTCGGTCTCAGCTGGGGATTCAAAATGGCCGCCGAGAGTTGAAGTCTTACGAGTCCGCTTCAACTCTCGGTGGCCATTTTGAATCCCCAGCCAAGACTGAGAAGGATGTAGGCAAGGGCAGGCAGCGCTCCTGCCCCGAAGACATCACTAGACCAGCAGTGAGGATGGTAAGGAAGGGGAGGGGAGGAGAGTATATGATGGGGGGGGGTGCGGGGGAGGGGACTATGTGATGGGGAGGGGAAAGAGGCGTGGCGGGGGTGTGACATGTGTCCTCTTTTTCAGAGGACACAAAATGGTAACCCTAGCCACACACCCCCAAGGTCACCACCCTTCCACCCCCCCCCCCCCCCAGGTTGCCACCGCTCCCCCCTCCACCCACCCCCTGAGGTCACCGCAGCCACTGCTCCAGTCCACCCCCCCCCCCAGGTCACCACCACTCGCCCCCTCCGTCCGACATCAGCTCAGCTGCCATTTCCGGCCACTGCTGCTTCTCCTGTTGAGCAGCAGCAGCCGGTACAAAAACAAAAAAAAACTGCTTATACCAACCGCCATGTTAAATTTAGAAGTTGGTTTCTATTTAGAAATTGGAAATCTATTTGATTTCCTTGAAATTGTGATAACCCCCCATTATTGTGGACTATAGACAAGTAATGATTTCCTCTCTCATTCTTTTTTTTTCCCTTTCATTTTACCGATAATATTGTGTAAAATTTTCTGGAAATTAAATCGTCTTTTTCTGTATTCAAGATGTATGCTTGATGTAAATTAAAATTTTAAATAAATACATTAAAAACAAAAAAAGAAATTCTTCTAGGAAATATTGTCACCAAACCTTTGATGATTTATTTATTTATTTGTTGCATTTGTATTCCACGTTTTCCCACCTATTTGCAGGCTCAATGTGGCTTACATAGTACCATTAGGCGTTTGCCCAGTCAGTTGATAACAAATACAATGACAATGTTAACAAATCTGTGTAAGCCACATTGAGCCTGCAAATAGGTGGGGGAATGTGGGTTACAAATGCAATAAATAATGATAATAATAATATCGAATGAGGTATATGTGGAGGCTCAGAAGGGATGAAGGTTGTGTGTTGTCCAGTGCGATCATTAGGCATGCTGTGCTTTGGGTGAAGAGGTTTATGTAGGGTCATTGGAGTAGGCCTTTTTGAAGAGGTTGGTTTTTAGTGATTTCCTGAAGTTCAGGTGGTCATGGATTGTTTTCACAGCTTTTGGGAGGCCATTCCATAGTTGTGCACTTATGTAGGAGAAGCCGGATGCGTGGGTTGTTTGGTATTTCAGTCCTTTGCAATTTGGGTAGTGTAGGTTTAGGTATGGTCTTGCAGACCCGACTCAAGTGCAATGTCTTAAAACTGTTCCAATCCCAGCTTTTTATATTAACGATCACTCTCTAAGAAACAAAGTGAATAATATAAATGACTGGGTTAATGAGACTCAACCTGGCTTTGTTTATTTTACTGAAACATGCTCATTTCAGATGATGATCCTGTTTTAAGGGTCTACGTCCTGCTGGTTATAAATTTTTATCTATATCTCACCAAGGGAAGAAAGGAGGGGGAATTGGTATCCTTTATAAGGATTTTTTTTAATATTAGTTGTGAACACTTCCCACGCCGCCTGGCTGTGCTTTGACTTTCCCAGACCTGAGCCCAACTCCACACCAGGTTTGCTAGGTAACTCTGGATACTTGGCAGTTCAAACAATATCAAACCAGTCAGAAACTTCCTGTATTTAATTAGGAATAGTCTCTACTTGCCTCCCCGGGCTTAGTACATAGCTCCAGTACTCTTATAGCTTCAACTCAGCAACAAAAAGGAAAACAAAAAAACAAGCTCTTTTCCAACAGGTATTAACCCAGCCCTGAGTCCCACAGGCCAAATCCTTCCCTCCCCGAGTTCATCAAGTCCACTAATTCTTGGGCAAAAGTTCCAGTACTTTCCCCAGCAATAAGGTTCCCAAAGTTCATTCAGCAAAAAGCCTCAAAGTTCTTTCACCCAAAAGTTCCCCAAAGTTCATTCAGCCAGAAAGGTTCTGCTGCGCGCTTCACACTCACCCTAGCAAACCCTCACCTCAGAGCAACCTGAGGAAAGGGGACCCCCTCCCTAGTAGTTAGTGCAGTGGACTTTGATCCTGGGGAACTGAGTTTGATTCCCACTGCAGCTCCTTGTGACTGGGCAAGTCACTTAACCCTCCATTGCCCCTGGTACAAAATAAGTACCTGAATATATGTAAACCGCTTTGAATGTAGTTGCAAAAACATCAGAAAGGCGGTATATCAAGTCCCATTTCCCTCCCCCCCCCCCTTTCATACCAGACATTAACTCCTGGTATCCTCCCCACAGGTCATGCTTGAGCCCAGGGCCAGGTGGAAGCTACTTCCCCAGGGAACCCGCTCATGTACTTCTCTGGGCTTTTCTCTCAATGAATTGAATTAACCAGTTTATCAAGGTTGCTAACAGGCCCTGAGATTGCCCCTTTTCCACCCGGGCTAAGGCATAAATATCCATGGGCTCTACCTGCATTCCTTCACCAACCTCTTTGGCCTCGGTTATCACCTCCTCAGGCATCCATTCCATAGGCTCTATCTGTCTCTCCCCTCTCCCCAGCTGCTCTCAATCTTTATCATGAGCCTGCTCAAAAGCCTCCTCCTCCTCCCCCCTGGGAACCTGGGAGTTGTAGTCTGGTTCACCTTCTCTAAGGGAGTCTAGTTGCCTCCTCTGGGAGTTGGGAGCATTGCAGCATTGGTTAGCCTTCCGGCTCTTGGATCTACCTAACCCTTCACAAGTGTCACATTTCCCCCTCCCCCACCTTAAGAGATTGCTATTCCCCTGATTCTTCAGATCTTCAGAACAGGGATTAGCAATCCTGGACAGAGCGTCCACATTCCCTAGCAACTTTCCAGCCCTATGCTCAACCTCAAACTGGAACGGCTGAAGTGCTAAATACCACCTCATTAGACGGGAGTTATTTTTTTTCAATTGGTTCAACCATTTGAGGGGAGCATGATCTGTCACCAATTTGAATTCCTGTCCCTCTAGGTAATACTGGCAAGATTGCACCGCCTACTTTATAGCCAGACATTCCTTTTCTATGGTCGTATAGTTACGTTCATGGGGTTGTAACTTGCGACTCAAATACAGGATTGGGTATTCTTCCCCCTTATAGACCTGGGAGAGTACAGCGCCCAGCTCTACTCCTGAGGCATCAGTTTGCAGAACATAAGGTTTGGTGAAGTCAACCACTCTAAAAACTGGTTCCTGGCATAGGGCCTGTTGCAATTGCTCAAAAGCAGCCTTCTCTCCCCCCTCCCCCATCCCAGCACAGCTGATTGGGTCTATTATTCTTAAGCATGTCAGACAGGGGAGCTGAGAGCGTGGCAAAGTGGGGTATGAACCTCCTGTAATATCCAATTAGCCCAAGGAACCCCCTTAACTGCTTCTTCACACTGGGCACGGGGAATTCCTTAATACTCTTGACCTTGTCTAAAAGGGGTCTAAGTTCTCCCTGTCCTACTTTGAGGCATATTTTCAAAGCACTTTGGGAGGCTAAGTTCCATAGGTTTCTATGGAACTTTGGGAGGCTAAGTGCTTTGAAAATGAGCCTCTTAATATCCCAAATACCTAACCTCCTTTGCCTCTGAGCAAAGTGGCACTTGTTTTTAATTACCCCTCTCTAGACCCCCGCAGGACCCTTGCCCACGGAGGTGGAGAGAGAGGTTCAGAAGGCTCATAATAAGTCTCTTAAATATGACCTCTGTTTTCTGGCTCCTAATTTCCAAGGACATCCTAGGGCATCTATTCTCCCACATGATGTACTAGAGTTTAAAAGATAGTCTATTTAGGTGATATAAGGTGTGAAATGAAACAGAGAAATTAACACAGAGACTAGAGAATAGTGAGATAGAATTTTACTTGTGTGTCTGTGAAACAGTTTAAAGAGAAAGAAGAGATTGAAACTGAGACTGGAGCAGTGTAGTAAAAGAAATAGTCTTTTATTCTCACCCAATCAGGACTTCAAGTTAGTACATACATCAGTCAGATTCTGGGTTCAACCGGCCAGAGCTTCGCCTTCTGAGATTTGGTGGGGAAAGAGTCCGATTTTAGCTCAGATTTGCATTTCTTATATAGTATTTGGTCCCCATACAAGTCTATGGAGAGGGACTTTTTTATCTTAACCACAGGTCAGGTGTCCACCTGTTTCTCAATCTTTTTCCTGTCTTGTAAACTCCTAATATGGTCAACTCCTAACATGGACTGTTGTTCCTAATCTTGTGCAACCATCTCTTCTAAGATGAAGAGATCAGTTCCATATCTTGTGACTCTGGCTGCCATTTTACCTGTATCAGCCTCCATGTTCTGAACCAAACTTTTTAGGATTTTAGCCATCAATTCCTTGATCTTGGCTTTTGCACTGCTTTTGAATGTCACACTAAATTCTAATAAGGGTTATCAAGCAGCCCTGCTTCTGCAGGTGCTCAGCAACAAGGCCATCATCAGATTTTTAGGCCTAGTCAGTGCCTTTTAGCAGTTTAAGCTGTTTAAGGTATGTAAATTGACCGACCACTATTCCAGTGGATGGATCCCAAGCTGGGACACATATTAACTTGCAGGAAAAGCAAGTCCTTGCTCAGCCAGTCATAGATTTTTAAACCTAGCTGGTATTTTTACAGCCTGAGTCCTAAAATCTGGCCTTCCACCCTTCCGGTGGGCATCCAGTGAGGGCCTCTTGCTGTACTATAATTATACATTCCCCACTTGTCACCCCAGCAGCTGGGGGTGACACAAAATTAGTTTGTCACTATCCTAGAAATAATGGAGAAGAGGTATAGAGTATGCATATTAGGATAAAAGTAAAGGTAATAGTATACGCTAGTGTTACTATCCAAAAATACTGCCCTCCAGGGTAGGCCTCTGGTTAAGAGCCAAATAAGCGCCTCATCAACCACTCTAGTCAAGAGCCCACTAAACGCTTCATCAACCACCAGGGACCAAAATACACGCATCACCGGTGCCAGGAGCCACAATACACGCTCACTGGTAGAGCCCTAAATCAGGGAGTGCACCCATCAAG
Organism: Microcaecilia unicolor; assembly: GCF_901765095.1. Classification (NCBI taxonomy): domain Eukaryota; kingdom Metazoa; phylum Chordata; class Amphibia; order Gymnophiona; family Siphonopidae; genus Microcaecilia; species Microcaecilia unicolor. Next base: position 132,635,436 of record NC_044031.1, on the reverse strand, counting down.
GGATTCAAGTACCCGTGAAAAAGGTACCGTGAATCCGGAAGGCAGTAACCCAATGAGTTTTCATGTGCTAGGAGCCTTAAACGCATCAACAACGCATCAACTGTGACAGGAACCCTAAACGCTTCAACCAGCTCCCACTGGGTTTTCAATCAATCAAACTATAAATTTACGACCTCTGATTAGACTAGCTAGTAGGAAACGGTACAGAGGCGTCCCTCAGGAGTACCGGTGCTACAGGTTCCAGCCTAAATGGTAGAGAGGCAAGTGTTCTAGACCATGGAGCCAGCGCTCTTCGAAAATGGATGGGATGTTTTGCTCAATTCCTAACAATTTTTGTACCGTCATCCATCCAAGGGGCAAAAATTTTGCCCCTTAGACGGGTGTGAGCCTTTCGCCTTACCTTTCCCCGGGCATATGGGTGTACCCTGGCTGCTGATCTTTCTTTCCCTGTTGCCTTTCTCTACCCTGGCCTCTACCCTTCTTTCTGAATCATCTAACTCATAAGTCCTGCTGGCCTCCTGCAGCTGAGGGCCCAACCCTTGGTGAATGGTAGTCATCGCAGGTGAAGATTCCATACCTACTGGCGATAGATTGCAACGCATTGCCCGTGCCTTTTGACTATTTTTGTGCACCATATTCCTGACCCTCCATACATCAATAACTTGAACAATCAACATCATCTCTAAATTTTAATTTTTATTGTTGGGTTTTTTTTGGTACCCTTTTCTTTTGTTCCATATACTTAACCATTGTTATTTGATCATCTCTTAGTAGTAATTACCAATCTGTCTTGCACATTATGCAAGCCAGACGTGGGGATATATTATGCAAATCCCAATTCCTAGTATTAAGAGGGTTGAAGTTGAAGCTCTGACCCCTACCAATCAGGAGATATAATTTCATATATACTATTGCTATTTATGTAAATTGGCTTTTCATTATTGAACCCTTATGGTTTCCCTTTTGCTTTTGCACTTAATTAGCACTGTCTTCGCCATGTTTGCATTGTCTTTCACGTCTCTTGACATCTATATATTATTTTTGCTTATTCAATTCACACTGATTATGCCCACCAAGATATAGCAATGTATTGGCAGATGTAACATGTTATAGAGGTTATAGATATTCAGGTATCATTCAGGCATACAGTCATTTTGCCTATTCCTTTGCCAGCCTCTGACTCTTGATGGACTAATTATGATTGTGCATGCCTAGAATAAAGACATGGAAAGATCCAAGTTTGTACACTGCAAGTACGTCTTCAAGATCTATCCAGGCCCAAATAATGTTAGATCCCCCCAAGGTTGTGGCAATAATCTTTACACCTTGCAATCTACTGGACCACAAGTCTTGGGTCCATGTGAAAGATATACGGGTTTACTCAGCTGCAGAACCAGATGTTACCAGCCTAACCATCTCAAGACCGGCCACTTCCTTCAGCAGGCCAGCCTGAAAATCCAGCCCTGTTAGATCTTCCAGATCTCTGTCCAGATTCTTCAGTGCTTCCACCACCTCAACCATGATCAAGGAAAGAGAATTCAGAACCAACTGATACTTAATTTGAGATTTACTGTTGCTGTTTATGGACATTATAGATTCATATTTTGTTTTATTTTCAGTTTAGCAGTAATCCTGTCTATATATTGAAAAGGTTTTATTTTTATTTTCCTATTATTTCCTTTATTGTTCTTATTGTTTTTCTAAGAGTTTCCCCGTTATTTCTGTTTATGTAATTTAAATTGAAGTTGATATTGCTCAGATACAAGGGTAACATCAAACCCTAATACTGGCTAAGATATCATAATGTAGGTGTAAACCCTGTTAGTATCAACCAGTTATGCAATTGTTTAACTCTGGTGTAGGCTTACTTAAGTTGCATGTCTTTCTGTAGGTTTGACTAAGCTCCAAGTGGGGTAACGGATATATAAAATGCTTCCCATACTTCCAGGTCATTATGCATATGTCAAGATCCATGCATGACCTTTGTTAATATAAATTTTCCTAGGATTGACCATTTTTGCTGTATGAGGCAACCTCATACTTGCTATCCACTTTTTAGTGCTCATGATTGGATGCCAATGATGAGTAATAGTAAGGTCCAGGAATTCCGACCTGTTTAAGGATTCTGAATACCTACAACCTAAAACAGCCTGCAATCAGAGTACTAACCATATATTTGTTGAGCCCATAACAATGCTTAATCAAAACCACTATTCCTTCCCAGGACCACTGAGATAGATACATTAGATTATCTCCCCATGCACTATGCTACAGATACAATAGAAGCCATAGAAAGACCTGAAAGTGTTTATTAGTATGATCCACCTGAAATTGCTATTACCCACATACCTATACTTCATGGGATTTTGTAGATGAACTCATGGATTTGTCCCATTCATAAAACATTTCTCACTACAGGTTTGAGTAAGTCTCAAGAGAGGGGACATCATGATTAAGGCTCAAGGGATTGGGTAATATAAAGGGAATTCCATAAGCCCCAAATAATATATCACCTGAGAATGAAGTTTCCTGTCTTGCACCATACCTTCTAGCAATTTGTAAGACCAAAACTCGCCCTCTCGTTTGATAGCTTGCCACCTTCTGGAATGGATGATGACAAGCTTGACGAGCTTTGTGTCACCCCTCCCCAGATGGGGTGACAAGTGGGGAATGTATAATTATGGTACAGCCAGAGACCCCCCCCCCCCCCCACTGGAATGGTGGCAGGCCCAGTCATAGAGCTCAGGCCATTACAGACCTTGGCTGAGTCAGAAATCTGATGGCTGACATAACTGGGAGCTTACTGGAAAAGTATGGCCTAGTTTGTAGCCCGGATTGAGGCCTAAATAAGCTAAATTAGGAAAAGTTAGGTCAATAGATAAGGAAACAAAATGGAGGATTTCAGCACAAAATGGAAGCCGTATCTGTTACAAAGTGGAATTTTCTCTAATGTAAGTTAGAAAAACAAGTTGAGAAATGAGACTTTCCTGTGAGCAGGATTGTGGTCAGCCATGGTGTGAGAAAGGAAAGGTGTAGCTGGATGCAGGGTCTTGCTTAAGATTTGTGGTCAAGCGAGCTAAAGACAAAACCATGTTAGCAAGATAGAAGCTACTCATTAGCATGAGCCAATCAGTGACAACCATGACATTAGCATAGATCCAATCAGGTATATCTACTGTCATATTATCCATATCCTGAGGGCACCTATAAAAATCAGGGTATTTCCTGGTTTAAGTTAGAGAAAAGGGTTGCCACTCTCTCTCTCCAAGGGAAACCAATGTGTCCAGCAGAATTGACAAATTACCTAATTGCTTTCCCTTGTAAAATCTCTAATTGGTAAAAGAAATTATAAAAGATTAGGAATTAACACCTGTTTGCAGCTGGATTATTATATTCCTATAATTAATTAATTGATTGTACGTGCCTGTTGTCAATCACTGATTTGACTTGTATCTTGGTAAATAAACTCCTCATCCCAAATGATGATTTGTGGGCTTAATGATGAAAGGCTGTAAGTATAAATGCTTTTGCTGTATCAGGCTATCTTTCGCTGCATTGTATAACCTGTAGCCTAAATCCAGTTTGTCATAAAGCTGGTATCTATTCCTTGCCAGTGCTGAGAGGCGGACTAATGCGGGTCCCTTAGACCTAACGTCTCTCTCAGTGGCAATTCCTTTTAGAACTTCACAACTCCTTGATTACCCCAGTACTAATGCTATTTAGAGATGGAGTCAGATTTAAGGTCACTTCAGCCTTCTTGGGGGTCTCTGAACCCCTAAATTTACAACACACTGCTGGGGATTTAAGGTTAACCCGGCCTTCCTAAAAGTTGCAGGCTCTTTCTTGCAGAGACCCCTTCCTGCGTTTTACAGAGGCGGGGGTATCGATTAGGACAGTTCCTTCGTTTTTGCCCAAGGTGGTTTCTCGTTTCCATTTGGGGCAGTCTCTGCATTTGCCGACTTTTCGCTGGGAGGATTAACCCGAGCAATTTCGGGCTCTTCGCTGCCTTGATGTGAGACGGGCTCTTCTCAGGTATTTGGAGGTGACAAATGAATTTTGTCTTTCTGACCATCTCTTCGTCCTTTTTGGAGGCAGTAAGAAGGGTCATATGGCTTCCAAGTCCACCATAACCCATTGGGTGCGGGAGGCCATCACTTCGGCCTACATGGCATTGGCCAAGCAAGCCCCTGCGCAAATTCGTGCTCATTCTACACGAGCTCAGGCTTCCTCCTATGCAGAGTCCCATTTGGTTTCTCTGGAAGATATCTGCAGAGCCACTACATGGGCTTCGGTCCGTACATTCACTCGTCATTATCGGGTGGATGTGGCAGCACGGCAGGATGCGGTGTTTGGCTCGTCGGTGATTTCTGCCGGGTTGGGGGTGTCCCGCCCTACTTGAGGACTGCTTGGGTACATCCCACAAGTCTCTGGATTGATCTGTGGGATGCTGTGGAAGGAAAAATTAATTCTTACCTGATCATTTTCTTTCCATTAGTTCCAACAGATCAACCCAGAGATCCCCCCCCCCCCCCCTGGATTTACTGTCTGCATTTTTGTTTTGGTTGGTTAGTTTTTTTAGTTTCATTGTTCTGAATGTTCCTTCGTTTGATAAAATAATAAAAACAAATAAATTTGGAAGTGGTGGAAGTATGTTGGGCATTTGGTCTGACAATGTCAGGAGAGTTTTCTATTGTTTCCATTCCACTGTTTTAGTATCGTTCATACTGAGGTTTACTTGGCCGCACAGGTCCACATATAGCAAACCTCGGAGGTTCTATCTCCAACCTGCTGGTAGAGGGACACAACCCACAAGTCTCTGGATTGATCTGTTGGGACTAATGGAAAGAAAATTATCAGATAAGAATTAATTTTTCCTTCTGTAAATATGCACAGTTTAGGTGGAATTTTGCAATTTACGTTTGTATGTTGACACACATGCGTATATACTGTTAGTCTAACCATTTATGCACATAATTAACAAGTAAATGTCAGCACTCGCTTTCTAGAATTACTTCCATATATGTAAGGCACATTCTTTATGCAAAGAACAGAGAAGGGATAAATTCCCATGAAATTCGTAGCAAATTATAAGGCAAATAATGGGTTATTGTGATTAATGCTACAGATGTATGAAAAACGATTTCTCTTTGCTTTGTGAATATTTACCCCCCCCCCCCCCCCCCAGTTTACTAGCTGTGCTCGGTGACACAGCCCATTCACTTTGAATAAGCTCTATCGATGTTGCCACGTGGCTTAGTAAACAGGGGCGGTAATGTTTTGCACTTTTGACCTTAAGTACTTTTTTGTTTTTTTGCATACCTGTGTCAACCAGAATTACACTATAACTATTAACAAACAGATCCTTAGTATATTTAGTAAAGAGAAACAGAGTTCCATCAATATAAATATGGGTCGATGATCAGAAGCAAACGTGGACATTAGAGTCCAGTAGCACTGTATTAGCACCCATGTTTGTTCCTGCTTGATGATCAGAGCCAACAACTGTGTGTAGCAAAGCATTTGCCGGCTCTTAATGCAATGAACAGGCAAATGCATGCTAAACAGGGCATTACCTATTTTACCTATTCCTCCCAATGTTTAGCAGGCAGCACACCAAACATTGGTACTATTCCCACAGCAAACCCTATGTCAGCTCAGAGCTGGCATTAAGGTTTGCGGAGCATTGGGGAGGAATGGGGAGCCCTGTCCAGCATGCATTTGCACGCTAGCAGACCCTCCCCCCGACACAGAGGCATGGGGGTCTGGAGATCCGGTGTATCTCCACCCCCTCACGCCCCAAAACTAAGACCCTGGTGGCTCAGTGGGCCACAAATGCAACACTCTCCCCCCCCCCCCCCACACACCTGGTAGTCTAGCGGCTCCCTCTGCCCACCCCCTGGTACCTTTGTGGTGGAGGAGGGAGTAGCACACTCCCTCCTCTTCAGCGTTGCCTTCAAAATGGCAGCACCCAGCCCTTCCCAATGCATCCTGAGATGTACTGGGCAGGGCTTCCCTACCATATAAGGGGAGAGAGGGGGCTGCTAGACCACCAGCTGGGGGAGGGTTTGGTTTTGCAACCCACTGGGCCACCAGGGCCTTATTTTTGGGGTGTGGGGGGTTAGGGAGGCTGGAGAACCACCAGGGGTGGGGGGCACTAGACCACCAGAGCCTTGCAGTTGGAGGGGGGTCCATGGGTCCCATGGACCTCCAGCCCTCCCAAGGACCTCCAGCCCCTGTGTTTGACAGGTCCAGGCTTTTGACAGTCTGGATCTGTCAAACAAGTGCAGGAGGATTGTGCCAGAGTGTACGCTCAGGTACAATCCTCCCACACTATTACCCTATGATCAGAGATAATAGCATGCAAATTTAAGCACGCTATTATCTCTGATCATAGGGGCAGTATAACCCCTCGCAGTTCCAGTGCTATTTTTAGAGTGCTGTTTGGAACAGTGCAGGGCTTCTGATCATCTGCCTCATAGTGCTGTACATGAGAAGGGAGATGACAGGCAAGTTATAAAAAGAACATAAGTACAAATATATTCAGAGGGTTGCAGATCCTGGTCTCACCATCTAGGTGAAGTGCAATAGTGTCAGATAAGGCAGAGGTGTATGTAATTAAAGGCTGTTAAGCTCCAGTCTCTCTCAAAGATCCCACAGGTAATGCTAACACCATTCCACTGTATTTTGAAAGTTTGCAAGGGGACATTTTATGCTATATTTGTATTCTTTAAATGAGAGTTGGATTATAGCTACATGTATTGTACAGTTTTTTTGCTGGTGCAGAAGTAAAAATAACATTTTAAAAAGGCTGTTAAGTTTCTCTGATTTGACATGATATTCAGAGAAACATCACTCTTTGCATCTGCAGCATTTTAGTGATGTTTACCAAAATTAACCTTTTAAAAGTAAGTCATGAAATGTTTGCCATCATCATGTCTAAATTAATTTACATTTTGTGCATGCCTGTTCATGAGTAGCTCAATATGAGTTACATTCAGCTACCCTAGGTATTTTTCTATTCCCAGAGGACTTACAATCTAAGTTTTGTAGCTGAGAAAATGCAGATTATAAGGAGCATCAGTAGAATTTGAACCTAGGCTTCTCTGGGTCTGCCATTCAGAGTTATTTAACTTGACAGGAGAGGCACCTGCTTGCTTAAATTATGCTCAAAGGACCAGCTGCCAATATGCAGTGGCACTTAATCGGGCAGTGCCACTGAACATCAGCGCACTAACCAGCCAACATGAAACTGGACAGGAGAAGGGTGTTACAGGGAAGGACCAGTAGTTCTGCGAGTGCCCACATAGCTAACCGGGTGGATGGCTATCCAGGCACTGACACTGAATATTGGCCAGTGCCTAGAAAACGAAAGCTGCCTATAGTCCTGTGCTTTTCCTCCCTCCTTCCTGACCCTCTAGAAGAATATGGTCATCCTCCCTTTTGTCCCTCTGAAAGCACTTTAGGAATTCCTCTGCTTCCAATTCCCAGCCCTTCCACTGCATGTAATTCCCTCCAGACCTATTTTTTTAATGCCCGGTGGCCTAGTGGAGAAAAGGCAGAAGAGATGCCCACACTCGCAGCTTCCACCTCCACAATGGCAGCCATGAGCTCTTGCTGCAGCCTCATGGTACTACTGAAGTGCCAGGAGACTGCCACCAAAGGTCATGCCCTTTATCCATTAGAGCACCTGCCATAAAAAAGTAGGCCCAGGGTGGCCTACAGGGGGTGATGGGGGTTTTTTGGTTGGGGGGGCCCAATTTTCTTTTGGGGAAGGAAGGATCAGAGGCAGGGGCATCCCCAATGCACTTTCAGGGGTGTAAGAAGGGGAGAAGGGAAATGGAATCGAGGGGGTGGAAATTCAGATCTGGCCATGCAGGATCCACATAAATGTTTTATGCAGGTGCCTGGCTAAATAGCAGCTGGGGTCATATAAGTTTCGATGATGTGTCTGCTCTTACTGGGATATTTAATGCCAGTTGCCAGACGTAGCCTGGCATTGAAAATTTAAGGCTAATTTATCCGGCCACAGGCAACATTTAAAAAATGCTGTCGGTGACTGAATATTAACCATTAGGCTACTCCTCAACTCCAGTTCAGCTTACCTATTGTGGCTGACTCAGCTTATCATGCCTGAGGTTTTAATGTCTTATTAAAGATGAGCAAGATTCTGGAAATAATATAGAAAAACAAATATGTGAACCCTACATAACACATACATTTTTTGTACAAAATCCTTGGTTGCATTTTAAGGATAGAAAGAGTTTCTGGACTTTGTAGATTGAAACAAAGAACATTTAACTTAAAACGAATACACTCAAACCATTAAGAACTTGCTATATTTTCATTCTCTCTTTATAATACCCATTGCTTTATGTTTGTCTTTTTGTGAGTGTGTGTGTGTGTGGGGGGGGGGGGGGGGGCAGTTTGTCTTACTTTAATTTCCAGATTATATTCCACATCATTCAGTTTTTCAACAGTCCAAAACAGATTACAACATCCCCCCCTTCCCGTATTCATTGCTTCTGGTGTATTTATTCATTTATTTGGATTTGCTGAACGTAGGAAATAAGCAACTACAGCAGTAAAAATATTTAAATAACAGTACACATTATAGCAGCGTGAAGGGGAATAATCGAACGGGGGTGCCCATCTCTGAGAACGACGCTGTAAAGGGGCGGGGCAACCCGTATAATCAAAACAAGATGGGCGTCAGCAACTACAGCAGTAAAAATATTTAAATAACAGTACACATTATAGCAGCGTGAAGGGGAATAATCGAACGGGGGTGCCCATCTCTAAGGGCGCCCATCTCTGAGAACGACGCTGTAAAGGGGCGGGGCAACCCGTATAATCAAAACAAGATGGGCGTCCATCTTTCGTTTCGATAATATGGTCGGGGACGCCCAAATTATAGTCAACCTAAATGTTGAGATCGCAGACCTTAGAGATGGGCGATCTTGGTTTTCGGCGTAATGGAAACCGAAAACACCCATCTCAAAAATGACCAAATCCAAGGCATTTGGTCGTGGGAGGAGCCAGCATTTGTAGTGCGCTGGTCCCCCTTACATGCCAGGACACAAACCGGGCACCCTAGGGGGCACTGCAGTGGACTTCACAAATTGCTCCCATGTACATAGCTCCCTTACCTTGGGTGCTGAGCCCCCCAACCCCCCCCCAAAACCCACTCCCCACAACTGTACACCACTACCATAGCCCTTAGGGATGAAGGGGGCACCTACATGTGGGTACAGTGGGTTTGTGGTGGGTTTTGGAGGGCTCACATTTACCACCACAAGTGTAACAGGTAGGGGGGATATGGGCCTGGGTCTGCCTGCCTAAAGTGCACTGCACCCACTAAAAAGTGCTCCAGGGACCTGCATACTGCTGTGATGGAGCTGGGTATGACATTTGAGGCTGGCATAGGGGCTGGAAAAAATGTTTTTAAAATTTTGTTTTTTGGGTGGGAGGGGGTTGGTGACCACTTGGGAAGTAAGGGGAGGTCATCCCCAATTCCCTCTGGTGGTCATCTGGTCAGTTTGGGCACCTTTTCGAGACATGGTCCTGAAAAAAAGGGACCAAGTAAAGTTGGCCAAATGCTCGTCAGGGATGCCCTTCTTTTTTCCATTATCGACTGAGGACGCCCATCTGTTAACCATGCCCCCATCCCGCCTTCGGTACACTGCCAACATGCCCCCATGAACTTTGGTCGTCCCCGCTACGGAAAGCAGTCGAGGGCGTCCAAAATCGGCTTTCGATTATGCCGATTTGGGTGACCTTGCGAGAAGGATGCCCATCTCCCGATTTATGTCGGAAGATAGGCGCCCTTCTCTTTCGAAAATGAGCTGGATAGTATGCTAGTATGTTACTTCAATGACAACACAAGGTACATTAAAACATCTTAATAAACAGCAAGGGTGTAAGCAGAGGTGGGGCATATGGACAAAGAACATAGAGTAACAGGAGTTAGCAAATAAGGGTGACTAACTTAAGGAAAATTGCACATAAGTTCAGAAAAAGTGCATGAAAATTATCTCAGCTAGACTAAGAACTAGATAAGCAAGTCTTGGTAGCATATATATATAGCCAATGTTAGTCCTTGTGTGGGTGAGATGAGCTAGCTAGTTGCTGCTTCCATTAAAAGCTTGGGAGACAAGCTTAGCTTCCAACTGCTTATGAAATAGAAATAGTCTTGTATTAAGTGAAGCCTTTCATGAAGTGTGTTGCAGAGTGTGGTGGCTACTCTGGAGAAGGCTCATTGGTGATCACATTGTGTGATTTCCTGTGGAGAAGATATGGTTTTGAATATTCCTTGGGAGGACCTTAGTGCCTTTGGAAGTTCTTAGAGGCAGGTCCTGTTCTTCAAGTACTCTGGCCATTTTCTTTTAAGGGCCTTGAAGATCAGACGTAAAATTTTAAATTTAGCCCTGTATTGAACTGGAAGCCAGTGAAGAGTTTGCAGAAATGGTGTGATCATGTCGCTTACAACCTTCTGTCAGTCTTGCTGCAGCATTCTGAATCAATTGGAGCTGATGCAAACTTTTTCTATTCAGACCAATGTAGAGTCATCCAGTTTTGATGTTATCATGGCATGAACCACTATGAAAAGACTTGCCTTCTCGATATATGGAGAGAAACAGCACAATGTTGCAAATGATAAAGGCAGGCCCTGAAGGTTGCTTGGATTGGGGGATGTCTTATACCTAGTACTTGAATCAAACAGATGGCATGCGAGAGAATTTAAAGTAGGAGTGAGACAGTACATGTTTGAAGGCAAGAGATGAATGAAAACTGAAAGGAGATTTGCAATGGAGAAAAATATAGGCAGGAAGAATAGATGGGGAAAGGGGAATATGATGGGAGACTAGTGAAGTAGGCAGAGGGGGAAATACTCTAGTAACCTGCACACAATAGTCCAAATTGGACCTTAAAACTGTCTTACAGTGGGTAGGAAAGCACAAGTGCAGCATCTTACACAAGGCTGCAGATTTACAGTGTTCATGTCTACAGCAAGAAGTATGGGCTGTTGATAAAAAAAAGTCCTGGAATTCTCTGAACTGTTGTTTAGCAAAGAAGTCTGGCAGTAAATGCATGATGTCCACAAACAGGATATGGTCTAACTTCACCAGAAGTGGCAGCAGCTTGGGAGGTGACCAAAAGGACAATGCATATCGGCAAGAGGTGTTTCCAACATTACAAGAGGCATTTGAATGATAAGTCAGTCAAGCACCTTTGCCATATTGGAGGAACTGGTGAAGGGTACCCAGTACCAAGGTGCATCACACATATGGAGGAAAGAGACAGCAAAGCATGCTGGCACCTGAGATCATTGTCAGAAGTCTTTGAGACAGGGACATGGCTGCAGTGGAGTCTGAAGAAGAAGCAAACAAAGAATTAGAATTAAACATATATCTGCACAATAGTTAGATTTCCATAGGACATTCTCTGCAGGCCTTTCAGTACTTATAGTAGTAGGGTACTACATCATAGTGCAAGCATTTTCCCTTACATATCTGTATACATAGCAGGAAGCAAATGTAATGGCAAGTGGATTGAGGGTTCCTTACAGCCCTGATGTACTCTCCCGGCACCTAAGAGAAAATAATGGCATTCACACTCCTAAAAGTATCACACAGAGATGTGGCATTTTACTTGGTCAGCCTTAAGTAATCACTGCCCAATAGTGCTTCAGAGAAGGATTCTGAAAATATGGTGCTGAACATATTAGGACATGACTGTAAAAGAATTTCCAGCTTTATACTATATCCCAAGAACTGACACATTGCATATATAAGCAATATCCAACATCTATGTCGTGAATAGGGGATAATTTTATAACTGCCCATGTTAATTAAATGTACAATATGCATATACTTTCACGATGTTGGGATTTTGAAAGTAAAAATACACATGGACTTTGACTTTTCACCTTACCCAGAAAAGCTATTGAGACCTGTTTATTTGATGTGCATAATTTTTCTGAGGTATAATAGGCACACTTTTGAAATTCCAAACATAGGGGCCCTTTTACTAAGTCGCGTAAGCGTCTATCCACCTTATAATTGAAAGAGAAAAATGCCTAGATTTCGACCCAAATCGGGAGATAGACGTTTATCTCACAAAAACGAATAAATCGGTATAATGGAAAGCTGATTTTGGACGTTTTCAACTGCACTCCATCGCGGAAGCGTACAAAGTTGACGGGGGTGTGTCGGAGGCGTGGCGAAGGTGGAACTGGGGCGTGGTTATCGGCCGAGGAGAGATGGGCGCCTTTCGCCGATAATGGAAATAAAGTATGCGTTTGTAGCTAGAATTTAGGGCACTTTTCCTGGACCCTGTTTTTTCACGAATAAGGCCCCAAAAAGTGCCCTAAATGACCAGATTACCCCCAAAGGGAATCGGGGATGATCTCCCCTGACTCCCCCAGTGGTCTCTAACCCCCTCCCACCACAAAAAATGATGTTTCACAACTTTTTATTTTCACCCTCAAATGTCATACCCACCTCCCTGGCAGTAGTATGCAGGTCCCTGGAGCAATTGTTAGGGGGTGCAGTGGACTTCAGGCAGGTGGACCCAGGCCCATCCCCCCCTACCTGTTACAATTGTGCTGCTTAATGCTTAGTCATCCAACCCCCCCAAACCCACTGTACCCACATGTAGGTGCCCCCCTTCACCCCTTAGGGCTATAGTAATGGTGTAGACTTGTGGGCAGTGGGTTTTGAGGGGGATTTGGGGGGCTCAACACACAAGGGAAGGGTGCTATGCACCTGGGAGCTCTTTAACCTTTTTTTTTGTTTTTGTAAAAGTGCCCCCTAGGGTGCCCGGTTGGTGTCCTGGCATGTGAGGGGGACCAGTGCACTACGAATCCTGGCCCCTCCCACGAACAAATGCCTTGGATTTATTCGTTTTTGAGCTGGGCGCTTTCATTTTCCATTATCACTGAAAAACAAAAACGCCCAGCTCACAAATTGTCGAATAAAACATGGACGTCTATTTTTTTTTGAAAATACGGTTCGGTCCGCCCCTTCACGGACCCGTTCTCGGAGATAAACGCCCATGGAGATAGATGTTTTCGTTCAATTATGCCCCTCCACGTATCCCCAACGTGCACCAAAATGGAGTTATTGCCTGACTACTGCATGGCTCTTGCGGTGTTTTCATTTTTGGTGTGCGATGCACGCATCTGATAAATATTTTTTTATTTTAGGGGGCGCGTAACAGATGCACGCCAAGTGGCATTTGGCGCGCATAGGTCATTACCGCCCGGATTCTTTACCGCTGGGTCAATGGCTAGCAGTAAGGTCTCAGACCCAAAATGGACGCGCAGCAATTTTGATTTTGTCGCACGTCCATTTTCATTAAAACAAAATCCCAAAACATTTTTTGTAGGTGCACTGAAAAATAATTCTGTGTGCACCCAAAACAGGTGTCTACACTACCATAGGCCATTTTTCAGTGCACCTTAGTAAAAGGACCCCATAGGATGGAGTTTATGTGGACAGTTGGAGATTTTGTGAAATATAATCAGAAGATTCAAGTTTGATTTAATGGTATGGAAAAACAGAGAAGAAAAAGCTGGACCTATGAGAAAGTAAATCCACATGAGTATCATGGGATATGTTATCCAGAGATATCTTCCTTCTGATGGTCCTTAAATAGAATGAGGATATTATCTTTAGCTGGTTTACAAAAGCAGCATAGATGCCTGTGTGCTTTTTATAAAATAGGCTCCTACATTGATCCCCAGTAGCACACACCTGCTCCAAGGAAGAATTTTAGAAAATATGCACTTCCATCACGGTTCCTCCCTAGCTCCATCCTAACTACACCCTGGGAGCACCAGGGCATAAATTACATAAAAGAATGTGCAGTCTTGTAGGCCACCTTGCTTTCACCTCTGTGCACTTTTATAAGATTGAGTTTCCTTGTGTAAAATATACTCTACATGTGAAAAAAAAACCCATATTACTAGTGATATGCACAGGACAAATGTTTCCAGTTCATTTTTTGTTTGTTTTGTCTGCTTTTCCAGTTTTTGGCTTTCTAAAATTCTTTTCACACATTCATTTTAATAATACAAAACTGTTAACATGCATTAGAACTTTTTAAACACACTTTAATCAACTTATGCACATTAATTTATGGGTTAACACACAGTAATTTTAGAAGCTATAGTCACAATTTTGCATCTAAAAGCCAACATTTAGGCTGTATATATATTGCATACATTTTTAAAACTTGATTTTAGGAAGCTGAGATATACATGTCTAAATCTGCAATACATGCAAACAGCAATAGGGCACTGGGCATTATTTGGGCAAGACAAAGAATTATATCTGTATTTCCCATTTCAGAAAAAAAAAGTATGTCTGTGATCAACATCGGAATTTACAGCTGCTCCCAAGCAAGTCCAGGTTTTATAAAAGTGCTTGTTTTTGGCAGGGCTCTGACAGTTTGCCCCTTTAGTCCCCCAGAGTGTTTCTATTTTCACTTGAGTAGAATGATGTGGTAGACGTGTTAGTACATTTTAAAAAGGTAATCAATAGAAATAAAATAAAATAAAAGAGAAAAGAAAATGATACCTTTTTTATTGGACTAACAATTCATTTTTTATTAGCTTTTGAAGGTAACCCTTCTTCATCAGATCAGAAATAAGCAAATATTGATAAATAACAGCATATATAAGTGAAACATCAAAGCATTCCAATGACAGTCTTACAGGAAGAGGGCAGGGTAGGTCAGTTGAGAAACAGGGAGAGCTGGGTGGATGAGGGGCAGGGAGATGGTGAGAACAGGGTGAGAAAATAGTAGAATATTATGTTTTATAATGGGCTAGAAAGCCCAGATCATTGTAAGCCCTGTCTGGTGGGTGTCAAAATATTTAATCATTCAGACGCAGTGCCGTAGCGAGGGCTAATGGCACCCGGGGTGGGTCACCGCTGCGCACCCCCCCCCCCCCGGGTGCAGCACGGCGTGACCCCACCTCTGCGGCGCACCCCCCGTCCAGAGCGAACCCCCCCGGACCGCATTCTTACCTGCGGGAGGGCCGATCCGCCCCGAGTGCACGTCACTCGGAGCTGCGTCGGCCCCGCTGGTTCTCTGCTCTCTCTGCCCCGAAACAGGAAGTAACCTGTTCCGGGGCAGAGGAAGCAGGGAACCAGCGGGACTGGCACCCCCCGAGCGCGTGCACCCGGGGCGGACCGCCCCTCCCGCTCCCCCCTTCCTACGCCACTGTTCAGACGCATTTCTGATCTGATGAAGAAGGGATACCTTCGAAAGCTAATCAAAAAATGAATTAAGTTAGTCCAATAAAAAAGGTATCATCTTGTTTTCTTTTCTATGTTTTCTTTTATTTTATTTGTATTGATTACCTCGATTTCCCCTTTAATCAATTATTCCAAATGGTTGTAGGCTCTGTTTTTAATTGCCAGCATATACTGTAGATGTGTAGGTTTCCTAAATGCTACACAAACACATCTCATGTTGGCATTCACACATCTAAGTTCTTAAATAGTGAGTTAACACATGATGTTTAAGTAACTGCTTCTTCCACTGATTTTATCCACATTTATCTTTGTAAAATAGATGCTAGCACCAGATGTAACCAGTGCATATATGTCCATTCTATTGCATACACATAGGCACATCCTGTTCAAAAGGCTACACATCCCAACCTGGATGTATCAAGTCTGATACCTGTTTTCTAAATGGCCCTAAGGGGCAATTTTAATAAAGACTAGCATGCGCTAATGGACATGAGACTAGGGGCAAGATGCACAAAAGTCCTCGTTAGAGCCATTCCGTACCGAATTCCATAACGAATCAGTACGGAATGGCTATGCACGAAGGAAAGGGAATGCAAATGAGCTGCTTGTTGCAGCTCACTTGCATTCTCTAACCCTTCGTTAAAACTGTCGATAATCGGCCCGTAAAGCATGCGCAGAGCAGCCAAGCGTTATGCTAGCTGCTCTGTGCATGCCAAAAACGTCAAAAAAACAAAACAAAAACAAACATGTCCTTTATGGACGGCCTTGCCCCCCGCCCAAGGTCGCCGCTGCTCCCCGCTCCCCCCTGCATTAAAATCGTGACTTTTTAATGCAGCCCCGCCCCCCCCCCGGCCCCCCTCCCTCCCTCTCTCCTTTTTTAGAAAAAACAGCTCCCGCCATCCTCCGCCCCATGCCCCGCCCCCGCTCCCCCCCCCCTGAGGTCGTCACCGCTGCTCCCCCCCTCCATCTGAAACCAGGCCCATGCAGCACCTCGAAACTCTGTGTGAAGGCGCTGCACGGGCAAGAACAGCTGATCGCCTCCTCCGACGTCCCTCCGTTCCTCCTGGGCCCGCCCTCGTCTGATGTAAGCTATAGGAAAAGGGGCCTCTAAACTTTTTAAGGCATATTACCAACCCAAAGACACACTAAGAAACACACAGTCATAAAAATGACTACAACATGTGTCTGGCTAAACTAACTTCTTATTATACACATGTAAGTCCCAGCCAAGCTTTTGAAAAAGTACTTGTTAACATATGACAATGCTTCAAGTCTCTTTGGTTTAATTTTAATTATGTATGTAATTTGTAAGCTACATAATATAGTTCTATGAGATATTGTGGCATATAAATTTTAATCAAATGAAATACACAGTCTTCTTCAAAGAGAACTTTTCCAAGTCTGTGCTTATGGAAAAATAAATTTATGGAATCCTAATCTACCCTGTTAAAATGTTCAGGGGTACAAAATATAACCCATTCTGTATGCCCTAGCTGGGCAAAATATGCTTTATGAAGAACTGTTATGATTTTTTAATCTGTGGCTGAATAACGGGCTCATTTTTGAAAGAGAAGGACGTCCATCTTTCGACACAAATCGGAAGATGGACGTCCTTCTCACAGAAATGTCCAAATTGGTATAATCGAAGCCCGATTTTGGACGTCTCCAACTGCAGTCCGTCACAAGGACGTCCAAATTTCAAGGGGTCGTGTCGGAGGCGTAGCAAAGGCAGGATTTGGGCATGCCTAACACTTGGACATCTTTGACCCATAATCAAAAAAGCAAGGACAACCCTGACGAACACTTTGATGTTTTCACCCAGACGTGGTTTTTTTATGAATAAGGCACAAAAAGGTGCCCGAAATGACCAGATGACCACCAGAGGAAATCCTGTTACTTAGGCAGGCTGGCTCTTCAACTGGGATCATGATCACAGTCCCAGTTGAAGAGCGAGCCTGCATAAGTTAAGTAAAAAAGTTTTCATGGCAAGAAGGCAGTGCCTGGTTTTGTATTTTGCTAAACAAATATATTTGGTGGTGTGGAGATAAGAACAAATTCTAAATGCAAAAAGTTCCACTCAATACAAAATTACAAAATTACAATAGTGTGTGAGGAAAAGCCTCAAAGAGCTCCCAGATCAAATATCAATCTGTCGGAGCTAAAACAGACCAACTGTATCTGAAACGCTGTGTAACGAGTTCCAATAATTACCCGAGACCTTGAAGAAGCAGCGAAACGCTGGCCAACGTCGGCTCAGGGTAACCCAACAGGGAACAGCGCAGCATGAAGCAGTAGTAATACTGAATACCAAGCAATAGAGCTAAGTGCATTGCATTATATTTAAGTATGTTACAGAAATTAACATGCTTTTTCTCTAAAAAATTCTTATCTTCTAAAAAATAAAAAACTTAGAAAATTTACTGCGGTCCCAGAAAAAAATTTTCTAGGGCTGCTTAAAAGGGGTTTTTGCCTATGATGAAGAGAAGACCAGTTGGTCTGTTTTAGCTCCGACAGATTGATATTTGATCTGGGAGCTCTTTGAGGCTTTTCCCCACACACTATTGTAATTTTGTAATGAGTGGAAGTTTTTGCATTTAGAATTTGTATTTTGCTAAACAGTTGAGTTTAACGAAGAAGGGGTTTTTTTTAGCCTATGATGAAGAAGCCCTAGCCCTCCGCCAGTTTATTTATGGTAGAGGTGCTTCTCGAGGCATTTTTCCTCCTTTATAAATGAATCATTAATGCCTACTTATTGTTAGACTGAGTTTCTATATTTATATGAGTTGATTTGAGGAAACCAGTTCCCCTGTATACTTATAGTTAATCTCTACTAGTCACATTTGTAGAGGAAACAGCGAGCTCTCCAAAACCCACTACAAACCCACTGTACCCATATATAGGTGCCCCCTTCACCCATAAGGGCTATGTTAGTGGTGTACAGTTGTGGGTAGTGGTTTTGGGTCTTTTTGGGGGGGGGGGGCTCAGCACACAAGGTAAGGGAGCTATGTTCCTGGGAGCATTTTATGAAGTCCACTGCAGTGCCCCCTAGGATGCCCGGTTGGTGTCCTGGCAGTCAGGGGGACCAGTGCACTACAAATGCTTGTTCCTCCCATGCCCAAATGGCTTGCATTTGGACGTTTTTGACATGGACGTCTTTGATTTCAAAAATCGCTGAAAGTCAAAGACATCCATGTCTAGGACGTCCAAATCTAGGGAAGTCCAAATTTAAGGATTTGAACGTCTCTGGTGGTATTTTCAAAACAAAAGATGGACATCCATCTTTTTCCGAAAATACGGTTTTCCCTGCCCCTGGATTTGGACATATTGCAAAGATATCCAAATCACAACTTGGACGTTTCCTTTCGAAAATGCCCCTCTAAGTCATCAACAATCTCAGGATTCAGTCTAGGTCTCCTGTCTTCCACAGTCCTTCCTGCAATAGATGTCTTCTTAGAAGATGTACTGGTAGCAGGAATGTATAGGATACTCCATGCAAATTTTGCTAGTTGTGGCCAGCATGTTTGCTTGTTTTCCCAAAAAATCTAAATATTGTCGTCTGTATTACTCAAACATAAATAACAGTCCAGTTCATTAACAGGTTTCAAAGTAGAAAATGACACGGGGACAAAATTTGTCCCTGTCCCCATGGGATTTGTCCCTGTCCCGCAGGATCTGTCCCTGTCCCCGCAGGATCTGTCCCCATCCCCTCGGACTGTGTCCCCTTGTCATTCTCCAAAGTGGCCCATAAAAATAAGCTAGACATACACCCAAAATTGTGAAGCATAACATATTTTGTACCATGGGCATCTTTGAAGTATTTATAAAATATCTGTAAGTTTACAGTGTATTATGTTTTTTATAACTTTTGATAGTAGAAGCAGCTATCGTCTTACGAGGAGTATCGTGCAACTACCACAGAAAAATAGCAAATAGAGCAGTTACCTCCTATCTCTTGTCTCAATGAAACACAAGACCAACCCTGTTGTCTTCAAGGGGCAGATAATGTATAGTGTAAAATCTCTAGTACATTCCCTATTAAACCCCAGATGTGAATGTTCATTTCAGCTTATGCAGGCATTATTATATTATAGCTAGAGGACAAAGAGTTTGATTTCAACCTTGTTTCTTTTGTGGTAATTAGCGAACAGTCTATATTTTCCTCAGTAAACCCACATATGGCAGCTACTGAACCTACAGATGTGAATGCTTCCTACTGTTAACTGTATGTGCCAGAAATATTGAAAAGCATGGCCAATATTAATAGAATTAAGGAGTATTCTAGCTCTTCCAATAAATATAGCATAAAAGAAAACATGTGTCTGAGCTTTGACTTACTCTCAATGCTCTGTACGTGACTGCTGAGGAATATGTTGGATAACTTCATAGATTGTACAGTGTGCATCAGAGCAAGAAACTGATTTGCTGCTTGGTACCTGACGGAGGGAAAACAGATCAGTTATGATGAGTGATGGGGAGGAAAACATCAAAGAAATCAACAGATTTGGGATACGCCGTTTAGTTTAAAACTCTGCTCACTAGGGGTGGTCTTTGCTTTTACTTCATAAAGAAACTCAGGGTGCTCTTCTTTAAACACAAGTTTTGCATGATTCATGTTTATACATTTTTTTTAATTTGACATTGTAACAAAAGGCTTTGAACCTTAGAACAAACAGAATAGAAACAGGATGTTAAATGCTTCGGACACTGGAAGAGGCTAGTTCATTATGGATTCCTTTTACTAAGCTGCAGTAAAAGGGGCCCTGTGGTGATGTCAGCGCGTGGATTGGCCATGAGCCAAGGCCCCCTTTCACCACAGCTAGTAAAAGGCTTAAAAACATTTTTTTTAAGGAAATGGCCGTGCGGTAAGGTAAACACTTGCCATGTGGCCATTTCCTGGGGAAGCCCTTACCGCCACCTATTTAGGAGTGATAAGGGTTCCTGTACCAACCCGGCACTAACCAGGCAGTGCACAGCACTGCCCAATTACCACCGGGTAAGCCACCAGCACTAAAAAAAAATATTTCAAGTAGCTGAAATGGTGTGCTGGGGGGGGGGGGGGGGAACTACCGCTAGGCTCTGGTAGCACAGTGGTAATGCCGAATTGGCACATAGCAAGCCTGTGGTAGGCATGCCGTGCCTTTGTAAAAGGGTTCCTTTATGAGCTTTATTTCCCATTCGAATATCAGTGGGATACAGCAAGAACTAGACGTGTTTCCATGGGTTGACCCTTCTTGGGAACAAGAGTCTGGTTGTCTTCTCTGCAGTTTCCTTTTCATACTTCCCCTATGTCCTGCTGAGTTGTGTCCGTCATTCATGGGCATAATTTTGGAAGAAGTTTTAGGCTCATCTAGAACAACAGTTAAGTTATCTGTATGCAGCAAGTTTATGTGCTGTTTTATGGGACCTAATATCTTGTATCTTTGGGTTGTGATTGTGGTGAGAAAGGGGGGGTCCAGCGTGAGGCTAAACAAAAAAGGGGAAAGAAGGCAGCCCTATATTGTACCACACTTTAACTGAATTGGATCTCACGGTATATTATTAACAAGGACTCTACTGTAGAAGGACTGCAGTACAGAGCTTTCACTCACACGATGAAGTCTTTCCCCTTACCCAAACCACTCTAATACTCTCATTGAATAAGACCATTCTAGGTGATTCAGACCATTCTGGGTGGTTCAGATGCATTTTGGCATAAAGATAAACTGCCACAAAAGGTTTATTTTTAGACCTAGCTACAGAAATGAGGTCATTGAAAATGTAAACATTATCCCTGATGAACTGACCACAGGCATAAACACCACCTGATCTGTATGTATCAAGGAATTAACTTCCCCCAGTTAATCTAAGAGCAAAAGTTTTAGCTAAAATTGTACAAGCTTTGTTCGTACTTATGTGTTAGGAAGGGGATCTCTTCGTGGCTTTGGTATGAAAGTAATGCGGACTTTGTGAAAGAGCCATTGGTCAGAGGAAAACATGCTTATTTGCTGAATTACCCTGACTGGTCTCATGGCCATTGCAGTACAAAGCTGTTGAATGAATTCAGCCTACAATCCATTGGGTCCAGATATCTTATTAAGAAGTAAAGATAATGGAAGTAATTCTATAAGGGGATGCCTAGATTTAAGTGCTAAGATATCACCTATTTGAAGCTTACTCTATATAGAAAAATAGGCATTTTTCTTTTCTTTATAGAATATTAGCCTAAGTGGCTTAAAACATGCCTATATTTATAGCATACACATTTACATCAGCCATGCTGCAGGTGGAAATGTTCATGCCTAGATTGCAAAAGACTGTGCATAGATTATAAGATTATATAATCTATGCAGATAAATATGTGACCCAGTCACCTGCGAAGTATATGCCATTTCATCTAGGTGCATACTTAAAGAATACTGCTTAGCCAGAAACTGCTCATTGACACGCATTTGGGTAAAGGACCTAAATACAGTATTTACAAGAATTCAAGCTGCCTAAATCAAGGTTGCTTCTTATAGAATTCTCCCCCTAATGGCCTGGATAGTCTCTATGTCAGTAAACAGGGCAACTCATAATAACCTATAATTTTCAGAACCACAGGATGAGACAGAAATGCCAAAAATTACCGTAAAGAGTTAATTACTGGCCACATTAGATTTTTGTTGCATGTGTACCCCACACTTTCCCACTCATGGCAGGCACAATGCGGTAGGCAATGGAGGGTTAAGTGACTTGCCCAGAATCAGAAGGAGCTGCCTGTGCCGGGAATCAAACTCAGTTCCCCAGGACCAAAGTCCACCACCCTAACCACTAGGCCACTAATTGGAACAGGCTCAAAAAATTGTACAATTGAACTAGCAATGTCTTTATTGTTCGAAATGATTCTTGAGAAGGTGTCTCGCAAAGAGGTGTCGTTGCCTTTTATTTGTGAGTATTGAGCCAATAAACATCCAGCTTTATTATTGCCCATTTAATGCCTGGTGTAAAACATCCTGACCAACCTGCTGATTTAATAACATATGTTAGGTATATTTCAGCTGTATTAATTTCATCAAGGTCTGATTATTTCATGTGGTAATGTATTGATGCTGTAGCCTGACAATTTTCTTCCTTCATTTGTTTAATATGCTGTAACTCTTGCCTCTTTAGCCATACAGCAAAGCTTGTGATTTCATCTTTTAGAGTAGACTTACAGGCCTCCCACACTATCAGAGGAGAGGTATCCTCTGATTTCATTCCCATGAAAAAATCAGCTGTAAAAGCCTGAATACATTTTTAAAAAGAGTAGTTCTGGAAGCAGGCGATTGTGAAATTGCTATACAGGCTTTAGAGAAATTGCAGAATGATCTTTTGTTACTACCATGCAGGGCTTAGATATAAGAAAATAATCTAGGGTAAGTTTGGTGTGAAGCAGAGTAGAAGGTATAGTTTCACTTGGCAGGATGGGTGAGCCTCCAAGGATCCTGGACATTAAGTTGTGGAGTGTGTCCCATGTTTTTTATTTCATTGGCTTACATAAAGACTATCTAACACTAGATCAAGGGGTTGGTGAAAATCCCTTGCTATAACTTCATCTATATCCCTAAACTCCAATAATACTTCTGCAATATTTCTAATGGCTACATGGGAATCTTGCGTGGATGCATTTACATTCATAACTCCTCTTATTGCATTCTCCTATGAGGACTGCTGCTGCCACCCATTGTCCTTGCACATCTGATAATTGCCTCACAATTTTGGGTTTGTAATAATTTGCAAACTAAAACTGAGAGTCCTCACTTTTTGTGGACTGCAGGGGGAAACGTGCCCAGATATTCATCTTGTATTAAACTTCATTCAGGCAGAAAAGGGCAGATGTGCCTCCCATAGGAGAATCCCAAATAGCAACAAAGCAACCGATCTGCAAACTCCAATGTGGAAATGAACACAGCAGATCAATGAACGGTCCAAAATGTTCTTTATTGCAGTATCTCAAAAGTGAAATGCCCGACACGGGCCGTGTTTTGCCCAAAAAGGACTGTGTCAGGGGCTATATGTTAGTCTCCACATCAAGTCAACTGTATGTATAAGATAATGATAACCAAATGATTGGCAGTCAATAATGACTTGATTCAGGGAGATAAAAAACCAGTGTGATCTCTGTTACCAATTGGAGGGGTACTCCAAATGAAATGGCTGCATACACCTATGCATTCTATTGTCGGGTCCTCCTAAGGCACTGTAGCAGATCCCATAGGTTGTGATGCCAGGAACCTCAAGGATGGTCTGAATCAGCTCAAGAACAGAACCATGCACCCACGGGTAGGTGCATATATGTCATGTCTTCCCCATTGTAACCAGTACAAATGGGGAGAAAACGGCTTAAAGCGGATGCCAACATGGGAGCTGACTCACAGCACTTCTGCCTCAAATACTGTCGATTCCCATTTCCTGCAGGTCTGAACACTCTTTGTCTGATTTCTCCTCAGAGGCCTATCTAATATGATTGGCCCTACAGCATAGCCCCCCCCCCCCCCCCCGAGTCATTGAAACACACAAGTTCCTCCACCACTACAAGATGGTGTCCTTCGAAGGGGACCCAATGACATTGAAGAAAGACACTTTAATTTGAAATAAAGATATTAAGGGGACAATTTCTATAAACGGGCACCTCAGTTTAAGTGCCCTGATGTAGCACTATTCTATAACAGCATCCAAATTGTTATAGAATACTAGCATACCTCAGCATTGGCACACCTAACATTTGCCAAGGCCGTCTAAGGTTCCCAAGCTTTTGGAAGGGCAGATAAGCTTATGTGATTCCTTTAGATACTTGGGAATAATCCTTTAGATTATTTTGGATTTGGCTTTGTTCTGAGCAGCAGATATCGTGGGCAGTGCGTACTGAATTTCCAACTTTGCAGATGCTACATTCAGCAAGATCATATTTTGACTTAGATACCTTGCATAAGTTTTACACTCAAAATTAGATTATGGAAATGTAGTTTATTTAGGATCGCCTAGATATCTGTTATAAAGTTTATTATAAGATTTTGATTATTGTGTTCAACCATCTTATTTGGTTCCGATAATTAGATTTTATGTGCCAGAGAAACACTTAAGGTCGGGATCGTCCTCTTTATTGACTTAACTGTTACTAGAGATAACATCTTTTCTTGGCATGGTCCCATGCTATGGAATCAACTCCCTTTGAATCTAAGACAAGAAAAGATACTTTGGGAATTTAAGGTGTCTTTAAAAAAACGATTTTTTTCAAAACATATTTGGATTATGTTGAGGAGGTTCTTGGGGAATCTGCAGAGTATTTGGTATATTTTTAGGTTTTATTGTTAATAATAAATGTTTGCGTACTGATGACTTGTGTGACTATTCTTTCCCATTTTTAAGGGCGTTCTTTTTGTTTTTAATATATATTGTAAACCACTTTAATATATCATTATTACCACCTTTCTAATCAATCAAACTATTAGTCACCTGCAGTAACACCAGCCACGGGCTGTAACGGCGGGCACATGAATGTGGTAAAGACACAAGAAACTTGCAGTATTCTGTAATTTACATGCATAAATGACAGCCCCACCCCTGCTCTGCTCACACGTATAACCCCTGCAGTTACACATTATTGCACTCATTTTCGAAGCAGATAGACATCTCAAAATGGCAAAAAAATACCTCCCATCTGCCAAAAATGTTCAAATTGCAATTCCCCTAAGAAGTGAAAGTGACAGTAGATGCCAGGCTCTATGACAGCTTCAGGTATTATAGCCATTCCTAAAAGAACAGCAAGCAAGTGAAAAGAGTAGCCTAGTGGTTAGTGCAGTGGACTTTGAACAATGGGACCTAGGTGTAACTCCCACTTTTAATTCCTTATTTCTGTACAAATATGTGAGCCCTCTTGGAGCACAGAAATACCTACCGTATTTGAATCTATACGACACCTGCAAGCGTGATGGATATTGTAGTCATAGGCGTCGGTGCTGTGGGTGCCTGAGCACCCCCAATATTTTTCCTTATAAGTCTGTAGATCTCAGGCAGCAAGCTCCATGCTGCAGAGCTACCGGAAAACAGGAAACAAATGCTTCTGGAGTGGAGGCGTAGCCTAATGGTTAGTGCAGCGAACTTTGAGCCTGGCGACCTGGGTTCAATTCTCACTGCAGCTCCTTGTGATCTTGGGCACGTCACCTAACCCTCCATAGCACCAGATTGTGAGCCCTCTAGGGACAGAGAAAATACCTGCATATGAAGTGTACATCTAGTAGCACTACAGAAATGATTAGTAGTAGTAGTATCTCTGTATCCTAGTTACTGCTCCCACTTCCCCTTGCAGCCTATCCAAGGGAGGGTGGAGTTGCTGTAGCCCAGCAGCTGCAAATGGGGATGGTAAGTGCAACAGACACTAACAAAAGGCAGACAGATTCAGATAACTTTATTGGCATGACAATTTTACCTATGTTGCCAAAGTAACACCTATAGCAATTAAGGTTAAAAAAAAAGGTACTGGGAGAGGAATAATGTGAGAAAGGAAGGGGTGATGGGAATGGAAATGGGTCACTGGTTAGGAGAGACAATGCTGCTCTGAAATGCTAGAAGAGGCAGAAAGGAGCTGTAAAAAAGAGAGAGGCTGGGTGATGGGGTAGGGACTGATAGTGAAGCTGTGGGAGAGGAGTAGACACAGGCTGTGATGTGAAGGTGAGAGGAACAGGAAGAGCATGGGCTTTGTGGGAGAAGGTTGCTAGCAGAAGGAGACATGATCTGGGAGAAAGGAAGAAGAGAAAGCAGGAGAACGCAAGCTGCAGGGAGAAGAGGAGCTGAAAGTGATAAGAGAGTAGCTGTTTGAGACTGGGAAACGAGTGGCTGAGGGAAAGGGGGAAAGGAATAGACATGAAGGTCAGAAGTGTAGAAGGGAGTAAGACTTAGAGGGGAGTGGGGGGATAATGGTGCTGGATAAAGAATGGAGGAGAAAGAAAAGAATGTTTGATAAAAGGAGAGAGTAAGAGGGATGTTGTGCTAGAGTCACCATTAATAAAGGAGGGGGCATTGTGCAAAAGCTATTACCACCAAATGAGGTGCCAGTGTCCATTTTTGCAGAAGGCACTAGAGTCGGTGCTAACTCAGCTCCCCAAGCCAACCACTTACGTCAAGCTCCGTCTCTGGCCGTCTTCAAATCTAAGCTAAAAGCCCACCTTTTTGATGCTGCTTTTAACTCCTAACCCTTATTCACTTGTTCAGAACCCTTATTTTATCATCCTCACTTTAATATTCCCTTATCTCTTGTTTGTCCTGTTTGTCTGTCCTAATTAAATTGTAAGCTCGGACGAGCAGGGACTGTCTCTTCATGTTCAAGTGTGCAGCGCTGCGTACGTCTAGTAGCGCTGTAGAAATTATAAATAGTAGTAGTAGTAGAGCTTTATACATGTGTCGATATGAATGCATGCCTTTGGATTCACTGATTTCCTGCTCAGCATGTGATCTTTGGGGTTTTCAGTCTGAGGGCAGGAAGCACCACATGCAAACGTGGCCCTAGGGGCTGTGGAGCAACAGATTGCTGAGCTTCCAAGGTTTGTGCATGCAGGTGGTAGAGCAGCTCATAGGGCCCTTCTGAATGTGGAACTGCCATTATATTTCAGTCTGTGAGTTCTAGATATGAATGGTGTCTGAGGCACTTGGAAGGAGGAAGAGGAATATGATCCTTGCCAGACAGGGTGGGGATAAAAAAAAAGTGAAATGTGTGATAAATCTGCTTACTCAGAGGTATGAGAGTAGGTGAGCCTAGCCTGCAGGGAAAAAGCACTGACCAAGGTAAAGTGAGAGAGAACCTAATGAAGGAGGAATTAATAGGTGGAAAAGCAGGTCAGGTCAGGTCAGGAGGAAGTAGAGAGCAGAGAAGTAAACAATGGAGGAGTGGAGTAGATACGTGGGGGGGGGGGGGGGGGGGAGAGGGTTGGGTATTAAGCATCCTACCCCAAAACAAAAGTCATTAGGAGAAAGAAGTGATGGGGGAAAAACAGAAAATGAGAGGAGGAAGACAATATAAAGAAGTGGGGGTGGTCTGAGAGAAAAGAAAGTGTATGGTGTGCATAGGTTAGGTAGGGACAAAGGCTATTTAGGACTGGCAGGGAGGGGGAGAATATGGGTTGTATAGATGGGCCAGGGTGGATTGGAAGACATAGTATGAGTGTGGTGTAGATGGGCTGTGAGTAGGATGGTAAACTGTGGCATTGAGTTGAGGTTGGGGAGGAAGAGAGACTGGTGGTACTTAAAGTGCTACCCCTAGCATTTCTTTTACCCACAAGTCTTCCCTGTATGTGCATCACCTACTGTATTCTTCATTTAAAGACACCCTGACCAGTCATGTTCACAACCCACCATACTTTAATTTCCTTTATGTTGACTTGGTACTTTGTGCCAACATTTAGAAAA
The DNA here is from genome assembly GCF_901765095.1 of Microcaecilia unicolor. Taxonomy (NCBI): domain Eukaryota; kingdom Metazoa; phylum Chordata; class Amphibia; order Gymnophiona; family Siphonopidae; genus Microcaecilia; species Microcaecilia unicolor. Next base: position 132,607,774 of record NC_044031.1, on the reverse strand, counting down.
GTTGGCTCCTATGATGGTAGTGGTGTCCCTATAGGTATAGTAGGTTTTTATCTGTTCCGGGGGGGGGGGGGGCAGTGGCTCTCAATAGCATATAAAAGAAGGTGGGATTTGTACCTGGGTCCCATTGGTTAAAGTCCATTGCACTGACCACTAGGTTGCCCCTCTACTCTGCAGGGATGTCTTTGTGGCTATTTTTGTTCAAATGATGCCAGACATACATTTTTGTGTATGCCTTTTTGGTGTGCATATTTTGGACATTTCATTTTGGAAAATGGCTATTAATTTTGGACATTCTCCTGTATTTTCGAACAGGAAACCCTGACCATCTTTCCTGTTCAAAAATAGCTGTGAGATGGACAGGTTGTCTGGACATTGAGTGGGAAGTCTCAATTCTGATATGGACTTTCTTTTGAAAATGCCCCTCCACAGCACTTAGCCCTTATAGAATAGTGCTTAGAGTGTTTTTGTATATAAGTGCTCATTTTCTCTGTATTTACATGTGCAAGGAGTGAGTAACCATAAGCTTCTAGTTATAAAATTGACCTTAATTGTGTTAATTAAGGTGATTTCAAGGCCTACAAACATAGCTTTTTTCAGAAATATTGAACTAGTCTGGCTTGGATCCTTACTTTCATAACTATACATTCTCCATCTCCTGAAGAAACCAGAATGAGGATGACAAATTAGTGCAACTGGCATTGGCATGTTCTGTTCTTATATTTTCTTAAAGGGTCTGCAACTGCAGACAGAACATGTCTGTGCCAAAAACTGCCGTTATAACTAACATCGAACCACATAATTACACTTGCATCTTATTCTGAAGAAAAACTTAATACCTGGTGTATCCACTCATAATTTCCAAACCCCTGGAAAATACTCCTGCCAGATTCTGTCATTCATCCTTCTTTGCTCACAGCTATGCTCCCTCAATGCACAGCATTGAAGCACAAATAGCAAATCTAAGAATGTTCTAAATAGTGGTGCTATCTTTATGCGGTGTCCCATAGACGATTACATGCTGAATATTGCACTTTAGCTCGCTAAAATGGAAGTACTGCTGGGCTACTGCAGCAGCTTTTTTTTTTGTTACATTTGTACCCCGCACTTTCCCACTCATGGCAGGCTCAATGCGGCTTACACAGGGCAATGGAGGGTTAAGTGACTTGCCCAGAGTCACAAGGAGCTGCCTGTGCCTGAAGTGGGAATTGAACTCAGTTCCTCAGGACCAAAGTCCACCACCCTAACCACTAGGCCACTCCTCTAGCTTGGTGGTAGTTCTCACCCCCAGCACATGCACCATTTCCAGCAGTACAAAACTATTTTTATTTTGTAGTGCCAGGGTATACCGCAGGGGCGTAGCCAGACACCCAATTTTGGGTGGGCATGGGCCCAAGATGGGTGGGCAGAAGAACCTTGCCCCGTCCCACAGGTGATTTGGTCTCTCCTTCTTTCGCCTACATGCCATATGGAGGCATATTTTCAAAGCACTTAGCCTTCCAAAGTTCCATAGAAACCTATGGAACTTTGGAAGGCTAAGTGCTTTGAAAATATGCCTCATGGTCTCTCAAACATCCCCCCTCTCCCGTACACCTTTTAAATAGCAAATTTTCACCAGCAGCGAGCAGCAACTAATACACACTGCTCATATTGGCCCCACACCCTTCCCTCTGATGCAGCTTCCAGTTTCCGCCTAGGCAGAAATACATCAGAGGGAAGGCTGTGGGGCCGGTGCGAGCAGTATGTATGTCACTGCTCATTGCAGGCGAAGATCTGCTTCTTACAAGGTATGAAGGAGAGACACTTGTTGGGAGTTTTCGGCTGGTGGGGCTTGGGGATCCCTGCCAGCCACATCATAGGTATGCTGCTACTGGGTGGGCCTGAACCCAAAGTGGGTGGGCCTGGGCCCATCCAAGCCCACCCTTGGCTACGCCACTGGTATACCGGCACTTACTGTCACCTCGATGGGTGGCAGTAAGTGCTCACCCCCCCTGAAATGGCCACGCGGCAAGTGCTTCATTTTCTGCACAGCCATTTCTTTAAAAAAAAAGAAAGACCCGCCTTTTACCTGCTGCGGTAAAACGGGGCCTTGGCGCATGTCAAAAACACGTGTCAATGCCAGAGCAAGCCCCCTTCTGCCACAGCTTCTTAAAAGGTCCCCTTAACTGGCTATGCATTAGCTGACTCTGCAAACCCAGAAATTCAATGACTGTGCCCAGACATGTAGTGGTGTTAAATTTGCAAGCATAATGTCAGTGGAGGTCAGCAAATCATTGATCGCCACCAGCTGAATATCAGGCCCTATGCTGACTTGCAATCAAACCTTTACTCCTCAACCAAAATAACTATAATTAAATTCAGAAAAGTATGCACACCTTTGAAGAAACTGAATTGTCTGGGAAGGAAACAAATTCATAAATTCCAAAGTCATCCAGAGCATCTTCATGTCCTAAAATAGGAGTAGACACGTAAATAAAAATATAGGTGAAGAAGAAGCACTTGTATTTATTTTAAAACTGGATTTTTTTTTAAGCAGTGTTTCTCAAGTTTTCCTGGAGTGCCCTCCTAGTCCAGGATTTCTTACCAGTGGTGCCACAGATCAAGCAGAGTGTGGAGAAGGGCCTTGAAATCTGAGACAATTTATTGAAACTTTCTAGACAGAGTGAAGGCTGTTATTAGGACACTTATTGATTGTATAAATTTGTACCACTGTAATTTTACCACATTAGCAGTTAGCACTGTTATGGCCCTGTTTACTAAGCAGCATTATAGGCGCGTTAACATTTTTAACATGCGTTAACCATGTACGTGCCTACAATATCCCTATAGGTGCCTACATGGGTAGCGCGCAAGCTAAGTGTAGGTGCACTAAATACACTAACGCATCTTAGTAAACAGGACCCTTAGTGGCTAACAGTGAGATATGTAACTGACAGTAGTTACTAGTGGACAAGGTTTAGGAAGGGAGTGTGAGGGTTTCAGTTAAAGGGGTGCAGGAACCAAAAAAGGATAACCCCCCCCCCCCTGCCCTAGCCAGTCTGGTTTTCATGATATCAACAATGTACAAAGGAGAGATTTGCATGCACTACTTCCATTACATGCAAATCTCATTTATTTATTTTATTAAAAAATATATATTTATATCCCACATGATCCTAGTGTACTCAGTGGCACACAAATAAACATTCATAATAAGAAAACATAATTTTAAAACTTGCTAATTTGATTTTGGAGCAATATTTTTAATTATTTTATTCACCAAAAATGTGTTGAAATAATATTATTTTCGATTCTCAATTGAGTAATTCAATAATTCTTCATTGTTTGCAAACTCAGTGGTAAGCCATTTCACAACTTAAGTTTATTTACTTTAAAATTCCTCCAATCTGATTACCTTAAAGGAGGGAATCTCTAATGAACAAGCATCAAAGGACCTCAAAGTTCTCACTGGTTGGTAGGTACGTAAAGTCAGTGTAGTAATTAGTGATGCCAAAATTGTTGAACCCCTTAAATATCAAAAGTCAAATTTTAAAGACAATACTTTGTTTAATAGGAATCCAATTAAGTTTTTTCAGAACAGGGGTAATATGGCAATACCTTGAAAATCCAAAAAGAACATGAGCAGTAGCATTTTCTGCAACCTGCAGAGCTTTCAGAGATTCTCCGCGTAGCCCCATTAATAGACCATTGCAAGCATAGCACAAAAACTGTAGTAGTAATACCACATACAGAAGAACTACAGACAAGAATACATACCTGTATCCATTCTATGTTATTTTGTAAACCTATTATACTATGTAAGCCGCATTGAACCTGCTAATAAGTGGGAAAGTGCAGGGTAGAAGTGTTACAAATAAATAAATAAATAAATAATCACACTGTGACAGAACAGTGTGTTTTAAACCTGTAAAATTGCCCTATTAAATCTTGAAGAGCATTTCTCTAGTTTGGCCAGCAGGTGGTACATGTTTTATGATAAAGCTTTTATAGAAAAGTGAATGCCCTCTTTCAGTTTCACTCAGGGGATCTTTTGCTAAAGATATCATCCGCAGGAGATAACCCAAACATTCCTAAGTGAATAACAGTCTGCCCAGAAGAGCTGCTGTGAGAACAGTTGCAGAGAAGGAGATATCTTCATTAGTAATAATTTGCAGGGAAATTGTTTTTAAACTTGGGGAAAGGTAGACTTAAAAATAAGGCCCCTGAGGCTACCTATTTAATTCTGTGCTACTTTCAGGCTTATTTTTGAAAGAGAAGGACGCCCAGGGTCGCCCAAATCAGCATAATCGAAAGCCAATTTTGGGCGTCCCCAACTGCTTTCCGTCACGGGGATGACCAAAGTTCCTGGGGGCGTGTCGGAGGCATAGTGAAGGTGGGACTTGAGCATGTCTAACACATGGGCGTCCTTGACCCATAATCGAAGAAAAAGGGCGTCCCTGACGAGCACTTGGACGACTTTACTTGGTCCTTTTTTTGTTATGACCAAGCCACGAAAAGGTGCCCGAACTGACCAGATGATCACCGGAGGGAATTGGGGATGACCTCCCCTTACTCCCCCAGTGGTCACTAACCCCCCCCCCCCAAAAAAAAATAGTTTAAAAATATTTTGTGCCAGCCTCTATGCCAGCCTCAAATGTCATACTCAGGTCCATCACAGCAGTATGCAGGTCCCTGGAGCAGTTTTAGTGGGTGCAGTGCATTTCAGGCAGGCGGACCCAGGCCCATCCCCCCCCCCCCCCCACCTGTTACACTTGTGGTGGTAAATATGAGCCCTCCAAAACCCACCACAAACCCACTGTACCCACACTTAGGTACCCCCTTCACCTGTAAGGACTTTGGTAGTGATGTACAGTTGTGGGTAATGGGTTTTGGGAGCTCAGCACACAACGTAAGGGAGCTATGTACCTGGGAGCTCTTTGTGAAGTCCACTGCAGTGTCCCCTAGGTGCCCGGTTGGTGTCCTGGCTCCTCCCACGACCAAATGGCTTGGATTTGGTCGTTTCTGAGATGGGCGGCCTTAGTTTCCATTATCACCAAAAATCAGAAACAACGAAGTCTGACGACCATTTCTAGGGACGACCTAAATGTTAAGATTTGGGCGTCCCCGACTGTATTATCAAAACCATCTTGTTTTGATAATACAGGTTTCCCCGCCCTTTCGCCGGGACATTCTGCGATGACGTCCTCAGGAAAACGTGGGTGCCCCTTTCGATTATGCCCCTCCACGTCATCCAAAAGCTCCCCCCAGCACCACCAACCACAAGCCTGCTCCCCACCCGCTAGCTCCCTTCCTTCTGTGTGTGTCCCTCCAAATTGAAGGCAAAAACACATAGTAAAAACCTTTTTAGGTATATTAAAAGCAAGAAGCCAGCAAAAGAATTGGTTGGAACACTAGATGACCGAGGGGTAAAAAGGGCACTCAGGGAAGACAAGGCCATAGTGGAGAGATCAAATGAATTCTTTGTTTTGGTCTTCACCAAGCAAGATGTGGGAAAAATGCCAATGCCAGAAATAGTATTGAATGCTGACGAGTCAGAGAAGATGAATCAAATCTCTGCAAACCTGGAAGATGTAATGAGGCAATTTCACAAACTGAAGAGTAGCAAATCGCATGGACTGTGTGGCATACTTCCCAGAGTACTGATCAAACTTGCAGAACTATTGTTAGTAATATGTAATTTATCTTTAAAATCAAGGATGGTACCAGAAGACTGGAAGGTGGCCAATGTAACGCTGATTTTTTAAAAAGGTTTCCAGAGGTGATCCGTGAAATTATAGACCAGTGAGCCTGACGTCGGTGCCAGGCAAAATGGTAGAGACTATTATGAAGAACAAAATTACAGAGCATATACATAAACATGGATTATACATAAGCATGGATTAATGAGACAAAGCCAACATAGATTTAGTGAAGGGAAATCTTGCCTCACCAATCTACTACATTTCTTTGAAGGGGTGAACAAACATGTGGATAAAGGTGAGCCAGTCGATATTGTGTATCTGAATTTTCAAAAGGCATTTGACAAAGTACCTCATGAAAGAGTCCAGAGGAAACTGGAAAGTCGTGGTCTAGAAGGTAGTGTCCTATTGTGAATTAAAAACTGGTCAAAAGGTAGAAAACAGAGAGTAGGGTTAAACGGTCAGTATTCTCAATGGAGAAGGGTAGATAATGGAGTTCCGTAGGGGTCTGTACTGGGACCGCTGCTTTTTAACATATTTATAAATGATCTAGAGATGGGAATAACTAATGAGGTAATTAAATTTGCTGATGACACAAAGTTATTAAAAGTTGTTAAATCGCAAGAGAAATGTGAAAAATTGCAAGAGGACCTTACAAGACTGGGAAACTGGGCATCCAGATGGCAGAAAGTGCAAAGTGATGCATGTGGGAAAGTGGAACCCAAACTATAGCTACTTGATGCTAGGTTCCACATTATGAGTCACCAACCAGGAAAAGGATCTAGGTGTCATTGTTATGCAATAGAGTGTTATGTATTATTAGGAAAGGAATGGAAAGCAAAAATGAGAATGTTATAATGCCTTTCTATCACTCCATGGTGCAACCGCACCTCAAATACTGTGTTCAATTCTGATCACCGCATTTGAAAATGATATAGTGGAATTAGAAAAGGTACAGAGAAAGGCAATGAGAATGATAAAAGGGATGGAAGGCTAAAGTGGCTAGGGCTCTTACAAGAGACAGTTGAGGGGAGATATGATGGAGGTCTGTAAAATAATGAGTGGAATGGAACAGATAGACGTGAATCACTTGTTTACTCTTTCCAAAAATACTAGGACTAGTGGACATGCAATGAAGCTATTAAGTAGTAAATTTAAAACAAAAATTTCTTCACTCAATTTGTAATTAAACTCGGAATTCGTTGTCAGAAAATGTGATAAAAGCAGTTAGCTTAGCAGGGTTTGGATAACTTCCAAAAAGAAAAGTTCATAAGCTATTATTAAGATGGACTTGGGAGAAATCCACTGCTTATTTCTAGGATAAGCTGCATAAAATGTATTTTGCTGTTTTGTAACCTGGATTGGCCACTGTTGGAAGCAGCGTATTGGGCTTGATGGACCTTTAGTCTATTCCAGTATGGCAACACTTATGTCCTTGTATAAACATTAAACAACAGAGGAGAAAGCGGTGAGCCCTGTGGTACCCTGCATCATGACCTCCAAGGCAAAGATGTATTACCTTTTTGTCCTAACACAGTAAGTCCGTTTGGTTAAAAATTCTCTGAACCAATTTAATACTTTACTGGTCACACCCAATTCACTTCATGGCCAATAGTCAGCGCTGAGCCCAGATATTAAATGCCAGGCCATTTCTGGTGACCGGCAATGAATATCTGGTTATCTTTAAACCAGCCAAAAATAAACCAGACATTGCCAGTTATCTTTAAACCAGCCAAAGTAGTACCACATTTTTATGCCGTCAAATATGGCCATTAAACTGGCTTTAAAAATCAGCAGATAGCCAGTTATTGCAGCCAATCTAACCGGCTGTCAGCTAGCCACTAACTGGGGATATTCAGTGGGGTTTAGCTGGTTATCCCCCGCTGAATATTGGCGAATAGCCGGTTAAGCGCTATTTAACCGGGCAGCAGCCATTCTGGCCAGTTAAAGAGTGCTGAATATTGGGGGTGGGGTATCTATATAACAACTTTGAATGATCTCTGTCAAACACTGCTGAAATATCAAACTGAAGGAGAGCCACCTGTTTCTCCTTACTCAGACAACTTCTAAAGTCAGATGTTAAAATTTGCAATGTCTCTGTACTATGCTGAGACCTAAAACCATGTTGAGTAGAATGCAAACTTAAGAAAGTTTGTTAGTTGTTCGTTAACCACAAACTCCAAAATGTTTAGCCACCCAAAGAATACTAGTAATAGGTCTAAAATTATCCTCAATTGTAAGATCTGATCCAATAGCTGTAAGGTACTGGAGTTAAAACTATATTAGCCAATTTATCAGGATAGGTACCAGCATCGAGCAGCAAATTAATAAACCAGTTTAACCAAAGCAAAACTTTCACAGAAATAGATTTCAATTAAAAAAATATGGGCTGATATCCAGAGAATAAGCCTTATATGAAAGGTTTACCAGTATCTTAGACACAGAATCTGATGTTATCTGTAAAAAAGAAAACCAAAGTCTATCTTCTGGTATACCTTCTATGTAATTACTCTCAGATGATCTTAACAGAGAGAGAACTTCTATTTCAGAAAATTTACACAGGTTATTCTGCAGAATGCAGCTATTATGAATCCATTAGAGATCAGAAAACACTATTACCTGAAAAGATATGTGTCCTCTTGTACTCCGTTGCTGGCCTAAAACAATGAACATGCATTTCTTTTAGGTTATGCATCAATGAATCAGAAAATTGAGACACAGGGGCAGATGCACTAAAGCTAAATGAGCCTTTAATGACTCTCCAACGAGGAAAATTTGATCCGTTGCATGCATCAAAGGGCTTTTACCGAGGAAGCCAGCAGCTAACGAAAACGGAATGGAGATGAGCAATTAGTGTGAAAACCCCATTGAAACGACATGCACTAACCTTTTCCGATTGCCTTTACGCAGGAAAGAGGCAGGAAATCTAACGAGAGGTCTGGACCACTCGTTAGGACAGCTCTGTGCCAGGAAAAATCATTAAGTGAAAAAATAAACAAACTTTGAGCCAATCCCAGCGCATTAGCAGAGCTAAAAGCGCTGTGATTGGTCCAAAGGACGTCAGAAAACACATAAATAAATAAAAATAAAAAAAGGATCGGGAGGGGGCAAGGGCGCTCATCAGGAGCGTCCTGTACGGACGGCCTTGCCCCCCCCCCCCCGCTGCTCCCCACTTTCCGCCGCTCCCCCCACCCCGAAAAAGCAAAATTCAAGCAGCCCCTGCCCCCTCCCTTCCTCACTACTCTCTCACCTCAGCTCCGCCTCCCGACATCCTCCGTCCTGTGCCCCGCCCCCTTTTGGGGTCGTCGCCGCCGCCATTCCCCTCCTCCATCGGGCCCCCCTCCCTCTTACCGGGCCCGTGCAGTGCCTCTCTCCTCTGTCCGAAGGCGCTGCACGGGCAAGAAGAAAGCTGATGCCTGCCTTCGCCCAGCTTCGATGGCGCGTCTTTCTCCTGCTGGGCCCGCCCCTGTCTGACGTCGGTAACCTACGTAGGTTACTGACGTCAGACAGGGGCGGGCCCAGCAGGAGAAAGACGCTCCATCGAAGCTGGGCGAAGGCAGGCATCAGCTTTCTTCTTGCCCGTGCAGCGCCTTCGGACAGAGGAGAGAGGCGCTGCACGGGCCCGGTAAGAGGGAGGGGGGCCCGATGGAGGAGGGGAATGGCGGCGGCGACGACCCCAAAAGGGGGCGGGGCACAGGACGGAGGATGTCGGGAGGCGGAGCTGAGGTGAGAGAGTAGTGAGGAAGGGAGGGGGCAGGGGCTGCTTGAATTTTGCTTTTTCGGGGTGGGGGGAGCGGCGGAAAGTGGGGAGCAGCGGGGGGGGGGGGGGGGAAGGCCGTCCGTACAGGACGCTCCTGATGAGCGCCCTTGCCCCCTCCCGACCCTTTTTTAAAATTTTTGTTTTGATTTGGGAGCCATGTGCTTGTGATTTGACTGTGTTTTGACTGTTTGTGGCATGCGCAGAGCAGCTAACATAACGCTTGGCTGCTCTGCGCATGATTTGGGGGCCGATTAACGATGTGTATTGTGATTCTTTGATACATTGTACGTTTCAATACCGATCTCAGCATGTGTGACTTTTTTTTTTGGTGCATTTTTCGTTATTTTAAAATCGTTAGGGACTTTAACGATTTAGATTTTTTTACGTTTGGTTGCTGCATCTGCCCCACAGTGAAAACTTCCTGTAAGGTAGGAAGCAAACTGGGGGAAGTAGATAATATTCTACCTTCTTTCCAGCTTCTGTTGTATCACTGCAAAAAAAAGAAAAAGAAAGGTACTATCAAATATTTTTGTGACTGAATATGAAAAAAATGCTTTTGATTGATTTTATTTTAAAATACCTCTATGTGGTTGATATCTTTTCCACAGAAACAGAAGTATCATAGATATGATTAAAATCAATGAAATCCCAGTTATTGCTGCTAATGGAGACAAGGCATTTCCTTTTCCCTCAAGCTTCTCTCGATCTGCATCAAAAAACAGAACAACAGATGGTATACGTTATTACAGTTCACAAATTTGACACTTTTATTTGCTTACAAAGAAACTGCAGCTACTCTCATAAGACAGCAGCCATTGTATGCTGTAAATTATCAGCTTGATCTTTACACACTGAAATTTTCAAACGCCGGCTGCACCATTTAAATTATACATGTATATTCAGTACTGCTATCCAAATAGCAGGCAGTGTTTAAAGCAGCAAGATTCATACTATCTGGATAGCATTTTTTTAAATTTTTATTACATTTATACCCTGTGCTTTCCCACTCATGGCAGGCTCAATGCAGTTTACATGGGGCAATGGAGGGTTAAGTGACTTGCCTAGAGTCACAAGGAGCTGCCTGTGCCTGAAGTGAGAATCAAACTCAGTTCCCCAGAACCAAAGTCCACCACCCTAACCACTAGGCCACTCCTCCAGGTGTCCTAAAACAGAAGCGGGCAAACTATGGCCTGCGAGCCAGAACCTTCCTGTTGCTACAAAAAGTCTTGCTCACCACCTAGCGCCAATAACAAAAGGTGTAAACAGACTGTGAAACTCCTGTAGCCTTCATCTCCTATCTGCAACCTATTGGCTGATGCAGATCTGCTGCAGCCTTTAAAATGTCATCACTTTGAGCCAGCCAGGCCATTTTTAATGGCATACACATACCCGCTGGCTCAGAGTGATGACATGTTAGACCACGGCAGAATGTCCATCAGCAGCGGTCTACAGGTAGCTAACAGTGAGCTTCAGGAGGGGCTTCCTGGGTAGTGAACACTTATTTTAATGATTCTAGGCTGCAAGAATTAGAGCTATATTGAACATAATGACTGGGTTGGGAGAGGGATCAGGGTACAGGGGATCCCACTGCTTCTCAGACCACAAACTGCATCAACCTCCCAAACCAGTTTCAACTCCCAAAGCAGTCCTCGGATCAAAATGTTTGCTCACCTCTGTCCTTTGTAGATAGGTCTACAGATAGTGAGATGAATATCACGCTATCCATATAATTTTGTGAAACAAACACCCAGGGGTGTGCTGGTAAATTGTTAACAGGGGGCTCTCTCTCGCCAGCAAAGTAAAAGAGAATTCAGGAGGGGCCCAAGCCCACATTTTGGGATCCATTTGTTAAAGTAGCCATGGAGAACCGGCTCCCAAAGTTCTTAAAAACTTAACAAACAGCTCTCGAGAGCCTGTGAGAGCCTGCTCCAGCACACCACTGCAAACACCCATACTCCACCTTTGCTCTACCCCAGCATTATTCGGATAGTGCAAGGACAGTCAGTAATGATTTTCAGAGGTACTGTCCATGTCATGTCACTAAAACTCCATAGATGGGGGCCACTTGGACATTTATTCAATTTTGAATATTGGGGCCTATATTTCTGAATTTGTGATGGTCTCCCAACTCCAAATTGTAAATAGGCAAACAGACTTCTTATTAAGTGTCAGCTAATGTAAGTCTTTCACTATGCTAATGCAGAGTGCTAATTGTTTGAGGCGGTAGAACGAGAGGACATGAAATGAGATTGAAGGGGGGCAGACTCAAAAAAGATGTCAGGAAGTATTTTTTCACGGAGAGGGTGGTGGATGCTTGGAATGCCCTCCCGCGGGAGGTGGTGGAGATGAAAACGGTAACGGAATTCAAACATGCGTGGGATATGCATAAAGGAATCCTGTGCAGCAGGAATGGATCCTCAGAAGCTTAGCTGAAATTGGGTGGCGGAGCAGGTGGGGGGAAGAGGGGTTGGTGGTTGGGAGGCTAGGATAGGGGAGGGCAGACTTATACGGTCTGTACCAGAGCCAGTGATGGGAGACGGGACTGGTGGTTGGGAGGCGGGAAATACTACTGGGCAGACTTATACGGTCTGTGCCCTGATAAAGACAGGTACAAATTCAAGATATGAGTTTATCTTGGGCAGACTAGATGGACCATGCAGGTCTTTTTCTGCCGTCATCTACTATGTTACTATGTTACTATGTTTGGCTCATTCTGAGGAAGAGGTAAAAAAAACTTCAGAAGCTCAGCTGCTAAGTTCAAGCACACACTAAACTGAGCATTACTATCACCAGCCATAAAAACCTCCCCTATTCATGTGAACAATCATTTTCATTTTTAACACTTTCAAATTCTTATGCTTCTTCCCACTTATTTTAATTTTTGATGCTTTCATTAGCAGCATTTCTTTTTCTTTTAACAGTAACTTAGCTGAAATGCCTCTTCTCATTCGAGCTGCTCTGTTTCACTTTCAGGCTTCCTGAGGAGCTGCCATTCTGTAATCACTGACTGCCTGATATGCTGCCTTCTCTGATCCTCACTGACAGCAGTAGCCTTTCAAGACATGCTGCTCTCCCTGACATCAGGGTCCGTTGTGGTAAGTCACATGTCCTACATTATGTTATAATTTGATGCTCCTTTAGAGGAATTTATGCAAAGGTTTCAAAGTGTATTCCTCAAGGAACACAAACAGCATATCCAAAATATATAAAATGATGATAAGCTATCAAAGTATTCAAATAAACATCATGTATATTCATACACATATGTTGAAAATCTAAGGTGATCGTATAGCTGTATGCCAAATGTTCTAACTTTAGTTCTTGAGAAGATGTGTTGAAAGTACTATGCAGTGGTTCAAGTCCTTCTTTCTTCCATCTGTCCACTGCTGAGCTGCAGGGTTAAACCAAAAGGGTGAGGATGTGCTAGTTCTGCTTTAACCACATTTGACCCTAAATTTCCAAGCATGGATTAAAATCAGGGCAGCCTCAGCCTTTTTCACACTGAATTATATGATGACAACAAACACAAGACTGTCTGGAGCTCTTGAAGACCAGAGATTCAATTTCCTTTAGTATTGTCACAATGAAACATGACATTGCAACTTATTCAGATCTGCAATAATAGATCACTCTCACGTAAAGATGGGATAGCTAAATCATACTAATATGTCAGCCATAATAGCACAGAATTGCATCATAAATGTTATCAAGGCGGGTATTCTTAGCTGTGGTCTTTGAGATCCACAGATAGGTCTAGATTCATATTCATTTGCCTCCTATTTTTATCAAATCCTATTCAAAATATCATTTGAATCTGATATACCATGTGCTGGATTTCCCAAAAGTTTCCACTACTTTCAAATTGAAGATAGCACACAGAGCCTCAAACTTCCCAGTAGGGAAAGTGCCAAGTCCACAACTCTACATCGGGGAACAGATTATTATCATAGGTTCTTAATCATACAGGATTGGAAAACCAGAAACACCTAGAAAAACCACACGAGAGAAAACCCTGTGGGGAAAAAAAAACAATACCAAAAATAAGTAACTATGGAAAATCCATTACATGGTGTATAAAAAGTCAAGGAAAAACACCTTGCTCAGAATAATAGGAGTGAAGTCTGTGTCCCCGCCAAACAAAAGGCATTCTGCTGCCCCTGGGGAGGGGAGAGAAGAGAGAAAGTGCTGGGGGGGGGGGGGGGGGAGCACAGTTGATGGATGGTTAGGAGCACTGACTGCTCTTTATAGTGAGGTCCCCCTCACAGGTAGATTCAAAATTGGATAAACAGATGTCAGCTTTACTCAATTGGCTTAATAGCCTGTTAACAAAACTGATACCAGTAATTAAACTCTAGAATTCGTTGCCACAGAATGTGGTAAAAGCAGTTAGCTTAGCAGGCTTTAAAAAAAGGTTTGGATAATTTCCTAAAAGAAAAGTCCATAATCTATTATCAAGATGGGCTTGGGAAAATCCACTGCATATTCTAGGATAAGCAGCATAAAATCTGTTTTGCTGTTCTGGGATCTTGCCAGGTATTTGTGACCTGGATTGGCCACTGTTGGAAACAGGACGCTGGGCTTGATGGACCTTCGGTCTGTCCAGAAGTGGAATGAGGGTCATTTGGGCCCCCGCCTAGCCGCTGCCCAACACACCCCCTACTGCCACACTGCTGCCCCCCCTACTGCTGCAGTGAACGCCCCCGCTGTCCTGGTCCTACTTGGAGGGTCCTGGTGGTCTAGTGGTCTCTGCGGGGGGGGGGGGGGGCATGTTCTTTCCTGCCTGCTGCGCTGCCACTAATCCCCCCTCCTGCCGGCGCCACTATGTTTTCAAAATGGCGGCCGAGACTTCCCTCGGTAATTTCTCGGGTCTCAACATTCTCGCGAGACTTCCGCAGGGAGTCTCGACTGCCATTTTTTAAGTATGGCTTTACCCTTCACTATCAGTTAAAATGTTCTATTACGTATTGTGTTGACATTGTAAGTAGTATACTAAGTTATACTTTTTATTGTTATTTGAATATTTTTACTGCTGTAATTGCCTATTGCTCATGTTTGATCTGTTCTTACTGTACACCGCCTTGAGTGAATGCCTTCAAACAGGCGGTAAATAAATCCTAATAAATAAACAAAAATGTGTACTCACATATAGTTAAGCACAGGGCTGCCACTTAATACATTGGCGGCTCTGGATGAATAACAAAAGATAAATTATATATTGCAAAGTTATTTAAAGTATGCATGTGCTGATTGACATTTTTAAAGAATTTTTGTTGCACAATGATCTTGCTAATCATTTTCCACACATAATATGCCCCTTTAAATTAATTGTCATTTAATGTACTCTGAGCACCCTGTGGTTTAGTTGGCAACAGTACAGTACTCAAGTCTATTTTTGAAATTAGGATTTCTAGTATATGCAAATCTCAGCCTGATGGTGTAACCACATGGCAATAATGAAAGAATATGTTGAGGACAAATGATCTTGACAAATTTATTAGTCTGTTGAAAATATCAAAACACACATGACTATCATCGCCACTGTTTACTAAGCAGCGCTAAGGGCATGCTAGTCTTTTTAGCACACGCTAACCATCTAGGTGCCCATAGTATTCCTATGGGAGCCTACAAGGTTAGCGCTTACTAATTTTAGGCTCTTGCTAAAAATACTAATGCACCGTAGTAAACATTCCCCTATGTCTTCAAATCCTTCATTGTTTTTGTTATTTTCAAAATACCTACCTATCGTTCAAAAAAAAATCTCTTTTATAGCCTGCCGTACTACTTCATAGGGATGACCTCTTTGTAGTAAATTAAATGATGACTGCCATGATTCAGATTTCTGTCGCTGGATGTCAGAACAAGTGTTGTAAAAATGACAGATTTCTCTTCAAAGCAGTCAAGTGGGAACTCCCAGGCTACAAAAGAGAACTGTACGTGTGCTGGTAGAATGACTGTGTATTGGAGTCTGTCTTGTGCTAAGAGTAGTTGGAAACCGCGGAATATAAGTTTGTAAACTAAATTACATCAACAATGCCTTGTTTTGCTTACAGAGTTGAGAATTCTATTATCTTTTTCAAAGCACAAACAAGCACTTACCGTGAATTTTGCACATTTTCAGATTTGAGGGTTCTGAAGTTTGGAGATGCTAGTGCTCCTCCCCACCACCCCACCCAGGGGCAATTGCTCCTCCGTTGTCCCTTCCCTTTGTCCCCCCCCCCCCTTTCCCAACTCTGAACAATTGCTCTGACAATGCTGCCTTCAATCAAAAAAGTCAAATTCTGAACTCATCACCTAAAGTAACCAAATTATAATTAGCCTGGTTCCGAGCCCAAATATATGCGAACTATCATCTTAACTATACTTATGTTAGTATCTCGTAATATGGTGCATCATGTTTAGTACTTTCCATCCGTTTTGGTGGAAAATATTCATTTATTTGGAATTTTTAGTCATGTTTTCTTGTAACATTGCAAAATTCTAATGAAAATAAAGTTAAAAATATATATATAGATAGATACACACACACACACACACACACACACACACACACACACACACATATATCATCTTAGCTATCCATTGTCAATACCTTCTATTCCAAGGTATCTTTCTATAACATACTTGCAGATTATCAGAGAATATCTGCCAGTTAATATCAGGGTATCGAGGCTTTTCTACAGAGCCTAAGCACATATTTACTTTCCTTTGTCAATAAAATAAAAAGTATTAATGACAAATTCTGATGAACTGCTGCAGCTGTGTTTGCTTTATTTCCCTTACTAATAACTGTAATTTTTAATTTGAGACTGTGCTGCTTTATGCAGAGCTGCATCATTGGTTCTGCCTAAGGTGTCTGAAACCATAGTGATTTCAGGTGTACTCTGGGTCACTCTTAACAAAAAGCACCTGCCACCCTTGTTTGCTTTAACAATGAATGATTAAGCTCCATATGTTTGCAAGAGCTGTTACATTTTCTGAGAAGCTAATACTCTGACATTAAGCAGCTTGATCTCAAAGGGGGCAGTTCTAGAACTTGCAGCCTCAATTTAGGTGTCACGACAAGGCACATGTTATCGCCAATTCTATAGCAGCATTTCGGTGTGCCTATGACGTTATAAAATCATAAAGCTGTTTTGGTGTGCTAAAATTTAAGCACCCACTTATGACAGGTCATAATTGGCACTCCTAAGTCTGATAAGTGTGCCATGCATCATGCATAACTGATAGCAAGAACATAAGCATTGCCATACTGGGACAGACCATCAAGCCCAGTATCTTGTCTCCAACAGTAGGCATCCTGGTTGCAAGTACCTGGCAAGATCCCAAAAGAGTAAAACAGATTTTATGCTGCTTATTCTAGAAATAAGCAGAGGATTTTCCCAATTCCATCTTAATAAAGGTTTATGGACTTTTAGGAAATTATCCAACCCTTTTTTTAAACCCTGCTAAGCTAACTGCTTTTACCATATTCTCTGGCAATGAATTCCAGAGTTTAATTACATGTTGAGTGAATATTTTCTCTGGTTTGTTTTAAATCTACTACTTAGTAGCATCTTTGCATGCCCCCTAGTCCTAGCATTTTTGGAAAGAGTAAACAAATAAATATGACAGAGGTCTATAAAATAATGAGTGGAGTGGAAAGGGTAGATATGAATTGCTTATTTATGACATTTATATCCCACAATAGCCCAAAATAGACTCAAGTTCAGTGTGGCTTACAAACAAACAATAAAGTGAATAAAACATAATAATCTACAGAATATATCTCCCCTCAGCCGTCTCTTCACCAAGCTGAAAAGCTCTAGCTGCTTTAGCCTTTCCACATAGGTAAGTCATCCTATCCCATTTCTCATTTTCACTTTCTCTGTACCTTTTCTAATTCTTCTATATCTTTTTTGAGATGCGGTGATCAGAATTGCACACTGTCTTGCTCCTGGTGCCACTTCAAAATGGCTGCCGAGAGTTCGAGTGGTGGCCTCACGAGACTTCCGCAGAAGTCTTGCGAGCTCACTGCTTCAATTCTCGGCAGCCATTTTGAATCGGTGCTGGGAGCAAGACGGGTCTACAGCCGCCTGGGCAGAAAAGAGGGGGCTATTTCCTGCCCCAAAGAGGTCACTAGATCACCAGGGCACTACAATGGAGGGGAGGGGAGGGGAGGATAGGATACCCTTAGACCCGCCTGCCCATTTGTCCACAAATCCGGACAAATGGGTAGCCTGGCAAAACCCGTCTTGTGTACGCCTCATTTGCAATGGAGTGGAGGAGTGGCCTAGTGGTTAGTGTGGTGGACTTTGGTTCTGGGGAATTGGGTTCAATACTAGGACTAGAGGGCATGAGTTGAAGCTACAGTGTGGTAAATTTAAAACGAATCGGAGAAAATTTTTCTTCACCCAACGTGTAATTAGACTCTGGAATTCGTTGCCGGAGAACGTGGTACGGGCGGTTAGCTTGACGGAGTTTAAAAAGGGGTTAGATAGATTCCTAAAGGACAAGTCCATAGACCGCTATTAAATGGACTTGGAAAAATTCCGCATTTTTAGGTATAACTTGTCTGGAATGTTTTTACGTTTGGGGAGCGTGCCAGGTGCCCTTGACCTGGATTGGCCACTGTCGGTGACAGGATGCTGGGCTAGATGGACCTTTGGTCTTTCCCAGTATGGCACTACTTATGTACTTATGTAATTCCCACTGCAGGCACAAGCAGCTCCTTGTGACTCTGGGCAAGTCATTTAACCCTCCATTGCCCCAGGTATAAATAAGTACCTGTACATAATATGTATGCCACATTGAACCTGCTATGAGTGGGAAAGCATGGGGTACAAATGTAACAAAATAAAAATTATGCACTATGTAAGTTGAGCAAGTATTTGCAGAATAGTTGCTAGGCAGAATTTTGGTATTTACAAGCACATGTGCACATATGTGCATATACGTCATTATTTTAAACATTTATGCATGTACCTCAGATTCTATAAATGATGACTAAAGTTGTGCACAGAAATCAGCGCGCACATAGCCAATTTGTGCATGCAACTTAATTGCTTAACAAGCAAATCAGTGCCAATAATTGATCACTAGCTATCAATTATTGACACTAATTAGAATTTATGTGCACAATTTTCTAAGCATATTCTGTAAAGTGGTGCAAGTAAATTCCAGTGTGTGGATCACAGAGGGGGTGTGGCCATGAGCGGCACACGGGTGCTCCTAAAAATTACATGCACTGTTACAGAATACGCCTGAACCGCGTCTGTTGGGCATGGACATTTTTACCAGAATTTAGTTGGTGTAAATCGTCACACCTAAATTTGGGTCATGGGGATTGGCACTATGTGTATTCTATAAACTGCGCCAAACTTTAGGCGAGGTTTCTAGAATAGCACTGTGTGATTTTTTTTGGTGCCAGTTTTTTTTAGGCACCATTTATAGAATTTGGTCCATAATGCATGCATAAATGAATGCCTAGTTTATAGAATTGTCCTTTAAATGCCTATTTCTTTTTTTTAATTTATAAGCATTTAAGACTTACATCCAAGAAAACTCTTGTAACAGAAACAATTGAGCAAATGGAAAATACATAAAGGAAAAGACAATATTAAAGAAACTAATTGAAACAGACATGGGGAAGCTACTGCTTGCCCTGGGATTGGTAGTATGGAATGTTGCTACTAACTGGGTTTCTGCCAGGTACTTGTGACCTGGATTGGAAGCAGGATACAGGGCTAGATGGACCATTGGTCTGACCCAGTATGACTATTCTTATGGGAGACAAGAAATAAAAATAGATAACCTTTTATAGCAGAGGTAATAGAAAGGAGATAACCAGGCTAATCAATTTAGAGTGGGGCCCTTTTACTAACCCTTTAGTAAAAGGGACCCAGAACGACCGCTGAGCATTTGCTACTTTTCTTGACTTTTAAGTTTCACGAAGCACGGAAAATTCAGCCAAAAAAGTCCTCCCAGGCAGCTAAAGAACCCATGGTCTCAACTTCAAGAATTGTGGTCTTCTTTTTTGTGTATCCCTAGCCACACCTTAATAAGCTCTGAACTTATAATTCTCCGAGGACAAGCAGGCTGCTTGTTCTCACGACTGGGTGACGTCCGCGTCAGCCCCCACCAACCGGAAAGAAGCTTCGCGGGACGGTCGGCACGCAGGGCACGCCCACCGCGCATGCGCGGCCGTCTTCCCGCCCGTGCGCGACCGCTCCCGCCAGTTACTTTTTTTCCGCGACTGGAGAGAGTTGTGCAATTGCCTCTCTCTCTGTTCAGCCGCCGGATTTTTCGACCGCGTTTACGCGGATCGTCGCTTTTGGACCGTTCGGTTTCCTCTTTTTCCTTTCTTTTGTATTGTTAAAAAAAAAAAAAAAAAAGGGATTTCGCGCGTGTGGAGCACGCGCTCCCCTTTTCCCTCGCTTCTAGCGGGGACGCCACGTTGCGGCCTAGTGGCCGCTCGGTCGGTTTGGTTTTTCGTGGTGTGATTTTAGCCACCATTGCCGACTTTGACTTCGCCGACGCGATTTTTCCGTCGATGTCCTCGAAGGTCCCGAGTGGATTTAAAAAGTGTGGTCGCTGCGGCCGGCCGATCTCGCAGACCGACACCCACGCTTGGTGCCTCCAGTGCCTCGGGCCGGAGCACAATCTCAAGTCGTGTGCTTTGTGTCTCGGTCTCCGGAAACGGACTCAGGTTGCGAGGCAAGTTCTACGGGACCGTCTTTTTGGAACTTGCGCCGGCCCCTCGACGTCGACCTCGATGGCATCGGTATCGAAGGCCGGTTCTTCGGTACCGGTATCGATGCCCGAGACATCGGCACCGATGGCAGCGACCCAGGAGAACAGGTCCCGTCGGCCCGCCGGTCCGCCGGTGAGAGTGGGGTTGAGAGGCCACGTGGGCAGTCGGCCCCGGTCACTCCCTCAGCTCGTGAGCCACGGGACCGAACCCTGTCGGACCCGGTACCTCGAGACCGAGGGGGATCGACCTCCTCCTCCTCCTTGCCCTCCGGCGCCGGTGACGTGCACCGGAAAAAGGACAAAAAGCGCCGTCACCGGGAGCCCTCGGTGCACCCTGAAGAGGAGCCAACGCCGAAGCGTCATCGCAGAGAGGAGAGATCTCCGTCGGTGGTGGAGGTACCGACGCGTCGGGGTTCCGGCACCTCGGTGCCGTCTCCTGGCCCCCAGCAGCTTCTGGCACCGACACCCTTACCGGCCCCACCGCCTTTCCCGGCAGCGGGCCTGGACGAGTGCCTCAGAGCCATCCTTCCGGGGATCCTGGAAGGGCTGATGCGCCAGGCTGTGCCGGCGTCGGGGGTGCTTGCGCCCCCGACGCCGATGACTGTGGCGCCGGCGAGCTCTAGCCCGGCGCCGGGGCTGTCGACACCGCCGCCGCTTGCGGTGCCGGTCTCGACCGCCACGCAGGTGGAGTCCCCGTCGACGTCGATGGAGGGAGCTCCGTCCCCGCCGGCGCGGGAGTCCACCGCTCGACGACACCGAGACCTCGGTGCCTCGACGTCGAGCCGGGCCCGGTACCGGACTCAGCTACATGAGCTAATGTCCGATACCGAGGATGAGGACTCGTGGGGGGAAGAGGAGGACCCGAGATATTTCTCCTCAGAGGAGTCTACGGGCCTTCCCTCGGACCCCACGCCGTCACCTGAGAGGAAACTCTCTCCTCCTGAGAGTCTCTCCTTTGCCTCCTTTGTGCGGGATATGTCTATAAGCATTCCCTTCCCCGTGGTCTCTGTGGAAGAGCCGAGGGCCGAGATGCTCGAGGTCCTCGACTATCCATCACCACCTAGAGAGTCCTCCACGGTACCGCTGCACAATGTCCTGAAGGAGACGCTGCTTCGGAACTGGGTGCGACCACTAACTAACCCCACCATTCCCAAGAAAGCAGAGTCCCAGTACAGGATCCACTCTGACCCAGAGCTCATGCGGCCCCAGTTGCCCCATGACTCAGCGGTCGTGGATTCTGCTCTCAAGAGGGCACGGAGTTCGAGGGATACCGCCTCGGCGCCCCCGGGGCGGGAGTCTCGCACTCTGGACTCGTTTGGGAGGAAGGCCTACCAATCCTCCATGCTCGTGACCCGCATCCAATCCTACCTGCTCTATATGAGCATCCACATGCGGACCAATGTGCAACAGCTGGCGGACCTGGTCGATAAGCTCCCGCCGGAGCAGTCCAGGCCATATCAGGAGGTGGTCAGGCAGCTGAAGGCGTGCAGAAAGTTCCTGTCCAGGGGGATTTTTGACACCTGTGACGTGGCATCTCGTGCTGCGGCCCAAGGTATAGTGATGCGCAGGCTCTCATGGCTGCGTGCCTCTGACCTGGACAACCGCACCCAGCAGAGACTGGCTGACGTCCCTTGCCGGGGGGATAACATTTTTGGTGAGAAGGTCGAGCAGATGGTGGACCAACTGCATCAGCGGGAAACCGCTCTCGACAAGCTCTCCCACCGGGCGCCTTCAGCATCCACCTCAGCAGGTGGACGTTTTTCCCGGGCCCGGCAGGCTGCACCCTATTCTTTTGCAAAGCGTAGGTACAACCAGCCGGCCCGAAGGCCTCGTCAGGCACAGGGACAGCCCCAGCGCGCTCGTTCCCGTCAACAGCGTGCGCCTAAGCAGCCCCCTGCGCCTCCACAGCAAAAGCCAGGGACGGGCTTTTGACTGGATCCACGGGAACATAGCCGCCCTCAAAGTGTCCGTACCGGACGATCTGCCGGTCGGGGGGAGGTTAAAATTTTTTCACCAAAGGTGGCTTCTCATAACCTCCGACCAGTGGGTTCTCCAAATAGTGCGGTGCGGATACGCCCTGAATTTGGCCTCCCTGCCTCCAAATTGTCCTCCGGGAGCTCAATCCTTCAGCTCCCATCACAAGCAGGTACTTGCAGAGGAACTCTCCGCCCTTCTCAGCGCCAATGCGGTCGAGCCCGTACCACCCGGGCAGGAAGGGCAGGGATTCTATTCCAGGTACTTCCTTGTGGAAAAGAAAACAGGGGGGATGCGTCCCATCCTAGACCTGAGAGGCCTGAACAAATTCCTGGTCAAAGAAAAGTTCAGGATGCTTTCCTTGGGCACCCTTCTGCCAATGATTCAGAAAAACGATTGGCTATGTTCCCTGGATTTAAAGGATGCATATACTCACATCCCGATACTGCCAGCTCACAGACAGTATCTCAGATTCCGCCTGGGCGCACGACACTTTCAGTACTGTGTGCTGCCCTTTGGGCTCGCCTCCGCCCCACGAGTGTTTACGAAGTGCCTCGTGGTGGTGGCGGCGTACCTACGCAGGCTGGGAGTGCACGTGTTCCCATATCTCGACGATTGGCTGGTCAAGAACACCTCGGAGGCAGGAGCCCTCCGGTCCATGCAGTGCACTATTCAACTTCTGGAGCTGCTGGGGTTTGTGATAAATTACCCAAAGTCCCATCTCCAGCCATCCCAGTCTCTGGAATTTATAGGAGCGCTGCTGAATACCCAGACGGCTCAGGCCTACCTTCCCGAAGCGCGGGCCACCAATCTCCTGGCCCTGGCTTCGCAGACCAGAGCGTCTCAGCAGGTCACAGCTCGGCAGATGTTGAGACTTCTGGGTCATATGGCCTCCACAGTTCATGTGACTCCCATGGCTCGTCTTCACATGAGATCTGCTCAATGGACCCTAGCTTCCCAGTGGTTCCAAGCCACCGGGAATCTAGAAGATGTCATCCGCCTCTCCACCAGTTGCCGCACTTCACTGCTCTGGTGGACCATCCGGACCAATTTGACCCTGGGACGTCCATTCCAAATTCCACAGCCTTCGAAAGTGCTGACGACGGATGCATCTCGCCTGGGGTGGGGAGCTCACGTCGATGGGCTTCACACCCAGGGTCTGTGGTCCCTCCAGGAAAAGGATCTACAGATCAACCTCCTGGAGCTCCGAGCGATCTGGAACGCACTGAAGGCTTTCAGAGATCGGCTGTCCTACCAAATTATCCAAATTCGGACAGACAATCAGGTTGCAATGTATTACGTCAACAAGCAGGGGGGCACCGGATCTCGCCCCCTGTGTCAGGAAGCCGTCGGGATGTGGCGTTGGGCGTGCCGGTTCGGCATGCTCCTCCAAGCCACATACCTGGCAGGCGTAAACAACAGTCTGGCCGACAGACTGAGCAGAGTCATGCAACCGCACGAGTGGTCGCTCCATTCCAGAGTGGTACGCAAGATCTTCCGAGAGTGGGGCACCCCCTCGGTGGATCTTTTCGCCTCTCAGACCAACCACAAGCTGCCTCTGTTCTGTTCCAGACTTCAGACACACGACAGGCTAGCGTCAGATGCCTTTCTCCTTCATTGGGGGACCGGCCTCATGTATGCTTATCCTCCCATACCTTTGGTGGGGAAGACCTTACTGAAGCTCAAGCAAGACCGCGGCACCATGATTCTGATAGCGCCCTTTTGGCCCCGTCAGATCTGGTTCCCTCTTCTTCTGGAGTTGTCCTCAGAAGAACCGTGGAGATTGGAGTGTTTTCCGACTCTCATTTCGCAGAACGACGGAGCGTTGCTGCACCCCAACCTTCAATCCCTGGCTCTCACGGCCTGGATGTTGAGGGCGTAGACTTCGCTGCGTTGGGTCTGTCTGAGGGTGTCTCCCGGGTCTTGCTTGCCTCTAGGAAGGATTCCACTAAAAAGAGTTACTTTTTCAAGTGGAGGAGGTTTGTCGTTTGGTGTGAGAGCAAGGCCCTAGAACCTCGCTCTTGCCCTGCGCAGAACCTGCTTGAATACCTTCTGCACTTATCAGAGTCTGGCCTCAAGACCAACTCAGTAAGGAATCACCTTAGTGCGATTAGTGCTTACCATTATCGTGTGGAAGGTAAAGCCATCTCTGGAGAGCCTTTAGTCGTTCGATTCATGAGAGGCTTGCTTTTGTCAAAGCCCCCTATCAAGCCTCCTACTGTGTCATGGGATCTCAACGTCGTCCTCACCCAGCTGATGAAACCTCCTTTTGAGCCACTGAATACCTGCCATCTGAAGTACTTGACCTGGAAGGTCATTTTCTTGGTGGCAGTTACTTCAGCTCGTAGGGTCAGTGAGCTTCAAGCCCTAGTAGCTCATGCTCCATATACTAAATTTCATCACAACAGAGTAGTGCTCCGCACTCACCCAAAGTTCCTGCCGAAGGTGGTGTCGGAGTTCCATCTTAACCAGTCAATTGTCTTGCCAACATTCTTCCCCAGGCCGCATACCCGCCCTGCTGAACGTCAGTTGCACACATTGGACTGCAAGAGAGCATTGGCCTTCTACTTGGAGCGGACACAGCCCAACAGACAGTCCGCCCAATTGTTTATTTCTTTCGACCCTAACAGGCTAGGGGTCGCTGTCGGGAAACGCACCATCTCCAATTGGCTAGCAGATTGCATTTCCTTCACTTACGCCCAGGCTGGGCTGGCTCTTGAGGGTCATGTCACGGCTCATAGTGTCAGAGCCATGGCAGCGTCGGTGGCCCACTTGAAGTCAGCCACTATTGAAGAGATCTGCAAGGCTGCGACGTGGTCATCTGTCCACACATTCACATCTCATTACTGCCTCCAGCAGGATACCCGACGCGACAGTCGGTTCGGGCAGTCGGTGTTGCAGAATCTGTTTGGGGTGTAAATCCAACTCCACCCTCCAGGACCCGAATTTATTCTGGTCAGGCTGCACTCTCAGTTAGTTGTTCTTCGTAGGTCAATTTCTGTTGTACCCTCGCCGTTGCGAGGTTCAATTGACCTGGGTTATTGTTTTGAGTGAGCCTGAGAGCTAGGGATACCCCAGTCGTGAGAACAAGCAGCCTGCTTGTCCTCGGAGAAAGGGTATGATACATACCTGTAGCAGTTGTTCTCCGAGGACAGCAGGCTGATTGTTCTCACCTACCCTCCCTCCTCCCCTTTGGAGTTGTGTGTTTCATCTTTTGCTAGTCATTCAACTGGCGGGAGCGGTCGCGCACGGGCGGGAAGACGGCCGCGCATGCGCGGTGGGCGTGCCCTGCGTGCCGACCGTCCCGCGAAGCTTCTTTCCGGTTGGTGGGGGCTGACGCGGACGTCACCCAGTCGTGAGAACAATCAGCCTGCTGTCCTCGGAGAACAACTGCTACAGGTATGTATCATACCCTTTATGAAATGGAATATCTCTATGGCAACAAAAAAAGAGTTTCAGTACCCAATCACGATCAGGTTCCAGGACAAAATTCACAGTGAGAATGGCAGGATGAACATCTGCATTCTCTTCTTCTGAAGTCTGAGTTCAGTTTAAGGTACCTATTGATGCATCCAGTTTAAGCACTACAGGTTGGCCAGACTCCTTTGTAATAAATGCCTTTTTTAAATGAACAGACAGCACCTTTTCTCTGTCTCTGAAAGCTTAGAAGCAAAGATCTTCACAGTTTGTGTCTTCACTCTCTGAACTCCTTCAAACATGTAACTGACAATGGTGTCTCTTGCATCTTCTATTTCTATTTCACTTTGAGGCAAGCTGGGACTGGTTAGCTGAAAATCTGCTTGGAAGTGATCAGTCCTGCTTTTTCCCTGTCTCTACTGGTACTGGGTTGTCTGAGTTATCTACTACGATAAGATCTCTGGCCAATTATGATGCTTTTAAAAAAGCCATAAATCTACTTAGTTCTGCAAATATGTTTTATCCAAGAACTTACTATGTTATGTTACTGTTATAACTCAGTATATTTTTATTTATTTATTGGCTGTGATATTTCCAGTTTATCTGTAAATTCTTAGATATATGTTCAAGTTCTCTGATTATAATCTACTTTGAACTTTTTGGAACAAGTGGAAGAGACAGGATGTAAATGTAAAAACAAACATGCAGTGATTCTGTTTCCCCATAAATTTTAATGCTACATAAGACTTTAATAAAAAATGAAATAAAAATGAATATTTCATTGCTGTCTTTATTTCATTCAGATTGTTTTGTTGCATTTTTCATTTCACTTTCAAATGAATGCATACCCCCTATTCTCCCTTATATATCGAGTGGAGGAATACCTAATGGTTAGCATAGCAGCCTGAAAACCAGGGCAACTGGGTTTGATTCCCACTGCAGCTCCTTGTGACTCTGGGCAAGTCACTTAACCCTCCATTGCCCCAGGTACAAAATAAGTACCTGTATGTAATACATAAAATACTTTGATTGTAACCACAGACTGGTGGTATATCAAATCCCATTTTATGTATTTATTTAAAAATTCATATCCCACTTTACCCAAAGCAGGTTACAAAAATACATACATAATTCCCTTTCGCTTACTCTATAAAAGGGTGCCAGGAGTTGGTCTGTCTGTTTGCTTGTCTTATTTAGATTGTGAGCTCTTTGAGCATGGACTGTCTTTTCATGTATGGTGTACAGCGCTGTGTATGCCTTGTAGCACTATAGAAGTGATAAGTAGTAGTAGTAGTAGTAATACTAACACACTAATTTCAGTGCAAGACGTGCTCAGCAGTATTCTACAACATATGTACACAGCTATCAGTGCATAAATGCAAGGGGGGTGTGAGCATGAGCATGTCTCCTACTTAAATGCACAGCTTACAGAATGCTGTAAGTTATGTGCATAGGTGCCGCACTTAGACACTGCCTACCATAGACCTGGTGCAAGTGGGTACACTGAAATGTGTGTACAGTTCTGCCAACTTATGCTAATATTCTGTAAGAACACTTTGGCACATGTTTTTATAGAAAAGCACTCGGCGCACACAGATTTGGTACCTAGTGTTAGCACCCAGTCAAAGAACTGTCCCATTATGTCCATCTAATTATCTATTATCAGAGAAATTCACAATTTCTGTACCTCGGACTACACATCAGGTTTTAATGGTGTATCAGATTTAGTAATTTAACAGTCTGTGGGTTCTTTTGCCAAACAGTAGTAAAAAGTGGCCTTAGTGCACCCTTACGTGGGTCATTCCTGCATACTAAAGCCATTTTTACCGCTGGGGTAAAATGGCTGGTTTTCCTATTTTTCATATTAATGGCCACATGCTAATTCCCCATTAGCGCGTGACCATTAGTGCACGAGCCCCCTACCATCACCTATTTTGTAGGCAGTGGAGACTCATGCGCTACACCTGCACTAATCCGTTAGCACACAGTAATGCCCGAGGGCTAATGGATTAGTGCAGAACACGCCCACTCTCCACCTCCAGACACGCCCTCAGTGCTAAAAATAAATGTTATTTTTTAGCACATGGGTAACGTACAGAGATCCCCAAATTACCCCAGGATGTCTGAGCACACCCATGGTAAAGCCATTTTTCAGTGTGGTAAAAACAAGTTAGTGCTTACTGCAGCTTTGTAAAAGGGCCCCTGTATCTTTTGATTAATGAACAATCTTACCTATGGAAGTGATTATAACTGTGAATGGCATTTCACCTCGTTTCCCGGTCACATTGTTATAGGCGCTGCATAAATAATCTGTGCTTATGGGCCCCTCTGTCAGATACAACCTCAAAATGTGGACCATACTTCACGATGTGTGTAGTGTTGTTAGTCCGTTGAATCCATGAGTAAGCATTAGGTGGGTTTGAGTCTGCTGAACAAGCGAATAGGATGGCTTCTCCGATGTCAACAGTAAACACTTCCCCAACTTTCAGTCCTTTGTCTGAATTTACTGTCAGGCCATAGGGTCCATCTGCATTAATGAAAACAAACAGAAATATAATATAGCACAGAAATGTTAAAATCTGAAAGCATAGCCAAAAAACAGGAAGATATACACTTCACGTATGAGTCCAAAAAAAGTCAAGTAGTGGAGAGAAACAACAACAAAAAACCCCACAAAAAGTGGTATCCAATCACATGGGTCATGTTTTGGCCTAAAGGCCTGCATCAGGGATCCACAGTGTCTCTAAGGGCTTCTTTTACAAAGCCGTGCTAGCGATTCCCACGGGGCAAATGAAATGAAGCCCATAGGAACTGAATGGGCTTCCTCTCATTTGCTGCACTGAGAATCGGTAGCGCAACTTAAGAGGCCCTAAGAATGATATTGTGTGTCCAAAGAAAGACCAATGTGAGGTCTGTAAAGATATATATAATCCTCACAGACTTTGTAGGTCCCTGATGCAGGCCTTTAGGCTGAAACATGGCCCACTGTCAGATCTGTGATTAATTAAATAAAGGACCTTTATGTGAATGCACACCACTTTGTGTGGTGTTTTTGTTTCTCTCCACTATCTGACCTTGTTTAAAATCTGAAAGCACGCCACATACTTATTAATCTACACTCTTTCTATGATGCAAACTTCAATTGGCTGGCTCTGTAACTCTTCTCCAAGGCTGGTTACTATAGCAGAATAAAAAACCCATAATATTGCCTTTTTAAAGTTAGTGTGCCTTTCATTTTGGTAGTCTTCATTTATATCTAATATTGTGAAATGGGTAGGAAGCTTAATTTTTATTATTGACGTCTAATTGGGTTATTGCTATCCAACTGGTATCAAAACTGGTCTTTGGGACAAGGGCTATTAATGCGACCAATCAAAGTCCACTCCTGAAATGCATGAATATTCTGTGGATTGACTCAGCTTTGCTGTCAGTTAATGGCTATACTCAGGGAAGTGTTACAAGACTATAGCGCTCATTTTCAAAGCACATGGAAGG
Organism: Microcaecilia unicolor; assembly: GCF_901765095.1. NCBI lineage: Eukaryota > Metazoa > Chordata > Amphibia > Gymnophiona > Siphonopidae > Microcaecilia > Microcaecilia unicolor. The sequence goes on along the minus strand of NC_044031.1, from coordinate 132,578,725 downwards.
GCATTTTTTCGATATGACATCTAAGTCGAACTTTGGACGTTTTGTGCTAAACGTCCAAAATCCGAATAGGAAATGTAGCCATTTTCAAAAAAATGTCTATCTTTGTTTTTTTTTTAATGGTCATATGCAAGATGTTTTTGTGCTCTGTGCATTTATCTTTTATGTCAATTTTCGGGGGAAAAAAAGTCCAATTGAAAAACACACAAAATCAAGCCATTGGGATGTAGGAGGAGCCAGCATTCTTAGTAGACTGGCCGCACAGATATCCCAGCAGAACAGCAGGGCACCCTAGGGGGGGGGGGGAATGCTGTGGACTTTATATAAAAGCTCCCAGGTACACATTTCACCATTACTCCTTTATACAGTATTGTGAGCCTTCCAAACCCACCAAAAATGTACTGTACCCAACAGTACACCACTATAATAGCATTTATGGGTGAAGGGGTCACCTATATGTGAGTACAGTAGGTTTCTGGTGAGTGTGGGAGGCCTTAGACTTTCCACCACAAGTGTAACAGGTAGAGTGGGATATGGGCCTGGGCTCCCTTCTCTACAGTACACTGCACCAACCACTAGGCTATTCCAGGGACCTGCTTCCTGTTCTAATAGACCTAGCTATAACATCTGAAACTGTCATAGACACTGGTAAGTAATATTTGTATTCACATTTTTAGGAGATGGGAGGGGGGTCAGTGACCACTGGAGGAGGAAGGGAGGTCAACCCTGATTCCTTCCAGTGGTCATCTGGTCATTTAGGGCACTTTATTTTTTGCCTTATTCATTCTAAAAACAGGTCTAGATCAAAACGTTGAACTTTTATCGCCATAATGGAACAAAACAAAAATATCTAGGGCTAAAACATCCAAATGTTAGGAATGCCCTAAACCTGCCTAATCCCATCCCTTACATGCCCCCAGCACATCCCCTTGTGATTTGGATGCACTGCAGATGAATTGCATAGATAAACGTCTGTAAAATAGGTTTTGAAAATACTGATTTGGACGTTTTTATAAGAAATTCATCCAAATGCTGCTTTATGACACTTTTTGAATGTTTTTTACTTTCGAAAATGAGCCCCATAGACTTACAAAGTTATGTGGAGGGGGCATAAGAACGGGGCGCCCAAATTTTCCTGAGGACGTCCTCGCAGGACGTCCTGGCAAAGGGACGAGGAAACCTGTATTATCGAAACAAGATGGGCGGCCATCTTTCATTTCGATAATACAGTCAGGAACGCCCAAATCTCAACATTTAGGTCAACCTTAGAGATGGTCGTTCTTAGAGATGGTCGTCCCCGGTTTTCGATGATAATGGAAACTGAGGACGCCCATCTCAGAAACGACCAAATCTAAGCCCTTTGGTCGTGGGAGGAGCCAGCATTCGTAGTGCACTGGTCCTCCTCACATGCCAGGACATCAACTGGGCACCCTAGGGGGCACTGCAGTGGACTTCATAAATTCCTCCCAGGTGTATAGCTCCCTTACCTTGGGTGCTGAGCCCCCCAAACCCCACTCCCCACAACTGTACAATACTACCATAGCCATAAGGGGTGAAGGGGGGCACCTACATGTGGGTACAGTGGGTTTCTGGTGGGTTTTGAAGGGCTCACATTTACTACCACAAGTGTAACAGGCAGGGGGGAGGATGGGCCTGGGTCCGCCTGGCTGAAGTGCACTGCACCCACTAAAACTGCTCCAGGGACTTGCATACTGCTGTCAGGGAGCTGGGTATGACATTTGAAGCTGGCAAAAAATATTTTTAAAGTTTTTTTTTTTTAGGGTGGGAGGGGGTTAGTGACCACTGGGGGAGTAAGGGGAGGTCATCCCCGATTCCCTCCGGTGGTCATCTGGTCAGTTCAGGCACATTTTTGAGGCTTGGTTGCAAGAAAAAATGGACCAAGTAAAGTCGGCCAAGAGCTCGTCAGGGACACCCCTCTTTTTTCCATTATCGTCCAAGGATGCCCATGTGTTAAGCATGCCACAGTCCCGCCTTCGCTATGCTTCCGACATGCCCCCGTGAACTTTGGTCATCCCTGCGACGGAAAGCAGTTAAGGACACCCAAAATCAGCTTTTGATTATGCCGATTTGGGCGACCCTGGGAGAAGTACGCCCATCTTGCGATTTGTGTCAAAAGATGGGAGCCCTTCTCTTTCGAAAATAAGCCTGATAGTAACCTATGTAAATTTGTAAGTCTATATGCTTTGATAATGAGCCTCTGTATTTTCATTTTAAAAATTCAACCAAAAAAACAAGAGAGTTCATCTTCAACAGAACATTTTACAACAGCAATGTAATCACTACCCTCAGATGTACATAGTCATTTGTAATAACTGAGAGCAGACAAAAGCCACATTTTAACTCAGTTTTATCCAAGAAATATTTCTCCTATAAACTTCCTCAAAACTTACGTATTGTGTTGTCTTGTTCCAATTACTCATAGCACAGGACAGTGTTTTCACTCACTCTAGTGATACTCAGCTCACATTACAATACAGTAATTTAGAAGTTTATGAGCATAACAAGCTTATAAAACAAATATAATAAATAGCTGATAAGGGATTCATACTCTGAGTGTGGTTTTATGGGGTCACATCCATGACTATGAGTAGCCTAATGGTTAGAACACAGACTGAGCATGAGAAGAACCTGGTTCAAAACTCACTCTGGCTCCTTGTGATCTTGGACAAGTCATTTAACCTTCTATTGCAACAATAAAAGATATGGAGGGAAGTTTACAAATGGTCTGCACTTGGACATAGACCATACCTTTGCAGCAATTCCCAATGTGAAAGTATTTTGGTGCTTTCTCTTTGAAAATTGCCTTCAACGCAAAGAACATGTGGAATGGCATTTTTGATATGATGTCTAAGTCGGACTTTGGGCGTTTTGCCCTAAATGTCCAGAATCTGAATAGGAAGTGTAGCCATTTTTGAAACACCAGAATGCCTTTTTTTTTTTTTTTTTAATGAAAATGACCATTTCCCAGTTGTTTTTGTGCTCAGTACATTTATATTTTTGGTCTATTTTTGAAAACAAAACATACAAGTGAAAAATGTAGAAAAATCAAGCCATTGGGATGTAGGAGGAGCCAGAATTCTTAGTAGGCTAGCCACACAGACATCCAAGGGAGCAGTGGGGCACCCTAGGAGGGACTGCAGTAGACTTGATATAAAAGGTCCCAGGTATACATCTCACCATTGCTCCTTTATCTTGTCTGCTAAGCCCTCCAAAATCCACCACCCCCAAATGTACACCACTACAATAGCCCTTATGGGTGAAGAGGGCACCTATATGTGGGTACAGTAGGTTTTTGGTGAATGTGGGAGGGCTCACAGTTTATACACCATAACAGTTAGGGTGGAATATGGCCTGGGGCCCCCTCTCTGCAGTGCACTGCATTGACTACTACACTATTCCAGGGACCAGGTTGCTATTCTAATAGCTTCAGATGTTATTGCCAGTTCTGCCATAGAGGCTGGTAAGTATATTTATATTTTTATTCACATCTTTGGTGGGGTGGGAGGGGGTTAGTGACCACTGAGGGAGGAAGGTGGGGTCATCTCTAATTCCTTCCAGTGGTCGTCTGGTCATTTAGGGCACCCTTTTGTTCCTTATTCATTCTAAAAATAGGTCTACATCAAAATGTTGAAGTTTTAGCCCTAGATGTTTTCAATTTTGTTCCATTATTGCTATAAGATGTCCAAGTGTTAGGAACAAACTAATCCCACCCCGACATGCCCCTTGTGATTTAGACACACTGCAGATGAATTGCATAGATAAATGCCTGCAAAATAGGTTTTGAAAATACCAATTTGTACATTTTGAGAAGAAATTCATCCAAATGCTGCTTTATGATACTATCTTTACGCGAGGGAAAGTAAACAACCAAGTAGCTGAAAAAATAAGAAATACAAAAGAATGCAACGAGAGGATCACGGAAAAGATTATCTGATTAAACTCAAGACGTGAAGAGGAAAATACAGCTAGCGAAAGCGGCGAGCAGAAGAAAAAATGGCTAAAGATGTAAAGAAAGGTGACAAGACCTTTTTCAGATATATTGGAGAAAGGAGAAAAGATAGGAATGGAATTGCGAGACTGAAAGATAATGAGAATGGTTATGTGGAAAGTGAAGAGGATAAAGCGAATGTGCTAAACAATTACTTCTCTTCGGTGTTCACGGAGGAAAATCCTGGTGAAGGGCCACGGTTGGCTGCTGAAGGAATATTTGGGAATGGAGTGGATACTGCACCATTTACAGAAGAAACAGTTTATAAACAGCTGGAGAATCTGAAGGTGGACAAAGCTATGGGGCCGGATGGGATACATCCCAGGATACTGAGGGAGCTCAGGGAGGTCCTGGCAGGACCTCTGAAAGATTTATTTAATAGATCTTTAGAGACGGGAGAGGTTCCGCGACATTGGAGACGAGCGGATGTAGTCCCTCTTCACAAAAGTGGAGACAGGGAAGAAGTGGGAAACTACAGACCAGTAAGTCTCACGTCGGTGGTAGGAAAAATAATGGAGTCGCTGCTGAAAGGATAGTTAACTTTCTAGAAGACAATAAATTTAGGCATATTTTCAAAGCACTTAGCCTTCCAAAGTTCCATAGAAACCTATGGAACTTTGGAAGGCTAAGTGCTTTGAAAATATGCCTGAATGGGTTACATGACCCGAGGCAACATGGCTTTACCAAAGGAAAATCCTGCCAAACGAATCTCATTGACTTCTTTGACTGGGTGACACTGGGAATCTTGCCCTCCCCCCTCGGTGGCCTTGGCCCTACCTACTATGAACCACCCATGTGGAGATGAAAATGGTAATGGAATTCAAACATGCGTGGGATAAACACAAAGGAATCCTGTTTAGAAGGGATGGATCTATGGAATCTTAGCGGACATTGGGTGGCAACGCCGGTATTTGGAGAATAAAACCGGTGCATGGAGGACTTCTACGGTCTGTGCCCTGAGAAAGGCAGGGACAAATCAAACTTGGATATAGATATAAAGTATTACATACTATGTAAATGAGTTATCTTGTTGGGCAGACTAGTTGGACTGTTCAGGTCTTTATTCTGCTGTGATTTACTATGTTATGTTTTTCTCTTTTGAAAATGAGCCCCATAGTTGCATCTGCTTTTTTTTTCCCCACTGCTTGAGAAACTGAATGAAATCTCTATAAACCTGGAAGATGTAATGGGCACAATTTAACAAATTTAAAGAGTAGCAAATCACCTGGACAAGGTGGTATTCATTCCAGAGTACTGATAAATTACATATTACTAAAATAGTTCTGCAAGTTCATTTTTCAATTCTCTCTTTAAATCAAACATGGTACAAGAAGATTGGAAGGTGGCTAATGTAATGCCAATTTTTTTTGAAAAGCTTCCAGAGGTGATCCGGGAAAAATAAATCGGTGAGCTGATGTCAATGCCAGGTAAATGGTAGAGACTATTATAAAGAACAAAATTACAGAGCATATTCAAAAACATGGATTAAAGAGAAAAAGCCAAAATGCATCTATTGAAGGGAAATCTTGCCTCACTAATCTATTACATTTCTTTGAAGGGGTGAACAAACATGTGGATAAAGGTAAGCTGGTCAATATTGTGTGTCTGGATTTTCAAAAGGCATTTGACAAAGTACCTCATGAAAGACTCCAGAGGAAATTGGAGAGTCATGGGATAGGATGTAGTGTACTATATTGGATTAAAAACTGGTTAAAGATAGAAAACAGAGAGTAGGGTTAAATGATCAGTATTCTCAATGGAGAAGGGGAGATAGTGGGGTTCCTCAGGGGTCTGTGCTGGGACCACTGCTTTTTAACATATTTATAAATAATGTAGAGATTGGAGTAACTAGTGAGGTAATTAAATTTGCTGATGACACAATGTTATTCAAAGTTGTTAAATCACAAGAGGATTGTGGAAAAATTACGAAAGGACTTACAAGACAGAGGCTGGGCAGCCACATAGCAGATAGCATTTAATGTGAACAAGTGCAAATCTGGGAAAGAGAAACCCGAACTATAGCTACGTAATGCAAGGTTCTACACTAGGAGTCACTGACCAAGAAAGGGATCTAGGCATCATCGTTGATGATATGTTGAAACCCTCTGCTTGGTGTGCGGCGGTGGCTAAAAAAGCAAATAGAATGTTAGGTATTATTAGGAAAAGAATGGAAAACAAAAATGAGGATGTTGTAATGCCTTTGTATCGCTCCATGGTGTGACCACACCTTGAATACTGTGTTCAATTCTAGTCACCGCAGCTCAAAAAAGATATAGTGGAATTAGAAACGGTACAAAGAAGGACGAAGACAATGATAAAAGGGATGGGACAACTTCCCTATGAGGAAAGCCTAAAGTGGCTAGGGCTCTTCAGCTTGGAGAAAAGATGGCTGATGATATGATAGAAGTCTGTAAAATAATGAGTGGAGTGGAATGGGTAAACGTGAATCTCTTGTCTACTCTTTCCAAAAATACTAGGACTTGGGAGCACACAATGAAGCTACAAAGTCGTAAATTTAAAATAAATCAGAGAAAATATTACTTTATTTAACGTATAATTAAACTCTGGAATTCGTTGCCAGAGAAAGTTGTGGAGACGAGGACTGTGGTAGAATTTAAGAAAGTGTGGGAGAGGCATGTGGGATCCCTTAAGAAAAGGAGGAGTTAGTGGTTGCTGAGGAAGGGCAGACTGGATGGACCTTTTGGCCCTTATCTAGCATCATATTTCTATGTTTCTAGGTCTTCCAAGTGTGCACTCTGCAAATAATGTGCACTCTTCACAAATAGTGCATACTATTTATGTAATGAACACACATTTTGGCAAAGAGGGAGTGCTCTTTCAGAATGAGTTCATAATTTTCCAGATAGTTTCCACATACACGCACTATCAGGAAACACTGCACACACTTTATGAAACAGTGTGCACTCTGTGAAAAGTGTGGACTCCTCTGGAAGAGTGCACACTTTGAACAACATTACTCCCATAGCAAAACAATACAAAAAGCCCAAACAAAATGAAAATTCTCATAAATGACACAGGGAATAATATGAAATGAACATTTTCAGATTCCAGAACAAGGGGGGGACCTGTAACTTTATTTGAACGTCAACCTCTTATTTGACAAAACAAGTTATCAAAACATACATCCAAACTAATTCCATTGCATGCTGTGCACACCACCATGTTGCTAATTGCTATGAGTGAAATAATGTAAGCCCATTTAAATATGCAACATAAAATGTATTGAGCTTTTCTGGGATCTTGCCAGGTATTTGTGACCTGGATTGGCCACTGTTGGAAACAGGATACTGGGCTTGATGGACCTTTGGTCTTTCCCAGTATGGCAACGCTTATGTTCTTGTGTTCTTATTAGTTGCACCTTTTTATTTCACATTCCGCATTTCAACTTTATTTAATACTAGTAAAAAAAGGCCTGTTTCTGACACAAATGAAACGGGCGCTAGCAAGGTTTTCCTCAGACTGTGTATGTTTGAGAGACTGTATGTGAGAGTGACTGTGTGTGAGAGAGAGAGTGAATGTGCGAGTGTGTGTGTGTGAGAGAGAAAGTCTGGGTGTGAGTGTGTCTGTGAGAGAGTGTGTGTGTGTGAGAATGAGAGTGTGTGCAAGTGCGTATGTGAGACACAGTGTGAGAGAGAGAGAGATAGAGAGAGTGTGTTTCACACAGATACAGTGTGTGCGAGAGAGAGAGAGAGTGTGTGTGAGACACAGACTATCTGTGAGACTGAGTGTATGAGACCGAGAGAGTGTGTGAGTGACTGTGTGACACATAGAGACTGAATGTGATACAGTGTGAGACATAGAGTATGTGAGAGAGAGAGTGTGAGGGAGAGAGAGTGTGAGAGAGAGAGTGTGTGTGTGACAGAGAGAGTGTGTGTGTGACAGAGATACCCCCCCTCTCTGGTGTCAGCCCCCCCTTCCCTCTCTGGTGTCTGAGCGTTACTGTGCAGGATGCTGAGCTCTGGCTGTGCTTCAAGGAACTGACCAATCCTATTTAATAGAATGCACCTCCAACATTCTGAAGCCGAGAAACCTCGTGTGATTGGTCACTTCTGCTTGTGACGAACCCGGAAGTACGTGATGTCAATTCAGGAGATGGATACAGAGAGCAGGAATGTCTCAGCCATGCAGTCAGCTTCAGAATGTTGGAGGTGTGTTTTATTATATAGGATACCACTACACCAGTAACAGATTGAAGTGGTGGAATTCATCTACTATGACTGTGTACCTCTTTGATTGAACAACTCAGTGCTTGTCCATACTCGTTTATGCAGTAAGAAAACTAGAAACATTCAGGGGGAACTAAAGGCAAATATGTTTGGACCGTGTTGGTGAGAAGCCCTGCAGCCTCTGAACAGGAAACCAAGCAGGATGCATGGGTGAGGTGTTCCTAGATAAACTGTCAACAGTCAATAGAAAGAGGAGAGAGATTTGGGAGGAATACAGCTGTAAGGCAAAACCATCTTTAGGAACTTTGCCATGTTTTCAAATTTAAAGCAATTTATCTATTGAACTATTTGAGGGTTAAACTTACTGAAAAGGCAAAGCTGTTCTGAATTTGTACTGCTCAGCTTGGAATCTACTGTGAGGTGAATACTGGTAAGCAAAACTACTGATTCCTGAACTTTGCTGCTTTATGGGCTTTGGGGACTATAACCAAAGCCCTTTTCATGAGTAAAATAGTATTTTACTGGCACATGCTGGACAAATGTATGTCTAGTGTCTGACAACACTCATATTTTTATCCACTGAGCAAAAAGTGGATAAAGGTATGTCAGGCACCAGGCATGTCATTTTATATAAACCAAATCACATGTATTTTATTTATTTATTGCATTTGTATCCCACATTATCCCACCTATTTTCATGCTCATTGTGGCTTACATAGTATGTAAACATTGTCATTACAGGATGTATACTTCCCAGATGGAAAAACTGCTGGCAAAAAAGGTAGGTGCACTCTCAGTATGCAGTTCTTCTCAAATGGACTTTGTAAAAGACCCCCTAAATTTGGCCATGTTGGTGTAGATTCCATGGGTACTTTTGCTAAAGCTGCGCTAGCCTTTTTAGCTCGCGTTAAAAATCAGCTGGCAGTAAACTCTGAGACATCTGCTACATTCCTATGGGCATCTCAACGTGTACTGCCAGCTGATTTTTACCGCAAGCTAAAAACGTCCCCTAAATTGTTGCCCCCTACAATATTCAGCACAATGTCTAGTAGCACTATAGAAATGAGCAGTAGTAGTAGTAATAGCAGGAGGAGGAGCAGTCTGCTATAACTGTCCTTGTAAGGGTGAGCCCAGGCTGTGGAAGAGTGATTGGGTTCCATTGTGCAGCCAGAAACATTTGTCCAGGATAGAAAGCTTCAAGAAAATGAGATTTTGCGGGAAGGACTTCACACTTGAAACCAGGCTTACCAATCAGAAAAGACTAGTTGCTCCATGATTAAGGAACAAAGGGACTCATTGTTCCTATTACGCTTTTTTGTAGAGCATATTGCACTCCTTCTATAAAACAAAGAAGTTTTGTCAAAATACTCATTTTATTATTGATCACATTTGACCCTTGATGCAGGCGCTTTGCGCCGAAACATGGCCCATGTCGGGTCTAGACTGGAATATTGATTTTGATCAATAAAGGAACTGTGTCCCGTTTTTGAAGGCTCTTGGTGCTTTTTGTTGTGTTTTGGACTTTTTCTTGTACTTTGAACCCTCTCTGTACTGTTTCAACGAGAGTGAAGGTGTCACTTGTCCTTTGTAAGATATCCCCATGTCTATTACAATAAAATACTGCATCCTCATTAATCCTACAACTGGAATGTGTCTATCCTCTGAGTCCCAGGAACCCTGCCTGCCTGTTACAAGTCTATTAAGGAGCTTCCCCTTTAGCCTTTTTTATCCATGAAACCCCATTATTTTAGTTAGAATAATCTCAATACTTATTTTTAAAAAATCTAGGTTAACATACCAGTGGCGTAGCCACAGGTGGGCCTGGGTGGGCTGGGGCCCACCCACTTAGGGCTCAGGCCCATCCAACAGTAGCACATGGTAATGAAAATGCTGCTGTCCACAATACTGGCACCTTCGCATGCTCAGTTTTCAGTGCATGCCTGCTGCAGGCTACCAAGGTGGAGACTGGAGAGAAGCATTTTCCCACCAACTGAGATATTTTTTTGATGTGGGGGTGGGGGAGAGAACATTTGGTGCCCACCCACTTCTTGCCTAGGCCCACCCAAAATCTGCTGTCTGGCTACGCCCCTGTAACATACCGCAACCCGGTGAGACACTTGATGTTATTATCTTATGATTTGTTAGTGTGATAAACTTTAAAATCATAAAACAACTAAAGTGAAAACTGAAGGCATAAACTGGTTCTGCTATTATACTGCAAACAGCTGCATCCGCTTCTGTGTCCTTGGCACCTAGAGGCATACTCAGAAGAACTGTAGGGAGTATTTCTACTGTAAATATTAATATTGCCCACTTCTGCTTAAACCAGTGGTAGTAACCACCCTAACAATTAGATTTGTTCCATTAGGAACAGAAACATGATAAAGAACCCATAAGCATCCTATGAATGCTTAAAACAAGGTACATTTGCATTTTAAAATCCAATCAATATGAACAAGCCCATTTCTGTCATCGTTATTCATTAGTACTGTTATTTGTATTCCAAATAAAACCTTTTCAATAATGCAAAAAGAAAAGTACTTAATTTTTCTCTTTTTTTTGTCTAGACTCATCATTCAACCGCACACATTTCCCTTGGGAAAAACATTACCATTTGCACAAGCAGATTGGCCATGGAAAGCAGAGTAATAAACTGCACATTCATGAGTCATAATTTGATTTTAAGTCCACTCCTAGTTTATTAAAATGACATTTTTATGCAAATTACTGTGAAATGCAAAAATTGCTGCAGATGCCACAGTCTACGTGACAAATAGTGTTGCGTTACTTGGTGCCATAAAGCACTTTGCAGCCAAACGTCAGTTCATATTGGAAAAACATCTGAATTCAGCAACACGACTGACTACTGTTTTGGAGCAGAATGCTTTAGGACCATGTACTGGTCAATATGTTCACACTGCACTTACATCTTTCAGGGGTCTTTTTACTAGGGTGCGCTGAAAAATGGCCTGCGCTAGTGTAGGCGTGTGTTTTGGGCGCTCAGTTCCATTTGTCAGCGCACCTGTAAAAAATGCCTTTTGTAAAATTTTTACTGAAAATGGACACGTGGCAAAATCAAAATTGGCGCGCATCCACTTTGGGTCTGAGACCTCTCCGCCAGCCATTGACCTAGCGATAAAGTCTCAGGGTAACCAGGTGGTAATGACCTATGCGCGTCAAATGCCACTTGACGTGCCTACAAAAATTTAAATTATTTTTTGGACACACGCCAAAATGAAATTACTGCAAGAGCCATGTGGTAGCCGGGCAGTAACTCCGTTTTGGTGTGTGTAGACACTTATGCAGCTTAGTAAAAGGGCCCCTCAGTGCAGTATCCTACTGAAAAGGGAGAACCAGTATATGATACTGGCTGTGTTGAAGGGTTACCATGGTTCATAATTGTGATTTTAGAAACATCTTATGCTTTTTAAAATTAAACATCAATATTCAAAAATCACTATACATATGCCCCATCATTCTATAAATAGCACTCAGAAATGGGCACCAAAAAAATTGGTTCTAAGCGCTAATCTTTAAAGAGAACACACCAGGGATATAGCCAGACTTCGGCGGGAGGGGGGTCCAGAGCCCGAGGTGAGGGGGCACATTTTAGCCCCCGCGGCACTGCCGACCCCCTCCCACCACCGCCACCACCATCTTTGCCCCCCCCCCCCCCAGTGCCAACCCTTTCGATCCCCCCTTCCTTCCTGCCGCTGCCGTTGGGTACATTTGCTGGCAGGGGTCCCCAACCCCTGCCAGCCAAAGACCTCTTCTCCAGCGCGGTTGCATTGCTAATCTGCAAGGCTTCTGTTTCTGTGAGTCTGACGTGCAGGATGTCAGACTCATAGAAACAGAAGCCCTGCAGATCAGCAATGCGGCCGCGCCGGAGAAGACGACTTTGGCTGGCAGGGGTTGGGGACCCCCGCCAGCAAAGGTACCTGATGGCGGCAGTGGGGGAGGGTTGGCAGCGGGAGGGGGGTCAAAGGGGTTGGCGGCGGGGGGCAGGGCCAAATCTACAGGGGCCCATGCCCCCGTGGCTTCACGTCGCTACGCCCCTGGAACACACCCTTTATAGAATCGTGCATAGTGCCAATTCCCACACCAGACTTTGGGTGCCAAAATTAAGCCTGCTGAAACCTAGTGAAAATGCTGGCACTCAAGTAAGGCACACTGACCCACTATTCTATAACTATGTGCAGAACGTTTTGGAATGACCCTGACATGCCCACGCCCCCTTGTGGGATACACGCTATGGAAGTTAGGCTCCCTGCCTTATAGAATAGTGCGCAGCCAGATGTATGTGCAAATTTTAATGAGTGCCAATTATTGAAGGCACCCAATTATTGATGGTTAAGTGCTCATTAACCAATTAATTTGCATGCTCATCTCAGCAGCGCACCCAAATTTGTGCACCATATATAGAATCTAGGGGTTAGCACGCAAAGTTGCACACCCGTGTTATAGAATAATGTCAATTATATGTGTAACAATTGAATAATTAGATGTTAATTGGTTTTAAAAAGAAGTAAAACCAATTATCAATTATAGCCAATAATTGGCACTAATTAGCAGTTACACTAACTGCACTTAGCCAGTATTGTATAAAATGTGTGCAGTTTCTATAGTGTATAACTGCAAGGGGGTGTGGCTCTGGGAAGGGCATGAGCAGGCCAGAGTCATGCCTGGCACTTACACGCACATGTTTTAGCAGTGGCAACCCTACCATTAACCAACTGAGATGGGAGCCTCAGGCGGCACTCTCCATGGAGCGGCATTTCCCCTCTTCCCTGTGTTTACCTTCTTTTCTTCTTTTCCAAAAGGTGGCAGTGGCAGCAATAATGATTCCCAAAGGCTGCTCTGCCACCAGCACCAGCCTCTTCTCCCTACTGCGGCATGCCTCTTGATGTAACTTCCTGTTTCTTCAGAGGTGGGACGCAGTACAGCAAAGAGGCTGGTGCCGGTCTGGCATTTGTAAACCAGCTGCCTTCTTGTTTTTTGGGACAATACCTACTTAACTTACATAGTGTGCATTGCAAGGGGGTGTAACTCATGGGCAGAGTCTGAAGAGAGCATGGGTATGGCCCAAACTTACAAACATAATTTATAGAATACTGTAAGTTACAGGGGCGGGCCAAAGCAATCTGCCACCTGAGGCAGGGATGAGATGCCGCCCCTCCCCCCCTCCCCCCTTCCCTCCTCAACCTTCTTCCCTGCGTTTACCTTCTTTGTTTTCTTTTCCAAAAGGCGGCAATAGCAGTGATTCCCATAGGCTGCCCTGCTGTGATGCCGCCGGCATTGGTCGCTTCATTCTACTGCATCCCGCCTCTGAGGAAACAGGAAGTTATGTCAAGAGACGGGCCACAATAGAGAGAAGAGGGCGGGAGGGCAGCCTATAGGAATCACTGCTGTTGGCACTGCTACTGCCAACTTTTGGAAAAGAAAAAAATAAGGTAAATGAGGAGAATAGGGATGAGGAGGGAAGGGGAGAGTGCCATTCCCTGGAGAGTGCCACCTGAGGCCCCCACCTCATGTTGGCCTAATGGTAGGGTCGCCACTGGTAAGTTACACCAGTATCTGCAGCACTTAGGCGCTAACACACCAGCTCTATGGCTAGTGTAAATGCTTGTATCTAAATCTTAAATGCTTATATACCCAGTTAGACTAGTAACATTGGTGCCTGTGGTCCTTTATAGAAGAAACTCCTACCAGGTGCTCATCCAAGTTTGATTCTGATCCCAGATCCTGTTTCTTGGATGCTCACAGGCTCTGGGAGGATGAACTTGCAGTTGCTCAACAGTGACGTGCAGGGCAGTGCAGAGCACATTTGTAGGAGAGGAGTAGCTTAATAATTAGTGCAGGGGAGAACCAGGGGAGTCTAGTTCAAATCCTGCTGCAACTCCTTGTGATCTTGGGCAAGTCACTTTGGGCTAAATTCTATATATGGCACCTGAAACTTCTACGTGGAAAAAAATACACCTAGAAGTATAACTAAATTTTATAGAATAGGCTGAAATTTCTGCGTGGTGTATAGAATATGTTGAGCACCTCTCAATGTGACCAAATTTAGTCGAGGCCATTTACGCCACTTGTTAATTGGTGTAAATCCTGATGCCTAAATTAGATGCAGAGCGGGTGTATTTTATAACAACACGCATAGATTTTAGAAACCCCCATGGCCCTGCCCATTTTCAACTATGCAACTTAGAATTTACGTTCACCACGTTACAGAATATGCTTAGCGAATTCTGCATGTAAATCTTAATGTTAATTAGTGCTCATAATTGCTTGTTAACAACCAATTGACAGCGCTGATTAGCTAACCAATTAAGTTACGTGCACTGTTATAGAATATGCTTCGATTTCCACACAGAAATTAAGGCACGATATATAGAATCTGGCAGTTAATCCTCCATTGCCTCTGGTACAAACTTAGATTGCGAGCCCTTCAGGGACAGAAAAATGCATACTGTACCTGATCATACACCACTTCAATAGTTTTTGGGCTTGCAGGCAGTGAGTAATAATTTAAAATAAATAAATACTGGGTTTCACACCTGCATTGTGCTTCTGGGTCAAGGATTCTCATATCATGGCGGAGATACAAAAGGAGGTTAAAATCTTAGTAGTTACTGTAACTATTAAAGGGCTGCTGGAGCTGGGCAGTGGCTGCTCAGCTATGAAATTGACAAGATTATATTATATTAATCCCAACAAAAATGGAGCTTAGTAGTGCTGCAGCCCAGAAAAGCTCAGTCTTCATCATTCAGTAGGCCTATAACAGTGAGTAGAGCTTCAGGGACTGATGCTTTGAAGATACTATTTTTCAGTGCATTTTTTCTAGTGAAAAAGGTGCTGGTACTCAAATGCCTGGCCACCCTTCGGGAATGGGGTGATCAACGACAGACCCACCCCACAGTAGCCAGGCCCCCTGCAACCAGTCACAGAATCTATGGCAAGGCAGAATTGGTGTGTAGATCCCGAGCTCTTTCATTATAACTTGGGGACCATGGGTCAATTTTAGCAGATAATGGAAAAGGTGCCAGTACTCAGTACCCCCAAGTACCCCCTCAAAAAAGCCCTGCTATTTTTTAACCTTACTATTTCAGTTCTAACTCTATTCTTAGAATAAGCAAAAGTGTCATAGAACTTTCAGAGAGTCACATGATTCCTGATTCACAGACTGAGTAAACCAGCCGTAGCCAACATCTGATAGTTCAGCAGTTGAAAATGTTATATTTTATTCTGATAGGAACAGAAAAGCAGTACACACTGTATACCAGGGAAAATCAGGCTGGGATGCTGTCTGAATAGACCCTATGGTGAGCCATTAGAGCACAAAAACAATCTAGTACAATTCAAATCTGAAAAGTATACTGAGCTAAAGAGCTGCATTGCTCCATATTTTTTTTTAAGGAAAAAAAACAAAACAAAACTATATTCTGTTTGGAACTGTAAACCACCATGGTGCTATCCTGGATATCGAATGGTGAGTACATCAAATCCTGGATTGATAGATAAATCAAACACAGGAGATCAGAATTAATTTATATTATTTAATAGTAAAACAATTAAAAAGCAAGTTTAGAAAATACAGAATGATTTCATTTTGAGGAAATAACTTCTTCCTCTTTTTCCCCGATACTTCTTTACAGAAGCAACTCTATTGTTTCTGTAAAATGTATACTAAATGTCTTGTAAAATAATAAATCACCTGTTCGCAGGAGGAATTTACTGCTGTGAGTGTATCGCTGATCGCTCTTGTCACCATGATACTGTTAGCCATCCTGTTCCCTAGCAGATGGCAGGTACTTACCTTTTTATCACTCAACTCCCCCACAACAGTAACATATGGCGCCTGGTGCCCTGGAGCCTTCTGAATTGTTACAAATATGTCACGGGCCAGCCATAGCTGGAAAACTAATAAAAAATTACTGAACCACCAGATGTTTGTAAAACTTGCATAGATAAAAAAATGAGTAAAGATGAGGCCTTGATGGGTTCATAAGGCAAAACAAGTGCCAAAGAAAGATTGTTAATGAACAAGAATATGAGAAAAGAATTCTGAATATGCACTAGAATGTCACACTTGTTAACCTTCCTGTTTGCCACAGGTTGTCTACTTGACCTTAATAGAAAACTCAACAAGGATATGCTTAAGAGTTTTCTGCTTGATAACCTTTTGTATTAGTTAAGCAAATTAATACTTGAGATGGGAGAACCAAATTAAGGGAATCTTTTGCTAAGCCACTAACATCCGCCTACCACACAGCAAAAAGCACAGGCACGGGATGCACCTCTTTGAAATATCTTCCTTTCTGTGGAAGTTTAGGGGGCTGGGACAGTTGCAAGTATAGTTTTTGGGGGTGAACTTGTTATGCACAGAGAATTATTTTGGGGCAGTGGTGTAGTTTGCAGGGTGTTCAGGCTTTTGAGAGAGGTAATGGTATAGATTACATTATAAGAATATTTGATAATGCATTTAGTGCCGATCATGGTGCTTAAAAATAGGTGCCCCTCTATAGATTATCTTCTTAGGGCCTGATATTCAGCGTTTTTGCTGACCGCTGCTGGCATTAAACCCAGAAATTCAATGCTTTGCCATGTCTGGGCTTCAGCATTGAATTTACAGGTTTATGGAGCCGGCTAACGCTTAGTTGGTTAAATGCAATATTCAGTACTTAACCAGCTATAGGTTACCACGTAAAGACAGGGACAACTTTTATGTGGTTAACCTAGCTGAATATCAGCACTTAACTAGCTAAGTGGTGACTCCGTCCCCAGAACACCCCCAAAATAACCGGTTTTCAGTTTGGCACTAACTGTATATTTTTAGCACTGCTAGTCAGTTAAGTGCTAGTGAAAATGGCTGGTTAGACCCAGACAATTTAACCAGCCATGAGCCATTTCTGGCTGGTTAAATCGCTTTGAATATTGATCCCTGAGATGACAATTCTATAACTGGGTGGCTCCATTTAGGTGCCCTGAGGCCACATGGTAGTTGCCTATTCTAAGGAATTCAAATGTAACCCAACATCAGTACATCTAAAATTTAGGCATCTCAAGTTACACCAGCCCTAGAGCTAGTGTCAGTGCAAGCACTTAAATGCAGCACAATATTCTGTAATTTAGTCCTGCCCATATCCTGCCTCTGTAAATGTCCCCCTTGCAAATAAATACCTGCTCTGTAAGTGAAGCGCGTATTTGTAGAATAGAGCTTAGGAGCCCTGCTCGCACTTACACAGGTATGCGCACTCATATGTAAACAAATGCTTGCATTCTAAATGTTTATGCATGTAAAGCATGAATAAATGTGGATGCCTAGGTGATAGAACTGCCTTTATTATATTTTAAGGCCCACTAATTTATTTATTTATTTGTTACATTTGTTTCCCACATTTTCCCACCAATTTGCAGGCTCAATGTGGCTTACATTATGCCGTAATGGCGATCGCCATTTCCGGATAGAGAAATACAAGTGGTATTGCATTAAGGTGCATAAATGGTAAAGTAGAATACACAGTGGTATTGCATTGCACACTCATGAATACACATTCCTATTAAATTTGCTTATTATTGGACTTTGATATACTGCATTATCTGTCTTGCAATTCGGTGCATATCATACAATAAAAATTTCAGTGGAGCAGGAAAGGAACACCATTTCATTATAGGAAAGGCAGTCATTCATACCTAGGGAGAAGACTGTAAAGAAGAGAAGGGGTTGGGGCAGGATAGTCCCGGACAGCATCAGGTGCCAGAGTACCTCAGAGCCGAAAAAGTGGGTCTTAAACAAAACCATAAATCTAGAAAACATTTGTTCAGTACATATAGTAGGGGGGGGGAGGTCATTCTTCTGGCATGGTGCACCCCCCCCCCCCACAAGAAACTGAGTAGTTAGTTGATGCTAGTTGAGCGGGGGAGGGGGCACCATTCAATGGGTGTCCAGAAAGCTGAGTATATGCTTTAATACCTATATTTTGGTTTAAGAAAATGTTGAAGAGAAGAGGGGATAGAATGGATCCCATGATACTCTACTGGCAATAAAGTGTTGTGATGAGGTAGAGAAAAGTGATATTACTGCGAATGAACGTCCATGAAGGAAAGATGCAAACCAACTGAGACTGAGCCATCAAGGCCTATTTCAGAGAGATGGGTTAGGAGGGGAGAGTGATCAACAAGGTTGAAAGCTGATGATAGATCTAAAGAAATGAGAAAGATAATTTCATAGTTATCTAAAGAGGAGTGGAGGTCACTCTAGGCAAGTGATTAGAGTCTCTGGGCTGTTGTTGGTGTGGAATCTCACCTGAAGAGGATGTAAAATGGACCTACTTTCATCATAAGCTGACAATTGGGAGAAAACTGTCCCCCTCATTCTACACTGTGTCCGGAATAAAAGTGAGCCCCCTAAACATTTCCCAACAACAACCACAAACCTGCACCGAATTAAACTTTTACATGCACAAAGCAACATCTATTTCAGTGGCTTTGACATAGGCAACTTAAAAGTCACTTGAGCTAAGTGTCCTCTTATAAAAGTACCTCCTTTCTACCATAATGTGCATACGCTTGAAAATACAGAAGTACACCCATTGTTGTAATCCCTGTTCTAACTCTGCACCTGAGAATGCCTCTGCTAACTGTACATAAATATATATTGGCAGTGGATCAACAAGCATACTTTTACTTGCATGAAGTGTGCACTGTTTTCAATGATATACTGAAAATGTCTGAAATGGCTTTGGAAAGTGCCTTCCCCATGATATAGCGTAGAAATTAGCTTAGTTTATCTTTTAACATTTATTTAATCTACAGTAGGTCCAGGTAGATAGCTATAAAAAAAGTAAAAAAAACAGAGAAAAATTCCGGTTAATATAAAAAGCAACAACAACAACAACAAAAAACATCCACAGGGAAAGGGAAATGGGACTTGACATACCGCCTTTCTGTGGTTTTTGCAACTACATTCAAAGCGGTTTACATGGTATATTCAGGTACTTATTTGTACCAGGTACAATAGAGGGTTAAGTGACTTGCCCAGAGTCACAAGGAGCTGCAGTGGGAATTGAACTCAGTTCCCCAGGAAACCTGATGCATTCTTTTACAGTCACTCCCAGATACCATCGAGTCTCAAGAGGAATCTAGAACCTCCTTTACAAAAGCCTTAATAAATGAGTTTTCAACAGCTTGCTACATTTTTTGCAAAACATTTCTGCCTGAATCAAAAAAAGAAGCTGATTCCAAAGTGCTGGGGCAAACCAAAAGAAAGGACTATCCTATGTTGCTACCAGATGAGCCGTAGCAGGGGCAGGAAGTCCTAACTTATGGGCGGCCACAGGTCTAAGATATCTTTAGTTTTATTGCATTTGATATACCACCTATATGTTCATATTAAGACAGTTCACAAAGTACAAAAAAAACCCCATATCGCATGTCACATAAACTGAACATCACATAGAGCAAATAAGGAGGTAGGAGAGACTACAACAGAAAGAGGCAAAAGAAGGGGCAGGAGGTCAGGGGTTATAATGCAGCCAGGCCAACACTGCTAAAAGCGCATGGGTTCCATCATGGAAAGTTCCATATGACTGCTTCAGCTCTACTATTCTGTTCCCCTCCCTCCCACACCTAAAGCAAGACCAAAGATACCGAATTTAAAAAGCTGATCAGAGGATTTAAGCCAAAGATATAGAGGCATTGAATTCCAGATAGTTAGGGCCAAATTGAAAAGGGCAGCATACTGAGTAGATTGGAGACTGGCTTTTTGTTAACTGATGGGATAGATAAGTAACCAGCCTGTGAAGTCCTAAGGGCGTGGGCCAAGATGGAAGATGTCATAAAATTAGCGATAAATGCTAGTGATGAAGAGTAAAAGGCTCAGTGAGTGAGTGAGAATACAAATTTTGAAATGAGCACAATATTTAATTGGAAGCCAGTGTTGTTCTTTAGAGGTAGGGTACATGATCATACCTTTTAGCATTATAAAGTAATCTGACAGCAGTATTTGGGACTAGTGGAACATGTTTAATCTGGAACAATTTAGCACCTAACACAATGGAATTACAATAATCCATTTGATTAAGAACTAAATTATGGATTAAGGTCTTCAGATTCTTAGTAATCACAAAAGGCCAAACTCAATGGCCAAAGCCAGTCACTGCTATTGAATGTCCAGGTACTAGCCAACCAGCTGATATTCAGCCTTCCTACCCAAAGTCCCTTATTTTGGTTCTGCAGTTTTAATTTGTGTTTAATTTATTGATCAATCATTTTATTTTTAATGAATGAAGATTAAGGGCCTCTTTTACTAAACTGTGCTAGCGATCCCTGGTGCAGCAATGCTGACAAAGCTAATGGGAATCGCTAGTGCGGTCTGGTAAAAAAGGACCTAAGTAAGTTGTTGTAGGTTTTTATTGTTATTTCATGTTGAGCATTGTAATGGGAAAGTGGGTAAGAAATTCCCCTTCCCTCCAGGTTTCCCTAATCCTTCCGTCCATTCCTACTCTTCCCCAATATCTCTTGTAGGTTTTTCTGCTGTATTAGCTTTAGTTTACTGCATTGGCGTCTGCTTCTGTGGTCTGTTGTAAGCTACATTGAGCCTGACACTGTTGGGAAACTGTGGGGTACAAATGAGATAAATAAATAAACCAATTGATTTGCCATATGCACTTTTAAAATAGTATTTACAATAACATAGTTTGCTTATTAGGTGTTTATGCTAACATTGGGGTCCTTTTACTAAGGTGTGCTGAGAAATGACTTGCGGTAGTGTAGGCGTGGGTTTTGGGTGTGTGCCAATCCATTTTCAGCGTGCCTGTAAAAAAGGCCTTTTTAAAATTTTTGCTGAAAATGGATGTGCGGCAAAATCAAAATTGCCGCACTTCCATTTTGAGTCTGAGACCTTACCGCCAGCCATTGACCTAGCGGTAAAGACTCATGCGATAACTGAGCGGTAATGACCTACTTGCATCAAGTGCCACTTGGTGCGCATCCGATATGCATGTCCGAAAATAAAAATTCTTTTTCAGGTGCGCGTATCGGACACACACCAAAAATAAAATTACCGCAAGAGCCACATGGTAGTGGTGCGGTAACTCCATTTTGGTGTGCGTTGGTGCACGTAGACACTTACGCGGCTTAGTAAAAGGGCCCCATTGTATTATATCTCTGGTATTTGAATTCCAGTGCTGTTAAATGTTTATATTTTTGATACTGTTTCACGGTAATTCTATTATTAAGTTTCAATTAACTGTTTTCAAGTTTACCATTGTATTTATGTTTATTCTTGGTTATTTTACTATTGTTATGCTGTTAACAAAATTGTAAGTTTTATGTTAAACTGTACCTGCTGTACACTGCCTTGGGTGAATCTCTTCAAAAAGGCGGTTAATAAAGCCCAATAAACAAAATGACTCAGTACTATGAGCCTTTTATCCTGATTACAAATTTACTAATAATGAAAAATAAAATAGTGCATTCTACTTCAGTGGAAGAAGCAAAAACTAAATACTCTTGACTCATTTATTGATTGAATATAAACTGAAGAATCACCCCTACAAAACCACTTGATAAACCTACATGAGTCTTTCACCGTGTTACCACCTCTAGAGCAAACAGTACAGACAATCTGACACCCTTATTATAATGGAGTGTACATAATTTGGAACAGACAGAAAGGACAAGAAATAAGGCTCCCAGGAATGAGAACAAAATGAACAAATCATCTGGGACCCATTTACTAAAGGCTTTCTTACAATTTGGGTCTATAAGAAACATGCTTAGTAAACAGGGCCCACAATTTTGTGACGAAAAAAATAGTGTTACTGGGGTGGAATTTGAGGAGAGGGATGTACAGCACTTCATCCAAACCAACCACACCCTCTAAGATTTACAAATAAGACAGGGGAAGAAAAGAGAGGCTAGGAAATTCATAGCAGTGTAGCACAGAAGTCAAACAGTAGGTTGGCCCTGGGAGGACAGGGGGAAAGGGTAGACCAAGCAAACACCTGGTTCTGTTTGACTGAACTGCGATTCAAAGGAGTTAAGGAAGCATCTAAGAATTAGGACAGGCATTCCTAGAAAATAAGGAATTGAGTTGAGAGGCCTGATTGCGACAAAAACCGAGCCAAATCATCAGAGAATAGCAGAAAGGCTCATAAGTTAGAAAAAGTAATTAAGACTGCATTTGTGGGCTGACTAGCATTCCAAATGTTCTCTAACCAGCTAACTTTCTTCCCTATCCTCATTCCTCGGAGTAACTAAAGATTGAATTTGACTTATGCCTTTTTCAGTTGTTTCTCAAGGCAAGTTACATTCAGGTACACAAGCTGTTTTCCTCTTTCTATTGGACGCACAATCTATGAGTTTATATCTGAGGCAAAGTGACTTGCCACAGTGGGAACTGAACCTGGCTTCCCTAGTTCTCAGCCTGTTGCTCTATTAAGTTACTCCTAATGAACAGTTATTTGTAAGAATTTGCAAAGCAAAACCTTTGGGTTCAGTTTATGTTCTTTTCATTTTTTTTTGTTACATTTGTACCCCATACTTTCCCACTCATGGCAGGCTCAATGCAGCTTACATATTATATACAGGTACTTATTTGTACCTGGGGCAATGGAGGGTTAAGTGACTTGCCCAGAGTCACAAGGAGCTGCCTGTGCCTGAAATGGGAATTGAACTCAGTTCCTCAGGACCAGAGTCCACCACCCTAACCACTAGGCCACTCCTCCTAATCAATTGGATCATTCAACTTCATTAAACTCAATGGCCTTTTCTAACAAGTTTTAATCCAATTGTATTTATGTATTTATTAAAATGTATTAACTGCCTTTATTAAGAGATTCACCCAAAGTAGTGTACAACTTGCCACAGAGGCGATGGCACTCCAAGGCACAAAATATGGTATGAAGACTCCATGGCACCCAAAAAAGGTGAAAGGGCACAAACAGTGGCACCGTGAAAGGGGCAAAGTGGTACAAACCATGGAATAAAGACCCCAAGGCACAGGAAGAGGAACAAAACAGCACCAACACTGGCAGGAAGATCCAAAAGCAACAGGAGAGGGGTAAAGCAGCACCAAGGGGATTAGCTCAGGGTCCAAGGTTTCTTGGAAAATGAGCCCATCTGAGGGATGAATGGAGGAGTGTCTAAGTGTCCGTGTGGACAGATTTTCCCAACAGATGGCAAGAGCATGCTTTCTGTTGCACTGCCAAAATCCTAAAATCATATGAAACCACTCAGGGTCACGCCATTGAAAGGAAGATTGAGATGCAGTTTAAACATTAATCTGTACTGTTTTCAAGGGTCACAAAGGAGCTTCTAGGAGAACTGTAGCATATGAAATCAATACCTAATTGAACCTAAATTAGCACTTTCCCGTAGTGTTTCCTTTATGCCATTTAAATGATCTTTTACCTATCATCTGCCTCCTTCACAATTCTTGATTTTATGTACTTTTCTTTGTTCTATTTTTATTATGAATATGTATTACCTTTTTTAACTATGTAAGCCACATTGAGACTGCAAATAAGTGGGAAAATGTGGGATATAAATGTGCCAAATAAATAAATTAATAAATCAATACATAAATAAAGAGTAGCATGAAGAACCCAAAGCACAGGGAGAAGGATATTGGCAGGAAGATCCTAAGGATGGTATTCAGTGGGGAATTATCCCCAAATATTTGGCCATTGGGTAGATCAGCATTCTAAATGCCATACTCAAGGTCTCCTTAAGTACCTGGGTGCACAAATTTGTTAGCTTAGGATCCTGAAAACCTGGCTGGCTAGGTGCGACTTCAGGAGAAGGTTGAAAAACACTGCCTTAGAAAGACGTCAGTGCTGCTGGCCTACCACCTCACTGGAAGGAAAAATCTGGAGTAACTTGGGAAGCTTCTATTACTTTTCTGCAGTGCAGAATGAAGACCCAGCCTACGATCAGCACTCTTCCTTCAACCTAACTAAAATGCTATTGTTTCTGGAAATGATACAGCATACCAGTCTTCAAAAGTTGGCTCATTAGCTTTCCTCTAATGATGGCCTTCCAACATTACATGTGGATCCTCAAGCACTATAAATTGGCTCCACACGTCATATTTGTTTTACAGAACTTCCCATCAACTTCCTTGGAGGCTGACACTGCTGCTTCTGGAACTGGGGCTGAGGGCAGAGCAGAAAATCAAAGACCAAGGGCATTATTCATGCACTCTACTAACTTATCTATGGAATGCTCTTGTCCCTGTCAATACCACTTCCTACATCCTCACCATACAAAGACCAATTTTCATAGAGTGCCATGGTAGCCAACAGGATGTCCAGGTTGGGAGGCATGCGTAATTCCCTGAGGTTTTGGTAAAATACATACAGAAATGCTGGAAAATTTAAGTGCAAGTGCTGGCACATCTATCAGGAGCAAACATTTAGTAAGAAATGTATTCAAAGAGTGTTCATTATTCAGAGTTTTGAAATGCAAATGCTGATTTTGCAATCTGCACAGACAAATGCTAGCGTGTACACCTGTAAATGCTAGGTTTTACAAAACGGACATACAGGAACAGCAGATTAAAGTATCAAGCAAAAATTTTTGAGGTGGTTCAAACACCAAAGAGGAAAACACAATAGCCCCCTCAATCATTCATGCAAACCACAAGTTCAAATATGCATTTAGCAGACACACCTGTCTTGAGTTAGGTGTAAATGCTGAATTCTTGTCTTTGTATTTTAGTTTTTTTGTTTGTTTGTTTTGTTTTTGTTATGTATGTGACTATTAACTTTGCAAGAAACATACTTTTCTGGCTCTCCCAAAGGACATCTAAAGCATGCCACCTTTGAAACTTTGGTACTGAGGACACTAGCAGCTTTCTATTATAACTAGTTACACATGTTGGTAATTTCTAGGTGGAAATGCTCTGCCAACCTTCTAAAATGATCTATTTACCATGCTAACAGCTAGATCTTCCAGACCTTCCTCAGCTATGAAACTTTCAGTATCTCACGCTTTTGATGGAAATTTCTCACATGATGTTTCATCAGATTCTGCATCTGCCAAACCCCCGCTCCATACACTTCTCAGCAGAGAACAGGGTATTCTTCCTACTCTGTTCTTCTGATAATGGTGTTACCTGCTGCTCTTCACTTGCCCTTCCTCCTTGCACTGCCTCTCTAATCTTTTGCCACTTTGCGGAGAAGGGAGTAAACTGGTCTTTCACATTTCCAATGGAAGCTCAGCTGTTGGTACTCTCCTCTTAAAGAAATCTATCTTCAGTTTGGGTGGTGGACCCCCACCTCTTCCTCCCAGGCCTGTTGTCACCAGCCTCAACCTTCTCACCTGTTCAGGTGTAGCTGCAGCAGAGTGACACAATAAAATATTTTCAAACTTTTGTATTTTATTATGGTTTTTTTAAGTTTATTTATATATTTTTTCATTTCACTAGCCTTTATTCATTTTTTCATGTTTCCTACCCTCCTGGGGCTACTTTCTAACTAGAAAAAATGGCAAAATGATATAGCTTTGAACAAAGTAAATATAATCCACCATCAGATAGCATACTTCTAGATACAAAATGTGTTCAATCTGCAAATAATGCTCAGAAAATTCACACGAGATAGAAAACGGAGGGAAAATTAAACAACCTTTAAGTGCCACATTCTCCTTATGGTTTAGCATATTGGACCAAAGAATCATGGGTAAGAGGTTGAAAAAGTGTACAGTACTTAAGGGCCAGCAATAGGGTAAGTTTTCAGGATACCCCTAACGAATATGCATGAGAGAGATTTGCATACAATGGTGATAATAGCTTCTGTAAGACATTTAGCCTTATTGTTTATTAGCGCACATAACCAACGGTCTTTTTAAAGACCATCTCCTTTTTACTGTGGAACTTAGGATTTCACCTTTTGATGTTTTTATTCTGAGCTTGTACAAAGACTCCTGATGCAGGCCTTCCGGCTAAAACACAACGTTGTGTTGAGTCGTTTTTGATTTTTTTTTTATAAACCTTGTTTTAAACTCAAGACATTGTGAGCTCCAGTCTCTGGAACGCGTGGCCTCTGTTCCCACTTTTCTCCTTGCTGTGATAATAGGCATGCAAATTTCTATCTGGCCTGTTGGCAGCCCTCGAGGACAGAGAGTGAAAACCAAGGGATTAGTGAGCCCCTAAGTGCTATACCGTAAATACCGGTACATCTTACATGACATCTATTTTATAGGTAGGCATACACATGGCTGACGTCCAGAAATTGCATGAGCCATTGTAAACGCTCACATCTAACTGCACATGCTTATACTGTATATACCCAGGTATACTTCCTCAGCACTGATTGCCCCAATGAGGGTAACTTTATATGGGTATTTTCAAGCATGTTTGAGAGCATATACATGAAAATGCCACTTGTAAAGGTAGCTCGGTCTGATATATATTCACTACAGATGAGACTGAATTTAAGCACAGGTGTATACTCACAATATATAGTCGGTACAATTGGTTCACTTTCCATCTGACTGACAGGATTCTCTGCCACGCAGCTGTAATTCCCAATGTCATCTTTCCTGACAGGAGCAATAAAGAGCATGTCATTGGTCGAAGAAAAGCTGTATGAGGGGCTGACACTCACTGGTTGCCCATTTTTCATCCACTGATAAGTTATCCTGGTGCCGTTTCTCACGGAACAGATTATCGTGATATTCCCAACATGCTCCACGGCCCCAGATAATGGCTCACTTCGAACGACTGGCTTTGAGACGGGTACTGCAACAGAAAAAAAAAAGATTCAATAATCCACATTAGTAAATCTAGCCCTAGTTAGTCAAAATTTAGACAGGTTAAATGTAAATTTGCACATCTAAGTTGGAAAGCTATGTACCTGATTAGTTTTTGAAGTTTCCCTTAAAAAAATTGGACCATCACTGCCACATAGATTTTATTGCCCACGTACCAAACAGGTACACAATGCAGGGTAAAAAGTGCACTGATATTTTAAAACAAAATCTCAGGAAGTAGTTCAGTCTCCCTGCTCTAGCCCTTGCTCTGTTTCTCTGCCCTGCAGAAGGACTTAAACATTTAGTTACTCTTTTTGTGTACATTATTGTGACAAGTTTAACCATCCAAAAATATGTCACTATAATGTACTGACCTCACTGAGTGTAATTTAATAACAGGTCTCATAACTTGTGTGGAAGATAAGCATCTAAATTCTTCATATTTTATAATGGGAATGCATGTCCATTAGAGCCATTAGAGAATTATTTGTCTCCCCCTCTCCTGGAAAGCTCCTGCAGAAAGTTATATTTGCTCTGAGATATGTACAACTTTCCCATGTTATTTCAGGTGGTGAAGTGTATACTTCATAAATATAAATATAATAGAAACCCCCACCCAAACCCCACTCCAGGAACACCTCCACTCAGGTCAGAGAAACTTATCCTTAGAAGAGTCCCTAAACACAGCACCCAACAGCAGAGGTTGTGTTCTTCAGAGCCCTAAACAGGCACACACATTCAATAAGAAACATAAGAATCAGTCACCCAAAATTGCAGGAACAACTTAATGCAGTCATATTTTACAGACCACCAGGCAACTGGCGAGACTGCCAAACACATTTCACGGACTTTATCTCGAAAACCTGTATCTCTTCCTCTAATCTCATCATAATAGGAGATATTAACCTATACATGGAAGATCTCACCAAAACAAGCACCCAAGATTGCAAAGAGTTCTTACAACTATGGGATTTACAAGGACCAAGTACACAACCAACACACAAAAAAGGACATACATTAGACATCATAACACATAAATTTGACCACGACGCAAACCTTACACTAACATACACTAAATGGTCACCTACACTGTGGTCAGACCATTACAAAGCACATATTACCCTCCAATGGAGAATGAAAGACTCACCTAACAAACAAATACGAAAGACTTACACCACAAGAGGAAAAATCGATCCGGTTAAATTCTGGCAACAGATCTACAACGACGAATGGACAATAAAAACAGACACAATCCAATTCCTCTCAGAATGGGATAACAGATGTAAATTAATACTAGATAACATTGCCCCAATCCAAACCAGAACCTCGCACAGAAAGAACTCAATACCATGGTTCAACGAAGAACTGAAAAAACTCAAAACACAAGTCAGGAAACTAGAACGTGCGTGGAACAAAAAGAATGACGAGCCCACACTTAATGCTTGGAAGCAACTCCAAAGGAAATATAAATATACCATAAGACAAACCAAAAGACAATACTACAAAACTGAAATTGGACCGAATTATAAAGACACACACAAACTCTTCCAACTCGTGAATAAACTACTGGACACCACTCCAGTCACCAACAACAGCAAAGACACACCAGGAGCTGACGACTTGGCGAAGTACTTCAAGGAGAAAATCATACAACTGCGACTCAAAATACCCGCCAGCCCCATCGAATACACCACACTCCTAGATTGCCTAGACCCAGACCCTGGAATTTATCCAGTCGACAGGATCTGGACCGAATTCACAATACTACCGGAAGCTCTTATCTCGCAAACACTTAAAAGATTCGCTAAATCTCACTGCAAATTAGACATATGCCCAAACAACCACATGAAGTCGGCCCCTCAACAATTTATAACGGACCTAACAAACCACGGGAGAAAGGTAATATTTTACTCACCCCTATACCCAAGGATGCAAAGAAAAATGCTAATGAACTAACGAACTATAGACCAGTAGCATCTATTCCCTTAATTACCAAAATAACAGAAGGCTTGGTAACCAATCAACTCACGGATTATCTAGACATGTTTTCAATTTTACACGACTCCCAGTCAGGATTTTGCTCTAATCACAGCACTGAAACCGTACTAGTCACGCTCATGACCAAACTCAAACAACTGATAGCAAACGGCAATAATATTCTACTGTTACAATTCGACATGTCAAGCGCATTTGACATGGTTGACCATGAAATTTTACTACACATCCTCGAATACTTCGGAATCGGAGGTAACATCCTCAATTGGTTCAAGGGGTTCCTAACCTCACGCTCATATCAAGTGACATCAAATTCGACCACATCAGCTACATGGACACCTGAATGCGGAGTTCCACAGGGATCCCCCCTCTCACCAACCATATTTAACCTAATGATGACGCCCTTGGCCAAACTACTATCGAATCAGAACCTAAACCCATATATATACGTTGATGATGTAACGATCTTCATACCATTCAAACAAGATCTAAGAGAAATCTCCAATGAAATCACGCAAAGCCTACACATCATGAATTCCTGGGCAGATGCATTTCAGCTGAAACTTAATGCAGAGAAAACCCAATGTCTAGTACTCACCTCGCAATACAATAAGAATAAATTTACCACTATTAACACACCGAAACTAAATCTACCAGTTTCGGACACCCTAAAAATTCTTGGAGTCACCATTGATCGACACCTAACACTTGAGAACCATGTGAAAAACATAACTAAAAAGATGTTTCATTCAATGTGGAAACTAAAAAGAGTTAGAGCATTCTTTCCAAGGACTGTCTTCCGCAATCTGGTAAAATCATTGGTACTCAGCCATCTGGACTACTGTAACTCACTCTACGCCGGTTGCAAAGAGCAAATACTTAAAAAACTCCAGACGGCCCAGAACACGGCAGCCAGACTAATATTTGGCTCATCAAAATACGAAAGCGCAAAACCCCTACGAGAAAAACTACACTGGCTCTCACTAAAAGAACGCATCACATTCAAACTCTGCACCCTAGTCCATATAATAATCCATGGTAACGCCCCAGCCTACATGTCAGACTTAATAGAATTACCAGCCAGGAACTCAAAAAAATCTTATCGCACATTCCTTAATCTTCATCCTCCCAAGTGTAAAGGTCTGAAATACAAATTGATGCACGCATCTACCTTTTCCTATACGAGCACGCAGCTCTGGAACGCGTTGCCACGGAACCTGAAAACGGCTTATGAACTGACCAATTTCCAAAAACTACTGAAAACCTATCTCTTCGACAAGATATATCACAAAGATCAACATGTGTAACTGTACTATCTTTAAAACTTCCAGAATTGTCTTTCAATGTCTGCTACTTTAACACTATTATGTATTTCACCACCATGTAACACTTAAACCTCTGTGAACCAAATGTGTATTCTCTTCTACTGCCAGTATCCATGATGAATTGTAAGCCACATGGAGCCTGCAAAGAGGTGGGATAATGTGGGATACAAATGCAATAAATAAAAAATAAATAAATAATAAAGGTAGCAGGAACATACAGAAATTGTCCCATACCCAAGCATCTCCCCTGCCCTTCCATACCCCCAACCCCTTAATATAAAGCCTGGCATCTCCCCTGCCCCTTCTCTATACCCCACCCTCACTTAGCCCGGCATCTCCCCTGCCCCTTCTCTATACCCCACCCTCTCATAGCCCAGCATCCCCCCTGCCATTCTATTCCACCATCCCCACAGTCCAGCATCAATTCTGCTTTTCTAAGCCCCCCTCCCCAGCATCGACTCTGCCCTTCCCACACTACCACCACCACAGCCCATCATCAACCCCTCTCCCCGAAGCCCAAGCACAAGAAGTTGTTATTTTTTTATTTTAACCTGGGAAGCAGGCACTAGCAGTGGTGGAGAGGAGGCCTGAGCTGAATACAGGCAATAGCAATGCCTGCGGGCCATGGGGGAGGCTTCCTTTAGCAGCACCTTCAAACTTCGGCAAAAAAACACTGCAATGGCTGCCGATTTCTGGGGCTGTGAGACTAAGGCTGGGCTCTGGGGCTGTGATTTCTTTTTTTTTTTTTAACTCTTTATTTATAAATTTTTCATTTACATCAAGCGATATAAAATTCAGCAATATCAGAAAAAGTAAAATAAGGAAATAAACATTACATCATTATTTATAGAAAATAGTATTTCAAATTTGTCCACAATAAATTGAATCAAGATACTAGGAAATAAAATATTAGCAATAAACAAAATTATTTAAACGGAAGGGACGTAACAGATATCTGCAGCCAACTAAACAGCATTCCTAACTAGGGAGGCAAAACTCCAGGTAAATTAGCACTCTCCTTGGAATCAATAAATTCTAATAACTTCGAGGGGGTAAAGAATATGTAATTAACAGATTCAAAGGTAATATAACATTTGCAGGGAAATTTAAGCAAAAAAGTAGCACCCAACTTAAGAACTCTATTTTTATAAATCAGAAAATCTTTCCTCCTCTTCTGCGTACTCCTTGCCAAATCTGGAAAAATTTGTATCCTTTGACCCAGGAAGATATCATTCAAATGGCGAAAATAAAGTCTCAAAACATTATTTCTGTCCATTTCTAATGCAAAAGTCACAATAAGTGTTGTTCTCTCTATGATAACTTCCAGAGAGTTCTCTAGAAATTCTGTCAAGTTTAAGTCTGGTGTAATTAATGTTTGCTCTTTTGGAAGTTTAGGAACACCCGTAATATACTGGGTTCTCGTTATGGGGGGATAACCCTCCATTGAGATTCCCAGTATTTGAGTAAAATATCTTTTAAGCATGTCTATAGCTGCTACTAAGGGTGATTTTGGAAAATTAATTAACCTTAAGTTATTCCTTCGAGCATTATTTTCCAAATTTTCCAATTTCTTTTCCTGAATTTCTTTTTCTTTAATTAAGGAAAACGTTAGATTTTGAAGTTTTTCAACTTCAACTTCCATCTTCAAGACTTTTTCTTTCTGTTCTTGTAAATTATTAGACAGGTTTTCACTAGTCTGTTTTAATTCCTTAATTTCTCCATTAATGGAAGTGTTCATCTGGAGTAATGTGCTATTAACCCCTTGAATTGCATCCCATAATGAATTCATAGTCACCACTGTAGGTCTCTGTATTCCACCGTTGTTCCCGGTAGTGAAGCTTCGGGGAGCAGGGGCCTCGACCTGCAATTGCTCCTGCATTGCTGTTTCTTTCCCCGGAGTTGAAGTGCCCGAAGGTCCTCCTCCCAACGGCGTTGCGAATAGCATTTCCAACTGCTGTGGTCCCTCAGGCAATCTTTCGCTTCCGGGTTGTGGAGGGACAGTGTGAGAAGGAGGGCTCAGCGTCACTCCTTCAATGCTGCGGTCCGTATCCAAAAAGGTCGAACCCGTCGAAGCAGTCATCCGCTCGCCATGGGTCCCAATTCCAAAGACCTCCAAAGTCGGCTGTCGAGAGGTTGGCGTCGTCGGTGGAATCGTGGAGGTAGAAACCACCGTCTTCCCCTTTCTCTTCCCCATTTTAAAAACAGAGAAAAAAAGAATTCCCTCGTTAGTCTAACAATGGGTCTCAGGAGCTTAGGAACACACATCCGTTACTGATGCCATCTTGATTCGGGGGCGTGGGGGGCTGTGATTTCTGGTGGCTCTTCAGTGCGGGCTGAGGTTGTTGCAGCTCTTCAGTGAGGGCTCAGTATGTGATGGCTCAGCACAGCTCTGACACTGAGTCACAAGGGGATGGCGGGCAGGAGCCAACATGCAGGGGCACACAGGGGCAGGCGCCAGCATCGCTGACAATAATCGGAGCCACAAGGCAGGCACAGTAAACAGCTGCAGTATCCATCAGACTAGTACAGGCTCAATACCCTCCAACTGTCCCTTCTCTGCTCTCCACTTCATTCATGTAGTTTCTGGACAACTGGTTCATTCTTAACATTTGTGACCCACATAGAACTATATGTGGTAATTGCGGGATACAAGACCTGTATAAGTAAAGTTTTGGTCTAGACCTGTTTTAATCATGACTAAGTCACAAAAAGGTGCCCTATATGACCAGAGGACCACAGAGAGATTAAGATATGACCCCTCTTACTCCTCCAGTGGTCACTGACCCCTTCCCATCCCCTAAAAATGTGAACCCCCCCCCCCCAGTACATATCAGCCACTATGACATCTTCAGATGTTATGGCCAGTCCTATTAGAGCAGCAAAGGGGACCCAGGCCCATATACTACTCTGTTACACTTGTGGTGGAAAGTGTGAGCCCTCCAAAACCCACCAAAAACCTACTGTACCCAACTGTACACCACTACAATAGCTATTATGGCTGCAGGTGTCACCTAGATGTGGTTATAGTAGGTTTTTAGTGGGTTTTGGAGAGCTCCCCATACAATGTAAGGGGGTAACGGGCGAGATGTGTACCTGGGACCTTTTATGTGAAGACCTGCTGTGCCCCCTAGGGTGCCCAACTGCTGTGCTGGGGTGTCTGTGTGGCCAGGCTACTAAGAATGATGGTCTCTCATACGTCCCAATGGCTTGCTTTGTGCGCTTTTCCCTTGGACTCTTTTTTTTCGAAAATGGTCACAACTGAAAAACGTACTGAACACAAACTCCAATATTCAGCACTATTTAACCCGCCAGGAATGACTCCTTGTCGGTTAAATAGCGCTTAACCGGCTATCCACGAATATTCAGTGGGAGATAGCCAGTTATCTCCCACTGAATATTGCCAGCCAGTTCTTAGCGGCTAACCGGTTATATCGTGCAATATAACCGGTTATCTGCTAATATTCAGCACATCGCCAGCTAAGTTTGGAGACCAAATCAGGTTGCCGAAATAGCAGGTCTATCCTTGGCCAGTTTAAACTTAACCAGCCAGCGCTGAATATTGGCTTGGCTGGTTACATTTAAACCAGCCAAAATTAAACTGGATTTTCAATGCCAGTCACCAGAAATGGCCCAGCATTGAATATCCAGTCTCACCACTGAATTCAGGATTTAGCCAGGATGCCTTGTGTGGTCTGAATGTTGGCTCCAAAACATCTAGGAACTGGCCATTTTCAAAACAAACAGACTTTTTCTGGTTTGAAAATTGCTATGTTCACCACCTGATTTTTGGACGATTTCAGCAACATGTCCAAAATTGGATTTCTACATCATATCAAAAATGTCCCTCAAAATGATAGAAAAACCAATGTGTAATTATTATTGCAAAATAATGAAGGGAAGTACTGTTTCTTTATCTGTTCCTATGTACTTGCATCTTAGAAATGAAATCTACATTTTCATGTAGAGATAAAAACATTCTTACACTAAAATTATAGTCTTGTTTCATTAACTGAAACGTGAAAACCCTTATGTTAAACTTTAGCTACCGTAAAGTTCATAATAAACTTCTAACACACACTTTAGCTATAACAAACTGATTTTCTCTACTGTGAATTTTGCACAATACTTGTTCTGGTAGGCCAATTCTGCTGCAACAAAACCAGTTTGATGACTTGGCTTCCAGCCTGTCTGGTAATGAGTGGAATCACTGTTTTGTTGACATGAACTTCATCTGCAATTTTTAAGGCTTTAATTCATTCCTTTAGTGCAGGGGTCCTCAAATCAGGTCCACAACCCAGCTTGGTTTTCAGGATTTCCATAATGAATATATATGAGATCTACTTACATGCAATGGTAGCAGTGAATGCAAATGGATCTCATTCATATTCATTGTGAAAATCCTGAAAACCAGGCTGGTTTGTGGGCCTCGAATTTTGATGCAGCATTTAATGGACTGTGGCATTGCGGGATCTGTATTGGCTTGGTTCAAATTGTATTTTACTGAAAGGAGAATGTAAGTTTGTGTGGGTGATAAATTGTCTACTATGAGATCTGTGCAATGTGAAGAGCCCCAAGGCTCGGCTCTGTCCAGGATATTGTTTAATGTTTATATGGCTCCAGTTTGTAGGATATTAAAGGAGTTTGGAGTGGCATTCCGCATTTATGCGGATGACATTAAAATTTTTCTCCTGTTGACAGAGCTGGTGCCTGTTATAGTTAATCGGTTATGAGCAATTTTAGAAGGGATACATCAGTGGATATTTCAGAATAGTTTATCCTTTATTATTGTTGGTGACTACAGAATCAACAGTGTCTTTTTCATCTGAAGTGTTAATAGCTGATGTTGTGATTCCTGTGTCTTCAGTTGTGAAAAATTTGGGAGTATTGATTGATACTACACTGTCTTTTTCATCTCAGTTATGTTGTGCAGTGAAAAGATCATTCTATAAATTACATCTACTAAGTAAATTACATCCACTGCCTGCTGTACGTATACAGGCATTGTAGGTAGTGATGAAGTTGACAGTACGTTTGTTATAAGGGCTGTCAAAATACGAACATGCCACACCTTGTTACCAGAAATTAAGCACGATAGAATTAAATACAAGTTGTTGATGATGGTTCATTATTGTGTGCATCATGATTCCTCCTAGTGACTGTCTTCATCTTCGTTGCCCACAGTGGGTGCTTCATTTGGACAATACATGTTGTCGACAGTTCCGGACTTCCACTTGATTCGTTTAGGAGAGATAAGGAGGCACATTTTTTTCTGGACCAACAGAGTGGAATATGTTACCTGGAACTCTCAGGATACAGAAGAATTCAGGTTGTTTAAGAAACTGCTGAAGCAGCACTTGTTGGTAAAGGTTAAACAGTGACCTAGGCAGTTGAAGGACACATTGTGGCAATCTGATTTTTTTGTCATGTCTTTATAGAGTTGTGTTGTATTAGATGGTTTATATTTGCTTAATCTTTTATTAGTATTAGAACTTTTTTCCTTTTCTGGAGATAGGTTTTAAAACAAACACATTCCACAGGTTTTAAACTTTAAGCCCACCCACCCCAAGACTGACACTTCCTAAATAAATTTCCTAACTATTCTACTTATTGCAAATTAACTCCACCCAAATTACAACTGCCTCTGGTTGCCTACGTATGGCTGAGGAGTAAAGTTAATCTTGCACAGTATTAACCCCATCATATCATACCTGTTCATTCCCATTCCAACAAACAGGATGACTTTTATTCTCTGTAATAATTGTGGTGTTTCAGTTTCAAGGCCAATTATCTGGAAACTTAAGGCTTGTCCTGTCTGTCATCAGCTTGCTAGTTTAAAACAGGAGCTCAGTAAGGTAAAACAGGAATTAGATGCACTTAAAGCAGCTTCTAAGACTACACAAAACCATGCAGCACAGAATCAAGCCAAATTCACACCACTGCCTCCAAGGATAAAACCAACTAGGAATAGATGGTTCACAGTAGGCTCAGGCAGACTTCGCTATGTGCACCAGAGGCATCCGCCCTCACAAGTGTTGCCCCTACAGAATTCTTTTGCTCCATTACAGCATGGTGATGATCCTGAAAATAGAACTGAGGCAGAAGAGAAAGAAATGAAGTTGGAACAAAAGGATATGAAGGTACCCAAAGAGAAAAGACAACCCCAAATCACAAATGTTAAAGCACATACCAGGAAATGTACATGGAAAGCGATGGCCACAAATGCTCGCAGTCTAAGCAATAAAGTTCACGACCTTCAAGCCCTGATGTTGGAGGCAGACTTAGACATTGTTGCAATCACGGAGATGTGGCTAAATGGTTCCCATGAATGGGATGCAAACATACCAGGCTATAATCTGTTTAGGAAGGATAGAGAGAGTCGTAAAGGTGGAGGAGTAGCTCTATATGTGAGAAATGATATCACGGCGACCGAAATGACAGGGACCTGGGGAAAGGAAGCAGCGATATGGATCACCTTAAAAAGAGAGGATAGAACCTCTATACACGTGGGTGTTGTCTACAGACCTCCGAAACAATTGGAGGAACTAGATAAAGACCTGATCGCAGATATTCAAAAGTTGGGAAACAAGAGAGAGGTGCTGTTGCTGGGAGATTTCAATCTGCCGGATGTAGATTGGAAGGTTCCGTCTGCGGAATCGGAAAGAAGTAGAGAGATCGTGGATGCTTTACAAAGTGGTTTGCTCAGACAAATGGTGACAGAACCCACGAGGGAGGGAGCGACTCTGGATCTGGTGCTCACAAATGGGGATAGCATGTCAAATATCTGAGTGGGTGCCCACCTGGGCAGCAGTGACCATCAAAGGGTTTGGTTTGATATTACAGTACATGTGGAGAGCGGCCACTCAAAACTCAAAGTTCTGGATTTCAAGCGTGCTGACTTTAGTAAAATGGGGGAATACCTGAGGAAGGAGATGATGGGCTGGGAGGAAATACGAGAAGTGGAAGGACAGTGGTCCAGGCTATAGGCGGTCGGTGGCCCAACTGTTTGGGGAGGCTAAAGGGGGCGGGGTTAGGGGTGGGGCTTACATCCATAATTGTGTGACAACATAGAAAAAAAAAAGTAAAAAGTAAGTCACAATTAATACCTTTCATTAAATTTAGATATTAAATATGTATCGTATGTCAAAGAATAAAGTGGTTGCTCAAAGCATGTACTAACCACAATTGCTCAACTGCAAAACACTATGCACAAATTTGTGCAAAAACACACTCATAAACCTTACTGTACCATAACACTGGGCAGACCCTAATAAACCAATATACCACCCATACGGAAAATGCAGACCGTCAACAATATGAAACAAGGGATCATAATATCACAATTCTCATGTAGAGCCACAAAACACCCTTTTAGGGTGGAAAGTGTTCACAATTAGCTCCTTTTATGAATGACTATATGTAGATCCTTCAAGAGGTAGTGTGTCATGATTTTGGCTCTAAAACCCTTTCTGATGATTTGGTGCCACCTCAGTAAGGCCAATACACAATCTCTCCACTGCAAAACACTATACACAAACTTATGCAAAAGCACACTCATAACCTTACCAAACCATAACAGTACTAATTCCAAGGACAGGACAAGCTACAACCTTATGCATGGAAAGGCAGCACTGTAATTACACCGGGCTCTAAAAAGCAGTGCACAACCTAGTGAAACAAAAAAAACCCCAAAAGGGCTGAAAATACTACACGCTAGCAGAATACTGCACCTTGATCACATGAAAAACACATGACACAACAGATATGAAGGCAAAATACTAAACTGGAAAGTTACCTCAAGAAGTCAGACTCAGCATGCAGCAATACTAGAAAAATTGAAACTTACATGCAAAACATCACAGATGCAAATTTCCAAAAGCTGACATATTCCAGTTAATAAATTCTGAATAAAATACTTTTTTCTACCTTTGTTGTCTGATCATTTAGTTTTTCTATTCGCTTTGGTCCCAGTGTCTTCTGTTTTATGCAGCGTCTTCTTTCCATTTGATATTTTTTTCTCTCACCATGTCCACCATCCTCCTGTGTCCTTATGCGTCCTGTCTACCATCTGTAGCCCTGTCCCTATCCTTCAGTATCCTGATCCAGCTCTTAAATTCAACAGTTTTCCCTCCATCCATATCCAGCATTTCTCCTCACTCCCCTCCATCCATGTGCATATACTTCCCTCCCCTCCATCCATGTCCAGCACCTTCCTTCTTTCTCTCCTACCCTTCCATCCAGTGTCATCCCTCTTTCTCTCTCCATCCTTCCACCCATTACCCTCCCCCAATCCTTCCGTCCATTGTCTCCCTCTAGCTCCCCTTCCTTCTAGACAGTTCTCTCTCTTGACCCTTTTCCATTCAGCATGTCCTCTCTCACCCCATCCTTCCAGTGTCATCCTCTTTCCCTCCCTACCAGCATCTTCCCTCATTCTGCCCCCTCCTTCCAGCATTTTTCCTCTTTCTCCCTCCTTTCATCCAGCCAGCATTTCTCAGTCTGACAGGGTCTCCCCCAGTTTCTCCCCAGCAGCTTCTCTCTCTCTCTCCTGCCCATGTCCCCTCTTTCTCTCCCCATCTCTTTCTGGCTCTCTCCTGCTTTATTCCATGTCCCTGGCTCTCCCCTGCTCCTTTCCATGGCCCCTCTTTCTCTCCCCATCTCTTTCTGGCTCTCCCCTGCTTTTTTCCATGCCCCTGGCTCTCCCCTGCTCCTTTCCATGGCCCCTCTTTCTCTCCCCATCTCTTTCTGGCTCTCCCCTGCTTTTTTACATGTCCCTGGTTCTCCCCTGCTCCTTTCCATGGCCCCTCTTTCTCTCCCTATCGCTCTCTGGCTCTCCACTGCTCTTATCCATGCCCCCTGGCTCTCCTCTGCTCTCCTACCATTTCCCGCCAGTGACCACGTTCTCTTCTCTCCCTCCGGCCCGGGCCTCTTTGCTGCAGCGCTGACAGAAGAAGAAAAAGAAGCGCGGGGCCGCAGCAGCCTTCAGACATGCGCTGTCGGCTCTGCCGGTCCTCTGCCCCCGGAACGGGAAATTGACGACACGGGGCAGAGACCGGCAGAGCCGACAGCGCATGTCTGAAGGCTGCTGCGGCCCCGCGCTTCTTTTTCTTCTTCTGTTATGCTGGTTGTACGTCTCGTTCCTGGCTGCCACAGAAGATTTGGAATCGGGAGTCGTCTCGGGCTTCATTTAGAGAAGGAGGTAGGCGGGACCGTGGGGAAGGTCACAGCTGGGCATGGTCCAGGCTGAAAGAAGCTATAAATAGGGCCACGAACCTTTATGTAAGGAAAGTAAATAAAAGCAAGAGAAAAAGGAAACCGATATGGTTTTCCAAGCAAGTGGCTGAGAAAATAAAGGCTAAAGAGTTGGCGTTCCAGAAATACACAAAAACTAAAGAAAAGGAACACAAGGAGGAATACAGGATGAAACTGAAAGAAGCCAAGAGAGAGATACGTCTGGCGAAAGCGCAAGCGGAAGAACAAATGGCTAGAAATGTAAGGAGGGGTGACAAAAATTTCTTCAGGTATATAAGTGAAAGGAGAATGACTAAAAAGGGAATTGTGAGACTAAAAGATACTGCGAACCGCTATGTGGATAATGATGAAGAAAAAGCAAATTTGCTAAATAGATACTTTTGTTCTGTTTTCACAGAAGAAAATCCTGGAGAAGGACCGCGATGGACTGCAAAAAGTACAAATGAGATTGAAGTGGATAGAGCACCATTCACGGAAGAGAATGTGTATGAACAGCTTGAAAAGCTAAAGGTGGATAAAGCCATGGGACCGGATGGGATCCACCCCAGGATATTGAGGGAGCTCAAAGAGGTTCTGGCGGGTCCTCTTAAAGATTTGTTTAACATATCCTTGCAGACGGGAGAGGTTCTGAAGGATTGGAGAACGGCGGAGGTGGTCCCTCTTCACAAGAGTGGTGATAGGGAAGAAATTGGAAACTACAGGCCGGTAAGCCTCACTTCGATTATTGGAAAAGTAATGGAAGTGATGCCGAAGGAAAGGATAGTGAATTTCCTGGAAGCCAATAAGTTGCAAGAACCAAGACAACATGGTTTTACCAAAGGGAAATCGTGCCAAACGAATCTCATTGAGTTCTTTGATTGGGTGACAGGAGAATTGAATCAGGGACGAGCTATGGACGTAATCTACTTAGATTTCAGCAAAGCTTTTGACACGGTTCCCCACAGGAGGCTCTTAAATAAACTGGATGGGCTGAAGATAGGACCCGAAGTGGTGAACTGGATTAGGAACTGGTTGACGGACAGAAGCCAGAGGGTGGTGGTGAATGGAATTCGCTCGGAGGGAAAGGTGAGTAGTGGTGTGCCTCAGGGATCGGTGCTGGGACCGATTCTATTCAATATATTTGTGTGTGACATTGCCGAAGGGTTAGAAGGTAAAGTTTGCCTATTTGCGGATGATACTAAGATCTGCAACAGAGTGGACACCCGGGAGGGAGTGGAAAACATGAAAAAGGATCTGCGGAAGCTAGAAGAATGGTCTAAGGTTTGGCAATTAAAATTCAATGTGAAGAAATGCAAAGTGATACACTTAGGGAATAGAAACCCTCGGGAGATGTATGTGCTAGGCGGGGAGAATCTGATAGGTACGGACGGGGAGAGGGATCTTGGGGTGATAGTATCTGAGGATCTGAAGGCGACGAAACAGTGTGACAAGGCGGTGGCCGTAACTAGAAGGTTGTTAGGCTGTATAGAGAGAGGTGTGACCAGCAGAAGAAAGGAGGTGTTGATGCCCCTGTATAAGTCGTTGGTGAGGCCCCACCTGGAGTATTGTGTTCAGTTCTGGAGGCCGTACCTTGCGAAGGATGTAAAAAGAATTGAAGCGGTGCAAAGAAAAGCTACGAGAATGGTAAGGGATTTGCGTTACAAGACGTACGAGGAGAGACTTGATGACCTGAACATGTATACTCTGGAAGAAAGGAGAAACAGGGGTGATATGATACAGACGTTCAAATATTTGAAAAGTATTAATCCGCAAACGAACCTTTTCCGGAGGTGCGAAGGTGGTAGAACGAGAGGACATGAAATGAGATTGAAGGGAGGCAGACTCAAGAAAAATGTCAGGAAGTATTTTTTCACGGAAAGAGTAGTGGATGCTTGGAATGCCCTTCCGCGGGAGGTGGTGGAAATGAAAACGGTAACAGAATTCAAACACGCGTGGGATAAACATAAAGGAATCCTGTTCAGAAGGAATGGATCCTAAGGAGCTTAGCTGAGATTGGGTGGCAGAGCCGGTGGCGGGAGGCGGGGACAGTGCTGGGCAGACTTATACGGTCTGTGCCCTGAAGAGGACAGGTACAAATCAAAGTAGGATATACACAAAAAGTAGCACATATGAGTTTGTCTTATTGGGCAGACTAGATGGACCATGCAGGTCTTTCTCTTCCGTCATTTACTATGTTACTATGTTGTGTATGTTTGATATGTACACTGCTCTGGATAAGGGTGGTATATAAATGGTAATAAAATTAAATGACCCTTGCTTTAGAGGCCAGAAAGGGGGTGCTGGTGCATAGTTATTTGAAAGATTGGTTGACTGATATCTTGAGACCAAATGGTATCCTGAGGTCAAAAAAGTTGGTATAAAAAGAGGCAAATACAGCCTATGATCTCACTCTGAGCATCTATATCAGTTTGGAGATGCAAAAATCACTTTTACAAAAGACAGAAGTGCAAGAAGCTTTCACAATGAATGGCATGATCTCAATGTAAAGGCAAGAAAGAAAGGGTGTGGAGGAATATGTCAACACTTAGAGCAGCACACCGAGTAACAGAGAAGCCAGGGTTCAAATCCCACTGTGGCTCCTTGTGGTCTTGGACATGTCTCTTAGTCCTAGTCTCAGGTACCAACAGACTGAAAGCCCTCCACAGACAGTCAAATGCCTGCTGTACCTGAATTTAACGCTCCTTAAGCTACCACTGATGACAAGAGCTAAATCCAAATCTAAAAGCAGTTGTTCACACTTCAGCCTCATAGGAATCATTTGTCAAAAACAGTATCAGCCATGAAAACTGTTTTCTATAAAAACAGCATATACCAAAAAAAAAAAAAAATCCCTACCCAACCAATGTATTAGCGAGCTACAAAGCACAGACTGCAGGCATGTAAGGCCTGCCTACATTAGCATGTTACAAGACATCTTCTGTCCTCACACAAGAGAAAACAGCTTTTTGCTCCTAAATGTACAGCACTGATAGTGCCCTGGCAAAGTACACCTTTCTTCTCACAGAGCATTCAATGCTTAACCCTTGCAATACAGTAATAGCCACACACCTTGCAACATAGGACAGCAAGGCTGGAGAACTGGCCACTAGGGCCTCCTCTGTCATCTAAGATGCACAATAACACCCATCTGTGCACCATCTACCCTAACATTCTTCACATAGAGCTCCCTAGAAGTCATGTAGGAATAGGGGAGATCCTGCATTTATTGATACCGCTCTTGCTAAACTGAAGGATCCAGAAGGCAAATGCCAAATGATAATGTGGGCTATGCTGGGGAGAGGAGCTGGGGTTAGAATATAGGGTATCAATGATGTGTCCACAGTGGCACCATGTATTGTGCACCCTAAATAGTAACATAGTACCATAGTAGATGACAGCAGAAAAAAAACCTGCACGGTCCATCCAGTCTGCCCAACAAGACAACTCATGTGTGCTACTTTTTGTGTATACCCTACATTGATTTGTACCTATGCTCTTTAGGGCACAGACCGTATAAGTCTGTCCAGCACTATCCCCGCCTCCCATCACCGGCTCTGGCACAGACCGTATAAGTCTGCCCAGCACTATCCCTGCCTCCCACCACTGGCTCTGGCACAGACCGTATAATTCTGCCCAGCACTATCCCCGCCTCCCAACCTCCAGCCCCGCCTCCCACTACCGGCTCTAAATATTTTTTCCTGACACATCAAATAGATGTCCATATGTCTCTAATGCCCCCCGAATAGTTCTTCTTCATAAAATCCAGCATTGTTTTCCACCTGGAGGATCTAAATGTGATGTGACCCCTGTATGCACAAATGCATCACACATAATTAATGCACTAGTTAAATAGTTAATCTAAATAAAAATGAATTGATAAATAGAGTAGAGTATCTAAATATCAGTGAGAAATCCATGAGTGAGTGAGTCCGTCCGTTCCCCCACTGAGAAACCAGTACAGTCAAATTCAAATGTGGTTTGTAAATTCTGAGTATTAAGATAACAAACATACCCTGATTTATTTCATCAAGGTCATCAGGGGTGCATGAAGCAGATAAGGAATACTTTGCATGGATATAATAACTTACCATGCTTTTCTACTGGATTGATCTAGTTAGAAGCATCCTAAACAGGGATCTCATTATGCGTTCCTTCCAGTAAACAATGACGAGCTCTTTCCAGATAACATTGTCATGCATCCAGTTTCATACTCATTATATAGAAAGCCTTCACAAGCTGAACCACATGTAGTTCTGGTAGTACAGTAATGCACAAATAACGCACATATAAAAATGAGCTTGCATTTATCTATCAGTTGATTATTTTCTTGTACAAACTGACTGGTTCATAGCACATGTCACAGACAAAAGCTGTTGGTGACAGCGTCTTACCGTTAACAGTAACATGGATCTTGTCCTCTGCTGATACTGTCCTACTTCCTTTCACAGTGACTTTTACAATGTAATTGCCTTCATCACCAAAATTTAATTTATTGATCAGCAGAGATGCATTAGGTGGCATCAACGTGAACTTGTGGGGATATTCTAGGTCTGGTGTTATAGACTTATTCCAAGATTGGAATATATATTTGGGGAAGGACTGAGGTCTCTCAAGCAACCAAATGATCTGGATTTCTGAGGCAGTAGTAGTAGCATTGTAGTGGACAGGTAGTACAAGTGGCTCTCCCTCAATGCCATGGACAGTATGCAATGGTACCTTCAGTGTTAATGTTGAGCAGGTGCCTGAATCAAACAGACAAAACAAAACAAGGTTAGTATACAGCTTTTGTACTGCAATGCTCCTAATCTGTGAAGCCAGCATGCGCATAAGTTATCCCGATTTTCAAAGGAAAAGTATGCATATATTATGCCTTTGAAATTATCCCATCAAGAATACACACCTGTTATTTAGTACACACAAAACTGTAAATGTATTGAGCCTGATACTGAAAGGATTTATGCTCCTATCTTAGGGATCCTTTTACAAAGCAGCAGTAAGCTTACTGTGGGATGCGCTCAGGTGTCCGTCCTGTGGTAATTCTTTCATCTGCATGCACTAAAAAATATTTTTAATTTTCGCACAGAGGGGTTATCAGGGGACAGAGAGTGGGTGTTTCTGCACAAATCAGTTAGCGCATCTATAGTACTGCACGCTGAATAGCACAGGACTACCAGGGGAGCCCTTACCACCTATAAAATAGGAGGTAAGGGCTCCCACAGTAATTTTTTTAATACCCGCACACTATTGACAGCATTAGCACATAGCAGCTAATAGAAAATCAGACAATTTCTTGCTGCAGTAAAAATGGCCTTAGTGTGTGGGGATAAAACCCGGGTAAGGGCA
Organism: Microcaecilia unicolor; assembly: GCF_901765095.1. Classification (NCBI taxonomy): domain Eukaryota; kingdom Metazoa; phylum Chordata; class Amphibia; order Gymnophiona; family Siphonopidae; genus Microcaecilia; species Microcaecilia unicolor. The sequence goes on along the minus strand of NC_044031.1, from coordinate 132,533,891 downwards.
CATGTGCTGCCCCCATTGCATGTGTGCAGATTATATTAAGGGGTTCATTTTCGAAACAAGAAAAGTCTAAAAAGTGGGCTAAAGCAGCATTTGGACATTTTACTTGCCCATAGGAATAAAATGGGCTCTGCTGCAGATAACTCAAGCTAATCTTTAGTAAAAGACCCCCTCAAATTGCTATTTTCAAAACCTATTTTGCAGACATTTATCTATGCAATTTGTCTGCAGTATATCCAAACCACAAGGGAGTGTGTCAGGGGCAGGATTAAAGTGTTCCTAACACTTGTATGTTTTTCTGTCATAATGGAACAAAGCCAAAACCAAAATGTCCAGGACAAAAACTAAGACATTTTGAGCTACAAAAAGTGCCCTAAAAAACCAGATGACTGGAGGAATGAAGAAATTACCTCCCTTACTCTCCCAGTGATCACCGACCCGTCCCACCCCCCCAAAGATGTGAAAGAAACAGTACATACCAGCCTCTATGACAGCTTCAGATGCTATGACCAGGCCTATCAGAGCAGCAAGCAGGTCCCTGGAGTAGCTTAGTGGTCAGTGCAGTGCACTGTGGAGAAGGGGTCCCAGGTCTATAATCCACTTGTGGTGGAAAGTGTCAGCCCCCCAAAACCTACCAAAAACCTACTGTACCCAACTATACACCATTACAATAGCCCTTATAGCTGCAGGTGTTACCTGTATGTGGGTACAGTAGGTTTTTGGTGGGTTTTGGAGGGTTCCCCATACAATATAAGGTGGTAACAGTGAAATGAGTACCTGGGAGATTTTATGTGAAGTCCACTGCAGTGTCCACTAGAGTGCCCGACTGCTCTTCTGGGATATCTGCGTGGCCTGTGTACTAAGGATGCTGGCTCCTCCTACATCCCAGTGGCTTGATTATGTGCATTTTTCACTTGGATGGTTTTTTTTGGGGGGGGGAGGGGTTTCGAAAATGGACCAAAAAGATAAATGCACAGAACATAAAAGCATCCAGCAAGCGGCCAATTTCAAAAAAAAAAAAAAAAAGATAGACATTTTGCTGTTTCAAAAATCACAAAACATCCAAAGTCGGACTTAGACATCGCTAGATGACTGAGGAGTTAAAGGGGCAATCAGGGAAGACAAAGCCGTAGCAGAGAGATTAAATGAATTCTTTGCTTCGGTCTTCACCGAGGAAGATTTGGGTGGGATACCAATGCCAGAAATGGTATTCGAAGCTGACGAGTCGGAGAAACTTAATGAAATCTCTGTAAATCTGGAGGATGAAATGCGGCAGTTCTACAAACTGAAGAGTAGCAAATCTCCTGGATCGGATGGTATTCATCCCAGAGTACTGATAGAACTGAAAAATGAGCTTGCGGAGCTATTGTTAGTAATATGTAATTTATCCTTGAAATCGAGCATGGTACCGGAAGATTGGAGGGTGGCCAACGTAACGCCAATTTTTTTTAAAAGGTTCCAGAGAAGATCCGGGAAATTACAGACCGGTGAGTCTGAAGTCAGTGCCGTGCAAAATGGTAGAGACTAGTATTAAGAACAAAATTACAGAGCATATTCAAAAGCATGGATTAATGAGACAAAGTCAACATGGATTTAGTGAAGGGAAATCTTGCCTCACCAATCTACTATATTTCTTTGAAGGGGTGAACACACATGTGGATAAAGGGGAGCCAGTTGATATTGTGTATCTGGATTTTCAGAAGGCGTTTGACAAAGTACCTCATGAAAGACTCCAGAGGAAATTGGAGAGTCGTGGGATAGGAGGTAGTGTTCTATTGTGGATTAAAAACTGGTAAAAAAATAGAAAACAGAGAGTAGGGTTAAATTGTCAGTATTCTCAATAAAGAAGGGTAGTTAGTGGGGTTCCCCAGGGGTCTGTGCTGGGACCGCTGCTTTTTAACATATTTATAAATGACCTAGAGATGGGAGCAATTAGTGAGGTAATTAAATTTGCTGATGACACAAAGTTATTCAAAGTCGTTAAATCGCGGGAGGATTGTGAAAAATTACAAGAAGACCTTATGAGACTGAGAGACTGGGCGTCTAAATGGCAGATGACGTTTAATGTGAGCAAGTGCAAAGTGATGCATGTGGGAAAGAGGAACCCGAATTATAGCTACGTCATGCAAGGTTCCACGTTAGGAGTCACGGACCAAGAAAGGGATCTGGGTGTCGTCGTTGATGATAGGTTGAAGCCTTCTGCTCAGTGTGCTGCTGCGGCTACGAAAGCAAATAGAATGTTAGGTATTATTAGGAAAGGAATGGAAAACAAAAAATGAGGATGTTATAATGCCTTTGTATCACTCCGTGGTGCGACCGCACCTCGAATATTGTGTTCAATTCTGGTCGCCACATCTCAAAAAAGATATAGCGGAATTAGAAAAGGTGCAGAGAAGGGCGACGAAAATGATAAAGGGGATGGGACGACTTCCCTATGAGGAAAGGTTGAAGTGGCTAGGGCTGTTCAGCTTTGGAGAAAAGGCAGCTGAGGGGAGATATGATAGAGGTGTATAAAATAATGAGTGGAGTTGAATGGGTAGATGTGAAGCGTCTGTTTACGCTTTCCAAAAATACTAGGACTGGGGGCATACGATGAAGCTACAATGTAGTAAATTTAAAACGAATCAGAGAATTTTTCTTCACTTAACGTGTAATTAAACTCTGGAATTCGTTGCCAGAGAATGTGGTAAAGGCGGTTAGCTTAGTGGAGTTTAAAAAAGGTTTGGACGGCTTCCTAGGGGAAAAGTCCATAGACCGTTATTAAATGGACTTGCAGAAAATCCACTAATTCTGGGATAGGCAGTATGAAGTGTTTTGTACTTTTTTGGGATCTTGCCAGGTATTTGTGACCTGGATTGGCCACTATTGGAAACAGGATGCTGGGCTTGATGGACCTTTGGTCTTTCCCAGTATGGCAATACTTATGTACTCATATGTACTAGAGAGATAAATACAATTGTCCCCTCAAACTGAGGCAAACACCAAGTCAAAACAAGCAGTAAGCTGACACACCAGCCTCAGAGTAGGCAGAATCGCTGATGTCTGTATTGTGTGTTGCTATTGTAAAATGGGGAATACACATGTGTTTTTCTGGCTACTCTAAACATGCCCATGACACACAGCTTTCCAAACTGTGCTTGCTCTGGCTTTCATATATGTAAATAGTTGCTTTCTAAATTACTATGTATACATGTAGGACGTTTACACATGTTGATGCCACTGTTTACACATATAAAAGCCACAGAAGCCTTTTAAAATAATAGCCATATCCTGTTGTGTACATATAAGTCCCCTATTATATAAACAAACAGTATCTGGCTTATTCTAAAATTTAGCATTACATCCTATTTTCATTAAATCAGCAAACCTCCCTGAACTCACACTTAGGGCTTTGCATTAGCTGTTAATATGTGAGCCGGTCGATATTGTGTATCTGGATCTTCAAAAGGCATTTGACAAAATACCTCATGAAAGACTCCAGAGAAAATTGGAAAGTCATGGGATGGGAGGTAGTGTCCTATTGTGGATTAAAAACTGGTTAAAGGATGGAAAACAGACAGTAGGGTTAAATGGTCAGTTTTCTCAATGAAGAAGGGTAGATAGTAGGGTTCCATGGGGGTCTGTGTTGTGACTGCTGCTTTTTAACATATTTATAAATGATCTAGATATGGGAATAACTAGTGAGGTAATTAAATTTGCCGATGACACAAAGTTATTCAAGAAGATTGTGAAAAATTGCAAGATGACCTTGCGAGACTGGGAGATTGGGCATCCAAATGGCAGATGATGTTAATGTAAGCAAGTGCAAAGTGATGCATGTGGGAAAGAGGAACGTGAACTATAGCTACGTGATGCAAGGTTCCATGTTACAAGTCACCGGCCAAGAAAAGGATCTAGGAGTCATTGTTGATGATACTTTGAAACCCTCTGCTCAGTGTGATGCGGCAGTAAAGAAGCAAATAGAATGTTTGGTTATTAGGAAAGAATGGAAAATAAAAACAAGGATGTTATAATGCCTTTGTATCATTCCATGGTGCGACCGCACCTTGAATACTGTGTGCAATTCTGGTCATCGCATCTCAAAATTTTTTTTAGTGGAATTAGAAAATGTACAGAGAAATGCAACGAAAATGATAAAGGGGATGGGACGACTTCCCTATAAGGAAAGGCTGAAATGGCTTGGGCTCTTCAGCTTGGAAAAAGGCGGCTGAGGGGAGCTATGATAGAGGTATACAAAATACTGAATGGAGTGGAATGGGTAGACATGAATTGCTTGTTTATTCTTTCCAAAACTACTAGGACTAGGGGCACGCAATGAAACTACAAAGCAGTAAATTTAAAACAAATCGGAGAAAATATTTCTTCACTCAACATGTAATTAAACTCTGGAATTTGTTGCCAGAGAATGTTGTAAAAGCAGTTAGCTCAGTGGGGTTTTAAATAGGTTTGGATAGCTTCCTAAAAGAAAAGTCCATAAGCCATTAAAATGGACTTGGAAAAATCCACTGCTTATTTCTGGGATAAGCAGCATAAAATGTATTGTACTGTTTTGGGATCTTGCCAGGCACTTGTGACCTGGATTGGCCACTGTTGGAAACAGGATACTGGGCTTGATGGACCTTTGTTCTGTCCCAATATGGCAACACTTATGTACTTAAGTATTTAGCTTATAACAGTTAATGTAGTGCCTTAGCTTATAACAGTTATATCAGCTGCCTTAACAACTAACGTGGCACTAGGTGAAGAATGGGCGGGATGCATACTTTAAATTAACACAGGAGGTTTTTACCATGTGTTAACTGTTAATGCAGCAGACAATGTGACGTATGTATAGCTAACTGCATGGCATTATCTGCAATGTGGTTAAAACACATTTAAAAATCTTTCGCTGAATGTGAGACTGCAGGAAATACCCCAATAGTTTAATTTAATTTTGGCATTTATAGTCCACTTAACCTTGTAGTTCTAGGCGGATGACAAAACAAACTAAGGAGAACAATTGTACATTGAAACTCAATTAAACCAAACTTTGTTGCAATGAAAACAAGATAAATAATGGTATATAGAGCATAAGGTAGATGTTGATACCTAAGAGAGTAATATTATAATTAAGGCTAAGTGTGTATGTTTTCACACCAGATAACTAAAGGTAGTTTTGAGATTAGTGTGGAAATTCATGTCATTACTTCAATATGATTGTTCGAGTTCTCATGTTAATACCTTTGAGAGGTCTTTGAATGTGAATTCTATGTTCCTGCAGTTTCTGGGTTGTGCTCATTTGTGGCCTATAGTGTTTGTGGAAGAGGCAGGTTTTTAATTCTTTACGGAAGGGCAGATAGTTTGGTATCTGTTTAAGCCTTATTGGGAGTGTGTTCCATAGTTCTGCTCCCTTGCCTATCAGAGTTGAATTGGGCGTTCTTTTGAGGTAGTAAATTTGTTTGTTTGGAGGTACCAGTCTAATGTTGGTTAAAGAACTAAGCCTTATTTTAGGTTGATAAACTTGTACAAACTTTTGGAGGTAGTTTGGGGCTATTCCATACAAGCATTTGAAGATTATGGTGAGTAGTTTGAACTCTATCCTTGCTTTGAATGGAAGCCGGTGTAGTTTATACAGAAATGGAGTAGCATGGTCTCTCCATTTTCCACTTCCTATTAGTTTGGATGCTGCGTTTTGGATTATTTGTAGCTTCCTTAATAGCTTGTCTGGATGACCTACGTACATTATAGTGCAGTAGTCTAGGACCAAGGTTTCTGCAGTGCACAGTATGTTAATTTTGGCAATTAACACATGGTAACTGCAAAACATTTACCAAACTTCATGGCTATTTTACTAAGTGGCAGCAGGGCTATTGTCCAAGTAGCGCATGGCAAAACAGCACTAGTGCCAGGTGTACTCAAGTGCCCGGTGGTGGTTTTACGTTTGCTGTGCAGCGTTTCCCACACCAGAATATAATTTTCTATTTTCTAGCGTGGGCGGCGGGGAGTAGGTGTCCCTGATGTTGCTCAAGCAGCGCTGTGCACTGCCCGATTACCGCTGGGTTAGCATATGAGCCCTTACCGCCTGCTAAATAGGTGGTGGTAAGGGCTCAGGCAGTAAATGGCTCTGCACCAATTGTATTAAAAGTGGCCTTGGCATGTGACGATTTCATGCACCCACCTTACTGCAGGCCCCCTTCATAAGGCCTTGGAATACTACACAGAAATAGCCCAGTTATCTCCAAAATGGAATTTATTTATTTTTGTTACATTTGTACCCCGTGCTTTCCCACTCATGGCAGGCTCAATGCGGCTTAAGTGGGGCAATGGAGGGTTAAGTGACTTGCCCAGAGTCACAAGGAGCTGCCTGTGCCTAGAGTGGGAATCAAACTCAGTTCCTCAGGACCAAAGTCCACCACCCTAACCACTAGGCCACTCCTCCACTAGTTCTCTAGGACAATAACTTTGTTAATATTTATTAAATGTGTTTGGACAAACCCAAGAGAAAATAAATGTGAAAACAAGAACTGAAAGATGACACAGGCAACTGAAAGAGTACTCTTGAACAACTGGTGTATACATATTGATTTATCGATAGCTGTGCTCCTCTGCTTGCAAACACTCAGTAAAGTGTTCAAATATGCTTACAGAATAAGGAAACTCACTGTTTGAACATCAACGCCCTAATCAAGTTTCTCTATACAGAAAGAAAGCAGAAGTTTAACTTTCATTCTGCTATAAAAATATGGAAGTGAAATCCTGCAAGAACAGCTGACCAAGCACTCAGGGATCTAAAAAAGCACAGATTGCTTTATTATGACATACAGTGAACTGTCATTTTTATTCTGGAATACTGTGGGAAAGAGAAAATGCCTGTGTTCATTTAAATAAAGGAAGTCTGTTCTTTGGTATTTGGATTTTAGAATTATATATATTTTTGTGCTTCATGAGCATAGAGCCAGGCCTAAGCAAATTTTAAGGTGGTAGTGTTGGTGGTATATCATGCATATCTTTGTGGGGCAGTTACTCCACAAAGAACTGTCCAAACATTTTTCATTCTGAGATAAAAAGCTCCATTTTGCATATGACGTCTGGATCAGAAAAGGAACAGAACATCAAAGTCAGAGTGTTAAAACTTTCTGGGTATTTTACGAAAGGCTTGGGATTATCTTTATCCTGGGTGATATGGCACACGTGTGGTGAACTTGTTCCCATTTTCAAACCTTTTGGATAAAGATAACTACATACATTTCCAATTTAGTCCAGGAGGTTATTCCTCTAGATGCTACTTTTATTCTCCTGGGAATGCCTTCACTACATTTAGTCTATTCTGAACTTTTAGACTTAGACTATTTATTTATTACATTTATACCCCACTCATAAGCAGGTTCAATGCGGCTTACATAGCTTTGTATAGAGATGACATGCTAAAGAAAACAAAGCAGTGATGAGGTGCAGGAATTGGGGAGGTGAATAGGGGAGGGGTAGAGGTGCATGGAGGGGTGAGGGATGATCATTGGACTAGTGGAATGGGGGAAAACTTAGTCTAGGTCCTTGACTTTGTCATATGATTAGGTGGTTAGGAAGGATCATTGGGATAGGCATGTTTGAATAGATGGGTTTTCAACGACTTCCTGAACGGTAGTGTAATATATGGTAACATATTAAATGTTTTTTTTCCTGGGGCTCTGGGGGGGGGGGGGCTGTTCCAGGGTTTTGGTGGATGCTGTTGGCTGGAAAAAGGTTTAAAGTTAGTTGGGAAATTTTTAATGGAGTTAGGTGAAGAAGGTGTGAGATGTTTCTTAAATATAGTTTTATTTTTCAAGAAATTGAACTATGATTAAGTGGGGATTGTACTATAAAATGTTCCTTGCTGTTTTGGGTACAAGTCAGGTTAAAATTTGACTTTAAAATTCTTTGTGTAGGAAGTTTTGCATTCCATTTCATCATGCTGATCAATCCATAGACTGGTGGGTTGTGTCCATCTACCAGCAGGTGGAGATAGAGAGCAAACTTTTGCCTCCCTATATGTGGTCATGTGCTGCCGGAAACTCCTCAGTATGTTCTCTATCTCAGCAGGTGGTGGTCACACACAGCAGCAGCTCTGGCTAGGCCTCCAAGCCTAATTTTTAGGTTTTGTTGAGTGCCTGGGGTTGAGGGCTCTTTTGAGCAAGTGCAAACCTGGTGGTGCCAGGTCCCTCCTTTTCTCCCCCCTCCCGCTGGCTCCGTTAAAAAAAAAAAATTTTGAATGTCTTTAAAGGCGTTTATTTCGACGTTTATTTAAACATTCATTGCAGCTACTCACTGGGACACCAGGTCGTTACAGCTCGGAGCGGAAAGCAGGTAATTTTTACCTTTTTATAGCGGGCAGGGGATCCCCGATTTATCTCCACGTGGCTTATGGCGTCGGAGGGCGAGGGCGTAAGGAGTCGCTCCCCGGATCGCTTGAGCGCTTCTAGAGGGGATGCGGGGGTCTTAAAGCCTGATTCGCCCTTGTTGGGTGACAGTTTCGTGACCGATGAATGTCCCGGTCCTTCATCCGGCGTGGCGGTTTTTCCCGCCATAAACGCCCATCCCCCGCTCCTCGCCTCCGCCATCTTGGCCGGCCACGCGGCTCGGACGGCTTCTTCTTGGGCCGCCCTTGAGGTTGGAGACATTAATGCCATGAACGCCCTTAATTTGGGCGACGGCACCAAAGCGGCTAAAGTTAAGCGCCGCTCTTCCCGCGCGGCTCCTTCGCGGAGTGTCGCGCCGGACGCCATTTTGGATGCGCAGCATGTTTCTCCCCCGCTCTTGCGAGCGCCGGTTGAGGGTGCGTCTAGGGCTGTTGCCAGGCTGCGGAAGTGCACAGTCTGGGGGTTTCTCCCCGAGTTTATTTTGCTGCTGCATCAGGCCTTCCTTATGCAAAACGCTGCCCCTACTCCCTCGTCTGGTAAAGAGGTTGAGGTTCACAGAAGTAAACGCCCTCGGGTTGATTCCCAGGCCGTGGAGGACTTTCTCTCCTCCGATGTAGATGAGGGCAGCGTATCTGAGTTCTCCCAACGGTCCTTTGCGGATTCCTTGGAGGAGACGGATCCCCGCTCGGATGGAGCGGATGACCCCTCTGCAGCGCGGCTCTTTAGCTCAGAGGAGTTGCCCAACCTGTTAGTGCAGGCCATGGGCATTTTGAAGATTTCCTCTCCGGAGGACGTCTCTCCCTCAGCCCCTGTTGGCTCTGCCATTATGCTGGGGACGAAACGCCCGCCCAGAACCTTCCACGTGCATGATGCCATGCACACCTTAATTTCGGCTCAATGGGATGTCCCGGAAGCGAGCCTTAAAGTGGCTAGGGCTATGTCCCGCCTATATCCTTTGCCTGAAGGCGAACGTGAGGCCTTTCTGTGGCCTACCGTGGATTCTTTAATCACTGCGGTGACTAAGAAAACGGCGTTGCCAGTGGAAGGTGGCACGGCCCTAAAGGACGCCCAAGACAGAAGATTGGAGGCGGCTTTAAGGTCGTCCTTTGAGGCGGCTGCTTTAAATTTGCAGGCCTCAATTTGCGGCTCCTATGTGGCCAGGGCATGCCTGACTATGGTGCAGCGGGCTTCCCCCTCGGATCTTTCCTTGAGGGCTGATTGGCCGGCCCTGGAATCGGGCTTAGCCTATTTGGCAGACTTGCTGTATGATGTCTTGAGAGCCTCAGCTAAAGGCATGGCTCAGACAGTCTCTGCGCGGCGCTGGCTTTGGCTGAAACATTGGTCTGCGGACCACGCCTCTAAGTCCCGCCTGGCTAAGTTGCCTTTTAAAGGCAAGCTGCTCTTTGGGGTCGAGCTGGACAAAATCGTGACCGATCTCGGCACGTCTAAGGGCAAGAAGTTACCAGAGGTCAGGGCTCGGGCTAGTACTCGCCCCGGTACCTCCAGAGGACGGTTTCAGGAAGCCCGTCGGTACCGCCCGGGCAGGTCGGGCTATTCTGCCTCCTCTTCCTTCAAGAGGAACTTCTCCCCCAAGCAGCATTCCTTTCGCAGAGACCGCCGTCCCGGAGGTGCTCCCTCCGGTCCTCCCCCAGGGTCTCGTACCCAATGACGGGGCCTTGGTCCACGCCCCAGTGCAGATTGGAGGACGGCTGTCCTCGTTTCTGGGCGAGTGGACCACAATAACTTCAGACGCTTGGGTGCTGGAAGTCATCAGAGACGGCTACAAGCTAGAGTTCTGCCGACCCTTAAGAGACGGGTTCGTTCTCTCTCCCTGCAAGTCTCCGGTCAAAGCTGTGGCAGTGCAGCAGACCTTGAACAATCTGATCCGCCTGGGTGCGGTCGTTCCGGTGCCAAAAAATCAGCTTGGCAAGGGACGTTACTCCATTTACTTTGTGGTCCCAAAGAAAGGAGGTTCTGTACGGCCTATCCTCGACCTCAAAGGGGTCAATCGGGCCTTGAAAGTGCGGCACTTTCGCATGGAGACTCTCCGCTCTGTTATAGCGGCAGTGAAGGCAGGGGAGTACCTGGCATCCTTGGACATCAAGGAAGCGTACTTGCATATTCCCATCTGGCCTCCTCATCAACGCTTTCTGCGTTTTGCAGTACTGGGCCGACACTTCCAGTTCAGAGCCCTCCCGTTCGGGTTGGCTACTGCTCCGCGGACCTTCTCCAAAGTAATGGTGGTCATCGCGGCCTTCCTGAGGAAGGAAGGAGTACAAGTCCATCCTTATCTGGACGACTGGTTGATCCGAGCCCCCTCTTATGCAGAGTGCGGCAAAGCTGTGAACCGGGTGGTTGCTCTTTTGAGCTACCTGGGGTGGATCATCAACTGGGAGAAAAGCCAGCTGCGTCCAACTCAGTCCCTGGAGTATCTGGGAGTTTGATTCGACACCCAAGTGGGCAGAGTGTTCCTGCCAGACAATCTGATTGTCAAGCTTCAGGCTCAGGTGGACCAGTTCCTAGTAGCCTCTCCTCTTCGGGCTTGGGACTATGTGCAGCTGTTGGGCTCTATGACGGCCATGATGGAAGTAGTGCCCTGGGCCAGGGCTCATATGAGACCACTACAACACTCTCTGCTGCAGCGCTGGACTCCGATGTCGGAGGATTATGCTGTGCGCCTTCCCTTGGACCCAGCAGTGCGCAAGGCGCTGAGCTGGTGGACGCAGACAGACAAGTTGTCTGCAGGAATGCCTCTGGTGACCCCCGAGTGGATTGTCGTCACGACGGACGCCTCTTTGTCGGGCTGGGGAGCCCACTGCTTGGGAAGGACAGCACAGGGGCTCTGGTCTCCTGCAGAGGCAAAGTGGTCTATCAACCTCCTGGGACTCAGAGCCATTCGGTTGGCGCTTTTGGAGTTCATCCCGGTACTGGCGTTGAAGCCAGAATGGGTCCTGTCGGACAATGCCACGGCTGTGGCCTATGTCAACCGCCAGGGAGGTACCAAGAGCGCCCCTCTAGCCAAGGAGGCCATAAATCTATGCCAGTGGGCGGAAGCGAACCTGGAACAGCTGTCAGCGGCCCACATTGCCGGAGTCTTGAATGTCAAGGCGGACTTTCTCAGTCGCCATACCTTGGAGCCCGGAGAGTGGCAGCTATCTGCTCAGGCGTTCTTGGGCATCACGAAGCGCTGGGGCCAGCCGAGCCTAGATCTGATGGCGTCATCGGCCAATTGCCAAGTGCCGCGCTTTTTCAGCAGAGGACGGGACCCTCGATCCCTGGGAGTAGATGCTCTTCAACAGTGGCCGACACAAGAGCTTCTCTATGTGTTCCCGCCCTGGCCCATGTTGAGCAGGGTGCTAGACCGGGTGGCAAAGCATCCGGGCCGGATAATCCTGGTGGGTCCGGATTGGCCCAGACGTCCCTGGTATGCGGACTTGATCAGGCCCTCAGTGGACGAACCTCTGCGACTGCCAGTGGAGCAGGGCCTGTTACATCAGGGGTCCCGTGGTGATGGAGGATCCCTCCCCCTTTGGTCTTACGGCCTGGCTATTGAGCGGCAGAGTCTGAGGAAGAAGGGCTTCTCAGACAAGGTCATCGCCACTCTGCTGAGAGCGAGGAAGCGCTCTACTTCTACTGCTTACGCCAGGGTTTGGCGTACCTTTGCAGCGTGGTGTGAAGCAGGTTCACTTTCTCCATTTACTGCTCCAATTTCTTCAGTGCTGGCGTTCCTGCAAGAAGGTCTGGAGAAAGGCCTGTCGCTCAGTTCCCTGAAAGTCCAGGTAGCGGCCCTGGCTTGCTTCAGGGGCCGCCTGAAGGGTGCTTCCCTGGCTTCGCAGCCAGATGTGGTGCGTTTCCTCAAGGGAGTTAATCACCTGCGCCCTCCTCTGCACTCAGTGGTGCCTGCGTGGAATCTCAACCTGGTGCTAAGAGCCTTGCAAAAGCCGCCTTTTGAACCCTTGTCGAGGGCATCTCTGAAAGACCTGACGTTGAAAGCAGTCTTTTTGGTGGCTATCACTTCAGCCAGAAGAGTTTCCGAGCTCCAGGCGCTCTCTTGTCGAGAGCCTTTTCTGCAGTTCACTGAGGCAGGAGTGACTATTCGCACAGTGCCTTCCTTCCTACCCAAGATTGTTTCTCGCTTCCATGTGAGTCAGCAGCTCTGTCTCCCTTCCTTTCGTAGGGAGGACTACCCAGAAGAGTATTCTGCTCTCAAATTTCTGGATGTGAGACGGGTCATCATCAGATACTTGGAAGTGACCAATGATTTCCGGAAATCGGATCATCTGTTTGTCCTGTTTGCAGGTCCTCGTAAGGGTCTGCAGGCTACTAAGCCTACAGTGGCAAGATGGGTCAAGGAAGCCATTGCAGCGGCTTATGTGGCCGCGGGGAAGGTGCCGCCTATCCAGCTGAAGGCTCACTCCACTGGAGCTCAGGCGGCCTCGATGGCAGAGGCCGGGTCCGTCTCCTTGGAAGAGATTTGCAAGGCGGCAACTTGGGCGTCGGCCCATACCTTCTCCAGACATTACCGCTTGACTGTGGCTGCTCGGGCGGAGGCCCGGTTTGGAGCTTCAGTGTTGCGATCAGGGATTGCTATGTCCCGCCCTGGGTGAGTACTGCTTCGGTACATCCCACCAGTCTATGGATTGATCAGCATGATGAAATGGAAGGTAAAATTAGGTTTCATACCTGATAATTTTCTTTCCATTAATCATAGCTGATCAATCCATAGCCCCTCCCAGATATCTGTACTGTTTTTTATTCTGGTTGCATTCAGGTTCAAGTTTAGTCTTCAGTTACTTCAGAAAGACTTCGTGTTCAAGTTTTTTCACTTGGATTCTTCAAGAGTTGAGACGAGTTTGTGTTACAGTGAGCTGCTGCATTCCTCTCCCCTCCGTTTTACGGGGCTGGATTGAGATTTAAATTCTGCCGGCACTCCCTCCCGCTTCATGCGGCTGTAGGGCAGCTTTGTACCCTTCCCGCTTCGGCGGTGTTAGGGTCAGTCAGCTCCTCCCGCGGTTGCGGTTGCAGGATAAGCCAGATCCCCCCGCATCGGCGGGTGTGGTGTCCCTCCCCCGCTCCGTGGGGATGAGCTGGACGGATTCCCCTCCCCCACTTGTGTGGGGATGAGCTGGGTTAATTCCCCTCCCCCGTTTCGGCGGTGGTGAGCTGGGCAGAGTGTCCCTTTGTGGGTGTAATTCTCTAAGTGCTGAGTCCTGCGGATGGAGCTTTGATATCGACATACTGAGGAGTTCCGGCAGCACATGACCACATATAGGGAGGCAAAAGTTTGCTCTCTATCTCCACCTGCTGGTAGATGGACACAACCCACCAGTCTATGGATTGATCAGCTATGATTAATGGAAAGAAAATTATCAGGTATGAAACCTAATTTTACCTTTACTTCTATGGGGGGAAGGGACAGTCAAGATTCTAAACAGCTATAAGAAAAAAAGCCAGTCTTTAGCTGACAAGCTGATTGGTTGAGTGATGTCATATGTTCCTCTAGGGGGGGGGTGAGTTGCCGGGGAGACTGCTGAGCAGTGTTGCCAGGTGGGCGGTTTTACCGCCCAATTGGGCGGTTTTCCGCGACCCACCGCGGGAAATTTTTGCCCGCGGCGGGTTGCGGTTTTTTGGGCTGTTTTTGGCCTTCAGGGCGGTTTTTTCGGCCGCGGGGGGCGGGGTTAGTGACATTTTTGGGCGGGGTTAATGACGTTTTGGGCGGGGTTAGTGACGTGGGAGGCGGGGCCGATGACGGGGAGGCGGGGCCGATGACGGGGAGGCGGGGCCAATGACGTGGGAGGCGGGGCCGGTGACGGCGGGGGCGGGGTTGATGACACGGGGGTGGGGGTGTCAGGGGCGGGGTTTGTGTTTGGGCGGGTTTTGGGCTGTTTTTTGGGCTGGATTGGGCTGGAAAAAAATTTTCCACCTGGCAACCCTGCTGCTGAGTGAACTGAAGATAGAGCAGGGAATGACTGGGAAAGAAACGTGTGCTGAGTGTGTGAAATGTAAGAAATAAAAGTATATTTTATGAGTTTAAAGTGAAAAATGTGACATTGAAAAAGGGTACTTTGATATTGAAAGTGAGCTGAGGTGAGTGTGAAGGGTGTTTCAGAGATAGAACTGGGTTCCAAGAGATAAAAAGTGAGTTACAATTTTGTGTAAAGAGAGTCTGTATGCTAAGGTATTAAGTGGACACATGGCTGCCTACTCTTTTTAGAATAGGGAAAAACAGTTGAGACACAGGAGTGTGGCAGACTGTGATTTCTGCTGGTAGTTATACTAAGTGAAAGAAACTATAAGGGTGTCAGGGGAAGAAATGTGCTAGAATTTAAAGGGTGATTTAAGGGGAAATTGAAGGTGAATCTGTTATTTGGAGAAAGAAACTTTTAGGCTGTGTCTGTGGAAAAGGTGTGTTTGTGAGAGTTCTGAGTTCAGTGCAGGGTTTGGAAGCAGACTGCAGATTAAAGAAAATCCAGCACTGCTTTTGTATGGGTGTGCTGTATGCTCCAGATTGATCTGATAGATATGCAGGGTAATGTTATGTATTTGAGTGGGGCTTGTGAGATGAAATGTTGTAACATCATTGGAATAGGGACTGTGTACTGTGTGATGGTTCTGAATGCAGTGCTGAAGCCTGCTGGATCATTTTAGACTAGGGAAACAACAGTGAGAAATAGGCTGTGAAGTGAGAACTCCTTTAACTTATTTATTTCAATTAGAGAGTTTGGCCACAGTATTGAGAATTGGTTAATAGTCACCAGAGTGGAGTCAATTCCTGGACAAGCAGGGAGTTTAAGGGCTTTGCCTCCATTTATTTTCTTTATAAGTGAGGTTTAGGGAGAAGAGATCGGTGAATTATCCTCTGCCAGATTTCCAGCTGAGCTCCAACGCAAGAAAGACCTCACCTAATAAATTCAACCACAGCTAAGTGACATTTGCAAAGGGTGTTGAAGGACATATACGTTTTTTTTGGTTTACAACATTTTATGGGAAAACTAAAGAACAGAACATCAAATATAAAAAAATCCGTGTTTTCCTGACTTGCCTAAGTGTTCTGGGTTCAAGTGAGATCCTTGCACAAACATCCATAATACCTATAAAGACTCAAATTCTGACATCATAGCAAGGAAAGAGTATTAAAACAATATCTGATTTTGATGAAAAAGGCAATTTAAATATTTATCTGAAAAGGTCCTTTTCTGCCTTTTTAGGTGATTTTGTTGAAAGAAACAGAAAAGTTAAGGGTATACATGTAAAACTACATTTGAATGTTGAATATGTTATTGCAGTTCTATTGCTCTTTTGAGCAGGGACCGTCCTTAGTTATTAATTTGTACAGCGCTGCGTAACCCTAGTAGCACTCTAGAAATGTTAAGTAGTAGTAGTAGTATTAAGCCACACACTAATTGTGAATTTGAGTTTATTTGAATGAAAATTTGTTTGCATTTGTATTCAATAAAGAAAAAGATAATTTGCAAATCTGAAGGTGCGGTTCTTCCAGTTCAGGAACAAATCCTAAATTTAGCTTTTTTCCTCCTTTATTCTTTGAGAGTAAAGGACGAGGTTAGTTTATTTGTTTCACTCCCTCGGCTGTGAGTGTATGTTCCCTGGATATTCGCCACAACTACAAACATCAGGTATCTGGGAGCACATCACTACAGTCCAGCCGAGAGGGGTGGTAACAGTAGAAGGTCATTGATTGAGTGAATTGACCGAGGAAGAGCGTTCCAGAGTAGGCTGCCTGCAAAGGAGATCTGGATCTGGGTGTCGTCGTCGATAACACACTGAAACCTTCTGCTCAGTGTGCTGCTGCGGCTAAGAAAGCGAATAGAATGTTGGGTATTATTAGGAAAGGTATGGAAAACAGGTGTGAGGATGTTATAATGCCGTTGTATCGCTCCATGGTGCGACCGCACCTTGAGTATTGTGTTCATTCTGGTCGCCGCATCTCAAGAAAGATATAGTAGAATTGGAAAAGGTGCAGCGAAGGGCGACTAAAATGATAGCGGGGGATGGGACGACTTCCCTATGAAGAAAGACTAAGGAGGCTAGGGCTATACAGCTTGGAGAAGAGACGGCCTGAGGGGAGACATGATAGAGGTATATAAAATAATGAGTGGAGTGGAACAGGTGGATGTGAAGCTTCTGTTCACGCTTTCCAAAAATACTAGGACTAGGGGGCATGCGATGAAACTACAGTGTAGTAAATTTAAAACAAATCGGAGAAAATTTTTCTTCACCCAACGTGTAATTAAACTCTGGAATTCGTTGCCGGAGAAAGTAGTGAAGGCGGTTAGCTTAGCAGAGTTTAAAAAGGGGTTGGACGGGTTTCCTAAAGGACAAGATCCATAAACCGCTACTAAACGGACTTGGAAAGATCCAAGATTCCAGGAATAACATGTGTGGAATGTTTGTACGTTTGGGAAGCTTGCCAGGTGCCCTTGGCCTGGATTGGCCGCTGTCGTGGACAGGATGCTGGGCTCGATGGACCCTTGGTCTTTTCCCAGTGTGGCATTACTTATGTACTTATGTACTTATGATGTATAGAAGGACTTGTACTTGAGTCCTTTGCAACTGGGGTAATGTAGGTTGAAGTACGACCGCGACGATTCTGGCATGTTTCTGGTTGGACGGTCAATCAAGTTGATTATGTAGTTTGGAGCTTCTCCATGGACAATCTTGTGGATCATTGTGTGGGATTGGAAATGTATTTGTTCTCTGATAGGGAGCCAGTGAAGTTTCTCGTGAAGAGGGGTTACACTCTCAAAGCATGATTTGCCAAAGATGAGTCTAGCTGCCGTGTTTTGGGCACTACAGCAGTTGAATTCCTTCAACCTCTTAGATGGCCCATGAGGTGGGTATTTAACCTCTATCAGTCGCCCTGAGCAGGTTGGGCTTTAGGTGGCACATCACTCCAGCACTTAGAAATGCCTTCAGTATGTAGTCTGGCTTCCTCCAGCTGCATAGCCTATTGTCATACTGTGCCGGGTTCAAACATGTTTCTCTATTCTCTATTGCTTCTCTACCATCATTGGCTCCCTGTTGATTGTTGTTTTAAATTCAAGATCCTAATGCTCACTCATAATGTGGTGCGCATAGATATCCTGTTGTCCTTCTCATCCCTCTTGGGCCCATAAAAAACCATTTCATCATCTTCGCTCTTCTACCAAATTACTTCTTGCAGTTCCTGGATTGGCTCAAGCTAGATTAGATTCCACTTGTCAGCTGGCATTTTTTTTTCTTGGCACCGATTTTTTGGAGTTCATTATTCCATGCTCTTTGCACTGAACCATCATGTGCTAAATTTAAAGCCACCCTTAATACAATACAGGGGACTTACTGTCTGCATCTTACCCAACATTTACGGCCAGATTCTATACATGTGGTAACATTTCCACTAAGTGTATTCTATAAGCGACACCTAGATTTATTTATTTTATTTATTTATTTAGATTTTGCTCACACCTTTTTCAGTAGTAGCTCAAGGTGAGTTACATTCAGGTACTTTAGATATTTCTCTGTCCCAGGAGGGCTCACAATCTAAGTTTGTACCTGAGGCAATGGAGTGTTAGGTGACTTGCCCAAGATCACAAGGAGCAGCAGTGGGCCTTGAACCAGCCACCTCTGGATTGCAAGACCGGTGCTCTAACCACAATTAGGCACAGTATACAGAATATGCTTAGTTGATATTCCAGCACTTAAACTATGCACGTCCATTGTCACCAATGAAAATGTGGCATAAATCCCTGCACATAGATTTATGCGCACTGGGCCATATTCTTAACAGCGTGCAAAAAGTTTTAGAATGCCTATGAAACACCAATCTCCCTGCCCACAGCTATGCCCCTTTTGAACTATGCACTTTAGAATTTAGGTGCAGTTCATTACAGAATCCGCTTAGCAAGTTATGCACGTATATTCTAATTATTGCCAATTAGTGATCATTATTGCTTTTTGTGTGCTCTTAAATATACTGATTGGTTTGTTAAACTAATTAAGCTACACACATTGTTATAGAACACGCTTGGATTTTGGCACAGATCTCTAGGTGCATTATATAGAATCTGGCCGTTAGTGTAGATTACAATAAAACAACTTAAAGGGAAAAGTCATCCTCAATAAGAACAATATGAATTCAAAAGGCATAATGCACAATAGATACTCAGCTACTCATACCTTTAAAAACCTTTTGAATTAGAAAGCCTTCAATAGTTTCCAAAACCTGAGATACGAAGATTCTAATCTGATATTTGATGGTAAAGAGTTCCAAAGTTAAAACTCATCTATTTGGACTCACAATGAAACCAAATCAAACCAAACCGTCCCGAAGTAAAACTAAGACATTTTGAGCTAGACCTGTTTTTATAACAAATAAGGCACAAAAAGGTGCCTTAAATGACCAGATGTCCACTGGAAGGACTCAGGGGTGACCCCCAATACCCCGCCCAGTTGTCAATGACCCCCCTCCCACCCCCCAAAAATGTAAATAAAAATATGATTTCCCAGCCTCCATGACAGTCTCAGATGTAAGAGCAAGGTTTATTACAGCAGCATGCATGTCCTTGGAGTAGTGCAGTGGTCAGTGCAGTGCACCATGGCTTGGGAGACTCCAGATCCCTATCTCCTTCTACCTGTCACATTTATGGTGGAAACTGAGCCCTCCAAAACCTCACCAGAAACCCACTATAACTACACATAGGTGTTCCCTTCACCAATAAGGGCTACTGTAGTGGAGTACAGTTGGGGGTGGTGGGTTTCTTGGGAGCTCAGCAGACAAAATAAGGGAGCATCAGTGAGATGCATATCTGGGAGCATGTTTTTGAAGTCCACTGCCGGTGCCCCCTAGGGTGCCTCATTTATCTCCTGGGATGTCTGGGTGACTAGTGTACTAAAAATGCTGGCTTCTCCTACATCTCAATGGCTTTGATTGACCAAAAAAACAAAACGTTCAAATCACAAAACAGTGTTCAAAACAGTATTTTAGGGGGAACAAAAATAGACATGTTTCTTTTTTGAAAATGACCTTTTCTATTCAGAGTTTGGACGTATTTTGCAAAACATCCAAAGTCAGACTTAGGCTAGGATACAGAGAGGGGCATTTTCAATATGATGTCTATTTGTACTGTTTTTAGTTTTCTCCTGTGCTGTTCGACTATGGCACACCTTTCCTTACCCTTGGTTACTTTAGTTTGTAAACCCCTTTGATGTACCCTACTACAAGTATTATAGTAGATACCTAATAAACGTCAACAGATCCTGTTCTAAAATACTAGCAGATCTTGAGACAACCCGACATGGACATCTCTATTCCGAATGGTTTGTCCTTTCAAAATCTGCTGCCACATTCATTAAGCTTTTCAGTAACTAATATCAAGGAAAAACACAGTTTGTACAGAAAACAACAAAAAAAACCACCCAAGAACCAAAGCAGATCTGCTATAGGGATGCCAGGCATCTGTTTTCTATTCAGAAAGATTGTAAGTTGAGAGAATTCATAACAAAATTCCTGTATAGGATTGATATATACTTTTTTTAAGTTCACAAATTTTTTTTATTTATTTAGTACAATGTATTTGCAGGGAAACATTAAGAAAGAAGGACCCCCTAGCTGAAGTATCCCAGGTCTCACAAGCAGGAATTCTGACATTATAGTTTAAAAAGGAACATTACAATATTTATAAATTTTTAAAAATAATTAGTAGTCAGGATCAGAACTTAAAAGTACTGAGAAATACAGCAGGAACTGAGTCCTCATCACCAAACTTTTCAAGCGCTATGAAGGGGCATTTTTGACATGACGTCTAAGTTGGACTTGAAGGTTTGTGTTAAACATCCAAATCCGAATAGGAAATATGGCCATTTTCAAAACTGCAAAATGTCTTTAAAAAACATTTTTTTTTAAAGAAAATACCATTTGTAACAAGGTTTTGTGCCATTTCAGGTCATTTTCAAAAACAAAAAAAGGAACAAGTGAAAAACTAAAATGTAGAAATTCAAGTTATTGGGATGTAGGAGGGGCTAGCATTTTTAGCAGACTGGTCCCCCAGACATCCCAGGAGAACAGTGGGGCACCCTAGGGGGCACTGCTGTGGCCTTCATATAAATGCTCCTAAGTACACATCTCACCATTTGATCCCTTATCTTGTCTGCTGAGCCCTCTGCTGAGCCCTCTAAAACCTACCCAAAACCACCTACCCCCCAACTGTAGACCACTATAATAGCCCTTATGTGTGAAGGGGGCACCTATATGTGGGTACAGTAGGTTTGTGGTGAGTTTTGGAGGGCTCACAGTTTCCACCACAAGTGTAACAGGTAGAAGGTGGTGTGGGCCTAGGTCCACCAGTATTCAGTGCACTGCACCCACCACTACACTTCTTCAAGGATCTGCATGCTGCTCTAATGGACCTGGCTGTCATAGAGGCTGGTAAGTAATATTTTTATTTACATTTTTGGGGGTGGGAGGGGGTCAGTGATCACTGGGGAAAAAAGGGGAGGTCATCCCTGATGTCTTCCTTTGGTCATCCGGTCATTTAGGGTACCTTTTTGTGCATTATTCGTTTGAAAAACAAGTCTAGACCAAAGCATTTTAAGTTTTCACCTGGACGTTTTTGTTTTGTTCCATTATAGCTGTAAAACGTCCAAATGTTAGGCATACCCTAAGCCTGCCCTAAGCCCACCTTTGAAATGTCCCTTGCACTTTTCTTTGCGATATCGATGCACTGCAGACAAATTGCATAGATAGGCGTTGCAAAACCTGGATTCGAAAATACTGATTTGGACGTTTGAGAAGAAATTTGTCCAAATGGTGTTTTATGACACTTTTTGGACATTTTTGTCTTTCAAAAATGAGTCCCATTGTCAATTTAAACAAGGCCATATCCTAAGAAACCTCACTTGACTGATCAACACCTTCTTTTTAATTTGGAACATAGAAGGCCTTTGATATTGGCAGAACAGAATAAGGAGAACATTTTAACACCTACAAAAATAGGGTTGAAACATATTACCTTCTTTTTAATTTGAAACATAGAAGGCCTTTGATATTGCCAGAACAGAATGAGGAGAACATTTTAACACCTACAAAAATACGGTTGAAACATAATTTGGATTATAGAAGGCCTTTGAAATTGACAGAACAGAATGAAGAGAACATTTTAACACCTCCAATAAATAGGGTTGAAATATAATACCTGTAAGCACCAAAGGTGCTTTTGGAAAATTACAGCAATTAACTGAAATGTACATACTATCTTTTCACTGAGTTTTTCAACAACTCCGGTGTTGCTTAGCTCGTGCTTCTTAATTGTGGACTTCTCATGAGTATCTTGTCACACTTCAATAGATGAGATTTTGGTCTTCTAAAGTTGAAATTGAGGAATTACCTCAGGAAGCTTACTGAAAACATTCCCCATCTCTACCCCCCTATATCAATCCAGATAGCAATTTCCCAGTTCTGCAATGCAAACCATATTGTCTCCAAGTATAACCATGGCTTCTCAAGAGTAAAACCACGAGGGGGAGAATAAATCCAGAGGGTACCCAGAGGACTGTTGCCACAATGAATGCTCAAGAAGCTTCTCTCTTATCTCTACCAAAGTTTCTTCTGAGCTGCCAAGCTAACCATGCACTGGTCTGAATATCAGCCAGTATACGGTTGACTCCCAAGTTGCCGCACTAACCTGGATATTCAATGCTAGAGACCAGACATTCCCTAGCATAGAATATCTGGGGTTAACTCAGGCCATGTGAGCAGCTTGCAAGCCACTTACTGTCTTGGGCTGAATATTGACCTCTCCGTTTTTAATTGTTTCATATCATCATCAAGACTTTCTCTAACATAGAATAGATATCTATGAAAAGACAGTATTGCACTGGCTTTGTTTGCTGCTGTTCTTCCACTTGTCTTCTACTGTCAGGCTGAACTTCCAACTTCTCTGTCTGATAACTTATGCTTACTTCTAGTTGGAGGACTAATACTAGTGATAATACTAGTGCCACCTTCTACAGCCATAGTTTTTCTTCTCTCCTCCATTCCTCCCTCTTGACAAAGGCATGCTTCAAGCTCTTAAGTACAAAGAAGTTGTACTGTTCTGCTTTTCCTAATTCCTTTCTGGCTTCTGTATGTGGCTCTCAGTGCCTGCCCCTGTGAATGAGTAGCAGTGTGCTGAGACACACACCACAGTGGGCACTGGTGTTGGACTGCCACTGCCTCAAGGCCCTCAAGCACTACAACATGGTTGTGCTACTCTGCCTGTCTCTCGTATTGTAAAAGAAAAATGTCTGTCTCCAGTCTCCTCTCCTGTGCTCTTCCTTTCCCAGAATCCCTAACAAAAATTGCTGGCAGAGCTACCTCCTCTTATAGTATTGCATGTCAGTTTACAAAATAAATATATATTTTTAAAAAGCCTACACAATGATTAGCTCATTCAGTATGCATGCACTTGAAACCATTCCCTTGCAAACAGCTCAGAAAACAGGATTTCCAGCATCAGCATACACTTAGAACAAAAAAAAAAAACCTCACACAACACAGGATTGCCAATGTTCTCCCCGATCCCCTTTCACACAATGCAACAGAAAAAGAGCTATAATTACTTTGAACAAACACACATCTGCAAGCAACCAATTGGCATACTGAGAAAGAAAGGTGCATAAGGAATGACCTGGCAGGTATTAAATTGTCAATCAGGCAAATAGTGAAGGTAAGGGAAAAAAGAAACCCCAGGCCAGCTAAATGGCACTTAATTCAGCGGCTAACCCCACTGAATATCACCAGTTAGTGCCTAGCAGATAACCAGTTATATATCCACCGATTTTCAGCATGAAGCCAGCTAGGTTTGGAAGCTACCTTTGGCCAGTTCCAACTTAACTGGCCAGCGTTTAACATCGGCTTGGTCAGTTAAGTTGAAACCAGCCACATTTAAATCAAATATTCAATGCCGCGTCACCAGAAATGGCCCAGCATTGACTATCTGGGCTCAGCACTGATCACAGGAGGCAGCCTGGCCACCTCCCGCGGTCTGAATATTGGCTCCAAAGTGCCCTGACCCCACTGTTCTTTTAGTGTGCACTATTTGATAAGAATGTGCTCTCTTATCACATAGTGTGCACTACTTTCTGAAGATGACACAGGACAACGTTTTGCATTTCTCCCAGCCATTTTCAGGTTTCAGTGACATGAACTGAAAGCCCATTCCTAGATAGGGGTCATTAGTTGAATTAGACATTCTTGGTATTAATGATACCACTGCATCTAGTATTATCAAACCTTGTTCACCCTTTAACCATACTCCCTTCTGCCAAATCTGAAACCAATTGCAGATCTATTAAATCCTTTATTTTTTAAAGTTTTGATGGCAGGCAATCAACAAATTCATTACTAGAAATGTTTGCTTCATTCAAGGTTGACTGCTGTAGTCAGGATGGTTTAAGTCATGTAGAGGAGCATTTTGGATATGCCGTCTAAATCCAGTATTGGACATTTTGCTGAAAACACCCAAAAATCATATGTCGAACATAGCAATTTTCGAAACAGAAAAGTCTATCTTTTTGTTTTGAAAATGGTCATTTGCTAGGACACTGTTGTTCTCAGTGGGTCAATATTCAGACCGCAGGAGGTGGCCTGGCTGCTTCCTGCAATTGGCGCATAGCCATTTCCGGTGACCTGCATTGAATATCTGGTTTATTTTTGGCCAGTTACAACTTATCCAGCCCCCAACAACTGGAACCACAACCAAATCACATTCATGGACTTTGTATCAAATGCTTGTGTCAACAACTCCAATATATTATTACTAGGAGACCTAAACCTCCACTTAGAAGACCTCACCTCTGCCCACACTCGGGACTGTATAGACTTCCTCCAACTATGTGATTTCAACCTTCCTCCAATAGTCCCAACACACAACAAAGGTCATTCACTCGATATCATCACACACAAACACTCTACAGACAACAACTTCATATTATCTGACATCTACTGGACCGCCTCTCCCTGGTCTGACCACCACAAAGCAACCCTATCTATGTACTGGCGAAAAAAACCCAAAGCACCAGAACCCACAACAATTAAAACCAGAGGACGGGTTGATAAGGATACCTTCTGGCAACTTATCTACGATAACAATTGGTCGACAGACCCAAACTCAAACCACTTCCTTACAGATTGGGGACCACAGATGCAATCTTATTCTAGATGAAATTGCTCCTTTACACTCCAAAACCCTTAACTAAAAAAAAACAAAACCCTCACCGTGGTTCAATGAGGAACTAAAGAAACTAAAGAAGAAACCGGAAATTAGAAAAGGCATGGAGCAAATCAAAAGATGACCTCACCCTTAATGCGTGGAAATTATCCACAAAGAATGAGAGGCCCGAGAGCTGGTCTCGAAGGGCCTAGTTAAACGAGGGCTGGGCCCGTTCGAGCCAGCGATGGGCATGCTGGGAGGGAGAGGGGTCATGCAGGAGAGCAGCCAGCTCAGATTGGCTAGGGCAAACAATGCACTCTGGTTCTGGGGCAGGGCAGGCTGCTGATTGGCTGGGAAGGTGGAAGGGGGCGGGGCTGGGCGAGGACATAAGGGAGGAGGGAGACGTCGGATACCAGGGTGCTGGTGATCCGCGGAGGCTGTTTCCCACCCACCCGCCCTCAGGTGACAGGGGGGAGGGGGATGTGCTGTAGGAGGATGTGTGTGTTTTTTGTGTTTTTCAGGTTGAGCAGGTGATGTCGCAGCGGCAAAAATAAAGAACGAAAACCCGAGCTACAAAAGACATGGCTCATGGGGGGGCTGAGCCGGAGCATGAAAGGCGGGTCGGGTGACCCGGGAGACAAGTGTGGAGGTCCACACAGAGTCGGCTCCTGCTGCGAGGGCGGGGCTTAGACGAGAGTGCCGATTTGCTGACAGGGCGATCGGCGGATGGGGGGGGGGGGGGGTCCAGGCTTATGGCATGGCCGGACCCACGTAGCTCGGGTGAGGGGGGGATGATAAGTTGTACAAGTTAACTAATTTGAATTGTTAATAAAGTAAGCTGCGGCCTAAGTTTTCCCAACAATGGTTTCAAGAAAGTTATTACGGTGAAGGGAAAAGGGGGGAAGATGGGGTGGGGGGGCTTGGTGGTGAACGGGTCCCAGCTCCAAGGTTTAATACAAGAATGACATCAAATGAGCCAAAAGAACATATTTCACAAAACAAATCATAACCACCGGAACAGACATAAAAAAACAATATACAATCATAAAAAATCTTCTCAACACAAACCCAGTAACGACTTCACCCTCAAACTATCCATCTGCCGACCAGTTGGCCAAATACTTCAACGAAAAATCACTAATCTATGCAAAACAATTCCACATGATGACACCAACATTGACACTTTCCTAGACAAACTGGACCCTGACTCTGATGATATCCCAGCAGACCGATACTGGACATATTTCGCTCCCCTTAGCACCAAAGAAATCTCGTCAGCACTATCCAAACTCTCCAAGTCCCACTGCCACCTGGATCCATGTCCCAATTATCTGATGAAGAATGCCCCAGAACGATTTATAACAGAACTCACCACCCACCTAAACTTCCTACTTCAACAAGGTTCCTTCCCATCTGAACACGGCAATATTCTACTCACACCAATTCCTAAAAACCCCAATAAACCAGCAAATGACATCACCAACTACCGACCTGTGGCTTCCATCCCTCTCCTAACCAAACTGATGGAAAACAGAGTGACCTTCCAACTCAACAAATTCATACAAAAATTCTCTATACTACATGAATCACAATCAGGTTTTCGACCTGTGCACAGCACAGAAACAGTGCTACTCACCCTGGTATCCAAGTTCAAACATGAAATCTCAATTGGCAACAAAATACTTCTTCTGCAGTTCGACCTGTCCAGCGCATTTGACATGGTAGACCATGACATCCTGACAAAATTATTGGACAAACTAGGGATCGGCAGAAACATCATTAAATGGATAAAAAGCTTCATCACCACCAGATCCTATCAGGTCAAATCAACCTCATCAATATCACCCACTGGTCCTCAAATGCGGAGTCCCCCAAGGATCACCCCTATCCCCGATCCTCTTCAACCTCATGATGATCCCTCTCGCCAAATCCTTATCCAAATCAGACCTAAATCCCTTCATCTATGCTGATGACGTCACAATATTCATTCCTTTCAAATCCACTCTTACAGAAAACTCGGAGAAAATATTCACTGCCATGAATACTCTAGCATCCTGGGCCAACGCTTTCAAGATGAAACTGAATAAAGAAAAAACTCAGTGCCTCATCCTTTCATCACAACACACTACTCAGCTCCCAACCACCCTGAACACCCCCGACGTTACAATCCAATATCTGATAATCTAAAAATCCTAGGAGTAACATTAGCAACACACTAACTTTAGAAACTCATGCAAAAGCCTGACGAAAAAGATTTCAGCATGATATGGATACTGAAAGAGTGAAGCCATACCTTCCACAGAAAACTTTCCGCAATCTAGTACAGTCCACAGTGCTCACCCATGCGACTTACTGCAACAGCATCTTCACGGATGCCAAGCCCAAATCATGAAAAAACTCCAACTGCCCAAAAACACAGCAGCTAGACTCATTTTTGGCAAATCAAGATTCCGAAAGCGCAACACCACTTCGTGAAAAACTTCACTGGCTCCCAATCAAGGAACGAATACAACTTCAAAGCCCACACAATGATCACAAGATCCTCAATGGCAAATTCCCAAGCTACATGTCCAACCTGATCGATCTTCCAGCCAGAAACTGGACCAGTACTTCTAGAACATATCTCAATCTTCATCTCCCTAACTGCCAAAGGCCTTAAATACAAAACCTACTACACATCCAACTTCTCTGTAATTGGCAGCCAAATCTGGAACGCCATATACCTCGACACATCTGAAAACCACTGAGCATCTACCCTTCCGAAAACTGCTGAAGACTTAACCTCTTCAACAAGCCTACAACCCATCCTAACTCTCAAACACAACTCCATTCCCACTATATCACCCCACTACTTCCCTTCAACACATCTCTATACCCACTGTCCCACTCAATGTAATTATCCCACTCTATGAAACTAGCCATCCCTGCGACACTTTGTTCTATACTTTGTATTCTTTTCTGTGACCATCCGAACCATACTGAACCTATCAAAGTAATTATGTCATCCTCTTGATACATTGTTCCATCCCGGTATTATCTCTATAATACTTTGGCATCTCTTTGATACATTGTTTCCATCCCTGTTATCTCTGTGATACTTTGTACCATACTATGTAAGCGCGCATTAACCTTCTATTGAGCGGAGGAAGAGCGGGTCTAAATACCACAAATAAATAAATAAATAAAATCTAATTCAGCACTGTCCAGCTAAGTTGAAACTACTACTACGACTTATCATTTCTATAGCGCTACAAGGACATACGCAGCGCTGTACACCATACACAAAAGACAGTCCCTGCTCAAGAGCTTATAATCTAGATAAGACAGGTAAACAGACAGAACAATTAAGGGTAAGGGAATAAAGAGGTGAGGATAAGGGCAGGAAAAAGTGAGTTAGGAGTCAAAGCAGTGGTAAGAGGGTGGGTTTTGAGTTTGGAGACTTCAAAACGGCTAAAGACGGGGCTAGACGTACAGGCTCGGGAAGTCTATACCAGGCGTAGGAGGTGCAAACCAGCCAAAGATAGACCTGCTATTGATACGACCATATTTGGCCACCAAACTTTGTTAATGTGCTGAAGTCGGCGGATAGCTGGTTATATCAAGCAATATAACCAGCTAAGTGCTAATCAATAATATTCAGTGGGAAATGGCTGAGTGCATCTATCCTGTAGGACCATTTCAAAAAAACAGTCTAAGGGAAAAACACACAAAATCAAGCCATTGGAACATATGGTAGGCCAGCATTTTTAATAGACTGGCAACAACAGGTCCAAGCAATTGGCCCTCATTCATCCAAAGGGGCCCATTGGTCTGTGGGAGCTGTAATGAGGGTGGTGATCCATTTGTCAAAAAAAAAAAAAAAATGCTTTCAGGTCCCGATCCACCAAACTTTCAGAAGACCGATCAACCAAAGTTTATTTCTTTGGGACCGGTTCTCAAGATCATCCAGCTTTTCCTTCAAATCACACACTTTAGTATTCAGCTGTGCTTTATCCCACTCCAAAGCCTGTGCTGCATCCTTCCAATCACTGACCCTTTGCTCTGCATTAATTGAAATTCCTTAGTAAGATTAGTGTAATTCTGTTCCATCATATCCAATTTATCCTACCCATTGAAACTGCTTGCCCATTGAAGCCTCCACTGCGATGCTCACCTCAGAGACAATTTCCACTGCACACTCTGAGCGGGCTGAAGGCAGATACCGGTGTCCTTTTGTCCGCCCATTTTAGCATTGTGTGCCGGTTTCTTCAAACTGAGTCTTTTGGGTGCAACGGTCGCCATCTGGCAAGATTGCAATATGAAAGGATTTCAAGTAAGCTCTTTTTTCTGAGCAAAATTAGGGCAGTTGTAGCCAGTTTATCTGCAGATACACATGGGGGAAGCAGGAGCCCTCAAACCTCCATTCCTCATTGTTTCACCCCCAAACCAGAAGTCTCGAGCTCCTTGATATTTTAAGTCTGTAGTCTACCTGTTTTACTTTGCCTATCTTTCCAATACTCGGGGAAATATTTACAACTAATTCCTCAGTAAACTATGTGCTTCTATATTTTATTCAGGTTACATTTTTGTATTTCCACACCTTAAGTGTAAAACATAAGATGCAGTAAATACAAAGCCTGTGAAAGCATATACCAGAGGTAGACAAGCATCTATCCTCATTACCACAAAGGCCAGACACTTACCACATAATAAGTGCCTCAGAAGTAGCATTGGTGCACCTGTGCTATCTGCTGTGGATATACCACAGCCCCATTGGTAACATGCTAAATCTCCTAATCCTCCTTGCATCACTTGTCCTCCCCCAGCAGAGGCCATCTGCAAGACCCCCCAGCCTCATCCTAAAAGCACATTCACATGATTTCTGAATACCCAAAGCATATCTGCAAGACCCCTCTCTCCCCTGTCCTTGAAGTCCTTGAAGCACATCCACATAAAGTTCAACCATGGTACTGGCAGTAAGTACCATGGCCCCCTAGGTACACCACTAACTCATCTGATGCCACTTGTGTTATTGCTGCCCACCCTCAGTCCGATATTACATACATAAATAACCTTGTTTGGCTCTGTTTTCTTGTGGAGTTCTGCTCTTCCTTTTTGTTTTGTTGTAGATAGAAATTCCATCAGCTGATATGCCACTATGCCCTCCATCACTAATCAGAAGGGGTATTGAAGCCACATCGCTCCTTTTTATATTCCCCCTTTCATTAGGGAATAACCCTCAAAATACCATATTAGTAATATATTGAGTGAACAGTATAATAAAGTCCAAAGAAGCCTCTATCAGCAAATAACTAGGACACACGTCCAACATTCAGGAGACTGAAGAATATTTTAGTAAAGAAGCCTTCATGAACATAGCTGATAGAGATGTAAAACATGACCAAGATCTATTGGCTACAATTTCTTTAATGGTGAGTGAATACACAGCTCTAGTTCATTGACTCTGGACATACCTCCTCTTGAGTTTCTTCTCAAGATGCTCCTGCTGAGTTCCTTTGTCCAGTTCCCCTGGCTTCTTGGGATCAGTTTTCTCCCCTCCACTTGGGAGTCTCTCATGCAGTCTGTCAGTGGTTCACAGTGGTTCCTGTCTCTTCCTTGTCTCTTTACCTCTGCAGTTCTAAGGGTACCATCCCTCACAGGACCTTAAGCTCTCTTCCCCAATCAGAGCTCCATCAGCTTCTTGGAAAGCAGAACCAGGGATCCAAACCTCTCCTCTTTCGAGAGCTGACCTTCTTTTCCCATTGCCCTGAGATCTGAGTGAGCTCTCGGGAACCCAACCATGCAAGGCTTTGAGCTGCTAGATGCAAGTATTGCCCTTGCTACCAGACTGCAGAGAAAAGCACTTTCCCTCCAAACTGGGGACATAAATAACCTAAAGAACTCACTAACTTCTCCCCATGGGCATCTCCCAATTGGGGACCCAGCTAGACAATCCTAGATGTTTATCTCACTATGCTGCTTCCAGGGAATGTAAATGGCATGAAAAGAGAAGTTCCACCTTTACTGCAAGGGATTAGTGACACCTGGGACATACTTATTTTCCAAACCTGAGCTGAGGATAGCGATCAAACCAAATTTCAGTTTTGGATTTAGCACTGAAACCAGTCTGAAATCCTGGAGTTCAGGTTTCGGCCAAAAATGCCTGTGCATTTTCGGCTGTAACCCGAAACTCACTCCTTCCCACTCCCCCCACCACACACTCCATCACAATGGCTGCTGAGACTTCTCACTCCTGTCCTTGCTGGTTCCCATTGCAAAATGGTTGCCAGGACCTCTTGTGGCAGTCTTGCGAAGTTGCCATAGGAAGTCTTGTCAGCCATTGCGATGGAGCAGCTGCATGGGGCAGGAACAAGTGGGATTTGTTCCTGCTCCTGAAGACACCACTAGACCACCAGACCTTCCTAAGGTAGATCCTGGGAGGGCCTACAGGTGGGATTGGGGGGAGGAGGGATATAATTGTGGAGGAGGGGGGCAGAAGTGGGGGAGAGTATAATTTATGGTTTCAGTTTCTGCAGAAATCTAGTAGGCAATTTTGGTTGAAGTTTCAGTTTCGGCAGACACTGAAGATCATGGGTTTGGTTGGGCTTTAGCTCAGGGTAAGTTGCAATTCAGGAACAAAAGGTATTTTCCTGCCTACCATGGGCTTCCAATCTTAGGGCCCCATTTATTTTGCAGCATTGTGGCAATAACTTGTGTTATTTGTCAAAAATGCAGAATAGCATACATGCACAGAATATGCAAACCGCTTTGGTTGCACCACAGAAAGGCGGTATATCAAGTCCATGACCCCTGACATAGACAAAAATACATCCTAGTGATTGTTAAATAACAATCCGGCCAATATTCAGCAGGTGGCAATCATCGGTTTTTTTTTTTTGTTTTTTTTTAATGATGACTGTTGCTGGCTAAATTAGCCCAGGAAATTCAGGCCATGTCTAGGATCCTACACTGAATAGCCAAGGCTAACTGTGGATGTCCTGGCCTCTGGAGCTTATGCAGGTCCTGGCTGATACTTAGCTTGGACCCGCATAAGACACTGCATAAATTAAAAAAAAACAACAACAACAGGTCAGGCAGCCTCCCTGTCATGATCCCCCTTTCCACCCCATGGAAATAGAAGGCATAATACACTAATGTGGGTCCCAGCTAAATATCGGCCAGGACTTGCATAAATAAAAAACAGAGGTCAGGCAGCCTCCCCTGTCCTGATCCTCCCTTCCACCCTCAAGGAAGTAGAGGGCTGATGCAGCCTCCACTCACCTCTGTAGGCCTCCTGGACCTACCTGGAGAAGTCCCTGGTGGTTTAGGGGACAATTAAGCAGGACTGATGCCCACTGTTTCTGCCAAGCACCAGCCTGAAGTCCAAAATGGCTGCCATGACCTCTAGCGGCAGCTTTGCAGTACTTGAAGTACTGCGAGTACTTTCTGTACCAGTCTGAATCACTACTAGGGTCATGATCTGTTCACTCTCTGCCCCTGGCCTGCCTCTAACTTCACCAGTTATGTGCCACTGAATATTGCTGGTTAGATCCAACCAAGCAATTTAAATGGCCAAGAGCCTCTCTTGGCTATTTAAATAGTTTTGAATATCAGACCCAATGAGTTGTATCTCAAGCAACTGCACATGCTCCTTTATTTAGTAGCCTGACCCCTAGCATCTTACTGTGAGACTTCCTCTAGTAACCATTTTTGAAGATGCTGAAGCAGAAGCAACTGGACACCAGGGCTAATGTGGTATGGGCTGGGGCTACTGAGGGTACAATGGGTGCACCCTGGACCTGATTTTCAAAGGATTTGTGCTCCTAAATTGGCTTCTTTGAAAATTTACTAGTCAAGAGAAATAGTGATTTTATACTATCCAAATTACAGGAAGACAGTATAGAAGCCAATCCACCTTATAATTGAAAGAGAAAAACGCCTAGATTTCAACCCAAATTGGGAGATAGACGTTTATCTCACAAAAACGAATAAATCGGTATAATTGAAAGCCGATTTTGGACGTTTTGAACTGCACTCCATTGCGGAAGCGTACAAAGTTGACGGGGCGTGTCGGAGGCGTGGCAAAGGTGGAACTGGGGCGTGGTTATCGGCCGAGGAGAGATGGGCGCCTTTCGCCGATAATGGAAAAAAAGTATGCGTTTGTAGCTAGAATTTAGGGCACTTTTCCTGGACCCTGTTTTTTCACAAATAAGGCCCCAAAAAGTGCCCTAAATGACCAGATTACCACCAGAGGGAATCGGGGATGACCTCCCCTGACTCCCCCAGTGGTCACTAACCCCCTCCCACCACAAAAGTGATGTTCACAACTTTTTATTTTCACCCTCAAATGTCATACCCACCTCCCTGGCAGCAGTATGCAGGTCCCTGGAGCAGTTGTTAGGGGTGCAGTGGACTTCAGGCAGGTGGACCCAGGCACATGCCCCCCCCCACCTGTTACATTGTGCTGCTTAATGCTTAGTCATCCAACCCCCCCAAACCCACTGTACCCACATGTAGGTGCCCCCCTTCACCCCTTCGGGCTATAGTAATGGTGTAGACTGTGGGCAGTGGGTTTGGGGGGGATTTGGGGGGCTCAACACACAAGGGAAGGGTGCTATGCACCTGGGAGCTCTTTGACCTTTTTTTTTGTTTTTGTAAAAGTGTCCCCTAGGGTGCCCGGTTGGTGTCCTGGCATGTGAGGGGGACCAGTGCACTACGAATCCTGGCCCCTCCCACGAACAAATGCCTTGGATTTATTCGTTTTTGAGCTGGGCGCTTTCATTTTCCATTATCACTGAAAAACAAAAACGCCCAGCTCACAAATTGTCGAATAAAACATGGACGTCTATTTTTTTTGAAAATACGGTTCGGTCCGCCCCTTCACGGACCCGTTCTCGGAGATAAACGCCCATGGAGATAGACGTTTTTGTTCAATTATGCCCCTCAATATACTCTGGTTGGTTTTCTTAATCCATGGAAATTAGGATTTCAAGAAAACTATATCTTATTTTTTTTTTATTGATTCCATATTTTTTTTTTTTTAAATGGGGAGTTCTGATTTGACAAACTTATTATAAATTACAGAAGTTTAATACATGTGTATTTTCCAATTTTAAGAGAATCTTACAATGTTTTCTTATTGTTGACATTTATTGACTTTTGAATTTGGTGTTATATTTCTATTTTGTTCACTATCCAGCTTATTTTCGAAAGAGATGGGCGCCCATCTTTCGACACAAATCGGGAGATGGGGACCCTTCTCTCAGGGGCACCCGAATTGGCATAATCGAAAGCCGATTTTTGGCGCCCTCAACTGCTTTCCATCGCAGGGACGGCCAAAGTTCCAGAGGGCGTGTCGGAAGGGTAGCGATGGCGGGACAGGGGTGTGCCAGGGCGTGCTTAAGAGATGGGCATCCGCAGCTGATAATGGAAAAAAGAAGGGCGGCCCAGACGAGCATTTGGTCCACACACACTTGGTCCCTTTTTTTTCACGAACAAGCCTCAAAAAAGTGCCCGAACTGACCAGATGACCACTGGAGGGAATCGGGGATGACCGCCCCTGACTTTCCCAGTGGTCACTAACCCCCTCCCACCTTAAAAAAAAACACTTTAAAAACTTTTTTTCCAGCCTCTATGCCAGCCTCAAATGTCATACCCAGCTCCATCACAGCAGTATGCAGGTCCCTGGAGCAGTTTTAGTGGGTGCAGTGCACTTCAGGTAGGCGGACCCAGGCCCATCCCCCCCTACCTTACACTTGTGGTGCTAAATGTGGAGCCCTCCAACCCCCCCCCCCCCAAAACCCACTGTACCCTCATGCTGGTGCTCCCCTTCACCTGTAAGGCCTATGGTAGTGGTGTACAGTTGTGGGGGAGTGGGTTTTGGGGGCTCAGCACCGAAAGTAAGGGAGCTATGAACTTGGGAGCATTTTGTGAAGTCCACTGCAGTGCCCCCTAGCATGCCCGGGAGGTGTCCTGGCATGTCAGGCAGACCAGTGCACTACGAATGCTGGCTCCTCCCACGACCAAATGCCTTTGATTTGTTCGTTTTTGAGATGGGCGCCTTCGGTTTCCATTATCGGCAAAAACCAAGCCCGCCCATCTCTAAAGGTCAGCGATCTGAGCATGGTCAACCTAAATGTTGGATTTGGGCGTCCCCAACCATATTATCGAAACGAAACATGGGCGTCCATCTCATTTCGATAATACAGTTTGGTCCACACTTTTTTGCGCCGCTCCCGGAGATGGGCGCCCTTAGCAATGGGTGCCCCCGTTCGAAAATGCCCCTCCACATGTTTCATCTCTTATTATTCAATAAAGACTTCTTAAAATTAAAATAAAATTGTGTTAAATGGATAGTTGATTAAGTAGGCTATTCTTTTCAAGCACTATTCTTTCTTTGTTAATTGTTAGAAGATGAAATGCTTGCTGTTTCTGGGGTGTATTAGCTACCTTTTTATGTTTTGATATTATCTATTGGTCCACACTGAAGTTGTATTAGCCATTTTCTTCACATATTTTTGACAATAATTGTAAGCCACATTGAACTCAAGAGGCCTAATGGTGGATACAAGCTCATAGTAAAGTAGCATCTTCTAAGAAGATACTGTACTAAAAGAATCTTTTACTAAGGCGCGCTCACGTTTTTGGCGTGCGCTAAAATTGTGGGCACACTAAACGTTGGAGATGCCAATGCATTCGTATGGGCGTCTCTAACGTTTAGCGCGCTAAAAATGTGAGCGCGCCTTAGTAAAAGATACTCTAAATTAAGTTGCCCTAAAGTTTCATAGTAAAGCTGGAGCTTTAGAGTTCCAATTATACATCAGCAACTGAGAAGTGAAGAGCTTGGAAAGAGTGGACTTGATCTGCTTTTGTATGTTTACCAGATCTCCAAGCCTAACACTGGTGGCTGGGCAGGCAATTCTATAAGTGGGTGCCTCCTTTTAGGTTTTCTGTTACTATAACAGCATCTGAGTGCCCACATTCGGTTTCACAATACTAGTGACCACATTGACACATCTTATATAGATCCTGGTGTAACTGAGGGCTCCCAAATGCAGCAAGGGCATAAATTACATTATTCTGTAAGTTACGCACATAACTTGGAGTCCCATCCGTGCTCCATCCACATTTAAGCACTCTTGCAGTTGTGCTGTATAGTACTTCCGCACACCCTTAATAAAACAATGCTTAGGAGTGGTAGAGTGGCCTAGTGGTTAGAGCACTGGTCTTGAAATCCAGAGGTGGCCAGTTCAAATCCCACTGCTACTCCTTGTGATCTTGGGCAAGTCACTTAACCCTCCATTGCCTCAGGTACAAAATTAGATTGTGAGCCCACCTGGGACAGAGAAATATCCAGTGTACTTGAATGTAACTCACCTTGAGCTACTACTGAAAAGGTGTGAGCAAAAATAAATAATAAAGTATGCATTAAGTGCTGCATTTACATGTGCAAAGGGACACTAAATTCTTTGCGTCTAGCTACAGAATTGCCTAGCATCCCCTCACATGCAGCCCTGGTGACCTGGGCCATGAGTCAATCCCCCCCCCCCCGACCTGGTTGTCTAGCGGCCCTCCCCCCCCCCACCCCTACTTTCATTGGAGGAGGGAGGTGGTCTTCCTCCTATTCTCGGTGCTGCCTCGAAAATGGCGACACTCAGACCTTAAATGGTGTGAAGCCCTTCCCAGCACATTCCAGGGGTTAGGGGGAGCAGGGGTTCCTGCTCCTGGGGGAGGGCTGCTGCATTGGGGGGAATGGGGGGTCTGCTAGCATTCCTCCCCAATGGTCTGCAAACCCTAACACCAGCTCCGAGCTGTGTAGGATTTGCTGAAGACAGCACACTAATGTTTGGCGCGCTGCTAGCCGATCATTGGGGAGGAATACATTTAGCACGCATTTGCATGCTACTTGCACTGAGCCCTGTTTCGCATGCATTTGCATGCTAGTTGCGTTCACAGCCCATAAGCACATTGTTTCACGCGCGCAGGGGCTCTGATCATGGGGCGGTAGCAAACGCAGTTGCTAGTATGGCGCTAATAGCCTCTAGCACCTGCATTTACCTCTGATCACATAGCTCCCTGTTCATTAGATTCCCCAGAATTTTATAAAACTCTGAGCCCAGACCATCAGGGCCTGGGCATTTCATAAGTTTGAGCTTTTTGATGAGAGACACCAAAATAGCAAAGGTGGGTCCAGGAAGGAGAAGGAACAACCAGTGAAGCAAAAGTAATATTTTATTGAAGAAGGACCCGACTTGACCAAGTTTTGACAATAGCCTTCATCAAGGGTCATCAGATTCTTCAATGACCAACATAATGAACACACTGTAACAAAAAACTTGGTGAAGTCAAGTCCTTCTTCATTAAAATATTACTTTTGCATCATTGATTGTTCCTCCTACCTGCACCAACTTTGTTGTTTTGGAGTCTCTTGCTGGTCTTGCATAGGTCATCATTCGCTTTGAGCTTTTTGATGGCCAACCGCAATTCCCATCCCAAGACAGGTTGATTGAGACATTGTAATTATACTTGTGTAATTTGCAGGAGAGGTGGTCTCCTGAAAAAAAGCTTTAAAAAACAGGTAGGTGCCCACTTTATAGAATACTAGAGTTAACAGGAAAAATATGCAGGGATAATTTAGGTATCATCACTTACACCAGTCAAAGAGGTGGTGTAAATGTTCATATCTAGATTGCTAAAAAAAAAAAAAAATTGCACCTAAATTAAAAACACACTGCCCGCAATCTCCTCCCCCCCCCCCCAACCATAATAGTCATATGTACAATAGGAAAAACCCTATAGTATATCAAGCCCATAGTTTAAGACACGTATTGTAAAGGCTTTTCAGTAAAATACATATTTTTCTGAAATCAAGGTACTCTTTTAGCAAGAGCTACCCTGTTTCAGATACAAACATGTTAGTCTTTACCAAAGTGACCTCCTGTTGGAACACCGGGCAATTCAGGTTTGCTTCAGCAGCACAACACAGCCAGTGTTGACAGATAACACACTCTATAGTTGTAGATTAAATAAAAGCATGGGCTTGTATTTTGAGTTAACTGTGTGAACATCAGTACCTCCTTGGTAGGGCTTCACAGCTCTTGAGAATTTTCAACAAATCGCAACTGTTTTTCTTTCATTACAGACATTTATACATTAAGTGCTTATTGCGCACCTGTGGGACTTGAAATACCGTTTGCCTTTCTGTTGTTGCAACAAGTTTCTAACTAAGTGGCCTGTGCCACCTTTCATGTTCCAGGGATGATATATTTGACTTTTAACCCAAAAAATCTGCATCAGAAGTTTAGAAATACTTGTTAGACTTGCAAATCAGGATGTACTCTAGGGGATTCAGAATCAATCTAACCCCAAACAGGATAGGGCTCAATTCTTCCAGGTAAAACTGAATCCTATGTGTAGGCATTTAAGGATTTAAACTTGATCAATTCAACCAGCATATATTATTGTGATACTGTGGGGATCTTTTACTATAGCTTAGCTCAAGTTATCTGTAGCAGGGCCCATTTTATTCCTATGGGCCCTGCTGCAGATAACTTGAACTAAGCTTTAGTAAAAGACCCTCTGTATTCACAAGAATAAGTCAAAGCAAGATTTACTGCATTTCTTCAACTACTGAGAATTGTATGCATAGAAAAGGCTTGTTTTTGTTTTTTTTATATAGTTTTAATTTGTTACTTGCCTCACTGAGGGTACTTCTATAGAACAGTGCCTAGGATAACAGAGTAAGCAGGCACCTATTTCAAGTCTCTGTATAAAGCAGGGGTGGGCAACCTGCAACCAACCACTGAATTTTATGTGGCCCCCATGACCATGGGAAGTATATACAGAAAATGTCATTAACCAGTTTTGGCCATTTTAAATACTGCAGTTCACAAATCTTTTCAGAAAAGCCATTCTTGCTGTATGTTTTCATCATTTTTAATTACAATTTTACTGATTTATTTATCACCAAAGATTTATGGAGCTCTATGCATTTCCTGTTCCGACATTATGTAATGTTGAGGCCCACTAGGGATGGTAATAACATGCGGCCCACTGTGTATAAACCTTGCCCTCTCCTGCTATACAGAAAAGGACCTCCCTTTGATCCTCAAACCCCCTCATCCCTAAAGCAGGGTCCCTCTCCAAACTTCAACCCCCCAGGATGCACTAGGCAGGGTGTCACTATTTTGGAGGCGGTGCTGGAAAGAGGAGGGAGTGCTACTCCCTCCACTCAGAGTTGCAAGGTGGGCGGTTTTACCGCCCAATTGGGCGGTTTTTCGCCAGCGGCGGAGGGAAAATTTCACCGGCCGCGGGATGCGGTTTTTTGGGCGGTTTTCCCGTCGCTGCCGTGCGAATTTGGCGTTTTTTTCCGGGGCTTCTATTGGTCCAATAGAAGCTTTTCCAGGGCTTCTATTGGTCCAATAGAAGCTTTTCCGGGGCTTCTACTGGTCCAAATTGGACCAATAGAAGCCTTTCAGGGGCAGGGTGACATCAGGGATGATGTAGGGGGCAGGGCTAGTGATGGAGGCGGGGTTAGTGACGTGGGGGCGGGGTTCTGTGACGCGGGAGACGGGGATTGGCTACGGGCGGGTTTACGGCTCGTTTGGGGCTGGGAAAATTTTTCCCAGCTGGCAACCCTACCTCCGCTGCTACTACAAGGTATGAGGGTGAAGGGGCTACCAGACCACCAGGGTGGGTGGGAGGGTGGGGGTATGTAGCCCACTGGGCCACCAGGGAGTTACTTTTTATGTCAGGGGGGTTAGGGGACCTCCAGTCCCCCGTGTTGCTGTCTGGGGGGGGGGGGGGGAGTCCAGGGGATCCCACAGACCTCCAGCTGAATGTTTGACAGGTCAAGGGCTTTTGACCACCCACACCTGTCAAACAAGTGCAGGAAAATTGTGCCAGAGCATATGCCCAGGCACAAACCTCCTGCATTTTTCCCTCAGGCTCAATTTTAATTATGCACCTAAATTTGCATGTTATTAGGATTGATCATTGGGGAGTTAATTCCCTGCACTGTTTTGGAACAGTGCAGGGAATTGATCATTGGTGCCTGTGTGAAGCAGAGGGTCCTGCAGCAGGTGGGATGGTATCCAGAGAGAGACAGAAGGCTGATAAGAGTGAAAGGGGATAGTAGTCCCTGTTATCTGGCTGGAGTGTGGACCCACAGCTTTCCCCCCAGGAGTCTGGTAAGGCAGGGTGGGAAATGGAGCTGTGCAGCTGGCTACAGTGTGTACTTGGATCAAGGCTTGGAAAAGTGTCAGCCCTTCTCAAGAGAGGGCAAGCAGTTAACTGAGCGGGAAAGATAGATGGTGCTGGGAGGCAGAAGCCTGGCTAACTGGAGGAAGGCCACATGGTTCCTAGGTTGTTAAAAGGAACTGAGAAGGAAAAGGCTAGGGACTAGGACTCCAGTCGCCCAGCCTGTGTAAACTAAGTCTGAGTATTGTACTTAGAGTGTGTTGGTTGGAAGCAAACAGATAGGAGAGAGCAGGGAAGCTGCCTGTCTAGTTAGTCTGTCCACCTGTGAAGCCCTCAGCGGTGTGTAGGTTTGGAAAGGGGGAGATTGGGAACCCTGTGTGTAACTGGAAAGGGGGAAATGAGCCTATTCTTAAGATGCCCTAGTAAGTGTTGTTCTCCTATGTTAAAGGAAGCAAAAGTTACTCTATTTTAGTTTGGTCTTGTGCCTGGCGATAATAAAAATTGTTAAATGCTTTAAAGAAGTGTGGACTCTCAGGTCTGTTTTGAACTTGTGTCAGGGAATATGAAGGTTTGCAGCATTTAAAAATCTATGTTTGATTTTCAAGGTCCTCAGACAAAATGGGCCAGAGTACTTAAAGAATAATTTAAGCCCTCTACACACCTTTGAGACCTCTAAAGTCCCCTCAAGGAGCAGCACTATCTGTACCCTCATCAAAAGAAATTGTACAATGTGATACCTGCCAGCAAGCCTTCTCAGGAGTAGCCCCCACACTCTGGAGCTTACTCCCCGAATGGCTATGTCTAACTCAAGACTACCTCTACTTCAGGAAGCAGGTGAAAGTCTGGCTCTTCTCCCGAGCCTTTAATACACGTGGTGACTGACTATCCATTCACTCTGCACCTGAACAAGCTTGCTGTACACCCTGTAACTTAGACCAATTCCTCATATTTATTCAACTGTACATATAATTTGCCTTCATTTTAGCCACCCATCTGTTTATCCCAGTTGACTCAGTACTACTCCTGTGTTGCCCTCTAAATACCTTACCTTGGTCCCCTGGCTACATAGTAGCATCATATTTATGTTATTTGAATGTTCTAATGTGTGCCTGTTGGGCATTTATCATATACTACTACCATAGGCGTAGACTGGGGGGGGGGCGAGGGGGCCCCCCAAACGACGCGAGGCGCCGCCGCGCCATTAGTTAAAAAAAAAAAAAAACACGTGCAGGCACGCGCTCCTCTCGGTCCGCTTGGCTTCCCTGCCCTCTCTATCTGCGTCCCGCCTTCCTCTGACGTCATTTCCTTTCGGGCGGGACGCAGAGACAGAGAGGGCAGGGAAGCCAAGCGGACGGAGAGGAGCGTGTCCGTCTACCCGCCTCTCTTCCTCCCTCCCTCCGGCGCAGGCAGCAGTCTTTTTCAGCGTTCCTGGCAGCGGTAGCGACGTACACGCTGCCTTTGGCTCTGCCCCGAAGCCTTCTCTTCAAGTTCCTGTTCCCGCATAGGTGGGAACAGGAACTTGAAGAGAAGGCTTCCGGGGCAGACCGAAGGCAGCGTGTACATCGCTACCGCTGCCAGGAACACTGAAAAAGCTGAAGACTGTTGCCTGCACCGGAGGGAGGGAGGGAGGGAGGAAGAGAGGGGGTAAACGGAGTCACCATCTTGGACCTCGGGGGGGGGAGCAGAGGGAAGGAGCAAGAGATGGATGGGACTGGGAGGGGTGGGAAGCAGAGGGAAAGAGCAGGAGATGAATGGGACTGGGAGGGGTGGGAAGCAGAGGGTAGGAGCAGGAAATGAATGGGACTGGGAGGGGAGGGAAGGAGCAGGAAATGAATGGGACTGGGAGGGGTGGGAAGCAGAGGGTAGGAGCAAGAGATGGATGGGACTGGGAAGGGTGGGAAGCAGAGGGAAGGAGCAAGAAATGAATGGGACTGAGAGGGGTGGGAAGCAGAGGGAAGGAGCAAGAGATGGATGGGACTGGGAGGGGTGGGAAGCAGAGGGAAGGAGCAAGAGATGGATGGGACTGGGAGGGTGGGAAGCAGAGAGAAGGAGCAGGAGATGAATGGGACTGGGAGGGGTGGAAAGCAGAGGGAAGGAGCAGGAGATGGATGGGACTGGGAGGGGTGGAAAGCAGAGGGAAGGAGCAAGAGATGGATGGGACTGGG
Organism: Microcaecilia unicolor; assembly: GCF_901765095.1. Lineage (NCBI taxonomy): Eukaryota > Metazoa > Chordata > Amphibia > Gymnophiona > Siphonopidae > Microcaecilia > Microcaecilia unicolor. The sequence continues at coordinate 132,491,996 of NC_044031.1, read as the reverse complement.
AGGGGTGGGAAGCAGAGGGAAGGAGCAAGAAATGAATGGGACTGGGAGGGGTGGGAAGCAGAGGGAAGGAGCAAGAGATGGATGGGACTGGGAGGGGTGGGAAGCAGAGGGAAGGAGCAGGAAATGAATGGGACTGGGAGGGGAGGGAAGGAGCAAGAGATGGATGGGACTGGGAGGGGTGGGAAGCAGAGGGAAGGAGCAGGAGATGAATGGGACTGGGAGGGGTGGGAAGCAGAGGGAAGGAGCAAGAAATGAATGGGACTGGGAGGGGTGGGAAGCAGAGGGAAGGAGCAAGAGATGGATGGGACTGGGAGGGATGGACTGGGAGGGGTGGGAAGCAGAGGGAAGGAGCAGGAGATGAATGGGACTGGGAGGGGTGGGAAGCAGCGGGAAGGAGCAAAAGATGGATGGGACTGGGAGGGGTGGGAAGCAGAGGGTAGGAGCAAGAGATGGATGGGACTGGGAGGGGTGGGAAGCAGAGGGAAGGAGCAAGAAATGAATGGGACTGGGAGGGGTGGGAAGCAGAGGGAAGGAGCAGGAGATGGATGGGACTGGGAGGGGTGGGAAGGAGCAGGAGATGAATGGGACTGGGAGGGGTGGGGAGCAGAGGGAAGGAGCAGGAGATGAATGGGACTGGGAGGGGTGGGAAGCAGAGGGAAGGAGCAAGAGATGGATGGGACTGCGAGGGGTGGGGAGCAGAGGGATGGACCAGGAGATGGATGGGATTGGGAGAGGTCAGGCACAGCAGAGGGAAGGAGCAGAAGATGGATGGGACGGAGGGATGGTGAGCAGAGGGAAGGAACAGAAGATGGATGGAACTGGGAGGGTTGGGGAGCAGAGGGAAGGAGCAAGAGATGGATGGGACTGGGAGGGTGGGGAGCAGAGGGAAGCCTACTGGAAAGAAGACACTGCATAAAACAGAAGACACTGGGATCAAAGCGAATAGAAAAACTAAATGATCAGACAACAAAGGTAAATAAAAGTATTTTATTCATAATTTATTAATTGAAATGTGTCAGCTTTTTGAAATGTGCATCTGTGATATTTTGCCTGTAAATTTCATTTCCTTCCTCCATATTAGCATATTCATTTGCATATTTATATATGCAAATGATATGCTAATATGCTCCGCCCATTCTTTGCCCCCCCCAAATGAAACAAACTACGCCTATGACTACTACTACTACTACTACTACTATTTAGCATTTCTATAGCACTACAAGGCATACGCAGCGCTGCACAAACATAGAAGAAAGACAGTCCCTGCTCAAAGAGCTTACAATCTAATAGACAAAAAATAAATAAAGTAGCAAATCAAATCAATTAATGTGAACGGGAAGGAAGAGAGGAGGGTAGGTGGAGGCGAGTGGTTACAAGTGGTTACGAGTCAAAAGCAATGTTAAAGAGGTGGGCTTTCAGTCTAGATTTAAAGGTGGCCAAGGATGGGGCAAGACGTAGGGGCTCAGGAAGTTTATTCCAGGCGTAGGGTGCAGCGAGACAGAAGGCGCGAAGTCTGGAGTTGGCAGTAGTGGAGAAGGGAACAGATAAGAAGGATTTATCCATGGAGCGGAGTGCATGGGAAGGGGTGTAGGGAAGGACGAGTGTGGAGAGATACTGGGGAGCAGCAGAGTGAGTACATTTATAGGTTAGTAGAAGAAGTTTGAACAGGATGCGAAAACAGATAGGGAGCCAGTGAAGGGTCTTGAGGAGAGGGGTAGTATGAGTAAAGTGACCCTGGCGGAAGATGAGACGGGCAGCAGAGTTTTGAACCGACTGGAGAGGGGAGAGGTGACTAAGTGGGAGGCCAGCAAAAAGCAGATTGCAGTAGTCTAAACGAGAGGTGACAAGGGTGTGGATGAGGGTTTTGGTAGAGTGCTCGGAAAGAAAGGGGCGGATTTTACGGATGTTGTAAAGAAAGAAACGACAGGTCTTGGCAATCTGCTGGATATGAGCAGAGAAGGAGAGAGAAGAGTCAAAGATGACCCCAAGGTTTCGAGCTGAGGAGACAGGGAGAATGAGAGAGCCATCAACAGAAATAGAAAACGGGGGGAGTGGGGAGATGGGTTTGGGGGGGAAAAAAGACCCGTTTCTGAAAGAAATGAAACGGGTGCTAGCAAGATTGTCCTCTAATGGCAATTATGTTTTTAAGGCAACTGTTAGGACAGAGTATGTGTGAGAGAGTGAAGTATGTGTCACAGAATGAGTATGTGTGAGAGAGAAAGAGTGTGTGTCAGAGAGAGAGAGAGTGTGTGTGTGTGTGGTTGAGAGAGAGACAGAATGTGTGTGTCTGTCTGTGTGAGTGAGAGAGTGTAGTGTGTGTCCCGTGTGCACCAATTATGCTCTCTCCCCTGCATTCATCCATGTGCAGCATCTCTCCCCTGCCCCCTCCATCCATCGTGGCGCAGCAATTCTCCTCTGTCCCTTGCCCTCCCCTCCATACATGTGCATCAACTCTGCATTCTCCCTTGGCCTCTCCTCCATCCACCCATATTCAGGCCCCCCTCCCTCCAACTCTCTCCCCTCTGAGTTCCAGGCCCCCTCCCTACCTCTCTGTGTGCCCTCCGAGTTCCAGGGCCCCCTCACTACCTCTGTCCCCTGTGAGTTCCACGACCCCTTCCCTCCAGCAATTCTCCTCTGTCCCCTGCCCTCCCCCCCTACATGTTCTAAATCAATAGATGTCGCTTAGCAAAAGTGACGTTTTCTGTCAAGCAGTAAGTACCATAAGGAAAGTGCTAGCAACTGGTGTTACTCAGAGCAGTCACTGACACTGTCAAGTTAGGATTATTTTTAAATGACTGAGCTTTATAATCTACTGATTTAAGAGCATTTTGTAATTAAATGGAAAAATTAAATGATTAGCATGAAGATGCAAAGAGTAATGTTTGACATTTTATAGGGCATGGTAAGTCTTTTTTTCTTTTAAGTCTGCCAACCCTTTCGGACTATGTTATTAAATTTGCCCAGACAGAGATAGGAACATAAAGCTGCAGCTAGTTGCTGCCTGTTAGCTGCCACTGTCTGGCTTTCCTAAAGGAGACCCGTAGGCATGAAATGCTTTCCCTAGGGGGAGTGGGAGCCAGTATGAATACCTGTTGCATTGCATGTGTGGTCGGTGAGTGACTGTGAGCATAGCGCGATGTGATCATGCGTGCATGTTTTGGGGGTCCCCCGCTCTTTCCTAGCCCCGCCAATGTGGGAGGGAGGGAGCGTCAGTGCCCCTGGGCCACGGAACAGGACTGGAAGGCGGGGCCACAGACACTGGGGCGGTAGCAGGAATGTGCACGGAGCGAGGAGGCGGTGAATAGCTGCAGCAAGCGCCACCGCCTCCTCCCCTTTAACTTTTGCACAAAGTGTTTGGGCTGGGAAAGAAAAACTGGTTGAGCGGCAGTTGGGCAGGCATTGAGTTCGCAATCTGTCGGCGGCGTGCCCGGCTCAGCGTGGGAGCTCGCAGCGGATCCTCGGAAGTACAGGGGCTGCCGTAGGAGAGGCGCGTCCCTTGCCGCAGCGGGAGAGACAGCAAGCGAAGCGAAGCACCGAGAGAAACTTTTTGTCTGTTTTGCTAGCGAGCGAGCGAACGGAGGAGGCGGCGGCCCACTGTCCTCCTCCTGCGCCTTCGTTAGTGGGTTGAGTATGTTGGCGCCTTGTGCTTGAGTCGCATCGCGCTTGTTTCCCAGGCAACACTGTGACGTCAACGGAAGGCTTCAGACATTACGAACCAGGAGCTTCAACTTCCGGGGAGTCAGCTTCAGAACGTTGGAGGTGCAAATTATTATAGTAGATATGTTATTTGAATGCTCTTCCATGCTGTCTATTATGGTATCATTTATATTGGACTGACATTTATCATTTTTCTGTTATACACCACAGACCCGTTATAACATGGCTCAATAACATGAGATCAGTTACAACATGGTCAGAGCTTAGACCCAGAATTTTCATGTATTTCATGTGCGAGCTAATTAGTTACAAATTAGTCATGTACAAACTTCAAATCTATTTCAAGACAGCAGTCATGAAGTTGACTCTCCATCTCCACCACCAAAATTTACATTGTTCTTCAATGGCTGCAATCAGAAAGTGTGGGCTTGATTCATATTCATTTGAAATCGATTATTGAAATTACAAAATGGAAGAAATGAGAAGCTTCAAGACAGTCGACTCTGGACTCAATTTACTAAAGCAAGATGTTAATTTTAGCCTGTGTTTTCGGTGTTGTGACCAAATTCACTTTTAATATGTGGATACGATGTTTAATAAAGTTCATTTTATTTATTAATGAAATGAGCAGCCTTTTACTGAACTGAGGTGTGGGAGCCAGAAACCCGATATAATGCGGGCTCACAACGTGGTGTAAAAATTTGGACTCCATCTACCGCGTTGTGTCAAGTCTATGGTGTATTTATTTATATATTTACATACTGGGATTTATTAACTGCCTTTATGAAGAGATTCACCAAAGGCGGTTATGTGATTTTTCTATAGTGCTGTTGAATGTGTATATTTCTGATACTGTTTCATGTTAGTCCTATTTCTAGGTTTCAATTTGCCATTTCCAAGTTTACCTCATTGACGGTATCAGTACGTATATTTGGTCATTTTACAATTGTTATGGTGTTAGCAGATACAGTTTAACATAAAATGTACAATTTAGTTGAGCACTGCCCTGGGTGAATCTCTTCATAAAAGCAGTTAATAAATCCCAATAAATAAACATAAAGAATAAGTAGCCTTGCTATACATCTCAAATGCATTCCCAAAATGGGTCAGAGAGCAATGGTCTGTTGGGGACAAACAAGTGGGGAAAACATAGGTAGAAAGTCCACCAAACTTTGATCAGATAGGTTTTTGAGGACAGCCTCAAATTTTGGCACTGAGTTTGTTTTAACGTAAGGGAGGAACACCCCTTGTTAATGAAGCTAAACATCCACGCATCGTGAACTCCTTCACATACTTTTCAGATGACCTGATGTAGAGAAAATAGCATTGAAGTTGGTGACCCTTATTCCACATTTTCAAAGAGGAACTTTTTAATGGCTTGGAAGAAAGTTTACATCCAGAGCCACAAAATACTAATTCAGGATTGTTTTGTGAACTCCTCTAATATTATTCTCTTCAGGCAGAATATTAGGCAGCTATTGAGAGCCTTACACAGCCATTTTCACAAGCTTGCCTGCAGTAAGAGGGTCATTTTGAGCTGCCCATCTTCTTATAGGTACTATGCCTCTGAGAATTATCTAGTGCAAAGTACGTGTCAAAAGTACCCGTTCTGTTCACATATTATTATTTGTGTGGGCTGGGGAGGGGGTTACATTTTAAACTTACTTTTAGAAATGTGAGGTCTGCATGCTTGAACACACTCAGGGGAACACCTCTTGTTAATGAACCTCTGCACACACTTTTCAGATGATCTGAGGAGGGCAACTTTCAGCCAGGCCAATTTACCCCAGCAAATCACTAGTGACCCAAGTAACTAGCTTTGCTTTTCAAGATATCAAGAATGAATGTTCCTCAGCCATAGTGGCCTCCGTATGATCTAAAAACAAGGATAATCAGAATATTTTGGTTACTTGAGGAGTAAAGCCCTGGATTAAGTGCTGCTCCTGTCACATTACATAGAAACATAGAAAAAATATATAGAAAAATGAAGGTAGATGAAGACCATATAGCCTATCCAGTCTGCCCATCCATGCCATCTGCTCTCCCTATCACACCAGAGATCGTGCCTTTTTTTAAATGCAGCTCCATCTCTCTAGAATGGCCTTCCCAAATCTCTTCACCTACAACCATCTTTTACTGAGCTTAAATCAGTCCTCAAGACTGTTTGGGGAAGTTTTTGGTGAACGTCATGTCTGATGTGTCTCCATCAGGAGAACAGTCGCCACCTACTTAATGTTTGGCTACCAGGGGTGGGTTGACCATTGCAACTATAGGGCAGTGCCCAAGGGCCCATAGTGGTAAGGGACCCACTCTCCCCTAGCTTCCATCTAGTTTAATCACTTTTGATAGGTGTTAGGGGCCCATGACCCTTATTGCCCTGGTGTTCAGACAACTGTCAGTTTGCCACTGTTGGCTACACTTTACTTGGGCTGCTTTTGATGTTTAATTTCTGCTGTCCTATTTACATATGGCGTTCTTTTTCTTTTCTTTAATTGTATACCACTTTGTTGTGATTGTCAGAATATCAAGTTAATAAACCATAAACCATATTTCCCTGAAGAAATGGGTCTTAATAAAATACCAGCAGCTTTGTGCAAAATGTTCATTTTCCCAGTAACAATGAGAAACATAGATTAAAGAAAAATAACAATCTGATTGACCTTTAGGTTTGCATCATTGCAAGTCCACGTCTTTCCCTGTCTTCTTTCTCCATCATTCTCTCTCCCTCCCTCTCTTTCTCTATATTTTAGAAATGGGACCCCTTTCTTGAGACTAACATGTTATATTTTTCATTTTCTGCCCTCTGATTGATTTCCTTCCTTCTATTTCCGTAGGCAATATAAATATCCTCTGCCTTCTCCTCTCTTGCAAATTTTGAATATTAGCAGGCCTACCATGGTGGTGTACATAAAACTTTATACTGAATTTAGAACCAAAATGTTCCTTCTGCTAAATTGAATAAAATCATGGAAAATCATTTTGTTACACCATAAAATACTCCTGACAATGAAAAGTTGCTGCAATTGTCCCCTGCTGTTACAGAAGATAAAATGCACATGTGAATTGGAAGCTGCAGAAATGAGAACCTTAATACCCCTGATCTACCATGCCCTGTTTCATGGAAAGGCCTTTGGGCAATGCAAATGTTATTAACTGGCCTTTGTTTATGCTCTGATAGCAGAAACCCCAGCAGTATGAGGAAGTTCTAAATAAGCAAAAGGGAGAAGTAGGCAACTTCTGCTGATGGCTAGAGCCCACACTGGAAAGGAAAGGATTTTCTGCTTTGTGGTATCTGAAAATATATAAAAGCTCTTTCAAGCCAGCATGTTTACAGTAGAAATGCAATAAATATCTAAAAAGACAGCCTTTTGTTAAGATAGCTTTGGCTGCTACATAAAACATTAACCACCTAATTCTATAAACTTGATTGCATAGTTTTTTATTGAAAAAAAATAAAATCAAGCAGCAGGGCAAGATAAGAACGCCAAAACAAACCCGTGCACGTTATAGAATAGTGTTAGTTACACATGTAACTTAATAGTTAGCTGCTAACTGGCATTAACTACCAAGTATTGGCTATAATTTATATTAATAGTTATGCATGTAACTACTCTTAGTTGGGAATCTGCAGATTGCATGTGCAAAATCCATAGCATGTAACTGCAAGGGGACATTGGCCTGGTAGGGGTATAGCTAGTACTTCCATGCATGAGTTACAGGATACTAGCAGTAACATGCCTAACTGCCTAAAGTTAAACGCGAGCATTTACATGAACCATTGAGCTAGCATAGGTGCTCACACAAAATTAAACATGCCACTGTGGACTTAACGCTAATCTAGAATGTCAAATGCATGCACAATTGCCATTATAGAATTTGTGCTTCGCGCATCATCCTGGCACCTCACTTTAGGCCACCTATAGAGAATTTCCCCCTAACCTTGGTGCTAACATTTCGTGTTACAGATGCAAATATTTAGAATTGTAGCATACACAAGTGTATGTGGGCACTTATGCACGTCTATGCTAGCCTAACGCCTAAGAGTTTTCCTTTACCAATACGAGCAAGTTGGGTGTACAAAGAGGCAGAACATGGGTGGGACACAGATTGATCTGGAACTCAACATGCGTAACTTACAGAATACTGTTAATTTATACGCATTCCTGCCACACTTACATGCTCGTTCTTACACCAGCTCTATGGCTGGCGCATGCGAGCGCCTAAAGGTTAGTTGTGTCTAAACCGGGTTACGCTAGTATTCTATGAAGAAATGGAGGCACCTACTTTCCTCAAATGCATTCTTCGAGGTCCACAACCCAGTCTGGTTTCAGGATTTCCACAATGAATATATATCTAATATTATATGTACTTGGGCTTATCAAAAATCATATTATCAACAAAGATCTCTATCCAAGGATTACATAAAATATTTGCTGATTCTGCTCTTTAATCTCAATTATAACATCTAAAAACTACTACAAATCATACACTTAAAAATGTATGATTTATAGTAGTTTTAGATGTATAATTGAGATTAAAGAGCAGAATCAATACATTTTATGTAATCAATGAATATGTACGAGATCCATTTGCATGCAATGGAAGCAGTGAATGCAAATAGATTTCATATATATTCATTGAGGAAATCCTGAAAACTAGGCTGGGTTGTGGACCTTGAGGACTGGATTTGAGGACCCCTGCCTTACAGAATAGGGTCCTACCATGCACTTGCACTGCCTAGCATTAAAAATAAAATGTCATTAATACACAGCAAGATCAACAGCGCCTCGAAAGCTCATTTCCTACTACTTTTTTTTCTTTGTCCAAAAGAAGGTACCACAACCTACAACCATTCCACTGATAGGAATCACACACACAGCATGAAAACTTTACCATAAAGGGGGAAGTTATAAACGTGAGCTACCATTAAGATAGCACAGGTTGCAGTACAATAACCATTTCTTCCAGGTTAAAACTGCTACTTCCTCTTTCTCTCTCTATTCACTTAGTTATGGGGTTCCACAAGGGTCTATCCCCCCCCCCCCTCTTCTTTTCAATCTCTTCCTCTAGCAGCTCTTATCCAATCTACTGGAGTTTCATTCCATTTCTATGCTGATGATATTCTTCCGATCTATCCCACGAGTCCTACTTCACCATCCATTCACATATTACAGCGATGCCTTTCCCTCATCTCTGACTGACTTTCTTCATATAGATTAGTTCTAAATAAGGAGAAAACAGTAGTATGCTGATTTACTGGCGGTCTCACTACCCCCTCATTACCCTTGACTCTTTATGAACAATATATAACACCAGTTGAATATTTCTGCTACCTCGGTATTACACTAGATTCAAAACTTTTGTTTTCCCAGCAGATCTCAGGGCTATGTAAATCAGGCTTTCACATTCTTCGACAGCTTTGCTTAGTCCGATTTTTTGACCATGATACCTTTCATTCTTTAATTCTCTCTCTTCTTATCACTAGAATAGATTACTGTAGCATTGCTTACCTTGGGTGTTCTCACATTTTAAGAGACTACAGACACTTCAAAACTGCTATACCACGCTCGGAAGTATTTTATTTATTTGTTGCATTTGTATCCCACATTTTCCCACCTATTTGCAGGCTCAATGTGGCTTACAAAGCTCCGTTATGGCATTCGCCAATCCAGAGTAGACATTACAATTGGTGTTACATAGAGAATAGGTTGACATGGTAAAATTAAGCATACAGGCATAGAAAGAGATCAATACAAACATGTTTCTCCTCTCTTTATCAAATCTCATTGGCTTCCAGTTGATAAAGAGATTATCTTTAAAACTCTAACACCTACCTTTAAAGCATTTCGATTAGGCTACCCTCTCTATTTATCCAGTCTTACTATCCCCTACTCTTAATGAATGACCACCATTTGTATCTTCTTAGTCCCTGAGTCGCCCAACTAGAATCCACTCAACACAAGTTTTCTTTTTTGCAGCCGTTACTCTTTGAAACTCTATGCCAATCCACCTCCATGCTGAGTTGTCTTACAAAAAAAATTTAAGGCTGCTCTAAAATCCTGGCTGTTTTTGTCAAGTCTTTGATACCACATGAAGACTTTTCCATCTCTCCCTGTGGGTCCTGCAGCTTCTTCTATGTCCCTACTTTTATTTTCCCCTCCCTTCCTGCCTCTATACCTACCATGATTGAATTATTTGATTCTTTCCTATAAACATTGGAGTTCTTTTCTGTCTTTATTTCATTTTAGAATTGTGCACCACTGTGATCTGCCAGTTAGTTAATGATAGTATAATAAATCTAACTAAACTATAAACCTATTTCAGCACAGGTTCCATTTTATGCAATGAGACTTAGGGGCGTAGTTATCAACATGGGCAACTGTTGAGACTTTATTTTACCAATAACTCATGCTACTCTAGCACGTCCCAATTTATGCAATGAGACCTAGTTACTGATAACTGGGGTTAACAGTAGAATAACAAATCTTAATAGCAGCCCACATTGATACCTCCTCCCCCCCCCAGTTACTAATAACATGGGATAACAGTAAGATAGCCTGTCTCAATAGTAGCCCACATTGACAACGTCTGCCAGTACATGTGCATTCTTTCAACATTCACTTTTTCCAACATTTTTTTTTAACCTGGTGAAAATAAGAACATAAGAATAGCCATACTAGGTCAGACCAATGGTCCATCTAGTCCAGTATCCTGTTTCCAACAATGGCCAATCCAGTTCACAAGTACCTGGCAGACCCAATATATGACTGAATCCAAAGAACCCTGACAAAATGAAAGTATGGATGGTCTCAAGACAAGAAAAATCCCCCAACAAAATCAGAAAGAAATCACCTTTTTTTGTCCCTGAAAAGAAGAAGAGGTATAATGAAGATTTTTGTAATGCTTTAGGAAGTAGGAGGTAGCCGGGGGACATTCATTTCTAAAAAAAAAAAAAAAGCCCTCCTGTAATTTAAAAAGTGCTCCATGATCGCATATGGGCTGACTCAATAAAAAGGAATTATTTTACAAAGGAAAGAATAATTCTTTGGTCTACTTATGTCATTTTAGCGTAGTTGAGTATGCCAAATACTGACTACCTTAAATTAAACAAATCATAATGAACAGAATAATCATGGCAAGGGAACATTAATCACTTGTATTGTTCTTTAGAGACAAACTGAAAATGTTGACTGTTTACATGTACATGCTACACCTTACATGCCTAATACAGGCTCAGTTCCAGCAAAGAAAAGAAAGTTTTATGAAGATAGCTTGACGAATATTTCAAGAAGATTCTTTATGGTATTCTAGGCAAGAAGCATTATCACAGCATATGCTGATAGTTAAAACAGCCAATGTATAACATCTTACCTAAGAGCAGAAAATATATTTTGCACTTTAAGAAGCAAAGGTTCTTGCAAAAGGGCTCCATGAAGGCATCCTGTCCCATGTAAATATCTCCTTGATCTAAGTGTTGAGCCAGTGTTTAAACCAGCAGCTGCTGGTCTATTTGCCAGGGAAATCAGCAAAGAGTTAACAGACCCTATCCTGTCTGTTGCCTAGAGTAATTTGAATGTGTGTCTACAAAGAGAAACAGGGCGGGGAACCACCTGTTAGGTCAGCCTTCAACATCTTCATTGCATGCAACACTGTCATCATCTGTCTTAAGCATATTTACAGCAAATAAGGAGTGTAATAAATGGATGAATCAGTACAAGTTGATAAATTAGTAATACCATATACATCTATTTACAATCTGTCTCTGATGACTAAACTCACAGTATGAAAACGAGAACTTCAGTTGGTCCTGTTTCTGTGTCTGCTCTGTGAATTCCAACCCTTCCTGACCGGTCGCCTGAAATCACTTTGTTTCACCCCGAGTGTCTTCTGAGGGTGTAAAGTAAGTTAATCAAGGACAGCTGCTATTGAAACATCCTTTCTACACCGCTACAATCATATACAATATAAAGTGCCCGAGTTTGTAAAACAGGGAGATTTAATCAGTACACTGAGTAGACATGAGCTGGTATTTGCCAGCCCACAGCACAGAGGTAACCAAAAAGTGTTTCTTCATTTAACCACAGTGCTTTTTCACATCAATGTGCACTTGAAGTTCCTTGTTAGTTTGAAATCATTCTGCTCTGCCACATTTCCTTTCTTGCAACACACACTAAAAATGGACATTTTCATCTTGAAAAACAAAAGGGCAATTCTATAACTAGGTGCTCCGAGTCCTACCTGGAAAGAAAAGTAGCTTTTATGCACATAAACCCCTGGATTCTATATACGACGCTGTGATTGGGTGAGCCGAGTTGGTGCAGGGATCTTCCATTAAATATGACCAGACAAGGGAGAACTGAACAAAACCCTTTTATTAGCAAGGCACTGAGTCCTGTTTCTTCACAGTGCAGCAAAATAAAGAATACAGTCTCTAGTCGCCTCTACAGTCATTCAGTGTGATGTTGTGAAGCACTTCTCTACCTTGCATACTTGTAGTAAGTTTTGTTATATTGTTTCTGTTTTTCTTTATTTGTGTACTAGTAAAAAAAGGCCAGTTTCGGTATGAAATGAAACGGGCGCTAGCAAGGTTATCCCTGCCTCCCTCGCTCTCTCCCTCTGTCCCCTCCAAGTCCCACGGCCCCCTTTCTTCCCTTCCGATTGCCAGGCCCTCCCTCTCTCTCCCTTCCTCTCTCTCTAGGAGTAGCCTAATGGTTATTGTAGTGGACTTTGATCCTGGGGAACTGAGTTCAATTCCCACTGCAGCTCCTTGTGACTCTGGGCAAGTCACTTAACCCTCCATTGCCCCTGGTACAAAATAAGTACCTGAATATATGTAAACCGCTTTAATGTAGTTGCAAAAAACCTCAGAAAGGCGGTATATCAAGTCCCATTTCCCTTCCCTTCTCTCCTTCCCTCTGTCCCTCCCCCGAGTTCCAGTCCCCCCTCCTCTCTGTCTCACAGATACGTCCTTGCGATGCCGCCACCCGCGGCCAGTGATGTGCTGGAGCAGGCTCTCACAGGCTCGCGAGAGCTGTTTGTTAAGTTTTTAAGAATTTTGGGAGCCGGTTGTTAAAGTAGGCCTCCCCATGGCTACTTTAACAACTGACTCCCAAAATGTGGGCTTGGGCCCCCTCCTGAATTCATTTGTACTTTGCTGGCAGTAATGCTGGCCCCACCAGCCAAGTAAATAGACTGCTGCTGCTGCTCCTTGTTTCTAACTCTGAGCATCAGGCTGAGACTTTTCATGCAAGCGCAAGAAGGTTCCATCATGCTGCTCAGAGCCAGAAACAAGCAGGAGAGAATGGTGGCAGTCCATTTATTGGCTGGTGGGGCTCGACAAAGGTATGCCTAGCGTGCCCGCACAAGGGAGGGGAGAGAGAGACCGTTGTTAAAAATTTACCAGCACACCCCTGTCCACGGCCATCCCCTCCCCGACACTGGCCCCGCCCATCCCCCTACGTGCACGTCGACCCCCTCCTCCAAAATCGCCAACCCCCCTCTGCTACCCTCCCCTCCCCCCTCTTACCGGGGTCCCAGCTGCAGCAGTGAAGAGCCTCGCGAGTCTGCTGCCTTTCCTTCTCTTCGCTCTCAGCTCTGACTCTGATCCCGCCCTTATTTCCTGTTTCCACAAGGACACATAGCACGTTCACATAGCAAATTATTATATTAGATTATATGAAAATTTAATTTAAAAAGTTGAAATATTAACATTAGAATACAGTCTCTCAGGTTCAGAGGCAACTTTTATACAGGCTGTAACTATTAGCTTTAAGTCTACAGTATCCACACACAGGTTTGCTTCCAGCCAGACCACAAGAACAGCATCCTTATGAGGCTTAAAGCTTAGCCTACCTTGTATCAGGTCAGGTAGCTTCCACACACTATGCTGTGGAGACCCACACTCCAGGGCGGCATCTCTCCTCCCAGGGCCTCTGTATCGGGGCCTCCCTGTTTTGTACTGCCGGAGGGCTTTTACCTCCTGCTCGCTGTTGAGCCCCGCCCTCCTGGCCAGGCAGCTTACCCTCTCTGTACTACTTTGGTTCTGCAGTTCAGCTTCTGACCTGGCAGGTTTAGCACCACCTGCTGTAAAGTGGCTGAACTACAACCTCAGTGAGGGAGTGTCTCTAGGGATGCCTGGCCCTATCAGGCTCATTTTCGAAAGAGAAGGACGTCCATCTTTCGACATAAAATGGAAGATGCACATCCTTCTCCCAGAGACGTCCAAATCGGTAGAATCGAAACCCAATTTTGGACATCTCCAACTGCAGTCCATCGCAAGGACGTCCAAATTTCAAGGGGGGGGGTGTTGAAGGCGTAGCGAAGGCGGGACTTGGGCATGCCTAACACTTGGACGTCTCTGACCCATAATTGAAAAAAGCAAGGACGTCCCTGACGAACACTTGGATGTTTTCACCCAGAGGTGTTTTGTTTTACGAATAAGACACAAAAAGATGCCGGAAATGACCAGATGACCATCGGAGGGAATTGGGGATGACCTCCCGTTACTCCCCCAGTGGTCACTAACCCCCTCCCACCCTCAAAAAACATATTTAAAAATATTTCATGCCAGCCTCTATGCCAGCCTCAGATGTCATACTCCGGTTCATGACAGCGCATGCAGGTCCCTGGAGCAGTTTTAGTGGGTACTGCAGTGCACATAAGACAGGCGGACCCAGGCCCATACCCCCCCCCCCCACCTGTTACATTTGGAGAGGAAACAGCGAGCTCTCCAAAACCCACAGTACCCATATATAAGTACCCCCCCTTCACCCATAAGGGCTATGGTAATGGTTATAGTTGTGGGTAGTGGGTTTTGGGGGGCCCAGCACACAAGGTAAGGTAGCTATGTTCCTGGGAGCATTTATGAAGTCCACTGCAGTGCCCCCTAGGGTGCCCGGTTGTTCTCCTGGCATGTCAGGGGCACCAGTGCACTACAAATGCTGGCTCCTCCCACATCCAAATGGCTTGTATTTGAACGTTTTTGGCATGGACGTATTTGGTTTTGAAAATCGCCGAAAGTCAGAAACGTCCAGATCCAAGGACATCCAAATCTAGGGACGTCCAAAGTTAAGGATTTGGACGTCTCTGATGGTATTTTCAAAATGAAAGATGGACGTCCATCTTTTTTCAAAAATACAGGTTTCCCCGCCCCTGGATTTCGACGTTTTGCAAAGACATCCAAATCGCAACTTGGACGTTTCTTTTGAAAATGCTCCTCCATGTCACTCACTCCCTCATAGGTGCCCAAAGTTGGGCCCAAAGAGGCATGCCCAACTTTGGGTGTGCTTCCGGGATGTGCTGATAAATAAATTGGATAATGAGCTCTGAAGTATCAATAACTGGGAGCTTACAACCATTTATTTATTTATTTATTTATTTGTTGCATTTGTATCCCACATTTTCCCACCTATTTGCAGGCTCAATGTGGCTTACAATTTTCCGCCAATTGACACTCATTAAAATTTGCTATTGTCTAAGGCATGGTGCCTAAATCCCAGGGTGCATCTCTCAAAAGGGGGCATGGCTATGGGTGTGTCGGGGCATTCTGTAAAATTATGTGCAGAATTACAGAATTCTGTCTAAATGTGCCTACTTTGGGCACCGGCATTTAGACCAGGTTTCAGCAGGCATAAATCCGGCACCCAAAAGTTCGACACAGGATCCGTGTCCGCGCTAAACACGATCCTATATAAGGCGCATGCCCTTTATAGAGGAGCGTTTAGTGCTGAATTTTTTCAGTGCCTAAGTTTCAGCACCATTTATTGAATTCCTTCCAAAGTGCCGAAAGAACTATTCTGTAAGGCATGCATAAGTATTATTAGTGCACACATCGATGGATCACGGGAGGGGCAGGGGGTGACTCCTAGTTACACATGTAACTTACAGAATACTGTAAGTAATGTCCACCTAACCATAGTGCATTTCAAAACTGGATTATGTTATGTATTACAGTAGCGTTCTGTATTAAAATCTGGGCACTCAACTGGTCTTACAGAGAGGGCTGTGGAGTCAGAGTCAGAAGCAATTTTGTGTGGAGTTGAAGTCAGTAAAAAATGTGTTGATTCCGACTCCATCTTCAAAACACAATTACCATCTATTATAATGTTGTAAGTTTTTATCATTTTATACTTATATGTATTTTTGTCCTGGATTTAAAATATTGGTAAGTTATATTTACCTGTACAAGTACTTTAAAGCCTAATATCAGTACAGAGTCGGAGTCAGACAGTAGAAAAATAGAGGAGTTGGAGTCAGAGTCGAAGGTTCGGTGTAGCGACTCCACAGCCCTGCTTACAGAATAGGCTTTCACTACATGGCATCAGAGCCCCTAAAAGGAGGTGACCTCTTATAGAATTATGCCTATTTCCGAGTTCTTTTCCATATCTCTTGCTAGTAAGATTTTTTTCCTACGGTAGCCACAAAAGAGACTCCTCACTTCACAGACTCAATGCTTGGGGACCTGAACGCTCAGGTTAACCGTAAGTGTATTTTCACAGTTTGTTTGGGGTTTTTTTTTTTTCAAAATATTTTATTGAGAAATTTGTAATAGAAAAACAGTAAAATAGAGACAAAGAGAAAGGAAGAAAAGAGCAGGAATAACAGAAGTATGCATTATTACAATAATCAAAGCAAATATTTTCTATTACAAAAACAACAGGATGGACAGCAAATCATTTATATAGTTTGTAAATATTGTTCCAGTGGTTCCCATATCTTTTTTTTTAAACAAAACTCCCCTTTTTTTTTGAAAGAATGGATAGACAAAGGAATAAAGACTTTCTCAGATTTACTTCACGAAGATAAGTCCTTTCCACCATTTACAGAACTAAAAGAAAAGTTCTCTCTACCCCCCTCTGCATATTTCAAGTGGTTACAAATAACCCATTGTATTGCTGCTTCTCCTATCTTCTCCCACCTCTCATCTCAACAACCTTCTCTTCTCAACGCTGCACAGTCTTTAACTGCTGAAGGTCACACTGCTTTGAAGATATATAAAATATGGGTCAAATCAGCTTTTAATTTCAACACAGTACTTCAGGATAACTGGCAAATGGACGTTGGCCAATCCCTTGATGAAGCTCAAAGGTCCTATATGTGGTCAAAAGTCCAGAGACCATTATCTTCGGTATCAATTCTTCAATCTATGTTCTTCCTTTATCACAGAGTCAATTGGACACCGCGCAAGCTGGCAAGGGCTGGTCTCATTCCCTCTGATAAATGCTAGTAGCATTGCTCCCAAAAAACAGGAATTTACTTCTTATGTTATAAGAATGTGAAATTGTTTTCAAATTCTGGCAATCAGTTTGGACCATAATTCAGAAAATCTTATACATTGAATGCAGCTTATCTTCTGCAATAATAACTTCTAAATCTTGTGCACAACAAATGCATCTCTCACCTCCTCGAACAAAATTGCTGGATGTTTTGCTCACTATTGCACAAAAGCATATTCTACTCAATTGGAAATCTGCAAACTTACTCAATATCCATTTTTGGTGGAATTCAGTATTACATTTTCAAAAATTAGAGTTCTCTATGGCAGAGAAGCAGCATACAATACTTTCACAGTTTTGTTTTGTTTTTGAGGGGAGGGGGCTCTGGCCAACTGCACCATCATTGCAGAGGAGCCTGGGCCAGATAAAATGAAATCTCTCCCCCACTGATATATACTGGCTGCTGTTCAGTGTTTATTCTGCTTCATTTACCACAGCTTACAGCTTGTTATTTGTTATCTGGCTGTAGGCCTTGGCTGTGGTTCAGCCTGCAGGCCTCCTCAGCAAGAGTACCAGTGAAACCCCCTTCAGCCAGCAGTAAGCTCCATTAGCAAATATTTGCACTGCTGGTTATCAGTGGAGACACACTCTGTTCTTACTAGATGGCAGTTTTACAGCTGCTGCTAAAGCACATTTTCAAATGAGACCCAATGAGCTCAGCTGCACCACCTTCTGGTCTGTTTTGGTTTGGTCTTCCAAAAAGTGTTGGATACCAACGTCCAGGCTAAGCTCAAAACTATGAGATGACTGGCTGGATAAGGGGAAATTGCCATTGCCCTTTTCTCCCTGATTATGATGTTGTTGACAGCTCTGAGTTCCATTACCAAATTATGGGGTAAGTGGGGTGAACTGTCAAGCAAACTTGATTCTTAAGGGCTTTACTGTAAACGGCTTTGCTACCTATGGAAAACAATGGTTTATTGACATAATGAAATAGGAAATTTTAAATTGTGTGGTAAATAAAGCTAGATTCATTAGTTGGGAGAACCAACTGCATGTTTTTGAAAATGTACTGTGCCTCAGGATGCATAAACTCTGGGGAAGGGGTTCAATATTCAAAGCCAGTTAACAAGATAAGAGACCCTCTTGTCAGGTTAACTAGCACTGAGCAGATCCCAAGGAAGTATTTAGCGGTTCATACCAAGTTAGGGTTACCATATTTGTTCCCCCCCCCCCAAAAGAGGACACATGTCCCGCCCCCTGTCACACCCCTGCCCCACCCTACTATACAGCCCACCCTGCCCCCTGCATACCACCCCACCCCTTTCATACACACACCCTATCCCGTCACACCCCCTAAGGGTGTCCTATCCTCCCTTCCCCTCTCCTTACCTTACTGTACTGCCCTGGTGGTCTAGTGACCTCTTCAGGGCAGGAAAGAGCCCCCTCTTTCCTGCCCGGAATAGGGTTACCATATTTTGTCCCCCCCAAAAAAGAGGATACATGCCTCACCCCCCACCACACACCCACCCCGCCCCCTTTCATGCCCTCGATCCGCCCCCTGTCACATTTTCCACTCCCCCCTATCACACACCCCGTCACCCCCCTCCCCTTACTACTGCCCTGGTGGTCTAGTGACCTCTTCGGGGCAGGAAAGAGAACATGTCCAGGTAAATCCAGACATATGGTAACCCTAGCCCGGAATGGCTGCAGACTGTCTTGCTCCCTCACGTATCAGCGCCAATTCAAAATGGCCACCGAGAGTGACCTTGCAAGACTTCTGCAGAAGTCTCGAGAGGCCGCTGCTTCAACTCTCGGCAGCCATTTTAAATCGGTGACGGGCCTTCACTATTTCTAGTTCTAGGTTTCTATGGAGTGTTTTGTTGGGGAGATGGGAGGGAGGAGGCATGTGCAGCCATGTCCACAAGTCTGGCTTAGTTTTCAATTACAGTACTAAAATGGTCTGTAGCAGATCTACTTCAGGGCAGTATTTACCTACTATACCTTTAAAGCAAGATGAAGAGATGTTGGAGTTTTAGGGGTCCTTTTACTAAAGTGCACTGAAAAATGGCTTGCGGTAGTTTAGGTGCAGGTTTTGGGCATGCGCTGATTCAATGTTCAGCCTGCCTGTATAAAAGCCCTTTTTTACATTTTTGCCGAAAATGGACGTGCGGCAAAATCAAAATTGCTGTGTGTCCATTTTGGGTCTACGATCTTACCACCAGCCATTGACCTAGCGGTAAAGCCTCATGCAGTAACCAGGTGATACTGACCTATGCGCACCAAATCCCACTTGATACGTGTCTGATACGCACATCCAAAAATGAAATTACCACAGGTGCCACGCGGTAGCTGGGCGGTAACTCCATTTTGGCACGGGTTGGGCGTGCGTAGAGCCTTACACGGCTTAGTAAAAGGGCCCCTTCATTTACAAACTAAAAATGATTTCCCAGCCTCTTCTACTAGTGTTACTTTTGTTCTTTTCAGAGGACTGGTTTGAGAGCCTCGTTTACAAATTAGCAAGTCGAAAGAATGGAACATAAATAAATATATACTATAGTGCACATATAACCTCTAAATATCTTGTCTTCGCATACTTTAACAAACTTACTGGACATTTATTTGTGAACTACAATGAGTGTACAGTAAAAGCACTGCATGCCTCACTGTATGAATATGACAACAACAGTAAATAAGGTGATTTAAGGAAGTGTTTCCATGTTTAACAATAGCTCTTTGAGAAAGGACTTCACTGTATGCCAGGCATCCTATTTACATATTGTGGACATCAGAAGAACGTTGTTATCAGAACACAGAACCTTTTCCCAGTGAACTCAGCAGAAAGCAACCAGATTTAAAGCCCCTAAGTTGGAAATGGAGGGGGCAATTCTATAAGTGGGTGCCACAATTCAGGCACTATATCTATTTATTTATTTATTTATTACATTTGTATCCCACATTTTCCCGCACAGCAGTAGGCTCAATGTGGCTTACAGGTTCCGGAGAGGAGAGTACCAACTCCGGGAATATATACAGAGTGGAAAATAGAGTAACAGTAGGTGCAAGGAAGCTAATAAGGTTCCGGAAAAGAGAATACAACTCTGGGATGAATATATAGTAGCATATAGAGAAAAGTAATCCCAATGAGGCTGATAAGTCTCCGGGGATGGGACTACAGCTTCTAGTGAGCAATACAGAGTAGGATAAGGGTAGAAGTACACTTAAATATAACTGGCGTGGATAAAGCTGGATAAAGGTAAGCCGGTGGAAACATGTGGATAAAGGTGAGCCAGTTTATATTGTGTACCTGGATTTTCAGAAGGTGTTTGACAAAGTACCTCATGAAAGACTCCAGGGGAAATTGGAGAGTCATGGGATAGGAGGTAGTGTTCTATTGTGGATTAAAAACTGGTTAAAAGATAGAAAACAGAGAGTAGGGTTAAATGGTCAGTATTCTCAATGGAGAAGGGTAGTTAGTGAGGTTCCCCAGGGGTCTGTGCTGGGACCGCTGCTTTTTAACATATTTATAAATGACCTAGAGATGGGAATAACTAGTGAGGTAATTAAATTTGCTGATGACACAAAGTTATTCAAAGTGGTTAAATCGCGGAAGGACTGTGAAAAATTACAAGAGGACCTTAAGAGACTGGGAGACTGGGCGTCTAAATGGCAGATGACGTTTAATGTGAGCAAGTGCAAAGTGATGCATGTGGGAAAGAGGAACCCAAATTATAGCTACGTCATGCAAAGTTCCACGTTAGGAGTCACAGACCAAGAAAGGGATCTAGGTGTCGTCGTTGATGATACGTTGAAACCTTCTGCTCAGTGTGCTGCTGCAGCTAAGAAAGCAAATAGAATGTTGGGTATATATTAGGAAAGGAATGGAAAAGAAAAATGAGGATGTTATAATGCCTTTGTATCGCTCCATGGTGTGATCGCACTTCAAATATTGTGTTCAATTCTGGTCGCCGCATCTCAAAAAAGATATAGTGGAATTAGAAAAGGTGCAGAGAAGGGCAACGAAAATGATAATGGGGATGGGGCAACTTCCCTATGAGGAAAGGCTAAAGCGGCTAGGGCTCTTCAGCTTGGAGAAAAGACGCCTGAAGGGAGATATGATAAAGTTCTATAAAATAATGAGTGGAGTGGAACGGGTAGATGTGAAGCATCTGTCTACGCTTTCCAAAAATACTAGGACTAGGGGGCATGCGATGAAGCTACAATGTAGTAAATTTAAAACGAATAGGAGAAAATGTTTCTTCACTCAACATGTAATTAAACTCTGGAATTCGTTGGCAGAGAATGTGGTAAAGGCGGTTAGCTTAGCAGAGTTTAAAAAAGGTTTAGACAGCTTCCTAAAGGAAAAGTCCATAGACCATTATTAAATGGACTTGGGGAAAATCCACTATTTCTGGGATAAGCAGTATAAAATGTTTTGTACTTTTTTGGGATCTTGCCAGGTATTTGTGACCTAGATTGGCCACTGTTGGAAACAGGATGCTGGGCTTGGTGGACCTTTGGTCTTTCTCAGTATGGCAATACTTATGTACTTATGGAGTGGTAACATTCGTACAGTTTGAAGTAATAGGATTATGTGGAAAGGGTATTGTTCAGTAGATGTGATGCATTTTTCATGAATTAGTTTGGGTCTGCTGGGTGGGCTTTCCAGAAGAGGTGAGTCTTGAGATCTTTTTGGAATTTTAGATGGGTGTTCACAGTTCTAATGTTTCTAGGTAATGCATTCCAGAGCTAGGTGCAAATGTAGGAAAAGCTGAATGCATATTGTAAACCGCCAGGGATCGCTCATGTGCTGAGGGCCCTCTTGTGGCTCCTGTCCGCTTCCCCTGTCCTTAGCCAGGGTTCACTAGCACCCTGCTTCAGGGAACACCTTGGAAACAAGACTCCTCTGTGACTCCTGTAAATCTGGTCTCTATGTTTGGGGCTCCTCTTTCACTCAGGGTGACCTCTTCATTAACATCCGTTCGTGGACCTGCTTCCCAGCTGTATCCCCTGGTAACAGGCCACCTTACCCGTTCCTCTGATGGGCCCCCTGGTCACCCTTCTTTGGAATATAGCTCGGGTTTCTCAGCTTTCATCAATATGCAAATTCACTCTATACTGAATGCAAATCCACTTTATTAGTTCCAGTCTTGTGGGGAACAAGTTCTTTCAAGCTTATCCTTCAACTTGTTTCTGCTCCACTGAGCCCACTTATTTAGGAGACCTAGGTCTCAGTTTTAACAGCCTCCTCCCCTGGACCAGTGGCATACCTAGGGTAGTTGACACCCGGGGCCGGTCATTTTTTAACACCCCCCCCCCCCCCCAAAAAAAAAAATCCAGTACTAGGCATGCCGAGAATACAAAACACTCAGGACCTATAGAGCAATTCTACCATACCATAAGCAGTCATTTCTACGAGTCACACAAGGAAAAGGAAAGCATCTTAAACACTACAGTGAGCACTAGAACATCAATTCACCTATTGTAAAACGAAACCAGACAGAATAGTACAGATTGTAGATCCTGCACAGTCAATGCCAACTGAAAGCCATGTCTTTTTCATAAACACAGGTACACCCTAATCCACTATAGAATAAGTAATCATAAACTTTCTATTTAGACAAAAATTAAACTGAACCCCCAATGCCAGACTCTGCATACAATGCAACACCACAGAAACAGAAACTGTCCCCTAGTACTGTGCAAAATATAAAGACAGCAGATGTAAATTTGAAAAAAACTAACAAGTACCAATCACCACTTTACAAATTAACAAATAGAAATAAAACAAATATAGAAAGTAAAATAATACCATTTTATTGGACTAATACATTTAGCTTTCAGAGGCCAAAGCCTCCGTCCTCGGGTCAGTACAGTATAGTGCTGTTACAGTATCCTATCCTGACCTGAGGAAGGGGGTTTTGTTCTCCGAAAGTTAGTCAAAATGTATTAAAATTAGTCCAATAAAAAGATTACCTTCTTTACATTTTCTATTATAAACATTTATTAACACAGCTACAATATTACTTTATCATAAAGCAAAAAACAAAAATATATATTTTATTTACAGTTTGTTGTCTCTGGTTTCTGCTTTCCTCATCTTCTTTTCACCGTCTTCCTTCCATCCAGCATCTGTCTTCATTCTCTGCCATCCAGTGTCAGCCCTCTCTGCTGTCCCCTCCATCCAATGTCTGCCCTCTCTCCCTGCTCCTTCCATCCACATCTGCCCTCTATCTCTGCCCCTTCCATTCACTGTCTGCCCTTTCCCTTCCATCCACTCCACTGTCTGCCCTTTCTCTCTGCCCCTTCAATCCACCATTTGCCCTCCCTCTCCCATCCATCCCATGCCCTCCCTCTCGCTCCCCCTTCCATCTAGGATCTGTCCCCTCTCTCTCTGCCCCTTTTTTCAGCCCCCAGTTTAGCCCCCTTCTCCCCTCTGAACACCCCCACCCCAGTCCCCTTCTCCTGTCTGTGACCCCCACCCAGTCCTCTTCTCCCCTCTGAACACCCCACCCCAGTCCCCTTCTCCCCTCCCCTTCTCCTGTCTGAGACCCCACCCCAGTCCCCTTCTCCCCTCCCCCTCCCCTGTCTGAGACCCAACCCCAGTCCCCTTCTCCCCTCCCCGTCTCCCACCTGAGATCCCCAACCCAGTCCCCTTCTCCCCTCCCCCTCCCCTGTCTGAGACCCCATCCCAGTCCCCTTCTCAACTCCCCCTCCCATCTCAGATCCCCAACCTCAGTCCCCTTCTCCCCTCCCCCTCCCCTGTCTGAGATCCCCACCCCAGTCCCCTTCTCCCTTCCCCTTTTCCCGTCTGAGACCCCCCACCCCAGTCCCCTTCTCCCCTCCCCCTCCCCTGTCTGAGACCCCCCACCCCAGTCCCCTTTTCCCCTCTGAACACCCCCACCCCAGTCCCCTTCTCCCCTCCCCTTCCCTTCTCCCATCTGAGACCCCCACCCCAGTCCCCTTCTCCCCTCCCCCCCTGTCTGAGACCCCCACCCCAGTCCCCTTCTCCCCTCCCCTTCCCTTCTCCCGTCTGAGATCCCCACCAGTCCCCTTCTCCCCTCCCCCTCCGCTGTCTGAGACCCCCAACCCAGTCCCCTTCTCCCCTCCCCTCCCCTGTCTGAGATCCCCACCCCAGTCCCCTTCTCCCCTCCCCTTTTCCCCTCTGAACACCCCCACCCGAGTCCCTTTCGCCCCTCTCCTTCCCCACCTCAGTCCCGTTCTCACTACTGTCTGAATCGGCGAAGCAGCATCGCAGGCAGCGCCTCGTCTGCCCTGCTGCTTGTAAAAAAATCAAATCTCCTTCTCCTCGTCTTGACGTCGACTCGGGCCTTCCAATCAATCACTATGTCCCGCCCGCCCTCGCGGAAGTTACCTTAGAGGAGGGCGGGACATAGTGATTGATTGGAAGGCCCGAGTCGACGTCAAGACGAGGAGAAGGAGAGATTTGATTTTTTCACAAGCAGCAGGGCAGACGAGGCGCTGCCTGTGATGCTGCTTCGCCGATTTTTGTTTAAAGGAGGCGGCGGGAGCGGAGCACCCCCACCCACTGGCACCCGGGGCAGACCGCCCCCACCGCCCCCCCCCCCCCCCTTGGTACGCCACTGCCCTGGACATGACTTTCATCACTCTCTTTAACTTTACAGTCCTGTCCTCCACCCCACAGCTGTTAGTCCATTTCAAATAATCCCCAGTGTTGTTAATAATATGTCCACAGTCAGGTAAGTACCTTCTGGGTTTTTGAGGGAACCTTCTCTCTCAGCTTCCAATTCTCCTCCAGCAGGTTTCTTCCTTCACTTTCTCATTCTGACTTCATTCATTCCATGTCCCCATCTCCTCTTCCTCTCTTGTCTTGGAGGGCACTCTTTATAGGGTGGCCAATAATCTACCCCACCTTTTTAGGCCCCTCCCTCTGGTTCCAGAGTGGGCATTTTCCCGACTTTCTGTAGGAGAGTGCCCACTGGCGGCCTCCTCAGGGTAGGGCAGACCTGTGTTTATCACATACCTCCACCCTTAAGAAAATTGCTGCTCCCTCAAATATATTGTAGTCTTTCCTCCTTTGAGAAGCAGCAATTCCCGACTACCTTAACTTATCCCTGGGTTAGTTTCCCTCTTTCCCCGATCCTTTAAGAGGGTCCTTTCCCCATTTTACAGCAACGATAGGGATTCTCAAGAAGACTTTATATCCTGTGGTCCGCCTTAACACAAAGGCTCTGATTTGCTCTAGGGGACCTTCTGTAACCCCTAGAAACTCAAGGATCCTTCGTCCTTTCTTTTTACGCCTCCCTAGGCCACGGCATCTAATTTCTTCGCCCACTTTCCTGACCCATGGGTACACCCCCTTCTCCACTATGGGTTTCTGGTGTACTTTCCTAAGGCCTAATTTTCTTATCACATCAGGGGCCGGCTTCGGTTTGCATTATGGGCAAAAACCGAGGCTGGCCATCTCTGACACTTGGGCGGCCCCAACCGTATTATCGAAAAAAAAAGATGGCCGGCCATCTTTTTTTTCGAAAATACGGTTGGCTCTGCCCACTTGCAGAGATGGCCGACGCCGTTCGAAAATGCCCCTCCATGTGGCCTAACAACTTCAACATCTGCCGAGCTGCAACTTGCCAAGTGATGCAAGTGAGTGTGTCTGCCCTTACCTGAGGTAGGTAGGTAGGCTGAAGCTTGTACTGTGTCTAGCAGGGATCCTATGTACTCCAATTGTTGAAATAGGAGCAGGTGGGACTTTGACTAGTTAATAATGAACACTCCAAAAAAAATACCAGTCATAAATAAACTGAAAACTAATACCATGAACAATTATTGTAATCACACATAAGAAATAAAATGTGGAGGTACACTTTTGATATGATGTCTAAGTCCAACTTTGGACGTTTGCTAAAAACATCCAAAATTCATGGGGAATTTAGCCATTTTCAAAAGAGGAAAAAGTCTATCTTTTTTTGAAAATGGCTGTTTGCTAGATGTTTTTGTGCTCTGTGCATTTAACTTTTTGGTCCATTTTCGAAAAAAAAAAAAAAAGTCCAAGTGAAAAATGCACAAAATCAAGCCACAGGGATGTAGGAGGAGCCAGCATTCTTAGTAGACTGGCCACACAGACATCCCACGAGAGCAATGGGGCACCCTAGGGGCAGTGCACTGGACTTCAAATAAATGATCCCAGGTGCACATCTCACTGTTGCTCCCTTATCTTGTCTGCTGAGCCCCCTAAAACCCACCCAAAACCCACTATCCCCAACTGTACACCACTACAATAATCCTTATGGGTGAAGGGGACACCTATATGTGAGTACAGTGGTTTTCTGGTGAGTTTTAGAGGGCTTATAGTTTCCACTACAAGTGTAACAGGTAGGGGGAGGTATGGGTCTGGGTCCACCTGTCTGCAGGGCACCACTAGACTACTCCAGAGGCCTGAATGCTGCTCTAATGGACCTCAGTATAACATCTGAGGCTGGCATTGAGGCTGGTAAGTAATGATTTTAATCACAGTTGTGGGAAATGGGAGGGAGTTAGTGACCACTGGGGGAGTAAGGGAAGGTCATCCCGGATTCCCTCCAGTGGTCATCTGGTCATTTAGGCCATTTTTTTTTTTTGTGGCTTATTCATTAAAAAAAAACAGATCTAATCCAAAATGGCCAACTTATAGCCCTAGATGATTATGTTTTGTTCTAATATGACTCACAAACATCCAAGTCTTAGGAATGGCCAAATCCCTCCCTTAATACGCCCCCGACACACCCCCTTGAAATCTGGACACATTGTAGATGAACAGTATAGAAAAATGTCTGGAAAATAAGTTTGAAAAATACAAATTTGGATGTTTTTGTGAGAAAAACATCTAAAAAGTGTCATAAAGCAGCATTTGGATGTTTTTCTCTTTTGAAAACGAGCCCTTAAGTATAATTTTTTTTTTTATAACTGGGAGAAAAAGACCTCAGAGACCTTATTGGTAGCATACTATGAATTTTCAGCTTACCACAAACAGGTTGTGTTCTCTTTCATAAGTCTTAAAAAAAATCCCAAGCCTATTTTTGTTTTGCAAAATATGCATCAGCTTACTATATTTGGCTTGTTCATTGTGCAAATTCAAACACCATACTTGAATACAAATAACATTGGAGATGACAATGAAAAAACACATTTCTTTTAGAACAGCACTTATCTTTACACCCATCAGAGCTATTGTTTCACTCCTAACAAGGCTTCTTCAGGGTTTTAGTGCTTTTATGGTTTTTAATCACTGAGAATTACTCTTAATTCTTCAGTCAAACATTCTAAGAATAAAAAGTTAAAATTACAATTTTGAAGACAAAGAAAACACAGCTTCTGAATTTAAAAGAAGAATGAAACACTCACCTCTCTCCAAACTGTGCACTGTTCAAATTGGAGCTGTTGCATCAGACAACACCAGTGTGCTTTAAAAATGTTGCAATTTCATCACTTCTTTTACATTTCTTAAAAGAGTACATGGCATACGTTAAATAAAAATATTCAATTAATAAAAACACCATTCCAATCTAATCTATCAGAATCTAAACCCCCAGGCTCCAAACTTGAAAACCCCAACATAACTCAAGCTGTTATAACCTGATTTTGCAGTCACCTCCCCGTTTACCCTGAAATACTTGCTCTATCACAGAACAAGTGCAATTGTTCAGAACTGTGTTTAAATGATTCACAGTGTGCTATAAGTGGATCATTGACATTCTCTCCAGGTTTGATTCATACCTACATAAAGTTTATCACAAGGACATTTTATTGCATTTGCAACATCAGAGGTCTTACACTTTGTGAAATGCTGCAGCATATATTCCTTCTATCACTTGGAATTATAAAAGATTTAAGTTGTAGTGTCATCGTACATATGCTGCAGGTGCCACATTTAAAATGTCCCATTACTCAAGCCAGCAAATCTGACGGACTGATTCTTTCTTTCAAATTTTTACCATGGGAAAATGCAGTCCTCATATTATTTTTCTCAAAACAGGGATGTGATTGCATAATATCCCACCTTTTCCTTATAATGCTTGCAACAATGGATCCAAAAACTAAATATTTTAAAACAAAAGTCTTAATGTCTTCTTTATGATCACATGAACCACAATTAGAAAGTTACAAATCTCTATTATTATATTTTGCTCTTTTTAAAGTTCTCTTAAGCAATCCATGGGAATAACCTCTTGCCCCCGTTTTTTCATCAAATTTTAGCCTGCCTTTTGAAATCAGTGATATTGGAACAATTTCTTCTAACTTTTAAAAATTGAGAAAATGGCAAACTGTCTTTCAAATGCCTTGAATGACAACTGAAATATTAGAAAGTGTTTCTATCAGTAGATTTTTCAAAAGTGCATGTAACTTGTGAACTCAAAGTGACTTGAATAACTAACACATGGATTGTCCACGCAGAAAATTATGCAACAAATTGTATACAGACATTACAAGTGTTGATCCAACTCAAAAAATGGCAACTCTTCCTGATTACCTTTCCATAACATAAACACATCATTGCTGTATCTCCACCATTATATTGATTAATCCGGGAGCCTTCTGTACTCTATACATAGAGTCCGCCTTCTTTAGAACATCTACAGGCAGCCACAAAGAAGGATACACAGACAAGCAAAAGAGCAATGGCTAAAGGCTGACAGGCAGCCACAGAGAAGGATACACAGACAAGCAAAAGAGCACTGGCTGAAGGCTGACAGGCAGCCACAGAGAAGGATACACAGACAAGCAAAAGAGCACTGGCTGAAGGCTGACAGGCAGCCACAGAGAAGGATACACAGACAAGCAAAAGAGCACTGGCTGAAGGCTGACAGGCAGCCACAGAGAAGGATACACAGACAAGCGAAAGAGCACTGGCTGAAGGCTGACAGGCAGCCACAGAGAAGGATACACAGACAAGCTAAAGAGCAATGGCTGAAGGCTGACAGGTAGCCACAGAGAAGGATACACAGACAAGCAAAGAGCAATGGCTGAAGGCTGACAAGCAGCCACAAAGAAGGATAAAAGCACTAGCAGAATTGAGTATTGATAATGACATTAGAATACATCAGGCAGATAAAAGGGGAGGAGTTGTTGTACAGGATATTGTGGATTATTGGGCAAAAGCTATTCGACAGTTGCAAGATAGAGAGTACTATACAATAATGGATCAGGATCCTGAAGGAAGGTTTCAAGTGGAGATTAAAACAATGTTAACAGAAGCAGTTGAAAAAGGAGTGATATCTATTAGAGAATATCAATACCTGTACAAAAAATACCCTAGAACACCTCAGATTTATTTTGTTCCAAAAATACATAAATCATTGCAACATCCCCCAGGGAGACCTATAGTGTCTAGCAAACAGTCGTTAAACGAACCTTTATCTCAATATCTGGATTACTATTTACAACCTATAGAGGGGCATTTTTGAAAGGGACGTCCATGTTTTGATGAGGACATCCTCGCAAAACGTCCCCATCCAGAGGTGGGGAAACCCGTATTTTTGAAACAAGATGGACGTCCATCTTTCATTTCGATAATACGGTCAGGGACGCCCAAATCCTGAAATTTGGTCTCCCTTAGAGATGGTCGTCCCTAGACTTGGTCGTTTCTGATTTTCGGTGATAATGGAAACCAAGGACGTCCATCTCGGAAGCAACCAAATGCAAGCCATTTGATCATGGGAGGAGCCAGCATTTGTAGTGCACTGGTCCCCCTGACATGCCAGGACACCAACCTAGGGGGCACTGCAGTGGATTTCATAAATTGCTCCCAGGTACATAGCTCCCTTATCTTGTGTGCTGAGCCCCCCAAACCCCACTACCCCCATAGCCCTTATGGGTGAAGGGGGGCACCTAGATGTGGGTACAGTGGGTTTGTGGTGGGTTTAGGAGGACTCGCTGTTTCCTCTACAAACGTAACAGGTGGGGGGGATGGGCCTAGGTCCGCCTGCCTGAAGTGCACTGCATCCACTAAAACTGCTCCAGGGACCTGCATGTGCTGTCATGGACCTGAGTATGACATCTGAGGCTGGCATGGAGGCTGGCAATCAATATTTTAAAGATGTTTTTTGAGGGTGGGAGGGGGTTAGTGACCACTGGGGGAGTAAGGGGAGGTCATCTCCGATTCTCTCCGGTGGTCATCTGGTCATTTCAGGCACTTTTTTGTGCCTTGGTCGTAAGAAAAACATGACTAGGTAAATTCGTCCAAGAGTTCGTCAGGGATGTCCTTGTTTCTTTCAATTATGGGTCGAAGATGTCTTAGTGTTAGGCACGCCCAAGTCCTACCTTCACTACACCTCCGATACACCCCCTTGAACTTTGGCCGTCCTTGCAATGGAAAGCAGTTGGGGACGTCCAAAATTGGCTTTCAAATATACCAATTTGGACGATCCTGTGAGAAGGACGCCCATCTTCTGATTTATGTTGAAAGATGGGCGTCCTTCTCTTTCGAAAATGAGCCCAATAGTAACACAAATACCTTCATTTCTTCGAGATTCCACCCATCAGATTCAGATATTACATGAACTAGCGGTTGTATCTGTACAATTGATAACCTTGGATGTGACATCTTTATATACAAAAATTCCTCAAAACAAAGCACAAACATTGATAGAACAGAAATTGCACCAAATAGATCTATCCATAGATAAAATATATCTTTTAAATCAAATGGCGAAAATGGTTATTGAACACAATTATTTTCAATTTGAAGAGACATACTATTTGCAAATACATGGGATAACCATGGGTGCAACAGTGGCTCCTACTATAGCCTGCCTATTTATGGATGCCTTTGAGGAACAATTTTTATACACATCCAGATTTTTTCCTTATGTAACATTATGGAAAAGATTTATTGATGATGTCTTTATCATTTGGTTGGGTAATGAGGAACAACTACAAGAATTTCTGGAATATCTAAATGGGTGTGATGAGTTCATCAAGTTTGACTCTACAATCGGGGGGGGGGGGGTCTAAAATTAATTATTTGGATATCAATATTATATTGTGTTATGGAAACATTAATACCTCTATATTTAGGAAACCGACTGATTCCAATACACTGCTACATTACAACAGCTTTCACCCGAGAACAGTAAAATATGGGCTCAAACAAAGAATAGCGGGGCATTTAAGTAATCTGAGAATTTATAAAAAGATGCCCCCCCCTAGTAGAGCATTGCGAGCAAGAGAACCATACAGAATAGGATTTGAAATATGTAGTATTGCTACAGATTATTCTACCCCATGGGCTAGAGAGGAAATTGCAGGGTCATGGGATAGGAGGAAAAGTCCTATTGTGGATTAAAAACTGGTTGAAGGATAGGAAACAGAGAGTGGGGTTAAATGGGCAGTATTCACAATGGAGAAGGGTTGTTAGTGGGGTTCCTCAGGGGTCTATGCTAGGACCGCTGCTTTTTAATATATTTATAAATGATTTAGAGATGGGAGTAACTAGCGAGGTAATTAAATTTGCTGATGACACAAAGTTATTCAAAGTCGTTAACTCGCGACAGGATTGTGAAAAATTACAGAAGGACCTTACGAGACTGGGAGACTGGTCGGCTAAATGGCAGATGACGTTTAATGTGAGCAAGTGGCTTGAATCAGGAAATCGAATGGTTGAGAATATATTCAGATTCCCGTGGTTAAGGATTTGGTGATGTATAAAAGGTTTTATACGCATGCGTCGGCATTTTTTGCAACAGGTTTTGGGTGGAGAGGGGCTCCATCTCAGGTTAAGTATGAGAAGTAAATGAAAAGAAAACAGTTTGAATAAAATAAATAGTTAAGATGTCTGTTAACTGAGACTGTGCTAAAAAACTTTTTGTTGATAATTTTTTCTTTTTAGCTAAGTTCTCCTGAGGACGCAACTATATGGTGAAACATTGACCATGTAGAGAACAAGAAAGCAGGACACAAGATTTAAAGAATCACATTGTGGGAAAGCTATCACGATGATATTTTAAAAAGCAAACGATTGCATCAAGACCAGCACTAATCAAAAGGAAGTCACCACAGCACCGATTCAACAGCCATTCTAAGCTAAGTAAACAAGCTTTGCAAATAAGACTTATGATTTTGCTAACTTTCAGTTAGATATATATTAAAGTGGCAGGCAGGAATGGACAATGGTGCGATGATGGTGGATTGGTGATATTACAAGCTGTTGACTTTGGTCGATGTAATACACTAAAAACTGAGAACTTAACACTAATATAATAGAAAAACATACTGGTGGCACAGCAAAGGAGTGGCCTAGTGGTTAGAGTGGTGGACTTTGGTCCTGGGGAACTGGGTTCGATTCCCACTGCAGGCACAGGCAGCTCCTTGTGACTCTGGGCAAATCACTTAACCCTCCATTGCCCCAGGTACAAATAAGTACCTAAGCCGCATTGAGCCTGCCATGAGTGGGAAAAGTGCAGGGTACAAATAAAAAAAAATGTTTTAATATTTCCTGTGAATATTGAGTTATATAACAAATAGGAGCCAAAAATTTTGATAACCCATTTATTGAGTTAAAATTTAATGCCAAGAATGCAGAGTGATGCACTTGGGATGCAGAAACCCAAAAGAGAGATACCAAATAGGAGGGGAGAGATTAGTAAGCTCGACTCAGGAGAGAGACCTTGGGGTGTTGGTGTCCGAGGATCTGAAGGTGAAGAAGCAATGTGACAAGGTGACGGCTGTGGCCAGAAGGATGCTAGGCTGCATAGAGAGGGGTATAACCAGCAGAAGAAAGGAAGTATTGATGCCCCTCTACAAGCCTTTGGTGAGGCCCCACTTGGAGTATTGTGTTCAGTTTTGGAGGCCATATCTTGCTAAAGATGTAAAAAGACTGGAAGTGGTGCAAAGAAAAGCTACAAAAATGGTATTGGATTTGCGTTGCAAACCGTACGAGGAGACACTTGCCGACCTGAACATGTATACCTTGGAGGAAAGGAGAAACAGAGGTGACATGATACAGATGTTCAATTATTTGAAAGGCATTAATCCGCAAACAAACCTTTTCCAGAGACAGGGAAGGCAATAGAACTAGAGGACATAAATTGAGGTTGAAGGGGGGCAGACTCAGGTGTAATGTCAGGAAGTATTTTTTCACAGAAAGGGTGGTGGATACATGGAATGCCCTCCCGTGGGAGGTGGTGGAGATGAAAACGGTAATTCAAACATGCGTGGGATAAACACAAAGGAATCCTGTTTAGAAGGAATGGATCCATGGAATCGTAGCAGAGATTGGTTGGCAGCACTGGTAACTGGGAAGCAAAACCAGTGCTGGGCAGACTTCTACGGTCTACACTCTGATCGTGTGTCACGATTGTGACTTTTTCTTGGTTTGTGCTCCTCTCGCCCTCTGGTGGCCAGAACCGGTGGCTGCCATAGACTTTCCAGACTCTCTTTTCAGTCCAGATATTTTAGCCCTCCAGTCTTGCTTGGAAGTTTGGCAGCTAGCCTCACCCTTAGCTGCCTTGAGATTGCTGCAGCTAAGCCTCAGCTGCTGATGGGCTTATTAGCCACCTGGAAACTTTCAGTGTTGCCTTTGCAAATGCCAAAGGTCCAGGTTAGTGTTTGGTGCTGATAGGAGCACTTCTGTCTTGCTGTGCTGTTAGAAGCACTTCTGCCTTGTCTTGTGTCTTACATGTATGCCTTGTTCTTGTTTGGGTGCCTGTGGGCACTCCTGTTTTGAACCCTAACCCTGTTTCTGTCAAGCTTGTTCTGTATCCTATTCCCTGTCTGAGAATCCCGAATCCTCAGTAGTCCCGAACCCTGTGTTATTCAAGCTTTAGTATCCTGTTGGTCTAGTCTGTCTGCAAGCTAGGTCCAGTAAGTCCTGCCGGTTGCCTGCACCTGGGGGCTCAACCCCTGGGGAATGGTGGTCAAGCGCAGATGAAGACCGGTTGCTCTGTCCTGCTTATTCCCTGCCTGGTCATCCAAAGTATTCTGGGATTGGTTCAACAGTTGTTTCATCCCGGAAGTTGAACATTATCTCCACTGCAAAATCCTCAGCTTCAGGGTTTTTGCTGACTTTGGATAATGCCCCAGTGCACTGTCACAAAGCCCTTGAAAATGCTCACCCAGATGTAGAAGCCTTTTTTATGCTCCGCCCCCCCCCCCCCCAAACACACTACTTCTGTCATCCAGCCCCTTGATCAGGGAGTTGTGATGACTTTCAAGTGCCACTACATGCGGGAGCTTTACAGCAAAACCTGTGAAGCTTTATTTTATTTTTGTTACATTTGTACCCCGCGCTTTCCCACTCATGGCAGGCTTAATGCGGCTTACATATTGTATACAGGGTATACAGGTACTTATTTGTACCTGGGGCAGTGGAGGGTTAAGTGACTTGCCCAGAGTCACAAGATGCCAACAATGAAACCACCATACTTGATTACTAGAAGATAGTGATGATATGCAACGTAATTGATTATGTTGGCATAGCCTGGGACAGCGTAACGCAGGCTACTATAAACAATTGTTAGAAAAAAAACCCTTGGCCTGACTGTATAACAAACACTGAGGGCTTTGAAGGTGTTGCGTAAAACATGAAAAAAGTGTGGAAAGTATTTGCGCAAAGTATTAGTGGAGTGGGCTTTGAGGACATGTCACAAGATGTGGAAGAAACTTTGATTGAGACTGCAATAGAGCCCAGTAATAAAGACCTAGATGAGATGGCATAACAGGGCATCAAAGGCAGCGATGATGATGACGATGAGCAGGTAGATCAGCCTAAGGATCCAAAACCTGTGCCTCTCACAGCAGCAAAAATTGTGGTGGGTGTCAACATTGGATACAATGGGGCTTATTTTCAAAGCACTTAGCCTCCCAAAGTTCCATAGAAACCTATGGAACTTAGCCTCCCAAAGTGCTTTGAAAATATGCCTCTTCAAGTTCATCATAATTGAGAAATGTGATCCCATGCTAGAGCGCAATCTAAAATTTAAGTGTCTTGCAAACTCTACATTTGTCCCTTACACTGAGACGCTTAAGGACTTGAGGAGGAAAGCTAGGCAGGCAAAGCCAACACAGTTCTTCCGGTCAGTGAGTCGAAAGAGCCATGCTCCAGAGGTAAATCTGCCAACTTCGCTTCTTCATTATCTCCTACTTTGCAAGAGTCACAAACCTCTCCCTCTCATGCAATTGTTGATGTATAATACTGTTTTAATTTCCTGCACTGTTTTCTGTGCATGCTTCTTTTAGTACTGTAACTGCTTTAATATTCCTGCAAATAATGTGTTTTCAGTATGCAGTTTTTTTGGTTTTTAATTGCTTGACAAAAATACAAGCTGGAGCCTGACCTTACATTTCTCATAGGAGCAACGCTTCACTTTTCGAGTTTTCTTGAAAGCAGAGATTGGCAGGAATCACCCTGTATTTCCCACAGGAACAATGCATCGCCTTTTGCAGTTCACGCAATTGTTTGGAACCATATCTGCGCAAATAACGTGAACGCACTGTACACCTTTGCTCTCAAGGAAAAACAGAAGGGGGCTGTCGAGGGAGCTGAGGGTAGGAAGGTGGAGACCTGGGGGGGTGGGAGGGCTTAGATGGTAGAAGGGTGCTGGAACTGGGGTCTGAGAAGGGGCAGGAGGGAGAATGTGTCTGGTGCTGAAAGGAGGGGCAGATGAGAGAATGGGGCTGGGACTGAAAAGGGGGGGGTCGTAATGTAAGACAGGTGGATGAAGGGGACTGGAACTGGGGGCTGAAAAGGAGGTTATGTGGGATATTGGTAGGCCGCCGAGAGACTAGGCCAGGCCCAGGGCAAGGCCGCCCCGCCTCCGCTCCCCCCCCCCCCCCCCCCCGCTGCTGCCGCCCTCTATCGCTCCCCCTGCCGCTGCAGTCCTTGGTCTCACCTGCCTGCCTCCACGGCTACGGGCCCCCTGCATTCAAAGTGGCAGTCGCAGATCGCCTCCGCCTCTCTTCTGGCCTTCCCTCCCTGTGTCCTACACTCGTCTGATGTAACTTCCAGTTTCCATGAGGGCGGGATACAGGGAGGGAAGGGAGGCGATCTGTGACTGCCGCTTCGAATGCAGGGGGCCTGGAGCTGAGGAGGCAGGTAAGACTGGGGACTGCAACGCCGGTGGCCTGACCTTAGAGGCCCGGGGAATTTTGCCCCCCCCCCTCTCGGCGACCCTGGATAAGGGGGCTAGTACTGGAACTGGGGGCTGAAAAAGGGCAGGGGCTGAAACTGTGGGGACTGGGGGCTGAGGCTGAATCTCGGGGCTGGTGGTGGAAGAAAAGAGCTGGGGCTGAAACTGGGGACTGGTGGGATAATGGGGCTGGAACTGACGGATGAAAAGAGGGAGCAGAGAGAGAGAGGGGACAGATCCTGGATGGAAGGGAGAGAGAGGGAGGGCAGAACCTGGATGGATGGATGGATGGATGGATGGATGGATGGATGGATGGATGGGAGAGGGAGGGCAATGGTGGATGGAAGGGGCAGACAGTGAGAGAGGGCTAACTCTGGATGGAAGGGAGAGAGAGAGAGCAGACAGTGGTAGGAAGGGGGAGAGAGAGAGGGCAGACAGGGGCAAATGGTGGATGGAAGGAGCAGAGATAGCAGATGCTAGATGGAAGGGAGAGAGAGAGGGCAGACGGCCTGAGGGGAAAAGCAGCCACAGGCAAAGGCCACTTGGTAGAATGAAGAAGAGCAGCACTGGAG
Organism: Microcaecilia unicolor; assembly: GCF_901765095.1. NCBI lineage: Eukaryota > Metazoa > Chordata > Amphibia > Gymnophiona > Siphonopidae > Microcaecilia > Microcaecilia unicolor. The sequence goes on along the minus strand of NC_044031.1, from coordinate 132,455,468 downwards.
GACGATCTCTTCTGCTGGTGGGGCCTTGGGATCCCTGCCAGCCAAGGTACTTAACAGTTGTGGCAGGCAGGTGGCAGCAGCAATCGGGGAGGGTGGGGTGGACGCAGCAGCAATCAGGGGGGTGGCAACAGCAGTAGTGATTGGGGGGGGGGCAGCAGCAGCAGTAGTGATCAGGGGCGGCGACGATCCTGGGGGGGGGGCCCAACAGTGGCCTTGCCCCAGGCCCGGCTCAGTGTCTTGGCAGCCCCGCTACAGAAGTCCTTACTTAATCATCTAATACAGCCAATATGCTTTTGAAAGTCTCCCAATTCTGCCACATAGACATTGGTGTTAGTTGATGGCAGAGCCGGTGGTGGGAGGCGGGGCTGGTGGTTGGGAGGCGGGGCTAGTGCTGGGCAGACTTATACGGTCTATGCCCTGACAATGGCAGATGCAAATCAAGGTAAGGTATACACAAAAAGTAGCACACGTGAAATTATCTTGTTGGGCAGACTGGATGGACCGTGCAGGTCTTTTTCTGCCGTCATCTACTATGTTACTATGTTATGTTACTATGATGGCAAATGCAGGGAGGAGAACTGCCTTCTAACTAACATACTCACGAGCTGTCTCTGCAAACTAACACACTGCTCTCTGATGCCACCAACTAGGGTTCAAGTCCAGCTGTAGAACCTAAGCAGCAAACACATGTAAACCAAGTTAGCTACCATAAGTCATGCAGAGAGAGCTTTGGTTTGACAAAACAGGCCCAGACAGAGGTAGAGAAACACTAGGCTGGATACCTCTGCACCTGCCAATATATCTTCAGATGACAAACACAGTAAAAGTTACATAGTAGATGAGGGAGTGTACCGGTTAGGACAGGTGGCATGTCATGCTTTAACAAAGTCCATAGGAGAGGGAAATCAAAGTACACTGGAGCAAAGAACAAAAGCACAAGGAGCCTTCAAGACAGGGGGCGTAAACTACAGACCCGGGTCTTGAAGGCTCCTTGTGCTTTTGTTCCATACTTTAACAAAGAACAGTCATGCCCCCGGGTCAGTGCCATCTGTACTTGTGTATCACGTGTTTACTGTAATGGTATTCCTGGGAGTCATGGGCACCAGAGATGCCAAGTTACACAGTTCCAGACTGGAGATTTTGGGCCAGTCCTGATTATTGCAACTTCAACAAAATCCTCCCAAATGAGTATATTGATATTTTTTTGAAAAATTGTTTTATAGAATATTTATACATTAAACATCATACAAAAAAAGGAAGGAAAAAGCCTCATCTGACTCCAAGGATACAGTTACCACATTAATTTTTGTTCCACGAGCCCTGAAGGTCACGAAACCTTGGCCATGGTCAGCTGTGGAATATCACTACGGGAAAGAGATCCGGCAAAGCGATACGAGCTAAAAGCTAAGTCGTTGCTCGTTGTTTTGTGTTTTGTTTGCTTAAAATTTGAAATAAACACATCATTAAGGAAGGTGGGAAGGTTTTTTAGGCAATGATGACATTTTGTACTCCAAGAAATTTAAGGCATTTTGCTTGATAAAGGAGTCAGATAAGGCTTTTTCCTTCCTTTTTTTTGTATGATATTTAATGTATAAAAAATCAATAAAAAAATTTTTTTAATATCAATATACTCATTTGGGAGGATTTTGTTGAAGTTGACAGATTTTGTATTATTATCCTCATAGACCACTATAAAATAAATTGTAGAAGATTATATAACTATTGCACCCATATGAGCGTCATCATCGTCGTCTTTATTTTGGAGCCGATTACACAGCTGCTATAACAGTATAGTTCCTTCACCCCCACCACATAGTATATATAGACAATCTTGTTAGTAAACAAATGCTTATATACAAATCCCTCATTATTATATTTCCAAATAATGATTTTCAATGAATGATTTTTCAATAAAGTTGGTGACCTCAGCGTTGCAACTTGCTTGTGTTTTCATACTATTGCAAGAAAAATCTGCACCCATCTCCTCATCGGTACACCCAGCTAGCAAGTTTGAGTTAAATTTAAATTTAAAGTGTTTAAACTATTTAGTACTCATCTTTAGAAATTGTCAGACGGGTTACATGATGTCTGACATGCATGTTTCGCCTCCACAGCAGTGGCGTAGCCAGACACCAATTTTTGATGGGCCTGAGCCTAAAGTGGGTGGGCACAAAATTGTCTCTGCCCTGCCATACTTCCACCTCAAAATATAAATACTTTACCTAATGAGGATCCTCAAGCTCTGTTAGCGGAAGACTTCCTCCGAAGGCAGCCAGAACTCCCTTTTACCAAGCTTGGCAGGCAACAGCAATGTCCCTAAGCCACTAATGTCAGCACCACATGCGTGCTTAGTTGTCAGTGGCTCAAGGATGTTGTCGCTGACTGGAGAGTTTAATAGAAGGGAATTCTGACTGCCTTTGGAGGAGATTCTCAGCTGGGGATGCTTGGGGATCTTCACTAGTTATATAGCAAGGGTCAGGGCCAGTGATAGACAAGCTATGGCCCAGGTCAGAAAATAAAGGAGGGCACCTTTTCTGATCCCCTCTCCTCCTTGCCTCCCCTCCAGTTTCCCCATCTGCCAATATTATCACACCGACAGACCTTCACCAAATACAGACCAAGGGATCACAAATTAGAAATTAAAATATTTACACAAAAATTGAATTGAGAGCCCCAACCCAGGAGAAATAAAAACAGAAAGGTATTTCCTTTCTACTGAACACAATGCAAAGACATTTGCTATGCACATTTCACAAAGCTAATATATTCCATTTAAAACATCCAGAATAAAATGCATTTTTCTACCTTTGTTGTCTGGATGTTTTTTTTCCCCCCATTATGTTGGTTCCAATTTACTGTCTGTCATCTACTAATTCTCCTTCAAGCGGCTGCTGTCCATTTGTCTTCTCTCTGCTGTCTAGTCCTTTCAGATTCAAGCTCCAGTGGCAACAAATATAACAACAATTTTTTAGAGGACAGACGCCTGCGACGAGGAATGAGAGGACATGGTTCCCAGAGGGGGCGAGGGACCAGCAATATGAGAATCCGTCCACAAACCCGGTCCCAACAGAGGATGAATCAATGGTAATGAACTTATCCAACCATGCCTTGTCTCCATCTGATATTATCTTTTGTTTCTGCTTTTGGTTTCAGTGATTTTCAGTTTAATGTGGATCTGGAGAGGTTCATTCAAACCCTACAGTTAAAAATCTTTTTCAGTAAAAGCAAAGTTAAGTGTGATAGATCAAGGTTTTGACCCAAGTCCACACGGATGCCCCTGGGTCCTTTGGATCCGATTCTAAAAGAATTCAAGGAGATTGTCATTAGAGATGTAAAGGAAGTGGCAAGCAATCTGCATTTTAAGGACAATTTAACTAGGGAAGAAAGGATCTCATTGAAAAGGCTTAGAGATAAAGATAAAATCATTATTAAAAAAAAAAAGCAGACAAAGGTGGAGCTGTCATAGTACAGGATTGAATTGAATATTTAGGTGAGGCAAACACATAGTTAAGTGATCAGAAACTGTATGTGAAGCTTGTAAAAGACCCAACAGTCAGATTACAGATTTTCATAAAAGACCTTACAAAAAATGGTTTGGAATCAGGTTTCTTGACTAAGAGAGAACAGAAATATTTGAACACAGCATATTCAATCACACCAGTTCTGTATCTTCTTCAAAAGATGCATAAAGACAGATAACACCCCCAGGATTCCCGATATCATCTAGAAGGTCTGTTCTTGAGCCTTTATTAACCTATTTGGACCATTTTTTTGAAAGGAAAAGTGCTTTGTTCAAAATCTTTTTTTAAGAGATACGAAGCACTTTTTGCAGCTCTTGGAACTTTGGAAATTAGATCTTTATATACATCAATCCCTCAGGATGAGGCTTTAAGGATGATTAAGCAAGCTCTGGAGGAAAGACCACGGCCCATGGAAGTCCCTACAGATTTTTGGTAAACTTTGGCTACCCTGTTATTGAAAGAGAATGATTTTTTTTTTTTTTTTGCAAGTATCTGGGGTGGCAATGGGGGCCATGTGTGCTCCTACAGTGGCAAATTTGTTTATGATTGATTCTTGAGAAACAGTGGCTAGAGGGCTCTCAATTTGGTGACAAGATCTTTTTGTGGAAAAGATTTATTGATGACGTCTTCTTGTTATGGAAGGGCGATGTTTTTTCCCTGGAAAGTTTTGTGGAGTGGTTAAACACATGCAATATGGTAATATTTTTTATACATGAATTTTCTGAAGAACAGAAAATCTTTTGGATGTAGAAATCAAGAAGACTGATGATGGTTTCCTCATTAAAGTATATAAGAAAAAGACAGATCAAAACACATTATTGAGATGAGAGTTGTCATCCACGTAGATTGAAGAACAACCTGCCATTTTCTCAGTTTTTCAAATATAAACACATTTGTACTGAAACAAAGAATTATAAACAACAAGAAAAAATTCTTATCAAAACATTGCATGATCGTGGTTATCCCAAATCTGTAGTAAAGTTGGCCTCTAGAAGAGCGAAGTACAATCACAGAGATCAGTTATTGACGGATGTTCCCAAAAGAAATGATGACACAGAGGTGGAGACGTGTCTTAAGGTTTCTCAGTGGGGGGGGGGGGGGGGAAGATTGTGGCTAATGTTATTTGAAAAAATTGGAACATATTGCAGGCGCATCCAGTGTTTGCACAGCACAGAGTGGAGGAGTAGCCTAGTGGTTAGTGCAGTGGACTTTGACCCTGGGGAACTGGGTTTGATTCCCACTGCAGCTCCTTGTGACTCTGGGCAAGTCCCTTAACCCTCCATTGTCCCAAGTACCTATATATACTATGTAAGCTGCAGTGAACCTGCTGATGAGCGGGAAAGCATGGGGTACAAATGTAACAGAAAAAAAAATTAAAAATACAAAAATAATAATTTATGAGTTGCTTTCTCAAGGGGGACGAATTTGAAAGAGATCTTAAGTCACCCATACTCATCTCATCTGTGGTAAAAGTGAGGACCCTGGAGCTAGAAGTGGGACATTGCAGATGTGGTGCTTGTAAAGCCTGTGCTATTATGAAAGAATGTCAAGAGTTTGTAATTCCTTTGGTGAAAAGTTTCAACTTGAAAGCAGGACAGACTGTCAATTGGATTTTGTGGTGCATGCCTTAAAGTGCTTAAAGTGCCCATGTGAGAAACTCTACATAGGTAAAACCATTAGGAGGTTAAGCATCAGATTGAGTGAGCATTGCTTCTGTATTCACAATCAGAGAATGTCAGTCCCATTAGTGGCACATTCCATACAATTTAAATACAATTTCGATGACTTTCAGTGTTGGGTGATAGAACAAACACCACCCTGGATACACAGACTCGGATCTCTGGAACCTGAGGGTTTGAATGTAGCAGTGGAATGGGCCACTTTTCTTTAAATAGTTTTCCTCAATTTTTCTTTTACCTTTTCTTTTTCGGTTCTCTTTTTGATGTTTTTTTTTTAATCATTCAGTATTTATTAGGTTGAAAATTCCATCTTGTTGAATGACAAGTATGTGTTACAATGATGTACAGTCTACCACATTGGTTATCAGAAAGAAGATATACACATACGAAAAATTAAAAAGAAATGTAGATGTTCCATGTGAGAACTGTACAAATTCTTATAGTCAGTCAACTATTGTTACTAATGTGGATCCCCCCCTCTCCTTCTTATAACTGGGAAAGAACTAACAAACATAGTAAATGCTAAAGTATATGCAATTCATCTGATGTAGTTATTAATCTGAAAAATATTGAAAAGTATTGAGAAATAAGAGTCAATAGAAAGTCACTTTTGCCCACTTTTGTGTCCACGCTTTCTTCTGACCTTTTAACGTCAGTTATTTTCTAATATTGTCTCATGTCTGCACATATCTTGTACCAAAGGTCCGCAGCTGGACCTGTATCAGTCTTTCAAGAATGGACAAAAGTGATTATGCCGGATTCCCTGTGCTAAAGGCTGAATGGCCAATGCGAATAGTAGAGGGGACATTGGACATCCCTGCTGCAATCCTCTCCCTAATGGAAAAGGGTCTGATATTTCTCTATTAACTATATTTTGACTTGTGGGAGCTATGTATAGTGACTTAATCTATTGTCCATATTGCCCTTCCAATGCCATCTGATGCATCAAGTAAAAAAGAAAATTCCATTTCACGCGGTCAAAAGCTTTTTCAGCATCTTTAGTGACACACATAGCTTTCAGTTTATCTCGTTGTATCAGTGAGACCAAATTAATTGCTATCCGAACGCTATCCGCAAATAGCCTACCCTTGATAAAACCTGTTTGGTCTCCATGGACCAGCTTCGGGAGCAGAATATCCAACCTTGAGGCCAGCACTTTTGCAAAAATCTTCATGTCTGTATTAAGGATGCAATAGGGCAGTAGCTAGTGTATACTACAGGATCCTTACCCGGTTTTGGGAATACAACTACCCTGGCTTGATACATACTAGCTGGCAATGGAACCCCTTCTTTTATACCATTAAATAAGCGTGTAAGAAAGGGGGCCATTACAGGAGCCATCAATTTATAATATTCAGCAGGGAATCCATCTCCCCATACTGCTTTGCCTTTCTTTAATGTCATAATAGCTCTCTCCACTTTCTCCTGTTGGATTTCTCTATTAAGCCATAATTGGTCTGAGGCCGATAGGGTAGGAAGTGACAGTTTACTAACATAGGCATCTATGGCGCTTTCTGGCATTTTAGCCTCAGGTGTGTAAAGAGTTTTATAAAACCTTTAGAATTCAGCTGCTATGGCTTGATTAGATGTTATATTTACCCCTCCCAGAGTTCGCAGAGAGCGAACCCATTTTGTGTCTCTCTGTTTTTTAAGTAATTTCCCTGGTTTGTTGGCATGTTCCAAAAAGGTACACTTAGACATTGTCCTAAGAAATTCCATATGGTGCGTCTCTATAAAGTCTAATTGTCATTTCTTGTGCTTCAATAACTTCAAGAGTTTGGTACTTCCTGTTTTTAGATGTGAGGCCTGAAAGGAAGCAATATCTGATTGCAATTGTTGTTTCTGATATTCCCACTCTTTTTTGAGTTGTGCTCCTTTCTGGATAAGCAAGCCTCTCATGTATGCTTTTCCCAGCTTCCCAAACAATACCTAGAGAAACCTCTCCCATATCATTACTATGTTCGTATTATCTCCATTTGGTATAGAGCCATTCCCTAGTTTTGGACTGCACCAAAAGTTGAGCATTGGCCTTCCAATTACATTTAGCCTTTTCCTTTCCTTTTCCTTTCCTAATGCATGATCTGATTGTATAATGGGCAAGATCCGCAAATGTGACCAGTACCCCATCTGAGATACAGAACCCAACAAATAATCCAGCCAGAAATATGAATCATGTTTGGCCGAGTAATATGTGTATTTTCTCGATGTATCATTGTGTTCTCTCCAAAGATCAACCAGTTGCCACTTCCGTAAGAGTGTACGGATATTCTTACTATCTTTAGTTTGTGCCCTAGCTGGCCTCACAGAAGAGTCTAATGACCCCAGAACACAGTTAAAGTCACTTCCCACAAGCACCATTCTTGCTTCTTGGGACAGTATGTGATTCAAGGCTTTGTCAAAGAAACATTTTTTTTGTTTCAACCGGTGCATATAGATTTAGTATGGTAACCTGTTGATCATCAATTCTTCCCTGTTTCCAAACCATGTGTCCCTCTGAATCTGTACCCCGATTTCTGCAGTAGTAAATAGAAGGATTTGTTTAATCAGTATAGCAACTCCTCGTTTTTGAGAGCCGCCACAGGAGACGTAGATATCACCCCACCTTCCTTTTTTGAGTTTGTGCTTCTTCAGGGGAGAGTTTAATCTCCTGTAGCAGTACAATATCTAGATGTTCTTTATTTAATGCAGTTAGTATACGTTTGCATTTGATTGGGTTATTAAGGCCCCTGACATTCCAGGAGTCAAATTTTATCATCTGTACAGGCATTCAGACCTTTTAAGTGACGTGATCCCACTTCTCCAGGTGTATATAACAGAGAATATTATAGTCATTCAAAATTGTCTATACACTCCAACATTACCTTCTGCCCCCTTCCATTTACATGTCCTTTCCCCTTCCCCGCAAGTCTCATCCATTGAGATAACCCACCCCCATAACCCCATTCTCCAACATTCCCCCTTTAAGCGACAGAGTAGGTAAGCTAAACTGTCCATCCCATACCTCCTCCGCAATAACTACTCTTATCAATTATAAACAATCAAGTTGAACTATTTAGTCTTACATTGAGCTGAAATAAAGTATCAAAACATAGCTCTCTAATGTAAGCAAGATAAAACTACCAAAACCACTGAAGGCTCATGCCACTCCGAGTTGCACCCTGAGTAGCCTGAGCTTCCAGAGAGGCAGTCGGGCCTGACAGCTGCCTCGGGATCCTCAAACACTTTAGCCCCGAGCGGCTGTAGCCTCCAGAGATGCCTGCAGAGGGTCGCCTGTCTCTGTATAGATATCAGTTGCAGTAGCATTGCAGTTTCCTTCTAGTACGCCGGAGGAAGTGCCTTTATCTGTGTGATCTAAATTATTCAGTTTTGTCCACTGCGATGCTTGGGAATTATGAACAAGAGCTAGTGTGTTGCATCTGTTCCAGTGTGGCTTGATCTTAGGCCCAAGGATATCGCCCCGTTGCCTTGTAGGCTCAATAACAGTGCATTTCAGTGGGGCGCATTTCCCAAGCACCATAGCCTTCTCTTTGGGGTCAGAGGTTAGGAAGTCCTCAGCTTCTTTTGGTGAGGTTAGAAATCGTCTTTTACTGCTAATAAGCACCATCAGGCATGCTGGATACCACAAGCCCTTCTCCAACAAGACTTTTTGTAAATCCAAAGTTCTTTTCGTTTTCTGTTTCCAAGCTTAGATCTGGGAACACCCGAATCTCTATGTTATCATATTTTGATTTTTTTATCCTGTCGGGCTTTGCAGAGGATATGATCCACATCTGTGAAACGAAGCAGTTTAACTATTAATGCACATTCTTTTAAAAGGACCCATAGAAAAAAAAACAGATAAAGATTTCTGTGGTTACTTTATCCTGTGGCACATTTTAAGAAACTGGGAACAAAGGCCATGGGCAACAGTATTTGCAAACTTTGCAACAATGCAGGCACATTTGAAAATACCATCTATATGTGTACTTTTTTCTCTCTCAGCATCCTAAATACATCTCAGGGACACCTTCTCAATGCAGTTTTAAGAAGATGTGCTGTGAAACAATGCACAGACTTTAGCACCACTGAGGAAGGACAAGTTTCAGAAAGATAATCTACCATGGGTAACATGTTTTTAACCATGTAAATCAATTTGAAAACTGCCCTCAGAATAATCAAGACCTTCACAAACAACAGTGTCCACACCCTGCCTTATACAGGCATGAAATGCGTTGAAAAAGAGTCTCCTAAGCATCTGACAAAGTGAACTCATGTCCCTGAAAGCAAGACTGTTGTTGTTGGTTTTTTTTAATTAATTTCTTACCTTGGGCTGTAGCATCCATGCCTATTATTTGAACATTTCAGTTAATCAACTATTTTGGTTCCCATTTGAGCCTTTCCTAAATTCCTCTGATACATTCTGATCTCTGCCCCCATTCCACCTTGCTCCTTGCCATCAAATCACATTATTACTCTCCCCAACCTAGTCTCATTTTCTCGTGTCCTACATATCAACATTCCTATGATCTGACCACTCAAACAGCATAAGTGCTAGTGCCAGCAAAATTGATTCTATAATATCAAACCCAAATAAATGTTAGTGAAAGGCCTAACTATGCCACATGCAGTCATGAATCATATTTATGTTCTGCAGAAACAGTTAATCACCTTGGCAAACTCTACTTAGTAAATGAATGCAGATAAAGACCAGTATAGTCCATTGAGTCTGCCCAACAAGACTGGATGAACTGTACAGGTCTTCATCTGCCATCATCTACTATGTTACAATGTAGAATTTGCCAAGGTGATTAACTTTCTGTAGAATAATTCTGATATATCTGGCTAATTCACACCTGTGCAAGCTCCCTATAACATTCCCAAATCTGTACAAATATCACGTCTGTTCACTTTACTAGACATTATTGTTTATACAGAACTGCATTTCTGAGGGATAAACATCAGGATGACATCAGGATGTGAGTGTATGTACAAACTACATCAGGATGTGAGTGCATGTTCATCTTGATGTCAGGGTAACCAGGTGTCTAGAGCAATTAGGAGAGCATAATAACTCAATTGACGTACACATCAAAACACAATATTTATGTGTAGAGGAAAGGCCTCAAGAAACCCCCGACTATATATTTCTATAGCTCACGGAGGCTGGGCTGTTTCATCATTGGCCAAAACCTCTGAACCATAGTTCTCACTTTTTGATATTTTTATATGTATTTTATACACCAGAGCTGCACAAAAAAAATGTCTAATTAACTCTTGGATTGCAATGTTACTTAGCTTCTTTATGGGTCGTGTCCTTTGTATAACGGATCTTTCTCAACGCTGAGGTGCCTGTTTCCCATTTGCAGCTTTGTCAAGGGAATGCTCAACGTGTACAGTCTCTCTCCATATGCATAGTGCGTATGGAGAGAGACTGTACACGTTGAGCATTCCCTTGACAAAGCTGCAAATGCGAAACAGGCACCTGTCGGGACTAGAGCCATACATGAGATTGCATGCAGATAAGTGACATTAACTCGTCTCCATGTCTCCAGCATGAAGTAATGGCAATATTATTGCAGTCATATCATCTGAATGTATAAGAGATATATAGACGTGCAAGATATTGCGGGGACTGTAGTTATATTTAGTTGCCTCCGGCATTAGAAAGAAAAAAAGACAATACAAGTGCAGTCATATCATCAGAATGTAAGAAAGATGTGAAGACGTGCAAGATATTGTGAGCAATCAGGATCACAACCTGTATAAAAATTAAAATATACTAAAAAAAGATAAAAAGAATTAAAAGAACAACAGCAATAAAAAGAACACTAGACACTGTTGCACATTACACTGTATCACAGAAGGTTGGAGGTTGTCAATGATTATAAATTGTTACGCTATATAGGCTCACCTGATTGGTGGTAAAAAAAAGTTGCCTAAGTGACCGTATGAGACTTCTCCAATACTAATTAATAATTATTGGCACTGTGAGTCTTATGCTCTATCATTAGTTAGTTTTGTAAGTATCCTAGAAATAAGCAGTGGGTTTTCCCAAGCCCATCTTAATAGGAAATTATCTAAAACGTTTTTCAAACCCTGCTAGGCTAACTGCTTTTACCACATTCTCTGGCAAAAAATTCCCTGTTTTATTTTCAAATTATATCTCTGCGTGATCCAACCACATATTTTACCGTTTTATTTAGGATTTTTGATTCTATTCTATCTGGGTCTTGTATATGACTGTTGTTTCTAACAGGATTTACAGCAGTTCACAAAAGAAAAATCCAAACAATAAGGATTAATTTGTTATGGTTATCAAATCTGGTAAGATAAATATTTGATCAGACATTATTGAAGATATAGATTTACTAGCACACATAATAGAGAAACCAAATCATAAGAACACAAATGTAAAATCTGTTCTCATTAAAAAGGGGCAGCACCTGTAGATCTTTAGAGATTTATGCATCAAAAGGCAAGGGATTATATCCCTTTCTCTAGATTTCACAGTACATTTTCTAGAATAGACTTTTCCTTTATATCTGGTCAGCTGCTGCAAGAATATTTCCAGGAAGTATCTGATGAGTTCTTGCAACTAGTGCCATTTGTGAATCTCCCACTAGATGGCACTGACACACAAGCCTTTTACTACCTTAGGATCTTCAGTAAATAATATTTTGAGGCAAAATGGGGCATTTTCGATTGGGGACGCCCATCTCTAAGGGCGCCCATCTTGAAGGGGTGGGGCAGACCGTATTTTCGAAACGAAGATGGCCGGCCATCTTTCGTTTCGATAATACGGTTGAGGCCGCCCAAATGTCAGAGATGGCCAGGTTTAAGATGGCCGGCCTCGGTTTTCACCCATAATGGAAACCGAGGCCGGCGATCTCAAACCCGGCCAAATCCAGTGCATTTGATCGTGGGAGGGGCCAGCATTTGTAGTGCACTGGTCCCCCTCACATGCCAGGACACCAACCAGGCACCCAGGGGGCACTGCAGTGGACTTCAAAAATTGCTCCCAGATGCATAGCTCCTTTACCTTGGGTGCTGAGCCCCCCAAATCCCCCCCAAAACCTACTCCCCACAATTGTACACCATTACCATAGCCCTTAGGGGTGAAGGGGGGCACCTACATGTGAGTATAGTGGGTTTGGGGGTTTTTTGGAGGCCTTAACATTTACCACCACAAGTGTAACAGGTAGGGGGGGATGGGCCTGGGTCCACCTGCCTGAAGTGCACTGCACCCACTAAAACTGCTCCAGAGACCTGCATACTGCTGTCAGGGAGCTGGGTATGACATTTGAGGCTGGCATAGAGACTGGCAAAAAATATTTTACAAAAAAATTTTTGGGGGGTGGGAGGGGGTTGGTGACCACTGAGGGAGTAAGGGGAGGTCATCCCCGATTCCCTCCGGTGGTCATCTGGGCAGTTTGGGCACCTTTTTGGGACTTGGACCTAAAAAAAAGGGGACCAAATAAAGTGGACCAAATTCTCGCCAGGGATGCCCTTCTTTTTTCCATTATCGGCCGAGGACGACCATCTCTCCTCGGCCGATAAATACGCTCCAGTCCCGCCTTCGCTACACCTCCGACATGGGTCTAGGGGGGTGGAGTCAGCCCAGATTAGGCACAAGTGAAGGAAATGCAATCTGCTAGCCAATTAGAGATGGTGCGTTTCCCGATCAAAAGAAACAAACATCTGGGCGGAATGTCTGAAGGGGCTTGTCCGTTCCACGTAAAAAGCCAATGCTCTCTTGCAGTCCAAGGTGTGCAACTGGCGTTCAGCAGGGCGGGTATGAGGAGGGGGGAAAAATGTTGGCAAGACAATTGACTGGTTCAGATGGAACTCCGACACCACCTTCGGCAGAAACTTAGGGTGCATGCGGAGGACTACTCTGTTGTGATGAAACTTGAAATAAGGAACATGCACTACCAAGGCTTGAAGCTCACTGACCCAAAGAGCTGAAGTAACAGCCACCAAGAAAATTACCTTCCAGGTCAAGTACTTCAGATGGCAGGAATTCCGTGGCTCAAAAGGAGGCTTCATCAGCTGGGTGAGAATAAAGTTGAGATCCCTTGACACTGGAGGAGGTTTCACAGGGGGCTTTGACAAAAGCAAACCTCTCATGAAGCGAACAACTAAAGGCTGTTCAGAGATAGGCTTACCTTCTACACGGTAATGATAAGCACTGATTGCACTAAGATGAACTCTTACGGAGTTGGTCTTAAGACAAGACTCTGACAAGTGTAGAAGGTATTTAAGCAGGGTCTGTGCAGGACAAGAGCGAGGATCTAGGGCCTTGCTGTCACACCAGGCGGCAAACCTCCTCCACTTGAAAGAATAACAACTCTTCATGGAATCTTTCCTGTAAGCAAGCAAGGCTCGGGAGAAACCCTCAGAGAGACCCAAGGAGGCGAATTCTATGCTCTCAACATCCAGGCCGTGAGAACCAGAGACTGGAGGTTGGGATGCAGAAGCGACCCCTCGTTCTGAGTTATGAGGGTTGGAAAACACTCCAATCTCCACGGTTCTTCAGAGGATAACTCCGGAAGAAGGGGGAACCATATCTGTCACAGCCAGAAGGGTGCAATCAGAATCATGGTTCCGCAGTCTTGCTTGAGTTTCAGCAAAGTCTTCCCCACCAGAGGTATGGGAGGATACGCATATAGAAGACCTGTTCCCCAGTGAAGGAGAAAGGCATCTGACACTAGTCTGTCGTGGGCCTGAAGTCTGGAACAGAACTGAGGGACCTTGTGATTGATTTGAGTGGCAAAAAGATCCACCGAGGGAGTGCCCCACGCTCGGAAGATCTTGCGGACTATACCCATGTTCAGAGACCACTCATGAGGTTGCATAATCCTGCTCAACCTGTCGGCCAGACTGTTGTTTATGCCTGCCAGATAGGTGGCTTGGAGAAACATGCCATGACAGCGCGCCCAAAGCCACATCTGGATGGCTTCCTGACACAGAGGGCGAGATCCGGTGCCCCCTGCTTGTTGATATAATACATTGCAACCTGATTGTCTGTCTGAATTAGAATTATTTGATTAGACAGCCAATCTCTGAAAGCCTTTAGAGCGTTCCAGACCGCTCGCAACTCCAGGAGGTTGATCTGAAGATCCTTTTCCTGGAGGGACCAAGATCCTTGAGTGTGAAGCCCGTCAACATGAGTTCCCCACCCCAGGAGGGATGCATCCGTCATCAGCACTTTTTATGGCTGAGGAATTTGAAATGGACGTCCCAAAGTCAGATTGGATCGAATTGCCCACCACTGAAGGGAATTCCGAAAGTAGGCGGACAGCTGGATTACATCCTCTAGATCCCCCGCAGCTTGATACCACTGGGAAGCTAGGGTCCATTGAGCTGATCTCATATGAAGAGGTGCTATGGGAGTCACATGGACTGTGGAGGCCATATGCCCCAGAAGTCTCAACACCTGCTGAGCTGTGATCTGTTGAGACGCCCAGACCATGGAGACCAGAGACAGAAGGTTGTCTGCTCTTGTCTTGGGAAGATAAGCACGAGGTGTCTTTGAGTCCAACAGAGCTCCTGTGAATTCCAGTTTTTGAACAGGGATGCGATGGGACTTGGGGTAATTTATGACAAACCATAGTAGCTCTAGCATTTGAATAGTCATCTGCATGGACTGTAGAGCCCCTGCCTCCAAGGTTCTCTTCACTAGCCAATCGTCAAGATAAGGGAACACATGCACTCCCAGTCTGCGTAGCGATGCTGCAACTACTGCCAGGCATTTCGTGAAGACTGGGCGCAGACGCCAGACCACAGGGCAGTACACAATACTGATAGTGCCGTGTTCCCAGGCGGAATCGAAGATACTTCCTGTGAGCTGGTAGTATCGGGATGTGTGTATAAGCATCCTTTAAGTCCAGAGAGCATAGCCAATCGTTTTCCTGAATCATGGGGAGAAGGGTGCCCAGGGAAACCATCATGAACTTTTCTCGGACTAGGAATTTGTTCATGGCCCTTAGGTCTAGGATGGGACGCATCCCCCCTGTTTTCTTTTGCACAAGGAAGTACCTGGAATAGAATCCCAGCCCTTCTTGCCCTGGTGGAACGAGCTCGACTGCATTGGCCTTGAGAAGGGCGGAGAGTTCCTCTGCAAGTACCTGCCTGTGCTGGGAGCTGAAAGATTGAGCTCCCGGTGGACAATTTGGGGGTTTGGATTCCAGATTGAGGGACTATCCTAACCAGACTATTTGAAGAACCCACTGGTCAGAGGTTATGAGAGGCCACCCTTGGTGAAAAAATATTCTCCGAGGACATGCAGGCTGCTTGTTCTCACTGATGGGTGACGTCCACGGCACCCCCTCCAATCGGAATCTTCACTAGCAAAGACGTTTGCTAGCCCTTGCGCGCCCATGCGCACCACGCATGCACGACCGTCTTCCCGTCCGAACCAGCTCATGTTCATCAGTCTTCTTTTGTCCGCGCTCGGGACGGTCGTGTTTTGCCGCCGTTTCGTGCCCCTCAGAAGACCTCGCGCGTCTTTCGCGTTTTCTACTTTTTTCTGTGTTTGTTTTAAAAAAAAGAAGGTTCCCCTTTTTTCCCGTATTTCTAGCTTTTTCCCAGCGTAAGTGTCCTTTTGCTTTCGGGAGCGGCCTTGTTGGCCGCCCGTACGGGTTTTTCTCCCCTTTTTTTCGGTGCCTATTGTCATCATCGCGAATTTTGATTTCGCCAGTGCGATTTTTCCGCCCATGTCATCGAAGCCTTCCAGCGGCTTCAAGAAGTGCACCCAGTGCGCCCAGATAATCTCGCTCACTGACAGGCACACTTCGTGTCTTCAGTGTCTGGGGGCTGGGCATCACCCGCAGGCCTGTAGTCTTTGTGCTCTTTTGCAGAAGAGGACTTGGGTAGCAAGATTAGCCCAGTGGAACATTGTGTTCTCCGGCGCTTCGACGGCAACTGCATCTCGGGATTCGTCGAGTGCATCGGCGTCGGCAGCACCGAAGTCTTCAGGGAGTGCATCGGCATCGAGGCGTATTCCTCCTGCATCGACGGTACTGAGATATCAAAAGAGTGCGTCGGCGTCGATGGTACCGGGACCCCCGCTGGTGCTGATGTCGTCGGACAGTGGTGCTTCGTCTGGAGTGCAGGTGAGGGCTGTCCATTCCCCTGCTGGTGGCGGTGAGCCTTCGGGTAGGTCTCCTCCTGCCCTGAGGGCTCCTGCGGTACAGCC
This sequence comes from Microcaecilia unicolor, assembly GCF_901765095.1. Taxonomy (NCBI): domain Eukaryota; kingdom Metazoa; phylum Chordata; class Amphibia; order Gymnophiona; family Siphonopidae; genus Microcaecilia; species Microcaecilia unicolor. Next base: position 132,439,092 of record NC_044031.1, on the reverse strand, counting down.
CCCCTGGGATCGACCATCTTCGGACCCGGCCCTGAGGAAGCGACGTCTGGATTCAACATCCTCCTCATCAGTACCGGGGAGCTCCGGTGATATGCTTCGCTCGAAGAAGTCGAAGAAGCATCGTCACCGGTCACCTTCCCGACTTGGTACCGGGAATTCTGGGTCGCCGAGGGAGTCGGCACCCAGCAGGCTTCGGCACCGGGAGGACCGCTCACCCTCCATCCAGGAGATGTTGGTGCGCTCTACCCCGGACATCCCGGTACCGCCTCCGCGCCCGGAACAGATTCTGACCTCGACGCCTGCACCGGCTTCTCAGTCTTTCTCCACAGCCGCTCTGCACGAGGGTCTCCGGGCCGTTCTTCCAGGCCTCCTGGAAGAGCTGTTACGCCCTTCTCCTCCGGTATCGGGGCTGCCTGCGCCACCGGTGCTGTCGAGTGAGGCGACGGCTGGCCCTTTGCCCGGGGTGAGGTCCCCGGTCGGTACCGGCTTTGGCTGCCTCCCAGGTGGACTCCCCGACGACGTCGGGGGAGGGAGCTTCGCCGCTGCCAGCCAGGGAGTCCACCTCTCGACGCTCCCACCGTGGCTGTGTTTCCACAGAGTCGGAACGGGCGCGGCTTCGGACACAGGTTCGTGAACTTGTGTCTGATACCGATGGTGAGGCCTCATGGGAGGCGGAGGAGGACATCAGATATTTCTCTGACGAGGAGTCTGATGGCCTTCCTTCTGACCCCACTCCCTCCTCTGAAAGGCAGCTTTCTCCTCCCGAGAGTCTGTCTTTCTCGGCCTTTGTCCGGGAGATGTCTACGGCCATCCCCTTCCTGGTGGTTACAGAGGATGAGCCAAGGGCTGAGATGTTTGAGCTCTTGGACTATCCTTCTCCACCTAAGGAAGCGTCCACAGTACCCAAGCATCATGTCCTAAAAAAGACGTTGCTGGCGAACTGGACCAAGCCACTAACTAATCCCCACATTCCCAAGAAGATAGAATCCCAGTATCGGATCCATGGGGACCCAGAGCTGATGCGCACTCAGTTGCCTCACGACTCTGGTGTGGTGGATCTGGCCCTGAAGAAGGCTAACGGGCTCATTTTCAAAGCACTTAGCCTCCCAAAGTTCCATAGAAACCTATGGAACTTAGCCTCCCAAAGTGCTTTGAAAATGTGCCTCTAAGAGTTCTAGGGAGCATGCTTCGGCGCCCCCAGGCAATGACCCCAGAACCTTAGACTCCTTTGGGAGGAAGGCCTATCATTCTTCCATGCTCGTGGCCAAGATTCAATCATACCAGCTCTACACGAGCATCCATATGCGGAACAATGTGCGGCAGCTGGCGGACTTGGTGGACAAGCTCCCTTCTGAGCAAGCCAAGCCGTTTCAGGAGGTGGTCAGGCAGCTGAAGGCATGTAGGAAATTCCTGGCCAGAGGGGTATATGATACCTTCGATGTTGCGTCCAGGGCCGCTGCTCAAGGTGTGGTGATGCGCAGACTCTCATGGCTGTGTGCCTCCGACCTGGAGAATAGGATCCAGCAGCGGATTGCGGACTCCTCTTGCCGAGCGGATAACATTTTTGGGGAAAAGGTCGAACAGGTGGTAGAACAGCTCCAGCAGCGGGATAACGCTTTCGACAAATTCTCCCGCCGGCAGCCTTCAGCATCTACCTCATCAGGTAGACGTTTTTATGGGGGAAGGAGGGCTGTTCCCTACTCTTCTGGTAAGCGTAGGTACAATCCTCCCTCTCGACAGCCTGCGGCCCAGGCTAAGCCCCAGCGCGCTCGCTCTTGTCAGCAGCGTGCACCTCAGCAAGGCCCCACAGCTCCCCAGCAAAAGCAGGGGGCGAGCTTTTGACTGGCTCCAGCAGAGCATAGCCGATATCACAGTGTCCGTGCCAGACGATCTGCCGGTCGGGGGGAGGTTGAAAGTTTTTTACCAAAGGTGGCCTCCGACCGTTGGGTTCTTCAAATAGTCCGGCAAGGATACGCCCTCAATTTGGCCTCCATGCCTCCAAATTGCCCACCGGGAGCTCAGTCTTTCAGCTTCCAGCACAAGCAGGTACTTGCAGAGGAACTCTCCGCCCTTCTCAGCGCCAATGCGGTCGAGCCCGTGCCACCGGGGCAAGAGGGGCTGGGATTCTATTCCAGGTACTTCCTTGTGCAAAAGAAAACAGGGGGGATGCGTCCCATCCTAGACCTAAGGGCCCTGAACAAATATCTGGTCAAGGAAAAGTTCAGGATGCTTTCTCTGGGCACCCTTCTTCCCATGATTCAGGAAAAAGATTGGCTATGCTCTCTGGACTTAAAGGATGCTTACACGCATATTCCGATACTGCCAGCTCACAGACAGTATCTCCGATTCCGTCTGGGAACACATCACTTCCAGTACTGTGTGCTACCCTTTGGGCTCGCCTCCGCGCCCAGGGTGTTCACGAAGTGCCTGGCTGTGGTAGCAGCAGCGCTCCGCAGGCTTGGAGTGCACGTGTTCCCTTATCTCGACGATTGGATGGTGAAGAACACATCCAAGGCAGGAGCTCTACAGTCCATGCAGATTACTATTAGACTCCTGGAGCTACTGGGGTTTCTGATAAATTATCCAAAGTCCCATCTTCTCCCAGTACAGAGACTCGAATTCATAGGAGCTCTGCTGGATTCTCGGACGGCTCGTGCCTATCTTCCGGAGACAAGGGTCAACAATCTGTTGTCCCTCGTCTCCCGGGTGCGAGCGTCCCAGCAGATCACAGCTCGGCAGATGTTGAGATTGCTCGGCCACATGGCCTCCACAGTTCATGTGACTCCCATGGCTCTTCTTTGCATGCGATCTGCTCAATGGACCCTAGCTTCCCAGTGGTTTCAGGCTGCTGGGGATCTAGAGGACGTGATCCACCTGTCCACGAGTTTTCTCGAATCCCTGCACTGGTGGACGATTTGGTCCAATTTGACTCTGGGACCCCCTTTCCAAATTCCTCAGCCGCAAAAAGTGCTGACTACGGATGCATCTCTCCTGGGGTGGGGAGCTCATGTCGATGGGCTTCACACCCAGGGAAGCTGGTCCCTCCAGGAACAAGGTCTACAGATCAATCTCCTGGAGTTACGAGCGGTCTGGAACGCTCTGAAGGCTTTCAGAGATCGGCTGTCCCACCAAATTATCCAAATTCAGACAGACAACCAGGTTGCCATGTATTACATCAACAAGCAGGGGGGCACCGGATCTCGCCCCCTGTGTCAGGAAGCCGTCAGCATGTGGCTGTGGGCTCGCCGTTACGGCATGTTTCTCCAAGCCACATATCTGGCAGGCGTAAACAACAGTCTGGCCGACAGGTTGAGCAGGATTATGCAACCTCACGAATGGTCACTCAACTCCAGAGTAGTGCGCCGGATCTTCCAAGTGTGGGGCACCCCCTTGGTAGATCTCTTCGCATCTCGAGCCAACCACAAGGTCCCTCAGTTCTGTTCCAGACTTCAGGCCCACGGCCGATTGGCATCGGATGCCTTCCTCCTGGATTGGGGGGGAAGGGCTGCTTTATGCTTATCCTCCCATACCTCTGGTGGGGAAGACTTTGTTGAAACTCAAGCAAGACCGAGGCACCATGATTCTGATTGTTCCTTTTGGCCGCGTCAGATCTGGTTCCCTCTTCTTCTGGAGTTGTCCTCCGAAGAACCATGGAGATTGGAGTGTTTTCTGACCCTCATCACCCAGAACGAAGGGGCGCTTCTGCATCCCAACCTCCAGTCTCTGGCTCTCACGGCCTGGATGTTGAGAGCGTAGACTTTGCCTCTTTGGGTCTGTCGGAGGGTATCTCCTGTGTCTTGCTTGCTTACAGGAAAGATTCCACTAAGAGGAGTTACTTCTTTTTATGGAGGAGGTTTGCCGTCTGGTGTGACAGCAAGGCCTTAGATCCTCGCTCTTGTCCTACACAGACCCTGCTTGACTACCTTCTGCACTTGTCTGAGTCTGGTCTCAAGACCAACTCTGTAAGGGTTCACCTTAGCGCAATCAGTGCATACCATTACCGTGTGGAAGGTAAGCCAATCTCGGGACAGCCTTTAGTTGTTCGCTTTATGAGAGGTTTGCTTTTGTCAAAGCTCCCCATCAAACCTCCAACAGTGTCATAGGATCTCAATGTCGTTCTCACCCAGCTGATGAAACCTCCTTTTGAGCCACTGAATTCATGCCATCTGAAGTACTTGACCTGGAAGGTCATTTTCTTGGTGGCAGTAACTTCAGCTCGTAGAGTCAGTGAGCTTCAGGCCCTGGTAGCCCATGCTCCTTACACCAAATTTCATCATAATAGAGTAGTCCTCCGCACTCACCCTAAGTTCTTGCCGAAGGTGGTGTCGCAGTTCCATCTGAACCAGTCAGTTGTCTTGCCAACATTCTTTCCCCGTCCGCATTCCTGCCCTGCTGAACATCAGCTGCACACATTGGACTGCAAAAGAGCATGGGCCTTCTATCTGGAGCGGACACAGCCCAACAGACAGTCCGCCCAAATGTTTGTTTCTTTTGATCCCAACAGGAGGGGAGTGGCTGTGGGGAAACGCACCATATCAAATTGGCTAGCAGACTGCATTTCCTTCACTTACGCCCAGGCTGGGCTGGCTCTTGAGGGTCATGTCACGGCTCACAATGTTAGAGCCATGGCTGCGTCAGTGGCCCACTTGAAGTCAGCCACTATTGAAGAGATCTGCAAAGCTGCGACGTGGTCATCTGTCCACACATTCACATCTCATTACTGCCTGCAGCAGGATACCCGACGTGACAGTCGGTTCGGGCAGTCGGTGCTTCAGAATCTGTTTGGGGTTTAGAATCCAACTCCACCCCCCTAGGCCCATTTTTTATTCTGTTCCAGGCTACACTCTCAGTTAGTTGGATAAGTTGTTAGGTCAATCTCAGTTATGTCCTCGCCGTTGCGAGGCCCAATTGACCATGTTTGTTGTTTTGAGTGAGCCTGGGGGTTAGGGATACCCCATCAGTGAGAACAAGCAGCCTGCTTGTCCTCGGAGAAAGCGAATGCTACATACCTGTAGAAGGTATTCTCCGAGGACAGCAGGCTGATTGTTCTCAGAAACCCGCCCGCCTCCCCTTTGGAGTTGTGTCTTCCCTTGTCTTTGTCTTGCTACATACGGGACTGACGAACACGAGCCGGTTCAGGTGGGAAGATGGTCGCGCATGCGCGGTGCGCTTGGGCGCGCGAGGGCTAGCAAATGTCTTTGCTAGTGAAGATTCCGATTGGAGAGGGTGCCTTGGACGTCACCCATCTGTGAGAACAATCAGCCTGCTGTCCTCGGAGAATACCTTCTACAGGTATGTAGCATTCGCTTTAACCTCCCTCTGACTGGCAAGCCATCCAGCATGGACACTTTTGTTGCGGCTATGCTCAGCTGGAGCCAGTCAAAAGCCCGTCCCTTGTTTTGCTGGGGAGCAGCAGGGGCCTGCTTTGGCGCACGCTGTTGATGAGAACGAGTACGCTGGGGTTGAGCCTGAGCAGGCTGTTGAGAAGGAGGATTGTACCTGCGCCTATTGTAGGCGTAGGGAGCATTCTTCCTTCCCCGGAAAAACCTCCTAGATAATGAAGTAGTGGCAGAAGGCGCCCGGCGGGAGAGATTTCCATAGTGGTTTCCCGCTGCATGATCTGATCGACCACTTGTTCGACTTTCTCGCCAGGTCAGAGACACGCAGCCATGAGAATCTGCGCATCACTATACCTTGAGCAGCGATTCTGGATGCAACATCAAAAGTATCATAAGCACCCCTGGACAGGAATTTACGACATGCCTTCTGCTGCCTGACCACCTGCTGAAAAGGTTTGGCCTGCTCCGGAGGGAGCTTATCGACCAAATCAGCCAGTTGCTTCATTGAGTCCCTCAAGTGAATGCTCGTGTAGAGCTGGTAAGACTGGATTTTGGCCGCGAACAAAGCAGCCTGATACTCCTTTCTCCCAAAAGAATCCAAGGTCCTAGATTCTCTGCCTGGGGGCGCTGAGTCAAAGTCTCTAGTACTCTTGGCTCTCTTGAGAGCGGAATCCACCACCATGGAATCGTGAGGTAACTGTGACTTCATCAATCCAGGTTCTCCGTGAATCCGATATTGGGACTCAGCCTTCTTGGGAATGGTGGGATTAGATAGTGGTTTCATCTAGTTCTGCATAAGTGTCTCCTTGAGCACGTTATGCAGAGGAACTCTAGATTTTTCCTTAGGTGGCGAAGGATAGTCCAGGACCTCGAGCATCTCAGCCCTGGGCTCATCCTCAGATACCACTGGGAAGGGAATAGCCACAGACATTTCCCAGACAAATGAAGAGAAAGAAACACTCTATGGGGGAAAGCTTTCTCTCAGGTGGAGTTGGATCAGAGGGAAGACCACAAGACTCTTCAGAAGAAAAATACCTGGGATCTTCCTCTTCATCCCACGAGGCATCCTCATCGGTATCGGTCAAGAATTCTCTAACTGCAATCTAAAACTGGGCCCGTCTCGACGCCGAGGAACCATGTCCTCGATGGCGATGGCGAGAAGTCAATTCCCACCGAGATGACGATGAAGCTCCCTCCATCAATGTCGAAGGGGAATCGACCTGGGTGGCAGCCGATGCTGCAGGTGGCACCGGCGTCGAGGACCTCTCCACGGGCAAAGAGCCAGCCGCCGCTGTCGCTGATGGTGCAGGAGGCGCAAGCACCCCCGACACCGGAGCAGACTGTCACAGCAACCCCTCCAGATGACCTGGAAGCAGGGCTCAGATGCGCTCATCTAGAGTCGCCGTCGAGCAAGGCTGCAGTGTCAGAATCTGTGGAGATCGAGGAGGCAGTACTGGGCTGCCTGGAAACCGATGCATCGACACCTCCTGTGTTGAGAGTGAGCGATCCTCTCGGTGTCGACGCTTCTCTGGTGCCGAATCCCTCGGTGCCCCGGAGCTCTCAGTACCATGCTTGGAAGGAGACCAATGACGGTGCTTCTTAGCCTTCACTCGATGCCCGTCATCGACACTCCTCAGTACCAACGAAGAGGACGTGGAATCCACATGCCTCCTCGGGGTTGGGTCCGAGTCTGGTTGATCCCGTGGGGTCTGCATAGCAGGAGGCCTCGAGACAGGTGGAGACCCACTCGATGCCTCACTGCTCCCAGTGTGTGCTGGTCTCTGGGCAGCCATTACCTGCGCTCCCGATGTCGATGCACCACCCGGTGCTGATGTTGACACCGCCGACCTCGGTACCGATGTCGATGTCGACGCCGAGGGACCGGTTGAAGCTCCAAAAAGACGGTCTCGAAGAGCTTTTCTCGATGCCTGAGTCCGCTTTTTAAACTAAGACACAACTTACAAGCGTCTGGGCGATGGTCAGGCCCAAGGCACTGAAGACACCATGCTTGAGGGTCAGTACCCGAAATCGACCGGCTGCACAAAGTACACTTCTTGAAGCCGCTGGGAGTCCTTGATGACATGGATGGAAAAATAGCGGTGGTGAAGTTAAAAGACGCGATTGTGCCTAGAGTAAGAAGAACACAAAAAAAGGGAAAAACGTGTACACGCGGCCTAAGAGGGCTACGTCGAAAAACGAAAGGAAACTTAATGGGCACAGAAAATAAGTTAATAGAGGAAATTTTTTTTTTTTATTTCACAAGAAACTAAGAAAAGAAAAAAAACAAAAAACGCGCCTCGGAAAAACCGAGTGAAGACTCTTTCCTGGGCCTGAAGAGAGGGACGACAAAACACAGCCACTCTAAACACGGAGAAAAGAAAACTGAGCACGCGACGGGCGGAAAACTGGTCCGTGCATGCGCAGTGCATGCTGCTCACGCGCCAGAAGATTCTGGCAAAACTTTTTTATTTTTGCTGTTGCAAAATGCCGATTCCTGGGCTGACGCGGACGTCGACCCATCAGTGAGAACAAGTAGTTTACTTAGTGGGAGTATGGGGAGAGATCTACTAGAGCTGTGTTTATTGACTTGTAGCATGATATGTGCAGCTCAGTGACAAACTTCACAAGAGGAAGGCAGAGTACTACGACAGCTTGACTTTTCTCTTTCTTTCTAGTTGTGCTTCAGGCAGTGCCAGATAGTGCCCAGTGATGTGTGTGTATCTCACCAGAGTATTACTCAGGAGAAGAGCCAGATATAAAAGGCAGCAGACACAGTGCTGGTATACTCAGGGGCTGACGCAGAAAATGTCCTGCGCAGTTACCATGGGTTTAACACAGCCCTACTCTGGGATAACAATGCAGAAAGGATTTCGGCACAGGTATTAACTTGCGCAGAAGCCCTGACTGCACACCACATGCAAATGCGGTGAATTTGCTATCCCACAGCTTACAATAAAAAACAAATCTTGATGTGCAGTTGATGCGGGCAAATTTTTTTGCTACATCTGGAGCAGCATAGAAGGGTTGGTAGAGAGGAGTGGGTGTCTTCTGGCATGTCCTCTCTCCCCCCAACCTGTCTACTTTGCCCTGGCGATCTGGTGTCCCCCTCCCTCCTCAATGATCTAACTTTCCCCCTCCCTACACTTCTGATGATTTCCCTGCTGGTCATGTCTCCCCTCCTTCTGGCAGCCTGACCCTCCCCTCCCCACACTTCTGAACATTTCCCTGGTAGTTTAGTGGCCCCCCCCCTCCTTCCCCTACCCAGACATTTTCCCTAGCAGTCTAGTGGCCCTCCCCAAACCCCCATCCCCAAACCTCCTTTCCCCAATTACAAAAAATTAAATCCCTGGTCTAGAGGCTTTTTAGCACTAAGACATATTTGTTCCCTTTGTAGTAATTTGAACGGGACAGCACTGCATTCCTTAGTATACGCACTTGTTTTGTTGCAGATTGATTATTTTAATTCCATCTATACCGGGATAAACGTCTCTAGACCTTACAAAACACCACATTACTACTACTACTACTATTTAGCATTTCTATAGTGCTACAAGGCATAAGCAGCGCTGCACAAACATAGAAGAAAGACAGTCCCTGCTCAAAGAGCTTACAATCTAATAGACAAAAAATAAATAAAGTAAGCAAATCAAATCAATTAATGTGAACGGGAAGGAAGAGAGGAGGGTAGGTGGAGGCGAGTGGTTATTATGTACTGCAATAAAATCCGATCAGGCCTCATCTTTGACGTTTCAATTGCATTGGCTTCCAGTTCATGTCAGTTATTAATGTTTAAGACCATGTCTCTGACACACAAGGCATATTATTCTGGTACCCCTTCCTATGTTTCTGACTGTATGATCCTTTACACACCCACTCATTTGTGTATAATTTAGGGTGTATAATTGTGTATAATTTACATTCTCTGGACTCCCATCATCTGGTGTTACTCCTACCCTGTTGAGATTCACAAGGAACTCAGCTTTCTTTTCTTAGCCCTACACTTTTGGAATGACTTTCCGCCTTTCCTCCATTCAGAACAGTCATTTACCAATTTAAAGCCTCCCTCAACTCTCTCTTTTTTTATTTTCAGAATGTTTATAATCAGATGCTTTTGTGGTGCACACACGCAATCACAATGCTGTGTGTGTGTGTGGGGGGGGGGGTTCTCTCGTGAACTTAGTGATAATCTATTTCTAGGTATGAATGGTTGTCTCTTTCCTATCGTTGAATATGGAGTTCCGTTTCTTTTCTTTTCCTGAACTTGTTTTTATTTGTTAACTGCCTTAACCTGCTGGACAGATTAGGCAGTATATCAAAGTTGTATAATAAATATAAACAACCCTGAGAAGACATCCAAGTACTGATCTGGTCAATAGAGCACAGGCCTGACGCTCAAATTCACTATCCTTTGGACTCTGACCATATGTAAGGTACTCCTTGCCTGTAGGGCAGAATAGGAGACATTATAATGGGGCTCGTTTTCAAAGCACTTAGACTTACAAAGTTCCATAGGTTACAATGGAACACTGTAAGTCTAAGTGCTTTGAAAATATGCCTCATCGTGAAATAGGTTCCTAAGTCTGTGACCTTATCCCATACTATAGCCCCACCCCTTCCATAAAATACACCTTGCACGCTCCTTAATAGGTGCTCCAGTGAGAGGCACTGCTACAGGATCCAACAAACAATATTCACAGTGTGTGGGAGCCACATGTGGCGTTTGTGAACCACATAAATATCAGATACAGAGCATTTACATGGCCCTCAATTTTCCTATATACAGATGCCTCTATGCCCCAGTAGGCCAACCCACATAGTACAAGTGTGTGCAAGTCATTGGAAGACACATGTGAGCCACACCTGGCAAAGTGTGTGTACCCCAATGGATTATATATACCTACCCTCATGAGCAATATGATTAACTGTGCAGCTGCAAAAAGCCATCAGTCAAAGGATCCCAACATAGCATGTGTGGGATCCAGGCAGTCACATCATGTGCTATAGTTATACAACCATTGGGCTACCACACTCAAGCTTGTAGGCCATGCTGGCTCACTGGCTGTCTCATCATGTAGAGTTTCTAGGCAAACTGGGGTACAGTGAAGGTCTCTAGATGAAGCTGGAGAGAAACGGGTCTGTCAGGATCTCACTGTTTCTCAATTATCCCACCAGGACTGAGCGACTGAGAACTGATAAACCGCACTATTCAAGATAAATGCTTTTGGTGATTTATTTTGTATGCCATCATGATTTATGACTTATGAGTTTTTTTTTGTTTGAAAATTCAATATTGCATTTTTTTCTGATGATTACCTTTTTCAACGTGTGCACTTTGTCTAGCTGATTTTGCAGTCCGGTTTTACATGCCATTATTGGCCACAGTAGTATGAGGTTTTTCCTTCTTGTTCAATAAATGAGTGTTTTATTATTTTGGTTCATATTATATTTTTGTGGCCATGCTGTGAAGACAAAACAGTAAGTATAGTACAAATGAAGCACCAGAGTGACTCAACAGGGATGCAGGATAGCCTAGCAGAGAAACACCCCCAGTGTGGAGGAGTAGCCCAATGGTTAGTGCAGTAGGTTGACGACCTGGAGAACTGGGTTCAATTCCTACCACAGCTCCTTGTGACCCTAGGTAAGTTACTTAACCCTCTATTGTCCCAGGTTAAAAACAACAACAACAACAACAGATTGAGAGCCCAATAGAGACAGAGGAAGTATCTGCATTGAATATGTAAACCACTTTGGCTATAGCACATAAAGGTGGTATATTAAGTCCTTGACCCCCCCTTACACTAGTAAGGAGGGCATATTACTGATGACCATAGCCACATCAATCTGGAACCACACTTACTCAGAGTATTGTCTTCATCAAAGATAGGGGCCATAAGGGAGACAGGGTTATATGCATGCTGTGTGCACAGGGTTTGCTGGGAGTCAGATAGGGAAAGGCCATAGGGTTTTATGAACCCCCTATATATAATATATAGCCATAGGCGGGTCCACAAGAATGAGAATCGATCAGCAAATGTCAACACAGGTGTAACTGGCACCCACCTTTTAGCCTGAAAAGACATGGCTCATCAGAGAAGCACAGTAGCATCTGGTTTCAGACTGGAATGCAGCAAGTGCCTTTAGGCCAGCTACTCTGTGAAGAGGCATGATTGTATGCATTTGCTTATTTGCATGCATTAGACATAAATATGGACGCTCCATTAAAGAGATGTACAAATTAAGGTCTATTCTATAATTAATTGCACGTAGATAATAAGTGCCTGATGAGCTACTTCTGAAAAAGTGTGAGCTACTACTGATTGAACACATACGCTCGTGACTGCAGCTAATTTAGGCATGTTCTTATAAAATCAGTGTCTGCATGCACTGTCTGTTCTCTCACTGTGCAACATCTCACAGAGAAAGGGAGCTGGTCTGAGGAAACTCAATTTCTGCCAAGGTGGATGGAAATTCCTCATGTGGAAGGTGAGGAGGCACAATCATATGCTATATGGGGCTGCTGGGGCCAGGGCCAGCAAAAACCACAAATTATCCATCGGGAGAGGCATATGCCAATGCCTCAATGCTGTTTACCATGAAGACCAGGATGTTAAGGACCTGAAGAAAAAATTGAGAGTCCTGTGTGGCCTTGTCTGCAAGAAGCAAGCTGCTTAACAACCTGACGGCCCTGGCAGCAGCGTATTCCTCATCCTCATTGAGAGAGACATGCTGGCCACCTGTGACCAGGACACCATCTAAGGTGTTACCCAATATGAAACAGCACACAGGAGATCAAGAGGAGAGTTGCTTTGTGCTATCCTCTACTGTATTGTTTCCCAAGTCGGTCCTGCAGTACCCCCTTGCCAATCAGGTTTTCAGGATATCCATAATGAATATGCATGAAAGAAATTTGCATATAATGGAGGAAGTGCATGCAAATCAATTTCATGCATATTTAATGTGGACATCCTAAAAACCTGACTGGCAAGGGAATACTCCAGGACCAACTTGGGAAACACTTCTCTACTGTGCACCTGTGAGTTATGCATCTGCCTGTTCTCTATAGTTGTGGCCCAGGCATATGCCTCCCTCACCTCCCTTCCCCACACACATACCTGGGGAACCCTATTATACTGGTGAACTAGGGACATAGCCCTCAACATTACACACCAACTTCTCTACTGGCCATATAACATGATGTCTCCTTTATTACATACTGGTGTCATGCCCTTCCTGCCCCCTATCCACCCCTCTCTCCTTCAACTACTATCAGGTAAAGATGTCACATGGGATCTACCTGTACCAATAATGTCTGTGTAGCAGGAATCCATCAACCTATATGAATAGCAAAAGGCTTAATGTGTTCACAGCCTTTGCTCCATCTGCTACATATCCTTTGTAGTGCTGAACAAAGGTGTCACATTTCCTAATTACAGCACATATCTATCACTGTCTGTGTGGTTTACTGTCTGGTCAGAGGAAAAGCCTCAAGTAGAGGATGGCACACTCCTTTGTCAATATATATTAACTTAGGGAGGCCCACGTACTCATCACAGGCTAAAAAACCTCCTATCTTGTACAAAACCTTGGCCAAAGTCGGGCCGTGGCTAGCTGTTAGAATTTCAGCATACGACTGGGCGGCTAGAAAGCTAAGTCTCTTTCCAGATTTATGACATTGAGCAGTATTAGAGAGACACTATAATAAAGATAGGAGGTTTTTTTTAGCCTGTAATGAGTATGTGGGCCTCCCTAAAGTTAATATATATTGACAAAGGAGTGTCCCATCATCTGCTTGAGGCTTTTCCTCCGACCAGATAGTAAACCACACAGACAGTGATAGATATCCTGTATTTGATTGGTTGGTTGAACGGAAGAGATTTTCTACTAGCTTCACTGTGATATTGAGATTAATCCCTAATTACAGCACAACCAGGGCTATAGTCTATCTGCTTTGTAAAGTCTTATAAATTATAACTGTGAGTCTAGTACCTGCTCCTGTGGTACACAGTTCTTGGCAGTTCTTATGCATTCAATAGTTAACACACCTTAATGTAGTTTGAGCTCAGCAATGCCTTTTTTGTTTATCCTACAGATGCTGCAGAAGGGTTTCAAACTGCGGAAGAGGGCAGCAGGGCGGAAGGGGACGGTCCCTTCCACATTCTAGATACCTGAAGCCAGTGGTGTGTATCATCTGAACATCAAGATATCTCAGGCCTAGAGAGAGCACCAGAGAAGCCCTGCTGGACAGAAGGGTGACTACACTGAAGAAGTTGAGGAGGAAGCATTAGTGGCAGACCAAGCAGAGGAGATGTCATCAGTAGAAGAGGAGGTAGAGGACACAGAGGACCTTGCAGAAGAGCCAGCAGAGGTGAATTACCAGCAGCCAAAGAAGGTTGCAGCAAACTGCTCTTGATATCACCAGCTCTGGGCAGGAGGATAACCTCATATTAGAGACAGCAAGAGACATCTATCATTACGACATCCTACTAAGGGTACAGGTCAGTGGCCTCCGTGTGCACATTCAGGGTCTGTCAGTCACAGTGGAGAAGGGAATGAGTGAACTAAGACAGGAACTGAGAGTCATCAGAAGTGAGCTCCAGATCCTGAATCGTACCCTGGCCTCCTTGCTCCCCCAGTTCCTTGTACATCCACCTACACATGACATACCCTGTGCGCTCTGCATCCATCTGTAATGACCAGGGCCGTGCCAACCCAGTAAGCGAGGTAAGCATGGCAGGAGGGCTCCGACCTCTGGAGGGCGCCGCTGTGCCATGCTTACCCTCGCGGCATAGGCGCCCTGTATAAGAAGCTTGGGAAGGCTAAGCCTCCCCAGCCCAACCGTAACCTTCCCCTTGCTGCTACCCCCCGCCCCGCCCCCCCCCCCCCAAATGCGGGGCTGCCTGGCACTGCAGCCAAGCAGCTTTCGGAGGTTTCCTCTGATCCTTCTCCCCCTCAGCTGAGCTTCCCGATGACAGCCCTCCTCTCTCCGTCCCCCCCCCCCCCCGGTGCATGTTTAACTGTTTTACTTACTGGCAGCGAGTGGCGACGGCAGTGATAAAGAAGAAAGCACTGCGGGCTCCTCCAGCTTCTCCCTTCCCTTCCCTCACACGTGTCCCGCCTTCTGCGATGATGTATTTCCTGTTTCCGCGAGGGCGGGACACTGTGTGACGGAAGAGAAGGGAGAAGCTGGAGGAGCCCACAGTGCTTTCTTCTTCATCACTGCCGTTGCCACTCACTGCCAGTAAGTAAAACAGTTAAACAAGCGCCGGGGGGGGGGGGGGGGGGGGCGGAGAGAGGAGGGCTGTCATCAGGAAGCTCAGCTGAGGGCGGGAAGGATCAGAGGGTAGGGGCACCGACTAATAGGCTGCAGGGGGCGCCAGAAACCCTAGGCCCAGCCCTGGTAATGACATGCGTAAGTCGGAGCCCTGCTCATGCCCCACCCATTCTCCGCCTCTGTGTATGTGCCTCTTGCAAATACGTGCTATGCAAAATAAATGGGTATTTGTAGAATAGCACTTAGACGCCATGCTGGAATATGCACAAAAGTGAGCATATACACAGGCTTATGCTAGTACTCTAAACATTTGTGCATGTAACACAGGTAAATGTCAGTGTCTAGTTTATATAATTTGTAAAGCTAAGGGACAAGGAGTCACCTTATGAAGCAGAAGGAAGTGAACCTCTAAATGGACCTCTGGAAAAGACTTCTAATAGAGAAGTGGTAAAGTCAATAGAATGTCAGAATTCAAGTAGGCACAGGGCAGACATGGAAGGGACCTTATAAGTGGGTAGGTGGAACTACTAATCATTTCTATAGTGCTACTAGATGTACACAGCACTGTACACATTATATGCAGGTACTTTCTGTCCCTAGAGGGCTCACAATCTAAGTTTTTGTACCTAGGGCAATGGAGGGTTAAGTAACTTGCCCAAGGTCACAAGGAGCTGCAGTGGGAATTGAACCCAGGCTGCCAGGATCAAAGCCCGCTGAACTAACCATTAGGATGCTACTCCTCCACTTGGGAACAAAGTGAGCACAGATCAGGTAAGAGCGGTGATAGTATATTCATCAGGTAGAAATGGGCAGAGCACAGAGCAACCAATAATTCAAAATGATTGAGGGTGCTAAACGCAATACAAATGACCTCTCCCTATTCACAGTGAAGGGATTTGGTCAATATTATGAGTGCTTAAGCACCCACAGAGCTGGTATCTATGGCAGAGAGGGCTATCAAGGGGTCCCTATCTGCTCACATCTTCTGTTTCTAGAAATGTTCCTGTGTGTATAGTGGGTAATTTTACAAAACATTTTCATTCATAAAACCTTTTATTAAATTAGGTCTTACCTAAAAGCATACATGGTGCAAGCCAGCATGCACATGTATAGTAGGTATGCTCAGGGATGGCATTTGGGCATAGCATGGGTGGAGTGGCAACGTAAACACATAGGGCCTGATATTCAGCCGGTGGCAATCAGAGTTTTGCTGACCATTGCCAGCATTAAACCCGGAAATTCAATGCCAGGCCATATCCGGGCACCAACATTTCATTTACGTGTTTCCAGAGCCAGCTAACGCATAGCTAGTTAAGCGCAATATTTAGCACTTAACCTGCTATGGGTTACTACAGAAAGATAGGACTGACTTTTATGTGGTCTATGCGGTTAACCTCCATTGCCCCATGTAAGCCGCATTGAGCCTGCCATGAGTGGGAAAGCGCAGGGTACAAATGTAACAAAAAAAAAAAACAACCCTGGCCAGTTATGTGCTGAATATTGGCACTTAACTGACTCCACCCCCAAAACAGCCAGTTTTCAGTTCAGCACTAACTGGTTATTTTCAGCAGCACTAACCAGTTAAGTGCCACTGAAAATTAGCGGTTAGCCATGAACAGGCGATATAACCGGAAAGGAGACATTTCTAGCCCATTAAATCGCTTTGAATATTGACCCCCATGGGGAGTGCAATTTGGTTTCCATAAACCTCTCAAACAATACATAAACAAAGGCATACAGTTCCCGATTTTCACAAATTGTTCCTAGAACAAAGATTTTTAATAGAAATAAATGGGATGATGTCACCGGGGGGGGGGGGGGGGAGGGGGGTTGTCAGATATGCCAGCTGGTCAGATAATCGAGACTGTACTGTACTATACACTATTGCAAAGAGGGCACACAACGACACTGCTTCTGTAATGGCAAAATAACCAAAACAAACAAACAAACTCTTGTAAATGATACAAGAAACAACATGAAACAAAAAAATGTTTCCATTGCTCATTCCTAGTATTAGATGCACTATCACATTAAAGATTTTAAGAATACATTAACAAACGCATGGCGGGGCTGAAATTTATTACCTATAGGATAGTATATGGTAGTGTATTGAGAGGTTCTATAAAAGGTCCGTTTCCAGCAAACATCAGCACAGAGAAAATTATTCAGTTTTTTTTTTTGTTACATTTGTACCCCGCACTGCAGCAGGCAATGGAGGGTTAAGTGACTTGCTCAGAGTCACAAGGAGCTGCCTGTGCCGGGAATCAAACTCAGTTCCTCAGGACCAAAGTCCACCACCCTAACCCCTAGGCCACTCCTCCACTATTGAGGAGTTCATGGTCCTAGTGTATATCACTGTTTCACTGCTAAATAATCATAGTTCAAAATATTTACTTAGTTACTACTACTACTACTACTACTACTACTACTACTACTCTCTCTCTCTCTCTCTCTCTTTTGCTATGTGTTTTATATTCTAGCCCAGTATCCTGCCGCCAGCAGTGGCCAAGTGAGGTCACATGTCCCCGACAGAATCCCAAATAGTAGCAAGATTCCATGCTATTAATCCTAGAGACAAAACACTAGCTTTCCCCATGGCTATCTCAATAGCAGTCTGTGGGCTTTTTCTCCTCCCAGCCATCAGAGTTAAACTAAATGAGTGAGCACTCTTCTAGTTTCATTTTGGTGGTAAATCGTGTACTGTACCTTTAAATTTTCTGCTAAGTTTCGTTTCTGCTATGATTCATTCAGGAAGTGGGCTGCTTTTTAGAACAATTTTGACCCACCCTGGTCGCTGCAAAGGCAAGAATTTATCAAATAAGAGACGATCTACAACAGAAAGTAAATAGTTCTTCACTAAACATTGGTGATGGAGTGCTAACTTCCACTTTTTTTTGTTCATAACAAGGAAATATGATATTCTGTAACGTATTTGTGTAGTTCTTATCAAAACCATGTTTTTCTTTGCAGAAGAAAACAGGAAGAAGTTAAATGGGCTCATGGTTTTTGAACAGAAGATTTTTTTTTTAACGAGCCACAAGACACCAGCATTGTTTAAAAATTGTCATTTTCATATGTTCTTCATTATAAGCGAATGATAAAGAAGCTATTTTTACATGAAGAAAAATTCTTGTTTTGAACTACAGTGGAAAACCTGCAAGGAAATCCAGGTGTGTATAGACTTTTATATTCAGAGACCTTAGATACTTGGATTGAAATTGAAATGGATTTAGTTTATGAGGTATGCTTATACCAGACTATTTGATAAAAAAAACAAAGAGGACAAGAGGATATCAAAAATATCAAACAAACCAACCTCTTGTTATAGAAACTGCAAAGTACTTAACGGTACTACATTCCTGTGAAGTGCAAAGACATATGATTAATGAGAAAGGGAAAAAGCCTCTCAATTGAAGATGTATTGTGCTTTATGTCATACATGCCTTGAGACAGCTGTGACAGCGAAACTCAGGCCATAGTCTGTGTGACTAACTGACTTCTTTTGCACATTTATCTCCACATATGCTTTGGAAGTTTAAGTTAAGCGTTTTTCACTTCTAATTTATATTTTTTGATCCACTGATGTTATTCCTGTGCAGTTTTAGCAAAAAGAGAATTGAGATAAGGGCTTTTGGTGCTGATGATGAAGGAAATTTACCCACGGTTTTTTCTTCCTACCCTATAAAGTTATATATTGAGTGGAGGTGTGGGCGCAGAGGCTTTATCCCTTTCTCATTATCATATATCTTTGCATTTCACAGGAATGTTGGTTTGTTTGATATACCAAACTATTTGACATTTCTAAAACAAATGCAGTCAGTCAAGCAAGACACTTAGTAGAGGCCCTTTTACAAGGCAGCGTTAGGGCTACCGAGCATGTAGCGCGTGCCAAATCAAAACTACCGCCCATTTAGCGCGCCCACCTGGTGGTAATGTCATTCCCAGCGGTAATCGGCAGCGCAGCCACATTGACGCATGCTGCATGAGTGCCAAGCATGTAGCGCGTGAGCCCTTACAGCTAGGTCAATGGGTGGTGGTAAGGGCTATACCCGCACGCTACTTTTAATTCTAGCGCATGGCCATTTACTGCCTCCATTGAAAAAAGCCGTTTTTCCCAGCTGAGGGAAAGAATAGACCAGAGCACACCAAGAGCACACACCCACACTACCGCAGGCCACTTTTTACCACAGCTTAGTAAAAGGACCCTTAAAAGGAGGGATGTAGCAGGAGAGAAAACAAAAGGGGGGCACCACACTATTAACCAAGAGATTGAAATCCAAACTATGCAGTGGATTTGATTAGAATAATGCCCTAAGAATTGCGAAAGTCATAGGGTTAGGGCAAATTTGAAGCTACAAGACAGATCAGCAAGAGGACAGGTCAGAGAAAAGCTATTCTCAGTTTTTGAGGCAATAGAACCACTTTCTGGTCACTATTTAAATTCTGTGATTCATGTTGTTTTATTTATTTATTAGGATTTATTTATTGCCTTTTTGAAAGAATTCACTCAAGGCGGTGTACAGTAAGAATAAATCAAACATAAGCAATAGACAATTATAGCACTAAAAATATTCAAATAACAAAACAAAGTATGGCCTAGTACACTACTTACAATGTCAATACAATATGTAATAGAATGTTTTAATAGACAGCATTGTGTATAAGCAAAAATGGAACATAGTAGATAGGTAAGAGAGTAACATGAATATTAAGCATTGGTATTCAGACTGCAGCTGGCACTTAATGTCCGTGCATTGAGGTCAGTTCTGGTGCTATCCATATAGCAGTAACATTGAACCGAGGGTGGGGCGGTGGAGGAAGCTGTATAGAGGGTGCTTCCGGGGCAAGCAGAAGGCAGCACTTTCATTGCTGAGACTACTGGCGGCCCTGGAAGCTTGGAGGCATGCAGGAGTGGAGCGGGCGTGGAGTGAGGAGGGGGAGAGCGATGCCAGCCAGCCACACCAACCGACCAAAGGGAAAGGGGGGTGGAGAGAGGAGGATGTGATGTGATGCCACATCTAAGGGGAAGAGGGGGTGGAGACAGCGATGCCAGACCTAAGGAGAAAGGGTGATGGAGAGAGGAAGGAAAGCAATGGCAGGGAAATGGGAAAAGTGGAGAGTGGAGAAAGGAGTGAGAGTGATGCTAGATCTAAGGGAAGCAAGAAGGGGAAGGAAGAGAAAGGTGGGATGCATGAGGGAGAAGAGACTGGGAAAAAGCCGGATCAGGGGAGGGGGAGAACGAGATGCAGTACTATGAAGCAGGGGACAGAAGAGATACTGGCCCTGGGTTTGGAGTGCAGGAGAGAGGGAGAAAGAAGAGTGAAGAACATGGGAAGGGATGGGGACACAGCAAATGCTGAACATGGGGGAATAGGGACAGAGACACAGAGGGGAGGAGAGAGAGGAAGAGGGAATGACAGTGGGCATGTAGAGAAAAAAGTCAAAAAGGAGATAAGCAGAAGATGGATATGGATGTGGAACAGAGAGTGGAGAGAGGGGGAGATGCTGGAATGCATCATGTAAAAAGGAGAGAGGGAGGCACATGCTGGATAGAAGGGAAAGAAAAGGCAGGCAGTGGATGAAAGGGGCAAGGGGGAGAGGTCAGACATTGGATGGAAGGGGCACAGAAAGCAGACAGACACTGGATGAAAGGGAGAGAGAAAGAGCGCAAATGTATTAGTCCAATAAAATGGTATTATCTTATTTTCTATTTTTTGTTTTATTTCTGTTTGTTAGTTTGTAAAGTGGCGATTTGTCAATTTTTCAGATTTATGTCTGCTATCTTTATGTTTTGCACAGTACTAGGGGACATGCATCACTGTTTCTGGTGTTGCATTATATGCGGAATCTGGCCTCTTGGGGGTTCAGTTTAATTTCAGTTTGTGGTTACTTATTCTATACTTGGTGAGGATGTATCAGTGTTCTATATTTGTGAAAAAGACATGGGTTTCTGTTGGCAGGATCATTTTTACTATTGTCTTCGTTAGTTTTACAATGGGTGTATTGATGCTCTAGTGCTCACTGCAGTGTTTAAGATGCTGCCTTTCCTAGGTATACCCTTGTTGTGTGACTCATGGATTATTACTAAAAATAATATTTTTATATAGAGAGAAGGGGGTGTTAAAAATGATCGGCCCCTGGTGTCAAATACGCTAGGTACGCCACTGAAATTACCAAGCCCAGTATCAACATTTTTTTTTTACTTAAGACTTTTATAGTGCTACTGATGTATGCAGTGCTGTGTTATCTTTACAGTGGTACTGGATATATGCAGTGCTGTGTTGTACTTATTTTTACCATGCCACTGGGTTATTTTTACAGTGCCACTGGATTTATGTGCTGTTATACAGGAGAGATAAATATTAAAATACAATATACCCCTGTCTCAGGGAGTTTATAATCTTTTCTCTTTCCAAATAACTTGCCACTCTTCCCTTGCACTGGCTTTGCTCCACTCATGTACTGTCCCAGCACTATCCAGATAGTGCCAAGGCAGCCTGTAAAGATATTCAATGGCGCTACACAGATAGTGGCACTGAATCCCACAGAATAGCAATACCTAAGAGAAAAATCTAGACAATAGTAGAAGTTATCTATAAAGGCTGACCAGATTTCAGTTTCGGTTTCAGCTCCAGTTTCAGACTGGAACCAGCCTGAAATCCAGGTTTAGCTGTGCTTCGGCAGTGCTGACTCAAGGGACTCTCTCTCCTCCCCCTCCCTTCCACCCCATGATCCAACATCTCTCTCTCTCTCTCTCTCCTTCCCCTCCACCTCTGGGTCCAGATGCAGCATTTCTCCCTCCCTGTCTCTCTCCTCTTCCTCCACTCCATGATAACACCGCTCCCTCTCTCCTTCCCCTTCACCTCTGGGTCCAGATCCAGCATTTCTCCCTCTCTCCTTTCCCTCTACCCCATGATCCAACATCTCTCCCTCTTATCCAGCATTTCTCCCTCTCTCTCTCTCTTCTCCCTCCACCCTACGATCCGACTCTCTCCCTCTCTCCTTCCCTTCCATCTCTGGTTCTGAATCCAACTTATCTCCCTCCCGTCCCCTCTTCTCCTCTCCACCTTGGGGTCTAACATCACTCCATCTCTCCTTCCTCGCTCCTATTATCTAGCAAGTCCCCACCTCTTCCCCTCCTTCCCATTGTCCAGAATATCTCTCTCCCTTCTCTCTGTGCCCAGCTCACGTATCTCCCCCTTTTCTCTTTTCTATCTTTTAACCCCCCCCCCCCCACACACACACACACCCAGCAGTAGCATTTCACAGAAAGCCCCGTAGCTCCTCTTTGCTGCGCCCCTGTGGAAACAGGAAGTAGCTGCTGTATCGTGGGGTAGGGGTAAAGTTTGAGAGAGGTTCACTGGACTCGGGGACAAAGAGAGATTCCGGCTCTGGAACATGAAGTTGGTTGATGCAAGGGACCAGGTCAGGCAGGCTTTCAGTGCCCTTGAAGCTGGTGCCCTGCAGGGCCACCGAGAGGGAAGGCAAAATTCCCCGGGCTGGCAAGCTTTTTCCTTCCTGCTTTCGTCTGTCCTCTCCTGCATGCCACCCAGGACCCGGATAATTGCATTAACAATAAAGATCCAATTCTGCCCCTTGCCTGGCTTTGTCTCTCAGCAGTCCTGGCACCCAAGCCAGTGCTCACCTGGTTCAGGCCTTGAGTCGGCCATGTGCTTCGGATTCAGCCAAAAATGTCAGTGCATTTTCTGCTGAAATTGAAACTCTGCCCCTCCCCCTTGATCACTCTTTGCCCCCCCCCCCCCAAAACAAACCACCCATAGGTGCTCTCCAGGCCTACCTTAAGAAGCCATTGTAGTCTGGTGGCTTCTTTGGGGCAGTCGTGAGGCTGCTGCTGCTAGAGGTCACTTCAGCCAATTTAAGACTGGAACCAGCATAGGCAGGAGTGACTGGAGATTGCCCCTGCCTATGCCATTTGAGGAGCAAAGTTCCAATCTCGAAATGACTGCTGTGACCTCCTGCAGCGGTCTTGCAAGTCTGTTGCAGGAAGTTACAGCAGTCATTTTGATTGCACAGCCAGCACAGGCAGGAGCAAGTGAGATTGCTCCCTCTCTGAAGAGGCCGCTAGACCACCAGGGCTTCTCTAAGGTTGGCCCAGGGATAGCCTACAGGTGGGCAGCCCAAGGAAGGTGCCAGTTCTCTGCCGGAATGGGCAGCCTGGGGCAACTCGCTTTCTGCTGATTGGGGGCATAGCCCAGAGGCACCTGTTTTCCGCTGGAGGGGAGGGGCATGCGGAGGTTTTGGCTTTGGTTCCAGCTAAAACTGAGTGGCTTATTTCAGCCATAGATTCAGTTTCATCCAAAATCAAAACCTCTGATTTTGGTCATCCTCTAGTTATCAAAGCAAATGCAAGGCGCAGATTAAGAAGGCCAAGAGGGAGTATGAAAAAAAGATAGCATTAGAGGCAAAAAAACATAGTAAAAAATTTTTCGGTATATTAAAAGCAGGAAGCCGGCAAAAGAATCGGTTGGGCCGCTGGATGACTGAGGGGTAAAAGGGGCGATCAAGGAAGACAAAGACGTAGCGGAGAGACTGAATGAATTCTTTGCTTTGGTCTTCACCGAGGAAGATTTGGGTGGGATACCGGTGTCGGAAATGGTATTTCAAGCGGACGAGTCGGAGAAACTTACTGACTTCACGGTAAACCTGGAGGACGTAATGGGGCAGTTCGGCAAACTGAAGAGTAGCAAATCTCCTGGACCAGATGGTATTCATCCTAGAGTACTGATAGAACTGAAAAACGAGCTTGCGGTGCTACTGCTAGTGATATGCAACTTATCCTTAAAATCGAGCATGGTACCAGAAGACTGGAGGGTGGCCAATGTAACGCCCATTTTTAAAAAAAGGCTCCAGGGGAGATCCGGGAAATTATAGACCGGTGAGTCTGACGTCGGTGCCGGGGAAAATGGTAGAGGCTATTATTAAAAACAAAATTACAGAGCACATCCGAGGACATGGATTACTGAGACCGAGTCAGCATGGCTTTTGTGTGGGGAAATCTTGCCTGACCAATTTACTTCAATTCTTTGAAGGAGTGAACAAACATGTGGACAAAGGGGAGTCGGTTGATATTGTGTATCTGGATTTTCAAAAGGCGTTTGACAAGGTACCTCATGAAAGGCTACAGAGGAAATTGGAGGGTCATGGGATAGGAGGAAATGTCCTATTGTGGATTAAAAACTGGTTGAAGGATAGGAAACAGAGAGTGGGGTTAAATGGGCAATATTCACAATGGAGAAGGGTAGTTAGTGGGGTTCCTCAGGGGTCCGTGCTAGGACCGCTGCTTTTTAATATATTTATAAATGATTTAGAGATGGGAGTAACTAGCGAGGTAATTAAATTTGCTGATGACACAAAGTTATTCAAAGTCGTTAAATCGCGACAGGATTGTGAAAAATTACAAGAGGACCTTACGAGACTGGGAGACTGGGCGGCTAAATGGCAGATGATGTTTAATGTGAGCAAGTGCAAGGTGATGCATGTGGGAAAAAAGAACCCGAATTATAGATATGTCATGCAAGGTTCCATGTTAGGTGTTACGGACCAAGAAAGGGATCTGGGTGTCGTCGTTGATAACACACTGAAACCTTCTGCTCAGTGTGCTGCTGTGGCTAAGAAAACGAATAGAATGTTGGGTATTATTAGGAAAGGTATGGAAAACAGGTGTGAGGATGTTATAATGCCGTTGTATCGCTCCATGGTGCGACCGCACCTTGAGTATTGTGTTCAATTCTGGTCGCCGCATCTCAAGAAAGATATAGTAGAATTGGAAAAGGTGCAGCGAAGGGCGACTAAAATGATAGCGGGGATGGGACGACTTCCCTATGAAGAAAGACTAAGGAGGCTAGGGCTATACAGCTTGGAGAAGAGACGGCTGAGGGGAGACATGATAGAGGTATATAAAATAATGAGTGGAGTGGAACAGGTGGATGTGAAGCATCTGTTCACGCTTTCCAAAAATACTAGGACTAGGGGGCATGCGATGAAACTACAGTGTAGTAAATTTAAAACAAATCAGAGAAAATTTTTCTTCACCCAACGTGTAATTAAACTCTGGACTTCGTTGCCGGAGAAAGTGGTGAAGGCGGTTAGCTTAGCAGAGTTTAAAAAGGGGTTGGACGGTTTCCTAAAGGACAAGTCCATAAACCGCTACTAAACGGACTTGGAAAAATCCAAAATTCCAGGAATAACATGTATAGAATGTTTGTACGTTTGGGAAGCTTGCCAGGTGCCCTTGGCCTGGATTGGCCGCTGTCGTGGACAGGATACTGGGCTCGATGGACCCTTGGTCTTTTCCCAGTATGGCATTACTTATGTACTTATGTAGATTTCCCTTTGACTAGCCAGCCATTTGAGAGCAATATTCAGCAAGCCAGCAATTGGTAAATTTAGCTGAATAAAATTATTCATACGATTTTAACCAGAAATTTAATGGGTCTTGTCCAGATAACTCTGCCGTTGAATATAGTCAGTAAAACTTACCCACATAATTTCAGGGCAGCCCTTTGTACAGACCAAGTTGCCATCTATCATTATCTGGCTAGCACTAAAAAAAGTACCAAATATATAAAATTTTAGCACCACCTGGAAATATCTCCAGTCTCTTTTTATCTGCACAGTTTTCTGCTACAGTGATTTAGCTGGACAAAATTTAGCCAGTGAGCAGGAGAAAACATTCATATCTCAGGTTTCATCCAGCTAATTTGAAAAATTAGCCAGTCAAACCTTTTGAACATTGACCTCTTTTCTGGGTCAGTTTTCAAAGGGAAATTTTTCTCTTTGAACACTGAAGTACAGTCATGGGGGGGGGGGGGGGGGGAGTAGGCATAGACTTTACATATACATGTTTTGACTGAATGCTTCCCTCACAGTTCACTTTAAAGACATATCACATGACTTTGCAAATATGTGTGCAATGCTGGTGAGCCAATATTTACTCATAGTTTGTAAAAATTAGTTACATATGTGTTTACTCAAGTTTGTATATCTAGTGTTGCATTTGTAACAGTTGTTCAGAACTTTCAAGTTCAAAATAAATGAGTAATAAAGATCTGGCTTTCAAAAAATAATTATAGCATATCAAAATTTGTATTTGAGACTGAAAATTAGAAATAGTAGTAATACTTACTTATTTAATGCCCATTAACCCATGATAGAAAATGTGTACTGTTGTTACAGTACAACAGAAAATAATCTTATATTCTGCAAAACCACCAGGTTCCATGCAGATTACAATATATAAGAAATCCAGACAATCCTTGGAGCAGCGGTTCTCAACCGGTGTGTCACAAGCACCTGGGAGATGTGTCGCAGGCCCAGCATAAAGACAACCTTGTTTTTTTTAATTTTGAAAGATTGTAGCATGGTCTCTCTCTTCCATCCCCTTCCCTTCCACCTGAATCTGACTTCTTTCCTCAGACCCCCAGACCTCTTGCTCTTCTCCCTTCAGCCCCCTTCCTCCCACCCACCGTGAGGGCAGGGCGCAGTTAAGGAAAAGCACAGGATGGAGAGAGGATGAGGGAGAAGTGCTGCACACACAGGTGGGAGAGAAGGGGGCTGAGGGGAGAAGAGGAATAAATACTGAAATCAAGGGGGGGGCGACTAGCTGAGGGAAGAAAAGCAAGATGTCTGGAGGGCTGAGGGGAGAAGAGGAAGAAATACTGGACTGATGGGAGGGTTGCTGAGGGGAGAAGAGCAAGGGTCTGGGGGACTGGGGGAGGAGGAAGAGATGCTGAACTCACTGGGGGTGACTGAAGGGAGCCTAGCAGGAGGTCTGGGAGAAGGGGGAAGGTGCTAGACTTGGGAGGGCTGAGAGAAGAAGAGCGAGAGGGCTATGTGGGCTGAGGGAAGAAGATGGAAAGTACTGGACTCATGGGGGGGGGGGGTTAAGAGGGAGAGGTGCTAGACCTGAAGAGGGAGAGGGCAAGGAGAGATGCTAGACTTGTGGAAGGGAGTTGGCAGGAGAGAGGGGGGTGTGCCAGACCATGGAGGGAGGCAGGAGAGAGGTGGAGATACCAAACAGGGCAGAGAGGAAGAGAGAGAACGAGTATGAATAAGAGAGATCCTGGACTGTGGAGGGAGAGAGATGCTGGGCCCACAGGAGATGTGGCTACATTACCTTGATGCCATGCTGCTTCTCAGGTTGTATAGGCCATAAACTGCATGCAGCAGGCTTTCACTTCCAGTGCATGTTTTGCCATTTACACAACCCAGGAAGAAGCACAGCACTGGGATTTGTGTAGCTGCATCTCCTGCTACCGAAAAACTGGATTTCCTGATGTCGCACTCCCTTCCAAGCAGTGCCCTGCTGAACTTTGAAGCTGCACTTTTTTGAGGGGGAGGTGCAGGAAATAGCTAGACCATAGGTGTGGAGGGGAAGAGAGGAGTCAGAGAGTTGCTGGACCATATCTATAGAGGGGAAGAGAGAGATGGACAGGGAGATGTGATCATTCTGAAATTTGTAAACGTTTCGAGGGCACCAGCCAGACCTTTCTTTAAAAAAAAACAAGTTGTTAGATTTTGTACCTGTCCACCTGACCGCAGTATTTTACAGACCAGAAGGCAGCTAACTGGGAGAGGACATGGAGGAGACACAGGGAGGGCAAGGACAGGAAGGAATGGAAGCAGAGAGTCGCCTCACTATCTGTTGCTCAACTGTAGGGCCAGCTGGCTCAGGGTTAAATGCCTCAGGCAGATGGCGCAGAGAAACTGTACATGGCAACAGGATTTATTTCAAGTAGGCAAAATATAACTAGCCTGTACTGTAGTCTGTTGGGTCTCTCTTTTGGTACTCCTCCCAGGTCCATCCTTGCCTGGTGCTCAGCCTCAAACTGGCCCTTGCTCACTGTATCTGTAAGTACACACTTCACCACTGACTCACACTGCTTGCCACTGTCACCACAAAACCTACAAAATGAAGTGTCTTCCCTGCACTTTATTTAGATGTGTTTAGTAGTGGCGGGCAATGTAGCAGAAGAAGAGTCCAGTCATGGTACTCTTCAGAGGTGACATCATGCTTGGAAGTTGGGGAGCAACGACAACCCTGCAATGAGTGGAAGAAGAAACTTAAAGGAAGGCATAGTAGGCTGGGTCACTGAAGGGAGGTGGTCATTAGTACAACCATATTGGGACAGACCGAAGGTCTATCAAGCCCAGCATCCTGTTTACAACAGTGACCAATCCAACTCACAAGTACCTGGCAAGATCCCAAAACAGTACGATACATTTTATACTGCTTGTTCTAGAAATAAGCAGTGGATGTTCCCCAAGTCCATTTTAATAATGGTCTATGGACTTTTCCTTTAGAAAACCATCCAAACCTTTTTTTTAAACCCCGCTAAGCCAACCGCTTTTACTACGTTCTCAGGAAACGAATTTCAGAGTTTAATTACGCGTTGAGTGAAGAAATATTTTCTCCGATTCATTTTAAATTTATTTCTTTGTAGCTTCATTGTGTGCCCCTAGTCCTAGTATTTTTGGAAAGAGTAAACAAGCGATTCACGTCTACCTGTTCCACTCTACTCATTATTTTATAGACCTCTATCATATCTCCCCTCAGCTGTCTTTTCTCCAAGCTGAAGAGCCCTAGCTGCTTTAGCCTTTTCTCTTAGGGAAGTCGGTACATCCCCTTCATCATTTTTGTCACCTTTCTCTGAACCTTTTCTAATTCCACTCTATCGTTTTTGAGATGCGGTGACCAGAATTGAACACAATATTCGAGGTGCGGTCACACCATGGACTGATACAAAAGCATTATAACGTCCTCATTTTTGTTTTTCATTCCTTTCATAATAATACCTAACATTCTATTTGATTTCTTAGCCGCCGCCACACACTGAGCAGAGGGTTTCAGCATATCAATGATGATGCCTAGATCCCTTTTCCAGTTGGTGACTCCTAATGTGGAACTTTGCATTACATAACTATAATTCGGGTTTCTCTTTCCCACATGCATCACTTTGCACTTGCTCACATTAAACGTCATCTGCCATTTAGATGCCCAGTCTCGTAAGGTCCTCTTGTAATTTTTCACAATCCTCTTGTCATTTAACAACTTTGAATAACTTTGAGTCGTCAGCAAATTTAATTACCTCACTAGTTACTTCGATCACTAGATCATTTATAAATATGTTAAAAAGCAACGCTCCCTCCACAGACCCCTTCAGAACCCCACTATCTACCCTTCTCCGCTGATACTGACTATTTAACCCTACTCTGTTTTCTATCCTTTAACCAGTTTTTAATCCACAATAGGACTCTATCTCCTATCCCATGACTTGCCAATTTCCTCTGGAGTCTTTCGTGAGGTACTTTGTCAAACGCCTTTTGAAAATGCAGATGCACAACCAGCTCACCTTTATCCACATGTTTGTTCATCCCTTCAAAGAAATGGAATAGATTGATGAGGCAAGATTTCCCTTCACTAAATCCATGTTGGCTTTGTCTCATTAATCCATGCTTTTGAATATGCTCAGTAATTTTGTTCTTTATAATAGTCTCTACCATTTTGCCTGGCACCGACGTCAGGCTCATCGGTCTATAATTTCCCAGATCACCTCAGGAACCTTTTTAAAAAGTCAGCATTACTTTGACCATCCTCCAATCTTCCGGAACCACGCTTGGTTTTAAAGATAAATTACATATTACTAACAATAGTTCCGCAAGTTCATTTTTCAATTCTATCAGTCCTTTGGGATGAATACCATCTGGTCCAGGAGATTTGCTACTCTTTAATTTGTCAAATTATGCCATTACATCCTTTAGGTTTATAGAGATTTCATTCAGTTTCTCTGACTTGTCAGATTTGAATATGATTTCTGGTACTGGTATCTCTCCCAAATTTTCCTTGGTGAAGACCGAGGCAAAGTATTCATTTAATCTCTCCACTATGGCTTTGTCTTCCCTGATTGCCCCTTTTACCCCTTAGTCATCTAGTGATCCAACCGATTCTTTTGCCGGCTTCTTGCCTTTAATGTACCTAAAAAAGGTTTTACTATCAGGCTTATTTTCGAAAGAGAAGGGCGCCCATCTTTCGACACAAATCGGCAGATGGGCATCCTTTCCCCAGGGTCGCCCAAAACGGCATAATCAAAAGCTGATTTTGGGCGTCCTCAACTGCTTTCCGTCGTGGAGATGACGAAAGTTCACGGGGGCGTGTCGGAAGCATAGCGAAGGCGGGACTAGGGTGTGCTTAACACATGGGCATCCTCAGCTAATAATGGAAAAAGAAGGGTGTCCCTGACGAGCACTTGGCCAACTTTACTTGGTCTATTTTTTTCTTGCGACCAAGCCTCAAAAAGGTGCCCGAACTGACCAGATGACCACCGGAGGGAATCGGGGACGTGCTCCCCTTACTCCCCCAGTGGTCACTAACCCCCTCCCACCCTCAAAAGAAACTTTAAAAATATTTTTTGCCAGCCTCTATGCCAACCTCAGATGTCAAACCCAGCGCCTTGTCAGCAGTTTCCAGGTCCCTGGAGCCATTTTAGTGGGTGCAGTGCGCTTCAGGTAGGCGGACCCAGGCCCATCCCCCCCTACCTGTTACACTTGTGGTGGTGAATGTGAGCCCTTCAAAATCCACCAGAAACCCACTGTACCCACATGTAGGTGCTCCCCTTCACCCCTTAGGGCTATAGTAGTGTTGTACAGTTGTGGGGCGTGGGTTTTGGGGGGCTCAGCACCCAAGGTAAGGGAGCTATGCACCTGGGAGGAATTTTTGAAGTCCACTGCAGTGCCCCTTAGGGTGCCCGGTTGATGTCCTGGCATGTGAGGGGGACCAATGCACAACGAATGCTGGCTCCTCCCATGACCAAAGGGCTTGCATTTGGTCGTTTCTGAGATGGGCGTCCTCAGTTTCCATTATCGCTGAAAACCAGGGATGACCATCTCTAAGGACGACCATCTCTAATTTCGACCTAAATGTTAAGTTGAGAGATGTGGTAGCCGTGTTAGTCCACTCCTAAAGGTTATCAATAGAAATCAAACAAAATAAAACATGGAAAATAACATTTTCCATGTTTTATTTTATTTTAAGATTTGGGCGTCCCTGACCGTATTATCGAAACGAAAGATGGCTGCCCATATTGTTTTGATAATACGGGTTTCCCCACCCCTTCCCGCGGACGTCCTGCGAGGACGCTGTTATGAAAACTTGGGCGCCTGTTCGATTATGCCCCTCCACGTGTTTTTGCCTACAATGGAATCTTTTTTTCAAAGTCTCTCTGTGCCTTCCTAATCAGTGCTTTGCATTTGACTTGCCATTCCTTATTTTATTTAGGATTTTGCTCACACCTTTTTCAGTAGTAGCTCATGGTGAGTTACATTCAGGTACACTGGGTAGTAGTTCCCTGTCCCAGGAGGGCTTATAATTTAAGTTTGTACGTTAGGCAATGGAGGGTCAGTCCTCCACTCCTTATGCTGTTTCTTATTATTTTCAGCCGGTTCCTTCTTCCATTTCCTGAAGGATTTTCTTTTAGCTCTAATAGCTTCCTTCACCTCACTTTTTAACCATGCTGGCTGTCATTTGGTCTTCCTTCCTCCTTTTTTAATAAACGGAATATATTTGGCCTGAGCTTCCAGGATGGTATATTTGAACAGCATCCAAGCCTGATGTAAACTTTTGACCTTCGCAGCTGGTTCCTCTTTTTTTTTTTTTTCAGCGTTCTTCTCTTTTATCATAGTCTCCTTTTTGAAAACTAAATGCTAACATATTGGATTTTCTCTGTGTACTTACTCCAAAGCCGATATTAAATCTGATCATATTATGATCACTGTTATCAAACGGCCCCAGCACCATTACCTCCTGCACCAGATCATGCACTCCACTAAGGACTAGGTCAAAAATTTTTCCTTTTCTTGTTGGATCCTGTACCAGCTGCTCCATAAAGCAGTACTTGATTTCGTCAAGGAATTTTACCTCCCTAGCATGCCCTGATGTTACATTTACCCAGTCAATATTGGGGTAATTGAAATCACCATTATTATTGTGTTGCCCAGTTTATTAGCCTCCCTATTTCTGATAACATTTCTACATCTGTCTGTTCATCCTGGCCAGGTGAACGGTAGTACACTCCTATCGCTGTCCTTTTCCCCTTTACACATGGAATTTCAGTCCATAGGGATTCCAAGATGTGTTTTGTTTCCTGCAGAATTTTCAATCTATTTGATTCAAGGCCCTCCACCAATTCGATCCACCCTATCACTACGATATAATTTGTACTGTGGTATGACAGTATCTCACTGGTTATCCTCCTTCCTCTAGGTCTCAGAGATGCCTATTATATCTAATCTTTCATTTAGTGCAATATATTCTAACTTTCCCATCATATTTTTTATGCTTGTGGCATTTGCATATAGACATTTCATACTATGTTTGTTGTTCCTGTTTACATCTTGCTCATTAGTTGACAGTGTTAATTTGCAATCTTTTGTCTGAGTTTTACTTATGATCACCTGATCTACTATACTCTTTTTGCAACCTCACTATCAGGATACCCTATCGTCCCTGTTCTGGTGATATCTTTGAAAGATATCTTGTTCTGAACCGTGCGTTTTTGAATGACTGTCGGCCTTTCCCCAGGTTCTAGTTTAAAAGCTGCTCTATTTCCTTTTTAAAAGCTGATGCCAGCAGCCTGGTCCCACCCTGGTTAAGGTGGAGCTCTCTCTTCCCCAGAATGTTGCTCAGTTCCTTACAAATGTAAAACCATCCTCCTTGCACCATCACCTCATCCACGCATTGAGACTATGGAGCTCTGCCTGTCTCTTGGGTCCTGCACGTAGAACGGGTAGCACTTCTGAAAATGCTACCCTAGAGGTTCTGGATTTGAGCTTTCTACCTAAGAGCCTAAATTTGGCTTCCAGAACCTCTCGCCCACATTTTCTTATGCCATTGGTACCCACATGTACCAAGACAGCCAGCTCCTCCCCAGCACTATCTAAAATCCTATGCATGAGGTCCACCACCTTTGCACCAAGCAGGCAAGTCACCAGGCGATCCTCACGTCCACCCAGCTATCTACATGCCTAATAATCGAATCACCAACTACAACAGCTGTCCTAACCCTTCCCTCCTGGGCAGTAGCTCCTGGAGACACATCTTCGGTGTGCGAGGATATTGCATTCCTGGTGTGCTGGTCCTGGCTACGGGATTACTTTCAGCTGCACCAGGGTGATGCTCTTCTTTTAGTGTAATTTTAGTGAGGCGCTGCCATATTGGAGGTGGTAGGCCTCCTCTTTATACTTCTCTGTCTCCCTCAGCGCCTCTAATTCTGCTACTCAAGCCTCAAGAGAACGGACTCGTTCTCTGAGAGCTAGGAGCTCTTTGCATCGAGCACACACATATGACTTATCACCAACTGGGAGATAATCATACATGTGACACTCAATTTTAAAAAAGACTGGATAGCACCCCTCTCACTGCTGGACTACTGTCTGCATCTTAGTATTATAGAGTTGTTTAATTAAAACTTCTTAAGGTACTAGGGATATCAGATGTATATAAAGAGTCTTAATTGGTGTAATTTATTTAGTGTTTGCTTCTCTGAAACTAATTATACAAAACGCTAAAGAAAACTTCCCTCTTGTTCTAATTAGAAAAGTTGACTATAAATGAAGAGTTTAGCTAGGGGTGGGTGGGATTGAGAACTGAACTAGGTTCTACTGTGCCTTCTGTTAATGCTGTGGCAGAAAATTTAAGTTTTAAAACTATGGGGAGAAGGTTTGTACACTATGGAAACTAGTTAATAATGCTTGCTTCTCTCTTTTTATTTTTTTTCTAAGACTAAACTAGGTCCTACTGTGCCTTCTAGAGACTATCTGTTAATGCTGAAAGTTTGTTTTAAAACTATGGGGGAAAGGGTATGGAGACTAGCTAGTAAAGTTTTTGTTTTTTTAATTCTGTGTTTATCAATATCCTACAATCCCTCTTTTAAACCCAATCTTTAAGTTTCCAAGCACAGAATAAAATAATGTCACTTACCCACAGAAATGTCCTCTTCTCTCAGAACTGTTCGTAATCTGCATTAGGAGGAGGTGAGAAAATGCAGGGTGTATCTGAACTTCAGCGGTGGTGGGGGCCGAGCCGAGGTGAGGGGGCACATTTTAGCCCCTGGCGCCCCCCCCCCCCCCCCCCCCCCCGCTGCCAGCACTACCTACTACTACTATATTCTATAGCACTACAACCCCAACAACTTTGACCCCCGCCCGCCGTCGCCTACCTTTGCTGGCGGGGGACCCCAATCCCCGCCAGCCGAAGTCTTCTTCCTTTGTTTGGTTTGGTTTCTGATGTCCTGCACGCATGTACAACGTGCAGGACGTCAGACACAGAAACAGAATGAAGCCTTGCGATCTGCAGGGCTTCGTTCTGTTTCTGTGTCTGACGTCCTGCACGTTGTACGTGCGTGCAGGATGTCAGAAACCAAACGAAGGAAGACGACTTCGGCTGGCGGGGGTTGGGGTCCCCCGCCAGCAAAGGTAGGCAACGGCGGGTTGGCGGCGGGAGGGGGGGTTGAGAGAGTCGTCGGTAAGGTGGTCCAGGGCCAAATCTACGGGGGCCCAGGCCCCCGTGGCCCCATAGCAGATACGCCCTGAACAAGGTAAAATCTGCGGTAAATGCACTTCTGTTTTTTAGCGTAGGAACAAGGTTTTTTACCATTCCTGCAGGGTGATAAATACTTTCACTTTCGTTTCTATTGTAATTCTTGTTGATATCTTCCTGTTACTTTAGATTTACCATGATTTCCTGTGGTTTACTACGCCTCCCTATCCCCATGTCATTCTCTACTAAACAGCATACACCTGCCATACTGGCATCCAGAATACCAGTTCTTCAGACCCCACTTAAAGCAACAAGATACCAATGTAGTAAGTTGCGCTATGCTTTACCACACCAGTTTACTTGGGATTTCCTAGTTTTTTTCCTAATGTACAAAGATTTATAACAGGAAAATCTCAAGAAAAATCTCTGTACTAAAGAATAGTACAATAGGCATACAAGATCCTTGAAGAAGCAATTGCTCTCAGCTTAAAAAAAACTTCTAGAATTTAGCATCGTTTTTAACACTGCATCTTTACACCAGTTTAGGGGTGGCACAAAGATGCAGAAGAGGGGTCATCTGAGGTAAAGTGAGAAGCATTGGAAACAGGTGACAGGTTGGGTCTTTAAGGAGCCTGGCAAGGTGTGGGTGTAAATGCAAGCATGTTTGTGTGAGGGAATGGTTGTGTCTGGGTTTTATTGGCTGGCTGTGGAGTATACTGGACTCGAGAATGAGATCTGAAATCAGGGCTTTGAGATGCTGAGGTGCATCATAAGCAGGACTGAACTAGGAAATTAGCAATCAAAATCAGGACCAGGGAGTGAATGTTCTAGAAAAATAAATAAAGTACAAGGAGGAGGAGTGGGACTGCTGTGATTAATTAGTGTAATTTTAGTGAGTGTGTGTGAGTAATTTATACAAATATAAGCTGTTTCTGAAGAGAAACAAACAAATCTCTGTAAACCTGGAAGATGTAATGGGGCAGTTCGACAAACTGAAGAATAGCAAATCACCTGGACTGGATGGTATACATCCCAGAGTAGAGATAGAATTGAAAAATGAACTTGCAGAGCAACTGTAGTAATATGTAATTTATCTTTAAATCAAGCATAGTACCAGAAGACTGGAGGGTGGCCAATGTAACACCAGTTTTTAAAAAAGGGTTCCAGAGGTGAGCTGGGAAATTATAGACTGGTGAGCCTGACATCAGTACCAAACAAAATGGTAAACGTGGATAAAGTTCAGCCAGTCGATATTGTGTATCTGGATTTTCAAAAGACATTTGACATAGTACCTCGTGAAAGACTCCTGAGGAAATTAGAAAGTCATGGGATAGGCGGTAATCTCCTGTGGTGAATTAAAAACTGGTTAAACGATAGAAAACAGAGAGCAGGTTCAGTATTCTCAATGGAGAAAGGTAGATAGTGGCCTTCCTCAAAGGTCTGTACTGGGACCGCTGCTTTTTAACATATTTATGGGAATAACTAGTGAAGTAATTAAATTTACTGATGACACCAAGTTATTCAAAGTTGTTAAATCACAAGAAGATTGTGAATAATTGCAATAGGACCTTACAAGACTGGGAGACTGGGCATCCAAATGGCAGATGACATTTAATGTTAGCAAGTGCAGAGTGATACATGTGAGAAAGAGGAACCCAAACTATGGATATGTGATTCAAGGTTCCACAATAGGAGTCACCACCCAGGAAAAGGATCTAAGTGTCATCCTTGATGATACATTGAAACCCTGTGCTCAGTATGCCGTAGCGGCTAAAAAAGCAAATGGAATGTTAGGAATTATTAGGAAAATAATGGAAAACAAAAATGAGAATGTTATAATGCCTTTGTATCACTCCATGGTGTGACCGCCCTTTGAATACTATATTCAATTCTGGTCACTGCATCTCAAAAAGGTGTAGCAGAATTAGAAAAGGGAAAGGGAATGGGACTTGATATACTGCCTTTCTGTGGTTTTTGCAACTACATTCAAGGAACTTATTTGTACCTGGGGCAATGAAGGGTTAAGTGACTTGCCCAGAGTCACAAGGAGCTATAGTAGAAATCGAACCCAAAAGATACAAAGAAGGGTGATGAAAATGATAAAAAGGATGGGTTGATATCCCTTTGAGGAAAGGCTAAAACAGCTAGGCTCTTCAGCTTGGAGAAGAAACGGCTGCACCACAAAAATCATAAACCCTTTGCTTACTAAGACTACTGAAATGTATTTGGCTTTGCTCACCCCTAATATAGAAGATAAATACTGTCCTGTGGCAATTTGAGGTGCCTACTTTTAGTAGAACATGGTCATTGTGCTAAGATATCTTGACATCTTCTTTTAGTGGTAAATGCATGCAGTATATGAAAATCACAAAACATGCTGTTAAAAAAGCATAGGGAAAACTGATTATATTATTATCTTTCTTATTTTATTGTTTTTCTCTTTCTTTGAAGGACATAAAATATAAGGAAAAAAATGGATAATGCAACAGAGTTACCTGAAAATATGGACAACTGGACCTTAGAGCATGTGAATTATTGGGTAACTGAACATGTAAAACTTGAGCAGAAATATGGAGAAATCCTGAAAAATGAAGAAGTAACAGGCTCAGTCCTGAAAGAATTAATGAAACAAGATCTTATAGACATGGGCTTTAAACATGGACCTGCTATTAAAATTCTGACGAAGCTTGAAAAACTCAACAAGGTTCCACATGATTGCAAAAGTCAAACTTCTGCACCAGAAGAAAAAGGAAAGAAATCACCAGAAAAGGAAATTAAAGCAAATAAAAAGCAAAGCAGAAAAAGTAAAGAAAAAAATGAGTTCACTATTAACAGTTCATGTAATGTTTCAGTTCCTGAATCCACAAAGGCCCCCGGAGAGATTTCTTTGCCAATAAATGAAAGTGAAATAAAATTAAATCAAACAGACTTTGTGAACTGTGACACCAATGAACCTTTGGAAAGCAGCCAATTAAATGCAACATGTATACCGTATCCATTTGATGAGTTTCACGACAGTAGACGATATATAGAAAATCACATTATTTTTACTCCTGAATCAGGGCCACTAAATCTTATTGATCCGGTGCATGAGTTTAAGCTTTTCACAAACACCCAGAATGCCACAGAAGAAGATATGAAGATGAAATTTTGCAATGAGGTCTTCAGATTTGCAGCAGCATGTATGAATTCCCGTACCAATGGTACTATCCATTTAGGAGTAAAAGACAAACCACATGGTCAAATTATAGGCATCAAACTTGATCAAAAAGATGTGTTTATTAACTGGTTCGATCAAATGATCAAGCAGTACTTTAAAACAACTGACCATAATGCAGCACAAAGTTGTATTCGATCACCAAGATTTGTAGATGTATTACATCAGAATAACATTCCAACAGGTAAATGTGTCATTGAAGTAGATGTGGTACCACAGTACTCCATTTGTAAGTCTGTATTCTTCCACACATATCAACAAACCTACACAGAACAAGGATGGAAGAAAAATATAGAACTTTCATGTTTTATACGAGATGGTGCAAGCTCTAAAGACATCTTTGCTAATGTCAAGAAGAAGGATAGTGAGTACACAACACATGTTCTAAGCATGAAATCATTAGATGATTCTCGAAAAACAGCAGAAGATCAAAGGATAAAAGCAAAGCAAAGCAATGAAGAGGGTGCAAGACTTGCTAGCCTACTCACTGGTAATAAAGACACACTCGATGATTCTTACTATTCCCATTATATCTTAGTAACAAATAAGTCCCACGAAAGTCAAATAAAGCATCTTGAATTTCTGAAGGAAATACAGTGGTTTGCTGTACTTGAATTTGATCCTGAATCAATGACTAATGGGGTGTGTAAGTTTTACAGCAAAAGTCGAGCAGCAAATCTTCATTTTCCTGATCAATATAAAGATATCGATAAGTCAACCTCTGAAAAACTTGAGATCCTAAATCTTTTTAAACAAACCAGTTGGATTTTCTGCAATGGTAGATCAGATCTTGATAGTTCAGAATATCAACCTTTGACACCCAGACTGTGGCACAAAGAAAGGGCTGGCACAGTACGAAAACTGATCTCATTTCTTTCACAAGAAGACATAATGCCTAGAGGGAAATTTTTAGTAGTAGTATTGCTATTGTCCACAGTAGAAGATCCAGGAGATCCCATTATTGAAACATTGTATGCATTTTACCAAGAAATGAAAGGAATTGATGATATTTTATGCATTTGTGAAGATAAAAATGCTTTCCAGAGATGGAAAGACCTTGTACAAGCCAGAGTTATAGCTACAGATGAAATTGTAGACAGGTGCATTTCTAACTTAAGCCTTGAAGAGATAAATGGCACTGTTTTAAAACTGAAGTCTGTAACACAGTCGGCCCAGCGATTTTTGCCATCATCTGGCTCTTCTTCTACAGTTCTAAACAAGAAAGATGAGGACTTCATGACAGCGCTGGAAATTCTCTGTGAGAATGAATGCCAGAACACAGAGCTAGAAAAAGATAAAACTAAATTTGCTGATTTCAAGAAACGTCAGGAAGAACATTTTTATCGAGGTGGTAAAGTATCATGGTGGAATTTTTATTATTCTTCAAAACATTATTCTGGACCTTTTATTAAAAGAGATCGATATGAAAAACTTGAACATTTGATTAAATCATTGAGTCAATGTCCCAGGCAATCATGTGTAAAAATTGTCACTCTGTATCATCATCCAGGTTGTGGAGGAACCACTTTAGCTATGCATATGCTCTGGGAATTAAGGAAAATATTTAGATGTGCAATTCTCAAAAATAAAACAATTGATTTTGAAGAAACTGGAAGACAAGTTACCAATTTAATAACTTATGGATCCACAAAACAGCAAGATTACCTACCTGTATTACTTCTTGTGGATGATTTTGAAGAGGAAGGAAATGTCTACATATTGCAAAATTATATTCAGGCAGCAGTAGCAGAAAAATACATTAGGTATGAGCATCCATTGGTGATCATTCTCAACTGTTTTAGGTCCCAGAATCCTGAGAGAAATTCAAAAGACCATCCTACTGACAGTGTTGCCCTGAAATACTCACTATCTCTCAAGGAACAAAGATCTTTTGAAGAAAAACTTAAAGAAATTGAAAAGCAGCATCAACAGCCTGATGATTTTTATTCCTTTATGATCATGAAGAGTAATTTTAATGAACAGTACATAGAAAAAGTGGTTAGGAACATACTAAAGGGTCTAAGTAGTACCAGTAAGCAAGCACAACTTATTTCTTTCCTGGCATTAATAAACTCTTTTGTTAAAGATTCCACAATATCTGTTTCACAGTGTGAGGAATTCCTAGGAATAACTGCTAAAAAAACTTTCTGGGGAAGAGAAACCGTAGAAGACAAGATGGGGACCTATTCTACTATTATAATACGCACAGAAGTAGAAAATTATGGCAGATATGAAGGTTTGCGTATAATTCATCCCCTAATAGCTAATCAGTGTCTTGAAGAACTGAAAGTCACCTACCATTTAGATAAAAGTGAAGTTATGCTAAACTTTTTAAGAACAAATTTATTTTATGATATCGGAATAGGAAAAGACAGACTTGTACAAGATATGCAGATCATGTTATATACTAGACTTCGCAAAGAACATGGTGATGAAACAAATACATTGTTCTCTCCCTTAATTGAAGCAATACAGGAAGAGGAAGGAAATACAGAAGTTAAAAATGTCTTAATGGAGGGAACGATTAGATTCAACCAAAACGCATTTATCTGCCAAGCCTTAGGTAGACACTTCTATATAAAGGAGAAAAACTTTACCCAGGCTCTCGAATGGGCCAAAAGGGCAAAACAAATAGCACCAGACAATTCTTTTGTATCAAGTACTTTGGGACAAATTTATAAAACTCAGTTAAAATGTTGGCTGGATGAAAATATGCAAAGGAAAGCTCTAACCCCTGAGGATCTGAAGTTTCTTCTTGATATTGCTACTAATGCTTCAAAAGCTTTTAAGGAATGTCAGGAGCAGTGTGAAAGAAAAGGAAATGAAAGAACTGACTGGGAGTGCCAAAAGTCTAGAAGGAAATATAATATTTACAGTACAGCTGGCTATCTGGGAGAGATAGAAGTTTGTCTGTATACTATTGACCTTTTAGAGCTAGTGCCTTGTTTCATCAAAGGTGATGAACTATCTAAAATGCAGCTGCTACAGTATCTAGCAGGAAAACGTGATATTCCAATATCTACTTTGGACAGAAATGATCAAGACTTTTATGATGCTATCAGTGAATATAATTACTATCTTAGCAATATAAAATTAAATCTGAAAAATACATTTGACTTTTTTGAGGATTATTTTGTTCATTTGAAGCCTAGGAACTTTTTAAAGGAAACTACAGATCTCAATATACGCAAGAAGGTTTCCAAATGTTTTGAGCGATACATAAACCTATTCTGCCCATCAGACCTTAAACAGTTGAGAGAGAAAGTCACTGAGCATAAGTTCAGTATGACACTGCAAATAGAGCAGTTCAGGACAGCTTTGGTAGCCGACAAGGCTGACAGATTTTCTGGGCTGCTGGAGTATCTCAATCATGAAAAAGGCGCTGCCAAAATAGAAGACATTGTATATGCCTATGACTTCTTGGTTAAAAATCAATCCAATACCAACAATAGGGATAAACTAAATTTTATTTTGGCAAACATAGTTCTCAATTGCATTAAACCAAAGTCTAAGTTTATATGTCCCATTAAAAACCTGAAAGAAATCCTCAGACAAGTCCTGAAAGAAGTAGGCTCAAATCACCGTTATCCAGAGCCATACTTCCTAGCCTCGCTACTATTCTGGACACACCCACGTAAGCAGTTAGATCAGGATTTCAAACACATGGAAAAGTATGTTTCATCAATGAGGAATTCCTTTAGATGGCAGTATGGATACCTGTGCCATTCCAAACAACCTATAGCACATTTCTACCTGGGGAGACATGAAAACTTAGATAAAATTGTTCATAAAAGCAAAATAGATCAGTATTTCTGTGATGTACCTGATCTAAATTCTATTTGGCAAAATGGAGACATATGGAAGGAAAAGCAGGTTGAAAAGCTATTGCTTCGTCTAAATGGCAGGACTGAAAATAATCTTGTCTACTTGGAGTGTGGCATTGGTGAAACAATAAAGCTACCGATCAGACCTGTTTACTTAGGCCAGCTCAGAAGTGGCAGAAGCATTGAGAGAGTCTCTTTTTATGTGGGATTTTCTTTTGAAGGGCTAATAGCATATGACATAGAAAGCATCTAAGAGCCCTACTCAGTGACTTGGAAGGGATTCTTGTTCGATATCAGATGGAAGGGGGTTTTTTTTCTCTGTTTCTGGATTGTTTTGCTTTCTGTTTTTCTTTTTTTTTTTATAATTACATTTTTCAAGTTTTAAAGTTTCTAAATAGAAAATTACAAAGCAGTCTATTGAGAATTTACAAAACAATCAGCCAAAAACCTTGCCAGAAATTTAATATCACACTTAGAGGGGCATAATCGAACGGGTGCCCAAGTTTTCATGAGGGCGCCCTTGCAGGACGGCCCCGTAAAGAGGTGGGGCAAACCGTATTATCGAAACAAGATGGACGTCCATCTTTCGTTTCGATAATATGGTTGGGGACGCCCAAATCATGAAATTTAGGTCGACCTTAGAGATGGTCGTCCTTAGGTTGTTTTTGAGATGGTCGTCGTCGGTTTTCGGCGATAATGGAAACTGAGGATGCCCATCTCAAAACCGACCAAATCCAAGCCATTTGGTCGTGGGAGAAGCCAGCATTCGTAGTGCACTTCTCCCCTCACATGCCAGGACACCAACCGTGCACCCTAGGGGGCATTGCAGTGGAGTTCAAAAATAGCTCCCAAGTGCATAGCTCCCTTACCTTGGGTGCTGAGCCCCTCAACCCCCCCCCCCCCCCAAAAAAAAAAACCCACTCCCCACAACTGTACACCACTACCATAGCCCTTATGGGTGAAGGGGGGCACCTACATGTGGGTACAGTGGGTTTCAGGTGGGTTTTGGAGGGCTCACATTTACCACCACAAGTGTAACAGGTAGGGGAGGGATGGGCCTGGATCCGCCTGCCTGAAATACACTGCACCCACTACAACTGCTCCAGGGACCTGCATACTGCTGTGATGGACCTGAGTATGGCATTTGAGGCTGGCAACAAATATTTTTAAAGTTGTTTTTTGAGGGTGGGAGGGGGTTAGTGACCACTGGGGGAGTAAGGGGAGGTGATTCCCGGTTCCCTCCGGTAGTCATCTGGTCAGGTCGGGCACCTTTTTGAGGCTGTCATGAAAAAAAATGGACCAAGTAAAGTCGTCCAAGTGCTCGTCAGGGACGCCCTTTTTTTTTCCATTATCGGCCAAGGACGCCCCAGTCCTGCCTTCGCTACACTGCCAACATGCCCCCGTGAACTTTGGTCGTCCCCACGATGGAAAGCAGTTGAGGACGCCCAAAATCGGCTTTCGATTATGCCAATTTGGGCGACCTTGCGAGAAGGACGCCCATCGCCCGATTTGTGTTGGAAGATGGGCGTCCTTCTCTTTCGATTATGCCCCTGTTAGAGACCCTTTTACTAAGCTGCAGCAAAAAGTGCCCCTGTTGGCCTGTTATGCAGGTTTTTCTCGCTTGTTAAGACCATTTTTACCACAGATGTAAATGGCTGCTTTTCAGATTTTTCCATAAATGGCCATGTACTAATTTTCTCATTAGCACGTTGACATTAGCGCATGAGCCCCTACTGCCACCTATTTTGTACGCAATAGGGACTCACTGTGCTAATTGGTTAGTGCAGTAATGCTAATGCACTAACTGATTTGCTTAGACATGCCCATTCTCAAACCCCCCAGACATGCCCCCTGCACTGAAAAATAAATGTTACTTTTTTAGCGCATGGGTAGCGTGTGAACATGGCAAAATTACTGCAGGACCCCTTAGTGCACCCTGCTGCAGTAAACACGCCTTAGTGCTTACTGCAGCTTAGTAAAAAGGCCCCTTAAAAAGAACAGAGAAGACCAAAAAATAAAAGGAAAAACAAACAGAAAAATTAGGAGAAAGCCCTCAACATAACGATGCTGCTAGAAACCAAAAATCCCTTTTTATACTAATCTCCAAAAAGGATACTATGGAGACCTTTTACTGAAGGGCGCTAAGATGTAATGTGTAGTTAATACACCCAAAAAGGCTTACCGCAGAATGCATTAAAGTGTTTTGTGGTAATTAGCCACTAACTGCACATTTTTTAATGCATTTTTTTCTGTAGGGGGCTGGCATCCCTTTTAACCCTTAAAAATACTGTCACCTTAAATATGGACTTACCGCAGGGGAAAGACTCGCATTAAAACTCACAGCCCATATTTTTGCACGCTGTAGTAAAAGGGCCACAAAACTATTAACAAACTTCTTTATCAAGCGGAATGTTTTCTGATTGTGCTGGACTATAAATACATAATTATCATTTTGAAATTGAACTAGCCATTCTAAGAGAACTTAAAAAAAAAAAAGTAGCTCTCAATGAATGCAAAGCTTTCAGGGGCCCTTTTACTAAGCAGCGGTAAAAAGTAGCCTGTGGTAGTGTAGGCACATGTATTGGGCACCCGCTGAGCCAGTTTTTACCACATCTACAAAAAATGGAGGGTTTTTAATGGGACGGGAAAAGGACCTGTGGTAAAAATGAAACCAGCTTGCCCAACACTGGCCTGAGCCCTTAACGCCACCCATTGATCTAGTGGTAAAGGCTCATGTACTACATGTGTGGTGACCGGTCAGCGCATGCCAGGTGCTGATTACTGCCAGAACTGGAGTGTGTAGGAATAAATAAAGAATTCATCTACGCATTATAGGCGCATGCCAAATCTGAAATTACTGCCAGGAGTGCGCTCTGGCCTGGCGGTAGTCTCGACATGCACTGCATGCGCGTTTAGCCTACCGCAGCTTAGTAAAAGGGCCTCTCAATTGCATAAGCATCATATCTTAACTGAGTGGCCCAGGCCACATCAGGAAATATTTGTAATCTTTTACCACAAGAAAGTAAATATTCTTTTCTTAAAATCAACCCTTGACACAGCCATTTTATCCAATGCAATTACTGAAAAGAGTAGGGTGGTATTCTGAGCAGGTTGCAGTGATTTCAAAGATATCAGGTAAATCCACATATACAGTATTACAATAATCAATATGAGGGCGATCCATGGACTGAACAATAAAGCAAAAAGAGGCCACATTAAAAAAGGATGTAGTTGTTGCACCAGCCATAACTGGAAGAAGACGGCACACAGACCTGTATTTAACAGTGG
Source organism: Microcaecilia unicolor (assembly GCF_901765095.1). Lineage (NCBI taxonomy): Eukaryota > Metazoa > Chordata > Amphibia > Gymnophiona > Siphonopidae > Microcaecilia > Microcaecilia unicolor. Next base: position 132,394,601 of record NC_044031.1, on the reverse strand, counting down.
CACAACTGATAACTGTATATCTAGGACCACACTCAGAACTGAATCTTTTGACATTTTTTATTGAATGTCTTGGTTTGCCAGCAGCCTGCATCCAGTATTTGCAAGTCGTTCAAAATTCTGTGATTAGATTGATATATTTGTTGTCTAAGAATGAACATGTTTCACCCCTTCATAAGAAATTACGCCGGTTGCTTCATCAGAAAGAATTAGGTTTAAACTGTTGCCACTAATTCTTCAGAGTTTATATCAGGAGTCATCACATTATTTGATTGACTGTTTGCATTGGTATAAACCTGCACGAGCGCTTCTTTCTGAAGCTTCTTGTATTTTGGAAGTTCTTTCGGCTTGAACTTACAAGGAAGAGGATTTTTTCAGTAGCCAGTCCAGTTGAGTAGAACAAACTGCCACCTCGTCTTAGGAAACAAACGCACTTTCTGGCGTTTAAAAAGTTCTTGAAGCAGCGTTTTTTACAGCTTCTTCAACAGTGACTGACTGTGGGAATTGAATGGATGCTGATTGAATTGAATGTGTTTATTAATAGTCTATTTGACAATTATGATTGATATAATATTGTACTGTTAAAGTTTTTATGTAATGATTTTGTATGTTTGCCCTGGATATGGGCAGAATATAAATGTTAATAAATGAAAATAAGCTTTGCTGATGGCAAATATTGTGATATAGTTGCTACAATAAGTTCCTCTGTCGAGATATGTTTTGTATTTATAAGTTTGAAACAAGAGATTCCACCATTCTTGGTATGTGACCTGATCCAGTGATTTCCAGTGCAAAAAAATTACCTTCAAAGCCAAAGAAAGCATAGTATTAACAAATGCACATTCATTAGGTTTTAAACTATTCTGAAAACATTGGTCTTTAAGTATCACGTACTTATAAGATATGGAACCCGGGCGGTGGAAAACATCTACCAATAGTGACCAGATATCTTTCCAGTAGTTTTGAATACATGCACACTCAAATATAAGGTGTTTAAAATTGCCTTGCTGAGACTTGCAAGACTAGCAAAGGCTGGAATTTGAGGGTTCAATCATATGTAATTTAAGAGGCGTCCACAATGCCCTATAAATATGAAACATATCTCACAAAAAAATCATTTAAATTTGCTCTGCATGAGGAGAAATGGTTTCCAATTGTATCTATCTTCAACAACTCCTAATGTAACATATTGTGCTAATATCATTAGCTGTTGTTCTTTGGGTATATATGGCATTTGCATGCAATGAATTTTTTTTTCTCTTTTTCTTTCTTACCAACTTGTATAACTGTTTACTATTACTCTTACATAGTTATTGCCTCTTGTTTGCATTGTATTGAAAACCAATAACAATACTAAAACAAAAAAAAAAAAGTTCCTCTGTCTTTTTCAAGTTAATAAACAGCCCATTTGCAGAAACCCAAAATCTTTGAAAAAACTGAACAAGATTTGAACTCTGCAGCACCACAAAAAAAGAAAATACAACAATTGACAAAATATCATCCACAAAAAACACCATATAAATATTTAAAAGCCATAGACAAAAGGCATGCCCTTATAGAACCACCCCTATTCACATCACTCAAGTCTGAAATTCCCGGGATGTATTAACATATTGCATTTATCCTCTTAAAATGACATCCATTTGGACATTTTGAGATGTCCATATATTTTGAAAATGAGCATCACAGTTTCCAGTGTAACAGACTTCCTCAAACTGCTGAAGACCCATCTCTTTAACAAGGCATACCACAAAGATCAACCAATGTGAACATACACAACTCATCCACATATATTCAACACTGTCTTACAATATCTGCTTTGTACTATTATCATGTTCTTTCATTAGCATGTTGCCCAAGATCCTTATGTAACACTAAATGTCTATGTTCTAGTATATTTCCACTATTCATGATGTATTGTAAGCCACATTGAGCCTGCAAAGAGGTGGGAAAATGTGGGATACAAATGCAATAAATAATAATAATAATAAAAATTATTGAGGATTCTGTACCATGTCTTAGAACCCATATTGTCAATCAACCAAAACTTTATTCTCAACAACATACTCATCCAACTCCACCCAAACAAATGTCCAAAAATAGTTCCATATCATCAAGCAGATCAATCCATAGACTGGTGGGTTGTGTCCATCTACCAGCAGGTGGAGATAGAGAGCAATCTTTTGCCTCTCTCTATGTGGTCATGTGCTACGAGGAAATCCTCAGTATGTTCTCTATCTCAGCAGGTGTGTGGTCACAGAGCAGCAGCTCTGGCTAGGGCTCCAAGCCCATTTGTTTAGGTTTTGTTGAGGGCGCTTCATGAGCGAGTGAAACCTAGTGGTTCCAGGTCCCTCCTTTTCTCCCCCCTCCCCCCCCCGCTGGCTCCGTTAAAAAAAAAAGCAATTTTGAAGCAAACAGCTTTCTTTGCAGCTGCTCACTGGGACACCAATTCATTGCAGTTCGGAGCAAGAAGCAGGTAATTTTTACCTTTTCCTAGCGGGTGGGGGGGTTCCCGAACATTCTCCACGTGGCTATGGCGTCGGATGGCAAGGGCGCGAAAAAGCGCTCCCTGGACCGTGTTCGCGCGTCTAGCGGGGAAGCGCGGGGATCGGATGCAAAGAAGCCCTTTTTGGGCGCCTTTCCGGAGTTTGGCGAGTTAGCCAGTTTTTCCTCCGCTGGGGTGTCGGCGGTTTTTCCCGCCTTAGGCACCCATCCCCCGATGTCCGCTCTTCCGGTTTTGGCCGGCCACACTGCTCGGACGGCTTCTTTGACCGCCCTTGAGGTGGGAGACGGTTAAAGATGGCCGCCCTTGACTTGGGCAGCGGTAAGAAGTTGGTGAAATTCAAGCGCCATTCTTCCCACACGGCTCCTTCACGGAGTGACACGACGGACGCCGTTTTGGATGTGCAGCGCGCCTCTCCCCCACTCTTTGGAGCGGAGGTTGAGAGTTCCTCTAGGGCCATGGCCCATACTGCAGAGGTGCACAAACAGGGGGTTTCTCTCCTGAGTTATTTTGCTGCTGCATCAGGCCTTTCTTCTGCAAAACGCTGCTCCAGCTCCCCTGTCAGACATGGGTGAAGAGGCCTCCCTGATCAAACACCCTCGGGTGGATCACCAGGCCTTAGGGGACTCTGTCTCCTCTGATGTAGATGAGGGCAGCGTTTCTGGGTTCTCCCAAAGGTCCTTCGGGGATTCTTTGGAGGAGGCTGATCCTCACCTTGATGGGGCAGATGACCCCTCTGCAGCACGGCTTTTTTGCTCAGAGGATTTACCCAACCTGTTAGTTCAGGCCATGAGCATTTTAAACATTTCCTCTCCGGAAGAAGGCTCTCTCTCAGCCTCGGCAGGCTCCGCTATTATGCTGGGAACAAAGCGCCCGACCAGAACCTTCCACATTCATGAAGCCATGCAGAGTTTAATTTCGGCTCAATGGGATTCTCCTGAAGCGAGCCATAAGTTAGCCAGGGCCATGTCCCGTCTGTACCCTCTGCCTGAGGGTGAACGGGAGGCCTTTCACTGGCCTACAGTAGACTCTAATCACTGCGGTGATGAAGAAGACGGCTCTGCCGGTAGAAGGTGGCTCTGCCCTGAAGGATGCTCAGGACAGGAAATTGGAGGTGGCCGTAAAGTTGGCCTTTGAGGCGGCTGCCCTGAGTTTGCAGGCCTCGGTTTGTGGCTCTTATGTGGCCAGGGCATGCCTGACCGTTTTGCAGCAGGCCTCCCCCTCGGATCCTTTCTTAAGGGCGGATTGGCCGGTCCTGGAGTCAGGCTTGGCCTACTTGGCAGACTTGCTGTATGATGTCTTGAGAGCCTCGGCTAAAGGTATGGCTCAGACAGTCTCTGCCCGTCGGTGGCTATGGCTTAAGCATTGGTTTGCTGACCATGCCTCAAAATCTCGCCTAGCCAAGTTGCCTTTTAAGGGCAAGCTGCTCTTTGGGGACGAGCTGGACAAGATCGTGACGGATCTCGGCGGTTCTAAAGGCAAGAGGTTGCCGGAGGTCAGGGCACGGGCTGGCAATGCTCACCCTGGTTCCTCTAAGGGCCGGTTTCAGGAAGCCCGTCGGTATCGCCCGGGCAAGTCGGGCTCCTCTTCCTCCTTCTCCTTCAAGCGGAACTTCTCCTGCAAACAGCATTCCTTTCGCAGGGACCGCCGTCCTGGAGGTTCGTCCTCCGGCCCTCCCCCAGGGTCTCGTACCCAATGACGGGGCCCTGGTCCATGACCCAGAGCAGATAGGAGGAAGGTTGTCCTCATTTCTGGGCAAGTGGTCCAGGGTAACTTCAGACGCTTGGGTTTTGGAAGTCATCAGAGATGGCTACAAGTTGGAGTTCTGCCGGCCCCTGAGAGACGGGTTCGTGAACTCTCCCTGTAAGTCTCCCCTCAAAGCGGCGGCAGTTCAGCAGACTCTGGACAACTTGTTCCGCCTTGGGGTGGTGGTCCCAATGCCAGTAGATCAATTTGGCACGGGACGCTACTCCATTTACTTTGTGGTGCCAAAGAAAGGAGGTTCTTCTCGGCCTATTCTCGACCTCAATGGAGTCAATCGGGCCTTGAGAATACGGCATTTCAGAATGGAGACTCTCCGCTCCGTGATAGCTGCATAACAAGCAGGAGAATTCCTGGCATCCTTGGACATCAAGGAAGCCTAGTTGCACATTCCCATCTGGCCTCCTCATCAGCGCTTCCTGCACTTTGCGGTGCTGGGCCGGCACTTCCAGTTCAGAGCCCTCCCGTTCGGGTTGGCTACAGCTCTGCGGACCTTCTCCAAAGTGATGGTGGTCATTGCGGCTTATCTCCACAAGGAAGGAGTGGAAGTCCATCCCTATCTGGATGACTGGTTGATTCGAGCTCCCTCATTTGCAGAGTGTGGGAGAGCAACGGACAGGGTCATTGCTCTTCTGAGCTCCCTGGTATGGATCATCAACCGGGAGAAGAGTCAGCTACGCCTGACTCAGTCCCTGGAGTATCTGGGTGTTCGGTTCGACACCCAAGTGGGCAGAGTATTCCTGCCGGACAGCCGGAGCCTCAAGCTTCGGGCCCAGGTGGGCCGGTTTCTAGCCTCCACTGCTCCTCGGGCTTGGGATTATGTGCAACTGTTGGGCTCCATGACGGCCACGATGGAGGTAGTGCCCTGGGCCAGGGCCCATATGAGACCATTACAGCATTCTCTCCTGCGGCGTTGGTCTCCGGTTTCGGAGGATTACGCTATAAGCCTTCCCTTGGATCCAGCTGTGCGCAAGGCTCTGAATTGGTGGCTGATGCCAGACAAGCTGGCCGCCGGAATGTCTCTTACGACCCCGGACTGGATTGTTGTCACGACGGACATCTGCTTGACGGGCTGGGGAGCCCACTGTCTGGGAAGGACAGGGCAAGGGATATGGTCACCTGCGGAAGCGAAGTGGTCCATCAACCTCTTGAAACTTCGAGCCATTCAGTTGGCGCTGCAAGCGTTCCTCCAGGTTCTGGTACTGAGGCCAGTTCAGATCTTGTCAGACAATGCCGCGGCTGTGGCCTATGTCAACCGCCAGGAAGGTACCAGGAGCGCCCCCCTAGTCGGGGAGGCCATGAAGTTATGCCTGTGGGCAGAAGCGAACCTGGAACAGCTGTCGGCGGCTCACATTGCAGGAGTCCTGAATGTCAAGGCGGACTTTCTCAGTCGCCATACCTTGGATCCCGGAGAGTGGCAGCTGTCGGCTCGGGCGTTCTTGGAGATCACAAAGCGCTGGGGAATGCCGACCTTGGATCTAATGGCAACCTCAGTCAATTGCCAAGTACTGCGGTTCTTCAGCAGAGGTTTGGACCCTCATTCTCTGGGGGTCAATGCTCTTCTCCAGCAGTGGCCGGTACAAGAGCTTCTCTATGTGTTCCCGCCCTGGCCAATGATGGGCAGAATCCTCAGCCGGGTGGCAAAGCATCCAGGCCAGGTGGTCCTGGTGGTTCCAGATTGGCCCAGGCATCCTTGGTATGCGGACCTAATCCGGCTCTCCATGGACGATCTTCTGCGGCTTCCAGAGGAGCGGGGCCTCTTGCATCAGGGTCCCGTGGTGATGGAGGATCCCTCCCCCTTTGGTCTTACGGCCTGGCTCCTGAGCGGAAGCGGCTGAGGAAGAAGGGCTTCTCGGACAAGGTCATCGCCACTATGCTGAGAGCACGGAAGCGCTCTACTTCTACTACTTACGCCAGGGTTTGGCGTACCTTTGCATCGTGGTGCGAGGCAGGCTCCCTTTCGCCCTTCACTGCTCCAATTACTTCAGTGTTGGCATTCCTGCAGGAAGGTCTGGAAAAAGGCCTGTCGCTCAGTTCACTTAAAGTCCAGGTAGCGGCTCTAGCTTGCTTCAGGAGTTGACTGAAGGGTGCTTCCCTGGCTTCGCAGCCAGATGTGGTGCGCTTTCTTAAAGGGGTTAATCACCTGCGCCCTCCTTTGCACTCGATAGTGCCTATGTGGAATCTCAATCTGGTGCCACGGGCCTTGCAGAAGCCACCCTTTGAGCCCTTGTCGAGGGTGTCACTGAAGGACCTGACGTGGAAAGCGGTCTTTTTTGGTGGCTATCACTTCAGCCAGAAGAGTTTCCGAGCTCCAGGCACTCTCGTGTAGAGCCGTTCCTGCGGTTCACTGAGGCAGGAGTGTCGATTCGCCCAGTGCCTTCCTTCTTGCCCAAGATTGTTTCTCGCTTCCATGTGAATCAGCAGCTTTGTCTACCCTCCTTTCATAGGGAGGATTACCCAGAGGAGTTCCCTGCTCTCAAATGTCTGGATGTTAGACGAGTCATCATCAGATACTTGGAAGTGACCAATGATTTCAGGAAATCGGATCACCTGTTTGTGCTGTTCGCAGGCCCTCATAGGGGTCTGCAGGCATCTAAGCCTACTGTGGCACGTTGGGTCAAGGAGACGGTTGCGGCGGCTTATGTGGCTGCAGGGAAGGTGCCGCCTATCCAGCTGAAGGCTCACTCTACTAGAGCACAGGCGGCCTCGATAGCAGAGTCCAGATCTGTCTCCTTGGAAGAGATTTGTAGAGTGTCAACTGGGGCGTCGGCTCATACCTTCTCACGACATTTCCGCTTGGATGTGGCGGCTCAGGCCCAGGCCCAGTTTGGGGCTTCGTTGTTGCGTTCCGGGATTTCCATGTCCCGCCCTGGGTGAGTACTGCTTCGGTACATCCCACCAGTCTATGGATTGATCTGCTTGATGATATGGAAGGTAAAATTATGTATCATACCTGATAGTTTTCTTTCCATTAATCATAGCAGATCAATCCATAGCCCCTCCCAGATAGCTGTACTGTTTGTGTTCTGGTTATATTTCAGGTTCAAGTTTAGTCTTCAGTTCCTGTTCAGGAGGACTTTGTGGTCAAGTTCTTCCAATTGGATTTTCCTTGAGTTGAGTTGATTTTGTGTTACAGTGAGCTGCTGCTTCCTCTCCTCCCATTTCGATGGTGGCTGGATTGATAACTAAATTATGCCGGCGCTCCCTCCCGTTTTGTGCGGTAGTAGGGTAGCTTTGTATCCCTCCCGCTTCGGCGGTGTTAGGGTAAGCTAGCTCCTCCCGCGGTTGCGGTAGCAGGATAAGCCAGTACCCCCCACGTCGGCAGGTGTGGTTCCCCCCCCCCTCACTTCGGCGGTGGTGGGCTGGAAAGAGTGTCCCTTTGTGGGTGTAATTCTCTATGTGCTGAGTCCTGTGGATGGAGCTGTGATATCGACTATACTGAGGATTTCCTGGTAGCACATGACCACATATAGAGAGGCAAAAGATTGCTCTCTATCTCCACCTGCTGGTAGATGGACACAACCCACCAGTCTATGGATTGATCTGCTATGATTAATGGAAAGAAAATTATCAGGTATGATACATAATTTTACCGTAATGATCACACAGAATGATAATTTACATAGTATAGATGCAAGTTGATTCTTAAGAATTGGCCTAATCATTGCCCTCTTCAAAGAGACAGGGAAAATATGATTAATGATATCTATGGTTTCACTGTCACTTGGTAACTTAACTGTGGCCAATCTGATGGGATTAGGGCAGAGTCAGGCAACAAATTTATCATACAAAGATGGCAAAGAATTTAACATGCACAAGTTTTTCTTCAAAGAAATGAAAAAAAAATCTTCAGAAGAGGATTGTTCAAAGACAGCTGTGGGTTTTGGTGTAATTAAAAGTTGGATAACAATTGAAAACAAATGCATTCTATGTTTTTTTAATTAGATGAACTGATATTTTAAGCTTTGCCAATACTTCTACATAAATATGAGCTACGTCCGTCCATAAGAGCCAAAAATGCCCAGGAATAACCTAATGTAATTTGAAGATAGAAACTCCCAAACAAATATCCTACGGAGTTGGGTTTTTCGTACAGCTGGATGTACAGAAACTAGGTGCCCAATTAACTTGTTAGACTTCTCACATAGACAAAATGTATTGGTAGAAGTGGTTTTGTGAAATTTTATATACAATAAAATGCATCAGGGGGTCTTTTACTAAAGTGTGTTACATTTTTGCACTTAACACACACAAACCACACAATCAGCACTTGGTAGGTGCAAAGGCTGCACACTAATTTCCAGGGCCTGCCTGCATGTTCTGTGCAATTAACACGTGGATATTGGCATTAGCACTTGCAGAACCTGGTTGCAGTTAGTGCAGCTGCACATAGCATCTCGGGAGAAGCTAAGTGAAACCGGGATAACTGCACAACCGACAACACTCTCTCTGTACCCCACACATGCAGTTTAAGCCCATTCTTTAGCGTCAAAACAGGAAGTTGCAGTAGAGGGGGTGGGACATGGCAGAAGGAAAGCCATGGAGACGCCCTCTGACTGAAATCACTGCTGGCTGTAGGTAAGACTAGCAGGGAGGAGGAAGGGAGGGGAGAAATGCAGCGGTGGTGGTGGGGGGGCCCTGAAGATTTTTTGCCCTGGGCCTAGCTTTGTCTCTCGGCGGTCCTGCTGTCTTATGCAAGCCCTGGCTGAATATTGTAGATATATAGGATACAAGCTTGACCATAAAACATGGAGTAGGCCTGAAAGACCACCAGCATTAGACCTCAGTGACTCCTGTGTGACTTCTATATGAGCCAAGAACTCATGATCTGTGAGTGAAGATCTCATGATCTGTTGAATATAATTAGGTCTGCCACCTCCGTTGGGCAGCGGAAACCATGGGCTTTCTACTATCCTGAAAAGGGTTGCATATCCCCTCTAAATACTTAATTACTCTCACCTTGTATCTGCTCATGAAGGCTTTACACAGTCTGGGCAGTAACAAGCTCCATAATTAGAAAGAAATCCAATAGTCAGTAGATATAGTAAGATAGTTTATTAGCATCAGTATCTTACCCAAGGGCAGTACAGGCAAATCAGGCAGTCACATGGTGGAGCAGCATTACATGACACGTCCTCTCTAGCCTTCTCTGCTCTTCTCTGTTCCCTTCTCTCCAGCCTTCTGATCTGATACCCTTCAGACTGCCCTTTTTATACCATTCTGACCCTATTCATTCCAATGGACCCTAGCTTTCTCACCAGAACTCTTGGCCCTTGTCAGTTAATAAGAGTGACTTCGCATGTTCCCAAACTCTAAGTATAAACAAAATATGTTTAGGACAACATCTGTGAAGAAATGACTTCATAGGTCATTTTGCCCTCCTCAGCTCCCCCTCCCTTCTCTACTTGTACCTGACCCACTACTATCTTCCATTAGCCAAAACATCTTCGCTCATGACTTCTCACAGGTGCCAGTCCCAGGATTGTTGACAAGAGCAAAGTCCCCCTCCCTCTATCTGCTCCCAATTACCTCATTTCAGCATTTGCTGCAGTGAAATGTATCTGTGTCAGAGATTATTTTTTTTATTTTTAAGAGGCTTAGCTCTTAGCCTGAGCCATTGGCCTGTATTTCACGTAGGAGATCAAATACATTAGCATTTAACTTTAAAAAAGGAGACTATGATAAAATGAGAAGAACAGTGAAAAAAAACTTAGAGGAGCGGCTGCGAGGGTCAAAAATTTACATCAGGCATGGATGCTTTTCAAAAACACCATCCTGGAAGCCCATGCCAAATATATTCTGTGTATTAAAAAAGAAGGAAGGAAGACCAAACGACAGCCAGCATGGTTAAAAAGTGAGGTGAAGGAAGCTATTCGAGCTAAAATAAAATCCTTCAGAAAAGGGAAGGAACCGACTGAAAATAATAAGAAACAGCATAAGGAATATCAAGTCAAATGCAAAGCACTGATAAGGAAAGCTAAAAGGGACTTTGAAAAAAAGATTGCGTTGGAGGCAAAAACACATAGTAAAAATTTTTTAGGTATATTAAAAGCAGGAAGCCGGCAAAAGAATCGGTTGGACCGCTAGATGACCGAGGGGTAAAACGGGCGATCGGGGAAGACAAAATCATAGTGGAGAGATTAAATTAATTCTTTGCTTCGGTCTTCACCAAGGAAGATTTGGGAGAGATACCGGTGCCGGAAATGGTATTCAAAGCTGACGAGTTGGAGAAACTGAATTAATTCTCTATAAACCTGGAGGATGTAATGGGGCAGTTCTACAAATTGAAGAGTATCAAATCTCCTGGACCAGATGGTATTCATTCCAGAGTACTGATAGAACTAAAAAATGAACTTGCGGAGCTTTTGTTAGTAACATGTAATGTATCCTTAAGATTGAGCATGGTACCGGAAGACTGGAGGGTGGCCAATGTAATGCCGATTATTTAAAAAGGTTCCAGAGGACATCCGAGAAATTATAGACCGGTGAGTCTGACATCGGTGCTGGGCAAAATGATAGAGACTATTATAGAACAAAATTACAGAGCATATTCAAAAGCATGGATTAATAAGACAAAGCCAACATGGATTTAGTGAAGGGAAATCTTGCCTCACCAATCTATTACATTTCTTTGAAGGGGTGAATAAACATGTGGATAAAGGTGAGCCAGTTGATATTGTGTATCTGGATTTTAAGAAGGCGTTTGACAAAGTACCTCATGAAAGACTCCAGAGGAAATTGGAGAGTCATGGGATAGGAGGTATTGTCCTATTGTGGATTAAAAACTGGTTAAAAGAAAACAGAGAGTAGGGTTAAATGGTCAGTATTCTCAATGGAGAAGGGTAGTTAGTGGGGTTCCCCAGTTCTGGGACTGCTGCCTTTTAACATATTTATAAATGACCTAGAGATGGGAGTAACTAGTAAGGTAATTAAATTTGCTGACGACACAAAGTTATTCAAAGTTGTTAAATCGTGAGAGGATTGTGAAAAATTACAAGAGGACCTTACGAGACTGGGAGACTGGGTGTCTAAATGGCAGATGATGTTTAATGTGAGCAAGTGCAAAGTGATGCATGTGGGAAAGAGGAACCCGAATTATAGCTACATCATGCAAGGTTCCACTTTAGGAGTCACGGATCAAGAAAGGGATCTAGGTGTCATCGTTGATGATACGAGTGGAGTGGAGTGGAATGGAATGGGTAGATGTGAATTGCTTGTTTACTCTTTCCAAAAATACTAGGACTAGGGGGCATGCAATGAAGCTACAAAGTAGTAAATTTACAACAAATCACAGAAAATATTTCTTCACTCAGCATGTAATTAAACTCTGGAATTCTTTGCCAGAGAACGTAGTAAAAGCAGTTAGCTTAGTGGAGTTTTAAAAAGATTTAGATAGCTTCCTAAAGGAAAAGTCCTTAAGCCACTGCTTATTTCTAGGATAAACAGCATAAAATGTATTGTACTATTTTGGGATCTTGCCAGGTACTTGTAACCTGGATTGGCCACTGTTGGAGATAGGATGCTGGGCTTGATGGACCTTTGGTCTGTCCCAGTATGGCTTAGTAAACAGGGCCCACAGTAACAATGAGGTGTATTTTCAAAGCACTTAGGCTTACCAAGTTGCATAGTAGTAATCTATGGAACTTTGTAAGTCTAAGTGCTTTGAAAATGAGCCCCATAGTTACATAATAGATGACAGCAAATAAAGACTTGTATGGTCCATCCAGTCTGCCCAACAAGATAAACTCATTACATATGGTAGTATGTGATACAATACATGTATAACTGATCTTGATTTATCCTTTCCATTTTTAGGGCATAGATCATAGAAGTCTGCCCAGCACTGGCCTTGTTCTAAAATTTCTGAAGTTGTTGTCAAAGCCCCTGAAAAGTCCCATTCCAGCCCATCCAAATCTATTCAGCCTCGAGCAGGGCACAGACTGTAAAAGTCTGCCCAGCACCAGCTTTCCTACCTAATCTCCATGAAGCTTCTGTGGATCCATTCCTTCTAAACAGGATTCCTTTGTGTTTCTCCCACGCATTTTTGAATCCCATTACCTTTTTCATCTCTACCACCTCCCATGGGAGGGCATTCCAGGTATCTAACACCCTTTCCATGAAAAAGTACTTCCTGACATTATTCCTGAGCCAGCCCCCTTTCAACCTCAATTCATGTCCTCTAGTTCTACCACCTTCCCATCTCTGAAAAATGTTTGTTTGTGGATTATTAATACCTTTGAAATATTTGAACGTCTTTATCATACACCCCTGTTTCTTCTTTCCCCCAAGGTATAATTGTTTAGGTCAGCAATTCTCTCCATGTACATCTTGCTATGTAAACCCTATACTATTTTTGTCTCTTCTCTGAACCACTTCAAATCTTTTTACTACATAATGTTACAGTTCGAAATTAGATTTGAAATATTCTTGAAGCTTTATGTAATTGTCATATAGCTTACATTATTTTTTTTTGTTACATTTGTACCCCACGTTTTCCCACTCATGGCAGGCTCAATGCGGCTTACATGGGGCAATGGAGGATTAAGTGACTTGCCCAGAGTCACAAGGAGCTTCCTGTGCCTGAAGTGGGAATCGAACTCAGTTCCCCAGGACCAAAGTCTATCACCCTAACCACTAGGCCAGCCTATTCCATATTCTTATATTTCTCATGTTTTGCATATACCTGTTGTTGCTTATATTGTTACACAACTGTCTATTATATTTCAATCTATAACATTTCTTGGACAAAAAAAATCAATACAATTTTATTTTGGCAAACATAGGAGCCTGTGGTACTGTGAGCTAGGGTTCAGGGTAGGCCTTCATATTTGCCTTATTGGCTGTGGCCCTGCTTGGCAATCTCTTCTGCTGCATTAAAGAAGGAGGAAAGCAAATCAGTCATAGTGTGTCTGCTAGCTCCTAGACCTCATCCACTTAAACACCAATGCTATGGCCCCAATGTAATAAAGAAGGAAAAAATGTGCATTCGTTTCTATTGCACATTATGTTTTACGCATGGTAAAAAAAAAATTCATTAACTACTGATGCAGTAAACTAATTATATCTAATGCATTTGGCATTAAAAAAAGATTTATTCTAAAACCTACAATAAATAAGTAATTGTGCTAAGCTCAGCCCAGATTTTTACTTCAGTTAGGTACCCTTTTACTAAACCTTAGCAGGCAGTAAAAGCAAAGAAGCCCATTGGTGTAAATGGGTGTAAGATTAGCACAAGTTATCTGCAGCAGGGATCACCGGAATAAAAAGAATCCTGTGGCAATTAACTTGTGCTAATCTTTAGTAAAAGGGCCCAGTTCGTTTTAAATTTACTACTTTGATTTTTGGTCACCCAGTGCCATTTTCAATGGACGCAATTGTGGGAACTTCAATACAAATTTGCACTTCGATTGTATATTGCTATGAGTAGGACATTTAAAGCGGCTTTTAGTTCACTTCCAGCATGCCTTAAATGTCAGCAGTCTCCGGCTCATTTGAGTCATATGTTTTGGCTGTGCCCGTAGATACACACGTTTTGGATATCGATCCTTTCTTCTACTTCTCAGCAATGGGATCTCCATATCCCTCGTTCCCCACAACTATTGTTTGATCTTCATCAGCTTCTACATCCGGTTCCAGCAGGATTGTCCAGTTTTCTCTGCAGAGCGATACTGATGGGAAAGAAAACTATTTTTACATTATTGGCGTGACCCTTATGTGCCCATCTGAGTCTTGACGAATGCAGATGATTTTGTTATTAACAATGGAAAGACAGGGTATAACTGACTTCTCCTTTCAGAAGGGAGAGAAGTTTCAACGAATATGGGAACGTTTCTGGGCCACCTTCTAACCTGCTGCCCGCAGTAGAATTCTTAATGCCTGTGTGTTGCTTAGATGTAAATGTGTTTATGCCTGCAGTGTGGGAATGAAGGGGTGGGTGTTTTTGAATTCTGGAAATAATGTGGTATTTTATATTTTTGTATGTTGTTTTTGTTGGCTTAATAAAAATGATTTAAACATAAATTTAAACAATTGGGGGGCTCTCACTGTCTTCCTCCTTAATTCCTCTTCTGAATTCCTGGATAGACTCTTTCCTCTCAACTTCTTTTTCTTCAGGGTCTTGAACTGGATATCCTAAGAACATAACAACATACGAATAGCCAAAAGGAAAATGAAACCTAGTGTACCACAACCTTTTCTGTGAAACGAAAGTTATGCTCACAGAGAGAGGTGTGGCTTTTAGAGCAGTAAACAAGAGGAAGCAACAGAATTTCCTGGTCTTCTTACCATGACTCTCTGTGCCTCTTTTTATCCACATTGACATTACATAGTAATTATAAAGATATACAAAATAACTACATTACTATGGCTATTATTGATTATGGCAGCAATAAGTTGCTTTCATACATTTTTATGATTTAAGAAATGATATACCATTAGCAGCTAAGAAGTATTTGGGGTCTAGAAATAACATCATAAGAACATAGCCATACTGGGTCAAGCCAATGGTTCATCAAGCCCAATATCCTGCTTCCAACAGTGGCCAATACAGGTCACAAGTACCTGGCAGAATCCCCAAATAGTACAAAGATTCATGTTACCGATCCTATGGACAGCAGAGGATTTCTCCAGTTCTATCTCAATAGCAGACTATGGACTTTTCCTCCAGGAACTTGTCCAAACCTCTTTTAAACCCAGAAACTCTAACTGCTGTTACCACATTCTCTGGTAATGAGTTCCAAAGCTTAACTATATGTTGTGTGGAAAAAATATTTCCTCCTCTTCATTTTAAAAATATTTTCATGTAACTTCATCGAATGTCCCCTATTCTTATTCTGCTCAGTGTGCCGCTGTGGCTAAGAAAGCAAATAGAATGTTAGGTATTATTAGGAAAGGAATGGAAAACAAAAATGAGGATGTTATAATGCCTTTGTATCGCACCATGGTACGACAGCACCTCGAATATTGTGTCCAATTCTGGTCGCCGTATCTCAAAAAAGATATAGTGGAATTAGAAAAGGTGCAGAGAAGGGCAACGAAAATGATAAAGGGGATGGGACGACTTCCCTATGAGGAAAGGCTAAAGTGGCTAGGGCTCTTCAACTTGGAGAAAAGGCGGCTGAGGGGAGATATGATAGAGGTCTATAAAATAATGAGTGGTGTGGAACAGGTAGATGTGAAGTGTCTGTTTACGCTTTCCAAAAATATTAGGACTAGGGGGCATGCGATGAAGCTACAATGTAGTAAATTTAAAATGAATCAGAGAAAATATTTCTTCACTCAATGTGTAATTAAACTCTGGAATTCGTTGCCAGAGAATGTGGTAACGGCGGTTAGCTTAGCAGAGTTTAAAAAAAGGTTTGGCTGGCTTCCTAGAGAAAAAGTCCATAGACCATTATTAAATGGACTTGGGGAGAATCCACTATTTCTGGGAACAGCAGTATAGAATGTTTTGTATTTTTTGGGATCTTTCCAGGTATTTGTGACCTGGATTGGAAACTGTTGGAAACAGGATGCTGGGCTTGATGAACCTTTGGTCTTTCCCAGTATGGCAATACTTATGTACTTATTATTTTTCAAAAGAATAAACAATTGATTCATGTTTAACCATTTTTTACCGCGTAGGATTTTGTAGACCTCTGTCATATCCTACCTCAGCCACCTCTTTTCCAAGCTGAAAAGCCCTAACCTCTTTAGTCTTTCCTCATATGGGAGGAGTTCCATCCCCTCTATCATTTTGGTTGCCATTCTTTAGAACCTTTTCTAATGCCGCTATATCTTTTTTGAGATACAGTGACTAGAATTGCACACAAAACTCAAGGTCAGGTCACACCATTGAGCAGTACAGAGGCATTATAGTATTCTTCAGTGCATTTTTTCTAGTGAAAAAGGTGCCGGTACTCAAATGCCAGGCCACCCTTCAGAGGTGGGGTGATCAGTGAGGGACCCACCCCTCAATAGCCAGCCTCCCTGTAACCAGTCACAGAATCTATGACAAGGCAGATTTGATGTGTAGAGCCTGAGCTCTTTCATTAAAACTTGGGGGCCATGGGTCAATTTTAGCAGACAATGGAAAAGGTGCCGGTACTCAGTACCCCCTCAAAAAAAAGCCCTGGTATTCTTTGTCTTATTTTCTATTCCTTCTCAAATAATTCCTAGCAGACTGCTTGTTTTTTAGTGTCCACTGAACGCTGGGCAGAAGATGTCAACATATTGTCCTCGATGACACCTAGATCTTTTTCTTGGGTGCTAATTCCTAAGGTGGACCCTAACATCAGATAACTATGATTTGAATTATTTTTCCAAATGTGTATCACTTTGCATTTGTCCATATTAACTTTCATCTTCCATTTGATGTCCAGTCTTCCAATTTCCTAAGGTCTTTCTGCAATGTTTCACAGTCTGCATGCTCACCTTGCTCATTGTTTCTATTTCTAGGTCATTTATAAATATGTTAAATAGCACCAGTCTCAGTACAGATCCCTGGGGCACTCCACTGACACCCTCCTCCACTGAAAGAAATTGCCATTTAACCTTACCCACTGTCTTCTATCTATTAACTAGTTCCATATCCACAACAAAACATTGCCTCCTATCCCATGGCTTTTTAATTTTCTCATGAGGGACTTTGTCAAAAGCCTTGTTACTATAGTACAGTAACTATTTTGTACCCTCAATGTGAAACTTAAGGTGTGGTAAGTGCAGGGGATGTGGCTAGCATCTGTTCTACATTTACCACAGGACAGACACATGCCACATTGGCCTACATTTCATGGCTTTGCAGATAGGACGGGTGCACAAATGAAAAATAATGAAGCTGCCATGCAGTGCAACCCAGTCCTCCAAATTATATTTCACTTTCCCCAAGATAGTATCTCCCCCTGACAGTATCCCCATCAAAAGTCCCATTACAACCATCAGAAATCCCCTCAGCAATCTTCTACCCCAGGATTCACCTGGGGATCTCCCTAGTACAGTAGTTTAGTGGGCAGGGTAGGGCAGTTCTCCTCCACTCTTGCCATATAGCTGCTCTCAAAATGGTGGCTCTCACCACTAATGGTAATCATGCAGTACTTCACTAGGGATCAATTTGCCACATAAAGGCAATTACTCCTTTTATGGCCGATTGACCTATCATGGCAATACTGCAAGACTACCACTAGGGGTCAGAGCTTCCATTTGAACTTGGAGAAGCTATGAGGCAGGAGCAGAAGGGGACCTATCTAGTTGGCTATCCAGTTTGCAGTTTGAATATCACTACTAACCAGAGAGCACTTCCAGATTGGTGCTGAAACTGAATATTCAGCGCTGGCCAATATCCAGGTACTTGCACTGAATATCCAATTTTATATTAACCACCGTGGCTGGCCATTTAACTACTAACCACCGTAGTTCAATATCAGGCCCCAAATCTCTTGTCTTTTTCCTCATTGTACTTTAATCAGTCTCTTCTTTTACAATGTTGTCTTGATTCTCTTTCCCATAAGCTTTCATTCTGTGTCTCTTTTCCATCTCCCTGAAATTATTTTTCCTGTCACCTTCCTCCATCTCTCTTCCATTTCCCCTATTATCATTTCTTCACTTCCCCCTATCTTTCCTCAATCTTCTCCCCTTCCATCTTATTCCTTCATTATTTCTTCATGTCCTTTCACTATACCTCCACCCAGGAGTGTTCCGTGCCCTAGGCAACATGTCCCGTAGTGCCCTTGCCCTGCTCACTGTGCTGCAGCCACCACAGGAAAGACATCTCTGGCTGTCTTCAAATCTAAGCTAAAAGCCCACCTTTTTGATGCTGCTTTTAACTCGTAACCCTTATTTTATCATCCTCACTTTAATATTCCCTTATCTCTTGTTTGTCTTGTATGTCTGTCCTAATTAGATTGTAAGCTCTGTCGAGCAGGGACTGTCTCTTCATGTTCAATTGTACAGCGCTGTGTACATCTAGTAGCGCTTTAGAAATGATTAGTAGTAGTAGTAGTGAGAGTGACTTTTTCACCCATGCCTTCCTAGTACTCTATGAAGCTGCACTACCCACAAAGCCCTTGGGACAGTCCTGCCATCACCTCTCAGAGCCCACTAGATTCACTTTTCAATCTTTTATACTTCCCTGACTTCCCTCCTAGCTTTCATCTTGTTCCTCCTCCTTGTGTTTCACTATCTTTCTTTTTCCCTTCGCCTTTCATCCTCCATTCAGCTCTCCATATACCCCACTCACCCCGCACCTCACCTTAATTACTCTATAATAGTTCTAACTTCACTTCATCTCCCCTCCATTTCCTTCCCTGTTTTCTATCCTCCATGTATCTTTTTCCCCTTCTCAACCAAATCTCTCTTCCCTTGTCTTTATTTTCAACTGTCCTTTCCCATCTCTTCTCCCTCTTTTCCCCATGTCCTTGTCTCCTTCCTTCCTTCCTTCCTTTCTTTTATTCTTTCTTTCTTTCTTGCCTGACAGTCAAGTGCCATCTCTTTCCTTTCATCTATCTCCATTCTTTTATGTCCCAGTTTCCTTTTGCCTTCCATCTTTCCCCATCCTTCTGAAGAGACTTCTGGGTTTCTGCTGCACATGAATAGCAGAGACCTCTAGTGGCCTTACTAAAATCCTGGACTGACTTGTATATACCCCCACAGCTTGTAGAAACAAGGGAGGTCACTCCTGACCACGGTAATGGAGGGAGGGCACACCTCTTGGAGGGAAACTATACTGGTATAAAACCAGGAAAATGGTACTACTACTACTGCTATTAATAAACTATTAATATAGATATAGTGGAGGAGTGCCCTAGTGGTTAGGGTGGTGGACTTTGGTCCTGGGGAACTGAGTTCGATTCCCACTTAGGCACAGGCAGCTCCTTGTGACTCTGGGCAAGTCACTTAACCCTCCATTGCCCCGTGTAAGCCACATTGAGCCTGCTATGAGTGGGAAAAGCACAGGGTACAAATGTAACTAAAATAAAATATAGAAAAGATTACCCTCAGAGATTTCCACACCCTCTTAGTAGTATATTATAACCACTGATGGGTGACATATCACTTGATTCATCAAGCCACTCTTTTTTATTGAATATAGTGCAAAATGTGCTATTTCTGTGCATTTTATATACTGCTCAAATGCAAGTCAACGCTTAAATCAATATAGGCCAGCTAATAATAAGAAATATCAAAATACAAAAACTTTTTATATAAAGAACTTTGCTCCGTGTCTTAGCATTTAGACGCCCAGGGCTCCTTGAATATTCTCACAGGAAATCCTTCTGGAAGACTGCCAGAGACAGCTTTAACCTGAGTCCCTGATGAAAACTGAATGAAACCCGTGCTGTGAGTGTGTACAGGGGAGAGCAGTCTTCCAGAAGGATTTCCTTTGAGAATATTCAAGGAGCCCTGGGCGTCTAAATGCTAAGACACGGAGCAAAGTTCTTTATATAAAAAGTTTTTGTATTTTGATATTTCTTATTATTAGCTGGCCTATGTTGGTTTAACATTTGTAGGTTAAAAGGAGAAGCTTAAACTGTATGCGGTACCTGATTGGAAGCCAGTGAAGTGACTTGAGGAGAGGGGTGATATGAGTGTACCGGTTCAGGCGGAAGACAAGACATGCAGCAGAGTTTTGAACGGACTGAAGGGGGGATAGATAGCAAAGTGGGAGGCCAGTGAGGAGTAGGTTGCAGTAGTCAAGGCGAGAGGTTACAATATACTACTAAGTGGGTGTGAAAATCTCTGAAGGCACTCTTTTCTCTCTCTCTCTATATATATATATATTAACAGTTTATTAATAGCAGTAGTAGTTAGAAGATATGTTTGAGAATTTACCAGTGATAACAGGCATTTTTGTTTTGTTAGGTATAAAACTCTAGGAATAAACCCAAGCAACAATGATTCTGTTTAAAAGAAACTAATGGTGTCATAATATAAACTCTCGGGATATATATGTATATTGAAGAATACAATAAACACCACAACCTCCTTGTGAACTTGGAGTTAAACAACAATGTTTTAATTTAATTTCTAAGGAAACTCTCAGTGTAGGGGGAAAAGCCAAGAGGCCTGCCTGAATGACACGCTGATGAGGAGCTCCAGCAATCCCTACCTTAATGGGATAGCATAAGGTCTAGGTGAAGTATTTATTTATTTGCTGCACTTTTATCCCACATTTTCCCACCTATTTGCAGGCTCAATGTGGCTTACATTATGCCACAATGGTGATCACCATTAACAGAGTGATAAATACAGAGAGGTGCTACAAAGACGATAAATGAAGATATCTCAAAATTAGATGCAAAAATGAAGTAACGAATGAGTAGAAGAAATAGATGAATAATTCATAACAGGTGCATAAGAATAAAACAAGATAAAGCGTTCAATAACATTGATGTGATTTAAAATAACCAGATTGATGAAAACAATGTAGGTTTGTTCTAATGCATTTTAGATATCAAGTCTTTTGTGAAGGATTTTTGTTATGTCTCTTTGAATAGGTTTGTCTTCAGCAGTTTCCGGAAAGTTAGCAGGTCGTGTGTTCTCTTTATGGTATTCGGTAGTGCGTTCCACAATTGTGTGCAGATGTAAGAAAAACTGGACGCATATATCGATTTGTACTTAAGTCCTCTGCAGTTGGGATAATGGAGGTTTAAGAAAGTTCGTGATAAGCATTTTGTATTCCTTGCTGGAAGGTCTAGGAGGTCAGACATAGGCGCCCGGTATAAGAGGCTTGGATAGGCTAAGCCTCCCCTGCTGTGCTCTGAGGGGTTTAAATTGTTGATTTACCTCCATCCTCACAGCAGGAGCTGCAATGAAAGCCCTCTAGCCTTGTCCAGTTGTAGAAATTGGTTTATGGTTTGTTTACCTTACTGCTGGGAGAGGGGGGGAGGGGGGGTTGGCTGGAGGTGTCCTGGGTTGCCAGGGAGATATTTAAGGAGGATGACTTCCTGACCTGCACTGAGGACAGATAGCAGCAGAATCATACTGGGCCAGCATGATCAGAAAAACTCACCAGACAACAAAGGTAGAAAAGATCATTTTATTTTCATTATAGTGTTTGGAATATGTCCACTTTGAGAATCAGGTGCTCAACATTAAAAGTTTATATTTATTTACTTATTTATGGCATTTTATCCCACATTAAACATGAATTAGGGTGTTTTGTGGCTCTACATGAGAATTGTGATGATCCCTTGTTTCATATTGTTGACAGTCTGCATTTTCCGTATGGGTGGTATATTGGTGTATTAGGTTCTGCCCAGTGTAATATTTATGGTACAGCAAGGTTCTGAGTGTGTTTTTGCACAAAGTTGTGCATAGTGTTTTGCAGTTGAGCGATTGTGCTTAGAATATGCTTTGAGCAACCACTTTATTCTTTGACATATGATACATATCTAATATCTAAATTTAATAAAAGGTATTAATTGTGATTATTTTATTTTTATTTATTAATTTTTTCTGTGTGTTATCAGACAATTATGTATATAAGCTCCGCCCCTAACCCTGCCCCCTTTAGCCTCCCCAAACAGTTGGGCCACCGACCGCCTATGAGGTCAGACATATATGACTGGACATCTCCATGTATGACTTTATGAACTATAGTGCAGATCTTGAATGCAATGCAATCTTTTAGTGGAAGCCAGTGTAATCTTTCTCTGAGGGGTTGGGCACTTTCATATTTCGCTTTTCCGACTATGAGTCTAGCAGCAGTGTTTTGAGCTGTCTGGAGTCTCTTAATAATTTGTGCTTTGCAACCGGCATAGATGGAATTACAATAGTCCAGATGGCTTAGTACTAATGATTCCACATTGCATGGAACATCTTCTTTGTTACATTTTTCACATGGTTGTCTAGGGTGAGATTTCGGTCTATAGTGACTCCCAGGAGTTTCAATGTGTCCGCAACTGGAAGAGTGTGGTTTGGTGTTTTTATGTTGGTATAATTAGTTTTATTATACTGCGATGAGAGGATAAGGCATTGAGTCTTTCCTGCATTGAGTTTCAGTTTGAATGCATCCGCCCATGAGTTCATTTTTTGTCTATTAGATTGTAAGCTCTTTGAGCAGGGACTGTCTTCTATGTTTGTGCAGCGCTGCGTATGCCTTGTAGCGCTATAGAAATGCTAAATAGTAGTAGTAGTAGTAGTAGTAGTAGTAGTAGGAAGCTGTGATAGATTTTATCTAGTATTTCTGATAGGTCATTTTTGAATGGAATATAAATCGTGATGTCATCAGCATAGATATATGGGTTTAGGGATTGGTTGGATAATAACTTGGTCTTTTCCCAGTGTGGCATTACTTATGTACTTATGAGTAAAGTTCAGAAAAGTGGTATTTGCTATAAGCAGATTTTCTCAGCTACTTTTTCATATTTGGTGGCTCAAGTCTGGAATTCTCTTCCACCTAAGATTAGAGTTATTCCTGATTACATAGCCTTTAGGAAACAGCTAAAAACATATATTTTTAATACTTTTATTAGTTTAGGGCTGATCATGCACTGTTATTAACTTACTATCTTTTGGCTTGTAAATTCCTGAGGTTTGTCTGTATTCTTTTGATTGGTGTAATCCGCACTGAACTTAAAGATAGTTGCAGAATGTAATTAAGTATCAGGAACAGTATCCGTATATTCAGCAATGCTATCAATTTAGGTGGTTTGGCTGAATGTCCATGTAGAACTTGATTGCATATTTAAGTTATAGCTGCTGTTGTATGCATCACCTTAACGTATAACTAACATGTTTGGCGGCTGAATATCGCTGCTTAAATATAAATTATATGGCAAAGTGGTGCCACTCTTGTAATGCCCCAGATCCCACTCCCATCCAATATTATTCATCCATCTGTCTCAGATTTTAAAAAACACTTATACCTTCAGGAGAGAGGGTGATACATTTATGGGAGAGGAGTGGCCTAATGGTTAGTTCCTAGCAACCTAAGTTCAATTTCCCCGTAACTCCTTGTGACCTTGTGCAATTCACTTAACCCTCTATTGCCCCAGGTACAAAACCTTAGACTGTCAGCCCTCTAGGGACAGAGAAAGTACCTGCATATAATGTGTACAGCACCGTGTATGTCTAGTAGCACCACAGAAATGCTTATTAGTAGTAGTAGTAGTAGTATCCATGAATACTCATAGGCTGATATTTTCCCATCATTGGCTAATTAACAAGGTCTTCCTTGATCTTATATATGTTATTGTGACATGTCAGTTTAAGGTTTCACGGTTTTTATTCAGGAACAAAGAAAACCTAACAACATACAGCTGAAAAAAACAAATCTATGTAAACTCATCAAACATTTACTGAGCAACAAGCAAGAACAACTGTCAATAATAACCCAGTAACACATGATCCTTTTTTCTATATACGATAACCCTCCCATTACCTCCCACCCCTCTACCCCATTATCCGTTCAATGTTATCAAATTTTCAAAATCACCCCCTCCCTCCTTCCCCTACCGATACCTTTGCCTTGTCTGATTTTTAAGATGGCCGGCATTTGGACTCTTATAACCTCAGGTCATCTTGGGAAAGATAACATCCAATATTCCAATTCCTCCCTATCCAATCTAAGAACCCCAAAACAAACCCTTTACATAACAATACTCACTCATGTAATACTCTTAAACGTATTCAGCACAGCACTTCTAGCTTTATGGGAGATGGTATGCAAATAACAGTTCCAGATAGCTATGAAAACCCTTCGCCCCTTTGGAGAACTCCTTACAACCCTTGCCTCCCATAACATGAGAGCATGCAATCTATTTCTCTAATTCTAGAATGAGGGAGGCTCTTCATATACCCAATGCTTGAGTATGCACTTCTCCCCTATCACAAAAGCTTTACTAAGAAATAAATGGGAATTTTTATCCAAAATCCCATATGCCTTCCATTTATTCAGCAAAACTCCCTTCCAAGAATATACTACACGTTGATCAAATAAAGACCCTAAATATCGATGAAGCGACCTCCAAAATGCTTGGGTGCCACTACATCGCCAAAAAGCATGAAAAAAAGGAATTGTCCCCCCGCTGACATTTGGGGCATTGACCAACAGGCACCCAACCTGCTCTTGCAGTCTGATATTGGGATATATAGGCCCTGTGGAGCACTCTATATTGACTCTACTGCAATTCAGCATTCCCAACCTGCTTTGGGATAGCTTTAATCAATTTAAAAAAGTCCAACCCCTTTCAATTGTGACATGTCAGTTTAAAAGAGCCTGCTAAAAGATTAACGTTTGTGCCTCTATTTACAGTTCGATCTTATCAGTCAAGTTGACTTCTAGACTCTGGCTTCCCCTCCTCTCCTTGCCCTTTTCAACTAATTACTGAAAATACTATCTTAATGATGATGTGCATATCATAAACACATAGGGAAAAGGAATAGGTCCAACAGACTGCCCATAAATCCTTAATATTCAGAATTAAAATTTAAATATTTTGGCAAAATCTACAAATTTGTAAATGAGGGGATAACAATTAACTTTATCTGGTGGATCCTCTTCTACTTCTATCCCTCTGCCTGTCGGCGTACCTCAGGGTTCTGTTCTTGGTCCCCTCCTCTTTTCTATCTACACTTCTTCCCTTGGTTCATTAATCTCATCCCATGGCTTTTTCTACCATCTCTATGCTGATGACTCCCAAATCTACCTTTCTACCCCTGATATCTCACCTTGCATCCAAACCAAAGTTTCAGCGTGCTTGTCTGACATTGCTGTCTGGATGTCTCAACGCCACCTGAAATTAAATATGACCAAAACCGAGCTTCTCATTTTCCCCCCCAAACCTACCTCCCCCCCCCCCCCCCCCCCCCCCCCCCCGTTTTCTATTTCTGTCGATGGCTCTCTCATTCTCCCTGTCTCCTCAGCTCGAAACCTTGGGGTCATCTTTGACTCTTCTCTCTCCTTCTCTGCTCATATCCAGCAGATTGCCAAGACCTGTCGTTTCTTTCTTTACAACATCCATAAAATCCGCCCCTTTCTTTCCGAGCACTCTACCAAAACCCTCATCCACACCCTTGTCACCTCTCGTTTAGACTACTGCAATCTGCTTCTTTGCTGGCCTCCCACTTAGTCACCGCTCCCCTCTCCAGTCAGTTCAAAACTCTGCTGCCCGTCTCATCTTCCGCCAGGGTCGCTTTACTCATACTACCCCTCTCCTCAAGACTCTTCACTGGCTTCCTATCCGTTTTCGCATCCTGTTCAAACTTCTTCTACTAACCTATAAATGTACTCACTCTGCTGCTCCCCAGTATCTCTCCACACTCGTCCTTCCCTACATCCCTTCCCGTGCACTCCGCTCCATGGATAAATCCTTCTTATCTGTTCCCTTCTCCACTACTGCCAACTCCAGACTTCGCGCCTTCTGTCTCGCTGTACCCTACGCCTGGAATAAACTTCCTGAGCCCCTACATCCTGCCCCATCCTTGGCCACCTTTAAATCTAGACTGAAAGCCCACCTCTTTAACATTGCTTTTGACTCGTAACCACTTGTAACCACTCGCCTCCACCTACCCTCCTCTCTTCCTTCCCGTTCACATTAATTGATTTGATTTGCTTACTTTATTTTTTGTCTATTAGATTGTAAGCTCTTTGAGCAGGGACTGTCTTTCTTCTATGTTTGTGCAGCGCTGCGTACGCCTTGTAGCGCTATAGAAATGCTAAATAGTAGTAGTAGTAGTAGTAGGGTTGGTATACAGCTTATATTAGATAAATAAATTCAAACAATGGGATTATTTGCACAGGAAGGTAATAGAACATTCATTCCATTCATCAACACCACTAGGTGTCAGTATTGCTTTTCTTAAGACAACCCTATTTCTTACTTTAAGACTGAATAGCCTACTCTGAAGTATGTCAAGACTTTTTCCATGAAAATTTACATGCACACTTTTGAAATCCAAAATGTTATGCTGCTTCTGATTTAATTTATTGTAAGAAGAACACCAAGCATGAACTGTGACAACATAACTAATGGGTCAATATTTAAACTGTAGTTGAAGACTTGTTAAAACACAGAGCATGGCATTAAAATGAAATCTGAATTTTATTGCACACTGCCTAGATCAAGTTTGTCTGAATAAATAAAAATGTAATGCCACCATCCTGATAGGATAGTAGCAGTGCTCAATATCTGGATAGAACCAGCAGTACCACCATTATCAGGATTGTGTTGATATTCAAACTGCTATCTGCATAATTATCTAGATAAAATTAGGACAGCAATTTTTCCTCTAACTTTATCCTGCTAGTTATCACTGCTAACTCTACGTGCTTGGCCAGCACATTGTCTAAATAATATCACTGATGGCTCTGAAGAAGCACTTATCCGGATAGCAGGGATACTTTTGAATATTTATTTATTAGGATTTATTTACTGCCTTTTTGAAGGAATTCGCTTAAGGCGGTGTACAGTTGCACTTTAAATGTATCTGAATACTTTTAGCTTGCTTGCTTCTATTGATTATACAGAGAAAAGGGAAAAGGAATTCAAACCATCACAGAGACAGAAGGCTAAATTTCTCACTCACCTCTGCAGTGCCAACTACTTCCAGAAATTTCTCTGCCAATATCCTGCTGATATTTAACTGAAGGGTGCTGCTGAATATCACCACTCACTGCCCCTGCACTGTCTGTTTACTGCTAGGTTGGTTTGTGGGTGGAGTTTGGGTGGAGCCTGGGAGGAGTCGGTATTTAACTGGTTAGCGAGGATAGTCAAACCACTATCCAGTTAAGTAAGCAGCAAAGTTAGAATACCAAAAAGACTGTCCTAACTTTGGCACAGAGATAACAATGCACCAGTCTGAAGATTTGAGGAGTAATGCCTATGCAGGTTTAGGTTTGACAAGGAGGCCATTCTACACAAAGGCCACCATTGAGAGGCTTAGCTGTAGTCTTCTGCTTGGAGAAGACATTCCATGCTATTGCGCCAGAAGGTGACCACACCCTTACCACTCTGGCTATTGATTGGAACATTTCAGACCATTCTGGAGGCCATAGTGGAGAAAAAACCAGTCAGCTGACTCTGCCTTGCTCAGCTTCTAAGTCCTTTTCTTAGGAAAGCCAGTCAATCTATTTCTTTCTCTAAGGAGGAGCAGCAAGCAGAAACCACAGCAGAATTTTCTTGAGCTTCTTCAGTTTCTAACAATTTTGGGGAGAACTGAAAGTGTGATTGCTTAAGTCTTAACCCCTTTTTCATAGTAAACCCAAAAGAGGTCCATTTCCATGAATTCCTTTCACAAGATACATAATAAGTTAAATAGAGCACACCTGTGTCCAGTCACAGGATCTGATTTGATCTGAATATTCCTGGATGAAGAATCAAGCTGTTCTGTTGTATAAAGTGAATAAAGCAATGACCTAAACATGCCAAAAATAGAGCTGCCAAAATAACTCCAGGATAAAGATATTCAAAGGTACAGATTGGGGAAGATTACAAGGAAATTCCAATGTGTTTGAATATCCCTAGAGGCATTGTGCTTCCTTTCCTGCACCCCCACCCCTTTGTATTGTTTGATAAATAATACGCCAACATAGACACCTTCTTCCTCCTGTGTTTTCCTTGTGAACCCATCTTACTTTTTTTTCCTGTATGAACAGATACTCCATGCAAATAAATCAGTTTTCAGAAAGTAATGTCTCTGTCTCTTAGTGTGAAACATTCCCTGATTGACTTAAAACTAGTTGGCTGCTTCCTAGGATGGTAAGTGCTCTCAGATTTTTTTATTTTTTTTTTTTGCAGGTGCCATGCACTATTGGGAACACTCTCTTGCTTTTCTTTGGCAGGCTTTACAGTGCCCTGTCTGATTTGGCTACTATACAGCGGTTTTAACGTACTTCTGTGGTATCCTCCTGCACCTACCCTTTTTGAGATTTTCAAACTAAGTGTATAACCCCTGAAGCAGATGGGTTTGTCCCGTCGAAACATGGCCCCATGTCGGGTCTTGTATACCTGTGGTGCTGAATAAAGATTACTGCAATTTGTATCTGGCTGTGAAGATTTCTTGGTCCACCTCTACTCCTTGGATTTCTTTTGGATCACAGATAGGGTTTTTTTCCTTTACCTTCAGGTTTGTTTTTTTATACTAATAAGAACATTAGCACATGATCTGTGGAGGGGGTGGGAGAAGAAAATGCCCACCTTTAATTTTGCAGTAAATCAGGTCTTAGTGTGTGGGGAAAGTCCCACGTTAGAAAGCTAAGCCCAGATTTCATCCCACCTTAAAAGGGCCCCTAAACGTCCTTATTAGATTACATTGCGTTTATCAGTATTTGATTATTTTAATTTCAAAAATCTTAATTGCAAATGTATTAAGAAACTCTAATAAAACAGTACCACCTACAACTTGTTTGTTCACCTTTATTTCTATGATTCCAAGTAGTAAATAGCTTGTAATTGACAGACCGCTTCATTCAGTCTGATTCTATTCAGCATGACTGTTTGAGAGCCTGATTATAGCTACAGCCCTACAATACACCATAGCTGCTGTTTTGTATATCGCACTACAGTGACTAACCCTATTAAAGGGACGATACCAAACCCAAGCATTACCCTACTAGATAAGTGCCAGCCATTGGAATATTCAGTGGCACTAACCGGATTGTGCCTCTGAATATCCTCTCTGACTGTCTTGGCACTATCCAGACAATGTCGGGACCGTCCATGGGCAGAGTTTGGGTGGAACCAGAGGTTATCTAGTTAGTGGCGTTATTTGGCTACTAACCAGATAGCTGACCAACTAAAGGGGTCCGTTTGCTAAGCTGTGCTAAAAAGTGGCCCTTGCTACTTTCAGTGCATGGGTTTTCTCACGTGCTGAGGCAAGTTTTATCATGGCAGGAAAATGGCCAATTTTCCATTTTTTCCATTAATGGCCATGCACTACCATGGGTGCCCTTACTGCCACTTATTTAGTAGGCGCTAAGGGCTCATGCGTTAACCCTGCACTAATCGGGCAGCACATAGTAATGTACCCATGCTCCCTGATTAGCACAGAGCCCGCCTACTGTTCATTCATAGATACACCTCCCATGCCAAAAAACTAACAATTATTTTTTTAGCGTACACTGATAAGACCACTACCACGGGATGCCTCAGCTTGTCCCGTGGCAGTGCTTTTTACTGTGCAGTAGACATACGCTGGTGCCCACCATGGCTTGGTAAAGGAACCCCAAAGTTCGCATAAAGGCTGTCTTTATTTTATCCACTTAGTTTTCTAGCGGATTCCAGCATATTCAGTTCCAGCTGGTGTTATTTATTCATAGTATTTATATCCCACTTACAACTAAACAGGTAACAAGAAACAATCATAATATAAACAACATAAAACAGCACAGTAAATGTCAAACAGCAAACCTCTCTATCCGTCTATCTTCAGATTACCTTAACCCAGTGATTCCCAAACCTGGTCCTGGAGGCACCTCAGCCAGTCAGGTTTTCAGGATATCCACAATGAATATTCATGAGAGATATTTGCATGCACTACCTCCACTGCATGCAAATATCTCTCATGAACAGTGCGTTTTTTCTAGTAAAAAAGATGCTGGGACTCAAATGCCAGGCTACCCTTCAGGGGTGAGGTGATCACTGAGGGACCCACACAACAATAGCCAGGCCCCCTGCAACCAGTCACAGAATCTATGACAAGGCAGAATTGGTGTGTAGAGCCTGAGCTCTTTCATTAAAACTTGGGGACCATGGGTCAATTTTAGCAGACAATGGAAAAGGTGCTGGTACTGAGTACTCCCCCCCCCCCCCCCCAAGTACCCCCTCAAAAAAAGCCCTGCTCATGAATATTCATTACGGATATCCTGAAAACCTGACTGGCTAATGTGTCTCCAGGACCAGGTTTGGGAATCACTGCCTATGGAGCTGGCTTAATATCGACTCCTTAATTTCACATTAACCAATATTTTCCAAAATAGCTGGATCATCATCCCATATTTCAAACATGAAAGCAACACCCAGTATCATAACAGAACAATTGATATTGTGACACACAATAATAAATACTTATTTTTGGAAACAATCTAAGCCATAGTTTCTCAGACATATTCCATTGTCTCTAGTGTCAATTGGGTCTTCAGGATAGTCAACATAAAAATGAATGAGATAAATCTGTATATATTAGAGATCCATGTTATACAAATTTATCTCATGCATATTCATGGGTGGTATTCATTTTAGTTTAACTCAATTTGTATTTGCTTTATTACTAAACTGCCCAAAGCAGGTAACAAAATCTTAGGCTACCAGGGACAAATTTGGGAAGCCCTGGTCTAAGCTGTTACCAAACATTATCCTATGAAAGTCTGGCTATAGTTTTTACCTGCATAAATACATTTTCTAACAAAAATATAAAGGCTTGGTTATTTCCCTTTGTAATTTCTACTTCGAACATTGCTTTCCACAAGAGTAGATGAAGCTGTTATTAGCCATAATGCCAAGGTCTACTTTCACCATTTCTACCACATTATTGTTTTTCATTTATGATAATTAGGTAGACCTGTGCCTCCTGTCATTTTGCATCTCTGGAGATCAGGCATTCATTTTACTCTGCAAGAGAAGATGGTGGGAAATCAGCTTGCATTCCATAAAAAGGTCTAAAATATGGATGTTGTGAGAAAATTATGCAGGAAAACATTGCCTGGAACAGTAATACACAGTTTATAAACACATTTATCCTGTATCAATTACATAGTTCCTACAGCAACAAGAGATGGAGCCAGACATTAACCAGGAAGTCAGTCACAGACAAAGATGCTGGTGCAGGAAAGAAAACATTCCAGTGGTTGGCATTTTGGCTTTGCCAGTGTATAGTCATGAATGTTGGCTTGAATATCAGAACATATTAAAGAAAAAGGGAAAAAACCATAAGAAGACAGTCAAGTTGTTACACGGTATAGAAATGATATACTATCTACTAAAGAAAATTTCAAATTTTCCCTTGGTTGTAGCTTTGAATGCAGGAGCGTAGCTACGTGGGGCCTTAGAGGCCTGAGCCTCCTCCATTCCTGGCACAGAACTCCCCATTTCTGGCTCGGGTATTGCTAGGATGTGTCTTCTAAGGTGTGTGTACTTGGCTGGCATTCACCTCCCCACCCCCGGTGCTCTGTTATCTCCCTTCCCTCTTCTCATGGTCCGGCATCTCTTTCCATCTTATACCCGCCCCCGGCGCAGCTATCTTCTGACTTTTGGCAGCATGGCCGATCAAAGCAACTTCACCTCCTGCCAGCCCTGGAAGTTTTTCCTCTGTACAGCTTTCCGTTCCTGCATAGGAGGGGCCCTGCAGAGGGAAAGCTTCCAGGGATGGCAGGAGGCGAAGCTGCTTTGATTGCTGACTGCAAAAAGTCAGAGAATTGCAACGCTGTGGGGTGGGTACAGGAAGGAAAAGATGCTGGATTGTGGGGAAGGCAGGGGAAGGATGAATGGCAGGGTAAAAAAAATCTAAGATGTGGGGAGAGGCAGAGAGATGCCAGATCTTGGGGGCTGGGGGAGGGAGAGGGAAGAGAGAACTGGAATAATAGGAGGAACCAACCAGACTGATCCTACACTACCAATGACCAGCTATTTCTAGGTAGCTAGTGCAAAAACCTCATTAGCAGGCCAGGCCCTGCCACTAGGTGAACTAGGGATCTGTGTAGGGCATTACAATTCTGGAGGCACTGTTAGGGCTGACATAGCAGAATAGTTCTGGACTGCTGGTATGGGGCTTCTGAGCACTCAAGGTCCACCATGTTTAGGCCCCTTAGCCCCACCCCCCAAACTTCATGTTTCAAAGGAGGCAGGACACTCAGGCTTTTAGAATGTGCATGTGATAAAGGCCCATGCCTAACTCTTTAGTGCTGCAAAGGCAGGCAGCAACAATATTGATGAAGACAGTGACAAGGAGCGGGAAGAGAAGCTACAGAGATACCACCAGGGGAGAAGTACATATGTACATAAGTAGTGCCATATTGGGAAAGACCAAAGGTCCATCAAGCCCAGCATCCTGTTTCCAACAGTGGCCAATCCAGGTCACAAATACCTGGAAAGATCCCCAAAAAGTATAAAACATTTTATACTGCTTATCCCAGAAATAGTGGATTTTCCCCAAGTCCATTTAATAACGGTCTATGGACTTTTCCTTTAGGAAGCCGTCCAAACCTTTTTAAAACTCTGCTAAGCTAAACGTCTTTACCACATTCTCTGGCAACAAATTCCAGAGTTTAATTACATGCTGAGTGAAGAAAAATTTTCTCCGATTTGTTTTAAATTTACTACATTGTAGCTTCATCGCATGCCCCCTAGTCCTTGTATTTTTGGAAAGTGTGAACAGACGCTTCACATCTACCCGTTCAACTCCACTCATTATTTTATAGACCTCTATTATATCTCCCCTCAGCCACCTTTTCTCCAAGCTGAAGAGCCCTAGCCACTTTAGCCTTTCCTCATAGGGAAGTCATCTCATCCCCTTTATCATTTTCGTCGCCCTTCTCTGCACCTTTTCTAATTCCACTATATCTTTTTTGAGATGCGGAGACCAGAATTGAACACAATAGTCGAGGTGCGGTCGCACCATGAAGCGATACAAAGGCATTATAACATCCTCATTTTTGTTTTCCATTCCTTTCCTAATAATAACTAATATTCTGTTTGCTTTCTTAGCCATAGCAGCACACTGAGCAGAAGGTTTCAACGTATCATCAACGACAACACCTAGATCCTTTTCTTGGTCCATGACTCCTAACGTGGACCTTGCATGGCGTAGCTATAATTCTTTCCCACATGCATCCCTTTGCACTTGCTCATATTAAATGTCTTCTTGTAATTTTTCACAATCCTCCCGCGATTTAACAACTTTGAATAACTTTGTGTCATAAGCAAATTTAATTGTCTCACTAGTTACTCCCATCTCTAGGTCATTTATAAATATGTTAAAAAGCAGCGATCTCAGCACAGAGCCCTGGGGAACCCCACTAACTATCCTTCTCCATTGAGATTACTGACCATTTAACCCTACTCTCTGTTTTCTTTTAACCAGTTTTTAATCCACAATAGAACACTACCTCCTATCCCATGACTCTCCAATTTCCTCTGGAGTCTTTCATGAGGTACTTTGTCAAACGCTTTCTGAAAATTCAGATACACAATATCAACTGGCTCCCCTTTATCCACATGCTTGTTCACTCCTTCAAAGAAATGTAGTAGATTGGTGAGGCAAGATTTCCCTTCACTAAATCCATATTGACTTTGTCTCATTAATCCATGCTTTTGAATATGTTCTGTAATTTTGTTCTTAATAATAGTCTCTACCATTTTGCACGGCACCAATGTCAGACTCACGGTCTATAATTTCCCAGATCTCCTCTGGAACCTTTTTTAAAAATCGGCGTTACATTGGCCACCCTCCAGTCTTCCAGTAACACACTCGATTTTAAGGATACATTACATATTACTAACAATAGCTCCGCAAGCTCATTTTTCAGTTCTATCAGCAAGTTCATTTTTCAGTTCTATCAGCACTCTGGGATGATTACCATCCAGTCCAGGAGATTTGCTACTCTTCAGTTTGTAGAACTGCCCCATTACATCCTCCAGGTTTACAGAGAATTCATTAAGTTTCTCCAACTCATCAGTTTCGAATATCGTTTCCGGCACCAGAATCCCACCCAAATCTTCCTCAGTGAAGACCGAAGCAAAGAATTCATTTAATCTTTCCGCTACGGCTTTGTCTTCCCTGATTGCCCCTTTTACTCCTCGGTCATCTAGCGGTCCAACCGATTCTTTTGCTGGCTTCCTGCTTTTAATATACTGTTAATATGTGTTGTAGCTTGAGGCCTATCCACTGGAATGGTGGTGGGCCAAGTTACTGGGCTTTGGCCAGCTGAGCAGCCCTGACTAGGCCTGAAAGCCCACCAATGGCCTTATAGATGGGAACCTGCAAAAGCAGGCCTGCATGATGGGTCTTAACAAAATCTGGTAGAACTGTCAAATTGAACATAACACCTAAGATGTAGAAATAATGGACAAAAATGGATGAAGTTTGGTTTTTAAAATGAAGTCTGTGTTTCTATAAGATGGCACTCAGATCATAAGATAATATGAAAGATGATATGAAACTGAAATGCTAGTATTGAGATATTTTTGTATCAAGAGGGAGAAAAACAAGTGTTGACAAAAGCGGAAATGTCACAATCAGGTGCAGATATTTTTGTAACAAGAAAAACATGTTGTTGACAATAACGGAAATCTTGCAATAGCTAAAACGGAAAGAAGAGGTGGGTACAGATGGGCACCTGCCGGAAAGGAAAGTGTGAATCAGAGGTTGGGCAATATTAAGAAAAAAACAGGGGTCTTGCCATTGACTTGCATGTAGACCTGCGCCTATAAAAGAGAAGAGATTTTGGCAGATCGTTGGAACGTTCCCCAACGCATCCTCAGAGCCAGAACTCTGTGCAGTTGAACCTAGAATCTGTCTGATGAATGTACCAAATAGAAGATTTGATTTTGGTAAGAATAAACACTTTATTTCTGGCAACTATCTCTGTCTTTATTTCTAATTCATTCTTTACCTGTCATTTGTTCTGCAAGGTAATCCACACACAAGTAACACTCAGTCTCTGAACTAATTTGGGTTGGCTTTTAATAGAATATATGTGGGAACATAAATGGCCAAAGATCCACCTACATCCTAATAGACAGAAAGCTGTGGTCATGGGAATTAGATTTGAACTGAGCCTTCTGATGCCTCCCCAGGAGCGATACCCATGGGAAGGGGTATCTCAGGAATTCAGGGAGGCGGTCTACAAGGTCATAGAAGAACAGACTCTCTGTACACCTCCGTGTGGAAAGCTCAGACGCGGGTCTACAGAGGGTCAATAAAACAATACCTAAAAAAAATTTTACTATGTGTTTTTGCCTACAACACAATCTTTTTTTCAAAGTCCCTCTTAGCCTTCTCAGCACTTTGCATTTGCCTTGACATCCCTTATGCTGTTTCTTATTATTTTCAGTGGGTTCCTTCTTCTATTTTCTGAAGGATTTTCTTTTAGCTCTAATAGCTTCCTTCACCTCACTTTTTAACCACGCCGGCTATTGTTTGGTCTTCTGTCCTCCTTTTTTAATACGCGGAATATATTTGGCCTGGGCTTCCAGGATGGTGTTTTTGAACAGCATCCATGCCTGATGTAAATTTTTGACCCTCGCAGTCGCTCCTCTAAGTTTTTTTTTTACCGTTCTTCTCATTTTATCATAGTCTTCTTTTTTAAAACACTAACATATTTGATTTCTTATGTATACTTACTTCAAAGCTAATATCAAATCCGATCATATTATGATCACTGTTATCAAGCAGCCCCAACACCATTACCTCCCGCACCAGATCATGCGCTCCACTAAGGACTAGATCTAGAATTTTTCCTTCTCTTTTCAGCTCCTGTACCAGGTGCTCCATAAAGCTGTCTTTCATTTCATCAAGGAATTTTACCTCCCTAGCATGTCCCAATGTTACATTTACCCAGTCAATATCGGGGTAATTGAAATCACCCATTATTATTGTGTTGCCCAGTTTGTTTGCGTCCCTAATTTCCTTTAACATTTTTGCATCCATCTGTTCATCCTGGCCAGGCAAACGGTAGTACACTCCTATCACTATCCTTTTCCCCTTTACACATGGAATTTCAATCCACAGTGATTCCAAGAAGTATTTTGTTTCCTGCAGAATTTTCAATCTATTTGATTCAA
This sequence comes from Microcaecilia unicolor, assembly GCF_901765095.1. Classification (NCBI taxonomy): domain Eukaryota; kingdom Metazoa; phylum Chordata; class Amphibia; order Gymnophiona; family Siphonopidae; genus Microcaecilia; species Microcaecilia unicolor. Next base: position 132,358,646 of record NC_044031.1, on the reverse strand, counting down.
GGCTCTCGTTAATATACAATGCTACCCCTCCACCAATTCGATCCACCCTATCACTATGATATAATTTGTACCCTGGTATGACAGTGTCCCACTGGTTATCCTCCTTCCACCAGGTCTCAGAGATGCCTATTATATCTAATTTTTCATTTAGTGCAATATATTCTAACTCTCCCATCTTATTTCTTAGGCTCCTGGCATTCGCATATAGACATTTCAAACTGTGTTTGTTGTTCCTATTTACATCATGCTTAGTACTTGACAGTATTAATTTGCAATCTTTTGTCTGATTTTTATTTTTATTTAAGGACACCTGATCTAGTACGGTCTCTTTTGCAACCTCACTATAAGGATACCCTATCTTCCCTGTTTTGGTGATATCTTTGAAAGATACCTTATCCCAAACCATATGCTTTTGAGCGACAGTTGGCCTTCCCCCCATTTCTAGTTTAAAAGCTGCTCTATTTCCTTTTTAAATTCTGATGCTAGCAGCCTGGTCCTACCCTGGTTAAGGTGGAGCCCATCCTTTTGGAATAGGCTCCCCCTTCCCCAGTTCCTAACAAATCTAACACCCTCTTTCCTGCACCATCGTCTCATCCACGCATTAAGACTCCAGAGCTCTGCCTGTCTCTTGGGCCCTGCGCGTGGAACGGGTAGCATTTCAGAAAATGCTACCCTAGAGGATCTGGATTTGAGCTTTCTACCTAAGAGCCTAAATTTGGCTTCCAGAACCTGTCCCCCACATTTTCCTATGTCATTGGTACCCACATGCATGTGTGTGTTATAGAATATATTACGTGCATAATCAGTGAGTTTTTTTCTAGCAAAAAAGGTGCCGGTACTCAAATGCCTGGCCACACTTCAGGGGTGGGGTAATCTCTGAGGAACCCACCCCACAGTAGCTAAGACCCTGCAACCAGTCACAGAATCTATGACAAGGTAGAATTGGTATATAGAGTCTGGCAACCTTTACAGAATTGCAGGGAGGTAAGGAAGGCAAAGAGAGATTCTGGATATAGGGCCATGTCCAGCTTAACCATTGGACCAGGTGAGGCTCTGACCCAGGGCACTGGTGACTAAGGGCACCAAAATACCCAGCCTCTGACCTCACCTGATGTACAGGCTAAACCTTTTCTCCCTCTCCCCCTCCCCCCCATCCGGTCTCTCCCCTTCTCTCTTCGCCCTCACCTCTCATATTCCTTTGCCGTCTTGTAAAGTTTATATTGGTCGCCATACGAGCTTGGGTGCAGTCTGGGGCTGGACTTATTCTGGTAGGCCGTAGGATGCATAGAGAAGCATTTCTCTATGCAACTTATTGCATAACACACTCCCCTTGGGCTGGGCTGGGCTTCCCACCCAGGGACATCCCACTCACTCCCCCCAGTGACTCCAGGGAAAACCCACACCACTTAATAATTTATTTATTTATTTTATTTATTTATTTATAACATTTATATCCCGCATTTTCCCACATAATAGCAGGTTCAATGTGGCTTACATAATATCGGAGAGCAATTGCAGTTCCGATGTAGACAAATACATAAGAGAGGATGGATAAGGTGAGGTACATGAACATAGGGAAGGTAAGGTAGGTAGAGAACAAGAGATTTAGTCCATAAGCGGGAACCAAAGGAGGAGTTGAATATGGTCTTGCCTTTGTCGTTCTTCAGGGTAAGGTACAGACGTTTGCATGCTCTCCAGCCAAATATCTTACTGAAGTCTAATGCAGAACTACAAAGCCACAGATGCAATAATACTGGAATGACCTGGCAACCCTACTATTATGCCACCCTTGCTATAAGTTGGCATAGGCCTAATCAATGGAAATAGTGTTCAAGAAACTTTATTCAAAGGATCTGCATAGCTTGTATGATAGCTGCTTGACACCACTTTTAACCTAAGGAAGAGAATAGAACTTGATCTGGGGACATCCTCATGAATATCCACAGTCCAAACAGTTTCTTTTAACAAGCACAAATCAACATTTGCATCACATGCCACTAGTCAGCTAATATTCCAGTTCACAACAATACAATATATTTTTTCCTACCATTTGTGAAAACATCAGGCTGCTAAGATAAAGCCAATGGTATTTCCTTCCTATGCATTTCAATTCTACAGCTAATGCCTGCACTATGTTTTCCCAGTATTGTTTTGTGCTTGATAAAATATTATAGACAGTTTTCAAATTTAAAGTCAACAACAGAGACAGACGAGCAATTAGGAAAACATCTGAAGTAAAATAAAATTAGCTTGAAATTACACATTTTCAGTGTTCATTATTTTATTTTATAATTTGTTTATTAATCAAAAGCTCAAATAAACAGTGTCTCACATATTACATTGACATATTGCCTTTTTGTTTTACATTCCACGGGCCTTATTTACGAACATCAATACTCTCTCTCTATATTACAGGCAACACTTCTACAATCTCCACTGTCTAATACAGTGCATCAAATCCTAACTCTACTTGTTGTCATCTCGAGCCCTCCGTTACTAGTACTATCTCAAACTTCAGCTACCCCAGTCCCCGTCCCTCCCCCTCCTACTCCTATCTACCTTATTCCTTCCCCTCTTATCTCTATTCCCCCCCCCCCCCGCCCCTCCCTTCCCCCTTTCCCCCTCCCCCCCTTCTTTTTGTTCATGTAGTGTCAGTCTAGTCTGTCATGTCCGCCAGTCACATATTTAGAATACGATCTCTACCCCCTGGGGGTATAGTCTGCCAAAACGGAGTCCACATATGATAAAAGTCCTTCTCCTTATATCTCGAGTCCTGCTTATTGTCCACCACTCTTTTCTCAAATCTCATATATTCCATCATGGAGCTTCGCCATTGCTGTACAGTAGGCGCTTTATTTGTAATCCACTCAAAGAGAATTAGTGTTTTTGCTATCATCACTGCTCTGCGGGTGAATCCCGTAAATCCAGACGGTATAGGTCTCAACAGGGTTAATTGTCGAAACATTCAGTGTTCATTATAATAATCTTATTCCTCAGGTTCCCCTAAGGCAGAGACATTCACATTTTCAGTGATTACCTAGGAAATTTTGATTTTACCTGGCTCTGAGATGTCCAACATGATTTCAGCCCTAAAGGGTGTGGTCTTTTCCAGCCTTTCCCCTATCCCTTTAGCTTAAAGACCATTAGAAAATACAATGGTCTAGATTTATATTTCAGTTAAAAGATCAAAATATTTGCAATGTCTATAAGTATCTTTGAATAGAGCACCAGGTAAGTAATAACAGTAAGAAACCACAGTACTAGAGGAATTTTGAGGCCCTTTTACTAAGCCGCGTAAGTGTCTACACAAGCCCAACATGCACCAAAATGGAGTTACTGCCCAACTACCGCGTTGCTGTTGTGGTAATTTCATTTTTGACAGGCTTCCAAAATTTTTTATTTTCAGGCACGCGTAACAGACGCACACTGTGGCATTTGGTATGCATAGGTCATTTCTGCAGTTATCACGTGAGCCTTTACCACTAGGTCAATGGCTGGTGGTAAGGTCTCAGACCCAAAATGGACGCGTGGCAATTTTCGGCAAAAATTTTAAAAAGGCCTTTTTTATAGGCCCGTTAAAAAATGGATAGGAGTGCACCCAAAACCTGCGCCTATACTACTGCAAGCCATTTTTCAGTGCGCCCTTGTAAAAGGACCCCTTTGTTATCAAAATGAAGCCACAAACCGTTTGATATCAGTTATTTTACCGTACACCGCCTTGAGTGAATTCCTTCAAAAAGGCGGAAAATAAATCCTAATAAATAAATAAATATATAAATTACATAAGAGTAGACCATAAAGAAATCCTCTGTATCAGATGAAATGGGAAAGAGACTTATAAATGACCATCAGAGGATGAATGGAAGAAAAGTGGACACAAGCAGGCTTATTTTCAAAAGACAAGGATGCCCATCTTTCGACACAAATTGGAAGATGGGCATCCTTCTCCCAGGGTTGCCCAAATCGGTATAATCAAAAGCCGATTTTGGGCATCCCCAACTGCTTTCTGTCGCGGGGATGACCAAAGTTCCCAGGGGCATGTCGGAGGCGTAGCGAAGGCAGGACTTGGGCATGCCTAACACATGGGCGTCCTCGACCCATAATGGAAAAAAGAAGGGCGTCCCTGATGAGCACTTGGCCGACTTTACTTGGTCCCTTTTTTCTTACAAGCAAGCCTCAAAAAGGTGCCCGAACTGACCAGATGACCACCGGAGGGAATCGGGGATGACATCCCCTTAATCCCCCAATGGTCACTAACCCCCTCCCACCCTCAAAAAGCAACTTTAAAAATATTTTGTGCCAGCCTCAAATGTCATACTCAGGTCTCTCGCAGTAGTATGCAGGTCCCTGGAGCTGGTTTAGTGGGTGCAGTGCACTTCAGGCAGGCGGACCCAGGCCCATCCCCCCCTACCTGTTACACTTCTGGTGGTAAATGTGAGCCCTTCAAAACCCACCAGAAACCCACTGTACTCACATCTAGGTGCCCCCCTTCACCCCTAAGGGCTATGGTACTGGTGTACAGTAGTGGGTTTTGGGGTTGTTTTGGGGGGCTCAGCACACAAGGTAAGGGAGCTATGCACTTGGGAGCAATTTGTGAAGTCTACTGCAGTGCCCCCTAGGGTGCCCGGTTGATGTCCTGGCATGTCAGGGGGACCAGTGCACTACAAATGCTGGCTTCTCCCACAACCAAATGACTTGGATTTGGTCGTTTCTGAGATGGGTGTCCTCAGTTTCCATTATCGCCGAAAATCAGAAACGTCCAAGTCTAAGGACGACCATCTCTAAGGTCGACCTAAATTTCAGGATTTGGGCATCCCCGACTGCATTATCGAAACAAAAGATGGACACCCATCTTGTTTCGATAATACGGGTTTTCCCGCCCCTTCACAGGGCCATCCTGCGAGGACGTCCCCAGGAAAACTTAAGCGTCCCTTTCAATTATGCCCCTCTTTGTCAATCAGATATATAATGTTTAATAGCCAAATTCTGGACAATCTGCACACTTTTAACTGGCTCTCAGAAATTTGATTATGTGACTCCCCTATTTCGTGAGAGGCATTCGCTCCTGGTCAGCTCTTGAATAACCTTTAAAGTTCTCTTTTTGATCTATAAGGTTTTGACTACTGGTGGACCACAATACCTTTTGAATATTAGTTAGTTATGTTCCAGCTTAGACCCTTAGGTCATTTTCTGCAAATTTTTTATTGATCCCTTTTGTGCTCAAGATAACTCAGCAATCTCTTAGGAAGAGATTGTTCTCTGTTTTAGGACCTCAGCTTTGGAATACCTTGCCTATAGGTATTAGGCAAGAAGGTCCTTACCTATCTTTAAGAACAGTTGAAGGCCTTTTTTTTATTTTTAGCAGCTGTTGTTCCTTGAATACTTCATCACTCTGCTGTCTCTGGGATTGTCTGCCAGGAACTCTGGATCTGCTATGTGTGCATGTGTGGGTATGAGTGTTTGTTTGTTTTTTCTGTTCTGGGATTTTTTTTTTGTCTTCCTTTCCTATTACAGACTGGTGTTCCTTTTATATTTTAATCACTTGATTTTAGTATTGTATTCAAGCCACACAGGAATGGTCATGACAAGGTTGCAAACTGACATTCAGGCTTTGATGAGAAATGGCTACTTCTTGGCCATCCCTCACAGGCCAAGAGTGACTTACCTGTCAATTGTTGCAGCCAATATTATGCCAGTTTTGCAGACTCTGAGAACCATCTGAGGCCATAGGTTATATGTTGTGAAACATTTGTACACAAAGAAGTGATTAAGAATTTGGATGTATTTGGTTTGGGATTTAGCTCATACCTATTCATCGGTAGCTTAAGATGAATTTTCTGGCTCAGGTACACCAGATATTCCCCTGTACATTAACAAAATTTAATACATGTTTTTCAACGCAAGCCTCATTATTCCCAATGGGTCCTATTTGATAACTAAGTGCATAAATTACAATAATATGCATTAACACATTAATGCAGTTTAATAAATCTACCCTAAGTTCATATGGATCATACGGGTACAACCAAAGCAGTTTACATATATAATATGCAGGTATTTTTTTCTGTTCCATTCGGAGTGAAATGACTTGCCCAATATCATAAGGAGTGTGAGCAGGATTTGAGCCCTGCCTTCCCTGGTTCTCAGCCTGTTGATTTAACTACTAGGGCAGGGGTGGGCAAACTATAACCCACAAGCCAAACCCAGTCAGCTGGCACTTAAAGTTGACTTACTACACATCACCAGTGTTATAGTGGCCTCTGGCTCATTAACAGTCACCCAGCAATCAGTGTGCCAATATGAACACCCACAATCCATAATATTCATCTTTAGTGTTGTGCAAACATCAGTGTATCATTAAAAGTGGACATTCAGGATACTGATGATGATGATGTCAGCAGAAAAATCATTATTACTGAGTAAGTTTTCTTGCAGTAGAAATGCCTATGTAATGCTACATTTTTTGGTATACTACTACTGTAAGCACTGCCTGGGTTTAGCGTTGTATAGAATGGCAATGTGGAGAGACATACTAAATATTGATGAAGGTGGTTTCCTCCTGTACAAAGGTTTTACCTATAGCTCAATTGGCTAATTCTGACTGCACCTCATCGGAACATGAGAAAAAAAATCTTATCCATCCTGTCCAATACTTAGTCATAGACATCCACTGGAGTTGTGAGACCTGATACTTCTACTGAGACTAGAGTCATGGCTCCCAATGCATCCCCCAGGCCAAGATAAGTTCCTACCCCTGCACTTGGCTATTCCTTCACTTGTGTGATTGCCCTTTATTTCCATTCATGAAACCATGGTGCGTTACACAGGTGTGCAATCAGGAGTGACGTGGAAATGTTACCATGGCCAGATGCTCAGATTCAGAACAATACCTGGACTTTGCTCTCAGTACCTTGCAGCAGCATGAGTCTTAACTTGCAGCAGCTTGCTTTTGAGCATTTGAGTAGTCATGCATGCCTCTCCTTCCCATAATTTGGGATTAATGGGCAGCATGGAGGACAATGATAGCCAGGCCCTACTTTGTGCAATTATTATTATTATTTGTGACATTTATATCCCACATTATCCCAAACAAGTTTGAGTTCAATGTAGCTTACAATAAACAGTATAGGATACATAACAAAGAATAATGCGGGACCAGCAAGGAGGCTGATTCAAGATGGCGTCGAGTTAAGACTTGACTGCCAAACTCGGAGAAAGAATTTCCTGCTTAACTCTTTTTTTCTGCTTTAATTATGCCTAAGAGAAAAGGAAAAGTCAGAGGAGGTTTCTCCTCACCCTCGACGGACCCCAATCGAAGGCAACCTCCGATAACGGCTTTCACAGTACCTGTTACACCGCTGGGCGTTCCGCTGCCCAAAGCTGAGAGGAGCACGGGCTTGGAGAGTGAAGTTTCACTTAGCCCCTGAAGTCCTTGTCAGGCTCGTGAGGTGGAAAACAGCTCCGGGGGAAGTCCCGCCTATCAGCCGGTGTCAGAGGCTGTGCAGCATGGAGAGGAGAACTTCCCTGGTGATATGGAAACACCACAAATGGAGGACACTCCGGAAGACCCGAGCCTGACTTCTACCCCCCAAGGTAGCAGGGGGAACATCATGGAACAACATTCTGCGGTGTTTGAAACTCAGCCAGTCCCAGAGATACAACTGCTACCTTTAGAGAAACCATCAACGGTAACGTTAGAGTCTCTGAGGGGGGCAGTGGAATCACTGCATAAGGTATGCCTTAACTTTGTTTTGACTTCAAAGGCAAATGTTGTGAAAATTGATTCTTTACAAATTGAATTAGCCTCAAAAGGGACTAATTTAAAGAAAGTGGAACTTTCAGTAACTCAGTTACAAGAGCAGAAAACAAACGTCTTCAGAACGCTGCTCTGGTACATAGAAAAATTGAAAACTTAGAGAATGGGGCAAGAAATTTAAATTTGAGACTCTTGAATTTTCCTTTTCTCAAATTTACCCCATTAAGAGATTTGTTTAATAAGTTTCTTAAGGAAGTTTTTAAATATCCTGAAGCAGGGGCGTATCTGGACTCTGGCGGTAGGGGGGGCCAGAGCCAGAGAGAGGGTGCACATTTTAGCCCCCCCCCCAACGCCCCCCCCCCCCCGCCGCCACTGCCGCCACTGCCGCCATTGCCAGAACCTCCCCACCAACGACTCTCCACCCTCCCCCCCTGCCGTCAACCCTCCCCCGCTGCCGTTGTTTACCTTTGCTGGCGGGGGACCCCAACACCCCCGCCAGCCGAGGTCCGCTTGCCGCCTTTTAAGATATTTCTTCAGCTGGCGGGGGACCCCAACCCCCGCCAGCCGACCCGACATCTTTAAAGTTCTTCTTCGGCCTCCGTGGCCGTGCTGTAGTTGACTGTTCAATCCAGTTCGGAGTCTGACGTCCCAGCACGTTGTCCTGCACGTACAACGTGCTGGGACGTCAGACTCCGAACTGGATTGAACAGTCAACTACAGCACGGCCACGGAGGCCGAAGAAGAACTTTAAAGATGTCGGGTCGGCTGGCGGGGGTTGGGGTCCCCTGCCAGCTGAAGAAATATCTTAAAAGGCAGCAAGCAGACCTCGGCTGGCGGGGGGTTGGGGTCCCCCGCCAGCAAAGGTAAACAACGGCAGTGGGGAGGGTTGACGGCAGTAGGGGGGTCCAGGGCAAAATCTGCGGGGGCCCAGGCCCCTGTGGCCCCACGCAGATACGCCCCTGTTCTGAAGATAATCTCCCTCCAATACAAAAGCTTTATTTGTTGCCCAATCGTGGTTTAAAAGCAAAGGACCAAGCGCCTATAATTCAAGCTTCTGAAAATCTGGATGTTTCTGCTTTGCTGGAACAGTCACAGGAGGACTTTGAATTTAGATCTACGTTATTGGTATCTTTTGTCTTTCTTATGGATAAAGAGGCGTTATTGAGACAGTATTTAAGACAGATTTCATCAGTAATTTTTATGGGGGAGAAAATCCAGATATTTCCTGATGTATCCAGAACTACGCAAGAAAGGAGAAAGAAATTCTTACTCTTGAGACAAGAGACACTACAGATGGGGGCAAAATTCCAATTGAGATTTCCATGTAAATGTGTGATATTTTTTGAAAATAAGACATACCATTTCTTTGAACCAATACAACTAAGATCTTTTTAAAATGCAAGGGTTCCAAAACCTCCATAGATATCTAATTTAGGACTTTGAATTATGATGATGTAACTATAAAATAGCTCGACGCTTTCCTTTCTAATATAAGTTTCTTAAAAATATCTTAATCCTCTATATAAGATTTATGTTAATCAGCCTCTTTATTTGAGGACTATATATAAAGGAACTGATTTTGTTGTCATATAGATTAAGCATAATGACCATGTATATTGCTTTGGAATTCACTTTTTTTTATTTTCTTGACAAAGTTTATCTTTGGAATGTAATTGAAAAATTGAATAAATAAAGAATTTAAAAAAAAAAGAATAATGCATAAGAAAGTAATTTGTTGTAAGAATCCAATTTTACAATACAATGGAACTTATGCAGGATGCAAAGAACAAATCATAAAGAAACTTCACACCGCTCAAAACATGGTAGCCAGACTTATATTTTGAAAAACGCGATTTGACAGCGCCAAACCCCTCCAAGAAAAACTGTACTGACTTCCAATCAAAGAACGTATTGCTTTCAAAATCTGCACCCTGGTTCATAAAATCATCTACGATGAAGCCCCGGGTTATATGACAGACCTCATAGACCTACCAACCAGAAACACAACAGGATCAACACGCTCACACCTAAATCTCCACTACCCAAGCTGCAAAGGATTCAAATACAAATCAACTTATGCATCCAGCTTTTCCTACATAAGCACACAACTATGGAACGCATTACCAACAGCCATAAAAACAACGTATAACCACCTAAACTTCCAGAAAACACTAAAAACTAACCTGTTCGAAAAGGCATACCCTACTGATCCAACTTAAATGCCTGAACCCTACAACACAACGAAACCAAAGCTCATAATGGACATAAAATAATTCTTCCTCTCTACGATTCCCTAACGCGTCTGTCACACATGAACCTTATTCTACCACAAAATCGCTTTGTATTTGTTCATACCGGAATTGGTGAATGTAAGCCACATTGAACCTGCAAATAGGTGGTAAAATGTAGGATACAAATGTAACAAATAAAAAAATCATAAACATACAGCGATAACTATGGATGTTTAACATTTAGAAAATCTATTATGAATGAGAAATTGTATATGAAGCAATGAGAAAGTTAATGGTAAATAGAGTAATAACCAATTCAGGTAATAATTAATTGTTTGAGATATACCATATAGTCTGGAGCTGTGCCATTTAGTATTTGAAAGATAAAGGTACATAATTTGAAGGTAATTCTCGCTTTGATGGGAAGTCAGTATAATTCGATTAATAAAGGGGAGGCACTTTCAAAATGAGAGATTTTTATATATGAACCTGGCTGCAGTGTTTTGAGCTGTTTGGATTTTTTCAACAGGTACTCCTTACAGCCAGCATATATGACATTACAATAATAGAATTGAGATCATGTTAATAATTCCCTCTGAGAGCTGGGTCCAGCAGTAATAGTAGAGCTCTGGCAGCCACACATATCACCTTCAGCATTAACCAAGGTAAGTAGTAGGACTGACAGCCCTTCTGTCTTGTCCTTCATTTTCTATATAGAGGGAGTTGGGAATAGGGAAGTCTGCTCAGGATGAGGAAAGAAAGGGATGAGACAGAAAGAGAATGAGTCCATGTTTGAGGAGAATCTGATTCTAGAAAAGGTCCAGGAGGAACTGAGGGAACATGTGTGATGTGCTGGGACAGGTGAGCAATGTGCTCAGGTTAATAGACAGTTAAAAGTGAAGCACAGAATAGCAGAAGACAAGTAGAGCATAGCCCCAAGATAAGACCCCATTCTGCAAGACAGAACAGCCCGAGAGAGTGTTACTGAAAAAACAGGCTGAAGGTATGGGTAACCCATCAATGCATTGTGTACTTCCATTCTCCAGTGCCAGAAGAGATAGCAGAGGAAATTTAAGACTGAAAACTGAAGGAAAAAAAATCCATGAACAGTTACTGCTATGGCAAGACCCAAATCTTCACCAATTTGCTAAGGGAGCAAGATCCTGGTATGAATTTGCCCTACAGTATGAGATAATGAAGTAGGCCCTGCCTATTCCTCAGTGTTCAGGGGGTATCACCTCCAGGTTTTGGAGGTAAGTTTAAGAGACTCTCAGGCCTCTATTAATCCAGGGGCTTCCTGCTTTTCCTCCCTAGTAATCTATTTAAGAGGAGGGCTGTAGGATCCTAAGGAGAGGCTTGTCAGACAAACCTTGGAAAGCACCCTTGCTGATGACTATATAGGTCAGTGGTGCTCAATGTCGGTCCTCAAGGTCCTAGGTCAGGAGTGCTCATTGTCGGTCCTTGAGATCCGTAACCCAGTCAGGTTTTCAGGATTTCCCCAATGAATATGCATGAGATCTATTTGCATGTACTGCCCCCATTGTATGCAAATAGGTCTCATGCATATTCATTGTGAAAATCCTGAAAACTCGACTGAGTTGCAAACCTCAAGGACTGACATTAAGCACCCTTGATATAGATTATCCAGAAAAGAAGACCAGCAGCCTCGCTCACATTAAACATCATCTGCCATTTGGTTGCCCAATCTCCCAGTCATGTAAGGTCCTCTTGCAATTTTTCACAATTGTCTTGCAATTTAACAACTTTGAATAACTTTGTATTGTCAGCTAATTTAATTACCTCACTAGTTATTCTCATCTCTAGATCATTTATAAATATGTTAAAAAGCAACAGTCCCAGTGCAGACCCCTGGGGAGCCCCACTATCTATCCTTCTCTATTGACCATTTAACCCTACTCTCTGTTTTCTATCTTTTAACCAGTTTTTAATCCACGATAGAACACTACCTCCTATCCCATGACTTTCCAATTTCCTCTGGAGTCTTTCATGAGGTGCTTTGTCAAATGCTTTTTGAAAATCCAGATACACAATATCAACCAGCTCACCTTTATTCACATATTTGTTCACCCCTTCAAAGAAATGTAGTAGATTGGTGAGGCAATATTCCCTCAACTAACTGCCTTTCCCTCATTAATCTATGCTTATGTATATGCTCTGTAATTTTATTCTTTATAACAGTCTCTACCATTTTGTCTGGCACTGATGTCACACTCACCAGTCTATAATTTTCCAGATCACCTCTGAAACCCTTTTTAAAAACTGACGTTATATTGGCCACCAAATTACATATTACTAACAATAGCTCTGCAAGTTCATTTTTTAACTCTATCAGTACTATGGGATGTATACCATCCATTCCAGGTGATTTGCTACTCTTCAATTTGTGCAGTTGCCCCATTACATCTTCCAGATTTACAAAGATTTGTTTCAGTTTCTCTCACTCATCAGCATTGAATACCATTTCTGACATTTGTATCTCTCCCGCATATTCCTTGGTGAAAACCAAAGCAAAAAATTAATTTAATCTCTCTGCTATGGCCTTGTCTACCCCGAGTGCCCGTTTTACCCCTCAGTCATCTAGCAGTCCAACTGATTCTTTTCTCGTCTTCTTGCTTCTAATATACCTAAAAATATTTTTACTATGTTTTTTTTTTTGCCTCTATTTTGTGATCATTTCAGGGGCCATACCATACACACACAGAAAAGAAATTGTGCATTGTTCTTCTTCCTTAGGGCCATCTTTCACTTTCTTGAAGTGGAGGCATCACAATCCAGTTCTGAGCAGCACATGTATGAACCTAAGTGTAGGTGCGGGAAGAATCAGACTCTACACCAGAAACAATTCAGTGAAGTTTATGGTGGTTGGTATACCAAACAGTCTCTGCTACACAAAAGACACCCCCCCAAATTCTATATATCGTGCTTTAAGTTGTGCACACTAATTTGGCCACATGGCCAAATTCCACACACTTTTGATTAATAAGCCAATCAGCACCGATAATTGGTTCTTAACAACAAATTAGTGGCACTAATTGGCTTTAATTATAATTTACATGCACAACTTTCTAGGTGTGTTCTATAATGCGGTGCACGTAAATTCTAAGTTGAAAAGGGGGCATGGCCATGGGTGTGGAAAGGGCAGGCTGTAGGCATTTCAAAAAACTATGTGCACTATTATAGAATACACCCGATCTGCTCCTAACTTAGGCGTAGGTATTTAGGCCTGGTTTTAGCTGGCCTAAATGGGTGCACCTAACCTTTAGGCACAAAAACAGCGCATGAGTGTATTCCATAAACTACGCCTAACTTTAGGCATAGTTTATAGAATCATGCTAACTGCGTGGTTTTATGGTACTGGTTTTTAAGGTGCCTTATGCAGTTTTTTCCCTATAGCTTATTGGAAGCAACATAAACAAAACCATAGTATCCACTCTCAAACAGCAGAGGAGTAGCCTAATGCAATACTTCTCAACCCAGTCCCTGGGGCACACCCAGTCAGTCAGATTTTGTAGGATATCTACAATGAATAATCATGAGAGAGATTTGCATACACTTCCCCCTTGGTATGGTACTCTCTCATGCATATCCTGAAAACCTGACTGGTTGGGTGTGCCCCAAGGGCTGGGTTTAGAAACACTGGCCTAGTGGTTAGCACAACAGGCTGTGACCCAGTGAGCCAACCCGCACAGAAGGTGTTTTTTCCACAGCAGAGCAATGAAGCAAAAACAACAGTGGATCCAAAAAACCTCTCAGATGGTGTCTTCTTAAACAAGTTCTTTATTGTAAAGTGAATAAAAATGAATAAAAACAACAGCCCGACACGAAATCGTGTTTCGGCCGTATAGGCCTGCGTCAGGGGTCTATTTCCTTCCAATCAAGAAAGAAATATGTAGATAAAATTAGCTGAACAAATTTCTGCAAATTGAAATGCTCTTTGCTAACAGCTGCTACTTCCCACAGGACTCTGGTTGTTTGTAAGGCACAGCCTGCTCCCAAATATATACTCACACCAGGGTTTCGCATTCAATTCCAGCGTTCTCCAAGGCATCCAAGTACTGCAGTGCTTCCTCATTCTTCAATAATTCAGCGCAGCCGCACTTCCTCTCTGCCCGGGCTGATGCAGCGAGCCTCACACGTTAACCCATACAGCATACACTAGACCATGTATGCTGTATGGGTTAACGTGTGAGGCTCGCTGCATCAGCCCGGGCAGAGAACGCTGGAATTGAATGCGAAACCCTGGTGTGAGTATATATTTGGGAGCAGGCTGTGCCTTACAAACAACCAGAGTCCTGTGGGAAGTAGCAGCTGTTAGCAAAGAGCATTTCAATTTGCAGAAATTTGTTCAGCTAATTTTATCTACATATTTCTTTCTTGATTGGAAGGAAATAGACCCCTGACGCAGGCCTATACGGCCGAAACACGATTTCGTGTCGGGCTGTTGTTTTTATTCATTTTTATTCACTTTACAATAAAGAACTTGTTTAAGAAGACACCATCTGAGAGGTTTTTTGGATCCACTGTTGTTTTTGCTTCTGTGACCCAGTGAGACCAGGGTTCAAATTCCACTCACTGGCCTTGGGCAAACTACTTAATCCTCTATTGCCTCAGGTACACACTTAGGGGGTCTTTTACTAAGCTGCGGTAGAGGTTTTAGCTCACGGTAGAAATCAGCTATTTGTCTGTCTTGATTAGATTGTAAGCTCTGTCGAGCAGGGACTGTCTCTTACATGTTCAGTGTACAGCGCTGCATACGTCCAGTAGCGCTTTAGAAATGATAAGTTGTAGATAAACGCTGAGATGCTCATTATATTCCTATGGGTGTCTCGGAATTTACTGCCAGTTGATTTCTACCATGAGCTAAAAACACTACCGCGGTTTTGCAAAAGACTCCCTTAGATTGTAAGCCATCTTTGGACAAGGGAATACCTATCGAAGCTGAATGTAACTCACCTTGAGCTACCACTAGAAAAGCATTAGCTAAATACTAAAAATTTAATTTAAAAAACCCCATTATATCTCTTTCAGAGAATAGTTCCCTTCTTTCAAGTCCAGGAGTACCAGAGGAGTGCAGTACTCTTATCACAGTAGCATGAAAGATGATATGTGTATCCGCACTAATTACAGTTTTAACACGTGATAAAGAACTTTTCAGGGTGGTAACCACAAAGGATATGCTTCACAGCCTTTGCACTTACAAAGCATTAACTTTTGCTGTTAAAATGCAACGAGTTTAAAAACTTACTACAATTTAGTAAAATATTCTCTTTGTATTCTTTCCATTTGCCATGGCTTTTATTTTCATTTCTCACTCATTGGAATTTTCATACACACAAACACACAGACTAGAAGAATTGCACAAATACTTGGCATCTAATTAATCCCAGTTAAGCAAGGTCTAAGAACCAGCTGACAAAACTTTTTGCCTGAAGCTTTTATAAATCAAAACAACATGCTAGAAAGCCTGAGAAAACTTTTGAAGAGCTTCTTCCTATGCTGAATTGTTTTCTTTGTTTTATTTAATAGGACCAAAATGCTATATGAATTAATTAAATTATCTACAATAAAATTAATTGTCAAGGTCTGCCATGTCATTGTGGCTTGGGAGTTTATAGAAATTATGGTAAATAAGACAGTTTAACATCTATTCCTTGTAGTGCTACAGTACTGAATAGTGCCTTTCTTGATTGTTGCAGTTGTCCAGGTCTTGCTGCGACTGAGTAAGAGGAGCCAAAGTTTCAGCCATCATGCTGTGGTTTTCTTCAGAGCATGCTGTGAGGTCTGCACTTTGTCTTTATATTATAAATAGTGGGTTCTCAAAACTGATTGGCTGGGGTTTGAGATGATTTCAGTGGAAAATTGAAGAAGGAAAGTCCATTGGCCACAACTTTGAATTTTGACAGGAGAGTCCACACAGCACCTTTCTTCTCTCTGTATTGTAGAAGACTATTGTAATTATGAACAGCTCCATTGAAAGTAAAAGTGCTAGATCACCAGAATTGTTGCATCAGTGGACTGATAGAAGGTTCTGCTGGTATATTTTCAAACACCTACATGTTCTGTCATACACAGGGACCAGATGCAGCTCACCAACATCTCCTTCCATGTTCCTTCACAGAGAAACTCTTTCTTGCATTTAAATAATTTTAGTAGGCAATAAAAACATAATAATTCTTTATGTAAGCAAAGAGCAGTTGTCCCACCACCCAACAGATAAACCACAAAGATGATACTAATAAAATAAAATACATAAATATAAAAAATTCACTTTGGGGCCCTTTAACTAAGCCACAGTAAAATACGCGGTTACTGCAGCTTAACGTAGAACATTACTACAAGGTACCTGCAAACATAACGCAGCACCTACTGTGGGTGTTTCTAATATTTTCTTTTGCAGGTCATGCATTAAGATTCACATTAATGAGTAGTACGTTTTCCCATTTCACGAGGAAGCACTTGGCACCTCCTATTTTGTGGTCCTATGTTAACTCTGCATTAGTCAGTGTGCAGTAAGTGCAGCACGTTAACTACCTAATGCCTTCCACACCCACTCTCTGCCCATACCACGCCCCATGAGACTAAAATCATTAAGGGGGTCTTTTACAAAAGCACAGTGGCGTTTTTAGCACATGCTAGAGACACCCATAGGAATATATGGGTGTCTTTAGTGTTTAGCGCTTGCCTATTTTTAATGTGCGCTAAAAACACTAGTGTGCCTTTGTAAAAGGCCCACTTAACACGTGGTTTACTGCACAGTAACTACTAAAAATAACTTTTCATTATCAAAAATGCTCAGTCAATGTTTATGCATCTAGTGTGAGTAGATCACAGATCTTTAATACAGCGGCATAGCAAGATGGCTAATTTAGGGTGGACCTGATTAAAATTTCATTTACGCCCCTGCCCTCCTTTCCCCCAGCATCCTCCCCAAACTCAATATAAAAATACTTGAGCTGATAGGGATCCACAGGTCCTGCCAGTTGAAGACCACTTTCCAGCCAGAACTCTTTTAACCTGAGCAGCCAGTGGCAGTATCCCCAAGCCGCACTACCAGCCCCAAGCATGAGCGCATATGTGAAAAATGAGTATACAAGGAAGGGGACCAGCAGCCATTACACTATTGCCAGCTGCTCAGTTTGGAAGAGTTGCGGCAGTGTCCCCGCCTGCCACATCAAGGAAGCACCAATTTTAGGTTGGCCTGAGCTAGGTGAGCCTGGGCCTACTCATGGCTATGCTACTGCTCTACTGGAAGCCTGAACAACTGGCTCATACCACCATCTACACGACCACATATGCACTAACATTCTAGTGCCATAAATTTGAACATCCTTAAAACATGTGGCATGGTATTTTAGAAAGGACATCCAAATCAGAATTTAGACATCCAAGTAGGGGCATCTAAAATTCTGTTAGCTGATCTATTTTCGATATGGCATCTAAGTCAGACTTTGGACGTTTTGCACTAAACGTCCCAAATCCAACTAGGAAATAGGCCCATTTTTGAAAAAAAGAAAAAGACTATCTTTTTTTTCTGAAAATACTGTTTTGAACAAGGTTTTGTACTTTGTACTTTTTTTTGACCATAAAAAAAAAAGTACAAGCGCAAAATGTACAGAATCAAGTTATTGGGATGTAGGAGGGGCCAGTAGTCTTACCTGCTTATTTTCGAAAGGAGAAAAACGCCCATGTTCGGGAGATGGGCTTCCGTTTCCCATGGGCGGCCAAATCGGTATAATCGAATGCCGATTTTGGGCGTCTTCAACTGCACTCAGTCGCGGGAACGAATAAAGTTGACGGGGGCATGTCGGAGGCGTGGTGAAGGCGGGACTGGGGCGTGGTTATCGGCAGAGCAGAGATGGGTGCGCTCGGCCGATAATGGAAAAAAGAAAGGCGTTGTTAGCGAGAATTTAGGACACTTTTTTTGGACACTTTTTTCTCACGAACAGGTCCCAAAAAAGTGCCCTAAATGACCAGATGACCACCGGAGGGAATCGGGAATCACCTCTCCTGACTCCCCCAGTGGTCACTAACCCCCTCCCACCAAAAAAAACCCACTTACAAACACCTTATTTCCCAGCCTCTATGCCACCTTCAAATTCCATACCCACCTCCATGACAGCAGAATGTGTTCGATCCTCTCACAGCCTTTCCCTGGGTCAGATGTGGCTCTCGGGTGCACTGCAGGGTCACATCAGCATTGCATTGTGGTAGGTGTAGCGTATTGGGCTTCGTGATTTCACTAGCTTGTGTTACAGTCTTACGATGTTGGTAGTTGGTAGGCTCTTCTCCCATGGTGCTTTTCCCTCTGCTTACTGGGTCAGAGTGTGCCCTGTTTTGTTTCCGGTAGTCCACAAGGTAGTGGCCATTTTTCAAAGTCCGTTTTAGATCCCTTTCGTGTGTTAGCCACGTTGCAGAACTTAGTTCTTACCTTGAATGTTGCTGAAAGAGGGCATTGTACACCATTCTGCCAGCTCTGAGCTACTGCTAATCTTAGTACTAGGGAGACTCATTGCCAGTGGAGCACAACCTCTGATCTGCAGTTAACTGTGAGTAAACGCGGTTATTGAAATAAAGGACGTTTTCAGCGAGATTAGTCTTACGGTGTGAACTGCTGTGCCAAGGTTATACAGCAGCAACAAGTCCTGTCCCTGGAGCAGTTTTAGTGGGTAATGCAGTGCACTTCAGGCAGGCGGACCCAGGCCCATCCCCCCCCTACCTGTACCACTTGTGGTGGTAAATGGAAGCCCTCTAACCCCCCCCCAAAACCCACTGTACCCACATGTAGGTGTCCCCCTTCACCATTAAGTGCTATGGTAATGGTGTAGAGTTGTGGGGAGTGGGTTTTGGGGGGGATTTGGGGGTCTCAGCACCCAAGGTAAAGGAGCTATGCACCTTGGAGGTAATTTAATGTTTTT
Organism: Microcaecilia unicolor; assembly: GCF_901765095.1. Taxonomy (NCBI): domain Eukaryota; kingdom Metazoa; phylum Chordata; class Amphibia; order Gymnophiona; family Siphonopidae; genus Microcaecilia; species Microcaecilia unicolor. The sequence goes on along the minus strand of NC_044031.1, from coordinate 132,339,723 downwards.
TCCTATTTTTTAAAAGTGCCCCCTAGGGTGCCCGGTTGGTGTTCTGGCGTGTGAGGGGGACTAGTGCACTACGAATCCTGGCCCCTCCCATGACCCAAAGCCTTGGATTTGGTCATTTTTGAGCTGGGACGCTTCGGTTTCGATTATCGCTGAAAAATGAAAACGCCCAGCTCAAACAAATGCCCATATCTCAAAAACGCCCACATCCAATGCATTTGCCTGGTACAAACCGTATTTCTGAAACTAAAGATAAACGTCCATCTTTTTCGAAAATACGATTCAGCCCACCCCTTCACGGACCCGTTCTCGGAGATGGACGTTCTTACACATGGGCGTTTGCGTTCGATTATGCCCCTCTTAGTAAACTGGTCTCCCAGACATCCCAAGAGAGCAATGGGGCACCCTAGGGGCCACTTCTGTGCACTTCATATAAATGCTCCCAGGTACACATCTCATCATTGCTCCTTTATCTTGTCTGCTGAATCCTCCAAAGCCCACACAAAACCCAGTACCCACAACTATACACCACTATAATAGCCCTTGTGAATGAAGGGAGCATGTATATGCAGTGGTGATCCTATTTCAGCTGCCACCCGGGGCGGATCGCCGCTGCGCAACCCCCCCCCCCCCCCGGGGTGCAGCGGCGTCAGTCCCCTAGGGTGCAGCAGACACCCCCCCCCCACCGGCGCAATGACATCCCCCTCCCCGGCGCATCAAGCCCCCCCCCCCCCCCCAGCGTATCAAGCCCCCATCCTGGTGCATTCTTGGCTGCTAGAGGGTGCAGAGAGCAGCCGCTCGCCTGTCGGCTCCACTGGCTCCCTCTGCTCTGGAATAGGAAGCAACCTGTTCCGGGGCAGAGGGAGCAGGGAACGAGCAGAGCCGACAGGTGCATGGCTGCTCTCTGCACCCTCCAGCAGCGTGCACCTGGGGCGGACTGCCCCCACCGCCCAGCTCTTGCTACGCCGCTGCCTACATGTGGGTACAGTAGGGTTTGGGTAAGTTTGGGAGAACTCACAGTTTCCACCACAAGTGTGACAGGTAGGGGGAGATAGGGGCCTGAGTCCTCTTCTCAACTATACACTGTACCGACCACTAGACTACTCCAGGGAACTGCATGCTTCTCTAATAGACCTGGCTGTAACATCTGAGGTGTCATAGAGGCTGGTAATATATATTTTTTTCACATTTTGGGGGGGTGGGAGGGGGGTCAGTGACCACTTGGGGAGTATTGAGGGGGTCACCCCTGATTCCCTTCTGTGGTAATCTGGTCATTTAGGTCACCTTTTTGTGTTTTATTCATTCTCAAAACAGGTCTAGCCTAACCCATTTAGATTTTTGCCCTGGACATTTTTGTTTTGTTCCATTATGGCTGAAAAACATCCAAGTTTAATCCACTCTAATCCTGCCTTCGAAACGCCCCAACACAACCTCTCATGATTTGGACGCTTTGGAGACGAATTGCATAGATAAATGTGGAAAGCAGGTTGCGAAAACACTGATTTGGAAGTTTTGAGAAGAAATCCGTATAAATTGTGCTTTATGATACTTTTTAAACAATGTGCCCCATAGTGAAATGATGTGCAGCATGAACATCCACTTTAGAAAAATAGACATCTAAAATATCAACAGGGCAACACAGGAACTTATGTCTCTGAGGCAGTTTTCAATACAAGGCCCGAGCTCTGGAACCAGCTCCCAGAGCACCTCAGATCTCAGACGTGCATAAAAAATGAAATTACCACCCAGGCCAAGCAGTAGCCAGGCGGTAACTCCAAATTGACACGTGTTGGGCATGCATAGGCACCTGCGCGGCTTAGTAAAAGGGCCCCATTGTCTCTTGCATTCAAATAAATGAACTTACACAGACAAGTTAGGAATAGAATGGAACTGTAAATATTTTTTATTCTATGATGACATCCTCTTTCCTTGGTGATATTTATATATATTCCTAGACTGAGGCAGCAAAAATAATCCCAATAAAGAGTGACTGTATAATTTTCTAGTTCAGCAATTTCTCCACAGTAGTGGCAGCTATATTCCCTCTCCTCCAGGCTTGAGCCATCACTTCTGGGATGAAACCAGGCCTGCTGAACCTAACCAACAGGGAATCCATAATCTTGATCACTCTCATTGTATCACATAACCCTGAAGAGCAAAGTCAACCCGGTACAAATAGGAGAAAAATAGCATGTGTATTTGTGAAGGTGCCATATGTGGACATTAATGTCACCCTGACCTACACATGCATGTTGGAGAGCCTTCTCACAGCCCAGCTAACAGTGTGCATACTACGGAATACTGTGTGACATATTAGCCAACTATTTATTAATTTAGATTTTGCTCACACCTTTTTCAGTAGTAGCTCAAGCCAGCTTATAATCGAAAGAGAAAAACGCCTATATTGCGACCCAAATCAGGAGATGGGCGTCTTTCTCCCGTGGGCGCCCAAATCGGTATAATCGAAAGCCAATCTTGGGCGTTTCCAACTTCAATCCATCGTGGAAATGGGTAAAGTTGACGGGGGCGTGTTGGAGGCGTGGTGAAGGCGGAACTGGGGCGTGGTTATCGGCCGAGGAGAGATGGGTGCGCTCGGCTGATAATGGAAAAAAGAAAGGCGTTGTTAGCGAGAATTTAGGACACTTTTTTGGACACTTTTTTCTCACGAACAGGTCCCAAAAAAGTGCCCCAACTGACCAGATGACTACTGGAGGGAATTAGGGGTGACCTCCCCGGACTCCCCCAGTGGTCACTAACCCCCTCCCACCAAAACAACCCCACTTTAAAAACTTTTTTCCAGCCTCTATGCCAGCCTCAAATGCCGTACCCACCTCCATGACAGCAGAATGTGTTCTATCCTGTGACAGCGTTTCCCTGGTTCTGATGTGGGTCTCGGGTGAGTGTGACACCTTTTCTGTTAAGGGCACTGCAGAGTCACATCAGCAATGCATTGTGGTGGTTGTAGGGTATTGGGCTCCATGATTCCACTAGCTTGTGGCAAATGCTCACGATGTTGGTAGTTGGTAGGCTCTACTCCCATGGTGCTTTTCCCCCTGCTTACTGGGTCAGAGTGTGCCCTGTTTTGTTTCCGGTAGTCCATGAGGTAGTGGCCATTTTTGTAATCCGGCATGCAGCCACTGGAGGTGTAGAACAAATTTGATGGTGGTTCCTCCTGAGGAAGATTTGTGAAATGCGGTCCTGCATTGAGGAGCCGGCATAACATGAAACAGATATGGTGGACTGTTGAGTTAGTCACCGAGCACACAGCACCTGTATTGTGATGCATACTAATGACTGGAGGTGGTGTATTTGAACAGCCAACGGAGGTTTAACGGACATACAGAGTTTGTCCATGAAGAACAGTCATCCAGCGTTTATGTGGAAACATTTTCACTACGGCCATGCGGAAGGCGTGGCGTTTGTAGGAAAAGGACCATTTTGCTGGCAGGACTGAGTTTTGATTATTTGAGTATGATATAATGCAATAAGCATGGCAAAACATGGCAAAACATTTTTGTAAGCCAGTTTTAGATCCCTTTCACATGTTAGCCACGTTACAGAACTTAGTTCTTACCTTGAATGTGGCTGAAAGAGGGCATTGTACACCATTCTGCCAGCTCAGACCTACTGCTCATCTCAGTACCAGGGAGACTCGTTGCCAGTGGGGCACAACCTCTGATCTGCAGTTAACTGTGAGTAAGCGTGGTTATTCCAATAAAGGACATTTTTGGAGAGATTAGTCTTCAGGTGTCAACTGGTGTGCCAATGTTATATAGCAGCAACAAGTCCTAGAGGCCTGCATGTATGCAGGTCCCTGGAGCACTTTTAGTGGGTACCGCAGTGCACTTCAGCCAGGCGGACCCAGGCCCATCACCCCCCTACCTGTAACACTTGTGCCGGTAAATGGGAGGTCTGCAAAACCCACTGTACCCACTTGTAGGTGCCCCCTTCACCCCTAAGAGCTATAGTAGTGTTGTATATTTGTGGGTAGTGGGTTTTGGGGGAGGGGGATTGGGGGCTCAGCACCCGTGGTAAGGGAGCTATGCATGTGGGAGCGTTGTCTGAAGTCCACCGCACTGACCTCTAGGGTGCCCAGTTGGTGTCCTGGCATGTCAGGGGGGCGAATGTAATACGAATCGTGGCCCCTCCCACGACCAAATGGCTCGCATTAGGACGTTTTTGAGCTGGGCGTTTTTAGTTTCCATTATCACTAAAAAAAACAAATGCCCAGCTGAAAAGCATCCATTTTTTCGAAAATACAATCTTTCCCACCTCTTCACGTACCCATTTTCGGACATAGACGCCCATGGAGATAGGCGTTCGCGTTTGATCATGCCCCTCAAGGTGAGTTACATTCAGGTACACTGAATATTTCCCTGTCCCAGGAGAGCTCACAATCTAAGTTTGTACCTGAAGCAATAGAGGGTTAAGTGACTTGCCCAAGATAACAAGGAGCAGCAGCAGGATTTGAACCGGCCACTTGTGGATTGCAAGACCAGTGCTCTAACCACTAGGCCACTCCTCCAACTAGAGAATGACAGTTCTTTGTCAAGCCATTTTACTCAGCTAAATTGCTATTTACCCACGCAAAGAACTTTGAAAGCTGCCCTCTGCCATCTTGAAGACCATAGCATGGATACAGTTAAAACATACTAAACATACATACATCACGGTTGATGTACGTATCTGCTAAAGCTGTCAAAATATAGCCTTGGTGAGGCCTCAACCAGTGTCCCAAGGTTTGTGATTCTTTCACATTCTCTGAGGGAGCTATTTGCTCGATAGGACAGGTAACTCACACAGATAAAGGAGGAGGAAGGAAAAAACACGCAAGGAATAGCATTCAGTTCTGATTACTTAAATTGTTTCTGTTCAATAGTGGTATGATGCCAAAAAGCACAGATCTGAAGAACACTTGGCAAGTCTTCAAAGATCATTCCACATAAATCCCACTGATTGCAACAGTGTAAATTGCTTGAGCATTAGTAATGGGAAAGAAGAGCTTGTTATGCATGGTAACTACTTGTTTATTTACCTTGATTTTTAAAACCTTTTCTATGCTATGAAGCAATCATTTTTAAACATTGGAGGTATTTGCTTAAACACCAAAACCGATGGCAGAAGAAGGACCAATTGGCTCAGTTATTTCTCTCCACATAGCTAAATATATAGCCCAGTTGAAAGACATACCAACTTGAGCATTTCATCCAACTCAGTTTTTGTCTTCTTCTTTGGCCTGCTACCATCTAAAGTAAATAAGCATACAAGTTTACATATTTAATCTAGTCTATCCTCAATCCCCATGTCTCACCACCATATTTTTTTAAAATCTAAACAAGTGAGGCTGTTGCTCAAATATTCAGTCTTCTAGTTTGCATTGTCTTCCTGGATGGTGCTCAGCCAGCCACCACCATCCTGTCGCTACCAACAAGTCATTTCTGGTGAGTAGTAGCATGCTATTACCAACCTGTTGTGTCATGAGGCAGTATTTTTTATGCTGCCCCTTGTTTTCTACTTGTCACCATGTTGGATTATAACAACCACAACTAACTTGCCAGGATCAACCTAGATGATTTGTGAGGAGTTGTTTCTAACTCCAGCTTAACTGTCCCATTGATAAGGAAGGCTAAAAGAGAATTTGAAAAGAAGCTTGCCACAGAGGCAAAAGCTCATTAGAATCAGAAAGCCTTTGAGGGAGTTAGTCAGACCATTAGATCATCAAAGAGTAAAAAGGGCACTCAAGGACAGCCAAGGCCATAGACTACATGAATTCTTTAGTTTGTACTGAGGAAGATGTAAGGGAGCCTATCCATGCCAGAAACTATATTTAAAGGTGATGATATGGAGGAAATGAAATATGTATTGGTGAACCTGGAAAATGTTATAATCCAAATCTACAAGCTGAAGAGCAGTAAATCACCTGGACCAGATGGTATACACCCCCAGAATACTAAAAATAATAAAAAAAAAACATCAAAAAAGTAAATTGTATTAGTAACCTGTTATTAAAATTGTCCACAGTATCTGAAGCTTGGAAAGTGGCCATTATAATACCAGTTTTTGAAAGGAGTTCCAGGGGTGATTCAGGAAACTACAGAACAAAATTACTAAACACATTTAAAAAAAAACATGGCTTAATGGGGAACCAATGATAGGAATTTACTCCAGTATATACAAGGATTTACAAATACCGTGGTATGGTTCCTTGTTGGAGTTTTGAGGTTCCATTGGTTAGATAAAGTTTGCAGAGGTTTGATTTTTCCTCCTGTTTAAGGGACACTTCAAAACTTGCTACATTTCTATTTATATTTCAAGCTCCACTTAGTAGTTTGTAGTTAATGGGATAGAGTCAATATGGATTTATTATAGGAAAGTCTTGCCTCAACAATTTGCTATATTTTTTTTTGGATGCGTGAATAAACATGGATAAAAGGGAGTCAGTTAATGTTGCATATCTAGATTTTATTTATTTATTTTATTTATTACATTTGTATCCCACATTATCCCACCTCTTTGCAGGCTCAATGTGGCTTACAATTCTTCAAGGGTGATGGAGGTAGAAGAGAACATACAATTGGTTTAACAGAGGGTTTGGGGTTACATGGTGGTGAAATACATGATGATTTTAAAGCAAAAGACATTAGAGAACATTTCTGGATATATTAGAGATAGTGCAGTTATATGTGTTGATCTTTATGATATATGTTGTCAAAGAGATAAGTTTTCAGTAGTTTGCGGAAGTTGGTCAATTCATAGACCGTTTTCAGGTTGCATGGCAGCGCATTCCAGAGCTGTGTGATTGTATATGAAAAGGTTGATGCATGCATTGATTTGTATTTCAAGCCTTTGCACTTGGGAGGATGAAGGTCAAGGAATGTGCGAGAAGATTTTTTTTGCGTTTCTGGGTGGTAGTTCTGTTAGATCTGACATATATGCTGGGGCATCACCATGGATGATTTTATGGACTAGGGTACAGAGTTTGAATGTGATGCATTCTTTGAGTGGGAGCCAGTGCAGTTTTTCACGTAGGGGTTTAGCACTTTCGTATTTTGGTTTGCCGAATATTAGTCTGGCTGCCGTGTTCTGGGCTGTCTGGAGTTTTTTAAGTATTTGCTATTTGCAGCCAGCGTAAAGTGAGTTACAATAGTCCAGATGACTAAGTACCAATGATTGTACCAGGTTGCGGAAGACACTCCGTGGAAAAAATGGTCTGATTCTTTTTAATTTCCACATTGAATGAAACATCTTTTTAGTTATGCTTTTTGCGTGATGCTCAAGTGTTAGGTGTCGGTCGATGGTGACTCCAAGAATTTTGAGGGTATCCGAGATTGGTAGACTTAGTTTAGGTGTGTTGATGGTGGTGAATTCAGTCTTGTTGTATTGCGAGGTGAGTACTAGGCATTGGGGGTTTTCTGCGTTGAGTTTCAGTTTAAATGTGTCTGCCCAGGAGTTCATAATATGTAGGGTTTGGTTGATTTCATGGGAGATTTCTCTTAGATCTTGTTTGAATGGGATATAAATCGTTACATCATCAGCATACAGTGGGGGAAATAAGTATTTGATCCCTTGCTGATTTTGTAAGTTTGCCCACTGACAAAGACATGAGCAGCCCATAATTGAAGGGTAGGTTATTGGTAACAGTGAGAGATAGCACATCACAAATTAAATCCGGAAAATCACATTGTGGAAAGTATATGAATTTATTTGCATTCTGCAGAGGGAAATAAGTATTTGATCCCCCACCAACCAGTAAGAGATCTGGCCCCTACAGACCAGGTAGATGCTCCAAATCAACTCGTTACCTGCATGACAGACAGCTGTCGGCAATGGTCACCTGTATGAAAGACACCTGTCCACAGACTCAGTGAATCAGTCAGACTCTAACCTCTACAAAATGGCCAAGAGCAAGGAGCTGTCTAAGGATGTCAGGGACAAGATCATACACCTGCACAAGGCTGGAATGGGCTACAAAACCATCAGTAAGACGCTGGGCGAGAAGGAGACAACTGTTGGTGCCATAGTAAGAAAATGGAAGAAGTACAAAATGACTGTCAATCGACAAAGATCTGGGGCTCCACGCAAAATCTCACCTCGTGGGGTATCCTTGATCATGAGGAAGGTTAGAAATCAGCCTACAACTACAAGGGGGGAACTTGTCAATGATCTCAAGGCAGCTGGGACCACTGTCACCACGAAAACCATTGGTAACACATTACGACATAACGGATTGCAATCCTGCAGTGCCCGCAAGGTCCCCCTGCTCCGGAAGGCACATGTGACGGCCCGTCTGAAGTTTGCCAGTGAACACCTGGATGATGCCGAGAGTGATTGGGAGAAGGTGCTGTGGTCAGATGAGACAAAAATTGAGCTCTTTGGCATGAACTCAACTCGCCGTGTTTGGAGGAAGAGAAATGCTGCCTATGACCCAAAGAACACCGTCCCCACTGTCAAGCATGGAGGTGGAAATGTTATGTTTTGGGGGTGTTTCTCTGCTAAGGGCACAGGACTACTTCACCGCATCAATGGGAGAATGGATGGGGCCATGTACCGTACAATTCTGAGTGACAACCTCCTTCCCTCCGCCAGGGCCTTAAAAATGGGTCGTGGCTGGGTCTTCCAGCACGACAATGACCCAAAACATACAGCCAAGGCAACAAAGGAGTGGCTCAGGAAGAAGCACATTAGGGTCATGGAGTGGCCTAGCCAGTCACCAGACCTTAATCCCATTGAAAACTTATGGAGGGAGCTGAAGCTGCGAGTTGCCAAGCGACAGCCCAGAACTCTTAATGATTTAGAGATGATCTGCAAAGAGGAGTGGACCAAAATTCCTCCTGACATGTGTGCAAACCTCATCATCAACTACAGAAGACGTCTGACCGCTGTGCTTGCCAACAAGGGTTTTGCCACCAAGTATTAGGTCTTGTTTGCCAGAGGGATTAAATACTTATTTCCCTCTGCAGAATGCAAATAAATTTCATATACTTTCCACAATGTGATTTTCCGGATTTAATTTGTGATGTGCTATCTCTCACTGTTACCAATAACCTACCCTTCAATTATGGGCTGCTCATGTCTTTGTCAGTGGGCAAACTTACAAAATCAGCAAGGGATCAAATACTTATTTCCCCCACTGTATATATAAGGATTTAGATTCTGGTTCGATAGTAGTTTAGCCAAGGGTGTCATCATTAGGTTGAATATGGTTGGTGAGAGGGGGGATCCCTGTGGAACTCCGCATTCAGGTGTCCATGTAGCTGATGTAATCGAGTTTGATGTCACTTGATATGAGCGAGTAGTTAGGAAACCCTTAAACCAATTTAGAACGTTGCCTCCGAGTCCGAAGTATTCGAGGATGTGTAATAAGATTCCATGGTCGACCATGTCAAATGCGCTTGACATGTCGAATTGTAATAGTAGTATGTTGTTGCCATTTGCTATCAATTGTTTGAATTTGGTCAGGAGTGTAACTAGTACGGTTTCAGTGCTGTGATTAGAGCGAAATCCTGACTGAGAATCATGTAGTATTGAGAACTTGTATAGATATTCTGTGAGTTATTTGGTCACCACACCTTCTGTTATTTTGGTGATTAAGGGAATGGATGCTAATGGTCTGTAGTTTGTTAGTTCATTAGCATTTTTCTTTGCGTCCTTGGGAATGGGGGTGAGTAGGATGTTACCTTTTTCCCATGGGAAGAGGCCATTTTGTAACATGAAGTTCAAATGATTTGTTAGGTCCGTTATAAAGTGTTGAGGGGCTGACTTCATGAGGTTGTTTGGGCATATGTCTAGTTTGCAGTGAGATTTGGCAATCTTTTTAAGTGTTTGTGAAACAAGGTCCTCTGGTAGTGTAGTAAATTCAGTCCAGATCCTGTCTGCTGGGTAGACTCCAGGGTCTGGTTCTAGGCACTCTAGGAGTGTAGTGTATTCGATTGGACTGACAGGTATTTTGAGTCGCAGTTGTATGATTTTCTCCTTAAAGTATTTTGCCAGGTCGTCAGCTGCAGGTGTGTCTTTGTTGTTGTTAGTGACTGGAGTGGTATCTAATAGTTTATTCACAAGTTGGAAGAGTTTGTGTGTGTCTTTGTAATTTGGTCCGATTTCAGTTTTGTAGTATTGTCTTTTGGTTTGTCTTATGATATATTTGTATTTCCTTCGGAGTTGCTTCCAAGCGTTAAGAGCGGGGTCGTCTTTCTTTTTGTTCCATGCACATTCTAGTTTCCTGACTTGTGTTTTGAGTTTTTTCAGTTCTTTGTTGAACCATGGTATTGAGATTTTTCTGTGCAATGTTCTTGTTTGGATTGGAGCAATGTTGTCTAGTATCGATTTGCATCTATTGTCCCATTGTGATAGGAACTGAATTGTGTCTGTCTTTATTTTCCATCCGTCAGTGTAGATCTGTTGCCAGAATATAACCGGATCGATTTTTCCTCTTGTTGTGTAAGTTCTTAGTGGTTGTTTGCTAGGTATGTCTTTCATTCTCCATTGGAGGGTGATATGTGCTTTGTGATGGTCTGACCACAGTATGGGTGACCATTTAGTGTTGATTAGTATAAAGTTTGCGTCATGGTCAAATTTGTGTGTTATGATGTCTAATGTATGTCCTTTTTTGTGTGTTGGTTGCGTGTTTGAACCTTGTAGATCCCATAATTGTAGGAACTCTTTGAAGTCTCGGGTGCTTGTTATGGTGAGATCTTCCAGGTGTAGGTTAATATCTCCTATTATTATGAGGTTGGAGGAAGAGATACAGGTGTTCGAGATGAAGTCCATAAAGTGTGTTTGGCTATCTCGCCAGTTACCTGGTGGTCTGTAGAGTATAACTGCGTTAAGGTGTTCCTGCATATTTGGGTGGCTGATTCTTATGGAGGCAATTTCGAGTTGTGGCAGTATGGATTCAGCTGTGTTTATGACGTTGAACTCAGCTTTGTATATTATGGCTATTCCTCCTCCTCTTTTCCCGTTTCTTGTCCAGTGTGTAATTTTGTATCCTGGTGGGCATAATTCTAGGATTATAGGATCTTGAAGGTTATGGACCCAGGTTTCAGTGATAAATAGGAAGTCAAGGTTGTCGGCAGTGATCCAGTCTGTTATGGTCTCTGTTTTGGTTACTGCTGATCTGGGGTTTGCATATCCTATTTGGATTAAGTGGTAAGGTTCAAATCGGGACGTTGAAGTTTTAATTTTTATTAGTTGCCTGTTTTCCTGGTATTTAGTTTTGTTATGTCCTTTCTTCCCTTTCTGTTGGTTATTTCCATATATATTATTTTGTCCTTTTAGTTGATTGTTGTTCTTTTGTTCAAAAAGCTTCTGACAAAGACCCTCATGAGAGACTTCTGAGGAAATTTAAAAGCATGGGATTGGAGGTAATATTTATTGGGAACTAGCTAACAGATAGCTAAAAGATAGAAAACAGAGAATAGGGCACATTGGCAAGGATAATTTAAATTATAGCTACATTATGCTAGGTCTCCCTGACTTACAACCATATCTTCAACTTGGTGAATTTCAGTGATGGTGCGTGCACTTCAAGGATCAACCACTACCACGTGGTATTAATTTTGTGAATAAGTTTCTTCAGTCCATCAAATGACCATTGTTTTCCAAATTCTGCCACCTCTTGCTCCCTCCAAGCCTCTTGCTTTGGGTGCATGGTACGTAGGCGTTGAACATGGATAAGTGCAAAGCCCTGCATTAGCTGTGCTGAATCTACTTTATATAGTCCCTTGACTCCCACTATATCATCAATTTAAACTGTCTTATGATTCCTCAAACACAGGTGGGCAGACAAATCTTCAAAAAGAACATTTTTCATAAAGTGGTTTTCAAAAACTTGGTGACTTCAGCGGTGCCACTTGCCTGTGTCTTCACACTATTTCAAGATAATCTGCACTCACCTCCTCATCAGTACACCCGATTTAGCAAACCTAAAGTTAATTTAAAGCAATTAAATTATTTAATTAATACTCATCCTACAGATTGCCAGATGGGGAACACATCCCTCTCTCATTTTCTAATACCCTCTTCCCTCACCCCTCAGTACCACCCCCCCACTGACACTCACCCGTTCTCACACGCCCCCTGGCAAAACACCCCCACTCACAGTCACCTGTTCTCACATACCCCTCAGCAAAACATTCCCACTCGCATTTCTCATAAATCAAGAGACTGCTTGGGACAGGGTGAGGGCTCAGAGACTGGTGGGGAGAAACACGGATAGCAGCTGTGCAGTTGTCCCTCTCTCATTCTCTAATACCTTCTCTAACAATTTCAGTACAAGGGGGGTTCAGAGGCTGTTGGAAACAGGGTAGGGTGAAAGTATTGGAAAGCATGTATGTATGTGCATGAATTCAGTACTCCACCAGGGGAACACTCCTCGAAAAGGGTGGGAAACTGAATGTCAATATGCCCCTGAAAAAAAGGCTGTTTTTGATAGGAAAATGGTGAAAGCCAGACAGCAGGCACTTGCTAGATTGAAAGAAACAACTAATCAAGAAAATCAACATAAACAAATTGATTGGAAAAGAAAAGTTAGTGCTAGGTAGGGATCCAGTCTCCACATTTTCTGATTAGAGAGCTTGGAAATCCCGTCCAGGTTTGCAGGGATCCCGCAGGGACGGACCCAGATCCGTGGGGATCCCGTGGGGATGGACCCAGGTCTTGCGGAAATGCATTGCGATCCGAACTTTGCCTCCCCTCTCCCAAGCCTCATGGTGCCTTCCTGGCACATACCTCAAGCCACCCTGGTGGTCTAGTGGATTCTTCGGGGCAGGAAAGATCCCCACTCTTTCCTGCCCACTGCTGCTGATCCTCTCACAGCTGTTGCCAATACTGATAAATCCGTCTCTTCCTTCCTCACCGACTTTGATGCCTGGCTGTCCGTCTTTCTTGAACCCTCATCTCCGTCCCTCATTCTCGGAGACTTTAACATACACGTTGATGACCCATCCGACCCTAACACTTCTAAGTTCCTCACCCTAACATCCTCCTTCAACCTCCAGCTGTGCTCCATCACCCCCACTCACCGTGATGGCCACTATCTTGACCTAGTCTTCTCCTCCTCCGGCTCACCCTCCAACTTCCACGCTTCTGCTCTCCCTCTCTCCGATCATCACCTGATCACATTCACACTTGTTCACCCCCCCCTGCCCCGTCCAACTTTAACCACCTCCTCCAGGAATCTCCAGGCTATTGACCCCCCCCCCCCCACTTTATCCTCTAGTATCTCTAATCTCCTCCCCTCCATCATGTCCTCCGAGACTGTAGACAAAGCGGTCTCCGCTTACAATGCCATTCTCTCCTCTGCTTTGGACACCCTCGCTCCATCCACCTCCCGTCCCACAAAGCGTACTAATCCCCAGCCCTGGCTGACCCCTTGCATCCGTTACCTTTGCTCCTGCACCCGATCTGCTGAACGCCTCTGGAGGAAATCTCGTACCCATCCAGACTTCCTTCACTACAAATTCATGCTATCCTCCTTCCATTCCTCCCTATTCCTTGCAAAACAGGACTATTACACCCAATTGACCAACTCTCTCAGCTCTAACCCTCGTCATCTCTTCACCACCCTTAACTCCCTCCTCAAAGTGCCCCCCGCTCCCACTCCCCCGCTGCTTTTTAATATATTTATAAATGATTTAGAGATGGGAGTAACTAGCGAGGTAATTAAATTTGCTGATGACACAAAGTTATTCAAAGTCGTTAAATCGCGACAGGATTGTGAAAAATTACAAGAGGACCTTACGAGACTGGGAGACTGGGCGGCTAAATGGCAGATGATGTTTAATGTGAGCAAGTGCAAGGTGATGCATGTGGGAAAAAAGAACCCGAATTATAGCTACGTCATGCAAGGTTCCACGTTAGGAGTTACGGACCAAGAAAGGGATCTGGGTGTCGTCGTCGATAACACACTGAAACCTTCTGCTCAGTGTGCTGCTGCGGCTAAGAAAGCGAATAGTATGTTGGGTATTATCAGGAAAGGTATGGAAAACAGGTGTGAGGATGTTATAATGCCGTTGTATCGCTCCATGGTGCGACCGCACCTTGAGTATTGTGTTCAATTCTGGTCGCCGCATCTCAAGAAAGATATAGTAGAATTGGAAAAGGTGCAGCGAAGGGCGACTAAAATGATAGCGGGGATGGGACGACTTCCCTATGAAGAAAGACTAAGGAGGCTAGAGCTATACAGCTTGGAGAAGAGACGGCTGAGGGGAGACATGATAGAGGTAGGTATATAAAATAATGAGTGGAGTGGAACAGGTGGATGTGAAGCGTCTGTTCACGCTTTCCAAAAATACTAGGACTAGGGGACATGCGATGAAACTACAGTGTAGTAAATTTATAACAAATCGGAGAAAATTTTTCTTCACCCAACGTGTAATTAAACTCTGGAATTCGTTGCCGGAGAAAGTGGTGAAGGCGGTTAGCTTAGCAGAGTTTAAAAAGGGGTTGGGCGGTTTCCTAAAGGACAAGTCCATAAACCGCTACTAAATGGACTTGGAAAAAATCCACAATTCCGGGAATAACATGTATAGAATGTTTGTACGTTGGGAAGCTTGCCAGGTGCCCTTGGCCTGGATTGGCCGCTGTCGTGGACAGGATGCTGGGCTCGATGGACCCTTGGTCTTTTCCCAGTATGGCATTACTTATGTACTTATGTACTCTCTCCTCAATCGCTGGCTGACTACTTCCGTGACAAGGTACAAAAGATCAACCTTGAGTTCACTACCAAGTTACCACCTCCTCTTCAGCCTGTAGCCCTATCCAATAACCAACCAACCATGGCCTCATTCTCGTCCTTTCCTGAGATCACCGAGGATGAAACCTCCCGCCTTCTTTCCTCCTCGAAATGCACCACCTGTTCCTCCGATCCCATCCCCACCAACCTACTTAACACCATCTCCCATACTGTTACCCCCTCCATCTGTCGCATCCTTAACCTTTCCCTCTCCACTGCAACTGTCCCTGACACCTTCAAGCACGCCGTAGTCACACCTCTCCTAAAAAAACCATCACTTGACCCTACCTGCCCCTCCAACTACCGCCCCATCTCTCTCCTCCCCTTCCTCTCCAAAATACTTGAGCGCGCCGTTCACAGTCGCTGCCTTGATTTTCTCTCCTCTCATGCCATCCTAGATACACTTCAATCTGGTTTTCGCCCTCTACACTCGACAGAAACAGCACTCTCTAAAGTCTGCAACGACCTGCTCCTCGCCAAATCCAGAGGCCACTATTCTATCCTCATCCTCCTCGATCTATCTGCTGCGTTTGACACTGTCAATCATGATTTACTTCTTGCCACACTGTCCTCTTTTGGGTTCCAAGGCTCTGTCCTTTCCTGGTTCTCCTCTTATCTCTCCCACCGCACCTTCAGAGTACACTCTCATGGATCTTCCTCCACTCCCATCCCACTGTCTGTTGGAGTTTCCCAGGGATCTGTCCTTGGACCCCTTCTCTTCTCAATCTACACCTCTTCCCTAGGCTCATTGATCTCATCTCATGGTTTTCAGTATCATCTTTATGCTGATGACACCCAGACATCACCCACACCAGACATCACCGCGGAGACCCAGGCCAAGGTTTCGGCCTGCTTATCCGACATTGCTGCCTGGATGTCCAACCGCCACCTGAAGCTGAACATTCCAAAACCGAGCTCCTCGTCTTTCCACCTAAATCCACCTCTCCTCTTCCTCCACTCTCTATCTCAGTTGATAACATCCTCATCCACCCCGTCACATCTGCCCGCAACCTCGGAGTCATCTTTGATTCCTCCCTCTCCTTCTCTGCACATATCCAACAGACTGCCAAGACCTGTCGCTTCTTCCTCTTCAACATCAGCAAAATTCGCCCTTTCCTATCTGAGCACACCACACGAACTCTTGTCCACACTCTCATTACCTCTCGCCTTCACTACTGCAACTTACTCCTCACCGGCCTCCCACTTAGCCATCTATCCCCCCTTCAATCCATTCAGAACGCTGCCGCACGTCTTATATTCCGCCAGAACCGATATACTCACATCACCCCTCTCCTCAAGTCACTTCACTGGCTTCCGATCAGATACCGCATACAATTCAAGATTCTCCTCCTTACCTACAAATGCACCCGGTCTGCGGCTCCTCACTACCTCTCTACCCTCATCTCCCCCTATGTTCTTGTCCGTAACCTCCGCTCACAGGACAAATCCCTCCTTTCAGTTCTCTTCTCCACCACTGCCAACTCCAGGCTCCGCTCATTCTGCCTTGCCTCACCCTACGCTTGGAACAATCTTCCTCAACCCCTACGCCAAGCCCCCTCCCTACCCATCTTCAAATCTCTGCTTAAAACTCACCTCTTCAATGCTGCTTTCGGCACCTAACCTTTCGTGAAATATAGTATGCCCTATCAGACGGACTCTACACTTGTCTTTAGATTGTTTAGATTGTCTTTAGATTGTACACCTGTCTTTTAGATTGTAAGCTCCTTGAGCAGGGACTGTCCTTCCATGTTAAATTGTACAACGCTGCGTAACCCTAGTAGCGCTTTAGAAATATTAAGTAGTAGTAAATTTTCCACCAATTATCAAAGCAAAGGCACATATATATTTTGGCTTTGAAACTTACCCACAGACATTTATGCCTACTTTTTCACAGATACACTATCACCCCCACCCCTACTCCATCTCGCCCCCAGCCCTCTCAAGTCCAGAACCCTATTTTTAGAATTGCTCAGTTCTAAACGGAAAGCAATTTTCTTCTCTGTTTTAGCCTTTGCTCATCTAACTTCCTTACTTACCTGTTAGAAAATGTAAGAAATTGGAATGGTGGAGGTGTAATCTGTGGAAAACACAGAACTCCAGTCTAAAATGTGCCAACATGGGCTCTGCAATCCGCAACAGCATATGACCTTGTGGTGCCTGATTATCAGCGATGGTGACTAGACCAGACCAGGAAGAGCATATTCTCAGTGACTGGACCGCATGAGTGGAAAAAATTACCTTTAGATATCAAAAAGCAGAATAACTTGACCACGAAGGACTATTTGCATTGTTTGGCTTTAGATTTGTTTTGAGGCAATGGGAGGGGTTTTTTTTCCTCCCCTTTATTTCAGTATTGGTTGATGAATTATTTGATGTATCTGTTGCCCTAGTTATCTGGAAATTGTTAATTTGTTTATTTATATGTGCCATATTGTGTATTTTACTTGTTTTATATTATACATGTTTGCTATGTTCTCTGTCTTGGAAAAAGGTGGATTATAAATAATACACCATAATAACCATAAAATGACAGCCACTCTAATACAAGCCACAATCCATTTTGCAAAGATCTTTTCTATACCAAATCCCCTTTTTTTTTTTTTGTTAAGCGGACTAATTAGAAGTGAAGTGAGTATTAGCCTTAATGCTTGCAATATCAACTTCAATCACTGGTCTAAAAGGCTTCCCTCAATTTTATGAGCGTTTTTAGTGAAAGTAGAGCCTCTATCATACAGAATCATGTTGATTATGTCTCAGAAGTTCATTGTAAGCTCTCAGATAGTCTCCGATCTACCCCTAAATGGAAATATTTACATTCATGCCTGAAATGGCCTCACACTGCAGTTTGTGCTGATGCCTAAGGCACTGACTGAGTGAGGCCCAAGGCAGCTGGAGTGGAAGCAAAACCCTGGTTGTTTTCCTGCACCCTTCTCTCAAATTATCTTGCTTTTTCTATCAGTGTCTTACAGCATCTATTCTCATGGCATCCATTTGATCGCTTTTAAACATAGTAGGGAACTGACTCATAAAGAATATGTGCATCTCTTATTATGTATGGAGCAAGTAAGAATCAAAGGACAGAAGTTCCTCAGATGACCAAATTTGCCAGACACATTATCCCTGTATCTCCCAAATGCACTGCTCTAATTGAAAAAGTACCAATAAAAATATCTAGACTGTCTCTGATTGGAAAGACAGGAGGCAATTGGTTTGAATTGCATCCATAGCCACCTGCACTATCTTCCATACCAAAAGAATATAGCATATAACAAGATTTTACATATATATAATGTCCTCTATATTAATGGATTAGAAGGATTATATGTAAGAATATGAAAGGCTTCCTCCCCTCAAGCAGAGGTAATTCAATTTCTTCCAAGGAGCGCTGAATGATGTATCCACCCAGTTTCTTAAACTGGCAAGTCTAGATGCCCAAAAATATAATTAAAAAATGAAGGAGTGCCATGGCTTCTCTATGTTTAGGTACCTATAAAGAACTCAGTTTAATCATGGAATCAATCTTAGTGCAGGTTGTTGGAATGTAATTGTATTTTACATGCATTGCCTGTCACCTATTATTTCTCTGTGATTACTCTGTGACCTCTGATGTGAATTACTTAGAGAGGTCACACAGCTATGCAACTTCCTGTGGGGATTAGATGCAGCAGATGCAGCACATGGAGCACATGGAGCTCATGTTCTCTCCTAACCTGAGAGGATCTATGGTGGTGTGAGCATCCATTACCATCTAAGCACATGGAAGGAGCTGATAATACAAATGTATAGTAATATGTATATATAAGCCTGTCTGATTATAATCTAACTACAAACTGTGAGTAAACAGATGTTTTGTTACTTCAACTTTAAAGTGACTCAGCAGTGAATTATTCAGGGGTGAATGAGAGAGAGATGAAGAAAGAAATTAACATTTCTAAAGCTGAAGCTGTGTGTACTAAAATCTGCTAATTATTTACTACAAATAATCCAACAAAAGGGTTATGGGCCCAGGGTCCAGGAATTGAAAAAGAAGAGAAATATTACCAGGCAGAAAAAAGGCCACATTTTTCTCTTAAGTTTTAAAGGAAAGATTCAGTCTGTCTCTCTCCTCCCCCCACACAGCAGACAGAAGGCTAAGAAAATGGCTGAGGGAAGAAATTCACCATTGTTCTATTCTCTCAAGGTGCCTAGATTAACTGAGTTTAATTATCAGCAGTGGGAATTAAGATTCATATGTTTCCTTCGAGCAAAAAGATTAGATATATGCTTAGACCAAGACAGAACAGCTGAAAATATGGCTGAATGGGACAATGCAAACTATTATGTGAAGTGCATGCTTTTGGAAGCTCTCTCAGAGAAACAAGCCATATTAGTGGAGGGAAAAGATACACCAAAGGACATTTTATATAAACTGAGAACTATGTATGCAACTACATATGCAAAGCAGCAACCAATTTGGCTGGCAGAGTTGAATGAAACCAAATTAAGGGATAAAAGTAAATGTAATGATCACATTATGTATCTTATGTCTTCATTTCAAAAGCTAGAACTTTCTGGAATTCCCATGTGTGATGCATTGAAAAGAGCATTTCTTTTTACCTCACTATCAAAGAAGTTTGATGTTTTTAGGTCTGTAAATGAGGCCATTGAAGGGCAATCTTTTGAACAGGCAACATCAAAACTAAGGCAGGAATGCATAATAAATGATTCTGAGGAGATGTGTTCTCAAAGCAAGTCAGAGAGAAATGAAACAAATTTCTTGGCAAAGAACAGAGGAAGGCGGAGCTATGGGAAAACTCCACCCAAGGGCAAGCTGATTTGCTACTCATGTGGAAAGGAGGGACATGTATCTAAATGGTGTAAGGAAACACAAAACACTCCCTCTAGCTCACCTAAGCCAATGGAACTAAAGAATTTTCAAACCAGGAAATGTATGAAGGACAAAGATAAACACAAGGGCTTTCTAATGGCAGAAAAATCTTTGACTATGGTAAATAATAATTCAAATGAAAGTACTTGGATTTTGGATTCGGGGAGCACATGCCATTTAACCAATTGTAAAGATTTCTTTCAGGAAATGTGTCCAGAGGAAGGTATTCTTAAAACTGCAAACGCAGGGACTGCTAAGATCCAAGCAAAAGGTATTGGATTCTTAAAATGCAAAGTGTCTAATGAAGTTAAAGAAATTCCTGTAAGTGATGTCTTGTATATTCCCCAAGCAGTTTGCAATATGCTTAGTGTATCTACATTAGATAAGAAGGGATTTGTGATTCATTTTGAAAACAGTAAGTGCACAATCTCTAAAAATGATGAAGTGTATGCTGAAGCTTTTATGCATAATGATGTTTATAAGCTGAACATTTCAGGTGAAGCCTCACATATGGCGCAAGTAAGGAAGAATGATGGTAAATGTAGTCTGGAAATCTGGCATCGCCGCCTGGGACATCGTGATTTTAAGGTGATCCAGGATCTTCACAGTGGGCAACTAGCCACAGGCATTCAGATAAGTGCAGATGCTGGTAATATGGAGAAATGCATAGACTGTGTTACTCAAAAAGGTGTGAGACCCTCATTTCCTGCATACACAGGAAATAGGAGTAATAAAGTGCTGGACTTAATACACAGTGACTTATGTGGACCGTTTAATATCCCATCATTGGGAAATAACAGATTTGTGCTAATATTCTTGGATGATTTCTCTAGATATTGTGTGGCCTATTTGCTGAAAGAAAAAAGTCAAGTCACAGACATGCTGAAGAAATACGTAGCCATGGTGAGCAATAAATTTGAAAGAAAACCAAAGGTTCTTCAGACCGACAATGGTGGTGAGTTCACTTCACAAAGCATGCGCACATTTCTAGAACAAGAAGGCATTCAGCATATCACAACAGTAGCTTACACACCAGAGCAAAATTCTGTTGCAGAGAGAAAATTTAGGTCAATTGTGGAAATGACCAGATGTATGCTGTCAGATAGCAATCTCCCTAAAAGACTATGGGGGGAAGCCATTCTCACAGCAGTGTACCTACAAAACAGAATGCCAACTAAAGGCGCTGAGCGCACACCACATGAGACATGGCATGGTAGGAAGCCAAACCTGTCACATATAAGAACATTTGGAAGTACAGCATATGCTCATGTACCAAAGCAAAGAAGGCATAAGCTGGATTCCACAACAGAAAGGGGCATTTTAGTTGGCTATGCTCCAGGACACAAAGGATATAGAATTTTGAATCTGAAAACTGGCATTGTTGGCATAAGACATGTTACATATTTTGATGAAAACAAGAGGGTTGATAAAGGCTGGATTATCCCAGATGAGCCTTATCATCCAGAATATGAAACTAGAACCATAATAGACATGCCAGTGTATATAAATGCCATACCAAGGCAGATGTCTGAAAGCAACTCATCTGTATCTAACGAGGAACAGGCAGAGGAAGCAGACACAGAAAGGATCATTGAAGAAGACAGTACAGTTGGAGAAGGGGAATCAATTGGAGAAGGACTCTCAGATTTTGAGGATGCGGAAAGGTCAGACCAACCTGTTGTCAGACGCTCATCCAGGGAAAACAAAGGTGTTCCACCCCCAAGACTGTCTTACCTAACAAAGTCAGCAGAAGCTCAAGAGCCCTTAACATGGGATGAGATTGAGAAAATGCCAGCAGAAGAAGCTGCTGAATGGCATAAAGCTGCACAAGAAGAAATTGATGCATTGGATAAAAATAATACTTGGATTCTTACAAAATTACCTCCTGGCAAGAAAGCTATAGGATGCAAATGGGTATTCAAGTTAAAAAGGAATGCACAAGGAAAAGTGGAAAGGTATAAAGCAAGATTAGTGGCAAAGGGATATCTTCAAAAATATGGAGAAGATTTTGATGAAGTGTTTGCACCTGTAGTGAAACACACGACAATCAGAACACTTCTGAGCATTGCAGTCTCAAAAAGCATGCAAGTCAAACACATTGATGTGAAAACAGCGTTTCTTCACGGAGATATAACTGAAGACTTGTACATGGAACAGCCAACAGGTTTCATAAATACAAAACAAAGACAGCTAGTGTGTAAATTAAACAAAGGTCTTTATGGATTAAAGCAAAGTGCAAAATGTTGGAATGAAAAATTGCATGAAATATTGACAAATTTAGGATTTAAGCAAGGTGAAGCAGATAAATGCTTGTACACTAGGTGCACAAATGGACAATATGCATACATTTTAGTTTTTGTTGATGATCTGCTCATTGCAAGCAAAAGTGAGCAAGAGTACAAGGACATTGTAAAGTGTTTAAACCACTATGTTGAGATAAAAGAACTTGGTAATGTGTCATACTATCTTGGTATAGAAATTGAGAAACAAAATGATGGTTCTTATCTTCTAAGCCAGAAGCAGAAAATAAATGAGCTTATTGAAAGTTTAGGTATGCAAGATGCCCAAGTTGTAAGCACTCCCATGATCACTGATTTTCTGAAGGATGAAACAGTAAGAGAACCTTTACCAGATAACATCCAATATAGATCAGCCATAGGTAAGCTTTTATATCTAACTACCACATACAGGGCTGATATAGCAAATGCAGTAGGAATTTTGAGCAGAAGGGTCAGCTCACCTACCAAATCAGATTGGACTGCAGTTAAAAGGATGGTAAGGTATTTAAAGGGTACCATTGATTGTAAATTAAAGGTTTCAGCCAATAGTAATCCAAAACTAATATGTTACTGTGATTCAGATTGGGCAGGGGATCATTCTAATTATAAATCCACAAGTGGATATGTGTTTATGTATGGAAATGTACAAATTTCATGGGCCAGTCATAAACAAAGTATTGTGAGTTTGTCTTCTACAGAAGCTGAATATGTGGCCGTATCGGAAGCGTGCAGAGAACTGATGTGGATTGAAAAACTTTTGCTGGATTTCGGAATAGCTGAAAAGAGACCAATCCAGATAATGGAAGATAATCAGAGCTGCATCCGACTGTCACAGAATGACAAGGTTCAGTCACGCACCAAGCACATCGCAACGAAATACCACAACGTGCGAGAGTTGGCGAAAGAAGGGGTCATCAGTCTACACTATTGTCACACCAGTGAGATGACAGCTGACATCATGACCAAACCGTTACCCAGAGAACATTTTGTGAATCTGCGTATAAAGCTTGGACTTTGTATGAATAAATAATTGCATGACAGTTATGCATGAGAAGGGGTTTGTTGGAATGTAATTGTATTTTACATGCATTGCCTGTCACCTATTATTTCTCTGTGATTACTCTGTGACCTCTGATGTGAATTACTTAGAGAGGTCACACAGCTATGCAACTTCCTGTGGGGATTAGATGCAGCAGATGCAGCACATGGAGCACATGGAGCTCATGTTCTCTCCTAACCTGAGAGGATCTATGGTGGTGTGAGCATCCATTACCATCTAAGCACATGGAAGGAGCTGATAATACAAATGTATAGTAATATGTATATATAAGCCTGTCTGATTATAATCTAACTACAAACTGTGAGTAAACAGATGTTTTGTTACTTCAACTTTAAAGTGACTCAGCAGTGAATTATTCAGGGGTGAATGAGAGAGAGATGAAGAAAGAAATTAACATTTCTAAAGCTGAAGCTGTGTGTACTAAAATCTGCTAATTATTTACTACAAATAATCCAACACAGGTGGCTATGGATGCAATTCAAACCAATTGCCTCCTGCCTTTCCAATCAGAGTGGAGGAGTGGCCTAGTGGTTAGGGTGGTGGACTTTGGTTCTGAGGAACTGAGTTCGATTCCCCATGTAAGCCGCATTGAGTCTGCCATGAGTGGGATAGCGTGGGGTACAAATGTAACAAAAAAAAAAATTGCCATAGCAGCACTCTTTATCTTTTGAAGCATAACATTAGACACCTTTCATGCTAGGAGTAAATACGACAAGGTGTTCATTTTGAGTATGTTGATCCTTCCTGGCCAAATCTCTTAAATCATGAGCATAGCATCAACTGTGCACAGTGCTGTGCTGGCACCATCAACTTAGAACTGTGGTATGCCATGCACTACTAAAGATGTTTTCCTTATCTTCCTGCAGGCTGGCACATCTGTCCTTTTATTTCCTGTCAGTGTGGCTGCACAGTTCACTGATTATCAGTTGTTTGAAACAAGTGGCTGCTGTATTTATGGACTGCTGTGCAGTTCAAACAGCTGATGTTCAGTGAACTGTGTGACCACACTGACAGGGGCTCAGGAAGGAAGGCATATGCAGAGTTTGGGAGATCAGTGCTCTTCCACCGAATGTAATAGGAGCCAGCTGAGCACCTCCCACTGACCCCCATCACTCAGTGACAGGTGTCTTTTGCCTGGCCTGCTTCTCCTCATACTCAGTGTGAGTGCTCAAGAAAAAGGCTCTTTCTGTAGCCTGGCCACCACCTCTTCCATCTGACCCATGGCCTGCATGGTTCAAATGACATCTATTAGAACCATATAGGTCTCTGTCGATACAAAGAACCATGTAGCTCAAACAGCCAACACTGCAACTTCATGGGTCAGGAGAGATGGACAAAGAGGTGGTGGCTGTGCTACAAAAAGCATTTGGGAGAGAGTGGGAAGAGTCAGAGCTGAGGAGCAGATCAAGAATATGAGGATTGGGGGAGCTAGAATTTGGAAACTTGAGTGGAGGTTTGGAGGATAAGTGGTAAGTGGCTGTGATTGGGGTTATGTTAGTTGGGCTGGGTATATGAGTACGGGTGGGGGACACAGAAGGGAGCTATTCTATAAAGGTTGCTTAGTCCTACATGACCTTTATGGAATTGGTGCTTAGCACAGATCTTAACGGTGCCTAACTTTGGGTGCCATTTACTGAATCCAGCCCTAAGTGACTTGTCCAAGATCACAAGGAGCAGTAGTGGGATTTAAACTGGACTTCCCTTGTTGCCAGCCCAGTGCTCTAGCCACAAGGCTACTCAAATGCAGGGACGAACTGAAGAAGATAGGCAGAGTGGTAAGAAACAGAAACTAGAAAGGAAATTTTGGACAAGATTTTAGAAGGAGACATAAAAAAAGTAGAAAGACGATTGGACAAAATGTCCAAAATATAGCATCTCTTACATCATTGTGCTTTGCTCAGCACAAAAGAAAATGCCCATATTTTATCGCCATTAGGTACCAGAAGCAGCATTTACTCTTGATACTCAACTGTGATCCTTGTTTTGCTGAATTTGCACATTTTTTACAGTCTTCTCCATCTTGAATTGTAGCTGACAGAGCATTTTGACCCCTGGGGCAGGCAGTTCTCCGCTGAAACACAACCCCATGTCGGGTCTCTTCATTATTTGGGTGCTTTGTCAATAAAATTTGATTGTTCATGCCTGGCTGCTGGAATTCATTTGGTCCACTCCTACTTTTCTCTCAGTGTACGTAGAGTCTGACATCCAATGGTGTGCAGTTTAAATTTTGTCTGAACATTTATGTTTCTAATGTGTGATTACTTATTCTGTATTTGGTGAGGGCCTATCTGTGCTCTGCATGTATGACTGAAGCATTCTGTAAACCTATAGATTCTATGTAGGTGTCTGTTGTGTTTTATAAGATTGATATATTTTTTTTGATGTGTTGGGATGCTAGAAATGAAGGAGATTGTGAGTTAGAGGAGGCTTTAGCCAGCTAGTTCCTGATTTCTCCAAATATTGAAAGGATTTTAATCTTACACTTGCTTTAATAGATAAATAGGTATTTAACATTTTATAACCATATTGCAGCAACAAATTCTCTGGTGCACCACCAACTAAAGCAGTCACCTTATGCCCCTGACTTGAAAATTCCTATAAATTCTGAAGCTTTCATGTTAGACGAAAACAGAACAAGTAGTGCTTCCTATGAATAATTCCACCATCTGAAAACTTTGTATCTGTAAGGGTTCCAAAATTCTCAATTACTAAGGCCCCCTGTTACAAAGCCGCACTAGCGGCTGCCGGTGCGGTAATGCTGACATAGCTCATTCCCTTTGAATGCGCTGTGTCTGCATTGCCGCATGGCAGCCGCTAATGAAGCTTTGTAAAAGGGGGCCTAAATTAAATAACAGAGATGATAAAGCACATCCCTGATGTGTCCCTTGCCTTCTAATTAAACCCAAGGGTTGAAAACGATTAGATGCAATTTTGAAAGGAACTGAAAGCCCATTTTTTATCTGTAGCTTTTTCAAGAATTTGAACTGAAAACTTTTGACATTTTTGGAATACTGGGTATTTTGAATATTTATATATCATTTTAGTTTAAAAAGTGTATGTGATTGATTGGTTTATATCTTTAAGGGCCCTTTTACTAAGCTACACTAAAAGCTGGCCTGCACTATGGCTAGTGCGTGAGTTTCTCTACACGGAGGCCATTTTTTGGGGGGCTGGAAAATGGCCACACTTCCATTTTTCCTATTAATGATGGGCGCTAATTTCCAAATTAGCGTGTGGTCATTAGTGCATTAGCCCTTACTGACACCTATTTAGTAGGCGGAAAGGGCTCATTTATTTGTTACATTTGTATCCCACATTTTCCCACCTTTTTGCAGGCTCAATGTGGCTTACATAGAACCGTAAAGGCATTCACCAATTCCGGTATGAACAAATACAAAGTAATGTTGAGGCCAGGGCCGCCAAGAGGGGGGGACAAAATTCCCCGGGCCCGGGCCTCTGGGGGGGGGTCCGGTGCCGCCGCCGCAGTCCGGCCCGCCCGCCCTCCGTCGCTCCCTGGCATTGAATTTAAGCACCTCACCTTCAAAAGTGCAGCAAGCAGCGGCAGACCACTCCTTCCTTCCGTGTCCCGCCCTCGCCTGACGTAACTTCCGCAAGGGCGGGACACAGAAGGAAGGAGTGGTCTGCCACTGCTCGCTGCGCTTTAGAAGGTGAGGCGCTTAAGGTTAGTGCAGAGGGCCCGGGGGTGGAGAGAGGGCCCGGTGGTGGGTGGAGGGGGCTCGGCGACCTCGGGTGGGGGGGCCCCGGGGGCGGCCTTGTCCCGGGCCTGGCCCCGTCTCTCGGTGGCCTTGGTTGAGGTAGAATAAGGTTCATATGTACAGATGCGTTAGGGAATCATAGAGAGGAATAGTTATTTTATGTCCATTACGAGCTATGGTTTCGTAGAGAGGAAGAGTTATTTTGTGTGTGTTCCTGACCTTCGTTTTGTTGTGTTGTAGGGTATAGTCATTTATGTTGGGTTGGTAGGGTATGCCTTTTTGAACAGATTAGTTTTGAGTGATTTACGGAAGTTTAGGTGGTCATACATTGTTTTCACGGCTGTTGGTAATGCGTTCCATAGTTGTGCGCTTATGTAGGAAAAGCTGGATGCATAGGTGTTGATTTATATTTGAGTCCTCTTGCGCTAGCCATGCGCTAATTGGTTGGTGTACAGTAATGTAGCTGCGCTAACCGATTAGTGCTGGACACACCTACTCTCCGCCCCCAAACATGCCAGGGAAGCTTGCTCAGATGCCAGAACTACTGCAGGACGCCTGGGTGCACCCCACGGTAGAGAATTTTAACAGGGCTGCCAACAGACATAGCCGGGCCCAGGACAAGATCAACCTGGCACCCCCCTCAAACCCCACACACACACACACACACACTCGTGTCACACACTCCCTCCCCCCCACACATATTTGAACTGCCCACTCCCTTACCATCTGTGTCTCACTGCTCCTTCTCCTGTGTGCCAGGACCCAGATGACTGCATTAACGCAATATCCCTGGGTTACCACATTAATGCAATCATCCGGGTCCTGGCCAGCACGCAGGAGCAGGAGAGAGACAGACAGACCCTGAAGAAGCTTGCCAGTGCCAGGCCTCCCCTTGGAGGCTGGGCCTGGGGAATTTTGCCACCCCCCCCCCCCCCCCAGCAGCCCTACTACTACTACTACTATTTATCATTTCTATAGAGCTACAAGGCATATGCAGCACTGTACACCATACACAAAAAGACAGTCCCTGATCAAAGGGCTTACGATCTAGATAAGACAGGTAAACAGACAGAACAATTAAGGGTAAGGGAATAAATAGGCGAGGTAAAAGGACAGGGCAAGTGAGTAGTGGTTAGGAGTCAAAAGCAGGGCCGGGCCTAGGGTTTATGGCACCCCCTGCAGCCTATTATTCGGCACCCCTACCCTCCGATCCTTCCCGCCCTCAGCTGAGCTTCCTGATGACAGCCCTCCTCTCTCCGCCCCCCCCCCCCCCCCCCCGGCGCTTGTTTAACTGTTGTACTTACTGGCAGTGAGTGGCAACGGCAGTGATGAAGAAGAAAGCACTGCGGGCTCCTCCAGCTTCTCCCTTCTCTTCCGTCACACAGTGTCCCGCCCTCGCGGAAACAGGAAATACGTCATCGCAGAAGGCGGGACACGTGTAAGAGAAGGGAAGGGAGAAGCTGGAGGAGCCCGCAGTGCTTTCTTCTTCATCACTGCCGTCGCCACTCGCTGCCAGTAAGTAAAACAGTTAAACATGCGCTGGGGGGGAGGACGGAGAGAGGAGGGCTGTCATCGGGAAGCTCAGCTGAGGGGGGGAAGGATCGGAGGAAACCTCCGAGAGCTGCTTGGCTGCAGTCCCAGGCAGCCCCGCATTTGGGGGGGCGGGGGGGTAGCAGCAAGGGGAAGGTTACGGTTGGGCAAGCCTCCCCAAGCTTCTTATACAGGGCGCCTATGCCGCGAGGGTAAGCATGGCATGGCGGCGCCCTCCAGAGGTCGGCGCCCTCCTTCCATGCTTACCTCGCTTACTGGGTTGGCATGGCCCTGGTCAAAAGCCCTGCATTTTAATCTGTAGTAAGCAAACATTAGTGCTTACCGCCACTTAGTAAAAGGACCCCTTAGTTTGTATATTTATTATATATTATACTATCATTTTGGGAGTCCTTTTACTAAGCGGCAGTAAGCACTAATGCATGCTTATATCAGGTTAAAATACACTACCGTGGGGTGCACTCAGACATCCCATGGTAGTTTTTGCATGTGAACGCGCTACCCACGTGCTAAAATATAGGTGATTTTTTAGCACTGGGGGCAGAGAGTAGGAATGTTCCATGCTAGCCAGTTAGGGCTAGATTCTATATATGGTGCCTAAAAAAATCGGTGCCAATAAAAACTCGCTTAAGTTAGGTGCAATTTATAGAATAATGCTTAAGCGTTACCGTTCTGTATAAATTTAGGCACCACCATTTGCACCAACGAAAACATGGTGCAAGGACTGCACCTAAATTTATATGTGGAGCACCTTTATTCTGTAATTATTGCATAATTGAAAACCACACCCCCGTTCTGCCCCTAAATGCCCATAATCATCCCCTTTTTGCATCCCCTTTTTTTGACTTTGCGTAACTCGTAGGCGCATATCATGCACCTAAATCTAATTAGTGTTATATCATACTGTATTTTATTGAACTTTTTGAATAAATAAACATGGACTTTAAAAAAAATCTAATTAGTGCCAATAACTGTTAAAAAGCTAATTATTGTCACTAATTGGTTCGTTATCCTATTAAATTGTGCACATAATCAGGACCATGCCTAAATTTGTGCATGCAGTTTTCAGCGACCTTGATAGAATCAGGGAGTTAGCGCAACTACACTACCATGTGTTAACAGATTAGCTCATGGTTAGCGCGTAAGCCCTTGCCACCTACAAAATAGGTGCTAATAGCTATGTGTTAATTGGAAAATTAGTGGCTGGCCATTATTGCCAAAATAGAAAAATCAGGCATTTCACAGCAGCGCTACAAGTGGCTTTATCATGACGGAAAGACCTGTGGTAGGATAGCACAAGCCAATGTTTAGCGCAGCTTGGTAAAATGCCCCTTTGTTTCTTTCATTAGTTTGCATTGTACAAACCATAATCAGAAGTATATAAAAGCATCAAATAAATAAATATATAGGTGGGATTAATTAAAGAAGGGGCAGTAGTTCTGCACTTTTAAGATCCCCCAGTTATGCTGACTGATCAGCATTTCAAGCTAGCTTAAAAAGAGTTGTGTACCATTGTAAACAACCAACTAGAAACAGGAGAACAAAGGAAAAGATTTAAAGTCTCAAAACTGGGATTTATAGATAGGATTCAATTAAGGGGAGATATTATTTTATTTAATTGGAGAAACTGTAATGTACCCTCCTTAAGTACCTGTATATATGTAAACCGCTTTGAATGTAGTTGCAAAATACCACAGAAAGGCGGTATATCAAGTCCCATTTCCCTTTCCCTTAAGAATCTAAAAAATGCAATCAACTCAATCAATTGCTTTCTCGGTATCTAACAAATGAACTACTGAAATGTCCTGTATATTGGTCAAAATCAAAAGAGTTTGCACTAGCTCCAACTAATTCAGAATGCTGCAGCATGATTGATAGACGGCTGCAAATGGCGTGACCGCAGCACACCCCTTCTGCAAAACCCACACTGGCCATCAGTAACTTAAAGGGCTAAATTTAAAATATCTTTGATTTTCAAGGTCCTCAGACAAAATAAGCCAGAGTACCTAAAACATAGGTTAGCCCTCTAGACGCCTTTCAGGCCTCCTCACTATCTGTACCCTTGTCAAAAACAAATTGTATTATACAAAGAGTATTAGCATCATGTCTAAGTTATTTGAATATTGAAACATGTGTATATTAAGGTGTTTCATTTGTATTGTGCTGACATTGTGTACTTCATATCTATGTTATATGAATAGTCTTCCTTGCTGACTATTATGGTATCATTCGTACTCTGCTAACATTTATATTTATGTTAAATGATCATTTACAGTACAGTTAAATGTTTATATTTCTCATACTGTATCATGGTTGATCTATTACTAGGATTCAATTAGCTATCTCCAAGTTTGTGTTTAATAGTATTTATCCTTGATCTATTTCCTTAGCTGCTAGAGCCTAGGTCCTAGGCTTTATTCCCCCCCCCCCCCAAGTTATTCTTCTACTGAGAGCCTCTCTAAGGGGTCCTTTTACAAAGGTGCGCTGAAAAATGGCTCGCGGTAGTGTAGGCGCGGGATTTTGGGCGCGCACAGAATCATTTTTCAGGGCACCTGTAAACTTTTTTCCCATGAAAATGGACATGCAGCAAAATCAAAATTGCCGCACGTCAATTTTGGGTCTGAGACCTTACCGCCAGCCATAGACCTAGCGGTAAAGAATTTGGGCAGTAATGACCTGCGCGCGTCCGCTAGGCACGCCAGAAAATAAAACATATTTTTCAGACATGCGTTTCAGATGCACACCAAAAATGAAATTACCGTAACAGCCACGCGGTAGTCGGGCAGTAACTCCATTTTGGCACATGTTGGGTGCACATGGAGGGGCATAATCGAACGAAAATGTCTATCTCCATGGGCGTTTATCTCCGAGAACGGGTCCGTGAAGGGGCGGACCGAACCGTATTTTTGGAAAAAAAATAGACGTCCATGTTTTATTCGACAATTTGTGAGCTGGGTGTTTTTGCTTTTCAGCGATAATGGAAAATGAAAGCGCCCGGCTCAAAAACGAATAAATCCAAGGCATTTGTTCATGGGAGGGGCCAGGATTCGTAGTGCACTGGTCCCCCTCACATGCCAGGACACCAACCGGGCACCCTAGGGGGCACTTTTACAAAAACAAAAAAAAAGGTAAAAGAGCTCCCAGGTGCATAGCACCCTTCTCTTGTGTGTTGAGCCCCCCAAATCCCCCTCAAAACCCACTGCCCACAACACTACACCATTACTATAGCCCTAAGGGGTGAAGGGGGGCACCTACATGTGGGTACAGTGGGTTTGGGGGGGTTGGACAATTAAGCATTAAGCAGCACAATTGTAACAGGTGGGGGGGGGATGGGCCTGGGTCCACCTGCCTGAAGTCCACTGCACCCCCTAACAACTGCTCCAGGGACCTGCATACTGCTGCCAGGGAGGTGGGTATGACATTTGAGGGTGAAAATAAAAAGTTGTGAAACATCATTTTTTGTGGTGGGAGGGGGTTAGTGACCACTGGGGGAGTCAGGGGAGGTCATCCCCGATTCCCTCTGGTGGTAATCTGGTCATTTAGGGCACTTTTTGGGGCCTTATTCGTGAAAAAAACAGGGTCCAGGAAAAGTGCCCTAAATTCTAGCTACAAACGCATACTTTTTTTCCATTATCGACGAAAGGCACCCATCTCTGTTCGGGTGATAACCATGCCCCAGTCCCGCCTTCACCACGCCTCCGACACGCCCCCGTCAACTTTGTACGCTTCTGCGATGGAATGCAGTTGAAAACGTCCAAGTTTGGCTTTCGATTATACCGTGTTATTCATTTTTGTGAGATAAACGTCCATCTCCCGATTTAGGTCGGAACTTGGGCGTTTTTCTCGTTCGATTATAAGCAGGATAGGCGCCTACGCAGCTTAGTAAAAGGGGCCCTAAGTTCTGCATGGTGCAGGTTGGTTGGAAGGTGCTTGCCACTCCTTAGCCATACCACTTGGTAAAGTCTGATCCAAAAGAAGGTACTGGAGTTACAGGGTTCTAAGGCACCCAGGGGCTATACCCCTAATCTGCCTCTTTCTTAGCTCTGCTATATCCTTTTTGAAATTGTATGACTAGAACTACACATAGTATTCCACATGCAGTCACACCATGGACTGATACAGGGGCATTGTTCTATTGCCTGTATGAGAGGTTTAAAAAAAGAGACTCACTCAGGGTTGCTGCTTGTTGGCCCCGGGAACAGTAGGGGAAATGGAATGAGAGGCCACCAGCAGCTGCTTGAGTACTGTCTGTTGGTGGGGGGGGGGGGGGGGCTACTGGGCTCCAGAGCTGTGCAGAGGTAGCAGGAGGCAGAGCCAGGTCCTGTTGCAAACCTGGACGTGATCGTAGCAGGAGCACTCCGAGAGTGGTGGGACCTGGGAACATAGAAACCAGGAGGCCACCAAAGGTGGCAGATTTCAGTTGTTGGGACCCTGGCAAGGTACAAGGGCTCTGGAGAAAGGTTCAGGCAGAAGGTTTGTGCTCTGGGGCAATAAAAGTTGGCTTAAGTTTAAATACAGATAAGACAAAAGTTTTTTGGTTCAGGGTAAAGGTAGATAATATTAAAAGCAATTCTGAAGAATGAGCATCTTTCCCAACGTGAGGCCACGTTTCGCCGTTACCGGTGTCTTCAGGGGAATGTATGTTCCATACTCTAAAGAGAATTTTTTGTTAATATTAGAACAACACTTAATGGGTTCAACGTTTAAATAAGTAGCTTTACCTTACAAACTTTTGTTTTCAGATTTAAATATCGGCTCGCTAAAGGGTGGATTCGCTGCAAGCTCAACCCTGCAATTAACAGCGCGTTTTGCCTGAATGTCAAGGTTTTATACTAATCACCAGCTGACTGAAATCGGGAACACCCCTTTCTTAAAGCAACCATTCAATTTCTTTATTGAGGCCATTAGGGTGGATCGTGTCCCATTGATATATAAATCTCTGTTCAATGTAAGTGTTACAGAGATATCACCCCCCCCCCCCAGTGCATATGTACTTGAGCCAACACCACATATTTTAAATCCAATACCAGATGTTGTTGTTGTCCCCAATGGTCAACTAATGGAGCTTCCCTTTTGTTGATACTACTACTACTATACTA
Organism: Microcaecilia unicolor; assembly: GCF_901765095.1. Taxonomy (NCBI): domain Eukaryota; kingdom Metazoa; phylum Chordata; class Amphibia; order Gymnophiona; family Siphonopidae; genus Microcaecilia; species Microcaecilia unicolor. The sequence goes on along the minus strand of NC_044031.1, from coordinate 132,306,426 downwards.
CTACTTAACATTTCTAAAGCGCTACTAGGGTTACGCAGCGTTGTACAATTTAACATATTTAACATAGAGGGATACGTAGGTTGCTGATATGCTTACCTATACGCAGCTTAACTTTGCGTTTAGTTTGACCGATGTACCATTTCAAACATGGACATCTGATCCCATACACTACTTGAGCTGTGTTGCAGTCTGTATGACCTCGTAAAAAATATCTGGTGCCAGTTTTTGGATTGATGACTCTTCGTGTCTCCAAAATGTATGGGCAGTAAATGCAATTTGTACACCGTGTGTGCCCGTCATTGTCAGTCGTCATAGATGAAGTGATGTGCCGAAAAATGGATAACATTTCTCCCATATTTTTTGCCCTTTTAAATTAAATTTGAGGTCTATTGCTTAATTGAGGATGTAAATGCAATATGGGCCAGTGTTTATGGATAATCCTGGTCACGTCATGTCCTTGGTTGGAATATGGGAGGACGCAATGAATGATGTTTTGTTGATGCTCATCTTTTATACGAGGAGCTAACAGCCACTCTCTGTGTGCATTCTGTTCTCTTTTTTGCACTTTCCTGATAATCCGAGGTGGGTATCCACGTTGTCTGAAATTTTTTGACATTTGCTGAGCTTGTTGTTCGAACATTTTAAGATCACTGCATAACCGCTTGACTCGCAGAAATTGACCACAAGGTATGCCATTTTTCAAAGAGCGGAGATGACAGCTGGTGTAATGGAGCAAGGTATTTCTGACAGTAGGTTTTTAAGGAGTTGCCATGGGAGCTACTGTCGCTCCCACCATAGTATGCCTGTATATGGCAGAATATGAGAAAACATATGTGTACCAATCTACATACAAAAAATGGATTACAGCTTGGGGAAGATACATCGACGATGTGCTCTTAATTTGGAAAGGTAGTGCGGACATTCTTCAGGACCTCTTAAAATATTTGAATGACTGTGATCTTAATATCCAGTTTGTACACCATATTGGAGACCACAGTGTAAACTTTCTGGATGTTCACATTACAGTACAGCAAGGGCAGTTTAGCACCTCGTTGTTTAAAAAACCTTCGGTTTTGAGACAGATCCAATCGTTGAGGTTGCAGCTTGACAGCATTTATCTGGATCAGTTGCAGTTTATTCGGGGCCAACAACAGGAGCGGCACTACTTGCACTGTAATAAGCCGGGTTGCTTACTGGCACTTAAGTTGCGGCAGCGGAAATTCGATTGCACTACATTAAGATTAGCGGATGGTAGGAATAATGTTCTGACTAATTCTTCTATGATTTGTAAGCGTTTTCAATCTTTTTATCAATCTTTATATTCTGCCGATCACGCTTTACGTTCTGAAGCTATTGCTTCCTTTTTGTCAACCCAAGCTTTGCCTTCATTGATGGAAGAACAATGTGTAGCGTTAGATGGCCCTATTCAGGTGGATGAAGTTATTAGGGTTATTAAGGATTTGCCCATTGGAAAGGCTTCTGGGCTGGATGGGTTGCCTAATGATTTTTATAGATCTTTTAGGGTATCAATAAAGATGATTTAAACATAGATCTTTTAGGGGAGAATTTGCCCCTCTACTGGTTAAGATATTAAATGCTGTATGTGAGGGGGAAGATCTACCTCCCTCTAAGATGGAGGCTTGGATTGCGGTGATTCCGAAGCCTTGAACGGATAAGATGAGTTGTGTCTCCTTTCGCCCTATTTCCATTCTTAACTCTGATGTTAAAATCCTAGCCAAAGTATTATCTAACCATCTAGCAAAGGTTCTACCAGATATTGTTCATCCTGACCAGGTGGGTTTTGTGCTTCATAGGCACGCAAAGGATAATGTTCGTCATATGGTCGACTTACTGCATTTTGTGGACAAATCAGCCTTATCTGTATGTTTGTTAGGGTTGGATGCTGAAAAGGTCTTTGATCGAGTTCATTGGCCTTTCATGTTTAGTGTTTTGGAACGTTTTGGTTTTGGAGGGGGTTTTAGAGGCTGGATCCAAGCTTTATATCGGTCCCCTAGCGTATGTGTTCGTATCAATGGAGGTAATTCCTCTGCGTTTTCCTTGGCTCAAGGCACGCGGCAGGGGTGTCCTCTCTCACCTATGCTATTTGCTTTAGTGATGGAACCACTTGCTTGTGCTGTTCGTTCTAGTCCTGATATTTCCGGGATTATAGTAGGAGACCAGGAATATAAGCTGGCATTGTTTGCGGATGACATTCTTCTTTCCTTGACCAAGCCCTTACTCTCTGTACCTAATCTTGTAAAGCTTCTGGGGGACTATTCTTCCGTTTCGGGTTTTAAGCTCAATATGTCTAAGTCAGAGGCTATGGCTATTAATATCTCTAGTTCTATTCTTCAGTCTTTGCAGTCTCATTTTTCTTTTAAGTGGGTGTCTCGCGGCATTAAGTACCTGGGGATTTCCCTTACTATAAGTTTCTCCGCTTTGTATGCCGCTAACTACCATCTTCTCTTGCGGGATATATACACAGATCTGGACCGTTGGGGTTCAATTGATCTTTCTTGGTTTGGTAGGATTGGTACTTTAAAAATGAATGTGTTGCCACATTTGATGTATCTTTTCCAGGTTCTTCCTTTACGCTTGCCTCGTGCGTTTCTTTCTGGTTTGCAGAATCGTTTGCTTAGTTTCGTCCGATCCAATAAACAGCCTCATTTTTCCTGTTTGCTGCTGTATGGTGATAGGAATAAGGGTGGTCTTGGAGTCCCGAATGTTCTTTGGTATTATAGAGCGGCTCAGGCTTCGGCAGCTATTGAATGGTTTCATGCCGACCCACAAAAGAGGTAGATAGCGATAGAGCAGGATTTCTTGGGCTCATGCCCGTTGCGGTCTTTGATTTGGCTTCCCCAGCGCAGCCGTTCTTTGGATAGTACTTTATGTCCCTCTATAGTGACTACCTTTTATTATTGGGATGGTTTATTTGATAAGCCTGGATTGGTGCTTTCAAGACTATCTCCTGTATTACATAATCCTTTCTTTCCACCAGGACTAGGGTTGGGCACTTTTCTTAAGTGGTTTTCTGCGGGATTGGAGACTTTGGGTCAGTTTATTGAGATTGGCAAATTGGTGCCATTTGATTCTCTCGTGGATACTTATTCCATTTCTGCATGGGATAGTTTCGCTTATGTCTAGGTTCAACATTTTCTTTCATCAAAGGCATATTTGAAACAGGTGACTAGGGGGGATTCTTTTTTAGAGGATTTATGTGAGGATTCAAGTTCTTCGCGGGGTCTTATTTCTTGTTTGTATGCGTATCAGCGTAATAAGATGCGGCCTCCTGTTGATCATCATTTGCATTGGCAGCGGGAACTGGGGTTCACAATGGGTGATGATGCATGGGCACATATGGAAACTGCTTCATTGAGGGTTTCTGTGTCAACTCCTTTTCTTGAAAATGCTGTTAAAGTCTTATATAGGTGATATCTGACTCCTGTACGTTTACATCATATGTTTCCGACTCTATCACCTTTGTGTTGGAGAGGTTGTGGTCAGAGGGGTACTATGGGTCACCTCTGGTGGTCTTGTGTTAAGGTGCGCGCTTTTTGGAAAGCGATTCAATATAGACTCCAGAGTTGGCTTTCAAAACTCATTAAGTGGTCACCTGAATATTTTCTATTTCTGGGTCAGCCTCCGGGTCTGACCCTGCCTCAGTCATTGTTGGTTCGTCATGCCATATCGGCAGCTAGCGTTACACTTGCTGCTTCTTGGAAGTCCCCTCAGGTACCTTCTTTGATAAAGTGGTTAAATAAGCTGTGGTATATTTGTGAAATGGAGAGACTGAGGGCTATTAGTGGTAACACTTTATCTAAGTGGGAGGAGGTTTGGGAACCTTTTACTTCAAAATGTTCATTTTAATTACCGTCTGCAGAAGCTTAAGGGGTAATGAGATGGGGTTGTTGTTGTTTTTTTTTTTGGTGGGGTTGAGTTTTTGTTTTCTTAAAATTATACTACATTATGGAAGTTTCTAGGTTGTGTATTGATAACTGCTGTTGCGACTTGTTCCCTTTTGGAACTTCTATTGCTGGTTATTTTCAGTTATTTGACTTTTATCAGATCTATTCTTGGTTTCAGTATTGTCTCTAACTGTTTAATAAAGACTTCTTTAAATTTCAAAAAGGGGAGATATTTTGAGTGTTTTAATTTGAATTGGGCACAAGGTGGCTACAGGCACAAGAAACCCAGTGATGTAAGCAGCGGTGTACCAAGGGGGGGCGTTGGGGGCGGTCCGCTCCGGGTGCACGCCGCTGGTGGGGGGGTGCTGTGCACGTCTGTCCTTCATTCGTTCCATGCTCTTTCTGCCCCGGAACAGGTTACTTCCTGTTCTGGGGCAGAGGGAGCATGGAACGAATGAAGGACAGGCGCGCGCAGCACCCCCCCCCCAGTGGCATGCACCCGGGGGGATTCTTTCCTGGGGGGGGTGTCCTTTCACTGGGGGGGGGGGTTGCATTGCATCTGGGGGGGCACTGCACCCTGGGGGGTGGGGCGCATCGCCGATCCGCCCCAGGTGTCAGCCCCCCTAGGAATGCCACTGGATGTAAGATGTTTATAGTGTGTGAGTGAGCAGTTCATTCAGTTGGGAACCAGAGCTGATGACAGAAGGGTGCTGCTGAGTGAGTGTGTGCTGAAGGAGCTTCTTTTTGGTCTAAACTCTCTAGAACTAGTTGGGTTTAGATGTTGAGTGCTTAGATTCAATCTGAGAAGGCTGGATATGGGAGTGAGAAGTGTTAGGCATTTCTAAAGTTTTCTTAGAAGCAGGCCGAGTTGAAGAGATCCTGATGGAGTGCCTAATAGTGTGACAGTGACTGAAAAAAGGGTTAAGCTGCTCTTATTTCACTACTAGTGCTTGGTTGAGGTCAGCTTTTAAAGATTTTAAGATTAATTTGAGACTATGAGTAGAAAAGCCTGGTTCTCTGGGTTCTGGTTCTAAGTGGAAGAGCTCCGTCTTAGTTTAAATCAGCCAGGGCTGACCCCTACTTCTTTGGAAAGGGTTTTGTTGGACTTTGGCTACCGCAGCTTAGTAAAAGGGCACCTATATCTTCCTAAATAATTCCTAGAATTATATTTTCTTTTTTTAGCTACTGCTGCACAATGAGCTGAGAATTTGAAAAGATTGTCAACAACTTCAAGATCCATTTGCAGATTTTTGATCAGCTTAAGGGCATCTTATGCATTTTTGTGCTTTGGCCTCCAAGGCTGAACATTTTTTGTCAGCATAAATTCCAGAGTTTTATTTTCCAAATCGGCAATTATATATATTTAAAATGAGCATGCCTTTATGGTGTTCTAACAACCCAATTAACATTTTTATTCAATTTATCCATGCTTCTTAGCTACATATTTTCCACATTTTCCTTTATAGAAGTTGGTTGCTACAGTAATTTACTAATTTGATGGTTTATATAAAAACTTTATATAGATTGTCTACAGTCTCTTTTTGGTTTGTTCTTGCCCATTGGCCTCTTACAGCTTCATCTGTTCCCTTCTTCTCTCTTCCTATGGCCCCACCCTTTACAATATATGGTGGAGCTAGCAGATTCCTATAAACCAATATATATACCAGCAGAGGTGTCTCTAGATAGAAGTATTTGGGAATGGAGCAAGCCAAAGTGACAATTCTGCACATCGCACCTACCACATGACAGCCCTTCTCTCCCCAGCCTTTAAATTTGCTGTAAAAGATATATTAAAGGTCCCAAGGGCTCTTTATGCATAAAGAAATTCTCCAGCTAGTTTCAGCCACCCAGTAAAACTGCCATTATAATTATCTGATTGTATCATTCAAAGATTCCTCTATGTGGGAGTGAAGTCTGGACTGGAGTCTATACACAGGATAGGAATCGCATTACATACCCCATATCTTTCAGTTCTGTAACACACACTGCACATTCCCCAACAATGGAGCTAGGATGTCTCCCCTTACAACTTGGTATAGCACAAATCAAATCCCACAGTCTTTAGTAATTAGTAATCATACAACAAGTTGGAACCAAGACTAATCGCTGCTACTAACACCCATTTCTCGGTAATATAAATCCGAACATATGAACAAAAACGTGTCTCTATTTTTTTTTAATTATTTTTTATTTTGCATAAAAATAATACTCTTAAATTTTTTAAGAGAGCCCTCAGCAAAAACTACTATTTTTAGGCAATACTACTACTACTACTTAGCATTTCTATAGCGCTGCCAGGGTTACGCAGCGCTGTACAAGTTTAACATGGGGAAGGACCGTCCCTGCTCCAAAGAGCTTACAATCTAAAGGTTACAAACTATGTAGTCAGTGTAGGTATCATGAGTGGGGAAGGTGGTTATGAAACAGGTGGGAAATCAGGAGACGAAAGGCAAATTTTGGTTCCAAACAAGGCAACTTTATTGCTAGCAAGTGAACAGCACCGAGTAGCCTCGGGACACTGTGTGTCATAAATCATCTGACGCTTACATTTATACTTCCCTACTGGGCCTGCGCATTTGGCCCCTTACACGTCATACCTGTCATGCGCAGTCATGCGCAGTAAACATTTGTAGTTCTTACAGTACGAAATTGTAGTCCCAGTACGTACACACGTCATAACACTGAAATGATACTGGCAAGAAAAACGAAACTTAGCAGCTTATTCTGTACACACAATACTCCTTTCTAGCACAGGAGATAAGGTGCGGCTCAGGAATGCAGGGGGGGTGTCAGCACCCTCCAAGGTCGCCTATTCAGATGGCGTTGCTACGTGCAAGCTGGTCTTGTATAGGCCTTGCAAACTACTGTTACAAGATATATATCTAATAGCCCTGCATTCTGTCTGTACATTAGTAAACAGCAAACTTGTCTTGTTAGTAAACAGTAAAACTGGATAAGGCACAAATGTCCAGTGCAGTAATAAGGTGTGGCCAAACAGCCAAAAGCAGAGGTAGAGTGCATAAGTAAAAGTCCATCAGTAGGCACAAAACATGAGGTTGTCCTGTTGCTCAGTAGTATTCAGGTAGTACCGGCGTTCCACTCCTTCATTCCCCCCTTATGATACTTGAACATCCATTCTGGTGGAGAGTATCATCTCCATGAACCCTGAAAAGGAAAGAAAGGACAAGGATAGTTAGCGAGGGAGGCAACAAGCGAGCCCTAAGCCCTTGCGCAGCCGTTGGTTGCTTCGCCGGGGTTGAGACGGAGGGCCCCTAGTGGAATCCCCCCCCCTTTGTAGCCGGTCTTTTGCTGGCACAAGGGTGATGGCCCATTGAGTGACTCAGGGGGTTCAAAGTGCACATCAGCCACAAGGTGCTTCATCGTCAGCTTCATCAGACTGGGGAATGGGGGAGTACATCTGGAGAGCCATAAGTTGAGCAGCAGCACGGCGGTCAGCGATGCTTTCCATGGTGGAGCGGAGACACCTGAAAACTAAGGGGAGAGACAAAGGTATTATTAGGCAAGACAGCAAGAACAGGCCACCCATGACGAGGAGGCCTTGCAGGCTCCCGGAGGTTGGGAGCCAGCTGGTGAGGGAGGAAGTCCAATCCCACGCACTGTTCCAGGTCTGGACGGGGACGTGGGCTAGTTTGACCATCCGGTCAGTTATCTCCCTGATGACATGGCTCTGGTCATCAATCTGTAAGCAGCAATTACTGAGGTTAAACTTGCCACACACCCCGCCCTCCTGGGCTAAGAGGTAGTCAAGAGCCAAGCGATTTTGGTAGACGGCGGTAATGAGCTTAGTGTTCTGTCGAGCCAGGATATTGAGGGCCAGGGCAGAATCGTTAGTGAGGATTTCGAGTACGGCCTGTAGGCGAATAATGCGATTTAGCATGTAGATAGGGGTGCGGTACCCCCATGTACCATCTTCAGCCCACGTGGCCGGTCCATAGTAATGAATGATGCGTTCAGGCGGCCACTCATTGTCTTTCCAGTCTCCAATTTGGACCTTGGGCTTGACGGGTGGGAAAGACCGTCGTCGTCGGGTAGGATTATCAGGCCCCTTTTCCACGTAAAGGGGGATACCCAAAGTTTCGCCAACTTGTATGGGCAGAAGGAAAAAACTAGGTCGGACCGTGCCCAAGAGGCAGGTACCGTACCAGCGGGTCGGGAGCTGTTCATAGGCCCTGCGTCCGCAGATATAGTAGTAGCCCGCCGGGGCTACCCACTTGAGGGAAGCGTTCCCTCCGTAGGTCCATGTCATGTTCAAGGTGGGTTCTGTCCAGATAGGCTCCGGGGCGGGCAGGTTGTCCGTTTGCCACCAGGTCGTCCGGCTGCCATTGTAGTGAAGAACCCCCGTACAAGCAGAGTCTCCCACTGGTACAGAGTAACGCTTCGATGGCGCTCGACTAGCGCAGAGGGTACCTATGATATTTGTTCTCAGGGCCCATTCGTACGGCTTCGGCCGTTGGGGAAAGGTAATGTTAGTGGTGTTGAGTGCATCCCATGTGTGTTGTCGGATCTCTCTCGCTTCCCAGGGCCATTGTTCACCCATGTCGGTGCCTCCACAGACGAAACAGTTGGCAATTCCGAGGGAGAGGGCGATGTTTTCAGCCAAATTGAGGAACATATTTCGGGCTTCTGGGGAAATGGGGAATTTAGTCTCGGTCTGCTCAGCACGAGCAATTTCATCAAATACGTCTTGGTAGCCGACAACAGTAGTCTGGTAGTGCGTAGGAGGCTTCGTTTCGAGACTCTGATATATGGTAATATATGTCAACGGATCCATTCCTCCGCCGTCAATGCCGAGGCCCCACGTTCCTCTCCAGGGCATGTCGTGTCCTCGGATGGGCCAGTCTAGGGACACATAGTTACCAGAACCTCGACGAAATTCACCCAGGCCGGCGCATCCGGCATATCCTCCTCCCGTATAAGCACATACTCGGTCCCAGCCGGAGGCTCGAGTGTCGCCGGCGCATGGGAGCCACACCCACGGGGAGCAGCATCTCATGTCCGGACTGAAGGGGCAGACATACTTGTGGTCCTTAACGTATGCCTCTCGCCAACTCTGGCTACCACACTTGCGAGACCAAGGGTGCTTGTCCATGGCGGCACAGACGTCGAAGGTGAGGGTTGCCACAGTTTGGATGCCACCGACAAGGATACGAGTGGAATTAATGTAATACAGGATGCCATCTCCCTCGACTCCCGGAGGTCCGGCCACATACGCAGGGAGTCCTACGCTGAGGGTGACATTGTAGTATCTTGGTTTGGTAGGGCTGTGGCAGATAGTGAGATTTCCTTGGAGGCATCTGTGGAACTGTTGGAGGCCATTCGGAGTAATGAGGGCACAAGTCGGGAGAAACTGGCAATCGCCTTCCGGGGGCTGCGTCTGGTGAATGAGGGTAGTGACTAGGTGATATCCTCCCTCTATACGGTGGCGCACGAGGCGCAAACATTCAGTACAGTTCTGGCTCAAGGGGTAATAGCTCGGGACTGAGCAGAGGAGGAGTAGTAGGCTCAGCATCATATATGCGGTGGAAGGTATCCGAGCCTTTGCAGCAAGAAGATGATAAGGCCCACGATTATGGCTGCGATAAAGAGAGAGCCAAAAACGCAGTGGGTCCAGAAACTGAGTTCCTGTTGCGGGGCAGGCATGAATCTGGTGGTTCACGTCTTTCTTAGAGTCAGCCGTAATGGAGCGTCAGGATGTTGGTGCGCAGTCCAACGCTTCAGGGAGCTGCTAGTGGGAGCAGCAGGCTTCAATCGGGTCCAATGTATCCACACTGGGCTTCCTGCAATTTTAACAGCGGTGGAGGTCGTTAGGAGAACAAGGGAGGGCCCCTTCCATTTTGGCTTTAGGCAGTCAGATTCATCCCACTCTTTTACCCATACCTCGTCTCCCACCCTGAACCTGTGCGTCGGATTGGTGAGGACCAAGGGAGCTACTCTTTCAGTGTACTGCTGGATGTCTTGCACTACCTGGTGTAAGGCTCTCATCTGTTTTACTAAGGAACTCTCACCCTGTATCTGCAAGGAGTCGGGAAAGGAGGGCAGTGGTGGTGGCCTAGCGTACATCATCTCGTAAGGAGTAAGGCCTGTAGCCTTGGGGGTACACCTAAGATGCAGCAAGGCCAGTGGAAGCAGGTCGGGCCACTTGGCTTTTGCTTCTTGGCATAGCTTGGCAAGCTGGTTCTTCAGGGATCGGTTAGCCCTCTCTACTACTCCACTGCTTTGGGGTCTCCAGGCACAATGCAACTTCCAATCGAGGCCCAGTCTGGTACTGAGCTGTTGTGTTACTTCACTGGCGAAGGCGGGGCCGTTGTCAGAATTTATTTGCTTGGGGAGGCCGTATCTGGGTAGGATTTGATGAAGCAGTAGGGAGGTAACTTCTTTAGCCATTTCCGTTCTGGTGGGCTGGGCTTCAATCCATCCGGTGTAGGTACACACGGCGACGATGATAGCTTTGTAACCGCGCGCCGGGGGCATGTGGGTGAAGTCAATCTGGCACACGTGGAAAGGGCTGGTGCCTCGGAGAACATGTCCGGGCATAGGGCCGGGCCCCGTTCGAGGGTTGTTCCGGGCACAAGTCGCGCATCGGCTGGAAGCGTTTTTGGTCCACAGGGATAGTTTGTTGATGTAGTAGGTCTTCTCAAGTAAGCGCCCCAGGGCGTCCCTTCCCAGGTGGGTGCGGTCGTGAGCCTCCTTGGCCACCGTCCAGGCCAAGGCTTCGGGTATCCATATGCGCCCATCCTGTAGTATCCACCAGCCATTGCGTGACTGTAGACCCTCTTGTTGGGCCCATTCCGTTTCTTGGGGGGTGTAAATAGGGGTCTCCGTAGGGAGCTGGACGACGAGTACGGGGTCAGGAGGGTGAGAGGAGTAGGGGAGCTGACTTGCCCTTTTTGCAGCGTCGTCTGCCCGCTGATTTCCCCGGGCGATAGGGTCCGTTCTTCCAGTGTGGGCCCTGCAGTGCATCACAGCCACCTTCTTCGGCTTCCATACCGACTCGAGTAATTGGCAGATTTCAGCGGCATTTGCAAGTCCTTTCCCTTCAGCTGTCAGAAATCCCCTCTCCTTGTACAAGGCTCCGTGCACCTGGAGGGTGAGGAAAGCGTATTTGGAGTCGGTGTAAATGTTGACAACTTTCCCTTCAGCCCACAGGAGGGCTCTGGTGAGGGCGATTAGCTCCGCTTTCTGGGCTGATGTTCCGGGTGTCAGAGCCATGGCCTCGATCACATGGTCCTCAGACACCACCGCATAGCCAGCTCTTCGAATTCCCTCTATCACCTGGCTGCTTCCATCGGTAAAAAGGGTGATGCCCCCTTGCCAGGGTTGATCCTTCAGGTCAGGTCTGCTCGAGTGCACAGTGGCCATGACCTCTTCACAGTCGTGGAGTGGTGGTTCAGGGGCCGGAAGGAGGGTGGCAGGATTGAGGTTGGTCGTGTCCAGGATCCGCACCTCCGGATTCTCGCACAGGAGGGCTTGGTATTTGACCAATCGGGAGTTGGTCATCCATCTGGGTCCGTGGCTCTCGAGTAGGCCGCGGATGGTGTGGGGTGTGGTCACAAAAAGTGTTTGGCCGAATGTGAGTTTATTGGCCTCGTGTATCAGGAGACAGGCCGCTGCAATGCTTCGGAGACAGCCCGGCCATCCTCGTGCCACGTTGTCCATGCTCTTGGAGAGGTATGCTACAGGGCGTTGCCAGGTGCCGACCAGTTGGGTGAGGACTCCAAGTGCCAATCCCTTCTTTTCGTCGATGAACAAGTAGAACGGCTTAGTCACATCTGGCAGTCCGAGCGCTGGTGGGGCCACAAGGGCCTCCTTGAGGTCCTGAAGGGCTTTCAGTTCGTGTTTCTCCCACTGGAGATTTTGGCCCTCGAGTTCAGGTCCTTTCAGTTTGGCGTACAAACTGTGGGTCAGGATGGCAAAATTGATAATCCAAATGCGGCAATATCCAGCGGCTCCGAGGAGTGCCCGTAGTTCCTTCTTATTTGCAGGAGTGGGTTGGTTGCGGATGGCTTGGGTTCGGGGGATACCGAGCCGTCGGGTTCCTTCTTGGAGGCGAAACCCCAGATACTCGACTTCGATCTCGCATATCTGCGCCTTCTTGCGACTGGCCCGGTACCCCTGGGCTTCCAGGGTTTTCAAGAGGTAAAGGGTGGCTTCTGCACAGTCCGTGTACGTCTCACGGGCCACCAACAGGTCATCCACGTATTGGACGACCGGCCCATACTCGTCCTGATACGTCTTCAGGTCCTGGGCGAGTTGGTCGCCGAAGAGGGTAGGCGAGTTCTTGAACCCCTGGGGAAGACGGGTCCATGTATATTGCTGCTTGGTTCCCGTCTGCAAGTCTTCCCACGTGAAGGCAAACAACTTTTGGCTGTCGACAGCAAGAGGGATGGAAAAGAAGGCGTCCTTCAAATCAATGACACTGTACCACTTGGTCTGAGATGGCACTTGGGCTAGGATGGAGTATGGATTTGGTACGAGGGCAACTATGTCGGCTACCTGGTTGTTGACTTTCCTCAGGTCCTGGACGGGTCTGTACTCGGATGTTCCTGGTTTCTTAACGGGCAACAATGGGGTGTTCCATGCGGATCTGATTGGTTTAAGGACTCCCTGTTGAAGGAGTTTCTGTAGATGTGTATGCATACTATGCCGGGCTGCATAGGGGATGTGGTATTGTCCTTGGTTAACAACTTGAGCATTTGGTTTGAGCTCAATCCAGATGGGGATAGCGTTAACGGCCAGTCCGCCGGGGTTCAATTCTGCCCATACATCAGGCACTTCATCCATTATGGCTCGCCTCTGCTGGGCGAAAGGGGTGTTCTGGTCATAACGGCAGTCTCCGGGTCCTACAGTTGGGGGAACGTGTAGTCTCCATTCTTCTCTTACTGGACAGATAAGTGTCACTGGCCGATCTTCAAAGCGAGCTTCCACTTCACCCGTAGTCTTGAACTTCAAGGTGGCCTGGAGCTTACAGAGTAGGTCTCGACCAATCAAGGGGACCGGGCATCCAGGGATGTGTATGAACTGATGGGACACCATCGTCCCTCCGATCTGGACTTGGCGCTCTTTGAGGAGGGGGGCCGCAAGGGATTTCCCGGAGGCTCCCACAATTGGTATAGTTTCTTTCGTGGCTGGGGCTATGGCTGTGGTGATAACAGATCGCTGGGCCCCTGTGTCTAGTAAGGCCTTCATAGATTCTGTCCCCACCCGAATTTCCACCAGAGGGTCAGTGGGGACTCTGCCCTCCCGGTTTCTTCATGCTGTGCCGTCTCGGGTAGCGTCCACAGCCATCTGCCATTCCCTCCGGTCATCCCGTCCTCTCTCTCTTCGGCCCCTTCCACGGCCTCGCCTAGGGGCCCCCGTGCGGTCGCCGGTCTCCTCCTCTCTCTGCGGTCCCATGATTCCTCTTCTCTCGGGTTGTCCCGTATCTCCTCTGGACAATCAGCCCACCAGTGTCCTTCTTGTCGGCAATTTGCACACTGGTTACGCCCTATGGGGGACCGCGTTCCTCTTGTTCTCCTGCCCCTCCCCTTTGGTCTAGACCTCATTCGTTCTTCCAGCACCGTGGCCAACACATCTGCCTTCTCCCGCATCCGTCTGGTCGATTCCTTCCGGGCCTCCACCTTCTCCTCCTGGTCTCGATATCCGAATACACGATCAGCTATAGCTTTCAGTTGGCTTAGGCTCATCCCTTCGAACCCCTCCGTTCTCTGTAGCTTTCTTCGTATATCCGGTGCTGACTGGCTAACAAAACTCATAACCACGGTTGGGAGGTTCTTAGGGTCCTCGGGATTTATCGGGCTGTGCCTCCTAAATGCTTCCATAAGTCGTTCAAGGAAGTCCCCTGGAC